>NC_138095.1:14126733-15326733 GCF_964212035.1 Myotis nattereri | reverse complement strand
ACAGAAGAACCGTGGTGTTTTAACCGAGGCGTCTCCTCTTCTTAATCTTAAAACAACAACCTTGACTTCAGTATTTTGCTGGTGGTGATGGAGTCTAAAGACATTTATAAAATTTGTTTGACCAAATTTTAAAACTTTGATTAACTTCGCAATTTAAGAATCTTTTAGTAGTGCTTCTTGGGCATTAGCAGGCCTTCCCATCATTGTCCTTGTAATGTATGCCTTTTATTGCCTTAAAAATAAATATTTTGCAATTGTGCCTTTTTCAGTAAAAAGATATGTTTCAGATTTCTGAATTTGGAAATTATAACAGGAACAAAATGCTGACTACATACCACCAAAAAGAAATTTTAGTATCAGCATGTAATAGCATTCAGTTTGGAGTAAGAGAATTTGGTTAAAAACCCAGCTCTCATGACCTTGTCTAATTTGTTACCTAACTCTGCGTGCTACTGAAAAGCTTAAATGTGTTTGTTGTTAAGTGTGTATAGTAAGCCTGAGCCTAACAATGGCCCACAGGCATTTCTTTTTACTTTAGATTTGTGTAAAGATGTGTTATGATATACATTGATGTTTACTCATTAAATAATATTTCTTTTCCTCTGTTAAATACACTGTACAACTATATTAGATTTAGTAAGGGAAAATTGAATTAATGATTTTATTACATTTTTTTTTTTTTTTTGCTAAACAACAACTTCAGATTTAGTAGAGAGCCACTTAATCGTCATTTCTGATAAAATATCCTGTAAAAATAGATTCAATAATATATTGGTGTGGTTTTTTTTTTTAAGTATTTTATTCTGCCAGAGTAATAGCATTCCTGCCCTCTTCCCTCTTTTTTTTTTTGGGGGGGGGGGCGGGTAGAAGAGAGAGCTCTGTTTTGATACTTAAGTGTGTGAACACCCTCTCTCCCCCCCAATTTCTGGGAGAATAGACATAACAAGTGAAACTATTCCAAAACCAAATAAAAATAGTAAGGTTGATGCCCTATTGAGACTTCTATCCAAAAAAAAAAAAAAAAAGGATAGACTTTGTAGTCCATTGTGGTTTCCTAACTTTCTACTTGCGCTTCCTTAAAAGTTGAACATTATTTTATATTGAAGGGAAGTGGTAGAGCAGTACTGTAGCCTTAGTTATAAAATAACTTGCTCTTAAAAGTCGAACCCTGCTGGTCACATGGTAGAGATTTCTTTTTAGTTTGAAAGTCATCGCCACTTTTTCAGACAATCAACTTTCATTTCTTAAAAGCTACTTCCTTAAATGAGCAACTTGCCATTTCTCATTTATAGCTTAAGGATTCTTATCCATTGTACCCTGATTGTTAAGTTGTAGGTTAACATGTTGCCTTTACTTCTTCCAAAAATGGGCTGTTAAGACTTCCTAAAACGTTTACAAGCATTAAGAACCATAACATATATAGATAAAGCAAGGTGGACTGAGAGGAAATGTCTTTAATGTACTTTCTTTCTCATTCTCCCCTTCCTTTGCACACGGGGAATGTTTCTTTGTAGACCTGGCACCTTATTTTATTTCTGAGCCACTGTCTGCTGTCCAGAAACCTGGTGGACCTGTAGTTCTACATTGCTCTGCTAAACCTGTGACCGCTCATATCACGTGGTTGCATAATGGAAAAAGATTGGACAGAAACTTGGAGCAGATCAAGATTCACCAGGGCACTTTGACTATTCTCTCTCTCAACCCCTCCCTTTCGGGTTACTACCAATGCATTGCCAACAATAGCGTCGGTGCAGTTGTGAGCGGCCCTGCAGCAGTATCCATTGCAGGTGAGTTTGATTGTGTCCCTGTTTTACATGGGTTTTCCTGAAATTACTGTCAGTGGTTGCACTTTGGAGTTGTGGGAAAGCATGGGTTTTGGAGGAGGACACACACGAGTTCTCCTCCCTGCCTTGGCGCTTGCTGTGTTTAACGTGGGGGAAATGCATTTGAACCTGTGAGCCTAGCCTGGTTGTCTTCATCTGTAACAAGGGTATGGAAGTGGATTTGTACACAGATAGGACAGTTTTCTAAAGTGGATTCTGAATTTCTTGATATTTAAAAGTCCTTAATCTGAGCAACAACAAAAAACCTATTGTCTACTTTGATACTCAGTTATTTTATGCAGTTCTTTATCTTTCTTTCACATCTAATTGTTTTATTTTTGCCTGATCACTGAGTGATTTTAATTTATTTAATTGAAACCAGGCTAAAGAAACAGGAAAATAATAACTGACTGTAAAGAAAGGAATGTTGAGTGTTGAACTTAGAGAAAATCTGGACTTCGCAGTTTTCTTAGTAAGTTTGAGCCATCTGCCTTTCAAACGGCGATGGCTTCCAGCAAGGGAAACCGTCTTTGCAAGGGCACCCCTATTTACAGAGCAAATGTGGATTCCCCAGGAGTAGTGAGTTTGTCATAACTGAGAAGAGCAAATGTTTGTGTAGAGCTGTGACCCGTGGATCGCCCCAGGACGCACAACTGAGAGCAGGCGAGTGGCAGGCTGCCGACTGCGCTCAGCACTGGAGGTAACAGGCTTCCCTGCAGGCTGCGTCAGTGGTAACTGACACGGAGAGGGCCTGAGACCCAGCCGGCATATGCAGATAATCCACATGACATCAGCGTTGTTTTTCCACGTCCTAGGTTCCTCATAACCCATTTCATTGAGTATGAGTAGCTGCAAACAGAATACTGATGCATAGGGAAAGTCAGTTTTGTTTTCTTTTTAATATATTTTTATTGATTTCAGAGAGAAAGAGAAAGGGAGAGAGAGAAAAAAAAAAAAACACATCAGTGATGAGAGAGAATCATTGATGGGCTGCCTCCTGCACGCCCCCTACTGGGGATCGAACCCTCAACCCGGGTATGTGTCCTGACCAGGGATTGATGCTCAATCAGTGAACTATGCTGGCTGGGCAGGGGGAAGTCAGTTTTTGATGAGGGACTGGATTGAGAAGGGTCTGTCTCAGCCGTGGGCAAACTACGGCCCACGGGCCAGTTTGAAATGAATAAAACAAACAAACAAAAAAGACCGTACCCTTTTATGTAATGATGTTTACTTTGAATTTATATTAGTTCACACAAACACTCCATCCATGCTTTTGTTCCGGCCCTCCGGTCCAGTTTAAGAACCCATTGTGGCCCTCGAGTCAAAAAGTTTGCCCACCCCTGGTCTATCTTGACAAAATGGGAACAGTTATGCTTTATAATTCTCCCTGATGTTTTAAGAGTGGTTTGCTTTTCTCGATATCTTCAGGAAAGGGTGCCATGGCCTAGCTCCCACCTCAACCATGCACCTCTACCCCAACTGCTCTGTGGGGTAAAAAGAGCTTGCTACCCTGTGACCTGGGGTTCGCTGCCACCATCAGCCATGCCGCAGATGCTGTTTTTAGTTTTTAAGTTTCCTTTAGGAAAGAGAGTTCACATTTACATTTATTTATTCTGTGTATTTATTTATTTTAGTTCTTGGTGATTTTGACTCATCCACAAAGCATGTAATTACAGCAGAAGAAAAAAGTGCTGGTCTCATTGGCTGCAAGGTACCAGATAGCAACCCCAAAGCCGAGGTGCGCTATAAAATCCGCGGGAAGTGGCTGAGGCGCTCTACAGGTGAGAGTTTTCATGAAAAGCCAGTGGCACCCAGAGGTCAAATGTTCATTAAAGAACCTGCTATAAAGCTCTGCGTGCTGGGGATCGTGGGCACAAAAAAATGCATTGCATACGCGTTCTCAGAAGTCAAGGGAGGAGACTAGAAGAAGTGGTTACCTGACAGAAATGATGACAGTCTGCACTCCCTGTGCTCACCCCCTCCACTCCTTCAGGTCTCTGCCCAGACAGACCTTCCTCTGAGAAGACCGCCCTCTGGGCCCTTCCTCAAGTTGTATGCCCTGCTGCTCTGTCCTCTCTGTTCAGCTTCATTTCCCCCAGAGCCTGTGTCCTCCATGTTTTGTTTGCTGGTTGGTTATCTGCCGCCTCCACTCAGCACTGGACTGTCAGCTGCATGAGTTCGGACCTTTATCCTCTTTCTTCGTTGCTCTGTCGCTTGTGCCTGGGCCATCGTTGGCAGGAAATAGGCACCAATACCTGTTCGTTGAGGAAAACAAGGACTGAATAGCCATGACCGAACACCGGCGATCAGTGCTACAGGGGCAGGTTTGCCCCGGGTGGCGGTGCAGCTGGTCACTGAGACTTTGTCTAACTGCTTCTCCTGCCTGTGCTCCCAACCAGTGACCTGTTGTCCAGTGTTTCCAATGGGCTTGATTCGGTTACTGCAGTACTCCTGACCTTTCCTTTTCTGCCTTGACTTTCCGTTCCTTCATTCAGGAATGCTCCTCACTTGTGTATTTGCTGCTAGTCTTCTGTCTAAATTTAAAGCAGAACTATCAAAATTGATTCGTTTTCACTGGTATCCTTTGTAAAGAGAGGCCTAACTGCATTCCTTTCCTTCCTCAGAGAATTACTTAATCCTTCCATCAGGAAACCTTCAGATTTTGAATGTATCCGTAGAGGACAAGGGATCATATAAATGTGCAGCTTTTAATCCTGTCACACATGAATTAAAAGTCGAACCCATTGGCCAAAAGCTCCTTGTGAGTCGTAAGTATTGGGGAGAATATTGGTAATGAGGAAGAGTCCTTGGGAGCATTCCTCATTGGGAAATGAGAGTTCATTTTTCTTTCAGATCGTGTTTGTTTACCATAAGGAAATCTTATAAAAAGTTAAATACATAAATGCATAATAGAATAGTATTGAACATGTTTTAATGATTATTAGAGGAGAATTTTGATTAAGATGACAGAGTGCAATACATGTAGAGAACTTTGCCCTTTGCTCAAATAAAAATGAATTATAGAAAAAATATAACTTGATATTAGTGGTGATCAAGTTTGTGGCTGTAAATTATGAAAAATAGGTATATGTCCTTTTTCCTACCTGATTTTTAGCTTTCATGCCTAATTTTTACAATAAGGTGTTTCAGTTGAGGTAGCACCAATAGCCAAAGCTTAGTGAAGTAGTGGTTCCTGTCCTTCATTTCTAAACTGCTAATTCAGAAGTAGCCCGAGAGGATCACAAACTCTCTTCATTTTAATTCTCAACTACAAATGATTTAGCTACCAGATAGGACCTTGTCGTGTAAAGAAGAATAAATGGGAAGGTGGGAAGGCTCACAGAACTGCTAAGGAAGAGACGGGACGTGATAATTTTTTGTTTTCTCTTTTTTCCAGGCTCTTCTTCAGATGATTTTCACATTCTTCACCCCCGCCTTTCACAGGCATTATCTGTGCTTTCTCATAGTCCTATAACCCTGGAGTGTGTGGTGAGTGGGGTCCCAACTCCTCAAGTGCACTGGCTGAAGGACGGTCAGGACGTGGTGGCGGGAAGCAATTGGAGGAGGTTGTATTCTCATCTTGCCACAGATAGCATTGACCCAGTGGATGCTGGAAACTATTCCTGTATGGTGGGAAGCAAGTCTGGAGACGTCAAGCACGTGACTTACATGGTTAATGTACTTGGTAAGACGCTACTTAGTAAACTTTTTTCAAGTCAAGCTATTTTCCTGATCTAACTGATGTTTGAATGGAAGATCGTTTCATGAACTATAAATGAAACGAGGCCTATCAGGAAACACCTACACCAGTAGACAGAACGAACTTCATTTTCTTAATGGACTCCTGAATTAGGGAGTATTTCTGGGTGTCGCAGGACATTTCACCTGGACGTTCTTAGGAACCTCATCCCAGCCCGGTTACATAGCACAGAGCTTGTTTTTCTTAATGACATGGAGGAACGAGACTGGAATTCAGCAGGATGGAATATTCTGGGCTACTATCAGGTGTACTGTCCAGTAATAGTAACTAAGGCAGAGAACTGACTGGAAAATATCATCTCAAAAAGGAATCTATTTCATTCATTTTCCCTTTTGCAATGCTTTCACTGTATCTGGCTCATAGAATTAGCATTAGTTTCATCTACATTTCTGTATCTACTCTTTATCTCAAAGCTGTTCCTTTCTCTCAGCTACCTGTCTCTCTGTCATGTGTAGTAGCAGAAAGGTTTTCCTTTATAAAAGCAGGTTTTCATGAAAACCAGAAAAAATAGATGGTAAATGGTTTCATACTTAATACAGTTTTTGTAAATCTGTGCGAGTGTAATTGCAACAGTGGCCTGATGTAGGTTACACTGGAATTAATGTAAGTGTATGGCGAATGGGCTTTAAGGTTTAATGATCGTTCGGACTAGATTAATATGCCTAATCATTTAATTTGGGCATATATTACAAATGTCAGTGCATGATTTACTTTGTTTAGGTAAAAACTCACTTGATGGATATTAAAGGAAATTTTTTGGCCAGTATACACCTAAGAATTGGCTATAAAAAGAATTTAACTTCTGAATAAGAGTTTTTCTGTTTTGGCTCTTGTTTGAAATCTAGGGAAACTATTACTTTATTTCAAACAAATCACCTGAAACTAATGCTAAGAGAAGCCCCAAATTAGAAACTTTATGTGTATGTGTGTGTGTTGAGAGAGTTAAGTGGGTGGAGAGAGCTATAAAAAGAGATTATAACATATTAGTAACATATGGTTTACCCTATGAAAGGAAAGTTAAAATACATTTCTAATTTTTTTCTTGACCACAGCAGATGGGAGAATGTGAATAAACAATCCAGTTTGGTTTTAACTAGTTATTGGTAGGGAAGATTTTATCTGACTCGTGTGATAATTTATGTTTTGTTTTCAGAACATGCTTCCATTTCTAAAGGACTGCAGGATCAGACTGTGTCTCTGGGGGCCACAGTGCAATTTACCTGTGAGGTTCATGGGAACCCATCCCCCAACCGTACCTGGTTTCATAATGCACAGCCCATTCCTCCTTCCCCACGACATCTAACTGCAGAAAATGGATTGAAAATCAGTGGTGTTACCATGGAAGACTCTGGCCTGTATCAGTGTGTCGCAGATAATGGGATTGGATTTATGCAGTCTACTGGGAGACTTGACATTCAAAAAGGTAGTGTTTCGTCATGTGATTAATTATAGGAAATTCTACTTTTCAGACAAGCTTTTGTTATGGTTGAAATTTAACTAAAGGGAATGATCCCGTCACTATCACAGAACTACTCCATGTTCCCTGGTCCTTCCTAGTTGCAAATAGGCATGTCCATGAAGCAGCCTTATTTAATCAGCTCATTAACAATTTTTTAAAAAAATATTTTTCAACAGATCTTTCCAAGGTCTTTCTGTAGATTCTTGCAATTTCAATTAAAATTCTAACAGAATATTTTGAGGGCTTTGACAAGCTGATCCTAAAATTTATATGGATGATCCAAGGCCCAAGAATAGATAAGGCATTCTTAAAAAAGAAAAAAATGTGGGGTCCTTGCCTCACCAGATTTTAGAACATATTCCAAAATCTGGGGCAATTAAGACAGTTGTATTGACGCAGGAACAGAAAAATAGACTCTTGGAACGAGGCAGAGATCTTCAAAAAGACACTTGCACTAAGGACTTGACTTAGGTGGCTTTGCAGAGCACCCGTAGGAGTGGGGGGGAGGACCACCTCCAGGTCAAGTTTTGATGTGAAATAATTGGCTGTCAAAGTGGAGAAAAAGAAGGAAGTAAATCTCTAAATCATCTTGTATCCAAAGAAATTCCCAGTGGGTTAAAGATCTATACACTAGTAGAAAGGCAAAATGGCAAAGTTTTTGAAGAAATCATAGAAGAATATCTATATGATCTCAGTAAAACTTTTTAACAAGATATTTTAGGCTAATTTTTAAAAAGATTGATGACTATTGAAATTAAAATATCCTAGTCATTAAAAGATACCATGAAAAATGAAAAGAAGCTGGGAGAAGATACTGGTAACATAGTAACTAACAAAAGAACAGTATGTGGTATATGCAGAGAACTCTGAACCATTGCAAAAAAAGATAAATGGTCTAGTAGAAGAATGGACAAAAGACATTTCACTAAGGATAAATATGTGACATATAAACACGTGAAAAGATATTCAGCGTCGCTAGTGCTCAGGGAAATGCAGGTTATGACTAGTGAGATGACTAGCATTTAACACATAAGAGATTCAGAGATCTGATAGTACCCAAGTCAGAGATCTGATAGTGGCAAATGTTGATTGGCTTCTCAAATGCAGGGAGTTGGACTAGAGAAAGAGAAAGCTATGCTGGAGAAAATGTCATTTGTCACCAGTATTCCATTGTAGGCATACTTAAAAATAGTCCCAAGGCCCTAACTGATTCGGCTCAGTGGGTAGAGTGTTGGCCTGCACACTGAAGGGTCCGGATTCAATTCTGTTCAAGGGCACATGCCCGAGTTGCTGGCTCGATCCCTAGTGGGGTTGTGCAGGAGGCAGCTGATCAATGATTCTCTCTCATCATTGATGTTTCTATCTCTCTCTCCCTTCCTCTCTGAAATCAATAAAAATATATTTTAAAAAAGAAAAAAAAATAGTCCTGAGAATACTGGGACCAAAAGCAAAGAGTTGGTGCCACTTTTAGAAACAAAAATGTTGCCCTAACTGGTTTGGCTCAGTGGATAGAGCGTCGGCCTGCGGACTGAAGGGTCCCAGGTTCGATTCCGGTCAAGGGGATGTACCTTGGTTGTGGGCACATCCCCAGTAGGCAGTGTGCAGGAGGCAGCTGATCAATGTTTCTCTCTCATCGATGTTTCTAGCTCTCTAGCCCTCTCCCTTCCTCTCTGTAAAAAATCAATAAAATATATTTTAAAAAAATTATTAAAAAAACAAAAAACAAAAGTGTTCATGATATGGTAGAAAGTATGTTTATCAACTTGTACTCAGAACAGAGTTTTCTCCCAAGCTTTTGTTTTTAAAATCCTCACCCCAGGATATGTTTTCATTGATTTTTTTTAGAGAGAAGAAGGGAGAGAGTCAGAGAGAAAGAGAAAGATTGATGTGAGAAAGAAACATTAAGCAGTTGCCTTCTGCACTTCCCTGACCAGGGACAGAACCTGCAACCTTTCGGTGTATGGGAGAATGCTCCAACCAACTGAGCCACCTGGTCAGGGTTCACAGGCTTTTTATAATCAGACTAGAAGCCCGATACAGGAAATTTGTGCAAGAGTAGGCCTGCCTTCCTCCGGCTGCCAGCACCGGCTTCCCTCTGGCACCCGGGACCCGGGCTTCCCTCACAGCCCTGGCTTCGTCCTGAAGGTTGTCTGGAAGGATGTCCGGTCTAATTAGCATATTACACTTTTATTATTATAGATTGCCTAATCCTATCTCCCACCACCAGAAATTGACTATTTTTATGAAGGAATAGTTTTTTTTACCACTTTACACCTTTTTCATGTTAAAGTCTGAGGTTTTGGCTTCACACGGTCTATATTTTTAGTGGTCACGTGTGTACAGGACACCTATTGGAAAGCTCTCTGCAGATTATATACATTCCTTTCTTTCTGAAGGACAGGAAATATGTGTAGGAAATGTGTGGGACCCGACAACTATGAAAAATCCTACTTTTTATTGATGCTTTACTTGATGCAGGTTGAGAAGAGAACTAACCAGGGAATTGTCTTTGTTCCAATCATTACTATCCTGACTGTATCACTGCTTGTGTATGACATTGCAAACACTATTTCAGTGAATGATCGTGTTCTTCACACTGTTCTGCATGTAAAACACTGTTTAGAAACATGTATAAAAGAAGATGTTTCTGACTGCCATTTGCTCACGACATTGAGAACTTTTACACAATAGGATGGAATTATTTTGCACTGTGATACTATAATGTTCTTAATTTTTTGTATGTGAATGACTTTTTTAACAGACAGTGGACTCAAGCCAGTAATAATTACAGCCCCAGCAAGCACAAAGGTGGCAGCTGGAGACTTTGTGACTTTGTCCTGTAATGCCACCGGAGTGCCAGTTCCGGTCATGCGCTGGTATGACAGGCATGGATTGATAACCAGCCACCCGTCTCAAGTCCTTAAATCGAAATCCCGAAAGTCGCACTTGCTAAGACCCGGGGGCTTTGATGCAGAGCCTGTCTACTTCATCATGTCCCGAGGTGGCTCCAGCTCACTGTACATCCAGGCCGTCGCTCAGGAGCATGCTGGGAAGTACACCTGCGAAGCCACGAATGAACATGGCTCCACGCAGTCGGAAGCTGTCCTCACAGTGGGTGAGTTGCCATTGGTGTTTTCTTTTCTAGGTGAATAATTTCCTTTGATAATAGGAGATAACGTACTTTAAAGTGGTAGTTTAATGAATCCAGCAATCTCTAAAGATAGATTTTCCCCTGATGACAGTGATATGTAGAATGGTAATTTTTGATATTTGGCCTTAACATGAACTGGCTGAACTTTGGTTTCCATTTCTGATGTGTTTGCTAAGCTTGTAGTTGTCATATGGAAGCTCCAGATATGACCTGTGGGGGAGGAACAAACTTCTTTCTATCCTCAAGGCTGGTCTAATCATCAAATAGATAGGAGACAGATTAGCAAGAGAAAAGAACCAAATTTAATACATACATGTGTATGGGAACCCCACATACAGGAGAGAGCCAGAGACCCCGCGTGCAGGGGAGGTTCCGAGATAGAAAGGGAACATAGGCACATAGGACACGGCAGGTGACAAGAAGAGCAGACCTTTAATAAACCCAAGGTTGTCCTGCCCTCCAGGTAGTCAGAAGAGGCTGTCTCTGCGCATCCCTCCTGGGCAAGGCCTCTGATAAAATTCTTCCAGGTAGTGAGGCAGGGGCAGAGGTTTCTCGAGAGCCTGCAGCTACCGTTGCCTTTAGCTCAAAACAGTCTGCATGCCACTGAGCACATTGTGGGGAGACTCATTCTAGACCCCACAGACCTCTTTTCGTGATGAACGCGTCTGGTTTTCTAAGCTACTGAAAGTGCCGTTGCAGACATTCTCAAGGTGAGCCCTTGATCAGAGCAGCACCCGCCGTCTGAAGGGTTGGCTTTCATGAAGCAGGTGCAGTCCTGGTGCTCTCAAACGATGCCACCTGTGTGTTTCCCCATCTTACTTGTTCTTTTCCTAATGGGGTGTATAATATTAATTCTGTATATTTTACTGATTTTTTTTTTGGTGGTGACTTAACATCTAGTTTTTGAAGTACTGGTAATAGAATATCAATATTATTAAAATAAATTCAAATTTGACTAAATTCAAATTCAAACCTTACACCAGTAGGTATTTAAATTTTTAAAATTTCATTTATTGATTTGAGAGAGAGAGAGAGGAAGGGGGAGAGTGAGCGACCATTCATTGGCTGCTTGTATGTGGCTCTGACCGGAGATGGAACCCACAACCTTGGTGTATTGGGACAACGCTCTAACCAACTGAGCTACCCAGCCAGGGTCCTCAGTATATATTTAGAGCAGCACTCCCAGCAGGTACTCAGTTGAGTGGAGATTGTCACCATATTTCTCATGTGAGAGTAAGACGATCACAGAGCAGTGCTGCCCTGACTCTTGGACCCGAGGTTCCTGCCCTGGGCCTCTGCTTTAGTGGTCTTTCTTCTGCCTGGGTCCTCGGGTCCTCAGGCCCCACAGGTCAGAGGCCATGGGGTCAAGGGGCTGCTTACCCAGAAATTGGTGCCCTGTTTCTCCTTCTGTACAACAGGCCTGGGCTTCAGAATTTCCTGCTTTAATTAGTGAACAGTCTGATTCCATGCAGGTCTTTCCCCTGCTCCATCCACCAGAGTGTAGGCCACACCACCAGTGTGCCGGTCCCGTACACCAGTGGAGTGGCCCGGGGTGTGAGGTCCCTTGCACCAGGGAAGTGGCCAGGGGTGTGAGGTCCCTTGCACCAGGGGAGTGGCCAGGGGTGTGAGGTCCCTTACAACAGGGGAGTGGCCAGGGGTGTGAGGTCCCTTGCACCAGGGGAGTGGCCAGGGGTGTGAGGTCCCTTGCACCAGGGGAGTGGCCAGGGGTGTGAGGTCCCTTGCACCAGGGGAGTGGCCAGGGGTGTGAGGTCCCTTGCACCAGGGGAGTGGCCAGGGGTGTGAGGTCCCTTACAACAGGGGAGTGGCCAGGGGTGTGAGGTCCCTTACAGCAGGGGAGTGGGCAGGGGTGTGAGGTTCCTTGCACCAGGGGAGTGGCCAGGGGCTGGTCGTCTGCATAGGAATGATAGTGAGGTAGATAGAGGGTGGATGCGCCCTGTCTTTCCATTTGCTTGTACGCAAGGACCCTAGCTCTGGGTGAGGCTGGAGGTGGAAAGAGAGGGGAAGGCCAGGGACTCCATTGCCACTCTGTGCTCCTCTCTGCGTGCATGCAGAGGCGGGGATGGTGTGAGTGTAAGCTCGCAGGCTGTGTGAGGCTGGCTCTGCCACGCAGGAGCTTTGTCCCTGGGGCAAGTTACTGAACTCGTCTCTGCTTGTTTCCTCGCCTGCGGAACAGGTATAGTGACATGCCCCACTCTTAGGGTCCATGTGAGCATTCAGGGAGTTAATAGGTGTAAAGTGCAAAGAATTGTGTCTAGCAACAGAAATCCTCCAATAAATACTGAGTGTTAGGGTATGGCTATTACCATCTACTTTTTATTAAATTATAATCACCCATGTGGTGATTAAGGAAGGAAGGAATAGTCACTGATTTTAGTACCTTTACAAATCCTCAAGTAAAGAAGGTATTGAGTGCTGTCTAAGTGTATAAATATATATGAATATGCTATGTGTGTGTTTATGTATCGATTCTGCTAAGCAAAAGTACGAGAGTCTCTTCACAGAATTGTTAGCTGTAAGACAGGTGTAGTGCAGGTGCTGCTTGGGGAGCATTTAGCGGAAGTGGTGGCTTTATGTAAATGTAGGGTAGAGGGAGCTGTAGAGGTCATAGCCATAGCTGTGAAACTAGATATTTCCTCTAAATGCCTCACTTTACATATGACCTGAAGCCCTTAAAAGATACATAAGCTGCCTTGTTTAGATTAGATCTTCTTAGACCTTTAAGATGGCCCTCTGCACGATTTTAACGTCTTGATAAATACCATTTTTATGTATAGTAACCCCATCACCTACATCCTGCCTAAGTGGGCCTGCATTGCCTCCTTTACACGCTCTCTAATAATTATTGAGCTGCAGCTGAGTTCATTAATGCTCAGAACAGCACAGTCCGCCTCTTTCCACAGGAATCTGAGCCTTATTAAATGTCAGTGTTCTGACAGGGAAATTTACATTGTTTATTGTGAACAGGGGAGTAGGCCACGTCAAAGAGAGAGAGGACGGTCTCCCCCACCCCCCTCCCCACACACACATCCCTGGTTTTTTTTCTCTCCAGAGACCTTGAGTTTTGGGGTAGTGGATGTGCAGATATTTGTAGAGTGAGTTGTAGCTCTTCAAGACCCCTATGAAAGTTGGCCTGAGTTTCCTAGAGTGTTGGGTGGGGTTGCTGCTCTGAGTGGTCACAGTAGGAACAACTTTGACAGATATGGTTATAGTCCCTGTTTGATTAGTTTCAACTCAGTCATTAAATTCATTGCCATAGTTACAGTATTTAGAAAACCACAGTTTTATCCATCTGTTTTCCAGTGCAGAAAACCATTCCACCTTACAAAGTGCTAGATACCTACTCTGGCATTTCACAGAGTTGCTCTGAAGATAAGTTGAAATAACGTATGTGAAACATTTTTTGAAAGTACTGTTAAGGCTTATAAATTGTATCTAGTATCTGGTGAGGGCTCAAGTTATATGACTGGGATAGTAAATGAAGATTGGTTGAATCCTCTGGATAGAAGGGTATGGACAGTCGCATTGCATCCTGAGGAACAGAGTAGAACTTTGAGACACAGGCCGGATGGAGCATGCACTTTTTCTCACGCCTCTGTATAAACTGAGGCATGCGCTATTGAAACTCTCCTACAGCCCAACACCACTTCCCTGTGGTAACCTGCCCAGAGGATCCGTGAAACTGCTATTGCTAAGAAGGTTTCTCCATACCGTGAGCCACAGCTAATCACCCCACTTGCTTGCGTCCGAATCTGCATTAGCAGGCACCAGATCCCACCCTTCCCATCAGCCCACGTTCTGACTCATAGGTAAACATGGCCGTTCCAGGAGCAATATTTTGCAGTCTCAGTGAGCTTAATTAGTTTTCTTCTCTATTATTTTCTCATTAGCTTCTTGTGTTCTTTGATGGAGGATGCTCCTGGGACACCTTTTCTCTCTTTTAAACAAACAGAGAACTGACCTTACACTGTTAGTCCTGTTTTTTGTTGCTTCTCTACTAAACTGCAGGAGTTCTCCTAAAGACACACCCTCCTTTTACCAGAAATCTGACTTCACTGTGGAAAAGAAACTCCAGCGTTGTTTCCTGTGCTCCCTTCCTCCACAAAAGTAGTAAAGGAAAAAAAAAAAAGAGACTTTTTTGGATCAATATTAATAGCACTTTAGAGCAGTGGTCAGCAACCTGTGGAAAAAAAAAAAGAGACTTTTTTGGATCAATATTAATAGCACTTTAGAGCAGTGGTCAGCAACCTGTGGTCCGCCGATCACTGGTGGTCTGTGAGGTCCGAAAGGTTGGCAACTGCTGCTTTAGAGAACCTTGACTGTCAATCCTTAAGTTTTCTCGTGCTGGCAATATATTTGTTTTAATATATTGCCCTGTCGCTTCTTCCTAGCAGCTCTACTAACATTCGTCTGCCAGCTGTTGTCACTTAATCCCTCAGAACCCTGATTTCTTCATCTGTAAAGTGGGAGTATTACTTTCTAAGAATGTTGTTTTGAGAATTAAATAAGATTATGTTTATTAATATCTGGCACCATGGTTGGTGCATAAGATGTGCTCAGCATCCTCTAAACCACTGACCTACTGCATCATATCATTGATTTTTCAGACAATTAATTTGCTCCTTCACGAATAAGTGGTAGCTACTGGAGGTCAGAGGTTTCCATGAATTCTGCATTGCATGTTACCGGCTCTACCTTTTAGGGCTCACATTGTATCAGTGTGGGCAGGCAGCAAAGCCACTGTGTGGAAGACTCAAGCCGTCTCCCCTCTTCCTCCCTCTCTCCCTGCCCCCTTTCTCTGCAGTTCCTTTGGAAACAAATACAAAAGCAGGAGTCGTCACTTCTGATGCCGCTCAGAGTGAGAAGAGAGAGGGTTCAGAAACTGGACTCGCGAGCTCGCTTCCAGTGAGGGAACATCTCAGCGCAGTGGAGTCACCGTCAGAGAAAAGTGCGAGCGGCGCCTCAGTGCCCGAGGCCCCCATCATTCTGAGCCCCCCGCAGACCCCCACTGCAGACACATACAACCTGCTCTGGAGGCCGGGGAAGGACGGCGGGCTGCCCATCAATGCCTACTTTGTGAAGTATCGGAAGGTACTGTCTCCTTGGGTATCATCGTTTCTCACACCCGCACACTGTGTGTAGCATGTGCTTATGGCCTTTTCCTTTGGGGGAGCGGCAGGAAAGATGCTCCCGGAGACACATCCCAGCTGCACTTACCAGCTTATAAAGGGGTGAGAACGAAGTATGAACAGTTTCCCCAAAAATGGATATTCTCAGGACCCCGTGACTTCTCAGCAGTTTTTATCAAACATTTTAACCTCTTGGGGATAAAGCGCTATAAACCACTTTTAGAAGTCATTCCCCCTTGTCTAACATAGTCATATACAGTTTATTTATCAAATAAAGCATTTTCTTATTGAAAACAACTTTTTGAACAAAGTCCTCGGGCATAATCTCTGATGAGCATTTGCATCTCAAGTTGTCTTCTTCATTGTACTGGAATCTCATGTTGTTTGGTTATTTATCACAGTAAACTGTTGGTTTTTCTAGATGTTTTCCCTCCAGAGGCTTATATTAAAGCAAAATTAAAAAGTCTCTTCTGTTTAGTGAGACTAGCAGATGAATGAAATGGGAAGAGAGACCCTCATACTTAAAAATCATTTCTTTGTTCAAGATATTTGGTATCCATCTTTTAATAGTAATATTTTTAATATCTGGAAAAATTAGCTTCATGAGATTTGAGCATTTCTTTACTTTCCTAACTGGATGATTCTAGATGCAGGAAGTGTTCTTAGCCACATGGAAACTCCCATATGAGATTGTCTCTTGTTTCCATTAATGAAGACATAATGGATTGGATCTCTTACATTTATTTCATCCAGCACACATTGAACAGTGTCAAGAATGAAGCAAGAATGCTAGAAATATATGGCCCATAATTATATAATCCATATATATACAAGCATACATATCCTACTTTATCATATTTATTATGTATAGTGTATGTTATCATTAGTACACATTATTAGATACTTACTTTATTCTCCCATTAGCCCAGTAAGAAACGAGTATTGTTTCCATTACAAGTAAAAGGAACCGACTTTGGGAGGTAAATCACTTGCTTGAGGCTGTAGCTGGTGGGAGGTAGCAGAGCAAGGAGTCTTTACAGTGAGAATTCCTGGGTTCTTGCTGCAGGCCTCCTTAGAGTCCTAATATTTCTTAATATGAAGAAATATTGTGTCTCTTTTATTTAACGTGGTACACCACTTCCCAAAAATTCACCTGGAATTGAATAACTTGTAGTTTTTATCAAATTTGAATGGAAACTTTGTCTACCCTTTATCTCCTGTTCCTAATGGCCCATTTTCTCTTGAGTAGCTGGATGATGGCGTTGGCGTGGTGGGCAGCTGGCACACAGTGCGAGTCCCAGGCAGTGAGAATGAGCTCCACTTAACGGAACTGGAGCCATCGAGTCTCTATGAAGTTCTGATGGTAGCAAGAAGCGCAGCGGGCGAAGGACAGCCTGCCATGCTGACCTTCCGGACCAGCAAAGGTGAGCAAATCTGCTGTAAGAGGAATGGCCGGCTGTCTTGTGTCGCTTTATTAGTAAGCATCCTTTTGGCTAGTAGAGAGTCTTATGTATAAATTCATTAAATACACCTATTATGGTACCTCTTTTTGGCCACATTGGATGGTTATGTTATTCCATTCCACCCGATGTTCCACAGATTTTTTTGAGAGCTTATGATAGGTAAGGCCGTAGGGTAGGCGATGCAGGGAGAACAGAGGTGATCAAGACAACATCCATCCTGTTGGAGCTTCCACTTTGCTAAGAAAGGTGAGACAGAAGCATAAATACCAACTACAAGGTAACAGCTCAGGTCAGCTAATAGTTACTGAATGCTTCTGTGTGCCCGGCAATAAACAAAATAGACAAAACTCCTGTTCTCATGGAGCTTACATTCCAGTTGGGAGAGATTTATACCTAGGTTACAAATATGTTAGAAGCGGTGACTGTTAGCAAGAAAAAGAAATTAGGGGATGAATGTGGGAAGTGTATGGAGTAGCAGTTGTCACAGTTTAGGGAGGTGGCCAGAGAAGTCTTCAGTCAATAGCAGAACAGAATGTTAAGGAGGTGAAGTGGAAAGCCATGTGACTATCTGGGGAAAGAACATCCCAGTAGTGAGAATAGCAAGTGCAAAGGTCCTGGGGTGGGGTGTGCTTGGTGTATCCTTGGAACACTGAGGGAGCCTCTGATGGGAACAGAGTAAGTGAGGAGAACACGCAGGGAGGTGACCGAGTGGCCACATCACACAGCACCTTGTCGACACTGACTCTGAGTGAGTTGGGAGCTTTGTAGGGATCTGAGCAGAGTTGTGACACAACCTGATGTATGTTTCAACAGACAGTTCTAGCTGTAGGATCAGGAGGAAGGCAAGGGTGTCGGCAGAGACCAGACTTGGTAAGTCCTAGGAAAGTCTGGCAGAGAAAATGCCAGGATGTGCAGAGGAAGAGTATTCTTTCTGCAGGGAGCTTGGGAGGGGAGGCTTGATGGAAAAGATGCTGTCATAGCTCAGCCACAGATGATCGTGAAGAAGACTTCAAGGAGAGGAGATGGGGTTTGGGTGGGACAGAGTTTATTGGGGCACAATAATGAAAGGAGGTATGATGATTGAGAAGAAATTATCAATTGGCTTTTGAAAAAGACCTTTTCATCTAACTACTGAGAAGGCCAGAAAAATAATGAGTATTTCTTACTTGAAATGTATTTTGAGTTAATTTTTATACTTAGTCCTCAGTTGTTTACAGAGTCTGACCTATAAATATTGAATAAGCATGTTTTTCAGTTTTAAAATAATCACCCCGTTTCACCTTTTGCCTCTTGAAATTTTAAAACTTAGTACAACAGTTATTCTGTGAAGAAAATTAACAGAATCTCTTTAATAATGAATTTTGTGTTTTAGAGTTAAGAAATATGTACAGTAAAAAGAAAAACGGACAGTTTGAAAACCTTTACCCTAGTCATTTGACGTTTTTGTGTGTGTGTTTTTTCTGTGTGTAAATTAAAGTTAGCTTGTGCAGAAAGACTCATTTTAGTTTTCCCTTTAAGGTACTAGAAAAAATAATTTTAAAAGTCAGTGCCTCTGAGAGGTAGGTATTTACAATGTAGGGCTTAAATTTAGACCTGTGACAGGTTAGTCCATATGTTTGCATCTGTGTGCCAGTTGAATGTCATGGTATCTTTTCTTACTTTGCTTATAAAGAGAAGCTCATGTTACAGCATGTTTTCTAATATTTCTAGAGAAAACACCCTCATCGAAAAATGCCCAGGCCCCCTCCCCTCCAGCGGGCATTCCGAAGCGCCCCATGGTTTCGGAGGCTGCGGACCACTTTGGAGTCGTCCTGACCGACTCCTCCAGGCACAGCGGCGGTGAGGAGACCAATATTCCTACTCTGTTCGTTTATAAATGTAGCTGATCTGTTTCAGATTGTTGGGGAGCAGAATGGGACAGGGTATTTGTTTTTTATTCAGGTTATAGCCACCATGTACTCTTCTAGGTCCTATTTCAACCATCTTCTTAAATTCCCTGTAGCACTCAAATCTCGGGACCTAGTGCCATGATTAGTGTTTAAGGTAATACACTCAGATTCAGAACATCTGGTACTAAGATTATATAACTCACAAAAAGGATTTTCCTGTCTCCTCTCTGGCAGGGAAACCACATTTATATTTTGAACTCTAAAAGTCTTACTTATTTTTGATGACTTATCAAAATATATGGTGGTACCTGTAGTAAGATTTAGATCTTTTTTGAATTGAATGATTACAAGTCGCACTCAGGTTCATTGCTATATCTTGTCAATCTTACGGTTTTTAGATAATGTATTTAATCATCACAGGAACCTGATGAAGAAGGTAGCATATCTATTGTACAAAATAGGAAACTGAGACTCAGGCAGCTATGCAGCTTGCTTGAGATCATCTAAAAACCAGAAGAATTGCTATTCAAATTCAGATTTTTTACCTCCAAGTGCAGCATTCTTTCCTTTATCCTTTAACTGTCATATGCTGTTTCTTTTAGATATTGAAGATATTCTTCTCTGTGGAGATTTTTTCCCTTAATAGCTTTCTTTTTCTATTCAAACTGTGGTGTTCTTTGATGAACTTTTAATAACTCTATATCTACCAGTAAGTAGGATGAGTTTTAACCCCAAATGAATCGACAGAAGGAAGTTGTTTGGTTATGTAGTATTTAAAGAGATTTACTAACAGTTCTGTTCATTCTGTTTCCATTGCTTTCTTACTTGAAAGGAACACAGTAAGTATCCCTCAGAGTTGCCTGCTTTGAGTAGATTCCTTTTTACCCATGAATCAGTTTGTTTTGTAAAATGCCACGCTTTCTCCATACAAGCTCCATATGCTACAGTGTTTTGTCCTCATGTACTGGTGTCTGGGTTGAGGGGTGTTGAGACCGAGGGTGCTGCTTGAGTGGTGTGCCACTACACAGAGGCGGACTCCCTTGGTGACCTCACCTGAGCAACGTCACCCTGGCCGGAGTGGGTCCTCCTTGGTCCGCTCAGAACTAGCTCACTTGACAGAACTCACAGTGGAAGGCAGTGGGCTAATTTGTGATGTAGCTGTCATACCTACCAGGCTGTTTCTAGCAGCATTCTTTCCTTGTAGGAGCGAAGTGGGGAGCCAGTTAGGGTTACACAATGGCATGGTCAGTAAGAGGAGTTAGGTACACAGTTTCAATGGCTAATGTTTCCATAGAATCTAGACTGTCTCACCTGTGGGTTAGGTCATTCCCTCCCCTTCCTACTTTCATCCTAAGCAAATTCTCTCTTTCCGTTTTTATCAGTATTGATTTTATTAGTCAAATTTTATCTCTATTCATGCCTAGCAGTCCTATAGCCTTGAGGTGTGTAAGATAGGATAGTAACACCTAATTTAATAATCTGTAGATTGTTTGCTGAATGTGTTTTATGTAGCTTGGATGGATAAAGAAAACATCTAAATTCAGTAACACATAATTTTACTGTAAATTTACTATATTACCTAATAATAGACAAACATGTACATTGACCCTCCCTCCGCTATGCTTACCAGCCAATCAGGAGAGTATGCAAATTAACCCAACAAAGATGGCAGTTAATTTGCATACGTAGGCATGAGGCAGCTGAGCGAAGACTGAAGGCTCCAGCCGGAGCAGCAAAGGCCTGGGTCCCAGGTGCCGGAGGAAAACCGGTGCAGGCAGCCAGGGGAAGGGAAGGCCTATTGCACGAATCTCTTCGTACAACGGGCTTCTAGTAAATTATAAGCACAATCAGACTTGAAGCAGCCAATGATAAAATTGCTCATACACTGTTTTAGCCATGAATCCAAATGAGCCTGGTCACAATGATCACACTACCGTTCAGTTTTTCAGAGACAGTTGTCAAGTTAGTAGGTTAATTTTACTTCCTTCTTTTATTTCCTGTATTTGGCTATTTCATTGCCTTTTAATAGGAAGATATATTATTAACTCTGGCAAAGGTGGAAGAATCTTTCATTAAATATTTGGCAGTTATCCCTTTTAGTTGGTTTGAGTTATTCTTGTCTCTAACACTGAGGGTTACTGAAGCGAATGTTTCCGTTTTCAGTTCCAGAGGCCCCCGATCGGCCCACCATCTCCACTGCATCAGAGACATCCGTCTACGTCACTTGGATTCCTCGGGCCAATGGGGGTTCTCCAATCACTGCCTTCAAGGTCGAATATAAACGGATGAGGAGTAGTGATTGGCTGGTGGCAGCTGAAGATATCCCTCCTTCCAGACTCTCGGTGGAAGTTCGTAGTTTAGAGCCAGGTATTAATATTCCAACATTTCCTTTCTATGCCATCCATGCTGACCAACCATAGGTGCATAGTTTCATTAACCATATAGTTAGAATTAGAGTATTGCAAGCTTAGTGCATGAAAATGTGAAAATCAAGAAGAGGCTACGACTGCAGTGAAAGAGCTGCCGTGCAGGGGCCTTTCCCCGTGGAGCATAGCGGACTTCAGAGGGGCTCCAGCGAGCGCCGAGTGAGCCCTCTGAGTGTATCGCTCATGGAAGTGGTGGAGTGGTGCTCCAGCACGGTCTGCAGCTGGCCATCAGGTGCGTCGGCTCTGAGGCTTCCTGAGAGGTGCAGGCCAAGGTTAGCCACTGCCTGTGCCCTGCCTGGATCCACCTGGCATGAGCTGCAGGGTGATGGGCTTAGAGGTGCCCAGAAGAGGTCGAGCTGTGTACTGAGTCCAGCTGCCTCCAGCGCCAGGCCTGGGGCCGCTTAGCAAGAGGTACAGGCGCACCAAGGCCAGATGCTGTTTGTTTGGGTTTGTGAACCTTTGAGGGATTTTAGGAAAGTTCGCTGCATGAGCCAAGACAGGCCTTTGGATGGAAAAGTCACTGAAAGCAGCTTGGGAGGGCCTACAAGTTGGCTGGGTGGGGTCTTGAGGGATCACCATGGTAGCCGGGTTGATGGAGACTCAGATATGGTGCCTGTGCCTGCAAGGGGAGGGCTCAGCAAAGGAAAGTGGCTTCTGCCAGCACTTCCGTTTGAAAGAAAGCTGCCCCTCTACCCTTCTCCCCAGAGCCAGACAATGGAGCTCCTCCTCCTACGTCCCTGGTTCCTTTCATGCTGGAGCTAAGAGTGAGTGAGTCCGAGTAATCTGTGCACCGGCCCTTTAAGAGGGACTCCTGGGACTCCAGCAGCCCTTTGTGTCAGTCTGCCACCATTCCTGCTGGTTTTTACAGCCAGGAGCTCTGGGGACTTCTCTTCCCTGCACTGGAAACCTGGGCTGGGGGCCTGGGAGGGGACCCCTCCCTCCTCGGGGGACCTCAGCAGCTGAGATAGCCATCCTGATTTTTAACGGCCACACCCATTCTGTGTCTGCCCCTCCTATGGGTCTCAGTGTGGCTTCTGCGCATCCTTCATTGTGTTCAGCTAGATTTCAGTCGGCTCTCAGGGATTGTTTTTCTGTCATTTCGATGTGGTCGTGGGAGATACCAGTACCACACTTACCTACTCCGCCATTTGACTGGAAGCCCACTGAGAAGGTGGCAGTTGTAAATGTGTGTAAAGCTCCGTGACATTTTTCAGATGGAAAACACTGTCTGCGGAAACCCCCTGGGCACTTTTGAGCTAGTAGAAACCTTGCTTTAGGGGTCTAATTTATTCTTTAGATTCCAGATTTTCAGAAACTCACACCCTTCGTGTTGTTGTTTTTTAAGTTCTTAAATCTAATACAAATGAGTATCTTCTGTTGTAGTCTAAATCTGCTCCCTCTTACCCCGTTACAGGTGGAATCAGAGTGACATAACCCACAGCGCCTCTTCATAAATGCATTCACCATACTAACTCTTCAGTTGTTCTTTCCAAGGGAGAAGAACCTGGTCTTGAGCACAGACCCCCCCACTAATACTGTCTGTGATGGGTGTGACTTTGGAACTGGATGGTGCAAGGAGCACATGTGCTCTTCCCTGTTCTCAGTCCGCCCCCTTCGGGGACAGATCATTCCTCTCTCGGGGTGTTTACATCTTGGGATTGTGAACACACTGCACTGAGCAGCTACTACCAGTTGCTAGAAATTGTCACGTGGGTAGAAATCTATTTACCACACAGGCTCCAGAGTGTGTTGTTGTTATAGCACAGTTGTCATAGTGTGAGTATTGTACCTTCAGTTGTCGTATTACAGCTTTTTAAAAATTCTGGGTTTTTTTTCTCTCTCCTCAAAAGGTTCAACATACAAATTTAGGGTCATTGCTATCAACCATCATGGTGAGAGTTTTCGGAGTTCAGCGTCTCGTCCTTATCAGGTGGCTGGGTTCCCCAATCGTTATTCTAACCGTCCAGTAGCCGGGCCTCACATTGTGTACACAGAAGCCGTCAGCGATACGCAGATCATGCTAAAGTGGACGGTAAGTAACACGTCTTCTTTAATGAGGAGGTTGTCTGGTTTGGCCATGTTAATAGTTTAATGTCCTCATGACGTGATACAGTGAACAGTAAATGTTTGAACTTTTAAAAAAATATCTATTTATTGATTTCAGAGAGGAAGGGAGAGGGAGAGAGAGATAGAAACATCAATGGTGAGAGAGAATCATTGATTGGCTGCCTCCTGCACGCCCGATACTGGGATCGAGCCTGCAACCCAAGACCTTCCTTGCCTCAGGACCATGGCACATCCCAGTTCCTGTGCCCTAACCGGGAATCGAACCTTTTCATAGGTCAATGCTCAACCACTGAGCCATGCCAGCCGGGCAGATTTCTGAACTTTTAAGTGAGGAAATTGAAGGGCACAGGTATTTGTCTAAAAGCACATATTATAAATGAGGTAGGGTTAAAAATAAAATTATTGTTGCCTCAGCTCTAATCCAAGTGTTGACTTAATTGCCATTTCATGATTTATTCATTTTGAACCAAATGTACTTTTATGCCTTTGAACCTTGTGAAATATATTGCTTTAATTTTGGTTAGCCCTGCAGTAAGCTAAGCGCTCTTAATACCTTTGAATACCTTTGAATTAAATTTAAAATGGTTGTCAAGGATGCTTGCAAAATGAATCCAGAGAAATACTGCTATGCAGATAAATAAGTCTTAATGGATTTGGAAGTTAAATTTGTTTTTGACAAGTTTTCTGCTTCTGTTTTTTAGTACATCCCATCAATTAACAATAACACTCCCATTCAAGGATTTTATATCTATTACCGGCCAACTGACAGTGACAATGACAGCGATTACAAGAGGGACATCGTAGAAGGTAAGATCCATGGCAAGCGGGGGTCCCAGTAAAGAGTTTTGGAAGGGATGTTATAAAAAACATAATCCCAGGTTAAGAGAGTGTAAAAAATTGAAATGGTATATGTGCTATTACTCTGAATTTTTCCCAGAGAAGGATAATTTTTTTAACTTAATATATATCGTAGCTTACATTTTGGTCGTAAAAACTGTCAGTTACAAAAGTTTGGGGGAGGTCTGATTTATCAGTAGTTCATCTGAAAATAATTTTTGTTTCCTGTTTTATTTAAATGAATAGTAGCCTGTGTATAAAACACTGCAACTTCTAGCTATATTTTAAAAAATAATGTCACTAGAAAGATCACATCTTGAGCATGTTATCCACTTTAGAGATGCTGAAAAATTGGAATATACGTAGAGAGAAAAAACAACAACAAATAGCCAAGATGGTGAAGGGTGCCCTAACCGGTTTGGCTCAGTGGATAGAGCGTAGGCCTGCGGACTGAAAGGTCCCAGGTTCGATTTGGCCAAGGGCGCATGCCCAGGTTGCAGGCTCGATCCCCAGTAGGGGATGTGCAGGAGACAGCCAATCAATGATTATCTCTCATCATTGATGTTTCTATCTCTCTCCCTCTCCCCTCCTCTCTAAAATCAATAAAAAAAATATATATATATATATGTATATATATATGTGTGTATATATGTATGTATGTGTGAATATATATATATATATATATATATATATATATATATATATAGTGAAGGGTGTTGAAACTGCCTTTCTCCTGCATTTATAATACAACTCAGAACTTCGCATCTGGTCTGGAGGCACCACAGGATCAGCCGGCCCTGCCTGCACCTGCAGCCATGTCTCAGGCACCTCTTGCTGTCTCACTGTGTCCTCTGTCCCACCCGGGCCTTCCTTCAGCTTCCTTGTGTGCAGCAAGCCCTTCCTTGCCTCAGGACCTTGGCACGGCCCAGTTCCTGCCCCCTGTGTGCTCCCCTCCCAAAGGCTTTGTCTAGGTGCTCTTCTCTGTTGTGGGCTTAAGTATGTCTTCCTCAGATAAACTCCTCCCCCTTAATTTATAATCACACCCTTTATGTATATTTCATAGAAATTCATCATAGGTGTATGTGTGTGTGCACATACATGAAATTATTTGCTTTAAGTTTGTCCCCTCGCTAAATGTTAACCACCTGTGGAGAAGGGACCTTTTTCCAATACGGTTTCCCCAGTCCATCCATACAATGGTGAAGTGTCTAGTATTTACATATTGAATGAATGAAGTCCAGAAAGAATAGTAGAATGTCTAGGATGATCACAGAATTGTTTCACAACTAACAGGAGAAAAAAATGCCTAGCAAGCAACATGATAGTTGTCTTCAGATATTAAAGACGATTGTGTGGAAGAGAGCCCAGTCATTTGGGGGAGGGGCAGTTAAAAGGAAGTAGCATAAAGGAAGCATTCTCTAACATGGCATTCCTAACATAGGTGTTGTCAGCACTATCGTAGCATTTCTAACAGGTGCTCTCAGCACTATCATAGCATTCCTAACATAGGTGCTCTCAGCACTATCATAGCATTCCTAACATAGGTGCTCTCAGCACTATCATAGCATTCCTAACATAGGTGCTCTCAGCACTATCATAGCATTTCTAACATAGGTGCTCTCAGTACTATCATAGCATTTCTAACATAGGTGCTCTCAGCACTATCATAGCATTTCTAACATAGGTGCTCTCAGCACTATCATAGCATTCCTAACAGGTGCTCTCAGCACTATCGTAGCATTTCTAACATAGGTGCTCTCAGCACTATCATAGCATTCCTAACAGGTGCTCTCAGCACTATCGTAGCATTTCTAACATAGGTGCTCTCAGCACTATCATAGCATTCCTAACATAGGTGCTCTCAGCACTATCATAGCATTCCTAACATAGGTGCTCTCAGCACTATCATAGCATTCCTAACATAGGTGCTCTCAGCACTATCATAGCATTTCTAACATAGGTGCTCTCAGCACTATCATAGCATTCCTAACATAGGTGCTCTCAGCACTATCATAGCATTCCTAACATAGGTGCTCTCAGCACTATCATAGCATTCCTAACATAGGTGCTCTCAGCACTATCATAGCATTCCTAACATAGGTGCTCTCAGCACTATCATAGCATTTCTAACATAGGTGCTCTCAGCACTATCATAGCATTTCTAACATAGGTGCTCTCAGCACTATCATAGCATTCCTAACAGGTGCTCTCAGCACTATCGTAGCATTTCTAACATAGGTGCTCTCAGCACTATCATAGCATTCCTAACATAGGTGCTCTCAGCACTATCATAGCATTCCTAACAGGTGCTCTCAGCACTATCGTAGCATTTCTAACAGGTGCTCTCAGCACTATCATAGCATTCCTAACATAGGTGCTCTCAGCACTATCATAGCATTTCTAACAGGTGCTCTCAGCACTATCATAGCATTCCTAACATAGGTGCTCTCAGCACTATCATAGCATTCCTAACAGGTGCTCTCAGCACTATCGTAGCATTTCTAACAGGTGCTCTCAGCACTATCATAGCATTCCTAACATAGGTGCTCTCAGCACTATCGTAGCATTTCTAACAGGTGCTCTCAGCACTATCATAGCATTCCTAACATAGGTGCTGTCAGCATTATCGTAGCATTTCTAACATAGGTGCTCTCAGTAATATCTTGGAAGGGATTCTTGCTTTGAGAGCAAGGCTTCTTTCGGGTCTTTTTTCACTCCAAGATTCTGACTCTTTGAAATATTAATGTCCTAATGGACCATGTCAGAAAATTGCCCTACGCCAAGATTATTTTCATATGACTTCTTGACATCTAATACTGCATATAGTTTTTGTTATATGTAGTCTTACAATAAAATACTTTAAATATGCTATGAAATCACATTTCTTTAAATATTGTAACATTTCTCTTAATGGTTGTCCAATGGAATTACTTTTATAATATAATGGAAAATTTATCATCTGAGTTTTAAAACCTGGCACATAGTAGGTGCTCAGTAAATATTTGTTGAATGAAATTGTTTCTCTTTTCTTAATCTGGAAAGAAATTAGTTCCTAAAATTTGCTTTAAGAATAAAGAATTGGGGAAATGTCGAAAGATAATTGTGAGTAGCGAAACAGCCCTGTGAAGTCCAGGTAGTAGCAGCTTTGCGGGAGAAATGACTGGGAAAAGCAGAGGAGGGCCTTTGCGTGGCAGGAATATTCTCTCTTGACCTTGTTCAGGGTATGAACATAGTGAGCTGCACAGTTATGGGCACTGTTCCTTACACATTAAAAGACTACTAAAAAAGAAATGGAAAGAATTATTAGTGCCTGTTCTACATTTCAGTCCTAGCTAGGTCTTCATTTTACGTTAGCTGGGTTAGGAGAGTGAGGCTGTCAGATATTTATTTTTAAAATCTTTTGACAGAGGTTAAACATTTGTTATAAAGTAGTTTTAAACAAGGCAAATGTAAATAAAATGAACATCCCACCCTGTCTCTTTGTCTCTGTCCCTCTTCTCTCTCTCTCTCTCTCTCTCTCTCTCTCTCTCTCTCTCTCCCTCTCCCCCCACCCCCCCCCCCTTCCTAGTTCTCCTCTCTAGAAATATCTACTGGAAAACAGTTTTAAACTATATTCTGTAGTTACATCTTTGAACTCTTGCCAGTTTGTGTGATGTGAATATTGAGTGTGGAACTGGGAAATCGCTTTAAAGGAGCTTTCGTATCCAGTAGTAGAGTCTGTGAGTGTGCGTTTTGCCTCACGGTTCACAGAGAGTGTGTTTATAAACGTGGTAGACGAAGCAGCTAGATGTTTAAGTGGGCTGCACTGTGCTGTGTAATTTGCTTATTTCTTATTTTCAAGTTTATGCATTTGAAATTCCTTTTGTGGCAGTTAACTAGTGGCCAGCTCTGGCAAGCCGAGGAGCACAAGTGTTTACCCGCTGTGCGTAAAGCGGTCTTCAAAGTGAAGTTTTAGGTTACTTATGCATAGCGACTCAGGTCATTCCGGCTTTTGGGGAAAAAATGGAAACTCGCATTGTTAAAGAATACAGTACGAGGACAGTTATATTAAGTGATCCTATTTCTGAATTAGTTCCACGTTTAGATAAACCATGAACGTTTCTAGCATACCATTGCTTTTTTGCTGGATATTTTTATCTTACCAGGTTAAGTTGCATTCCAAGTAAATCAGAGTAATTGGTCATTTGATCTTTAAGTCTGTGCTTTTGGTTTCTCATCTTTTGTAAAATATCTTTTCAGGAAAAAAAAAAATTGCACGTTGACTTTAAACCTAATAATGCACTTGGTTGTCTTATTCATCAGGGATCAGTAAAAACTCATTCTCTCTGCTGATGTTTCCTGTAATTTTAGCCATTGGGATAATTACCGTAACAATGGGATATGAATCTGTTATTTTAATGGTTTCCTCTTATTAGTAACATATCAGGAGCTTAATTTAATTCCATTTTTGCTACTGCTGTGAAAGGAAAACTTCAGATCTAGTGTAGTAAACAGTCATGAGAATGTGTATAGTTAGGTGAGTGCAGGGCTGGGCTAGGAAAGGCCTAAGGGTAGAGAGAAAAAATAGACATTTTTCTAGAAAGATTTTGGAATTTTACCCTGGCTGGTATGATTGGAGCATCTTCCCATGCACTGAAAGGTTGTGGGTTTGATTCCTGGTCAGGGCCCTTGTCTGGGTTTCGGGTTCGATCCCAGATTGGGGAGTATGGGAGGCAACTGATCTCGCATTGATGTTTCTCTCTCCCTCTCCCTCGCCTTTTCCCTCTCCATGTCGGCCCCCCCTCCTTCCCCCCCCCCCCCCCCCCCCCGTCCTTCTCCTCTCTCTAAAATCATTAAAACATATCCTTGGGCGAGGATTTTAAAACGAGAAAGATTTTGGAATTTAGAAATAGGTCTGATCTAATCTCAACCAGATTTTGAATTTGGTTTCTTTTAAGGTTCTCTTTACATTTATAATCAGGTCACAGATTTCCTCACTTATTGAGCCCTTCAGGGTCCCTTGATCCTAGAACAAACAGGTTCTTCATCTTATAAAACAGGGTTCTTTATAAATGAGGGGTTTTGTATTAGTGTCCTGGGGGAGGGGTTGTGCTTTCAGATTGCAATATTTTTGTCTGTGTTGAATTAGAGAGGAACCTGGCGCTATCGGTCTGTCAGCCAAATCACTCTGACTTGTACGGTTTGTTTGGTTTTTTCCTCCACCTTCGATTAATTCTTAAATCAGTTGGTGGTATAGTTGAGTTTCTCAGAAATAGTGGCACCAGTTTGAAGAGGGATTAAAGGTGCTTGAAGAGTTAATTAACTTTGGTAGAAGCGTCCTGTTTATTAAAGTTTGTCACAGGTCCATGGAAGTAAAAATGGAGAGTGATTTATGCTGGAATGTTCAGTTTAGGAGTGTTCCTGAGGGAAGTGCTGGCTGTGTGCCACGGGTAACAGAACCAGTCTATTAGAGATACTTATGTGTTTTGGAGACCCTGCCCCAAAAGAGGAGAAACAGTGGAGCAGTAGGCAAGGGTTTCCCGTGGTGGGTTTGCTTTCGGATTATCCTCAGCCTTTTATTCAGGCGTCTGTTTATATGTCAGTGTATGTTGAGTTCCTTGCAGTGGAGTTGAGAGCTTTGCTAACTAAGCCTGTCTTGTAAATGATCACTTGTTCTGGGAAAGGCACCACTTGTGATCTCACATGCAGTGTTGCTCCCTAACGGGTGGGCAGAGTGGATTGACTTGCTGGGCTCAACAGGTGGATCAAAGGGCTGAGGGTGTTTTCCACCTGTGTGTGAAATTCACATGTATTTTACAAAGACTCTCCAGTAATTATTTGTGATGAAATGAAGTATTACCACCAACACACAGGTATAGCTTTAATTCAGTTTATCTCTTTATCATTTTTCTCCATGCATGGAATAGAAACACAATTTATTTGTGGTATATTACCAAAATACTTATATCATGTACACTTTTATCGTACAGACTGACTATATGGTAATGGATGCTGCTCCCACCTCATTTTGAAATTATTAAGTAATTATGTTGACAGTATCACTGAGGTTGTATGACATGTAAAGCTTATCTCTTATCTTTCTTTCTAGGTTCAAAGCAATGGCACACAATTGGGCATCTGCAGCCAGAAACCTCCTATGATATTAAAATGCAGTGCTTCAACGAAGGAGGAGAAAGCGAGTTTAGTAATGTGATGATCTGTGAGACCAAAGGTAAGGGAGGGGTGAGGATTTGTGCTTTTTCCAAACTCTGGGTTATTCCTTCTGACTATTGATATGTTTACGGAAGGAAGCTTCTGCTTTGGGCCTTTTTCTCGGTGCATACAGTTAGACTGTCCAAACAGAAGGTATACTATGTTGGCTAGAGCACTTGTCTAAAAAACAATTCACGTAAGTATCCATCACATTTATTAATTTCTCTGTCACTCTAAGCCACTTCTTTTCTCTTCTCCATCAAGAGAACAGAAATATTTGCTGACTATTACTGATTGCTGTGAGAACTAGAATACTAAACAGAACGTATAAGAATTTAAAGGTTAAGTGCAACATATGTTTAAAGTAGTTTCTGGAATGACAGATGTTCATAACAATACTTGTTTAATTAAGTATAGAAGTTAACTTCAGAATTAGCAGTCACTAATTCTAAATTGAAATCTTCAATATGCCTACATACCTAGATTAACTGAAATATTACCATCTTTTAAAAAGGAAGATATAATAGAAACAGTTAATGTGGGTATTTATAGATCAAAAACACTTGTGTTCAGTCTCAATTTGACAGAAAAAGAAACATTTTTCCTTGTCTATTTTTTTTTTCAATCCTCACCCAAGGATATTTTCTATTGATTTTAGAGAAAGAGGAAAGGGGGGGGGGGAGAGAAAAACATCAATGGGTTGCCTTCCAGACATGCCCCAACTGAGGATCAAACCCACAGCCTAGGTATGTACCCTGACCAGAATCAAACCCGAGACCTTTTTGGTGTGCCGGATGGTGCTCAACCAACTGAACCACCCTCCCGGCATCTTTGTGCAATTTTTATTTTTTTCAATGTATTTTTATTGATTTCAGAGAGTTAGGGAGAGAGGGATAGAAACATCAATGAGAGAGAATCATTGATCAGTTGCCTCCTGCACGCCCCCTACTTGGGATCAAGCCCAGAACCTGGGCAAGTGCCCTTGACCAGAATCAAACCCAGGACCCTTCAGTCCATAAGCCAACACTCTATCCACTGAGCCAAACAAGCTAGGACTTGGTGCTATTTTTAAGAACCAGGGGAAACTTCCCAGAATCCTCTAGTTCAGTGGTTCTCAACCTTGGCTGCACATTAGAATCACCTGGGAATCTTTTTAAAAACCTGATTTCTGGGCCTCATCCTCCAGAAATCCTGTTTCTTTGTTATGGGGTGGGGCCACAACATTAGTAACAAAGAAACAGAATTTCTGGAGGATGAGGCCCAGAAATCAGGATTTTAAAAAGATTCTCAGGTGATTCTAATGTGCAGCCAAGGTTGAGAACCACTGAACTAGTTGATTCTTCCCCCTCACGTCTCATTGGCCAGAACTCAGTCACATGCCCCTATCATTCCTGGGGTGGTTGATGGATCAGAACCTACTCCATCCAGAGTTCTGGGGTGTTCAGCAGACACCTAAACAGAGTTGGGGGCCTGCCTCCATGGGAGCAGGAGGCTAGGCAGCCGTTAGCATCTGTACAGGTGATGTTATTACCCCAATTTAAACGAAGATAATAAAAGGGGTCAAAAAGACTGACTCAGTTCCATCTTTTAATTCTAAATCACATCTTCCTGCTGCAAAACGCATATATTGAATCAACGTTTAAACATATATATATGCATAGACCTTTAGGTTTACCTTGAATTTTATTTGGTGAGCACAGATTTAAGTGCCTTCTTGTATGAGGCACTCTGATGTGTTATTGGGCACTTCTTATCCCCCTCCAAAATGCTGTAATGCTCAGAGGGAAGTTACCTAAAAATGAAATTTATCATTTCAGTCCCCCAGACATTTAGGAAGCTAGCCACACAAAACATAATACATAGCCAGCAATGTAATAACTGTTGTTTAAATAGGATGATAGTATAGCTGTGTCTGCAATAGCATCTCGCAGTCATTGACTTCACTGGGGAGTAAAAGGTCCTCCCTGCAGACTTTCAGATCACTGCAAAATGAAAGAATTCTTTTTAAAGTGAAGTTGCTGTTTTTTAATCCTCACCTAAGGACATGCTGAGACAGAGAGAGAGACAGAGAGAGAGAGAGAGAGAGACAGAGAGAGAGAGAGAGAGAGAGAGACATTGGTTGTCTTCTGCATACTCCTTGACTGGGAATCGAACCCGCAAACCCATTTATGTGCCCTGACTGGGCAGCCTTTTGGTGCACAGGATGGCACTTTAACCAACCAAGTCACTCTGGCTGGGCTGAAAAAACATCTTTAAAATGTTAACTGTTCGTGTTGAATGACTGTCTACAATGTATTGCAGTTCCTAGCCTGTTTAAATAGAACATGTTCTATACAAATGCACCCTTTAAAGAAATGACTCAAAGTTCTGAACACTGGTCGTCTTATCCTCAGTAATTCAGGAAGGTTTTCAGGAATGACAGGTGCTTGAAGGCCCCCATTCCCCACCCTCAGAGATCATCGGCTGGCAGGATTCGTCCATGGCTCTTTGCTTCTCTCTGTTTTTGGTGTGTGACTGTGTCCCAGGATCTTCATGTGTTTCATGCCGCCTTTCTTATTTCACATTCTGAGCTGCCTCTTAGTGATGTCCGTGGGTCTGTCTGACTCACCCTCTGCCGCCAAAGTTTTTAACTTTAACAAGAGGTTGGCAACCAGATCATCAAGCTTGGTAGAATTATGAATAAATTAAGGGCAAATAAAGAGTGAATAAACCGGAAGGACTTCCCTATGAGTAATCCTGATCTTTATTGTAGAGTCTGTAACATCCATTCTGCCTCAGAAACTTGTTTGTTTTCTTTAGAATCTGCAGGGACCTGAGTATTGTTTGATCCAACATACCATTTTCCTTTCGAGTCTCTGCCAATCATTCAGCTAGCTCTCGGCGATGGAGAGCTCTCCCCTTCGTAAGAGCCTCTCCTTTACCATCCCCCGCTCTGTTCTGTCTGTTAACGTTGCTAGAATATTGAACTCTGATATAAGGTGGAAGTTAATTTTTTAAAAGACCACTCTGCTCATATGGGCCATTAGGTGGCATAACATGACATGTGGTGCCATAAGTAATACTCATACAGAATTGAGCACCATGTGCCACCTGGAAGGCTCTGTTCTAAGTGCTTTACGTGGGCTGACGCGCTCACTCTCCATTAGAGCCGGTGATGGAGCTGCTCTTCTTATCCCCTTTTTCCACGTGCAGGAGGTTAAAGCCAGACAGCTGAGGGCAAGTGGTGGGCGGGATCTAGACCTAGCCAGTCGACTGCCAGTCACTGAGCCCACTGCCTTTCCACGACCTTTAAGGCATTAAGAGCATGTTGTTTGGGGACAGAAAAATGGGGTTTGAGTCCCACCTGTGGTTAGCTTTCGTTCTCACGGTTATACCAGTGAACTAGGTAAAAGTACTGTACTGACGTGGACTCCAAACGGTTTTGGTGTGGAATGTGTTATATTTATGTGTGAGGTTGTTGGGATTGTATGTAATTGTTCTTATAGTCCAAAGTCATATCTTCTAATACTCATCACATGGCAGAGGCATAAAACATGTAATTCAGCCCAAAGTATACCCGATAGAAAGGAGTTGTTATCCCATCCATAGTTGAAATACTTTTATTTCAACTCTTCGGGAGTCTTCTGAAAGTGTAAATTGGGCAGATAACCAGGAGTTTGGGTTAGACCAAGCGCGTATGTTTTTCTGATGTCTGTTTTCTCTAGAATGTGTGGACTAAATCTTTGGCACACCAGATTTTTGAAACTTTTAAGTCCTCTTTATAACTCATTGGTGGTCAGATCATCTCAGTAACAAGTATAAACAGACTGGCTACGTTCCTAGCCAGACCTCCTGCAGAGAGTAAACCGTCATAGTCTGTATTCACCCTGACATCATGTTTTCCTTCTATCTCACCCAGTGAAACGTGTTCCCGGAGCTTCGGAGGATCCTGGCAGAGACCTGAGCACCCCTCCCAGTTCCTTAGGAGGCGGAGGCAACGTGGGGCCTGCAGCCAGCCCCGCCAGGAGCAGCGACATGCTGTACCTGGTGGTGGGCTGTGTGCTGGGCGTCATGGTCCTCATCCTCATGGTCTTCATCGCCATGTGCCTGTGGAAGAACCGCCAGCAGAACACCACGCAGAGTAAGGCATCCAGTAGTTTCTTCTCTTTGTTTGAAGAAGATGGGGGGGGGGGGGGGGAATACAGTCAGAATGAATACTGACTTCTCACAGTTCTGTGTATTAGTGTCGTGGCATAAAATCCACTAGCTCCTCTTCAGTCAGAGGTGACTTTAAAACTGTTAGTTGTCAACAGAGTAAGTGGAGCATCAGATTAAATTGCCTGGTAGATACAACAGCAAAGCCAAAGCTAAGCTGGGCTCTGAGCAAAGAGCTGACTCTGCGCTGGGAGACACTGGCTTTGTCAGACCAGCAGAGGGGACGAGTGCTTGAAGCAGGAGCTCTGTGGTGGCTGCAGGAGCGCCTCCAGGCTGTACACACCCTCCCTCCCTTCCTTCCTTCCCTCTTTCCTTCCTTATTTTATTCTTTTGTGTAACTGCTCCCTGGTTAATTCCTCTTCTCATTAACAGAGTCATAATTAGCTCAGTTCCTAGATCCTTGCACAGGTAAAGGGGCCGGCAGCAGTGACTTCACTGGAGCACAGCTCACAAGCAGGCTCTCGCTGAGCACTTGCAGAGTGTCTTCTTTTCGTGTGGCTGCAGTTTCTTGATGGTTTTGTGAATACACCTTCCTAAGCAAGAAGGTCATCCTTTTCAGTATCTTTTTTTCTTCTTTTTTGTTCTTTCTTGACAGAATACGACCCACCAGGATATCTGTACCAAGGCTCGGACATCAATGGGCAGATGGTGGAATACGCCCCCCTGCCCGGCACCACCCGGATAAATGGAAATGTGCACGGGAGCTTCCTAAGCAGCGGGGGTCTCAGCAACGGCTGCTCCCATCTTCACCACAAGGTCCCTAACGGGGTCCATGGGCTCGTGAATGGGAGCTTAAACGGAGGGCATTACCCTGGGCACACGAGCTCTCTAGCCAGGACACGTGTGGACTTTGAACATCCTCGTCATCTAGTGAATGTAAGAGACCCAATTAGAAATGACACTGTCCCTGTTCCCCCCACCCCGGTGCCCAGGTACAAGAGCAGGGTGGGCATGCTGGCTCTTTTCACTGTGGGAACCTCACTGGTTCCTTGGAATGGAACTAGTATGTATCCCTGGCAACCCCTCAATACAGCGTAATTGTTGTAAGATTTCTATTATCAGGTAATAGATATATTCGCCAATTTGGTTTATATTTTTAAATGATTTCACACTGAAACTAGAACATGTAGCAAATAAATGGAAGTTATTCTTGAGATGAAATGGAAAAATCATTGGGTGAAGGCTGGTCCTGACCCTTTAAATTTGACTCAAAGCAAAGCCTGAGAACTCCTATCCCTGGAGGAGTCTGGCCGATCATGACACTGAGTGAAGCACGTTCAGGGCGGGGCAGGCATTGCGGGCACCAGCAAAGGCACAGCACACGCGCTGTCTTAGAGGCACGGCAGCTCCCCTCCTGTTGGCACGCAGGACCCAGTGTGGCCAGATTTCCTGCTTTTGCAAAGCACCTGTAAGTACAGGTGAAATGGCCAGGTGTTTTTTAAATGTTTTTATTGATTTCTGAGAGAGGAGGGAAGAGGGAGAGAGAGACAGAAACATCGGTGACTAAAGAGAATCATTGATCAGCTGCCTCCTGCACGTCCCTTATAGGGGATTGAGCTGCAACCCTGATGGGGAAGCGAACTGCAAACTCTTGGTTCATGAGTTGATGCTCAACCACTGAGCCACGTCAGTTGGGCATAATTGCCAGACTTTTTACATGTTGGAAATTCATTCCAGTTTTTAAAGTCATTGCATGGCCACGCGGAACATGTCTAAGGGCCACCAGACCGATTGCTAACACATTGTGATTCCTTCGTTTCTTTTGCCCAATGTGTGGTAGTCTTGAGGCCTGCATTTCACAGTGTTAATCTTCTGAGCCACAAGAGGGGATAAAGCTTTAAAACCACTGTGATTCAGGAATAACTAGCTGATACAGTTCACCTTTTGAAATGGGAACAGAATGAGTAGAGAATATCTTAGATGTATTTTGGTTACAGAGGGTCTCTGCACCAGGACGGTTGACTTACTACATGGTTTGGATACGCATCCATATTATTTTTCAACCAAATAGATAATTTTAGTTTATCAAATTTAAGCTTTTGTCACTGTTCTGATTACAGATAAGTTTGCCATAACCCACAATGTGCTAAAATTTGAAGAATTTTTTTTTATCATCGACTTTTATAAAGATTTATTAAATATTTGGAGGATAAAGCAATGACATATATTTTTATCTTAAAGCTAGAAATCTCATGGCTGTCGTGTGACCTAGTTTTAGTATGTTGTAGAAAAAATACTTTATTTGCTTTACTGCATCTCATTACCAAAAGAGAACAATGATCTCATTATTTCGTGTGGAAAGACATGGCCTATATTCAGACTCCCTAAACTTTTTTTGTCACCATTCCTAATCCAAACTATGAACATTGTCCAAGAAACCGAAGGAGAGAACATTGAAGTCTGAACAGCACATGCTATTTCCATAGGAGGAAAAATAAGTCTGATGTTTTCATAGTATTTGAACATAGTCATTTGGTTTTTTGAACAATGAATTGCTATTTAAATAATTGTCACCCCACTAGAGGTTATCACTTGTGATTTTAACTCATTTGTTTTCTTGTTCTGCTCTTCTGGGTGGGAGGCAGTCTGGAAATTTAAAAAATGATGGTCATCATAAAATCATTAATTCACTTTAATATGGTCAGTGATTCAACTAAGCACCTTCCCCTGTAGATTGCTGACTTGATTGTCTGAAGCTTTTAAATTTAAGCCCAGGGGCTGAATACGGCCTTGGAACATTCTTTCTCTCAATGTTTTCTTAAAAGTTCCTGTAGCTAGTTGGATCAAGAATATTGAGAGAAATTTTCAGTGTTTTTGGTTTGCTCGGATTCTGGCTGTTGGTATGAGCTGAGTGGAAATGGAAAGTATTCTGGGAAAAACAATTGCCTGAACTTTTCCTAACCTTGAAGGCCTGCTCCGAGCCCTGGTGCCGCAACAGCCTCGCCCACCCTTATCAAGTTCCCTCCTGCTGTTGCTCCTCTGCGAGCAGAATTCTGACTCTGACCGTGAGGCTGCTTCAGTTCTTAACTCAGTTTTTAGGAACTCTTGCCATTGTACATGTCAAGTGAACATTTGACAATGAGGTATGTGTTAATCTGGGCATTTTTCTTAATTGCTGGGCAGTTTGGGCCAAAAGCAACATCAAAATATTAATAGTCCCCTCCAAGTCATTGCTGGCTGAGAATCTGCTCCATCTGGAAAAACATAACATGTTCTAAGCCGTAGTGTAGTCAAGTGAACAGACCCACTCAGAATAATTACAGGAAAATGAGGATGGGTTATCTTATGACATCACCCAGGCGTTTCCCCGTTTCTCCAGCTCGCAGCACGTGCAGCTCTTCCGCGGCTGCTGGACGTGAAAATGACTCGAAGGTTAGAACGTACAGTGCGTTGTGGGCTCATTAGGTTTGAAACGCTGAGGGGAAGTGACTAACCTCCATTTATTTGCCTCCTTCCAGTACAAAAATACATGGGAAGCATGGCAGCTAAGTTTTCGGAGTGGCTTTAATATTGTGCAGAACTCTTTTGTGAATATAGGCGAGCAGTGGTAAGCGTAGCATTGCTTAGGGAGTCGGTTAAAATATAGGCCCTGCATCCATGGACTGCTGGCCTGGCTTTTGTATTTGTGAGGACTGAGGTAGTGGTCGGTGGCTCCTTCAGCCCTGTTTCTTCTTTTCTTTTCCCTGTACTTGGTCCTGACCAGGGTGGTGGAATGTACACAGCAGTTCCTCAGACTGAGCCGGTGGAGTGCGTCACCTGTCGAAATTGCTGGAATAACAATAGGTATGTTGATATGTATTTGCACAGGTTGTTGTGAGTGGGCGTATGACTCCTTTTATTTTTTCCCTTTAGCAAACGAGTTCTTCAAATTTTACCTAAGATATAAAACTCTGCATAAGGGAGGCTGTTACAATTTTTTTTACCCCTGTTTTACAATTTTTATCTTTCAGTGCTTTGGTTTCTTTAGCAATGCTGACAATATTAAAGACTTTGTTTCTAAGGTATTAAAAGGTTTGAGGTTTTTGAAATCTTTAAATTAGAGTCATTCTCTTTGTACAGACTTTATCTTTTCTCACCTGTTATTTTCAACTCTGTGTTATGGGGTGTTTCTATTCTATGTTATGATGAGAGTATGCTTGATTATTAGGGAAAACCGCTGTGTGTATAGTAATGCTTTTTCGTAGTTATATTACTGAAATTGATGTTTCTCTTTATCTCTCTCCCTCGTCTCTAAAAAAAAAAAAAAAAAAAAAAAAAAATCAATAAAAAAGCATATCCCCGGGTGAGGATTAGAGAAAACAAAGACATGAGTAATTGGTTGATGTGGCAGTCTGAGAAGGAGGTGTCAGGGATGGTGTCCAGGTGGCGGTGCCGTCACTGAGCTGGGAATCGCTGTAGGAGATGGAGAGAGACTGCTTGCCCCTCGGCATAACTTGGGAATCATCCTGTCAGACGCCTGTCAGGCCTCATCACACTCATGTTAGCCGGGCAGCTCTCCTAAGGTCTGGAGGGGTCCCGCTGTGGGCCTTTTCCATGCAGAGTCTTTCCTGCTCTGTACCGGCCCCTCTATACTCTCATCTCTGCCTTCTTAGGGTGACACTTAAATGCATTCTTGGAGCGGACTTGTAAGAAAAAGTCATTGTCACCCACAGACCCTTGATCATCCCTCTGTTTGAATAATAAACTTAGGAAATGCTGCCCTTACTGTCTAAACTGGAGTGTTGACTTGAAATTTCCAGAACAGGTAGGAGGGGGTGTGCGGAGCCATCTGTGGAGTTTAGTTTGATTCTAGGGCTTGGGGCACATTGTGAATGACTACCTCACTGTGTCCAGTTCATTTGAACCCTTTTCAGTGTTCAGAGTCATATATAATAAGTAGTTTACTATGTTGTCTAATAGCATACCCAATAAGCTTTTCCAGGCTCCAGTCCCCTACACTAAAGACTTGGTTAGAAACCCTGTGCAAATGGGCATTTCAAGAGTTAAACAGATTTCAGTCAAATAAGAACTTTCTACCCTTCTTCTCTCCTCTCCTCAGTTCGAATGGCATCAGTGCAGTTCTGGATATGTAATCAAATGGGGTTTGTCAGCTGCTTGGCGAGTTTAATGGGAAGGAATTGGCATTAAATCTGGTCTGTTTATCATCAGTCTTGATAATTGGTAGGGAGAGGACACTGATGAAATTCACAGATGAATGAACTGAGAGGTCCCATCAGGAAGGAACAAGAAATTAAGGGCCCTAGAGAGATTAGAAATGGACAGGAAGTAGCCAAGTAAAGATCAGCTTGGAAAAATGTATATATCCCATCTGGGAAAAAAGTACAAGCTCTACATGGCCGAGTCTTCATTATCTTATGTCAACAGAAACAGACCCTGAGGTAACTCAGATGTCGCAATAAGCAGACAGTGACTTTAAAGCAGCTATCAAAAATGCATCCGAGGATTTAAAGGAAGATGTACACACATGAATTCACATATGGGGAATTTTTGTCTGTGAAATAGAAACTGTAAAAAAGAAGGCCAAATGGAAATTCCAAAGCAGAAAACTACAATAACTGGAATGGGCTTGTCATCAGATTAGAAACAACAGAAGAAAGAGTCATGAACTAGAAGATCAATAGAAACTAGGCGGTCTGAAGAATGGAAAGAAACACAAAACATGTGTCTTAGATGAAGACCAGAAATAAAAGTGTGGCAGAATTGAAGTGAATTCTGCAAAGAAAAAAATTGAAAAAGAAACAAAATCTAGATTTTGAATATCTAATCCTTATAGGCTTTGATTCAGTAGTGTTTCTTCCAAGGGTGAGAGGGAACCTGTTACCAGACTTTAAAGAAGTCTATTTTCCTTGGTTTGCATAAGGTCATTTCTCTTATGGGGACATCAGTTGCTTAGCTTTAAGTCCCCTCCCCCCATTCTCCCAGTGGCTCCTGGCCTTTTCCTGCTGTGCCCTGTGTTCAGGAGCCAGTTATGAATTAGGAAGCAACTTCTGACTGGACTGAGGCCCAGGAGGCATCAGATGAGGTTCCATTCCTGAGTGGTTTGTCTGCCTCTTGATTTATTCTCCTGTTGTATTCCACTTTCACTGTATTTCTGAGTTTTTGATGTATCAGATCATAGTAAAGACTTTAGTTATTTTTAAGCACCAGCCTCTTAAGAATCTGGGATACACATGATATTTCAAAATCCATGTATTTTAATTGTCAATTCCTCCAGACAAAATTGTTCCTTTTGGTTTATACCTTGTAGGTGTTTCACCAAAACGAACGGCACTTTCAGCAGCAGCCCCCTTTCTGTGGTCCCAGTGGCAGCGCCTTGTGCTCAGGACGGTTTGGAAATGAAGCCCCTCAGTCACACGAAGACGCCTGCCTGTCAGGCTTCCACACCCCCCGATGGTGGCCCGTCACCTGGAGGGAGCATCGGGGACGAGGTGGCAGCAAGACCTGCTCCACAGACGTGCTGTCAGGACAGCAGCAGCGAGGTCACCTCTGAGTCCACAGAGGATGCAGCGGGATGCCACAGAGGTACAGGGAGGCATACAACCTAAGCTTCTGATGGTCTTCATGTAGCTATGGATACGGGAAGGTGACGCAGATGTGTTCTCTCTGTGATCACTCACAACTTCCTTAAAAGACTGGGTGGGGGTGTTGGATACTTCCAGAAAAAGCTGACGAGGTAGATTTTGAAGTTTTGTTATTATTCACCTCCTTCAGCTCAGGCTGTCAGTCCCATTACATCTTGGAAAAGAAACCCAAATAGGCTTTGATTCTGTTTGCACCTGGACCAAAGGATGCCTTTTGTGGCCATGCACCTCTGGTTCATTTGAGTTGATCCTGGAGTTGTAGCTTTTATGTACAGTGGTTATTTTGGGGCTTTTAAGGGTTTTTGCTTTAACCCTGAGGTGAACTGTATGACTGCTCGTCAGAGCTCAACCTAATTTTAAACCTTTTATACCTTTTGTCTCCCTCACATTCAAACTAAACATACCTGGGCTCTGCTTTTGCTCATTATTCTTTCTTTATTGCTCAAAGTAACGTGTTGAGACTGCTTTGTGAAAACCAGCCTTTATGATTTCACGGTGCTCCCAAATCTTGGTGTTTTTCAGGAGACAGCTGTGTCCATTCAGAAACAGAGAACACAGTTTTAAGTTGGAATCCTCTGATCTTGCCACCTGCTTCCAAGGACTGTACTGGAAAGACAACATGGTCTCCTCCTGGCATTCCTTTAGACAGCCCCGCGGGGGTCCTTCAGCAGCCCCAGGAGACCTGAGGATGTGCCCGGGACTCCGGTTCCCATCCAGCCAGTCACTGACAGAGCAGGCCTGGGAATGGGCTGTGTGAAGGACATTAATTCAAATCAGAGAAAAAGCATTATTTATTTTTGTAGCAGTAATGTCATATGAATGTATCTCAAAATGTGTGCCCTTTTATATTATTTATGCCTGAAAATTCCCCCCCCGCCCTCAGTAGGAAACAACCCAGTTTTGCATAGCGTTCGATCATCTCAGCATCCCATGTTTTCCAAGCACCTCAGTGCCCGTCAGAGCGCCTCCTGCAAGGCCCGGCCTGTGGGCTGCCTCAGCTGAGCGGGCGTTGCAGGCGGCCCGAAGCTTTCAGATGGGAAGCTGTCCTTCGATATTGTCTACTCAGACTTTCGGAGGAGAGCATTCTGAAGCAACCACAGCTGTAACCTGCTGTTCACAATAGCACATCTCATGATCGCCATGAGTGCCTTCCACGAAGTGACAGCTGAGCTGTGGACTCTCTGCACGTGGGCACAGCTACGTCCGTCTTCCGGGCACTGACATGCAGTGTCGTGGGGAGGGCTGAGGCGTGGCTGGGCTGTCGCAGGGCAGTCCGCCCACAGAAGGCAGCCAGGGCAGAGAAGGCCGCCGAGCCCTACGGCTTTAAACTTGCATGTGTCTATAAAATGGTCACTGGGCCTCTTGTTGAGTGTTCTAAGAGTAGGAACCAAATGAGACTTTAATGGATGACTTTAGGAGAAAGATTTACATTTTAAGGAGAAAGGGGCGGGTTTCAGGGAGCCCTCTTGGCAGCAGCTCCCGTGAGAGTAGGATTGTGCTCACGATGCCGCTCCACCCAAAATCGTCCTCTCACTCCCAGCATGGGCGACACCTGGGCAGGGTGGCTGTTCGAAAAGGCTTCACATGGAGGGTGAGGAGGGTATGGTTTGAAATTCCCTGACTTTTTTCAGAATCGTGTCAGAGTAAACTGGCACCTAAGCTTTGGGTAGCAGAGCTGCCCTTCAGTTATGCTGCCCGAGTGGCAGGGCGTCCTCAGCTGCCGATGGAGGCTTTCCTTCTCCGCCCCTGAAAACACACAGAGAGCCCAGCTTTAATGGGCCATCGCTCCTTTTGGGAATGTGCGTCCCTTCGGGGAAAGAAACAGAATAATTCTCTTTCGAGTCTAGCAGTGTCAGCATTCAGTGAAAAAAAGGTAGTTTCCCAGAAATTACAGTGACACAGACTAGAATACTATGTTAATCTACTGTCTATACGAGTGCATCATAGTCCCTCACACGTTTATATGTTTTATAAATAGAACTTTGGTGAAATTCCTCGAGGAAGTGTAAGGCACGGCACTTCGCGGCCAGGTGTCAGGGACGCCCCAGCAGCGAGCTCCCTGCCCCGGAGTCCACGGCCGCGCCGTCCAGGATCCCTTCACGTTGCACAGATGCAGTTAGCTTTGGAGGGAGGGCTGCGTCCCGACGTCTGTGGACCACATCATGGGACACGATGAAGCCTGTGCCGCGGCTGCCAGTCGAGCTGCAGCAGCGAGTGGAGGAGACCGGGGCACAGCTCTTAGAAGGTGGTCGTTTCACACCAGGAAGCAGGTGTTGGCCCAGGCCCAGGTCCTGAATGGCTTTGAGAGATGGAGTTTGGACATGGGACCTGCCCGCAAGGAAGGAAGACAACTTTACCTTCAGGGCAGCCTCATTGCGGACGCCTTATTTATATGATTAGTGACGCTGTTTTAAGTGTTATCCCTTTATTGTATTTTATTTATAAAAATGCCTTTATATATGGAGATATATAAATATAAATATAACTATATATATAATTGCCTGTATGTTTAGGAGTTCTGAGTCCTCCCTGACCATGAGCTGTTCTGAACTGCCGTGCCCCGCGCAGTCCCCAAAGCTGGTTCTGCCTGGTGTCACTTCTCCAGGAAGCCCAGGGACACGGCCCACAGCGGGAGGTGGCATCCCCATCTGTGGGCACCGGGCACCGGGCTGGAGCTCATTACCGCTGTCTCGCCACCCTCACAGCAAACCCACAAAGTAGGTGTTGAAGCCCACAGGCCTCGCAGCGCCTGCCCGCACGTGAGCCCGGTGAGGTGGAGCCGTAACCCGAACCCCTTCCACTTTTCCACGCCGCGTTCCAAAGCACTGTGGTTCCCTCATCAATGGAACCCGTCCAATCCACGTGCTCCCGTCCGCCTGCCGCCGCTCTCACAGCCAGGGAAGCTGCCTCTGCCCACGTGGGGCGTGGGGCCCAGCTCCCAGAGTCCACTCTCTCCCTCTGGTCCCCCCACCCCCCACCTCCCCTGTCCCCCACCAGAATCTGATCTTCGCTTGGCTTAGTGACACTAGTGGTTCAGGCTTCTTCCTGTTCCTTCGCCTTAGAATTCTCTGTGATTCTTCGTTTTAGCATTAAACTTCCCCATTTCTGTTACATCATTTCACTCTCTCCTTTCCCCCCCTTTTCTCGATCAGGCACTGGTAGTCTGGTGACAGGTGACAGGCTGGTGGTGTACGGGGTGTAAGTTAAATTGCAAGGTTTTGTACCTTGTGACGTGGTCTTTTCAAACATTTCTCCCCGCCTATTGTTTCTGTTGAACGAGTCTGGAGGCCGGAGCGTCCGGGACAGCGAGCGGATCGGGTCTGTGCCGGGCCACCTTCCAGCTGCGGAGCAGCTAAGAGGTTCCCGTTATGGTGGGACCCCCCTGCGTTGCTGTCTGCTAGAGCATTGACTTGGAGGTGCCTGTGTTTGTATCCTGTTGGAAAGTATGTTCTGTTTCCCTGAAAAGCTGTAACAGCCTGTCTGAGATTGTACATATTTTGAAGGATGTAGCTTGGACAGGTTCTATTGGTGGACATGATTTTATATTAAAAGAGAATGCTGCTTCCATAGAGACCGTGGTGCAGGGGCCTCAGCTGCTCCCTGTGTGTATAAAGCTGTTGTAGCTGTGATTGCGGGCGTGGGGGGGGTGGGGTGGGGAGCTCTTACTCTGAAATTCTTTGCAATCTCCACCCTGCCCTCCCTGGAACCACCACCCACCCCCTGCACACGTCCAAGAGCCCAGTGAATTCATCCCTTCTGTTCTGAAGGAACAGGATCTAGGACAAATGGGAGGGGAGGGAAGCTGGGAAAATACCTGAGCCTCGCAGCTGTGTGGAGGCAGGCAGGCCCCCTTAGGGGATGCAGTGTTCCTTCCCAAGGCAGGGCAGAGAGTGGGAGGGGAGCATGAGGAAGGGAGGCAGGGCAGAGAGTGGGAGGGGAGCATGAGAAGGGGAAGGTAGGGTAGAGGGTGGGAGAGGGGCATGAAGAGGGGGAGGCAGGTCAGAGAGTGGGAGAGGGGCATGAAGAGGGGGCGTGGATGGTCCCTCCTCATGGTACTGTGAGCTCTGGGCTAGAAGCAGGTGGTTCCTGCCCTACAAAATCAGGGTCTGTGCTGCTGACCCAAAAGCCAACAGGGTCCTTTGCATGGAGTGGGGCCCTGTCCTATCTATTCCCTGTGGCGAGCCGGCACGGCCATGGCATACTCAGCCCCACATCGGGCGCCTTATGTGCCGAGTCAGCTCAGCCAGGTTCGGTGAGCCCGAGTGGGGGCGGTGAAGGATTGAGAAAAGACAGACAAGAGAATGAGCCGGGTCTGGGTGGGACGCTGTCCTCTCTGATGGAGAGAGACAGTGCCACGGACTACAAGCTGTGTCTTTATTTTATAGCCAAATTCCACGAGGCAAAGTAAGGGCGTGGTCAAGATGTTTACAACATTCTCCTGGGTTTTGATCCTACTCAACTGCATGCACCTGAACTCTATCAAGCCCACATCACTCAGACACCTGGGGCCACGTGTTCGGACCACAGGCTCAAGCTTACAACTCTAGCTGTTGGCTATCATTGTGCTGGGAGGGCTCTGCCCTCCAAGCTGGGACTTGCATGTGGCCATGAGAGGACTGTGCCCTCTCATCAGTCCAAGGCTTGAACCTGTCCAAACACTGTAGCCGCTCTCCCCAATCCCCCACATTTAAATAAGGCTTCCCTAAACCGGAGCCCTGTCCTGAGGGCTCGGAGGGGACCCAACACCCCTTTTCTAATAAAGCCTGAATCTGTGAGAACCTCTGAGGCAGCTTCAGTTCCTGTCCCATCCCCACTCCTCTGGGCGCCACTTGCCTTCCTCCTGGCAGCTGGCTAGGCCCTGGCTGCTCCTCCACATCCCCTGCAGGGCCAGCCCCAAACAAGCATCGGTTTGTGTTTCTCAGTGTTTCAGACACACACACACTTGGAGCCAGTGAGTCACGCTGGCGGCTGGCAGAGAGGGACTTTGGAACAGCCTGGGTCCCCTCTCAGCCAGCGCCCCCGCCTGGGGCAGGAGTGGCCTCTGCTCCCCTTATGGGCACAGACCCGGGGGCCTGGCACCTGCGTCCTGTCCCTCTTCACCACCTGCAGGCCTGGGGCCACTCCTCCCCCACAGGGAGGAGACGGAGCCCTGGCCCTGGCCCTGCTCTGCCACCAGCGCTGACGGCTGGTCCTGTAACCGGGTGTGTCCTCGGGAGGGATTTGAGGCGTGGAGAGTAAAGAGCCAGAAGACCGTGTCGCTGCAGGTGAATGAAGGGGACTCGTGCCTCCACATCCTGCACCCCATCTCCCAGCCTCCTCCCGGCGGGAGAACTGGGGCCCACCTGAGCCTGGGGCGGCCTTTCCCTCTGGGAGTTGCAGTGGAACAACCCCCGCTGGTGAGAGTGTCAGCAGGTTTATTAGGGATTGCTCGGCGCCCGGCCTGCTCGGGGCACCAGGCTGTGCCTCCAGCACCGCGTCTCGCTGCCCACAGGCACCTGCTGGCCCATGTCCTGTCTGTCTCACCGCGGGGCCAGGGCTTCCCTTCTCGCTGAGTCCTTGGCGGCCATGGGCTGGCCTCGCACCGGGTGTAAGGCTGGGCGTGAAGCGGGGAGGGGGCATTGGTGTCACCTTGCTTTTAGGACCAAGTGTGACAGTGGGGACCCCCTCCCTGTCCCCCGCTTCCTCCTGGGCCTCAAGGTGTTGCGGTCACTGTGATGGTGACGTTCACTGGCGCATCCATGGACTCCTGTGCCGGATCCGAAGCTGGGGTGGCAGGTGGCGTTTCAGTGCCTGCGGAGCAGAATGAACAGACAGAGAGGTGCCTGGGGGGGGGGTGGTGGAGGGTGGGGGGGGAGGAGTCCGAGGTGGTCCTTAGAGGACAAGAGACATCGTGCATCACACATGAGACCCGGGACCGGCCCCCTTTAACATGAGTCGCCTTTGGGATAAGATGCCGCGTACCTGCCTGCGCCTCGGGGCCCTCCGCCGAGCCCCTGTGTGGGTGGCTCTGCTCCCTGAGGGCGAAGTGGGACAGCGAGGTTAGTGACAGCCACACCGTCCCAGCCTCGCTTCCTCCCGAGCCCCGAATGGGGTCCGCACTCACGTGGGAATGAGCAGCTGCCCGAGGCCTGCAGACAAGGGGGAGGGGCGCCTTCATGAGCAGCAGCCCAGGTCGCAGGAGAGCCCTCCTCCCCAGAGGCTCCCGCAGAGACCAGGAGCCCAAGGGGGTGCCTGAGGCCGGGGTTGGCCCCAGGAGCATCTCACATTGTCCTACCCCAGGGATGGGGGGGACGGTCCTGCATCTCCCTGGGGTCATGGAGACCTGGCTGCCTTCTGGGGTCAAGCAACCACACCCTTCAGTTTCCCACTCACAGGGGAAGGCCTCCGGGTGCCGGGCCACGTACTGGAACACCAGCAGAGAGGCCACCGTCGCCACCACCATGCCTGTGCCCGCGGCGCCCAGCACAGCTGGGTAGGCGCTGAAGGGCGGGTCCGCTGGGAGGGAGAGCAGTGGATGCACAGGGTAGGTTAGAGCCACGGCTGAACCTGGCAGCAGTGGCTCAGAGGGTGCCAGCTCCCCCTGCACCCCCGGTGGGTGATCAGGGGCGAGGCTGGCCCCAGAGCGCCTGTGTGCCCCGTGCTCTTGAGTTGGATCCCCAGCCAACTCCCTGTGCTTGGCACCGGGGGCAGCGGGCCAGTTATCTCGGCAGCTGCCGTGTCATGAGGAGTCCCCAGGACGGGGAGAGCATGGGAGGCCGGGGGCCCACCGTGTGCCCCCGGGATGAGACTGAGGCACAGAGGCGGTCCTCCCTCCATCTCCCCTTCCCTGCTTCTGATTCGAGCTGAACTATGGCTCCTACCCCTCGGCTGACACCTCGGGTCTCCCCGGGAGGGAAGGCGGGGGAGAGGACAGAGATGGGGCGGGAGGGATCCAGCAGGAGGGAGCAGAGGGATGGAGTCGGGGGGGCCCTGTGAGGAGGAAGATGGGCAGGGCTCAGCTTTGGGGGGCAAGGCGAGCCTCGCAAGGCGCTAGCCCAGCACCTGGTATCTTCCCCTCAGAGGGATGTCCCGCCGTGCGGTGGTTCAGAGCCAGGATGCGGAAGGCGTAGAGCACCCCGGGGTCCAAGCCCCCCAGCCGTCGGGCTCTGCTCTCCGGCTCGATGTCGCCGGCCGCTGTCTCCCAGGCCGCAGCTCCCGGGCCCGGAGCGCCCGCCCTGCGCTGCACCAGGAAGCCGGTCAGGTTGCCGGGGCCCGCGACCGCCCACTGCAGCTGCACGTCTCTGCGGTGCCTCCCGTAGGTCAGGCGGCTGATGGTGACGTTGGGGGGAGCTGGGTACCCTGGGGGCGAGGGTGGGACACATGCAGGCATGTGCACCACCACGCGTGTGCATGTGTGAGTGCGTGTGTGTGTCCATGTGCGCCCAGGTGCGCATATGCTTCTGCGCCCCATCTGCTCCAGTTGCATCGGGAGCTGGCAAAGGTGCAGACGTGCTCAGTTCTGGCGTGGGGCCAGTGCTGCCCTGGCTTCCCTTTCTAGGCCCAATTCCTCGCCTATGAACTGAGGAAAAGGAGATGATTCTGCCCGTCTGGGGCTGTTGGCCTGTGTCCTAGAGTGCGTGTGCCTCGCGGCCAGTAGCCCTGGAGGGTCGTGTTTGTGAGGGGCTGTCTGCCTGCGGGAGCTAACGGCCCACATGCTAAAAGGAATTCCAGTGCCTCCCACCTGCAGGGCCACATGGGGCTGGAGGCTTCCCACCTCCCTGGACACACAAATGCCCCACCAACACACACACACACACGCACACACACACACGCACACACACACACACACACGTGCACACACACGCACACACTCACACACACACATGCACACACACACACACACGCACACACACACACGCACACACACACACACGTGCACACACACGCACACACTCACACACACACATGCACACACACGCACACACACGCACACACACACGTGCACACACACACGCACACACACACGTGCACACATGCACACACACGCACACACACACGCACACATGCGCACACACACACACACACACGCACACACACACACACTTGCACACATGCGCACACACTCACGGAGGACCTCCAGCAGGATGCTGCCACTGCTGTTGCCCACGGCGTTGCGAGCCACACACTGGTAGGTGCCCCCGTGGCGAGCTGGGTCTGCACCGCGGATGCTAAGGTGGAGCTGGGAGCCCTCGGGGTGCAGCATGAATCCGGAATCGCCCGGTTCCAAGAGCTGCCGCTGGGGTCCCAGCCAGAGGAGGTGGGCAGGTGGTGTGCCCCCCAGGAGGACACACCGCAGCCAGGCTTCTTGCCCCTCCAGCACCGACACCCGGGCCGTAGCCACTGCCAGCTGTGGGACTTCTGCAGGGACAGAGAGCAAGGCTGGAGCTGTCCCCTGAGCCAGGGGTGTGGAAGGCCCAGGGGAAGGTGCTGGCCAGCGGTGGGGGAGGGGAGAGAGAGGAGAGGGGTGGGGGCAGTCCTGGGCCGGTCCGTCTCCTCTGAAATTCTATGCAGATTCCTATCGCCACCTGCTCCAAAGTTAGGTGATGATAGATAGCGGTGTTCCTCCTGCCAACCCCAGGCTCTGCGCCTGCCTCCCTCACCTGGGCATCCACCTCCTCCCTCTCCACACCTGGCGCAGGGCTTCCTTCCCCCAGGGGCCCCCCAGGGGCTGCCACCTCCCGCCCTGCCCAGGCAGGGCTCATAGCAGGTGCTTGGTTTTTAGGGGAGGATTCCTACGACCCAGAGGTCAGGTGTCAGGGAGCCCAGTCCCGAGACTGAGTAACAAGGGAGGGAAATATTCGGGTTGAGGAATTTCTCAGAGCCCCTGAGGCAGGCTGCTCACCGAGCCTTGGGGACTAAGATGTAACTCATTTTGTGAGAATGATTATAGATAACGGCTCCTCTGCTTGCTTTTCTCGCATTTTTTACTCTAATGTATAGCTTCTTTAAACAGTAAATGGGACTGGCAGGGACAGGAGACAGAGAAAGGAAGCTGAGTGAGAGGGAGTGAGAGAGGTAAAGACCTCTGGCACCTGAAACATGAATTCAAGTCGGGAATACAATCGGGCACCTCTCATGCAAATTGATGCAAATGAGGCAGACAGTCAGAGCCCCTCATTGGCTAGATGGGAGCTGCCCAGCCACACGTGACTGCTGCTGTAAATACATACACCAGATTTTGAAGACAGTCCAAAAAACAATGTAAAATACCTCCTTAGTAATTTGCACATTGAAAGAATCTTATATTGGATATATTGAGTTGAATAAAATGTTCCACCTATTTCTTTTTGCTTCTTTTAATGTGGCTACTAGAAAATTCAAAATTCTATATATGGCCCTGGCTGGTGTTGCTAAGTGGTTAGAGCGTCGGCGCATGCACCAAAGGGTTGCAGGTTTGATTCCTGGTCAAGGGCACACACCTGGGTTGCAGGTTTGCTCCCCTCCCCCAGTTGGGGCAGGTGTAAGAGGCAACCAACTGATGTGTCTCTCTCACATCAATGGTTCTCTCTCCCTCTCTCTCTCTCTCTCTCTCTCTCTCTCTCTCTCTCTCTTTTTCCCTCTCCCTCCCTCCCTCCTTTCCTTCCACTCTTTCTAAAAATCAGTGGAAAAAAATATCCTCAGGTGAGGATTAACAACAAAAATAAATAAATAAAAGTATATATATGGCTCACATTATATTTTTTTGGTCAACACACACATAGACTAAACCCCCTGATTTTATGGATCAAAAATACTTGAGTCCCTGGGAGGTGAGTTGACCAGTCTCTGGACTCACTTTGCGCCCCAGCACAGCTGCCCCCAGCCCCTTGGCCCCATTCCGAAGGGCTGCTCCTCCCACCCCGTCCCAGCACCCAGTCCCTAGCCTCCACTCACCCAGCTGGAGCCGGCAGTGGGGACCGGGGACCCTGAGCGGGTGAGTGCCCTGGCAGGTGAACGCCCTGCCAGCCAGGTCGCCCCGGGCCGGCAGGAGGTGGACCGCCAGCGAGGCGCTGCTGCTGCCCAGCGGCTGCTGCTGCCCATCCAGCCAGCTCAGCAGGGCGGGGGGCTCGCCGCCAGCCCACTCGCAGCTCAGCATGATGAACTGCTCCCCCGATGTGGCCATGGTCCAGCACGCAGGGTTCTGGCGGGGTTCCCCTGAGGAGGGAATACAGCTCAGCATAACCCTCCAGGGGGAAGGAGACCCAACAGGCCCCGCCCGTCCCTCCCTCCTTCATTATTGGTTCACTCGCCCATTCCTCCCTTTCCTCAGTCAACTCATCTATTTTTTCATTTATTATTTGTTGAAGGCTGACCATGTGCCAGAGAAATAGTGGCAACAAACGCTAGCAAAGAGTTACAATACAGCCTGATGAATGCTGGGGTGCAGGTGGAAAGACAGCTATCTGTGGCCTCAGGGAGAAGGACTTGGTAAACAAGATGACGTTGAACTTGGTCTTTGGTAGATGGACAGGAGTTTCCAAGTTGGAGAGAAAGTTCCAGGCACAGTTCAAGAACAGCATGCAGTAGAGCCGTAGAGTTGTATGTGGGGTTTGGGGGGGGCAGTCGGGGGGGGGGAGGCAGGAGGTGGGGGGTGAGAGCCTGCTGACCCTGGAGGCTGGGAGACAGTTAGGAGGGGGGGGGAGGGTCACAGGCTCCCAAGCCTGAGATGAGGAGGACGGGCCTCAGTGCAGGGGGAGACCAGCCGGGGTGGAGAGAAGTTGGGAGGTGGGGTCTGGGCTGAGTACTGCCACCTCCCTGTTGTGTGGAAAGTCTCAGAGTTTGTGGTCAGAGTCCCACCCAGACCCAGGGCCCCTCCATCCTCCCCCCTGACCCTCCTCTCTCCTCTGCCTGGGGTGTCAGAGCCCGGCTATCTCCGTGTCCACTCACACAGCGCGGTCCTGCAGGGGGCGGGCAGCGCCAGGGCGGGGTGCTGGCCGGTGCAGGTGAAGACGCTGCCGTTGGGCAGCTGGGTGGCTGCGTAGCTCCAGGTGACATTGCTGAGGGCGGCAGGGCCCGTTCCCTGGGGCCCTTCCCACTGCAGCTGGGCAGCTGGAAGCCCCCCAGGCCAGGCGCAGACCAAAGTCACAGCCCCGGGGGCGGGGAAAGCTGCACAGGAGGGCTGCCCCTCGGGGGGATCTGGGGGACAAGTGGGCTCCGATGGGGCTGGACCAGGCCACACTGCCCATGCGCCAGCTCCCCTGGGGCCAGAGGCGTCCTGGTAGGTGATGGACGTGGGGAGAAGTGGGTGAGCAGGGAAGACCGACCCCTCTGAGGGGCTGGTGAGCAAAAGGCTGAGCTCTCAGGTCAAGGGGCATGGCTTGGGGGCTGGGCGGGAGGTCAGAATCCCTGGGGAAGCCCCAGCAGGAAGTGTTCCCATGCCCCACTGCCATCCTCACCTGGGCACCGAGTCTCACTGTCCTCACTCTGCCCCTCTCTGTGCCGCAGCTCAGTCCGGGGACAGTGGGGACAACCCCTCAGAAGGGCTGTCTGCACAGGGCGGGGGGCTGTCCCTCTCCCTGCCCTCCCCAAGGTTTGTTAGCCTCTCCCCCTGCTCTGCACCTCCAGTTGGTCCCCCAGACCTGCCTCCCCCCAACATCTGCCCCACTCCCCAAGGCCGTCTGCAGTTTGCAGAAGCACAGGGTGTCGGGGGTGGGGGGTGGGGTTGGCACACACTCACAGTAGATGCTGAGCTGGATGGCAGTCTGCGTGCGGGTGTCCAGGCGGCTGTTGTGGGCCAGGCAGGTGTACAGGCCAGTGTGGGAGCGGCTGGCGCTGGCGATGGTGTAGGTCGGCCCGGTGTGGACCTGCGTGTGGTCCCGGAGCCACACATAGTGACTAGGGGGGTTGGACGCAGCCAGGCAGCTCAGAGTCACTTCTTCCTTCTCGCTGGCCCAGAAACCCTCCTCGGTGAAGCCCGGCGGCTCCATGGTGACCACAGGCTTGTCCGGACCATCTGGGGGGCAGGGGAGGCCGTCACACCTGTCCAGTCTGCATTCCTGCATCCGCTCATGTGACCACCGCCACACCTACTCGCCATCCAGCCACCACATCTTACGCACCAATGGCATCAACCACTCTGCCAGGCCCCTGAGGAGCCAGAGTCCAGGGGCCACAGGCACAGCGCAGTGTGGGAGACGGGGGTCTGTGGAGTGAGCCCCAGGCTGGGGCTGGGCTGGGCTGGGCTGGACTGAGGTAGGGGACAGGCCCGAGTTGGGTGGGCACGTTGCCTGGCGTTGAGGAACTGGCCCAGCTGGTCCCTCGAGACGAGCGGGAAGGGAACAGGGTGGGCAGTGCCCGGGCATGATCCCAGCAGCCGGCTCTCTCCAGTTCTTTGGGGTCTCCGCCTTCCCCTCTCCCCTGTGTCCTTTCTCCCTGACTCCTGGCAAGGACGGAATTATCTTCCCGCTTCTATTCTGCCTCTGCATCGTTCCCAGGAACTGTTCGGCTGTCTCCTCCACAGTCCTCACCCTACAGTTCCCGCAAGCCCGTGGTCGGCAAACCGCGGCTCGAGAGCCACATGCGGCTCTTTGGCCCCTTCGGTGTGGCTCTTCCACAAAATACCACGTGCGGGCCCGCACGGCACGTACAGTGCGATTGAAACTCCGTGGCCCGTGCGCAGAAGTCGGTATTTTGTGGAAGAGCCACACTCAAGGGGCCAAAGAGCCGCATGTGGCTCGCGAGCCGCGGTCTGCCCAGCCGCAGTTTGCCGACCACTGCCACAAGCCACCTCAAACAAGACCGACGAGACCCCGTCAGTCCCTGCTCCTTAAAGCCTCCGGGCCAGCACTGGCCAGCAGCCATGTGAGCCACAGATGCTTAAATCCCCAGTAGCCAGATCTTCGAAAGGAAAAGCACCTGAACTCAGCCACGCAGAAAACATCAGTGGGTGTTAATAACTTTAAATTTTTTTATTTAACCAAATACATGCAGAATATTCTCGTGTTAGTGTATAATCAATATAAAAATTACTGACGAGCTATTTTATATTCTTTCTTTAGCGACACCATCCTGTGTGCACCTGACACTCCAAGCTCATCTGTTTGGTTCGGCCACGTGTGCGTGCTCAGGGCCACGCGTGGCCGCCACGCTGGGCAGCGCTGCTCTGGACCGTCTGGTCCTCATCTTTCCCACTTCCCATCCCTTTCAGAAGCTCATTCCTGTTCCGTGTTCTCCTCGTTCCTGAACCAACTCTCCTGGTCTTGCCTCCACTTTGCATAGTTGGCTACTTCCTCCTCGCTGGCTGCGTTGGAGTTCTTGGTTCTGCAATTAACCCCTCCTTTGCTCTCAGAAGTCCCTGTAGGGACCCACCGGTGCCCTCTTTACCCACAATGCCCCCTGCTTCCTCGGGTTCCGGTGGTCCCTAAGAGTCCTTCCGGCTTAACCCAAAGGCAGGCTTTCGGGGCCACCCCTGAACGGTGGGTAAACTTGTGACTGCGAATCTAGGCGCATTTTCCTGGGAAGAGGGGCCCGTGACCTTGACAAGGTTACAACCCCGTGTCCTGGAGCCATATTTGGCACCAGTGGGTGCAGCACCCCGAGGCTGGGGCACTCCCGGGGGCCCGGAGTGTGTCAGGAGGCCGAGTGAAGTGGGTAGCTGGGTGCTGGCCCTGCCCACCTGCCCCCACACCCATCGGACTCACAGATGACGTCCAGGAAGGCCCCGTCGCTGCTCAGCTGGTTGACGGCGTTGTGGGCGCTGCACACGTACCAGCCCAGGTGTGTCCGGTTGACTGGGTCCAGCAGGAGCACTCGCTCCCTAACCCCCAGCGGGGCCTCCCCGTGGCCTCTGGGTGCCTGATGCTTCCAGGCAAAGGTCACGGGCTCCGTGCCCTCTCGCACTGTGCACGTGGCCACCACCGATGTCCCCTCCACGGGGGACGGCTCGCTCAGCCGAACCTGAGGCTTCGACACAGGCACTGCCAGGAAAGAAGAGGCCCTGTGTTGGTCATCGCAGACCCAGGCCGTGCCCGCTGTGCCCGGTGGCCCAGCCCTCGCTGGCTGGGGGCCGGCCGGCCCACAGTCTCCCGAACACCCCAGGCTTCCTCCTCCCCGGGCGTGGCCTTGCAGCGCCTGGGCCCCGCAGCACCCAGCGGGCAGCGCATGCAAAGGGGCGCACGCCGTGTGCACAGCACCCAAGCCCAGGCCCCTGCCGTGCCCTCACCCAGCACGGCCAGGCTGAAGTGGGAGTAGGCGGTGTGCAGCCGGCCTCCGGTGGCGTGCAGGGCCTGGCACAGGAAGTGGCCGCGGGCAGCCTCCCGCAGCTCCCCCAGCACCAGGCTGCTGTTCCGCAGGCTCACGGTCCCCAGAGCCGAGGCCCCGGCCTCCACCTTGAACTCGGCTCCACTGGTGACAGCCACCGGCCGGGGGATCCGCGAGCCCAGGGGCGTGAAGCTCCAGAAGACCACCACGGGGGCGGGCGGGGAGCCACAGGCCAGCTCCACAGAGCCGCCCCGCACTCCCTGGACGGACGCCACCTCCTCGTCGGGCTGCCCTGGGGACAGTGACACGCGGGACACTTGAGCTGCCGAGCTCTCCTGCCCCCTCCTTGCCCAGAGCCTGCTCTGCAGCCGGGACAGACGGGGCAGGTTGGATCCGACCGCACAAGCCCTTGGGGAGTTGGGGCAGAGACGGTTTCCGGGGGAGCCTGCAGCCTCCGGCCCGGCTGTGCCGTAGGAGCAGAAGGCTGGGGACCGGCCAGGTGACGACTCGAGAGTCAGGGGAGCTGTGTGGCCACTGGCCATCCGGGCTCCGGGGACCTCAGGGAAGGGCGCCAAGGGGTTTCAGACCCAGCGGCAAAGGGAAGGCACTGCCTGCCTGCCATCGGCCCATCCAGCATCCACTCACGTGTCAGCTGTTTACACCATCAAGTGCCTGCCTCGTGCCAGGCACCAGGGTGGCAGTGACAAATGAGCCACCCCACGGGGACTCCCATGGAGTCCATCAGAGAGTCAGACATCAGCTCATTGTCACGGGGCGAGGCTGCCCAGGCCTGGCACGGACCCCCGCATCCGCCCGGGGAACCGGGGTGTCTGCCCCTGCTGCCAGGCGGCTCCAACGTGCTGACAGCCCCAGCGCGCGGGACTGACATAAGGGCCGCAGGGAAACCGAGCCACAGGAGCAAATCACGCCAGCTTGCCTTTGCTGAGTGCGAGGCTCTGTCCTGCACGCTCCCCTCGGGACCCGCTGCCCCTAATTGTTACAATAATTACATCCCGAGACTCTGAAACACGAAATCACGTGTCCAAAGCCACACGGGAGGCGGTGGGGCTGCAGCAGAGCGCCGTCGGACACCCAGGCTGAGACTCTCCGTGGCTGTCGGCTCCTCCAGAGAGAGGAGAAGACAGGCCTGGAGTCGGAGGGGGGGATCGAAGGCAGAATTCTGAGGTTCAGTTAACCAAGAAGGATGAGAACCCAGAAACGGATTCTCTCCCGTCCCACCAGCTGTCTGTGCCCTGACGACCACCAGGCTTGGAAGAAAGAATGAAACCAGGTCACTCGCATGCTCACAGCTGGGCAGTGGTCCTCGGGATGCCCCCCCTGCCCCCCGCGCTTCTAGGGTGATGCAGAGCCCTGTTTGGGCCCCGCCTCCCCCACCCGACAGGCAGAAGCCGCTCAGAGCACGCTGGCTGATGGCTAGCAGGTCAATGACACGCATGGACTTGATGGCTACGTGAGTGCGAAAGAAGGATCCCGAGGAAGAAAGGGGAGGAAATGCCCGGCCGGCGTGGCTCAGTGGTTGAGCATCGACCTATGAACCAGGAGGTCAATGGTTCGATTCCCAGTCAGGGCACTTGCCTGGGCTTTGGCTCGATTCCCCAGTGTGGGGTGTGCAGGAGGCAGGCAATCAATGATTCTCTCTCATCATTGACATTTCTCTCTCCCTCTCCCTTCCTCTCTGAAATCAATAAACATATTTTTTTAAAAAAATACAAAAGAAAGAAAGGGGAGGAAATAATGGGACGTGAGTGGGAATGGGATCCTGTGGGGGTGGTTTGAGTATCGCTCACCTGAGGCCCCGAGACACAGCAGGCAGAGGGGTGGCAGCAGCAGGAAGCTGGGTGGTCTGCGCAGGGCCCGCCGGCTGCCCACGGCCCCCATCGCCTGCGTGGCCGCCCGTCTGGCGCGGAGCCTGCCCGACTCGCGGGCTCCGTCTCCCCAGGCAAAGCCCGCCGGAAAGATGGGGTCCTGGCTCGGGTTGCCAACCTCAGCCCTTGGCACCTTCACCCCTGCTCTCCTGTTACCTCCCTGCCCCGATTACGGGTGAATTATTTACCAGGTGATTCACTCCATCCATAATGCAGGAGGTACGCCCGCCCCCCCCCCCCCCCCCGTGCAGCACTCCTGACCGGGGATCTGAGGTTCAGACTCCCCCTTCTGTGGCCTTTGCGCCCTCCGCTCGCCTCACGTCTTGTTAGGAGCACGTGGACCCTGGCGGGAGCTCTGGAGTCCGGTTTGGGGTTGACCGGTGAACTGTGGAACTTTGGGGTAGTTTTGAGCCTCTTCCAGCTTTCGTTTTTTTCACAGAGAAATGGAGGGAAAACTTTCTAGTAAAGATGATTGTGAATATTAAATGAAAATCTTATATTAGCATAAGGGGGCTTCTTGGGTGTTAGTAAGTCCTATTTCTTGGCTTGAGCAGGGGTTACTGTTCATCAAGCTGTACGTTCATTTGTATATACTGTTACATATGCTTGATAACACACACACACACACACACACACACACACTCCACACCACACCACGCCTGAGCAGCACCAGTGTGTAGTTGGTGCACCATCAGGCCTGCTCTATCTGGATTTGACCTACGAAGTCTGGACCCTGAAGCTGGCATCTTCCTAACCTGGGCCCTGAATCCCAGCTCTCCCCTCCTCCTCCTCCTCCTCCTCCTCCTCCTCCTCCTCCTCCTCCTCCTCCTCCTCCTCCTCCTCTTCCTCCTCTTCGTCCTCCTCTTTCTCTTCTTTCCCCTCCTCCTCCTCCTCTTGATATCCTGCTGCCCTAGCACTCTTTGCGTGACAACTTGAGATGAGGTCAGAGTTTTCCATCCTCTGGCGGCAGGTAGGGAGGTAGGGAGGTAGGGAGGTAGGGAGGTAGGGAGGTAGGGAGGTAGGGCGGTAGGGAGGTAGGGCGGTAGGGTGGTAGGGAGGTAGGGAGGTAGGGAGGTAGGCAGGTAGGGAGGTAGGGAGGTAGGGAGGTAGGGAGGTAGGCAGGTAGGGAGGTAGGGAGGTAGGGAGGTAGGGCGGTAGGCAGGTAGGGAGGTAGGGAGGTAGGGAGGTAGGGCGGTAGGCAGGTAGGGAGGTAGGGCGGTAGGCAGGTAGGGAGGTAGGGAGGTAGGGAGGTAGGGCGGTAGGCAGGTAGGGAGGTAGGGAGGTAGGGAGGTAGGGAGGTAGGGAGGTAGGGAGGTAGGGAGGTAGGGCGGTAGGCAGGTAGGGAGGTAGGGAGGTAGGGAGGTAGGGAGGTAGGGAGGTAGGGAGGTAGGGAGGTAGGAGGGTGAGAATCCTAGGCCCCACTGAGGCTGGGGATCCGGTGTCAGGTGTCAGGTTCATGGGGCTGAGCAGGGTCAGGACACGTCAGAGCTCAGTGCCAGGCAGGCCCCTCCCGCGCCCGGGGGTGCTCGCGAGGGCACTCCGGCCTCTCACTTGCCCTAAGACTGTGGACAGACCTCTGTGCCACTCTCACTCAACCCACGGCCAAGGTCCCTCCACGCCACCCTTGTTGGGGTCTTGAGCCCCTGTTCGGCGTTAAGCAGAAGGGCAGGTGGTCCCTGGGAGTCAGGCTCCCGTGACGTGGGGCTGACACATGTCTGACTGGCCCTGTTGTCCAGGCCGTGTGGCCCCCTTGTTTGATGCCCCACCCTAAACTGGGACGATCTTCCGATGTTCCCCTGGGAGCAAGGAATGGGGTTTGACTGCCGTCTGCCTCAGGGTGGGTAGCAGCTCTGTCTCCAGCCAGAGGCTCGGGCTGGTGAATTGGCGGAAGGTTGACCTTTTCGTTCCCTCCAGGCCTTCCACTGATTGGACGCGGCCCACCCACACGGGGTGGGGGCCATCTGCTTGACCCGGTCCCCCGATTCAAACGTTACTCTCATCCGGAAGCACCTTCAAAGACACACCTGGGATCAGGTTTGACCAAATCTCCGGGCCCCGCGGCCTCGTGAAGTGACACGTAACCTAACCATCATAGAGGCGAGTGAGTGGGTCCCCGATCCTGCAGCCGGCTCTGCCAGGCTGGACTGCGGCCCCGTCCGAAAGGAGAGGAAGCCGGACAGGAACGGGAGAGCAGGCCCACGGCCAGGAGAGCCCAGGGGAGCGCCCTTCATGTGTGAGAGGCAAGAGAGGGCAGGGGTCAGGACGCAGCTGCCCTGGTTATTGCTGTGTCACCCAGCCTGTTGCCTACCCCCTCTGAGCTTCAGTTTCTTCACTTATACGGCATTTTTCTTAGGATGAGTGAGTGAGGTTATGCATCTCTGGCACCTGCCTATCAAAATCACTTATACCCCTGACCTGCGGAATGTAAACCACGAGTTCAGCAATCATTTCCTTGAGCACCTACTAACTGCAAAGCACGGCGCTGTATGCGGTTGGGCGCCCCCCTTCCTCCCCTCCCCTCTTCCCCAAGGAGCATCGTCAGCCAAGACGGGCAACCCAGTACTGCCCTTTGCTCTGGGCATGCTCCGCGCTTCTCATCCGCCGCCCTGCCCAGGCCCTGTGAGCGCCTGCATCCACAGCCTGCCTGGGTCCCACGGGCTCCCATCAGCACCCGCACTCATTGCTTTGCGAGAACCTGGGAAGAGGGAGAGGAGATGGTGAGGAATCAGGAGCCGTGGGGGGACTCCCAGCGGAACTCAGGAAAGTGAGGTTATAAGATGGACTTGGGGGCCCAGTTTCTGGAATAGTTGGAGCTGACATTTGGAGAACCAGGCTGAGGGCTCTGAGTGGGTCCGAGGAACCTCCCTTGCGGCCCAGGAAGGCCCCCCTGCAACCTGGAGAGATGGCCCTTCACCTTCCCCATGGACCTACGTGGCGGGCGCTGCACCAGCCACACCAGCCGGACAAGCAGCGTCCCTTCTCTATGCCTCACCGCCCTTGTCTTTAATGACGACCTCGTCACACTCTTGGACGGGTAGGATGCAACCACACACATCCAGCGCCTCGTAAGCACCTGGCGCGTGGCACACGTTGGATGAATGTGCACTCCTGACCGCTCTCTGTTTAGGGTGGACTGGGACCTGCTTCCCTAACACGCCCACCCTGGGGTTGCGTGCTTCTCCAGGAGCTTTAGGAAACCATTCGCACCTCCCTTGCGAACGAAGCTCGTCCCATACGTCCCACAGCATAGCCAGCGCCCTCTCTACACCTAATGGTGACTGACCACTTCCTGCCGGCCTGGGCTCCGAGGGCCAGGTGTTCCCAATACTCCTCGGACGGCCCTGCCTCAGCTCAGCTTCTCTGCACGGTCCCCCGGTGACTTGACTACCCGGGCCCCAGGCGCCCCTCCACCCACCCCGTCACTCTCTAGCTGTCCCCGTCCGCCTGAGGCTGTGCTCACTGGGCTGGCCAGCGCCTGTGGACTGCTCAGTACCTTCTCTCTGACAAGAAAGCTCAGAGCCCAGCTGGTGTGGCTCGGCGGTTGAGCATCACCCCATGAACCAACAGGTCACCAGTTTGAGTCCCGGTCAGGACACATGCCTGGGTTGTGGGCTTGATTCCCAGTAGGGGGCATGCAGGAGGCAGCTGATCAATGATGTTTCTCTCATCCATGTTTCTATCTCTCTATCCCTCTCCCTTCCTCTCTCTCTAAAATAAAATTTTAATAAAAAAAGAAGGCTCAGAACCTTTCTCAGTTGCATGTTATGTTAACCAGCTAGTTACATTTCTTTCCTGGCCCCTGGGTGTGGTCACCCTGCCTCCCAGAGGCCGTGAGGAGGCTGGGCCGGAGGCCCAGGCGGCGGTGAGGCTGCCACGGCACCCAGACACCTGGGCACCTTGTGCTTGGCATGGGCAGCAGCATGTCTGACTGCGTGGAGCTTGGGGCCATGTGACTCTGGTCCTGGCCTCTTCCTGCCTGCACTCCCATCCGCGCCCCCGAGCCGACCCCCGGGACCCTCCCTCCTCCCTCCCTGCTGTGGGGGTCACCCAGCTCTCCTGCCAGCTGTGACCATTCGAGTCCTGATTCTGGAGCCCGGGCTCTGGAGAAGCAGAACGTGGAAGGGGGGATGGCTGGGCCGGAGCGGAGGAAGCGACGCTCCTGGAAGTAAATGGCTTTTCCATGTGTGTCCACGCTGCCTGTTGGAGGCCAGCCATAGGCCCTCGGGACCCGGTGGGAGACGAGCCGAGGGCTGGAGAGGAAATGGGAAGGCTCGCAGTCCAGGCGACAGGGCTCCTGCTGGCTGAGAGGAGGAGGGAGGAGGCCGGAGGGCCAGAGGGCCCGCAGGGGTCACTGCTCAGTCACTGCTCCTTGGAGGAAGTGAGGAAATGAACAAGGTCCTAGAAGGAGAGTGAGGGAAGGGAGAACGAAGATCAGGAGGGGAAGGAAGGGGAGGGGAGGCCGGGGAGGAGGAGGCCAAGGTACTATGTGGAGGCTGGAGCCCCCTGGGGACCCCGGGGCAGGAGGCCGGCTTCTGCACCAGCTCTGCCCGGTAACTGCCCTCCTTCCATCTGCTTGAACGTCCTGGGAGCCCTTTCACAACCAGTCCTTCCCGGGCCTCCATGGGCAAGACACTCCACTGGGCCTCCAGTCTCCTGGTCAGTTCCACATGTGATTGCAATGCCTGCGCGGCCGCTCTCAGAGCTGGAGGGTGGGAGAGTGGGAGAGGACAGTGAGAAGTGCACCACTGGCCAGCGGCTGTGGCTCAGTGGTTGAGTGTTGACCCAGGAACCAAGAGGTCACGGTTCGATTCCCAGTCAGGACACATGCCCGCGTTCTGAAAGAGAGGGAAGGGGCTGGAGGGGGGAGGCGGTGGGAGAGAAACATCCATGTGAGAGAGACACATCCCCTAGGTGCCTCCCACACTTGCCCTGACCAGGACTGGGGATTAAACCTGCAAACCAGGTACATGCCCCTGACTGGGAATCAACCTGTGACCCTTCGGTCCACGGGCCGACGCTCCGACCACTGAGCCAAACCAGCCAGGGCACTGTCATGATTTTTAGGAAGCAGCTGGTGCTGGGGCCGCAGCACAGGTTTGGGGCGAGGAATGCAGCCTCCAGGAGAGGAATGCTCGAGGAGGCCCCTCCCTGCTCCAGCTGGCACTGCGGCCTCCACTGTGTGCGGAGGGTCAGCTCTAGGACTGTTTTCTGTGGGTGAGGGTCTGGAGGAGCACTCGGCCTTGGCTGGACCCAATGGGTGTCTGTGCACCGGGCTGAAGGAGCCAGACCGGGCACCTGAGGTCGGAGGAGGAATCCGGGGCCCAAGGAAACCTCTGGCCTTCCTCTCCATCTTCCCGCCTGGTCAGCTTCCCTCTCCCCGACCCTCTCCCAATGCTTTGCTCCCCCCACCCCCAGCCTGGCTCGATTCTCCAAGTTCCCTGGCTGGGGAGCAGGAAGGAGTAGGGAGTTTCTGGAATGTCTCCGCAGAGCTCCAGGGGGAGGCCTGGCAACTGGAAATTGTCAGCAGTCTCCTTGGCGACTAGCAGCCAAATAGTTCTGGGAACGGAGGCTGGAGGGGAGCTCTGTGCAGGGCGGCCAAGAGGAGCAGCCCTGGGCCCCCAGTTCCTTATCACCTGGGTCAGTCTGGGCCCATCAGGAGACAGAAACCACTCCCGTGATTTGGAAAGAAAGAATTTAATCTAAAGAATCGACAACTAGGTACAAAGTTGTTAATTAGGTGACGGAAGGGGAGCTGCAGCTGCAGGGAGGGGGCGGACAGAGCAAGAGGGTGGACTGACTCAGCCTCGTACAGGACATTCCCAGGAGGGACCCGGAGCCTGGAACCCAGGCCTCGGAGGAGAAGCTCTGAGCAAGAAGGCGGGCAGCTCCTGCATTGAGCGGAATTGAGTGGCTTGTTCCCAGGGTCCCTGCCAGCTAGTGCTGGGGTCTCTGGGGCGGGGTGTGGGGTGGGTGGTGATGATGAAGCTGCTGCAATTGTTGGAAAGAGTGCAAACTGGATTTGGACGGGCCCGCTGCTGTGGGGTGATGCTCACTTGCAGGGAACACAAGGGACAAAGGACGAAAGTAGGAAAGAGCGTGTCCCCCTCCCTCCTGCCGCAGCCTCCCTCTAGGGCCCCCTATCGGGAGAATCTAATAGAAAGCAGATGGCAACGCAGAAATGGGGGCCACTCCATCACAAAGCCGCGCAGAGAGGACAGGCCTGGAGCTGAAAAGCAAGAACCTTCAAGGGTTAGTCACTATCTTCCAGCCCAGCTCTAGTGGAAAGAGCAGTGGCAGGCGCAGAGTAGGTGCTCATCTAATATCGTCGTCTGGCCTCGGCCTTGGTTGGTTCCTGCAAGGGCATATGGGCAGGCCTTCTGGAACTTTCTCTGGCTTTTCTTGAAGAGTGACTGACGTTCCCAAGCTCTGAGAGCAGGAAGGCTTTCGTATCTCAGTCGTAATGAAAACAGCAGTGAAGAAATATGTAGGTAAGCCCTGGCCGGTGTGGGTCAGTGGTTGAGCATTGACCTGTGAACCAAGAGGTCACCGGTTCAATTCCTGGTCAGGGCACATTCTTCGGTTTCGGGTTCCATCCCAAATAGGGGGCATGCAGGAGGCAGCGGATCAATGTTTCTCTCTCATTGATGTTTCTCTCCCTCCCTCTCTCTCTCTCTCTTTCTCTCTCTCAAATCAATAAAAAACATTTAAAAAAGAGAAATATGTAGGTAAGAGTGGCCTTAGGAAAACTATACATCACTGTGATTGAGTCATATATTAAGGCTAAAGGACTAGATAAAGAGATCTATGGGACAGAATTGGAACCAAGCCCGGGAATACATCCCAGGACATCGGATTGTAGTATAGCATACAATAAAAGCGGTATTGCAAGCCACCGGGGAATAGGATAGTTTATTTAACAACCTGTATAGGCACGGCTGGCTATCTGTCTGCAAAACGAAGGTGAAGCTCTCCACCTCACAAGTGATGAAAACTAAATTTCAAATAGATGAAAGATTGAAATGCCTTTACATTTAAATATTTAAAACAATTTAAATATTGTTTTCATATTTAAACAACTTCCTAAGGAAATATTTAAAGCCATTTTAAACAATATGTAAAACAATTTAAATATTTAAAATAATTTAATTTAAAAAAAATTAGGAGAACATTTATACAACCTAGGTTTGAGGAGAGTTTTCTAAACAAAACAGAAAATCCAGAAGCTCTGGAGGAAAGATAGACAGAACATGTTTAAATTTCAAAAGGGTGAAAGATGACATACACAGTCAAAAGACAAATTGTAGATTGGAGAAAACGATCCGACGCATAGCACTGATAAAGAGTTAATAGCCCAGCCAGTGTGGCTCAATGGTGGAGCATCAGCCCATGAACCAGGAGGTCACGATTCGATTTCCAGTCGGGGCACATGCCCGGATTGTGGGCTCAATCCCCAGTAAGGGGAGCGCAGGAGCAGCCAATCAATGATGTTTCTCTCTCATCGATGTTTCTCTCTCTATCCCTCGCCCTTCCTCTCTCTAAAATCAATTAAAATTATTTTTTTTTTTAAAAAAAAGAGTTAACATCTATCATCCATGAAGAGCTGCTCCACACAATAAGCAAAATTACTTCGTAGAAAAGGGACAAAACCTCTGAACAGGTGACTCATGGGAGACAAAATCCAAATGGCCAATATATTGACAGAAAGATGCTCAACCTCACTAATGGTCAAGGAAATGCAGGTGTTTAAAAGTGCGACACCACTTTTCATCGGTCAGAGTAGCAGAACTGACAGGGCGTAATGACAACTAGGGCTGGGGAAGATGCGGGAGGAAGAGCACCTTTTAACCTCGCTGCTGCATCTATGAATTACCACAGGCTTCTGACAAAGGGATCTGGTAACAGGAAAACTAACAACACACATCGCAGGGACCCTGCTATGTCATTCGCAGCAATTTATCCTACAGGGGGGAAAAGCAGCAAACTTCGGTATGAAAAAATATGCAAAAAAAAAAAAAAAGTTTTGTGGTGGCAAAAATACCAGTAATGGTTGCTCGATACACATATATCCACATACTATAATGCTATACCAGTATAAGAAAGGATCCATTTCAAAAAGACAAAGGCTATATTGGTTCCACTTAGGATACCTCTGAAATAGTCAAACCCATAGAAACAGAAAGAATACTGGTTGCCTGGGGCCGGGGCAGAGGGAAGGTGGGAGCTGTTGAAATGGGTACAGCCTTGTGGCTTTGCGAGATGAAGAATGCTCTGGGAATACAGCTAACACCCCTGACCTGCACTCTTTAAAATGGGTAAGATGGTAAATTTTACTTCATGTATCTTTCACCACAATATAAAAAAAATAGAATAAATTAGGGGGGTTGTCACAATGTTAAGTGAGAAAGCAACTCGCAGAGAAATCTTCGTGAAACGGTGACAACGCATGTGAATGGTGCCTGTTGGTGACCCCAACCCCCTGCGCTGTGACCTGAGTCCGCTCCTCCAGAGCACCCCACCCCCCAAACCCCCACCCTCACCCCCCAACCCCCAAGCCCGGCGTTTCAGGCAGGAGCCAGCCCTGAGCTGAGCTCTTTGGTTTGTCAGCCTTCAGGTGGCAAAGCCCCTCAGATCCTGCGCTGGTGCCCCCATCGCAACCACCTCCACCAAACACCACATCCCCGCGGGCTCTGCGCTGGCAGCCAAGGCCCACAGCTGCTTCCAATCTCTGCACAGACCTGATGGAAATGAGGAGCCGGTGGGCCGTTCCCCAGGCCCAGCTCCTCCTGAGGAGTCCACGCAGCCTGGGCTGTCAGCAGGGCCTGCGTGAGCAGCCATCACAGCAGAGCTTGCTCTGGGCTGGGAAGCGAGAGGGACAGGGGCCTGGGGGCCGAGGGGCCCCGGGGAAGTCCCTGGCCGGCCCTGGGGCAGATGGGGCTGTTCTCGGGCTGCTGCCGGGAGAAGGGCAGGGCAGGGCCGAGTGAATTCTTCAAGGGCCGCTGGTCTGCCTTCTTCTCGGGCCATATCTTCTCTCTCCCGTCTCCACGCCTCTCCCAAAAGACCCGTCCTCCAGTGGGGTGTCTACCCTCCCCCCCAGCTCCAAACTCGGCCGCAGTTTCTCTTTCCTGTCACCTCTCAGCTGTACCAGGAACCCCTCTGGACACCAGAAAAAAAGGCATCTCTCCACAACGCCACTCTTCCTGGAGCTACAGAATCACCAAAACTCAAACACGGAAAATAACTTAAGTGCCTCTCAACCTGGCCTCTCCCTCAGCAGCACCCTGACCAAGGGGCACGCGGTCGGGCGCCTGCAACAGGATGCATGGGTGACCGTCTGTCTTCCTAACGTTTATGCTTTAGTCAGTGCATGTTGAAAAAATATAACCAGCACATCAAACTGGTTCTATTTTTAGTTAAATTGCGTTCAGGATACATGACCATACATGCGTGGTACCAAGGCTCTGGGAGGAAGAAGACAGTCCCAGGTGGGAGAGTGGGGGGGCGGGGGGGGCGGGGCAAGGCCTACCTTGCCAGCTCCCCTCTGCCCCGGGAAGGCACGCAGCCCTTCCCTCTGGGGCAGCTGTCACTTTCCAATCACGCTGCTCAGGTCAGAACCACGCCTCCGGGTGAATCCTGAGACCGAGCCCGTCTGAGCAGCCCGGCCCAGAAAAACCCACGCAGGACAGAATGCATGTTCCTTTTTCCAGAGCAATAGGCCCTGTCTGAATGGGCCTGGTCTTTTTTTTTTCCTTTTTTTTTAAATGTTTTTATCGATTTTTAGAGAGAGAGGAAAGGAGAGGGATAGAGAGACAGAAAATGGACGAGAAGGAGTATCATGTGTCCGGGCATGTGTCCTGACCGGGAATCTAACCGTGACCTCTTGGTTCATAGGTCGATGCGTCAACCACTGAGCCACGCTGGCCGGGCAATGGGCCTAGTCTTAATGTAGTGGGCAGCAGGAAAGACAAAGTCTACCTAACAAGAAAGGAAAACACACACCCTATGAACCTGAGAACCTGTCCATCCGGGAGAGCCCATCCCAGGAGGTCAGGCCGACCTTGGCAGGGGGAGCGGGGGAGGGGGGAGCGGGGGCCTTCAGTAAAGCCCTGGAGCCAGGCTTCCAGACCCCATCGCGCCATTCATCCCGCGGCCGCCCCCTGCCCTCCTGTTCCGATGACCTCAGACAGACATAAAACCCGCTGAGCTCAGCACAAGCGACGGAGACATGAGCGCGGCCTCGGGGTCCCCGGGGACCCCAGCTGGTACCAGGCCGCCCTCGGCTCCATTTGACAGGATAAAGTGAACTCATTTATTCGGTTGTTTTAAGTGAGCTCACGCCAGGCAGTGCCAGAGAACAGAGACATAAATCTTTCCCGGCACAGAGTCGTGCCAAACACCTTGGATAGGCCTCGCTGCCTGCCCAGGACAGTTTTCCTGCCTCGGCCCAGGCCCGGGAGGAGGGGGAGGGTGTCAGCAGATTCTGGGAATGACAAACGTGTCAACGCTGCGGCCTCATAAGAATTCTTCGAGTAAGAAAGGCAAACTTTTTACCCCAGAGCTTGCCTTAGCGCTCGCGCTCGGTGGGCGCGAGGGCGTCCCGGCCACTTGGCCTGGCTGGGGGTGACCCTGGGCGAGGAATGAGGGTTCTCTCGCTTCTCTGAAGGTGGCATCGGCACCAGGGGTGGGGCCGCTGGTCGCATCTCACCCCCTGGGTCGTGGGTACAGCCTCAGATGTTTCTAGACCAGACCAAACCCAAGCGGCTGCCGGACACTCTCCGGCCAGAGAGGATCCCTGCCTGAGGCCGCAGAGCCAGGCGGAGAAGGGACAGGGCGGTGGCATCGCGGCCGAGGGGCGGCAGGATGGGGAGCAGTGTGTGGGTGTCCCTTCACGGAGACATTTCCTTAAGCGTTTATTGTTTGCAAACTCTGTAAAGCAGCAAATATGGGGAAGAAAGTCGCCCACCGCCTTACTGTCTCTCTACTGTGTCAGATGGTTTTGTGCCTCCAAGTTTCTTGTCTCTACACATCTGTGTTGTTGTTAATCCTCACCCGAGGATAGTTTTCCATTGATTTTTTTAGAGAGCGTGGAAGGGAAGGGGGAGAGACACCGAGAGAAACATTGAAGTGAGAGAGACACATCGGCTGGTTGACCTCCTGCACATACCCCGATGGGGGCCAGGGATCGAGGCACATGCCCTTGACCGGATTCAAGCCGAGGACCCTTCAGTCCTCAGGCCAACGCTCTATCCACTGAGCCAAACGGGTCAGGGCTATCCACATACGTTTAAAGCATAATTGCGACCAGTACTCTTGTGGCCCCTGTGCCCCCACCTCCCCTTTTCTTCAATGAAGAATTCTCACCGAGTGTGGCCTGCAGGCGATGAGCCTGTGCCGCCCAGGCCAGTTCCCCCGAAGCTGCGGTTTAACTGGTTCCCCCGCGTTGTGTGCACACTGCAGGCTGAGGTAGGTGCTCTGAGCCTCATCGGCAAGACATGGCTCTTCCAGAAGCGGGTGCACAATCCCTTCCTTCCCTCTCCCCACGGCAGGGACACCTCTGTGGTGCTGGGCAGGGGCTGGGTGCTGGGCCCGGCCGAGAGCAGGACCAGGAAGGGTCTCTGCTCCCACCTCAGGGTCCGTTACAGGTGAGGCAGGAACACACGTCCGTGGCTCCACCAGACGAAGCAGAGATGAGAGGGGTCTGAGGGCTGGGAGGGACCTTGGGAGACGAGGCCATGGCAGGTGGGTTGACCTTGTCCTGGCACAGCCCGGGCTAGTGACACTGGAGGGGGGCTGGCACCCGGTCTCTGGGCCCCTCCCGGACACACCACTGCCCTCACTCTGGGAGATGAGGCAGCACGTGGGCCACAGGGCCCACCCCGGTACCGGGCTGAGACGGCCTCACCATGGAACCTCCCTTCCGCCCGCGGCCTCCAGGCCCCGCGTGCCGACCCCTGTGCCTTTGCTCCCAGGCTGCCTCCTGACTTTTCTGAGTCAGGAAAGAGCCTACCAGGTGATTAAATATTTAAAGCAATCACTTCCCCACAAACTAACGTCTGGACTGAATACATGGTTCCTGCCAAGTGGATGCAGTCAAATGAAAATCCAGAGGGTTTGGGAAGTTGATAACATGGACCTGCAATCAATCTTTGGGAAATAAAAATGGCAATGATATTTTTTAAAAAATAAAGAATTAACGTAACCAAGAGGAGGAAGAAGTCCTTAATACGCATCACATAACAAGAATACAGTGGGGCCTTGACTTACGAGTTTAATTCGTTCTGAGACCGAGCTCGTTAAGGCGCTCGTTAACTCAAATCACTCTATCAACTCAATGCAAAAAATTGGCCGAGAGACAGCTGGTATCTCAAAAACTCGTTAGTTGGGACACTCGTAAGTCAAGGCCCCACTGTACTTAGAACTGTGGTACTGGCACAAGGATAAGCTGGAATTAAGTAGACACAGAACCCTAGTATATGGGCCTAGGTGTGCGGATGTAGTACGATAAAGGCGGTATCAGGAGGCAACAAAATAAAGTGCTGGAGGGTAGGAGCGAGGCGTGTGACCTAAGAGGACCCGACCCTTCAGCTGGTCGCTCTGGAACACTGACATGTGGCCACCCACTGGGGCCAGGTGCCCTCGGGGTCAGCAGGCACCGGCTGTCTGGACAGCAGCAGGCGGGAGCGACGGAGGCCCTGGATCTCAGAGGGCAGAGTGCCGCCCGGGGAGCGGTCCCTGCTCTGGACTGGCACCTCAGCCTCTGTACCAGCAGCTGTGCTATCTCCACTCGGGTCCTCTTTTGGGTCCGGGCCCTCCTTGGATCAAAGGGAAGGAGACTTGCCTGGCCAGTGTGGTTCAGTGGTTGAGCGTCCACCTATGAACCAGGAAGTCACAGTTTGATTCCCTGTCAGTGCACATGCCCAGGTTTTGGGCTTGATCCCCAGTGTGGGGCATGCAGGAGATAGCTGATCCATGATTCCTTCTCATCATTGATGTTTCTCTCTCTCTCTCTCTCCCTCCCTTCATCTCTGAAATCACTAAAAAAAAAATTATTTTAAAAAAAGGAATTGAGCAAAACCAAGACTGGCCACAATGGGCCTCTCTCCCCAGTGTCTAGAGAGGTGCTGCTCCCTTCACCCCTCCTCCCCCCAATCCTCTGTGGAGCCCGTGTGCAGATCGCTCGCAGCTTTCCTGGGGCCGAGCTGTGCTGAGGGGGGCGGTCCTCACATTCTCACGACCAGAAGCAATGACGCCTCTTGAGAAGGGCTGTCAGACATCCTACCAGGCCAGGGCCGATGCCTGGCCTTCCCCATGATTCACGGCTGCTGCAGAGCCAGCGCCCCACATGGCGCAGGGGCTCCCTCCCAGCTCCCCCTGGGAATCACAGCCTGCTCCACGTCACCGTGAATGTCAATGCGCTCACAGTGCTGAACGGGCCAACACAAACCCGATGGGTCTGGCTTAGGGCTCGGTGCCAAGGAACACACAGCTGATGAAGCCACACACAGATGCGCTGAGGTCATCGGCTCTTCCGCGTCTCCATGGGCTCCTTCCTGGGACGGCCTCGATGGGGTGAGAAGACCTGGGCCAGGCCATCGAGGCTGTAGGATGAGCCCTTGCAGTTCCCAGCCAGGAGCTGCCCCCTGCAAAGCGGTCTTCGGGTTGTTGACACATCAAGTGGACAGTTGGTGTGGAGACAGCTGTGGCACCCAGGACACGGGGCTCTGGGGCTCCTGGGCCGGGAGACAAAGGGATGTGAGGAGGGGGCAAAGGGCACGGCGGAGGAATGCCCACTGTTTGCAGACCCCGTGGGAACGGCCGCCCAGTGGAAATGACCGAAGATGCTGTGAGGGGGACAGTTTTATTTAGGACACTCACTCCCCGTCCCCCCAACGCTGAGCTGAGCTGAGCGTGATGGAAAAGTCCAACTTCGTTCTCATAGGCTAAGGCTGCAAAGCAGCCCAACACGCTTCCCAAGTTCATTCATCCTGCACCACGTAACTGGGGTTCAATTCTAGGACGGACAGCCTCGGGGGAGAACGGTGGTGGACGAAGAGATGCCGGAGGAATAGTCACTCAAGAACAACATTCATGCCCGGCTGCGGTGGCTCAGGGGTTGAGTGTCGACCTATGAACCAGGAGGTCACGGTTCGATTCCCGGTCAGGGCACATGCCCGGGTTGCGGGCTTGATCCCCAGTGTGGGGTGTGCAGGAGGCAGCCGATTCTCTCTCATCATTGATGTTTCTATCTCTCTCCCTCTTCCTTCCTCTGAAATCAATAAAGATATTAACAAAAAATGTTTATCAAACATCTATTATGTGTCTGGGAACTAGAGACACCGTAGAAAAACAAAACAAAGACCCGTGTCTTCATGGGACTTACATTCTGATGGGAGGAGTCAGGACAATAAACAAAACAGTAAAATCAGCCCTGACTGGTTTGGCTCAGTGGATAGAGCGTCGACCTGCGGACTGAGGGGTCCCGAGTTCAATTCCGGTCAAGGGCATGTACCTGGGTTGCGGGCACATCCCCAGTAGGAGGTGTGCAGGAGGCAGCTGATTGATGTTTCTCTCTCATCGATGTTTCTTATTCTCTATCCCTCTCCCTTCCTCTCTGTAAAAAATCAATAAAATATATTTAAAAAAAAACAAACAAAAACAGTAAAATCAATAAAAATATCTATTTCTTAAAAGAACAGCATTCCCTGAGTGCCTGTTGTGTGCCCGGCACTGGGCCGGGGGTGCGTACTGAGTGGACAAGGCCGACCACGGCCGAGAGAAGCAGTGCCAGGAGAACCCAGGTGGACATTCAGAGGGGCGGCCCCGCTGGTTGCAGACTCCATCACGGGCCTTCTTTGCCTCCGTGTCTCCTCCTCTCTTACCTGCTGCTCCGCCTGCGCTTGGGGCTCCGTCACAGGCGTCACAGTCGTGCGTGTCTGGGCTCTGCCCTCTGAGCGTGTTGGGGTGGGGGAGGATTCTGTGCTTCTCCCGAGCTCTCCAGGCAACCCTGGCTGCGAGCCGGATCTGGAGCACCGCCTTGGGGGACCCGCGCGGTGAGAAGGCACGATGAGTGCAGTCCCCTTGGTGGAAGGAGATGCAGTGCCCTCTGGAAGCTGCCCGGAGGGTGGCAGGCGTCCCTCCTCTGCGCTCCACTGCGGCCTGCACACCGACCCTGGTAGCCCTGGCTCATCCCGTCGCTGCTGCCGGACTCCGAGTTCTGAGATGAGGATAGCATTGCATCTCCCTTTCCCTGGCGTTTGGGAGCAGGCGGGCACACAATCAACAGTGCTGCGGAGGGACTTCCGTGTATTCCCGCGTCCTGCTCGTGGGGATAAAACCTAGGCAGGGAGACGTGCATGTGGAATACATCGAGAGAGAGATCTGGGAGCACCCCCCGCGTCGGGGTGAGGCTGCCGGGGGCGGCCTGGGACAGAGCGGCCCGGCTCCGGCTGCAAACCCGCTCCGGCTTGCTGGGGGCGCACCCATGTCCCCGTTCTCTCAAGCATCCGGGTTGGCTTTTGAGGAGCAAATGTGAGAAATAAAACGCATCGCGATGGGGCTTGCAGGGAAATGTCCGGGATTCTCAGACACACCCTGTAATACAGTCCTTAAAAGCAAAACCTCGGGCTCCCTGAAACCTTACTTTTTAAATAAGGCTCCTCCCCCTCTCCCCCCAACCCCACCCCACCTGCCTGCTTGTAAGCCATGCCTCTGAGGGGCCACAGTCCAGGGACCATTAAGTAACCGAGGGTGGATGAAACCTTCTCTACCCTGGAAGGCATTCAGGAGCAAAAATAGGAAAACCTTTTGAATGGTGTATGTCAGCTAAGACATTAGAAAAGCAGAATGTTCTCGCTTCCACGTTGCTTTACTTTGTAAAGGTTTCAGCGTGTGTGTGTGTGTGTGTGTGTGTGTGTGTGTGTGGCGCCCAGCGTGCTTGCCCAGGGGACTGACCACGTGCGGCTTGTCATGCGCTACCAGCTCCAATCCCCAGCACAGTCAAACAGAGCTCTGCTGCCTCCTTGTGGTGTCGTGAGAGGCTCACAAGAGGGATGATCTGTCTGCTCATGCTCTAAACCAGCGGTCCTCAACCTGGGGGTCGAACGACCCTTTCACAGGGGTCGCCAAAATACATCCTGCATATCAGATATTTACATGACGATCCCTAACAGTAGCAACATGACAGTGATGAAGTAGCAACGAAAACAATTTTATGGTTGGGGGGGTCACCACAACATGAGGAACTGTATGAAAGGGTCGCGGCGTTAGGAAGGTTGAGAACCACTGCATCGAAATCCAGAAACACCCCAGGGGCCCACACAAGGGCGGTTGCCTTAGGAAAAGATGAGAGCAGGAGACACTGCTGCCTTTTTATTTAAATAATAAAAAAAAAATCTCCAGACGTGGTTTCAAAAAGACTTCGGGTCTTTAAAAGGAAGGCTGCCCGTTTATTTTGCCAAAGGTAACAATTTCACTTTGAAAAAAGCCTCAACATAAAAAAGCTGCCTTTAAGCCCCTGTCACAAACGACCAGGGTCCCCCTTCAGCAGTCGATCTTTTCGATTTCGTCCATGTCTTCCGGGTTGAGCTGCTTAATGCTGCTGTCTGAAAGAACGAGGGGGCACCCCAGCCTGACCCCGGGCCGCACGCCATGGCCCCCCATCCCGCTCCGGGCCCACTGCAGCACTGAGGAGGGACGGCACCTCGACTCTGAAGACGGGGACCCCCGGGAAGGTGCGCTCCTGCGACACCCTGTGTGGAGAGCCTGGGGGCAGGAGCGCTCTCTAGCTCCGGAGAGCAGGGGGTGGCATCTAAACAGCCACCGGGACCCCCTGAAGCAGCATCCTAGGCACCAGGCAACAGAGCGCCAGGTCGGGGGGGGGGGGGGGCAGAAAAAGGCCGCGCCCATGCGAGGGGCGGGAAGGGGTCTGCTGAGCCCCAGGGGTCAGTGGGTGGCCGCAGGGAGAGGGAGGGACTAAGGCTCCTCCGCTGAGTCACTTCCCCAGACGAGGTCTGCAGGAGCTCACACAGCAACGGTGGATCTGAATGGTTCTCCCCGCCCCCACCCTAACACAGGGTGCTGAGTCAGCGTCCCTGAAGGGTCCACCATGTGCTGCGGCCAGTCTGCGAACCCCTTATTGTGTGTGTGTGTGTGTGTGTGTGTGTGTGTGTGTGTGTGTGATTCCCACCTGGGAATGTTTTCTTCCATTGATCTTTAGAGAAAGAGTAGGAGGGAGGGTGGAGGGGAGAGAGTAAAGTCAGTGTGAGAGACACACATCGACTGGTTGCCTCCCACATGCACCCCAACCAGGGCCAGGGATCGAACCTGCAATCGAGTACACGCCCCTGACTGGAACTCTAGCCCGAAACCCGTTGGTCCCTGGGCTGGTGCTCTGACCACTGAGTTGACCGGCCAGGGCCGTCTGCAAACCCTTTACACTTAATATTCCAAACTGCACACGTGTGCCTCTGTGCGTGTCCCCGGGGGGTGCCCACTGCTTCTCACCGAGGGTCAGGGGCGCTGTCCTAAACGGTGAGAGGTTCCTCTTCCCCTGCTCCCCAGCGTCCCCATGGGCTTCGGGGCCTGGGGGGGGTCACTGACAAGGGGCCATCTCAGGGACATCACCCCTGGAGTTTCCTCAGAGGGCACCCTGCCAGCCCAGAGCTGGCCTAGTTGAGACGGGTCCGGGGGAAGGGCCCCCGACCTCAGAACGCAGGGCTGTCCTAGCTGGTAGGTAGGGCGAGAAAAAGGGAAAATGTAAAAGAGGAAGCGGGGACAGACTATGCTCTCCAAGGCGTTGCTACCTGGTTTAGGTTGGTTCTTTCCAGGACATGAAAATCCGCTCCAGATCCCAGAATGAGCAATAGCGTCTAAAGACCTGAGCTCACACAGATTTAAAACGTTCTACTTAACGACCATGTGCGGAGCGACTGTCTCACAGCGGGAGCTCTGTGCATCGGAAGCCTCTTGTCCCCTCCCATCCCCTCCTTGGGACTGGGGTCCACGCCCCGCGTCGTCACGGCCGACCTGCGCCGGCCCCCAGCCCCCACCCCCCTTCCTCGAGGGATGCTACTCACTGAAGTGGTCCTGGATCTTCATGAGCAGCGGCAGCTTATCGACCTCGATCATGTTGAAGGCGAGGCCCTTTTTCCCAAAGCGTCCGGTCCGCCCGATGCGGTGGAGGTAGGTCTCATACTCGGGCTCCTCCAACTGGTTCACAGGGAGGTCAAAGTTCACCACAATCGTGACCTGCTTCACATCGATCCCTGGAAGACGAAAGACAGTGGGCACCACAGAACAGGACATTTCCAGCAATACCAGCGTTTCTGTTAAGACGACGCTGGCCTAGAGAGTCCAGGGTCCAGGCAGGGACCTCAGCCTTCCTCAGGCTACTCTTCCAAAGCGCCAAGCTCAGCCCTCGGGGCAGGTCCTCCGCTCTGTTTGCTGAACTAAGAATGAATGAGGGAGCAGGGTTTGAGGAGGGGGGTCTAGGCAAGGATACAGGAGGGAAGGAGGAAGTCGGAAGTCCCTGCTCTTGAAAACACATAGAGATGAACGTCGTTAGTCACTAGGAACACAAGTTAGAAGCACGAGATACCACACAACGTCTCCTGGAAAGGCTAAAATGGAAAAGACGACACCAAGTGCTGACAGGAATGCAGAGCAACTGGAACGCTCCTACGCTGCTGGCGCAAATGAATAATGGTGCAGCCACTCGGGAACAAAACCTTGGCACGTCCTGTAAAGCAGCGGTTCTCAACCTGTGGGTCGCGACCCCTTTGGCGGTCGAACGTCCCTTTCACAGGGGTCGCCTAAGGCCATCCTACATATCAGATATTTACATTACGATTCATTAACAGTAGCAACATTACAGTTATGAAGTAGCAACGAAAATAATTTTATGGTTGGGTCACAACATGAGGAACTGTATTTAAAGGGCCAGAAGGTTGAGAACCACTGCTGTAAAGCTAAACATACACTTCCCACATGACCCAGAAATCCTCGTCCTAGGTGTTTTGTCCAAGGGACATGGAAACATACGTCTATACAAGACCTACACATGCATGTTTATTACAGCTTTATTCAAAGTAGCCCCAAACCGGAAACCATCCAAATAGCCATCGGCGGATGAATGGGTGCACTAACTATGGTACATCCATTCGGTGGAAGACCACTTAGCAAGAACACGGCACGAACCACGGATCCTTGTAACGGCTCTGATAAACTCAAAAGCATTATGACAAGTGGAAGAAGTGGGCCACAAGGGCTGCCGAGTGTAGGATTTAATTTGTATGGTATCTGGAAGAGACAAGAGGGAGACAGAAATCTGACCTGTAGTTGCCAGGGGCCAGTAGTGGCGGAGACTGACAAGCAGCTCAGTTTTGAGGGGCAGACGGCCAATGTTCCGTATTTTGACTACAGCGATGGGTACAGGACTCTCTATGTTTGTCAAAACTCATATATTGTAAACTGTACATTGTATTCTATGTATTGGGCCATATACGTAAGAGTGAATTTTATCAGATATAAATTATACCTCTACAAACTTGGCTTTAAATACACACACACACACACACACACACGTACCTCGGGCACAGACATTGGTGGTTATAAGAACTTTCTCTTTCCCATCCCGAAACCTCTGGATGATGGAAGCCCGCTGATCCACGGTCAGCTCTCCGCTCAACAAAGACACCTGGTGGCCATCCTGCATCATCTCCACAGTCAACCACTTGGCGTTTCGACGAGTCTACATGAGAAAGCAGAGCCCGGCACAGCCCCCCGAGTTAAAGCAGACGGGCTGTGTTCACCATGCCCATGGGTGCGGGCTGGAGCCGGGAAGGGCTGGCCTGGAGGAACGAGCGTGTGGCTCAGAATTCTGCGCTTCTAAGGGTGTCATCCTCTCAGCCTCTCAGCTGTGGCTCCTCAGCCACGAAACGGATGTGAGACATGCCCCGCACATGCTGGAGCAATGACAACATGAGATGACGTAGTAATGACTACATCAGACTCGCCAAGTGCTCCATGCATGCCGGGCATGTTTCTAAAATCTTTACCCGTGGCCTAGCCGGCGTGGCTCAGTGGTTGAGTGTTAACCTATGAACCAGGAGGTCATGGTTCGATTCCCGGTCAGGGCACATGCCCGGGTTGCGGGCTCGATCCCCAGTAGGGGGCGTGCAGGAGGCAGCCGATGAAGGAGTCTCATCCTTGGTGTTTCTCTCTCTCTCCCTCCCTCTCCTTTCCTCTCTGAAATCAATAAAAATCTATTTGAAAATAAAATAAAAAATTTACACACAATAATCTGACAAAGTAGTTGTCTAATTTCATTTTTAAAAATTAAAAAAAAAATACAAAACCTTGAAGACATGAGGACCCTGCCCCAGGTTCATGGTTGGCCCGTGGCAGAGCTGAGGTTTCCTTTATCCTACAAACGTGTGGGCCAGGGCCCGGCGGGCACTCTAGGGCAGGGCTAGGGGAGCAAGACAGATGGGCCCTGCTGTCGTGGGGCTCAGTGTCCACGTGGGAGTGAGGAAGTAAAACGAACACACGCACGCTGGGGATGTCAGGGAGCAAAAGGTAAAAATGAAGACAGAAGGAGCATGATGTGAGCAGTGAGGAGCTGAGTGGCTGCTTCGCTCACAGCACGCTAGGGAGGGAGGAGAACATTCTTAATCTGGTAAAGGGTGTCTGGGAAAACCCCACCATCAACATCAACCCACATGGGGGAGGGGCAGAAGCCACCCCTCTAACACAAGGATGCCCTCGCTGTAACATACAGAAGTCCCACCCCATTACTTATTCTTCCTAAGCTCCACCCACAAAATACAAATCATTTCTACTCAGAGCTGCTCTGGACATTGATCTACACCATGTACAGGAAGCGCCGAGCACGGAGCCTGGCTACACCGCACTCTGGGCGCCGCCGTCCCCGCTCGGCCTGCAGGGAGGAGGCTGGGCCCCGGAAGGCGTCTCGGCAGGCACCTGGCAGAAGATGATGGCCTGGCCGATGGTGATGCCGCCGTAGATGTTGCACAGCGCCTGGTACTTGTCCTTCCGGCCCTCGCACAGCACGTAGTACTGCCGGATGTTGTTCAGGGTCAGCTCCTCTTTCCGCAACTTGATAACATTGGGGTCGGGAATGATTCGCCCCGCAAACTGCCACACGGAGTCCTCAAAGGTGGCCGAGAAGAGGAGCATCTGGCACTCGGAGGACAAAGCCCTGTGAGAGGGACGGGAAGGAGGCTGTGACCTGCCACCCGTGCTACTCACCCGGGGAGGCAGCTTTGAGCGCTTCGTGCCCGCTGCCACCAGCGCCACCCCCCGCCCCCGACACACCTGCTCAGGGGGTCAGCATACAGGTGTGCCCACAGCCAGCGGCACCTCCACGCACAGAGCAATGCGTCCTGCTCCCTCTTGCTACCCAGAATTTGGAAAACCACGTAGACTGAGCGTGAAGCTCAAGAGCTAAAAATTTTTTAAATATATTTTTATTGATATATATATATATTTTTTTTAGAGAGAGAGGAAGGGAGAGGGAGACAGAGATAGAAACACCGATGAAAGGGGAAACATCGATCAGCTGCCTCCTGCACGCCTCCCCAGCCGGGGATGGTGCCCGCAACCTGGGCATGTGCCTTGACCGGGAAGCAAACCAGTGACCTCTTGGTGCAGGTCAACGCTCTACCACTGAGCCACACCGGCTGGGCTCGAGAGCAAAATTTGCATGTGCTTCCTGAGTTTTTCACACCGATGTTGTCTTTAGGGGAAGCAGAATCACGGAGCCCGGAGTGAGAGTCCCGGCACCGCTATGGGGCTCGTCTCACACAGACTTCCACGAGACGGAGGGAACAGAGGCTGGTCATCCATGCAGGGCCTCCAGCTCTCAGCAGCGAAAGAGCAGCGGCCACGACCCACTGCGTTTGCAGCAGAAAGAGCGCAGACGTTACAGGCAAAGTCGGAACGAGACTACTAGGCTCCCGATCGCAGTTATGTCTTCTCTATGCCCTTACCTGCCCACCGCAACCTTCCAGTAGGTTGAAATCTATCAGATTTCAACAAATTCTCTTTAGGACTTTGCTCCCAGTTAAAAAAAAAAAAATACTGGCAAATTCTGGAGCAAAGCCTGTCTATGGATTGATCTATAACGTAAGCCCTGGGCGCACAAGGAGAGCAGTCGGGAAGGAAGGTGGGAAATGACAGCAGCCGGAAGGCCCTGAGGAGGCGGGGTCTTTGTTCGAAGGTGACGGAGGTGGGGAACCGAGCAGTAAGCCAAGCAGGAGCAGCAGGCAGAGGCAGTTTCTCCTCCGGACACAGGACGCAGGGAGGGAGGGTGGAGGTGAGGATTACCTCTGGATCCGAATGCTCTGATCTGAGAACCCTTGTGTGGCGATCATCACGTCTGCTTCGTCCAGGACAAACACACGGATCTTGCTCAAGTCAATTAATTTCCGCTTGAAGTACCAGTCCAGGACAGTCCCGGGAGTGCCGATGATAATCTGCTGGGTGATGTCCACGCTCCTGGGAACTGGGAGAGGAGGGTTTGCAGGGTTCCTTCAGAGGCACAGCCCACGGCGCAGGGCAAAGCCACACAGGACTCTGACCCCACGTGCATTGCCTGAGCCCTAAGCGCAGTGATGGCGAACCTTTTGAGCTCGGCGTGTCAGCATTTTGAAAAACCCTAACTTAACTCTGGTGCCGTGCCACATAGAGACATTTTTTGATCTTTGCAACCAGAGTAAAACAAAGATTTATATTTTTGATATTTATTTTATATATTTCAATGCCATTTAACAAAGAAAAATCAACCAAAAGAATGAGTTCGCGTGTCGCCTCTGACACGCGTGTCCTAAGTTCGCCATCACTGGCCTAAGGGCTGTCCAAGCGCGAGCCCTGAGATCACTGTGCTTTTGAAATGCCCAGAGTTTTTAAGTACGTTCCCGGGTTTTATGGCAATGATAATACCCTGCATATCTGATTCATTTCAAAAGCCAACCGCAGCAAGCCCACCCACCCTGCAGAAATACTGGCACAGCTGTGAAAACCCCACGCACCCTCCCCGCATGGAAAACCACCACCCTGTCTATCAGCAGGTCACGTGTCATAAATGATGACGTATTATGCAGCTGGTCAAAAGCATGAAGTAGGGCGACATGGACTGATATGGAAAGATGCCCAAAACATGGAAGTGTGTGACTGTTATGAAAAAAATATCCCGGTTTTTGTAATCACTCTAAAAAAAAAAAAAATCACAAAATAAAGGTCAATTGCCCGGCCGGCATGGCTCAGTGGTTGAGCATCAATCTATGAACCAGGAGGTCACGGTTTGATTCCCGGTCAGGGCATATGCCCTGGTTGCAGGCTCCATCCCCAGGAGGGGGTGTGCAGGAAGCAGCCGGTCAATGATTCTCATCACTGATGTTTCTCTCTCTCTCTCTCTCTCTCTCTCTCCGTCTCTCAAATCAATAAAAATATATTAAGAAAACCACCACAAAGGACAGTTAACAGAACCGTAGTTCCCTTTGGAAGCAAGTTTTTGGGGAACAAGGAAGAACAACTTACACTTTTACCGCCTAATCTGTGTCTTAAAGGTATTTTTCCTGCTTACCCACACGCAATACTCTAACGAAAAAGTTAAACAGTAAGAGCTGCCCTGCGCCAAACAAGTGAGCGTCAGAGAAGAGACTATGCAAACGCGTCCTCCTGCAGGAGGTGGGGACGGCGCACACGGGGGCCCTCGGGCGCCAGGCGTGTGCACAGCGCTTTGTCCATATCCCTGCGCTCCACTCTGACACCAGCCCGGTGGGCAGGTGCCTCTCAGGCCCCACTTTAGAGATACGGAAGCAGAGACGTTATAGAACATGTTGGTTAGCGGTGGACTCGGGGCTGACACCACCGGCCAAGGCCGGCTGCAAGGCACGTACTTGGGTTCCCTCGAATGGCGTACATCACTTGAACATCCACACAGAATTTTCCCATCTGTTCAACCACACGGCCAGTCTGCAGAGCCAATTCGTACGTAGGAGCCAGGCAGAGGCACTGTGAGGGAGAGCGAAGGGGGTCCCTGTAGGCCGTCACGCAAATTTCACGCACAATTGAAATGTGTACCGAGAGGGCCACAGAAGTGAAACTGGAGGTTTGTGTCGGATACAAATATTTTGAATCGAATCCAGTTTAGCGACTCATAGATGTGAGGTGAATGCTGAGTGTGGGAGGGGAGAAGGAGCGGAAGGATGGAAAGACAGCTGCCTTTAAGGTCCCTCTCCCTGAAGGGTCATGAAGACACACGGGTTACGGGGTCACACTTTTTTGGTGGGGGGAGAATAGAATGAAAGGAGGCTGGCTATCAAAAAAGAGGGTGACACAACAAATCACAGCTTGCGTGGGGTCCTCATCGCCTCCTGCCAGCTGTGAAAATTCTGCCACTTTCCAGAATGTTCCCTGCTGGATTTGACTACATTCCTGGCAGAATACTCACCTCCTACCAAGCACGGTGCTAAAAATGCAACTATTCATTTAATCTGCATGATGATCCTGTGAGGTGAGTCTTTATCCATTCATTCACTCATTCATTCATCCATTCATTCACTCATTCATTCACTCATTCATTCACTCATTCGTTCATCCATTCACTCACTCATTCGGTGTTTAATGAGTGGTTTCTCTGAGCCAGGCGCTGTGCATGGTGTTGGGATTCAGGGTGAACAGAACAACTACGATCCAGGCCTTTCTAGATGTTACCGTCACAGACGAGACAGACTCGGAGAGATGTGCTACCTCATCTAAGACATTCAGCTGGTAAGGAGAGGGGCTGGGATTGGAACCAAACTACAAAGCCTGTGCTCTCAATCGCTGTCCCAATACTCTGTAATGTTATGAAAGAATGTCTACTCTCAATTATCATCTCATTGCAGCAATATCGTCTGTTACTGAAGTCTCGTTGACAATGAAAGCAATCCCGTCTTTCTCGCAGCCTCTCCTTACCTGTGGGAAGGGTTCCGAGGCGTCGACCCTGCTCAGCATGGCCAAGACAAAGGCAGCTGTCTTTCCTGTTCCAGACTGGCTCTGAGCTATGAGGTTCTGGGGTCTGTAGGAAAGAGGAGAACCAGTGGGCACAGACTGACTATCAGAGACTAACAATGACCCGGCGGGAACACGGCACCCGGAAACTCACGGGTGTGCCAGCATCATAGGGAGCGCCATCTCCTGGATTTTGGATGGTCGATTGAACCCCATTGCATAGATCCCTTTTAGCAACTCTTCCTTTCTGCCAAAAAAAAAAAAAAAATCTAACACTTAACAGTCCAGGATCGGTGAGTAGCCTCAGAAATGCAAACTTGAGAGGTGCCCTTCAAAGCAAGCCCCCTGGTAACTGAGCTTCCAACAAAAGATTTAGGAATATATCATTTATACCTCAACCCCCAAACATATACAATCTTGCCTGCACAGGTGGACCCCCAAAATAGGGAGCTCTGCCATACGCCTAAGATGAGGACAGTCACCGGACCTAACATTGGACTTCCGTTGAAACAAGTGAAAGAGAAAAAACTGGTCTGACAGAAGTATGTCAATCTGCCTGAAAGAGTTTTCTTTCCCACATAAGCAGGAAACTACATGACATTTATTATTTAATTCTTCTTAATGAATGACAGGTTTTGATGCTTTAACCGCTATTTTCAGAGAAGACAAATTTATTCAGGTGATTCTTAAAAAAATATATATATCTATTTATTTATTTATTTCAGAGAGGAAGGGAGAGGAAGATAGAAACATCGATGATGAGAGAGAATCATTGATTGGCTGCCTCCTGCACGTCCCCCAGGGGGGATCTAGCCCGCAACCTGGGCATGTGCCCTGGTGGGGAATCGAACGGTAACCTCCTGGCCCATAGGTCAATGCTCAACCACTGAGCCATGCTGGCCAGCTATTTAGGTGGTTCTTTTGTCAATTCTGGCTCAGAGCAGAAGACACTATCACCTCGTCCTTCTGAGCCAGTATTTTTAAGTGCTTTTTCCCTGGAGTTTCATGACAGATGTTAGAGAGAGGAAAAGCGGAGTGGGCTGGGACACTTCCATCTTCCATAGCACACACGGTTTGATGTGCTTAACTGGCAGGTTAGTCGGTAGATTACTTTTTTCCTTTTGGGTGCCCTGATTGGGAATCGAACCGGCAACCTTTTGGGGCACGGGACGATGCTCAGCCAACTGAGTCACATCAGCCAGGGCTGGCAGCCAGCTTTTAATCATAGGTAGGCTTCTCCTCTCGTTTAGAATATGTCTGGACACTGGGATTTTGGAGTTTTCCTCTTTACGTAAGTCCGTATCGGTAAACTACATTTCCTTAATGCCAACCGACAAATCCCTAAGAAATGCAAACCCATTTGGGAAAGATATTCATTTTAATGCCATTTGAAACTAAATATAATTAGAAAGAGAAAAGCTGATAATTCATCTAAAGGGGTGGGGGAGGGTATCTGGGTCATCAGTGTTCCCCTATCTGTATTCTGCTATGGAGAAGCAGTAATACGGCTTAGCTGTCTCCCTTAGCACAGCAAGATGAAAATGTTTTACCATCAGAAATGTTCTCATCCAGCCAGTGTTGCTCAGTGGTTGAATGCAGACCCATGAAGCAGATGATCAGGGTTCGATTCCCGGCCAGGGCACATGCCCAGGTTGCGGGCTTGATCCCCAGTAGCGGGTGTGCAGGAGGCAGCCAGTCAATGGTTCTCTCTCATCATTGATGTTTCTACCTCTCCCTCTCCCTTCCTCTCTGAAGTCAATAAAAATATATTTTTAAAAAACAAACGTTCTCCATTTGTTGAACAATGCAGGTAATTCCAGTGTTCCCCTCTGAGCTATACTTCAGTTGCACGCAAAATGTATGCGTCTCATTTTAATATTTGATTAAACACAAAGGAGATCCTGGCGGTTTTATGAGTAGCAGGTGAATTTGTTCTGTGCTCTGCTTCCCAGCATCTCCCCACCCAGAGTGAAAGTACTCACAGGCGTAGCTCTTCAAATGTCTTCACTGAGTAGAGTGGAGAGCTGGGATCCTTTTGTAAGACTTCGACTCGATGACTGGATTCTACTAAGGACTGTCGGATTAACTTGTTTAAGAGTGAACTGGAAGCCAAATCCACTACGAAAGCAAGAATAAAAAAGGGGGTACTGCAGGGGGGACTCAGGCTTCCTAAATGACAGCTAATAATTGCTCCCTCCATTCCGTGTATATCAAGCAACTGCTCCTACTCTTTCTTCTAAAACAAACAAACAAAAAAATGACACAGCGCTGAGAATTCTTTTTTTTTTTTTTTTCACGAGGACCGTTTCTTATGCTCGGCTGCTATACCAACCTCTAACTTCAAGCAAGTCTACAGCCCTCAACACCAGACCTAATTTTTCCTTGCCAGCTGGAAAGTCTTAGCGGCTAACTGCGCGTGGTCGGCAAACTGTGGCTCGCGAGCCACATGCGGCTCTTTGGCCCCTTGAGTGTGGCTCTTCCTAAGCCTTAGGAGTACCCTAATTAAGTTAATAACAATGTACCTACCTACAGTGGGGCCTTGACTTACGAGTTGAATTCGTTCCGAGACCGAGCTCGTTAACTCAAATTACTCTATCAACTCAATGCAAAAAATCGGCGGAGAGACAGCTAGTATCTCAAAAAACTCGTTAGTCGGGACACTCGTAAGTCAAGGCCCCACTGTATATAGTTTAAGTTTAAAAAATGTGGCTCTCAAAAGAAATTTCAATCATTGTACTGTTGATATTTGGCTCTGTTGACTAATGAGTTTGCCGACCACTAAGACTTAGCCCATTCCTACATTTTCCATCGCAGCTTCCTCTAGAAATAGACCCCGCTCCTAATCTAGTATTTCTCCTTTTATTCACTCCTTATAAAGACAGAGAAGTAACGACAGTCCTCCAATACACTGTTCACATTATGACAGCCATGAGTGGCTGAAGCAGAATGACAGTGGATACAGGCAGATGAATGTATCTCCTACCTACATCTACTTCATCTTCTTCTGTGTTATTCATAGAATCATCTGAAAAGGATGGAAGAGAAACAACAGGTGTAAAGGTTAAGTGCTGAGCAGAAATGTAAAGTCTCTTATCCCAGCTTTTCTTGCCGACTCCACAGCGTGCGCCGGCTGCAAGGGTTGTCGAGGGGAGGAGTTGGTAAAACGACTGGAGCACCTAGAGCCCTGGCTGGTTTGGCTCAGTGGATAGAGCGTCAGCCTATGGACTGAAGGGTCCCAGTTTCGATTCCGGTCAAGGGTACATGCCCGGGGTTGCAGGCTGGATCCCCAGTAGGGGGCATGCAGGAGGCAGCCGATCAATGATTCTCTCTCATCATTGATGTTTCTCTCTCTCCCTTCCACTCTGAAATCAGTAAAAAAATAATTACATAAAAAGAAAGACTGGAGGGCTGGAATGCCAAATTAAGGGAGCCAAATGTATATCAGTTGCCAGGGACACGAGGAACGCATCTGTCTTTCACTGAGAACAGTCTGCTTTACCCTACAGCACTTACCTAGGTTTGGGACTGTAGTATTCTTAACTCCCCGAAGGTTCTTCCGGGGGTGGATGAGGTTTGAAAACTAGCGAAAGACACGGATTTCAACCGCTATTAGCAAGCAGGAGTTCAAGAAGCCCCATGCTACCCCTAACAGGAGCTGGCAGGGCCGCAGGAAAGACCACCCAATACTGCTTCCTGTGCAATGGTGGGTGCAGATTCCTTTCAGGAACAGTTCTGCATGAGTTGCCCTAAAACTGGGGGAGACTGTCTGCGGCCCCTCCACTCTAAATGGGACAGTCCCTTGGGGGATCGCACCCGACCCAGGGATGGTGGCAGGAAGGCGCGTTGGTGGATGGATGGGAGGAAGCTGGCGAGGCTTAAGGATCCAAGCGGGAGAGGAGAAAATTCGGGGTCGGGTTGGGACTACCACCTGCTTGCCCTCCCGGGGCTGCCAGGTGTCTTCATTTTGCCCTTTCAATCCAAAGGTCTTGTCTCTCTCTGGGTCTCCTTTTCCGGGGTCTTCTTCCAAGTCCTTGCCACTGCACCTCTCCCCTCCACCACTGGACACTTCACGGCTTCCCCAAGTCCCGCCGCCCCCCGCCCCCCGCCCCGCAGATCTCCCCTGGGGGTGCAGCCCCGGCCCCCGCCCCTCTGCCCTCCGGGTCAGTGGCGGTTACGTGGCTGTTCAGGTGCTCGCTCTCTGCCGCCCCCTGTTCGCCTCCCCAAAGTGACGACGCCATGGCTGCGATCGCCGCTCCGACCCCAGCACGTGCGTCCAGCGCGGGAGGCAGGGCGGACCGCGCCCAGCGGCCAATGGGCTTCCTCCGGGGCCGGCTCACGTGCCGCGACCACCGCCGGCGCAGGCGCCTGGGCTCCCGGGAGCAGCGGGGGGGCGGTGTCCCGGGAGGAGCGGGGTTGTTGGGGGGTCCGGGGAGGTCGCGGGAGGAGGAGCCGCGGGAGAACAGTGCCAGCCCGGCTGCCGATTGGCCAGCCCCGCACCGCGCCGGGTGCTGAAGCCGGGGGGGGGGGGGGGGGGGGGGGGGGGGGCACGGACGCCGTCCCCCGCTGCTGAGCTCGGATAAGGTCACCGCGGCTTGAGGCTCTGAGCAGCAACAATCTTCGTACTGATGGGGGGGGGTCCTACGTCCCTCACCCCACCACTCACTCCCCAGGTCATTTCCTAGGTGGTCAGGCTGGACCCCCGCCCCGCATCAAGCTCCCAACCACCCCCCCTTGAGCCCCCCCCCTCCCCTCCCCAATTTCCGCTTCTAGGTGACAAAAAGTCGGAAAGGCTGCGAACTGCTGGGAAAATGGATAGTCAAAAAGGGTACGTTTCATCTGACAACTGAAGTCCAGCGCGGTGGATGCAGAGGGGAAGGAAAGCCCTTCAGGTCCTAACTTCCGCCTCTGCTCCTAGATGCCTGTGATGCCTGCACAGACCGGCTTATGTTCATTGTAATTCTAATTCTGATGTGAGCCCTAGCTAAAGCGATCCTGGGAAACCTCGTGGTACAGCCACCACCTCCCCCCGGCACCGCATAATCTGGGATATAACCCTTCTACTGACTGCTGGACTTTGACAAAAGAGCCAGATTTTTTTTTCGATTTTTTTTTTTTCTAACTGGAATCTTGAGATTTGGACCAGTCTCTGGAAAAACCTACAAAACTCTAGTTATACTCTCTCCGTGGTGCTGAAGCCAGATTCCCAGCTGTTAAATCCTGTTCAGCTCTTACCCTGGGTTCTAGTAGTAAACTTTTTTTTTGTCTGTTTTTATTTTCTTGTTTTGTCTCGCAGTGGTAACTTTCTACGAATTTAAATAGGTATATAATTGAGCCAGAGCCAGGTTCTTTTAGTTTTCGTATAAAGGTGGCAGACCTTTGAATAGTTACTGATCTATTATTTTAGCGCACTACCATTTGTCTCTTTGTTCTTGTACTATGCCAGGCCTGAGGTGGAGAAACGGTGGTCAGACTGGGAAACACTAGGCTGGTTTCCACGTCAAGCTTGCACCCCAGCTCTTAGAACTACATTTCCCACAAAGCTGGACTACAACTCCCATGAGCCCCCGAGCGCGCCCGGGAAACGCAAATTGACAGCTTCCTGTTTCGCGAAAAGCCTCTTGGCCCAAGATCGGAATGTAAACGTGGGGTGTTGCGGGGGTGGGTTTTTTTCTGGGTCCTTCAGAAGAGGAACGGACGAATGGACAGGTAGTTGGACGTTTCTCTCTTCCCCGCTCCCTTTTCATAACTCGATCTTTCCAGGAAAGTGCCGGTTTACGGCAGTGGGACCTGTGTGTGTGTTTAGTGCTTCTTGGAGCTCCTCGCGGAAACTCGCCACAGGAGCTGTTACTTGAATTCGATTCTTGGAGGGCCCTTGGACTGTGGAGTGAGGTCTCTGCTGCCTCGGTGAGAGTTGTTTGCTCATAAAACTGCTGGTACTGGGCGGGATCCCGGTAGGTTGTGGGGTGGGAGGAAGGCATGGCGACATTTTTCGGGTCGTTTGGGGGATTGCTCTCCGATATTAGTGATCAGAGATTCCGGTTTCCTGATCCTGTGGGTATTACCCCTCCTTCCCTCATTAGTTTAGAGTTAAATTTATCATGGGACTGCCCTTTCTACTACTCCACTAGTTACTAATATTTTCGAGATTAAAATCTTTTTAACTTTAAAAAGTTCAACACGACTGCTTTAGCGCTTACTGGCAATGCGTGGCGCACGCACGAATACCTATGTGTGGTCATTTGGCAGCCCCCTTCCCGGTGTTAGGTGTCCGCTTGGGAACTGCACTTCACCCAGAGAAGGGTATGATGTCCTGGCCAAAGCGCTGTACTCACTCAGGAGACTGGGCTCTCCTCCTTCTCTAGCCACAAATCTCATTACTCTGCCCTTACACCCTTTGGACTGGTTCTCTGGTTAAATAAAGGGTTGAACTAGATAATCACTTCGAAAACTTTCTGATTTGGGCTTTGATATAAAGGTAAGTCATTTGAGCATTTTGCTGCAATTTGCATATAAAAATACGTGGTTTTTAACTCTTAGAAATATATAAAGAAAATAAAAACTACCTTTAATCTCACTACCCAGTGTTAGGTTTTGATCTTTCCTTGTGCTGTGTGTCTGTTGGGGATGGGTGTGTGTGTGTGGGGGGGGGGGGGGGGGCGGGCGGGAAACAGGAGGGAGAGTGTAAGACTGAGATTCTACTGCATAATTTGCAACCTATGCACTTAATTTGCGTTTCCCATTAGCTTCCCATGATTCTCAATGACTAATGTTCTACTCAATAACCTCACCATTGTGGCTAGCAGTTTTTACTTATTTGCAGTACATGTACTGATTATTTTGCTGATAAATGCCTAGAGGTGGAACTGAGTGAATGAATGGTGTAGCTTAAACATTATGGAGAACATGTATTTTAGCAGATAGGTCAAGGTTATTCATTTTTGTCACATAGCTGTTTTACTTGGAACGAGCAAACTATTCCTGCTATCACTACTCTTGTCTTCTTCTTATGTTAAAATGGACAATCTTCAGTTTGTAGATGTTCCTCATTGGATTAGAGTAAGAACAAGAAGATCCAATTTAAGCGAGCAGAATTAGTGTTTTGGTTTGTACCCAAATAGGTCAGATTCACTTTTTTTGTCTGCATCTAGTTCCAGATGTTAGCAGTTTGAAGTTCTGTTGCAGAGTGGGAATAGCCTTCAAGTGACAGGCATATTTCTAAGACAACCTCAGTGGCAACTTATAAAAGTTTGGGCAAAACATTTCAATAATTTTGAAACAAAGCTTGCGCTAGAATCCTGTATGTCAAATAGTGCGGCTGTTGAGCACCTATTAAGAAGATATTTAACACAGTTCTCTGGATTTACTAATAGAGGATAGCTGTGCTGTTCCTTTCTTCTTCCCTTTAGGTTTGTGTGTGAAGGGCAGGTTTTGTTCCTTCCCTCTGGCTCGCATTGTTTAGGCGATGAGAGTATGATAGGGAGTACAACTGGAAGCAAACTCGTAACTCAGGTTTGAGATCGTCTTACGTTGGCAAGTATTTAAGTAAAAATGAGGTCAAGTCCACAAATTTCCAAAATTCTTTAATGGATAAGCTTAATGCCCAGCAACTTTAAAAACACGCTATTAAAAACAGCAACTCACGGTGGTCAAAGGTAAAGAGAATACAGAGCAGAAACAGTGTTAGCTGACTTTGCTTACTAATCTGGCAGTAGAGAGACCAAGTGTTTTCTTCCTCTGGTGTGACTTCTCTTGCATTGCTGGGCTTGAGAGTGGTAATTTGGCAGTTAAGTGGCACCGGACACCAGTGTGATATATTTCTAGGAAAAACCAATGATGGGTGAAGTCCTTACTCTATAATGTACCATGGTCTTTCTAGTTGTTTCTATTTAAATAAAAGATATAAAATGCCATGTCATCCCAAACAATCCTGTGAGAGGTTTTAAAAAAAAAAAAAAAGACTTAAGACGGAGAAAGAGGGAAGGGAAGCTTCCTGGGCATGACACCATTTGCAAGGTCACAACGAATACCCCAACAAAGGGCAGATCTTTTCTTTTCAGTTGGTACTAGATAATTGTTCGGAACATATATGTGCTGAGGCTTGGACTGGGGTTCTGCTCGACAAAGCATCTGCTCTCGGACACCCCAGCGTAACTCCTTCCTGTGATCTTCACCAGGTAACCGCATTGAGTCCCAGTCCCGTTTGTACTCAAAATAGCGGGCTACCCGGTCTATCTTGCCCCGGTTTCGGCTTAACTGGTCCAGCCTTGGGAGAATAAAGGACTTTGGTCGGCTGGCAACCATCAGGTCTTGTTCATAAGCTGGAGGGCCCATTCCTTCTCTTTGTAGATAGCCATTGAGCTGATCTTGGTATTCATGTGGTAGATGAAGTTTTTCTGAAGTATCAACAGGGGACTCACTGTCTTTCGGGAACTGAAGGTTAATCAGCCTTTGTCTTAAAGCCCAGAGATCCATATCAATTTCTGTACCAGACTCTGATTCACTGATAATGGACTCATCTGTCACTAATACTTCCCCATCGGGCCTCCTACGCAGCACCTTTCTCTTCATCACTGGCTTGCGGAGCCTCTGGGAGGCCTCTGAGACTGTTTCTGAGGTGACGTTACTTTTCGCATGTGGGTACTGCAGTTGCATGGGAAGAGCATGTTGCTTTCCTGGGGTTATTGAAGCTTTGCTGTAGGGATCGTATTGGGTTCCTGACGCTTTGCTGTAGGGATCGTATTGGGTTCCTGGAGCTTTGCTGTAAGGATCATATTGGTTAGGCCAGGCTTCCCTCCTGACATCTCCCTCACCCTGCCCTGCACAGATCTGGGTGAAAGCTGTAGCAGCCGCTAACATTTGTTCTTCTGGATCCATATTGGCCCAGTTTTGTCCACTAGGTCCCATGAGTTCCTCCATTGCTTCCCTCACATTGGAGGGCTTTCTGCAAGAGAAAACACTGATCAGTTTTCTAATAATAAATTTCTATCTCACAAACTGTTCACTCCCTTTTTGTCAGTGAAATGAAAAATAGCTAAGGCAATCATAACTGTAATAGTTAAATAATAAATTACAGATTAGTACAAGATAGTATGGGAACAGTTTGCAGGAGCATTAACTGAGTTCTGGAGAATCCTGCTTTATTTTTTAAACATCCAAATATTGGTCTCTTGTGTGTTTTTTTAATACATTTTTATTGATTTCAGAGAGGAAGGGAAAGAGAGAGAGAAACATCAATGATGAGAAATGTTCGGTCGACTGCCTCCTACAGGCCCCCTACTGGGGATCAGATCAAGCCCACAACCCCAGTTTGTGCCTGACCGGGAATCAAACCCTAACCTCCTGGTTCATAGGATGGCACTCAACCACTGAGCCACACCAGCTGGGGCTGGAGAATCCTGCTTTCATTTCCACCCTCTTCTTATTCACTCCTACTTTCTACTGCCTGCTAGCCCTTGCCACCTTTAGTAGCTCACAGGACAGGACAGGCGAGTTTTAGGATAAGAAAAGCTTAAGATTACATGATAATGCGCATTGGGCTTAATGACCATTATGTAACTTGTACTGAGAAGGACACTTATGTATCCAACACTGTTCTGTGTGCTTTATACTAGTATTCATTCATGCAATCCTCATAACTGGGGAGGTACTCTGATTATCTTTTCACAGAGTCAGAGAGATGAGATACCTTAGCCCAAGATTACACAGCTAGTACGTTGCATAGAATTCCAATGTATGGATGTACTGTAATTTTTCAGCTAGTCCATGGTTTATTGTAGGCTTACAGTCTTTTGTTGTTAAAAAAATGAATGTTACAATGTGTATCTTACAAATTTTTACATACTTGTGCAAGCATAAATGCCCTTTCCCACTCTTAAGATTTTTAACAAAGTTATTTCATGTTTTCTTCTAGCACTTTTACAGTTATATGTTTTAAATGTAAACTTTTAATCTATCATAGATATAGAAACTCAAAGGACAAAAAACAAAATGAGCTACCCAGACTTAAATTACATAGTCAGCCTTAGTACAGATGTGTAGATGATCTTCTATTGCCTAAAATAGCCATCAGTCATAGATTATCTAATACCATTTTTAAGGATGTAGTACAGTTGTCCTCAGATAATTTTTTTTCAGAACATGCATTAAATTTGACTTTAAAAAAGGATCACGATGCTTAATTACCTTCTTTCCGCCATCAAAATGGTTTAAAGTGGGAAAATCTTGACTCCAGGTTCTACTTCCAATATAAATACAATCATTGACAAATTTCTTCAATCAGGCTAGCTTCTACTGTACCACCTTTAAGACAGAAATTCGTATTAGATGACAGGACATGTAAGCTACTAGTTTTATCTGATACTGGGAAGCGATAGACACTCACAGTAGACATATATTCCATATCAAAAGATCTCTCTTTTTAAAAACTTTTAAAGAGAGGAAGGGCGAGAAAGAGAACATTGTTCGGTTACCTTCCACACGTGCCATGACCAGAGATCGAACCCACAACCTGAATATGTGCCCTGGCCAGGAATCAAACCTGCCACATTTTTGGTGTACAGAATGATATTCCAACCAACTGAGCCACACCACCAGATCCATATCAACAGATTGTGATGGGAAAGATTCAACACATGTAATGAGAAGTCAAAAGGAAATGTTTTAGGGGGAAAATATCAGTAACAACAGTCCCTAATCATCTCAGCTACAGAATAGAGATATGAAATTTACAGTCATTTTCCCTAAATTCTGACGATTGAAACCTTAACAATGCTAGCCAAACATTTATAATACTACTTTCCTTTTCCCCTTTAAATTGGCTACAAAGATGAAAAAGAATATCATCTGTGGATGGTCAACCCTAATAATTAAGGTAATCTTGTATCCCTGGGCAAAGCAAAAGTCTACTTAAGGCATTAAATTAACTCTTAGATTCTATTTGAACATAATTGAAAGCTACTGACATGATCAAAGGAACCAACACTAAAACTGTATCCTTTTTACTCTTTTTTCAGGTAGTGCGGACCCTTATGATTCATTTATTCCTGGAGTTGTCTTATCATGGCTGAAAATGACACAGACAGAACCCAGACTGACAAACTCCTAAAAAGAGTACAAGAACTAGAGCAGGAGATAGAAAGACTTAAAAAAGAACAGGCCAACACAAAGATCTCAAATGCTAGAGAAAATTCTTCAGGAGCTAGAAAAGCTAAGCGTGCATTTGACTTCAGTGCTCATGGTCAAAGGCATGTAGCCCTAAAGATAGCCTATCTGGGCTGGGGATACCAGGGCTTTGCCAGTCAGGAAAACACAAACAACACTATTGAGGAGAAACTGTTTGAGGCTCTAACGAAGACTCGGCTAGTAGAAAGCAGACAGACATCCAAGTATCACCGGTGTGGGCGAACAGACAAAGGAGTTAGTGCCTTTGGACAGGTAAGGACCGCTGAACTGTTTCTCAAAGCAAGCAACACCAATATTTTCTAGGTGAACACACTGAGGACTCATTATTTGTATCTCTAACAGATTATCTTTCTCTAATCCCACAGGTGATTTCTCTTGACCTTCGTTCTCACTTTCCGAAGGGCAGGGATTCAGAGGATTTTAATTTGAAAGATGAAGTCAACGATGATGCCAGAGAGATCCGTTATACTCACATTCTCAATCGGGTGCTCCCTCCAGACATCCGGGTATTGGCCTGGGCCCCTGTAGAGCCCAGCTTCAGTGCTAGGTTCAGTTGTCTTGAGCGGACTTACCGCTACTTTTTCCCTCGTGCTGATTTAGACATTGTAACCATGAACTGTGCAGCTCAGAAGTATGTCGGCACACATGATTTTAGGAACTTATGTAAAATGGATGTAGCCAATGGAGTGATTAATTTTCAGAGGACTATTCTGTCTGCTCAAGTACAGCTAGTGGGCCAGAGTCTGGCCGAGGACAGATGGCAAGAACCTTTTCAGTTATGTCAGTTTGAAGTGACTGGCCAGGCGTTCCTCTATCATCAAGTCCGCTGTATGATGGCTATCCTTTTTCTGATTGGCCAAGGAATGGAGAAGCCAGAGATTATCGATGAGCTGCTAAACATAGAGAAAAATCCCCAGAAACCTCAATACAGGTAAATTTAAGTATAAATATATATTAAAAAACAGCCATTGCTTTTAGATTATTTTGAAATATATTCTAATGTATCTTTCTATTCCCACAATTGTCTGAATAACTAAGTCACTGAGTCTTTCTTCATGAAGTTTTTAGTCTAACTTGTAAAATGTTATGAACATGTAAGAGGGAGTGGTATCTTTGAATTTTCTCCTGTTACACTCCTATCCCAGGAATAAGAAATAGGTGTTTGGAGCAGGCCTCTTAAATAAAAGCACATTCATTTCTATATCCTCCCACCCCCACTGAATTTATGTTAAGAAGTATTGTTAGGTTCTGCTAAAGTTAAACAGTAAGCATTCAAACTATTCCTATTTAAATCTTGCTTGTTTTGTATTATGGAGTAATCATACTACTACTTTGGAATTTTTCCTAATTTTCAGTTTCTGAAATGGTAGGAAAAGTAGGAAAAACAGCTAACTTTCCTTTTGAGAACAGGCTGAGGTCAGACAAACCAATAACTCATTCCTAAGCAGTGAAATGTTAAGTTTCTTCATACTATGCAGAATTGACTAGTTTGGAAAAATACCACCAGCTGTTTTAAATTTTATAGCCGTGTGGTGGAGCCAAGTGAACTCGTAGGTGACTTGTTACCATTGAAATGCACCCCAGTACAGACCAAGCAGTTGCCCCATGGTTTGTTGTTTGTTTGTTTTTTTAGTTATAATGTTGTGAAAGGTTAAGGATAGTGCTGTATTTTCTTAACTATTAGATACTGAATATTGACAAAGTTTTCCCCCTCCTTGTAACCCAACTAACCTTGTTTTTCAAGAACTGTTGGGTGGCTGCTATGTATTCTCATGCTGTTTTGTCTCCTCTCTAGTATGGCTGTAGAATTTCCTCTAGTCTTGTATGACTGTAAGTTTGAAAATATCAAGTGGCTCTATGACCAGGAGGTTCAGGAGTTCAATATAACCTACCTACAACAACAGTGGGCTAATCAAGCTGTTAAGACTCACGTGTTGTACAGTATGCTGCAAGGACTCGAGTCTGTTGCTGTGCCCTGTGAGACAGGTATGATAGGGAAATCCATGGGTAAAATTATCAGTACCAAAATTATACATGGTTATGGGGAGGTAGATTTATATAAAGTTTGGAGGTGATTCTATTGTGGTAAAGTATTCATGTAATGACTGACTGTACATATTACAGGAGCAGAGACGGATGAAGTAATAGAATGGAGAAAGGTTAAGCCCTCTGTCATAAAGCAGACCAGTGCCTTTGTAGAAGGAGTGAAAATGCGCACATATAAGCCCCTCATGGATCGTCCTAAATGCCAAGGACTGGAATCCCGGATCCAGCACTGCGTACGCAGGGGACGCATTGAATACCCACGTTTATTCAATGAGACAGAAACAAAAGCCAAAAGGGAGTGTAATGGCACACTAGAAGAAGAAAATACTATTTCAGAGAAACCAACAAAGAGAGTCTGTGTTGATACAGAAATTAAAAGCATCCTTTAACCACTAGGAGGCAACAACTAGCTAATGGTAGGTGGGTAAAAAGGAAATACAATATTTACTGCAATAAGTCCTAGAATTCTGATGATCAGCTCTTAAAAGAACAAAACCAAAAAGACCATCCGCTCTATTTAAGGATGTTCAAGCTTCAACTGGAAATCAAACATTCATTCCTGTCCAAAAGGATTAAGAGATGGAAAAAGCAAAAAGCAAATGGAAAATAAAGATGTATTTACATATACCTGGAAACCTGTGCCTCATGTTCAAATTTATTAAACCTGATCCTGCAAGTGTCCATCCTTTTTAAAAGCAAATGAGATATTCACTACCCATCGGAATTAGCATGAAGAGCATGCCCGGGTGTCTTGTTTACTAGGACAAATTAAAAAAAAAAAATTTAGTCAAATATTTGATAAATTGGTGCAGAGTGCACTGCCAGGCACAATACTACCTGACAGTGACCTAACTGAATGAGGCACCGCATCTCTTACAAAGCTTATCAGTTTAATGCTGTCTGAGCCACAAATGGTCTTTGCTGTATGTATTTTTTTTTAATATTTTACACATATAAAACATTGTTAGCCCACAGGCCATAAAGAAAACAGGCCATGCAGTTTACCAGCCTCTGGCCTAGAGATTTAAGGAAAGCTCTGATAGAGATCTCCAAGCTGAATCGTGTAGAACAGATGGGAGCAGAGTTAAGATGACAACATTTGCATAGTTTAGAAAGGTAAGCAAGGGTCCTATCCACAGAGCCTTGTAGGCCTTCCTAAAAATGCTTAGATTTTTATCTTGAGGAACCAATGGGGTGGGGAGGAATTAAAAAGCCAGAATTGTGTAGCACAAATATTGCTCTGTGTATACTGTGGACTGGAAGAGGGCAAGACAGTAGGACCAATTAGGAGGCTGTTGGAGTAATCAAGGAAATTGATGGCCTAGATTAGATTTGTAGTAAGGGGTACAGAGAGAAGAACATTAGTTTGAGATTAAGAAAAGAGAAGCACAAGGACTTTGGGTGAATGACTGTGAGGTTCACAAGTAGTGAGGCTGCCAGAACTCCCAGCGTTCAGATGTAAAGCACAGCTAAGACACGCTGGGACATGAAAATGAGGCAGGGTTTTGCTTGTTCTCTAAGTTGATAATTAACCCTCAAAATATTTCTTATAAACAATATTTATTCCAAAGTGTTTCTCCCCCTCCCCCCTTCTACTCTCTCTAAAAATCAATGGAAAAAATATTCTCTGGTGAGGATTAACAACAACAAAAATAAGGAGCTGAGCTGGGCTGGTGTGGCTCAGTGGTTGAGCATCGATCCATGAACCAGGTAGTTACGGGTTCGATTCCGGTCAGGGCACATGCCTGGGTTGCGAACTTGATCCCCAAGAGGCAGCTGATTGATGATGTTTCTCTTTCATTGATGTTTCTATCTCTCTCTCTTCCTCCTCCTTGCTCAGTGGTTAGACCAGCGATGGCAAATCGGTGACACGTGAACTCATTTTTTTTTGGTTGATTTTTCTTTGTTAAATGGCATTTAAATATATAAAATATCAAAAATATAAGTCTTTGTTTTACTATGGTTGCAAATATCAAAAAATTTCTATATGTGACACGGCACCACAGTTAAGTTAGGGTTTTTCAAAATGCTGACACGCCGAGCTCAAAAGGTTCGCCAACACTGGGTTAGACCATCAGCCCACAAACCAGAGTCATGGGGCACATACCTGGGTTGTGGGTTTTTTCCTGCCCCCCCCCCCAATGTCTCTTTCACATCAGTGTTTCTCTCTCTCTCTCTCTCTCTCTCTCTCTCTCTCTCTCTCTCTCTCCCCTCTTCCTTCCTCCCTCTCTCTGAAAAGCAATGGGAAAAAATATCCTCAGAGAATTAACAAAATGATAATAAACATCAAGTAAATGAACTCAGACCGTCTGCCTCAGTATAACAAGTTTCATCATTGCAGAGTGTATTACTTATTCACAATTATGATTATACTATATGAGATCCAACGTTTTATTTACCAACCAACAAACAGCATGTTCCTACCTATGTTGAAAGCTCCAGGTATAAAAATATGCTCTATATCAGGGGTAGGCAAACTTTTTGACTCGAGAGCCACAATGGGTTCTTAAACTGGACCGGAGGGCCGGAACAAAAGCATGGATGGCGTGTTTGTGTGAACTAATATAAATTCAAAGTAAACATCATCACATAAAGGGGTACGGTCTTTTTTTTTATTTTAGTTTTATTCTTTTCAAATGGGCCGGATCTGGCCCGCGGGCCATAGTTTGCCCACGGCTGCTCTATATCCTCAAGCTGGTAGCTAAAACATAACTAACATATGGGACAATTAGAAACAACACTCACATAAATAGTAAACATGCTATGTAAGTGCACAAACTTAGCAGTGAGGAGGCAACAGACATATTAGACTTCGCTGAAAGAGTCCCGGGTTTAGAATTTAAATAGTATAAGAAAATGAAGTATGTCAACTTGTATTGTTGATGGGATTGCAAATTGTTATAGTTACTATGGAAAACTGGATGTTCTTGAAAAAGTTAAAAATAGAACTACTTCATAACCCAGTATTTCCACTTCTGGGAATATATCCAAAGAAATCCAAAACACTAATTGGAAGAGATATATGCGGAGTTTCTCACAATAGCCAAAATTCGGAAGCCACGCAAGTACCCATCAATAATAGATTTTAAAAAAAACTATATACAATGGAATATTACTCGGCCATAAAAAAAGAATGAAATCTTACCACTTGCAAGTGAAATAAGTTAAACAGAGAGATAAATACCATATGATGTCACTTTTATGTAGAATCTAAAGAACACAACATAACAGAAAACAGATTCATAGATGCAGAGAACAAACTAAGGGTTGCCAGATGGGAAGGGGGTGGGAGAACGGGGTGAAAAAGGTGAAGGGGCTAAGAAGCTACAAAACAGTTGTGGGGATGATAGGGAATATGGTCCATAACATTGTAATAACTATGGGTGGTACCAGGAGGGCACTAGAATTATCAGGGGGATCACGTTGTAAATTATAATTGCCTAACCGATATGCTGTACACCTGAAACAAATGTAAAATAATACTGAACATCAATTGCAATTGGAAAGAAAGAACCCTGGCCCATGGCTCAGTTGGTTAGAGTGTTGTCCCAGTACGCCAAGGGTGCAGGTTTGATCTCCTGTCAGGGCACAAACAAGAATCAACCAAAGAATGCATAAGTAAGTGGAGCAACAACTCAATGCTTCCCTCTCCCCACCCCCTTATGCTCTCTCTAAAAATCAATGGGAAAAAATATCCTCAGGTGAAGATTAACAAAAAACAAAAAGAAAAATTAAAATAAATTACTCCTTATTTTTAAAAATCCACTCTAAAGGAATTATACACGGGACAGAAGGCAGTAAATAAAACGTCCTGTTCGGGAGAGTCAGAAGCAAAGAGCAGAGGATCGAGGCCTTAGGTCTTAAGTGAGTCACTTCCAGCAGGTGATGCTTGTCACATCCAGAATCAGCTTTCAGTGACATGATTTTAGGTGGTTCCCACAGGGAAAAACTCAGGACAATCATCATAGGCGCAAGAGAGAAATCCCAAACTGTAACTTTGCAGAATTACTTCAGTTATATGAGGAAATGTTTGCATAACTTCAAAGTCTCTGACCCACGGTAGGGAAATAAACGTTAGAAGTCAAGCAGGGCTTAGATTTTACTTTCTTCACTACAAAATGGAAGGAATTATTTCAATAGGTTTTGAACTTTAAATGAGATTTTATATGTCAATAAATACATAAACAAAATGGAGCTTTGTGAGAAGTACACCATTTCAATGTTTATGCAATACAAACCTACCTACTAAAAAGATAAGCAGAGAATAAAGCAGGGACAGAAATGGAATAGGAATCTGGGTGAGGGGGAGTTCCAACACTAAAGCCAAAGAGACTGTTGGGGTTTTTCTGTTGGTTTTTTAAACAATATATTTTATTGATTTTTTTTTACAGAGAGGAAGGGAGAGGGATAGAGAGTCAGAAACATTGATGAGAGAGAAACATCGATCAGCTGCCTCCTGCACACCCCCTCCTGGGGATGTGCCCAAAACCAAGATACATGCCCTTGACTGGAATCGAACCTGGGACCCTTCAGTTGGAAGGCCAACGCTCTATCCACTGAGCCAAACCGGTCAGGGCCAAAGAGATAGTTTTGTGTGCTATACTATACAGCAGTGATTTCCAACCTTTTTCACCTCCTGGCACACATTAACTACTAAAATTCTGCGGCACACCAAAAAATATATTTTTTGCTGATCTGACAAAAATAGGTATAATTTTTATTCATTCGCACTGGACTGCTATTGTGTTGGCTGTTTTCATTTTTTTATTTTTTACAATCTAAGAGAAAAGAGGTCAGTGCCCCTGAGGAAACAAGTATTGCATGTTTTGAAAATTCTTGTGGCACACCATGTGCTGTGGCACAGCAGTTGAAAATCACTGCTAACTAACATGTGACTAACATGTTATCTTATTTGCATTTTAATTATACCACACTCCCATTCCTTTTGAACATATGAGGGTAGGTATTTGCAAATAATAAAATCAAACTTTAGTAAGGCCCACAGGTAACTGACAGTTCTTTATATCAAAGAGAAACTCTTTGTAATATAAAGACCTGATAATCTTTTTTCTTATAAGGAAACTTATATAGAGGCCAGACACCCTATATTTTGAAAAATCACAGACTATATATTTTCTTCTTCATCTTAAATTGTCCTCTCGTGCCTTTAAGGGCAGCCCTATACTCAGGACAGCCCTCCTAAACTGAGAGGAGGTTGCTGTGTGTCCTGCCAGACTCCCCTGTTACAGCTGAGCACAGGCGAGCAGAGGAAGCACAGGCCAGGACAAGAATTACAGACAGTATTAACCAGAACACCCCAAGGTATCGTCTCTTCAAAAATCTTTAGCAATTTGGTGTCCCAGGTTTAGCTAATGTCAAGAGAAAGGATTCCAAGGGTGGATGGGGTACATTGGGTCAGTATTCTAACTATTACAGGGAGGCTACTGCAGAGTTAAATCAAATTCCTCTACTTTTCGGGAAGGTAAGCATGCAGCTTTATGTACCACAAAATTAGAACAAAACAAAACAAAAAAATACCCTAAGAAAGAACTGTAATTGAGAGACAACAAACTGGGGAAAATATTTGTACCAGGTTCAAAATTGCTCATTTAAATTCCTCTAGAAAGCTAATAAATAAAAAGGTATATACACCAGCAAAATAAGATAAATGATTTACCAAAAAAATAATAACCACAGGAAAAGATGTTTAATCTATATATATAAAAGCCAAGCGGCCAGAAGACAACGACTGGAACAACCAGTCGCTATAACCCGCACTGTGGCAGCCAACCAGCCCAATCTGGGCCCTGATCGGCCCCTCTCCGCCACTGGCCCAGCCCCAGATGGGCCCCCCCGACCCCAATCAGGGGCAGGGCGGGTGGCCAACCTACCATGCTCCCCCTCTCCACCCAGTCCAGCTGGATGGGCCCCTAGTCTCATTAATAATGCAATTAAAAGACATCCTTCTAGAAAATTTTTCAGTGCCCAGTGCTGGTCAGTGTAGATAGAAAAAAGCAACCTCGCCCTCTGTATGTGTTTGGGTGGGGTGGGGAGGGGTATATCAATGTTTCTAGAGGGCAAATGTGACATTATGAATCCAAATTTAAATTGCACCATAATTTCTAAGCCATCATCCACTTCCGGGAATTATTCTAAGGCCACACACGGGATAAGGATGCAAACAAGTATACGTAGGAATAATCATGCTATCCTATGACGATGAAGAGGCTGAAAAAGCACATGTCCATCATTTCAGGACTGGTTATTTAGTATTTGGTTACATAATTCACGCCAAGAGTTACCACGCATGCATCAAAGGGGATAATGCATGTCTACATTTGACGGACACGTGTTCCTAAAACATTACTAAGGCGCAATCTGCTTTTTAAGTGAATATGCTTTACTATATTCAAAATATGCAGTTACATAAAAATACTTGTATAAGGATGGCCACGTAAAGATATATCCATAATGAATACATCTGCAATAAACCCAAAGGTGAGGGTTTTTGTTTTGTTTTTGGCTGATGGAATTTCGAGTATCTTCTTCTACTCTTCTTTATACGAACCTAATATTGCTTGATTTACTTATGAAAACAATGAGATTGTGAAGTTTGTATCATCGGGAGCGGAGGGAAGGTTTATTTTCATGCTAGGGTAGGGCTGTAGGGTTGGATTTCAGATCCTAATACATCTGGGCAAGAGCTTCTCGCAGGGCGACACCTATTGGTTCAAAAAAGGGGTGACGAGGGGGTGAGCAGCCTTTTACACTCAAGTTTACAGAGACCGAGTCGCCACCACCTGGCCCACGCTGGGTGTCGTTTGTTTGTGACGCTTCGGGGGAGGCCGGCTCCCTCGCTGCGCCCGGCCCCCGACCCCTGGCCGTCCACCTCGCTGAACCCCGGCCACCGTGACATCGGGGGGCTCCGGCTGCCGAGGGTCCACTGCGTCGCCGCAACGAGCATCTGAGAAAACTGCGAACTCGGGCAGACGGTACGTCCGGGCTCCGGACTGCGCGCCAGGGCATCGGTACCCGGGCCGGGAAGTCAACTCCGCGTACTCAGCCCCGACCTCTCCCCAGCAGCCGGGCAGCCCTCCGGGCCCCACTCCACCTCTCCCATCCCGTCCCGCTTACCCGCCCCGCTGAGGTCCGCTCGCCACCCGGGTCCTCAGCTCCGCAGGTGTCAGTTGGCGTCCCGCAGCCTGCGCAGGCGCATTTCCTGTTCACGCACGGCGCACGCCCCAACCGCCGGACGCCGAGGTTTAAATCACTAGAACCAACCGGCGCTCCCGGCCCCGCCCTCCAGCGCTCCTATTGGGCCTAAGGGTGAACGCCTTTCACTTCTACATTCTGATTGGTTGATGGTTTTTTGTCCCTCCCCTCGGGCGGGAAGAAGTTCGGGATTCGGCGCGTGATGGGGACGCGTCCGAGTCCCGCGGCGTTTGAGCGCGAGCGCTGAACCGTTGCTTCGTTGCCAGGCCGACGGGACGCGGAGGGAGGAAGCTCAAGCCCTCGCCTGCGGCGGTCTTAGCGCCCCGTCCACCGCACGGAATCAGTTTTCCCCCGTCCCGGCTCTGCGGGGTCGGCGGCGGCAGGTGGGTTCTTGACGCGGAGTCGTGACCCCGATCCCGCCTCCGCGCTCAGCCGGTCCACCGAGTCTGCCACGCGGGCTCTGTGTGAAGGCTCGGACGCGCGTGGAGGCCTTTCCGCGGCCCTGTTTCCTCTTACTCTCCCTTCGTCTCAGGGCACATCCCATATATGGGAATAATTTTTATAACATTATTTTAAATAGTAGCAAAGTGTTCCAATATGTAAAGATCTTAGTTTTTGTTGTTGTTGTTTATCCTCACCAGAGGATATTTTTTCCCATTGCTTTTGAGAGGGAGAGAGAGAGAGAGAATATATCACTGGTTGCCTCCTGCACACATCCCGACCCAGAGTGGGGAGCGAACTCACACCCCAGATGCAGGCCCTGGACCGGGAATCGAACCCGCGCGCCTTCAGGGCATACGCCGGCGCTCTAACCACTGAGCACACCGCTCTGGGCAGGATCTTAGTTTATTAGTTTCCTGTTTCTGGACATTTGGTAATTTTCTATTTTGCTACTACAAACAAGCTAAGTTAATGTTATTAGTTCATTCTCTGGAACCATTCACCATTACTTTTCTACTATACATTCCCTGAAGTATGATTCCTGGTATAATGAGTTTGCTCCTTTTAAGGATTTTGATATTTGTGGCCAGATTGCTTTCAAGAATGATTGTATGAAACTTACCAGCAGTGTGGGACAGGGTCCAAGTCCCTTCTCTATAAGCATCAGATGCCGCGTCAAGTCAGTCATACTTCTGCGCTATCCCATAGGACATCTCCTGGAATATTTTGCAGGTACATCCAATGCCTTTTCTCTCTGCTTTCCTAACTCATACATTGATGCCCAACTTTGAAATCTCACAGTTATTCTCCAATTATCTCTTACATCTCATTAAAAAAAAAAGATATCAGTCATTTAGAATGTCTTCTGCTCTTTCCATCTCACGGTCACGTGTACACTTCTTTTTCCTCAGCTGTCTTCCAGCCCTTCAGCACCCTGATCCTTAAGTTTTTCCTTTCTACTGCTCCCGGAGGTTGTTGTTTTTTTTTCCTAAAACAACCTGTTCATTCACTCCCCTGATTAAAAGTCTTCGGTGGTTTTCAATGACTAAAAAATAAAAGTGCAGTTTTCTGTGTCAACAAGCATCTTTGGCAATGATAGACCACAGAGAGGAACGTTTAACATGCATACTCGATTGAAATGGAATTTTAATATTTTCTTTAAAAAAGTTAATAACTGACATCTTCAAACCACACCTTTACCATGTTAGCTTGTGGCTAACAAGGAAATAAGGGAAAACAATTTTATTTGAAAATAAGAGATTTCATTTCTTATGAAACCTGAATGATCACTATTTTTTCATTACTATCTGGTGTTCGTTTTGGTACTTTGTAATCCTAGACATTCAAAAATTAAAAGGTTGCAAATATTTTCCCTCCCCGCCTTAATAAAGCAAGACCATGTTCCAGATGGTATCACTCAAATGGTCTTTCCAGACAATTTGATTCTCCATATTTATTTAGATTAAAATGTTGGTGATGTTTATTAATTGATGTTTCCAATACGTCTTTTCCTCCTCCTCTCTAACTTAAATTACAGATATTGAAAATACAACCCTGGCTGGTGTGGCTTGATTGGTTGGTTCAGTTCCCAGTCTGGGCACATGCCTTGGTTGTGGGCTCCATTCCCAGTTGGGGGCATGCAGGAGGCAGCCAATCTATGTTTTGCTCTCATATCGATGTTTCTCGATCTCCCTTTCCTTTCTCCACTCTCTTTTAATATCAATAAAAAATCTTTTTTTAAAAAAACACAATAATCCATTTCAGTAATTTTACTAAACTCACTGAAGATCTCAGATAAATTGGTAATGTCAACAATTATTACCTTTAACATTTTCTCCTATAAAAAATAAATAAAAGACAAGTCATATTTCCAGTATTATAAGCAGAAAAATGTTATAAACTCTTAAAGCCCATTTGATAATTTTTTGTTATAATCATTTTTCACCCCATTTCACCTTCCCATCGCAAGAAAATAGCAGATAGAAAGTTAGGAGGGCTTCTATTTCCAGATGTTTGGAAACATTATCAGCAATAAAATCAGGAAAGATATGTTATTCTTGGAACAGTATTCCTCAATTTCACTAGTATAACAATTCAGGAGGGCATCTGAAGAGAAGCTGAGACATCCATGGCTTTTAAAATATATATATACTTTTATTGATTTCAGAGAGGAAGGGAGAGGGAACAGAGAAATAGAAACAGCGATGAGAGAGAATCATTGATCGGTGACTCCTGCACAACCCCTACTGGGGATTGAGCCCAAAACCTAGGCATGTGCCCTGACCGGGAATTGAACCGTGACCTCCTGGTTCAACTCAACCACTGAGCCACACTAGCCAGGCTCCATTACTTTTTATTGCTCCTATAGTACACTTGCAGTGTGTACTTATTGATATGCTTGAAGGCCCTGGGGTTCTCACAGTGCCAGATCACAAAGGTTTTCGTTTGTAGCCTGCAACATTGCCCCCAAGCAAGAATGTTATCCTGTCCTTAAAAGCCTTGAAACCTGGCGTTGACTTGGCCTCCATGTGGATGAAAGTCCTTTCAGGCAATTCATTTCTAGAATAGGGAGGTTTCATCCATACTAAATATTTTCGCTGGCAAGTAATTTCCTTCTATAATCAAACTTACCCAGAGTTTCCAAAAATTGCTCAGCTGCCTTTACATCGCAACTGCAGACTCCTCACTCACATTATGTGATGAGTAATGATTCTTTGATCATTTAAACCACCAAGAGCTGGTAGCAAATTCAATGTTGTAGTTGGGTCCAGCCTTTTCTTTCAACATCACAAACTTTTCGCTTTGGCTCTGATCAGTCACGGTGCGGAGAGGGATAGGCCTCTGTGTCAGATCTTCAAACAGGCCCTTAACAGTTTCTCCATGTCTGAAATGGGCCCGGTTTTGCATCTCAAATGGCCTCTGTGATCTAGGGCAGGATGTGTTTGTCTGTAATAATAGGTCTTTTCCTTCGGCTGCGAGGTAAGCAGAGGGGACAGTCATTAACCTCACCCTGGCTGCACCTTGGTTTCAGTGGGGAAGAGGCATAGTATTAATTAGACGGAAAGGTCAAGAAACTACAGGCGGGAAGACAACACAGAGGTTGCAAGTAGCACCACCAGGTAAGACCCAGGAGGGATGCCTGGTGCACCGGCACCATTTCAAATGCCGGAATCACAGCACTTCAGAGCTGAGTCCCTCTGTAAACAGTGCTGTGACTTCGATGCGCTCTCTCATTCACTCACTGTGGAAAGACTTGAAGAATTGACTTTTTGTTTTTCCCAAGATAGGAAGATATGAGAGAACTCCAGGCCTTCGGGAAAGCAAAGTACAGTGTAAGGTGGCAGGGTGGGGTGGGGGTTGGCGGTGGGGTGGTAGAAGTGACTCGGCCTTCAGGCTTGGTCTAGAAATAGCATCTTTTCTAATAATTCTGAACCAGCCCTTTATGCCTTCTCCCAGAAAACTACTTGGGCCTAGGAGTTGGGCAGCTAGAGAGTCACTCAGATTTCCAGGAAATCCCGAAGACAGGGGACCTTTACATTGTGGTGACATTTTCATGCAATCTTGTTTCTTCTACACAAAGTAAAGACACTGGGTTATGTTGCCTCTGTGCCCAGCTCCTCCTGTATTTTACGCGTTTGGTAAAATGGAGATGGAGGAAGAGCTACAGCAGCGGTTCTCAACCTGTGGGTTGCAACCCCTTTGGGGGTCGAATGACCCTTTCACAGGAGTCACCTACGACCATCGGAAAACACATATATAATTACATATTGTTTTTGTGATTAATCACTATGCTTTCATTATGTTCAATTTGTAACAATGAAAATACATCCTGCCTATCAGATATTTACATTATGATTCATAACAGTAGCAAAATTACAGTTATGAAGTAGCAACGAAAATAATGTTATGGTTGGGGGTCACCACAGCATGAGGAACTGTATGAAAGGGTCGCGGCATTAGGAAGGTTGAGAACCACTGCCCTAACAGTTCAGTCGAGGTGCTTTTGGGGTTATATACTAGTACAATCCCTTGACTATTGCCTCCGTCTGTGGTTGCTCTGGTTAACGCTCTCTCAGTGAATCAGAGCTCACGTAACTTGCTTGCTGCTCACTCATCTGGGAAACCAGCCTGTTCTGAACCTGAGCCTCCATCTTCAAAAGTCACTGGAAGACACTGTTCTTGCCCTTCCTGCCCCTCCCACACACGCCGACTCCAGGCCCTGCCAGCCGTTAACCATTATCAGGGCACTCCTACGTCCACCCCCACCGCCAAGTTCTTCCTCATCCCAGGCCCACTGCCCTCCCTGGCCCCGTGCGTGACCTTCTCAGAGAGTGGCTCCTGATGGCTGACGTTTCCAGCATTTATTCTCGCTTTCATGGAAAACAAGAGAAAGCGTTTCCTGTCCTCAGCTCAGCCCCACCGCACAGCTTTTTAATTGGGTAGCCCTGGTGAGCACCCAGCAAGCTCAGTCTTGGCTGGGGAAAGAGACACAGTGGATCCCACAGTGTCATGTTCGCTGGTGCCAGCCTGCATTCTTCCCGCTGCACTGTCAGAGCAAATTTGTGTAAACTTGAGGCCAGTGTTAAAACCTCATGGGCGTTGTTTGTGGGTTTTCTTGGGTGGGCGAGGGCAGGCAGAGGCCGCAGCTAGGGAGCAGTGTAACCTCCAGGGCCTCTTCTCCAGCATGACTAGCCCGTGTCCCAGCAGCCTGCAGAAGGAAGGGCATGTGAAGAGCATCCACTTGACTGCAGTCACGGATGCTGGTTGAGAACTGCTGCCTGGGGGTGCCTTGCAGGAGCCTCTCACCCTGTCTGTACTCATCACTCCTAAGTGCGGCGGGTTAGTATTAGAGCTCCGGGCTGTAAGGAAGAGCCGGTGATGGCACAGGGCGTGAGGAAATGGCTCCCGAGCCCTGTCCCCCTTAGGCTGAGACTCCGTCTGGGAAAAGCCTCGGGAGATGGCGTCCCGAAGGAAAGCTTTGGAGGAATCCTTGTGAAGAAGTTAGTTGTGGTCAGTCCCGGCCTTCCCACCATGGATCCCCTTTCTCCCATGTGAAACGAGTTAAGCTCCTATAGCCGGCAGGTGGTAGGAGGCGAACTAATGAAAAGTGGCGACTCAGAATCCACGTCCGACCCCAAATGCTCATCCCGTACTTCTCCCCTCTGTGGACATGGTCTCCCTGACCTGATGACTGAGACCCGATTAGAATCTCCCTACCTCCTTTCAGTGTGGTGACATTTTGATTCGGTCTGGCTTCTCATACACAAAGTCAAGACGTTGGGCTACGATGCTTCCGTGCCCAACTCCTGCATCTTAACACATTTGGTAAAATGGTGCCTTCAGGGCCGTCCGAGGCTAGAAGGTTTGGAGTGCAGTTCAAGGAGGGTGAACAGGGCTACGTCAGGAGGCTGAAGTGGGCTGGGCATGGAGGAGAGGGTGGGTCAGGGTTTCTGGGGTGAGACTCAGGCACCCAGGGGCAGTGTTCTGGGTGTGATCCAGGCTGCTGGAGGGAGCTTGGGTCTAGGTGTCAGAACTTGTTGGCTAGCCCCGTTTCTCCTGCAGGCGTGGGTGTGAGGCCAATTAGATGCCGTGGAGAAGAAACATGACCGTCCTCACACCACACACTTCCTTTCTCCTGGGGGATGGGGCTCTCAGAGAGCCCAGTCCTAGAGGGACCCTCCGTCTTCTCAGTGACCCAGCTGGACCAGATGGTTCCCTTCTCAGGCCCCCTCCCCGCTGCGCAGGGCCAGGGGCTGCGCTCATGGTTTGCAGAAGTGGTTGAAGAGAATACCTTTGAATGCAGGGAACTTTCATTGGGAACATTTTTGTTTTCATTTTACTGTTCCCTGTATCTCATGCCCTTACACTGTCCGCCTTCAGGGAAAACAGAAACCCAACTTTCAACTGACTACAAAGGAGCCTCATTTGGCCTCAAATCCATTGCCCTCCTTCTGTAGCAAGAAGGGATGGGTTACAGGTTTGTGCCTCTGGGCGGGACGGGATGTACTACGGCCCCCAGCTAGGAAAGAGCAGCAGGGCCTTGGGATGGAGCCAGGGCTGGAGGGGAGAAGATGCAGACTCTGGCCCCAGGAGAGGCCTCAGGGGAGGAGGCCTGGGAACCTACTTCTGGGGGCTCAGGTACAGAGGTGGGAGGAAAGAGCAGGTGGCCTGCACATGTTCCTGTACCGTGGGAGACAGAGATGGCCCCAGGTGCCCGAGGCCTGTCTGTGGCCCACACAAAGACCCTGGGGTAACAGGTGTTGGAAAACTAAGAAGCCAGCTGAGGCTTCTGGCTGAATCTGGAAGGTAGGTTCAGGTAGCGACCATTTTAAAGGGGTGACTTGGGGACCAGCTCCTGAACCTCCTCTCAATTCTGGGCTTCACATTCTAAGAGGGATAAGGAGGGACAGTGATAAGGGCGAAAATTCCACAGTAAAAAATCAGAATAGCACATATACAGGGATGGGCAAAAGTAGGCTTCCAGTGGTGAGTACGCAAAACAGAGTTTATTCTTGGATTATTATTAATCACTGTATTACTTTCCATATGAACATCTGTAAACCTACTTTTGCCCCAGCCTGTATGATGTCAACTGTGGTAGCGTTTGTTAACATGAACGTCTGACATGTGTATGGAAATAATCCTGTACAGAGATAGGGAAAAATGTTCACATTGTTTCCCTCAGATTTGAGGGCATAAAGGGGATTTTATTTCTTAATAAATTTGATTTATTTCCAAAATTTCTGTTACTTTCATTCAGAGAATAAAGTTGGTCAAAGCTACCAGGGCAAACACAGGAGAGAGGCCTGGCTTGTATGGAGATTGAGTTCCAGGCCCAGATTTTCATGATCAGTTGCCCCGGTCACGGTCACGGTGCAGCAGCATCTGCCCAGACCCAAGGGTCCTTTGCCTGGAGGCATAAGCTGATGCTCTGAGCGCAAACCCTCTGGGACTGATATCCAAGGTTGCTGCCTACGTCTCACACATTCCAAAAGGAAGCCTCCCAGAGGTGGTCCCCCTGGGAATTCCCTCCAGGTAGTGGCATGTCAGCCAGGCTGTGAGGCCCCCTGGTTTCCATGGGAGCTTTGTTCATGAATGTGGCCCCTGCCAGGCAGAGGGAGGTTTTTTCTTTCAATGGAGATGACCTTTGGCTTTTCCTTCCTCTCATCCTATTATCAGCTGACGATTCAGGGTGGAGCTGCTCTAGAGTTCCAGCCCTGGGAACCCTTCTCCAGATTGTGAGTGAGACGTAGGGCAAAGTTTGGTGGCCACTGAATCAGACAGATGTAAGCCTTGTTCCCTGGGGGGAAATACTTTCACTCTAAGCACCCCTGGCCTTCAACTGTAAGACAAGTTCAGTTATTTCTACTTATGAGGTTGTTCAGAGAATTCAAAGACAACAAGGGACATAACATGCCCAAAGACGTTTGATGCCAAGTGCCAGAAGCCGGTCCATCCTTGCTGCTTGACACAGTCGCTGCAGGGAAGAATCATTCTTCACCGACTCCGTCCACACCTTTGGGAACCCCTGGACCTGCTGGGGCAGGACCCCAACAGTCAACTAGGGTCTTAATGTTTGCCATGGCCCGTATGTGAGTTTTTGAAGTCCCAACAACCATATCAGATAGACCTCTGAGAGTCCTTGTGTGTACCTAGAGTAACTTGTTTGCCGTCACAGCAGGTAGGTAGCCCCCGGTGTACAGTGAAGATTACGTGAGGAATCGCACGTGTGTGTGGCATGTCTCTGAATGAACCCACTCAGATAACTGGCTCTAAACTCACTCTCTCCCCAAGACAGGGAACTCTGCCATCACCGCCCCCTGTCTTCCCCCACAGTGACGACTAACCTCCAGGCGGAGGCCAGGAATGTCATCCTGCAAACTTAGAATTAGGGGCTGTCAGTATAGAGGCACCATTCCCTTGTGTGTCTCAGGTTGACCATACTAACCAAGCCACTCATTTTTTTCACCCAATACTTTTGATTATCCCATCTGTGCAAGGCAGTACTCTAGTGCTGACGAGAGAGCAGTGAACACGACATGTGAAACTCTTGGCATTCGTATAGCTTTCCTTCTTATGGAGGGAGAGAGACACAATAAACATCAATAAGGAAAAGCTATAGAATGAAAACTGGGTTAAGTACTCTGGAGAAAAAGCAAGCATGGAAAGTGTACATATATATGAGGAAAGCTTCCCTGGTGAGTCAACACTCACTCGATGAAAGGTGGATGGCACAAATGTATTGCACCACCCGGAGGAAGTAAGGTAAAGGCGGGGGACTGATGAGCAGCTCATTTCCAGCCCCGCCTCCTTTCCCTCTGTACCCCCTTTCTAGTGACGAATCTAAATACTTACTTCTCTTTCTTCCCATAACGCTCAGTGAAAGTCTCTCCCGCTGTAATTATTTATGGTCTTTGTCTCCCTTGGAAAAAAGTAATGAACAGACCTGAAGTTGAGATCATCCCTTCCCACCACCCGATTTTCCTGGGCTGTCTCATCCATCCTCAGAGATGGTGCTACGCTGGGAGGTCAGACCATAACTTGGGCTCTGATGCGGTGACCTCCTTTGTGAGGGGTGTGTGGTACTGCTGGAGGCTATGGTACCCGAAAGGGACTGAGCAACCCACCGATGCACGGCGACCCCAGCTTTGTTATATCTGAAAGGATGTCACATAGATGTGAAGTGAGACATGGTCCAACAGACAGACATACCACTGGAGTGAAGAGATACACGGGAGAGAGATTCTACACTAGCGTTAATTACTGTCTTACGATGGATCTAATAAAATGAAATGCGGTGTCTGGGTGGGGGAATGCAAACACAGACAGTGTGTACCCTCTCCTGGGAACATTAGAGAGGATTCAGGTGGTTTGATCTGAAATTTATGATTCTGTGACTCTAGTGGGATGCCTAAGGGCAGGTGATGGAAATAAATAAAGCTGCAACCTCCCACTGGGACCTTCTCAGGAATGGGTTCCAGGATTTTCCAAGTGCTTCTGCTGGGTATATTCATAGTGCTCTTCATGGATGAGGGTGAGTCCTGGTGAGGGAGGCAATGAGGGGTGGGAGAGAATGCATGGGAAAGAAGGAAGGGGTTTCTAAACTTGACTCTTGGGGATGCTATAGAATGGTTCATGGAGAACTTTTCTTCTTCTCTTCACAGGAGACAGAGTCCTGACCACCAAATGTATGGTTTGCCATCCTTGGATAAATAATGTTGCAGCAAGAGGGGACCTACTTGAGTTCTTGACACATTGTCTCTCTGCCCTCCCTGACTCCTCTAGTGACTAATCTAAATACTTACTTCTCTTTCTTCCCATAACGCTCAATGAAAGTCTCTCCCGCTCACTCACTGCTCTTGGGTCTTCTTTCTGCCCCACCTTGGGTAGGGGTGATATCCTTGACTCCATGAAGAGTCATAACTGTTCCCTACTCAACAGAGTAAGGACCCTTGGCAGATGTTGGGAAGGCTTTCAACTTATTTTTTGTGAGGTTTGCACACCTCAATAAAAATGTTTATAGGTCGGAGAGATTCTGAAGTGGAAACACTTTCCCTGGAACTCTGCTTTAAAGCTTTACTATCTTTCTTTAGGGGTTCGATTTTGCAATGACTGTAAATTTTTTGACGGCCAGAAATGCATCCAAGAAATGAAAAATTGCTGGAAGATTAATATAATGTTTCAAAACAGGAGTTGTCGCACAGATCACTTTTACTTTTATGATCGCCTTACAGGTAAGTGAGGGTTGGAGAGGGACACAAAATATTACCAGTGGTGCCCCACAATTCTTGGAGTCAAGGTATGGATGGAGACTGGGAGAGAATGGGGAGAGTGGGATTCTCCATACACAGACTTGGGGTGAAGACTGTGTGGGAGGCAGATGTCTTTGGCTGATTCTGTTTAAAGAGACATAGATGAGATGCAGACAGAGCCCTGGATTCATTCCAGGCTACCTGCAGAAAACTGACAAAGTTCTGGAGAGAAGTCATTGCTAGGAAGATGGCGAGAGGAAGCACGGTGATCATGTTGGCTTTTCTTCTCTTTAGGGAGATACCTGTATCGTTACACATCACTATCATGTGAAACTTGTGAAGAGGGAATGTTCCAGGTATTCCATGATCTCCTGAGAGAAACATACTGCTGTATAGATGATGACAGGTGCAATGACCCTAATGATATACCAGACGTTACAAGGGAATATGTGTCCTATGACACAGACAGAATTGTTAAAAAATAAAATAAGTTTTAAACCACATCTCTGAGTAAACTTTGCCCTTCCCCTATCCGATGGCAACATTATCTTCCATTTTCTCAAACCCCAGACCCCCACTCTTTCCTCTTAAGCCAGTAGATCTACCTATGGAACCACTATCTTTCCTGTGTCAGTGCTTCCAGTAACAGGAACCCCATCTCTGCTTTCTGGTTGGATTCCACTGTCTTCACCACCTGGTAGCTCCTGGCAATCTTTACTTGCCCTTCAGTTCTAAAGCAGGGGTCCTCAAACTACGGCCCGCGGGCCACATGCAAATACAAATACTGTATTTGTTCCCGTTTTTTTTTTTTTTTTTTTTACTTCAAAATAAGATGTGTGCAGTGTGCATAGGAATTTGTTCATAGCATTTTTTTTTAAACGATAGTCTGGCCCTCCAACTGTCTGAGGGACAGTGAACTGGCCCCCTGTTTAAAAAATTTGAGGACCCCTGCTCTAAAGTCAGAGTTCGAACATTTCTGGCAAAGGAAACAAAGCATTTTTCTGGTAGAGCTTCTGAAGGCAGGTCGGGGAAAAGCGACTGGATAGAAATTGGGACAAGAAATCACAGGAGGTTTTAGAATATCTGGGAGGACAGTAAAAGAGGTATTTGGTGAGGACTGGGAAGGGTTTGTATTAAGCAGGGGCTTGGAAAAGTCAATGTGAAATTAGAAAATTCTGTCTTCTGTGAAAGCAATAGTCCGTGTACCAAATATGAGAGGCTTCGTTGTCTGCCACTATTTGGGGAAACTATGCCAATCACACCTACTTGTGTTCACATACACTTGGATTGCCATGTTTCTGGTCATCTTATCTTGCTCTCATGGCCAAAGCCAAGTATATCAGGATGGGCACTTGGCAGAGGATCGGCCAATTACTCTGCCTCTGGGCTTGTGGGGCATACTCTAGCACTTATAAAAATCAATTTAAAAATCTTTAACAAAATATCAGCCAATAGCAGATTAAAGGATGATATATAATTGATCAGTAATCTTTGTTGAGTAAAAAACCATTGCAAAACTCAGTGGCTTAAAATAATAAGCAATGAACCCTAGCTGGTTTGGCTCAATGGATAGAGTGTCAGCCTGCGGACTGAAGGGTCCCAGGTTCGCTTCTGGCCAAGGGCGCGTGCCCGGGTTGTGGGCCCGATCCCTAGTTGGGGGTGTGCAGGAGGCAGCCAATCAATGATTCTCTCTCATCATTGATGTTTCTCTCTCTCCCTCTCCCTTCCTTTCTGAAATCAATAAAAATATATTTTAAAAAAATAAAAATAAGCAATTATTTTCTGTGTCTGGAGAATTCAAATGTTTTATGTAGAGAGTGACTATAGGGTTAAGCCTCCGACTGAACTGTTGACAAAGCCACAAACAAGTCCCAGCTTAGAGGGCACAGCCCTCTTAGCATAATTAAGCTTGACCTTATAACACTCCCTAGATCCTATGTGGGTAGTTAATGGACTGTAGGGGGTGCAGCAAGTGCTGCCAAAACAAGTGAAGCTCACAAGAACATTGTAACTATGGTGACCACTACCTTGTTTACCTCCGAATATAAAATAAAGCATCAGCTTGCAGTCTGGATCTCTCTCTCTCTCTCTCTCTCTCTCTCTCTCTCTCTCTCTCTCTCTCGCTCTCTCTCGCTGTAGCCTCAGCCAGGCACAGGAGATCCACCTAGTAGACCCAGCTTATTCTCTTTGTCTTTTCTTTAATCCTTCGCCGCCCCTCCTCAGGCTCACCGAACCCTTGGCTGTGCTGGTCTGGCACAATTTTACAAGTGCTCACCTGGGCAGTTCTGCTAAACTCAGCCAGAGCAGACTCATTCATACATCTAGTGGATAGCTAGAGTTTGGTTGGTGTAAGCTGGCCTTGAGTAGAATGACTCAGCTCTGCTCTGCAAGCTTATCTTCTCCTTGGACCAATGGACTAGCCTAGATATATCTTACTCATGGCAATGGCAGAATCAAAGAGAGCAAGATCCAAGCTCATTGTACACCAAACTCTGCTTACATTAAGTTTGCTAACACCACAGTGGTCAAAGCAAATTATATGGCCAATGCTAGAGGTAGCAGACTGGACAGGTCACCCCACCTATAATGGCAATACATTGAAAAATTATAGGTCAAAGGATGTAGACAAAAGGAAAGGTGAAGAATTGGGGCCAGATGATGCAATGTACCATACATCATTGCCAAGTGAGTCCTTTTTTAGAGATATAAGATTGGTTCAGTGTAAAAAATATAAATTATAATAACTTAGAAAAGTCAGATGATTATTTCCATAGAAAACAAGGAGTCATTTGACAAGATTTAACATCCAGTCATATAAAAAACAAAAGTGGAATTGATAAATGTGTATTTAACATAATAAAATGATCTATAGTTTAGTCTCAAAAGCCAGTATTTACTTAATGGGGAAATACTAGGTTTCATGCTAAAATAAGGGATAAGACAATGATGTTCAGTATCTCTACAGCTAATTAATATATTAGAAGACTAACATGTCCATACTACCCAAAGCAATCTATAGATTCAATGCAATTCCTATCAAGATACCCATAGCGTATTTTACAGAACTAGGACAAATATTCCAAAAAAAAAGGATATGGAACCACAAAAGACCCTGAGTAGGCACAGAAGTCTTGAGAAAGAAAAACAAAGTTGGAGGAATCCTGATACCTGATATCAAGTTATACTACAAGGCCATATTAATAAAAACAGCATGGTACTGGCATGAAAACAGAAATGTAGATCAATGGAACAAAACAGAATGCCCAGAAGTAAACCCATGCTTTTATAAAGGGTCAATTAATATTTGACAAAGGAGGCAAGAAGATACAATGGGGTAAAAACGGTATATTCATTAAGTGGTATTGGGGAAATTGGACAGATACATAAAAAAAAAAAGAAGAAAAAACTAGACCACCTTTTTATACCATGTACAAGAATAAACTCAAAATGAATTAAAGACTTAAATATAAGACTTGAAAGCATAAAAATCCTAGAAGAAAACATTGGCAGTAAACTCTCGAACATTTCTCCTAACAAGGATATATTTACTTCACCAAGAGAAACAAAAGAAAAAAATAAACTACATCAAACTAAAAAGTTTTTGCACAGCAAAGGAAACCATCCACACAATGAGAAGACAACCCACCGTATAGGATAACATATTTCCCAATGACACCTTCTATGAGATATTAATATATAAAAGTTATAAAGAACTCAACACCAAAATACCAAAAAAAATAATAATAATAATTTAAAAAATGGGCAGAACCCGGCTGGCGTGGCTCAGTGGTTGAGCGTCAACTTATGAACCAGGAGATCACAGTTCGATTCCCGGACAGGGCACATGCCGGGGGTTGCAGGCTTGATCCCCAGTGTGGGGCCTGCAGGAAGCAGCTGATAAATGATTCTCTCTCATCATTGGTGTTTCTATCTCTCTCTCTCCCTAGATCCTATGTGGGTAGTTAACGGACTGTGGGAGGTGCAGCAAGTGCTGCCAAAACAAGTGAAGCTCACAAGAACATTGTAACTATGGTGACCACTACCTTGTTTATGTCTGACTATAAAATAGACACTTCTCCAAAGAGGATATACAGATGGTCAATAGACATATGAAAAGATGCTCAATGTCACTAATCATCGGAGAAATGACAATTGAAACCGCAAAGAGATATCACCTCACACCCATCAGAATGGCTATCATCAATAAATCAACAAACAACAATCTTTAGCGAGGATGTGGAGAAAAGCCCAGATTTGGACGCAGCCCAAGTGGATAAGTGGATAAAACAGGTGTGGTACAGCCCTGGCCAGTGTGGCTCAGTTGTTTGAAGCATCCTCCTCTACACTGAAAGGTTGTGGGTTCGATTCCTAGTCAGGGAACATACCTAGGTTGTGGGTTTGATCCCCAGTCGGGACATGTATGAGAGGCAACCAGTCAATGTTTCTCTTTCACATTAATGTTTTTCTCTCTCCCTCCCTCTCTCTCTAAAATCAATAAACATATCTTCGGGAGAGATTAAAATAAATAGCTGTGGTACAGTTACACAGTAGAAGACTACTCAGCTATAAAAAAAAGAAGGAAATCTTACCCTTTATGACAGCATGGATGGACCTGGATAATATTATACTAAGTGAAATAAGCCAAGTACCATATGATTTCACTTATATGTGGAATCTAATGAACAAAATAAACAAACAAAATAGAAACAAACTCATAGATACAGAGAACAAACTGACAGCTGTCAGAGGGTAGAGAGGTTGGAAGACTAAGGTAAAAACAGTGAAAGGATTAAGCAAAAAAAACACAAAAATTCATAGGCACAGACAACAGTATGATGATTATCAGAGAAAAGGAGGGGGGTTAGAAGAGGGTAAAGGTTGATAAATGATGATGAATGAAGACTTGACTTTGGGTGGTAAGCACACAATCCTATATAATAAAAGGGTAATATGCAAATAGACCAAACAGCGGAACAACCAGTCGCTATGATGCACACTGACCACCAGGGGGAAGACGTTCAATGCAGGAGCTGTGTCCTGGTCATCAGTGGGCTCCCACAGGAGGAATGCCTCTCAGCCACAAGCTGGGCTGATGGCTGGCAAGCGCAGAAGCGGTAACAGCAGAGGCTCTGCTCGCTAAAGCTGTCAGTCGGACATCCCCTGAGGGCTCCCTGCCTGCTAAAGGGCTCAGGCCAGGCTGAGGGGACTCCCCCCACCCCTGACCGCCCCCAAGTGTACAAATGTCGTGCACTGGGCCTCTAGTATAACATATAGATCATGTATTATAGAATTGTACTCTTGAAACCTATATAATTTTATTAACCAACGTCACCCCAATAAAGTCAATAAATTTTTTTTAAAAGATTAGCCAATGCAGTTAGACAAAATAAAGCAATTAAAGGACTTAACACTTGAAAGGGAGAGTCAAAACTATGTTATTTTGCAAATTAAAGGGTATGTACCTGATGAAACCAAATGAATCAATAGAAAAACTAATATTAGTAATAAGAGGATTTATTAAAGTAATGAGACATAAAATTAATATTCAGTTACCAATTGCCTTTGCAGATACAATAACCACTTAGTATGTAAAATGGAATGTCTCATAGATAGCAGAAAAAAATCCATAAAAGCTGGAGACACTGGGAAGAATGGCATGAATTAACGAGAGCTGGGCTACTTCTAGGATGGACCAAGCAGGAAACATGGATAGGCAAAGTATGAAGAGGGAGAAACATCAATAACATTCTATAGCGAGGCCTCAGGATGGCAAATATCTTAGTGATTCATGTTACAATAATCAGACTTGCAGCAGTGATGAACGTAAGTCAGATTGTTGTGATAAAACATCAAGTCTCTGCAGAATTTCTGACACACCATATATGATAACTGGAGCTCATATTCTGCAATAAAGAAGGAACATAGAAAATGAGCCAGTGATCTAAGCTCTCAGAAGACAAGTCAAGCCTGGCACTAGCCCAGTCTGTGAAAACGTAATTGGGCATCAGGGTCTGGTTAGGGATGGCTTCCCAGCACACACTTCCCCAGAGGCCCTGGGCAGGTGGTGTAGAAGTCGCTGGCCCTTGATGGGGTTGTTGCTTGAGCTCCCTGACGACTCTCAGCTCTTTGTAAAGCGGCTTCTTCCCTCTTTCCCTAAAAGATTAGCAACTAGTGCTTTAGTGTCTTCAGAGTTGGAGTGAGTTTGGTCAGTTTTATTGGGAATATAGAATCGCCATCTTCTTCCTCCTGTCTCATTGTCCCAAACCATCATCTCTGTGTGCACTGGGACCCCAGCTAGGTGCGTCTGCACTTTGGTTCTTCTCTTAGCTTGGCCTTAGTCTGAGATATACAGCTGCTGAAGTATTCTCCTAAGAATGTTCTAAGAATCTCACAGCACCCCCCCACCCCGGGCCTCCAACTTACTGTTGTAGATATTTAAGAGCATGCATGTTTCACTCTTCTGAGCAAGACAAACACCAAAGCCTCTTCTACAACGATCTGATTCCACGTGAAGGTGGCACGTTATGCACTTCAGCGGTGTCACTACTGGAGAGTACAGAGCTGGTGTGAGGCCAAGGGGAGGCATGGACTTAGAAGGAGCTAGATATCTATAGGTCTGGGGGAGCAGGCAGGGGTTGCACAGGCTAGGGGAGGTGGATGAAGAGCGGGTGGTACCAGGTATTAAACCGAGCTCTCAACTCCACATCTCCGAGCAAATGCTGTTAGGAGAATAAAAGGATTCTGGCCCCAACGTAAGCAATCTAACCTGGGTAACTGAGCAAAGATGAGCCTTCCTGGCATTGCCTTTTCCAGCTTAAAAATGGTTTTTCCCTGGCCAGTTTTCCTCAGTGGTTAGAGCATTGACCCGAGGACCAAAGATGCCTCAGGTTCCAGCCGCAGTCAAAGGCACGCTTAATCCCCAACCATGGTGGGGGTGCGAGTGGGAGGCAACCAATCGATGTGTCTCTCTCATGTTGATGTTTCTCTCTCTACCCTCTCCCACTTCCTTTCCACTCTCTCTAAAAACCAACGGAAAAAATATCCTCATTCGTCCAGTGAGGATTAAAAAAAAAAAAAAAACAAAAGGTTTGATTCCTGCTGGCCTGGCCTGTTTCACAGCACTGCCGATAGACCGGAGCGCGCTCATGCGGCTGAGCACTTTAAGACAGTTCACCCCAGCTAGTGCTCCTGTGCTGGGATTTCTGACATCCGCTGCTTAGGTATGGTTAGGTGAGATACTCTGTTACTTTGAAATTCAAACTGAATCTTTGGGAAGGTTTCATGAATTTTAGCGTAGTCAGTGACACTTTACGGCAGTGGTCCTCAACCTTCCTAATGCCGCGACCCTTTCATACAGTTCCTCATGTTGTGGTGACCCCCAGCCATAAAATTGTTTTCGTTGCGACTTCATAACTGTAATGTTGCTACTGTTATGAATCGTCATGTAAATATCTGATATGCAGGATGTATTTTCATTGTTGCAAATTGAACAGAATTAAAGCATAGTGGTTAATCACAAAACAATATGTAATTATATGTGTTTTCTGATAGTCTGAGGCGACCCCTGTGAAAGGGTCGTTCGACCCCCAAAGGGGTCGCGACCCACAGGTTGAGAACCTCTGCTTTAGGGGATACTTTGTGGGGTGAGCTAACCAAATACAGGTTAATTTTTAAAACACCTCTCCCTGGGACACCTCCATGAGAAAAGAAAGTAGTATTTATGGAGCATCTCATTTGGGCCATGTTCTCTCAACTTGTATCTGATTTAATTCTCACAAAAGCCTGGTGAGTGCGTATTCCCCCCATTTCTCAGATGAGCAATCAAAAGTACAAAGAATTTAAGACGGTGACTGAACCATATTTTTTCATCTCGCTGATACCAGAGCACCCAGCATTTGCTCTCCTAATAAGGGATGCCCTTGTAAATGGCAAGGATGTCCCAAGGAAACTCTTGTTAGGATTTTGGATTATGGGGAACAGGAGGGAAAGAGAGAGGAAGCCGTGTGAAGGGGCAGCCGTTGAGTTTTGAGCCCCTGATGGGGAATGGCAGAACGTTGAAAAGCTCAGAAAGTTATGCCCAGCCGGCATGGCTCAGGAGTTGAGCGTCGACCTATGAACCAGGAGGTCACGGTTTGATTCCTGATCAGGGCACATGCCCAGGGTTGCAGACTCAATCCCCAGCGGGGGATGTACAGGAGGCAGCTGATCCATGAATGATTCCCTCTCATTATTGATGTTTCTAGCTCTCTCTCTCTCTCTGCCTCTCTCTCTCTCTGAAATCAGTTAAAACTCTATTTTTAAAAAAGAAATGCTCAGAAACTTGGAAGCAAAGGGAGTTTTGAAGGCTAAGCTCCTCTCCTTCATAAATAAACTCAAGGCTCAGCCCTGCGTGGATATCTGTTACAGAGGTGGGGTGACTTCCTAAGTCCCATCTCTGGAGCCCACTCCTCAGGTGTGTGACTCACCCGCAATGCAGCAGAAGAGGGAGAAGACCAACAAGAAGTGTTTGTCCATCCTGACGCAGGAGGAAAGAAGCCAGGGGCTGCCAGGCCAGGTCCCCAGGCTATGGCGAGGAAACTTCCTTCATCTCAGGGCAGGGATCATTCATGCAGAAGGGAACCAATCACACAAGGTTTCCATGGGGAGCTCAACTTCATTTTTCTCCACCCCACAGCAAAGAATAATGATCATTGATAAGTGCTGGGGTTTCCACTAAAACAACTTTGTTTTTTCATATAACCATCATAGTCATTATTATTAGCATTATAGTTACAATGTTATAATTTTTGTCCTGATTTCCCACAGGAGGAAAATGAACCAAGGTTAGTATCTGACCCAAGGCCACATATCTAGTGACTGATAGTGCCAGTCCTCAAAGCAAGACTTTCTAGTTTAGAGACCATATCTGGTCTCTCGATTCCCTGCCTCTTGGAGATTTATTCATACATTCAACAAACATTTTCTGAGCGCTTTATGTGCCAGACACACTTCCATGTATGCGAGCAGAGGCATGAATAACTCAGACGAGCTCACCTAGCTCCTTACCTTGCGGGTGAAAAAGAGGAACATCAGATGAAAAGATGTATCATCTATGACCAAATTGGGTCTTCAACCTAGAACTTGTGATTCTCAGCCCAGAATTCCTTCACCTTCCCAGAAATCCATGCTCCCTGGCCAGGGACTGTGAAATTTGTAGGGCTGTCAAATCCCCCCTAGAATGATACAACTTGAACTTAAGCAAATGTATATTGTGAATCTGGCCAGTTTTGTCCATGATGTAGGTATCTATCTTTATGAAAGTTAACTCAGTTGCCCTAACCGGTTTGGCTCAGTGGATAGAGCATCAGCCTGCAGACGGAAAGGTCCCAGGTTCGATTCCGGTCAAGGGCATGTACCTGGGTTGCGGGCACATCCCCAGTAAGGAGTGTGCAGGAGGCAGCTGATGGATGTTTCTCTCTCATGGATGTTTCTAACTCTCTATCCCTCTCCCTTCCTCTCTGAAAAAAAAAACAAACAATAAAATATATTTAAAAAAAGAAAGAAAGTTAACTCAGTCAAGGCTAACCAGGGGTCAAGCCGTGGAAAACGATGGCCAGCCCTGACATTCTAAAGCTAAGCCTGTCAGTCAGCAAGCTGAGGGGACTTTGGCGAGAGATCCCAAGAATCTTCCATACTGAACTAATTCAATGGCATGCTCTTTGGTTGTAGGAACAATATGTTCAATAAAACGTATCGAGTCTGACATTTTGAGACATCAGGCATAGATTACATGAAATAAGGTCTGAGCTCAAATGCCCCCAAATTTACAATCATCCTTGCTTGGGACGAGAGCCAGATAGGCTTTAGATATGAGGGAATTGGGTCTGGAAAAAAATATTGCTTCTAGAATGGAGAGAAAGATTGTGAAGTCTTTTCTCCACTCTGTCATATTTCTGGTGAGGACTTTCCAAAGGATTAGCAAGAAGGCAAACCAGTGAGCCTTTGGTGCTTGGGTCTATAAGGTTATCAGGGCATTTCTTTTGTTACTTGTTTTCTCTGCTTTGTCTGTTTAAAGACAATGACCCTAGAACAGTGGTTCTCAACCCTCCTAATGCTGCGACCCTTTAATACAGTTCCTCATGTTGTGGTGACCCCAATTTCATTGTTACAAATTGAACATAATTAAAGCATAGTGGTTAATCACAAAAACAATATGTAATTATATATGTGTTTTCCGATGGTCTTAGGCGACCCCTGTGAAAGGGTCGCTTGACCCCCAAAGGGGTTGCGACCCACAGGTTGAGAACCGCTGCTCTAGAACCATAGCCAAGGAAGTGTTTACACAGTTTCTATTCTTCTTCCTTCAAGGCTCCCTATGGCAGATGCTTTCTGAAAGGCTCATTGAGTTTTGAATCTCTTTTCTGCTGGATTATTTCCAGGGGGGATTATGGAATTTTGCAACTCCACCCAGGCACCGGGATCCTTTGACCCGCTCTGCATTCTCCCACAGTAACTCATCCATCAAAGTTCCTCTTAAAAACAATGTTGTTCTCCAGTTAGCATGGAGTAGGGGAGAATAGGTATTAGAACCTGTTAGGAGAGGCAATGTGGTATAATAGAAATAGCATTTTCCTCGGAGTCTGGAGACCTGTGGCTGACGGCAATGCAACTTCTGGTGTCTCTACCAAGCCACTTATCTATGAAGTGGGATTTCGAGCGTTTTTAGGATCATTTACAACTTTACCATTCTATGGCTCTATGGCGTACATCATGAGGATGGGTACCAATGCTGTTATTTTGACCTAGCACCCTGCTTCGCACACGGTGGTGAGCTGAACATATGGTGACTGAGTGCGGAAGTGAACGGGTGAAGGTGTCCATCTCACCTGATTCCAGTCTCCATAACTGATAGAGTCAGTGGGGCACAGCCCCAGATGAATGCATTCCCAAGGGAAGAAGCTGCCACTCAGCATAGATGCCGTTCGCCCTGCTCTGGGGAGATGAAAGCAGAACATCGTGTCCTTGTGTTTATGGTCCCTCTTGGCATCAGGATGGGGGCTGAGATCTTGGTGATACCACAGATGAGCAACCTCCTAATCTGAGTTTCTAAAAAGAAAGCTCGGTTTGAAAAGGTTGGCACATTTCTTTTTTTCTTCTTTTTTAATATGCTTTTATTGATTTCAGAGAGGAAGGGAGTGGGAGAGAGAGATAGAAACATCAATGATGAGAGAGAATCATTGATCAGCTGCCTCCTGCTTGGGGATCCCCTACTGGGGATCGAGCCCACAACCTAGGCATGTGCCCTGACCGGGAATTGAACCTTGACTTCCTGGTACATAGGTCGACGTTCAACCACTGAGCCACACCAGCTGGGTGGTCTTGTCTCTTCAGCTTCCTTTAAACTGGAATATTTCTACAGCCTGTCCTTGTCTTTCGTGATGTGAGATATATATATATATAAAACAGTCCTCCCTCTTTTAAAATGCAGCATTCATCATTCATTTGGGGGGTGTTTGATAATTCCTCACGATTAGATTTAGATGGTCCATTCTGGACTGAAGTACTGCATGGGTGCTATTGTGTTCTTCTTTGTATCATATTTAGAGGCACACAATGTCTATCTGTTCTTCACTGAGGATGTAAAAATACATTACATTTTATTTTTAAATTTTTATCATAGCTTTATTGAGTTATAATTGGCCTCCAAAAACTGCACTAATTTAGACTGTATGGTATAATAATATTTGGCATGTTCATAATTGTGACACCATACCAAAACCAAGATGGCCAAAAGGCCCAGGACAGTCCAGCTGGTTTTCATGATTGCCTCTGTAAACTTCCTAAGCAGCACAACGCTTCACTTTGAAGTGTCAAAATGCATGCCGCCTACTCTCTCAGGACTCTAGCTGGAAGGTAGAAAGAGCTTCATTTTTACATCCTTATTTTAGTTCCCCCCAAATCAATCTGATAACCTGGTTGCTACGTGAAAAATGGGCTGGAAGGATGCATGAGAGGATGTGCAAAAATCATTATTCATTTGTTCCACAAATACAGTATTTATGGGGTGTCTCCTCTGTGGGGAGCTTCCGGATGCTGGGAGTGCCGTGGTAAATAAAACCAAGCCCTGGCTTTGTTCTGGTAGAGGAATCAAGCAAGTCACCAAATAGATACGTACAGTCAGGTAGTGAGAAATTCCATCCTACGCGATCAGGACACAGTAAACCCAGCAGCAAGACCAGTGCATGGTCCCCCCCTTTTTTTTTTACCACATGCCATCACCTCCAACAACATGCACCTTTGTTTTTTGTGTTTTTTTGTTTTGTTTTGTTTTAAATATTTTATTGAATTTTTACAGAGAGGAAGGGAGAGGGATAGAGAGGTAGAAACATCAATCAGCTGCCTCTTGCACACCCCCTACTGGGGATGTGACTGCAACCCAGGTACATGCCCTTGACCGGAATCGAACCTGGGACCCTTTAGTCCACAGGCCGACGCTCTATCCACTGAGCCAAACCGGTTAGGGCAACATGCACCTTTGTGCCCTGGTTTCCTGCTTACCCATATCACTGCAACCCATCACAGTGTGTCAGGTCTTTTGCCAGCTCCGTACTTGGACATATGCTGTTCTTTTGGGTGCCTGTCCCTACTCACTTCTTAAAAAAAAAAAAAAAGTTTTGATTGATTTTAGTGAGAGAGAGAGAGAGAGAGAGAGAGAAACATCAATGTGAGAGAGAAACATCCATCGGCTGCCTCCTGTATGCCCCCTACAGGGGATTGAGCCCACAGGCCAGGCATGTGCCCTGTCTGGAATTGATCTGGAGACCTTTTGGTTCATGGGACCACACCCAACCCACTGAGCCACATCAGCCAGGGCCCTCCTCACCTATTTTAGCTAGCACATTGATAGCCCGAAAAGTCCTGTCCAACCACTTCTTTTTCAGGGAAACCTTCCCTGGTTAGACAGTCAAATTGGAGTGTCCCGCATCTCAGCCCTCATAAACAGCCTTGCTTGATGTACCTGTGGTCCCTAAAACAAGGCTCTAATGTCTGTGAGACCACTAACATGTGTCTTAGTTCGCTGATCTTCTCTCCCTGTGATATTATCATTTGGTCTGTATTTTGTAGTTATTTAATTACAAAATCAATCGCCTGAAAGTAAACCAGACAAATTTCACCTTGGCTTACCTTTTCCCTTCCCTACACCACAGAAGGGGCACCCCAATGCTCCCCCACATTCAGACTACACCTGGAATCCTGAGCTTATGTGGTGAGACAAAAAAAGTTCTGCGATTATTCTCAAGAGAGCAACTAAGTTAGTGAAAATAGCTAAAAGGAACTAAGATGTCCAAATCCCGTCTTGATATATTTGAAAGGTTAGAATGTGTAAGAGAATTTGACTTTATTGCATAGCTCAATGTATACTAGAGGCCTGATGCACGAAATTCGTCACAGCTTTGTCCGGAAAATCGTTCAGCTATCCAGTCTAATTAGCATATTATGCTTTTATTATTATAGATGTTGGCTCATTGTTGAAGAGAATTTTAAACTAGATGCCTTAGGGGTAGTGAGACTCCAGTGGGTGGTTTTGTTCTGGGAACATCGAGGTACTGTCTGTCCCGGAATTTTTATGATTCTATAATTTAGAAGAAGTGCCCAAGGACAGATCACTGGAGGAGATTAACCAGCACGTTCCTCAGGAAAGTGCACACGACCCAAGCCCAAGGATGTTCGCTCTGTTTTTGCTGGGCCTGGTCTCTCTGATCTGCACCAATAATGGTAAGTCCTGGAGACAGAGGGGGCAGCTGGTTGTTGCTTAGGAGATGGGCAGACACTGGGGGAGGAGAAATTTCCAGAATTGGCTTCGGGACTTGGGCAGATTTATGTGAAATTATTTCAAGGAATACTTTTCTTCTTTTCACAGGTGCTCTCCAGAGGTATCTCGTAGGTACGACCGTGCCTAGTCTGAAGTCCTTGGTAAACGGGTCTTTTGTGACGTGTTTAGAAGCAAACCTCCCCTCCATCTGCAGAGAGGGCTAGAAAACATTCTTATTATAGAGTCCTAGGATTTTTCTCTTCTCCCAGACCAATTTAGTCCATTCCAGACCAATTTAGTCTATTCCTTTCCGTAAGGAGACTAAAATCCACTTTGTTACTCCCTTTTCCTCCTTACTGGACAAAAGCCATCTAGATTTTGACTTGACAAGGGGCTAAATCTTTGGGGTGGGTGCATAGATAAATGTTATAGGGACTCTGACCTTTTGAAATCATACGCAGCATTTGATGTATGTTGTCTGTACATGTTAGCTTCCACGGAGATTATTGAAGGATTCGATGGCCTGAGGAAGAGTAGGAGCCATGAGGCAACAGTACATTCCTGTAGAGAAGCCCCCCAGCGTGGAGAACCCTCTGCTGAGTACATTCTGTTTAAACACCTCTTTCTGTGTCTGGCAGAGCCTTCTGTACTATGTTATAAATGTAAGAAATTTCATCTTGGGTTATGCTATGACACCATGGACTCCTGCAACCTGAAGTTCCAGCAGTCCTGTGCCATCGAGAACGTTTACATCCTCACAAAAAAAGGTAGTGTGGGGTTCAGTGTGACTGAGAAAGATCCACCTCCCCACCTTGGACACTTGCTGTTCTTTTGCCCTCACTCAGAGGGTGTGAGAGAATGGGCTGGGGAAGGAAGGGGTGGTCCTCTAGAGGGGATGACAAATGCCCCTGGGGCACCTAGACACGTCCATTATTGGTTTTCCTGAAGACAGCAGTGAGTGAAGAAGCAGCTGATGTGCCTTATTGGTTAGGGAATGAAATCCATGACCTGGGTCAGCAGTTAGTAGACTCAGCTTTGTGGCTCATCTGGGCTCAGGGAAAAATTAGTGAGGCTCTGACGAGAGGTGGTTCCTAGGAACACGGTGGGAGGAAACGTAGTCATTACAGTGGCATTCCCTCTCTTTCACCTCCTCAGGGCAGAGTATATACTACTATTCAATACTGTCATGCATGACCAACTGTGAGGACGTCAACTTCTTGGGTTTTGAGAAGAGGACAGAGCTCATCTGTTGCAACCACAGTAACTACTGCAACCTCCCCGAGGGATCCTAGCTCGGCATCTCTCCTGGGTTTGGGGGTCATTGTCCAACTCCCCATTCCCTTTATTTCCTCCCCACAGACCTTACTTTTCTCTCCTCTTCTGACAATGGCGGAGAGTGAGAAAGCCAGCTGATAGTGGAAGGAGTAGTGGTCATAAGAAGAACTAGAGGAGGGTAGCTGAGTCTCATTCATTAGGAAGTGTCTGATGGGGATAAAAGAGGACTAACCCTAGCTTCCCAAGACGCTGGCAACGTGAGCCACATCTTTCTCTGGTAGAGAGCTCTTTGGTGGTGGGGGTGAGGTGGTGGGGGGTGGAAGGTGGGGGGGCGGGGAGCAGGAATCAAGCCAGAACACCTGGGCAGGCATAGGGATAAAGCATCAAGGAACATTTTTAAGGGCATTTCAGTTTGTGGACACTAAGATTTGAGAGACAATTTGGTGTGAGTGCATTTATGATGGCCCTACCTAGCCAGGGAATCAGGTAGCCATGTAGGGACTGAATTGAGAATAGAGACCTTGCCCTCGCCGGTTTGGCTCAGTGGATAGAGTGCCTGTGGACTGGAAGGGTCCCAGGTTTGATTCCAGTCAAGGGCACATGCCCAGGTAGTGGGCTCGATCCCCAGTAGGGGGGGCGGGCACGTACAGGAGGCAGCCAATCAATGATTCTCTCTCATCATTGATGTTTCTATCTCTCTCTCTCTCCCTCTCCCTTCCTCTCCGAAATCAATAAAAATACATATTTTTTAATTTAAAAAAGGAGAGGGCTTTTTCTTACCCATGAAGAAGACAGAGCCATGTGTTTGCAACCTGAAATGTGTTTATTTAGGAAAGGGTTCTGAGGGGGCCGTGGCAACAATGTCACCGGGAGGTGGAACCACAGAAGGGCCAGCTAGTTTAGATGAGTTCATTACAAAAGTCAAAGCTCCTGCAGCACCGGAACTCCACCAGGTAGATGCTCCATCTGATGTTGTTCACGTTCGCACAGTTCTTCAGGCAGCCCATGAAGGTCAACCAGGGAGTGCCGTCACCTGCAGAGGGGAGGAGAAACATCAGGACAGTGGCGCCTACCCAGAAACTTCTGTCCAGACCACCCTGGCAGAGGAAAGCGGCCTCGGGTCGTAGTGTGTGGCTGCGCTATTCAAACGGGGAGAACTGGAAGGTGCTGCTGGTTGGAGGCTTCCCAGACGCAAGGCCATGGTAGAGGAGTTGGGGGAAAGGGTTGGGGGTGGAGAAACAATGCCAGCAGCAATCCTGGGGCTGCCAAAGCGGACGCTGCTGTCGAGAATTGGCACTGGTTTAAGTAAGAGCTATAAATGCCAAGGGATCACTTAGCAGGAAGGGTAGGCGATCGGTGAAGTCATGATGCTTCGTCGTACCCATTGAGGGCTATTTGAGCCAGTCGCTACTGCTGCTCGCAGCTCCTCCGTCTCCACAGCTGAAAGCCACCCAGGAGGACTTGCAGGCAGAGACAGACAAAGACACGGAGCTGCCCTCCCCTCCCCAGGCCCAGCTGCTCTCCAGCCAGCTGCCTCTCCCCTGCTCTCTTCGGGCTTCTGGAAATACTGGCTCTCTAGCTACAGACCCAGCCCTTCCTTCATGGTCACCCTCATCTAGTGTCATTCTGCCATATGATGGGGGTGGAGGTACCAGCCACTCAGAGCTGAGATCGCCAGGAGTGAAAGGAGTCCGCCTCTTTCCTCTGGCTGACCCCTCCCTGTCTGCTTCCTTCACCCCTCTTTCCTTCCGCCTACCCCAGCCGTGGGCAAACTACGGCCCCACCGTGGGCCGGATCCAGCCCGTTTGAAATGAATAAAACTAAAAAAAAAAAAAAAGACCGTACCCTTTTATGTAATGATGTTTACTTTGAATTTATATTCGTTCACACAAACACTCCATCCATGCTTTTGTTCCTGCCCTCCGGTCCAGTTTAAGAACCCATTGTGGCCCTCCAGTCAAAAAGCTTGCCCACCCCTGCCCTACCCACAACTTACTTTTAGCAATCCTCCCAACTGTGCAAGCCTCCTCCGGCGTGGCATGACAGATCCCCCTGCCTCTGGAGCATCTCTCCCCTGGAAACCTGATGTGGCACATTTTGCACTGGACAGTGTCTGTAATTTGGACCAGAGAGGAGAGAAGTGGAAGGGAGAGCAGCTCTCGCAGGCCCTGGGAGGACCCACCTCCCCTTTCAGGCTGGGATTCTGCAGAGGTTAAGGCCAAGACAGAGTGTGGGGTCTATGGTCTCAAGAGCCTTAGTCTGACAAATATGGGAGGGGAAAGACACAAAAAGAGGAGCAAAGCGAAGGCTGAGACCACCAGCTCAGGTCCTCCTCATACTCACCAAAAAGTTTGCTTTTATCAATATAGAGGTGCTGCTCGTAGAGTGCCTGCGCTGGCAAAGAGAAATGGAATGTGATGCAAACCTGCCCTTTTCATCCTTGCCGTGCCCGGGGTCCATCCTCCCTCTAACCTGGAGCCACCTTAGGCCATGTCTGTCCCTCCGGATCCTGACCACCTATCTCACGACCCCTTCGCGCTCCTTCCCCACTTGAATGCTCTTCACCTGTACGGGGCCTCTCAGACTCCCCTCCCCGTTCTTCTAGGACGCAGCGCAGACCAGGGGGAGACAGGGAAATACACTTCCTTTTTTTCTTTTTTTTTAAACCTCACTCTCTTCTTTTTAACCCACCCTATATGGCTTTTACCCACGTGTTGTCTGGAAGCTGACAATAGGAAAGTCAACAGAGCTCATCTGTTGCAACCATAGTAACTATTGCAACCTCCCTGAGGGATCCTAGCTCTGCATCTCTCCTGGGTTTGGGGTCATTCTTCAACTCCCCATTGAAGAATGGCTAAAGCATCTGATAGCCATTACGTAGTTACACTTTGGATTTGGCCCGCTAGTGCCTGGAACGTCTCCCTTTCCACTTTCCCTCGTTCGTGCCCTTTATTAACTCGCCCTAAGCCTTGTCAGCTGCTGTTCATGTTAGGAGGTCAAACCTAAAACCAGCTCCCACCCCAGCCCCCTCCTGCGGGAATAGGTTGCTGGGTGTTCAAAGTCTGGGTCTATCTCTGGTTCCTTTCCATCCCCAAGGCCTGCCCTGCCCCTCTCATCTCCTCCCTCCTCTAACCTTCCCCCTCCCCCACTATTGATCCATTTCTACTCACCTGCTTCTTCTCTGTTCATAAATGACCCAGATAGTACTGTTGGGGGAAGAGAGATACATTCTCTGCAGACCTTGTTTTAACAAGTCCCACCTCCCAGCTTCTGTGAAAATTCTCTCAATTCCTTATAATCCATCAATTTTTTCCTGGGGGGAGTGGGGGAGGCACGGACAGAAGCTATGGCTTTGGTGAGATCCCAGGGACATGATGCCCTGAGGTGGAAGGCATGGCATTGGAATGGCAGTTTCTGGTGCCCCAGGGCTCCCCTAAGAGGACCTCTGTGGTGGGAACCCTGACCTATTCCAGGACCCTCCACACGTCTCTCCAACCGTCACCCCTGGGGCTCACCTCTGAAGCAGCAGAGCAGCACAGGGAGTCCCCACAGGAGGGGCCTGTCCATTGTGGAGGGAGAGAGGAGTAGCTTAGGGCAGGAGCTGAGGTGCCTATTTATACACCTGCCAGGTGGGGCTTCCCCAGGAAGGGCTAGGGGCGGGGACACTGTGGAAGTCCTTCAGAGACTCTCCTGCTTCTCGGGACCAGTCATTTCCCTTTCGGCACATTTCGGGAGAGGGACTGGCTAGACACATCCTGGCCCTGATTTATTTCAGTCCTGCCCCTCAGGATGTCCCATGTCATGTTCTACGACCTTTTCTTTATTCCACACGGTGGAGAGTACAGGGTGGATCAGGGCTGGGCAGGTAGGACTCAGACATCCTCACCAAGGTGCTCATTAAAGCAAGGAGAGCATGAGTGCAGATAACTGGAAGGCAGAACGGCCGATGCCTCTAGGGCAGTGGTTCTCAACCTTCTGGCCCTTTAAATACAGTTCCTCATGTGGTGACCCCCAACCATAAAATTATTTTCGTTGCTACTTTATCACTGTCATGTTGCTACTGTTATGAATCATCATGTAAATATCTGATATGCAGGATGGTCTTAGGCGACCCCTGTGAAAGGGTCGTTCGACCGCCAAAGGGATCGCGACCCACAGGTTGAGAACCGCTGCTCTAGGGACTGGGGAAGAGAAGGGGAAGGTTAGGCTCAGAGGCCCTGACAGAGGATTCTCCCGAGGGGAGTGGTCCCCCACTGTCAGTCATCTCGGAATGAAGCAAACCCTAGGATAGGAGAGGAGAGTCGAGGAGGAAACTGCTTCCCAGTCTGGGAGTTGAGACTTAGATTTTTTGTATGTTAATCCTCACCCAAGGGGATTTTTCCCATTAATTTTTAGAAAGACCGGAAAGGATGGCGGAAGAAGAAGCAGGATAGAGACAGAGATGTGAGAGAGACACATCCATTATTGGTTGCCTCCTGCTCCTGCCCCAGCCACGGTCGGCGGTCAAACCCGAAACCCAGGTACATGCCCTTGACCAGGAATCAAACCCGTGACTCTTCAGTGTATGGGCAAATGCTCTAACCACTGACCCACACCAACCAGGGTGAGACGTAGACTTTTGTTAGCAGAGAGAAGTTTGGGATTACTTCTCCTGGAGGGAGGTCAGCTGGCCCTTCCCCCTGGCTGTCAGGCCGGGTATTAGTGGGTTTTCCCTGAACTCGAGAGGGACTATGCGTCCAGGTAGGTAGGTGGTTGAATGTAAAGGTCCCATGGAGGGACTGAGCCAGTGGATTCCAAGAACAGCCATAGCCAGGATCTTAGTCTATGTTTTCTGTTAGCTTCCCTCAGTTATTCCCATGCCTTCAACAAACCATAATGGAAATCTCAGCTTAGTCCCTGATGTTATTTGCAAGGAATTGAGGGTAGGGTCTGTGTCCATGCTTCGGGCAAAGCCATATAGGGGGAGAAACAACACCTGGAAGGAAGCAGATTGCACTAGGACAGTGGTTGGCAAACTCATTAGTCAACAGAGCCAAATATCAACAGTATAACAACTGAAATTTCTTTTGAGAGCCAAATTTTTTAAACTTAAGCTATATAGGTAGGTACATTCAACTTTAAATTCATGGTTTTCGTCTTCCGTTTTTCTTTGCTTCTTCTTTGTAGTCATCTCAAACAGGGCACCTAAAAAAATGTTTCATTTTATAATAATAAAGCCACCAACACAAAAGAATTACAGTTCTTAAATTGATGACAATAATACCTGTAGGATTTGCAGCTGGTTGGAAAAATACAGGTAACTTTATGCTTCGAGTAGGTACTTTTGTCACCCGTGCGCGATTTGCGGACTTGACTAGCACTAACCACTGCACCATAAGACAGCTGACTGACTGGCTCACTCATCTCGTGCATGAATCGCACGCGCCTCTCCCACTGTGTATCCCGCGGCCCGCCTGCACCTCGTCTCCCGTCGCCCGAACCCCCACTTCTTCTAACGCCACTTCTTCAAAATAGACTCACCCAGGCCGAAAAATGACTTCTGCGCATGGGCCACGAAGTTTCAATCGCACTGTACGTGTGCGCCCACACGTGGTATTTTGTGGAAGAGCCACACTCAAGGGGCCAAAGAGCCGCATGTGGCTCGCGAGCCGCGCTTTGCCGACCACTGCCCTAGGGCACAATGTAGGTCTACAGCAAAGGGGCTGTGGTCTCAGCCAGATGTGGGCTGATGAGGCAGGGGACAAGAGTGATGCATCGAGGAGATTTTCGCCATGACATACTGGAAGTTACCACTGCATACCAAAGAGCACACCAGCTCTTCCATCAAGGGAAGGAGGAAGAGAGGTAAACCCATGAACTAGAACCCGGGTGAAGCTGTGAAATAGCACCATCAAGTATCTGTGCATCACACACACACACACACACACACACAGATGGCATGACTGATTTTTGTCTTGTGCACAGTCATTAGCTCGTCTTATCGCCCTGACATTTAATATCTTCTCTGCTTCTCTATATTCCTCTCTTCCACAATTTGAGATCTTCCCTCTTTCCTCCCATCCTTATTTCTTTCGCCAATGGCAGCCACCAGAAAGGAGGGCAGGCTCTCCTTCTGCACCTGCCAGGACCGTCTCCTCACTAATTACACTCCTCTGATGCGATTTTGCCACTTCTCCTAAAGAACAGACTTCTCTCTCCTGCTTTCCTGACCCACCTGGATTCTTTGCTTAATGCACCCATTCCACTGACTTACTTGTCTCCTAAAATCTCCTCACATACTCCCAGCCTTAATATCTCAAAATACCTGATTTTCCTTTTTTTAAAAAATATATTTTTATTATTGATTCCAGAGTGGAAGGGAAAGGGAGAGAGAGGTAGAAACATCAATAGTGAGAGAGAATCATTGATCAGCCGCCTCCTGCGCGCCCCATACTGGGGATCGAGACCGCAACCCGGGCATGTGCCCCGACCGGGAATTGAACCTGGTTCATAGGTTGATGCTCAACCACTGAGCCACGCGGGCCGATACTCCTGACTTTCTTACTGGGCCCACTCTGTTCCTTCTCTCAGTGCCTCTAATCCTTTTTCTTATCCTCTTAGCTCACCCCATAATAATTATTTTTATGTCAGAAATTTCAGACCCATGACTTAAAAGTGTTCAGGATTGCTTTAGACCTTACCTAAGTCTGCACGGCCCCTTTATCTGGATGCCCCTCTCCCCATCACAGTGTTCCACAGGTACAATTAGACCGGAAGTGAGGCCAGGGTTTATTTAAACTCGGAGTGACCAGGGAGGTCTTCAGTGGCGTCCATATGTGTGAGATTAGAAGCTGTTAGATCAGGGCTAGGATTTTTGCTTTGCATTTCCGATGTTAGGCAAAATACTAAAAATGACATTTCTTGAATGGAGATTTGCTTTTTAGTTATTACCTTTTTAAAAAAATATATTTTATTGATTTTTTTACAGAGAGGAAGGGAGAAGGATAGAGAGTTAGAAACATTGATGAGAGTGACACATCAATCAGCTGCCTCTTGCACACCCCCAATCAAGGTACATGCCCTTGACTGAGATCGAACCTGGGACCCTTGAGTCCGCAGACCGACGCTCTATCCACTGAGCCAAACCAATTAGGGCTCTAGTTATTACTTTTAAAGGAGACAGATTGACTCTCCACAGGGAATTTAGCCAAATATCCTGACATTTATTGCTAATCCAGATGGTTCCACATAAGGACCTTTCTGAAGAGGTTAATGGGGCTGGTGTGAGTACAGGATCGGGGGACAGAGCTCTCAGCCGTGGCAGATCCCACGCGTGATGAGACGAGTCAACGGGATGAAGAAGCACAGTCATTGGCCCCATGGGCACCGCTAGCCTCAGGCCCCTGGCTTGTCCCAGTACCCACAGGACATAGGCCAGTGATCCAGCAGAAAGAACAGTCTCTTCTCCATCAGGGTTTGAAAGAGCAGAGCAGAGCAGCCTCTTTCCCTCGGGCGAGGGAGGAGCAGAGCTCTGGGCGACTGGGGCCCGTTGAAAGCAGAGAAGTTCTACCTTCGAGAAGGCTGTGAAAACAGAAGCTTTTCAGACAACACGCGCAGAGCCAATAAAGAACAGAAGAGAAGTGTCTCTGGGAGCCTGTGTGTGTCCTTGTCTACCCTGAGACTCGCCACCCCTGAGGGTTTTCTGGGAATCTCAGGCTTGTTCAAAACACCCCCAGTTCCCTAGACAGCGCCTCCCTGAGGTTCTGAGGTCTGGAGAGGGTAGCATGGCCATTGCAGTGACTAGGGAGGGAGGTCTAGGATTCAAGGGAGAATGAGCAGCCAATAGCTTAGCCCCTGGTCCTGTTACAGCTTACATCACAAATAAAATGTGCTGTGCGTTCAATATGCCGCCGGCACAGCCAGCTATCTCCAGCAGAACTCCTCCCACCGGCGACCTCAATTTTCTGGAAGAGTTTTTTTGAGACTTAGTGTTATTCCTTTCTTTACTTTTTTTTTTAATTTAAATTTATTTCAGAGAAGAAGAGAGTAGGAGAGAAATAAAAAATCAATGATGATAGCAACCCATTGACCAGCTGCCTCCTGCATGTCTCACACTGGGGATTGAGCCCACAACCCGGGCATGTGCCCTGACCAGGAATTGGACCAGTGACCTTTTGGTGTAGAGGAGGATGTCCAACCACTGAGTCATACTGGCCAGGCCAGTGTTATGCCTTTCTGAACTGTTCGATAGAGTTCACCAGTAAAGCCATCTGAGTTTTCCTTGTGAGGTTTTCAACTACAAAGTTAATAACTTGAAAAGTGTATTTCTTTCATCTTCAGTGTCCTTCGGTGGTTGGAGTCCTTAATATTAATAAGCACCAGGTGAGTGTGCTTATGTGCTGACAGAAGATCATGTGTTTGCCAGACTGGTGGGTGCCAGAAGGGAGAGGGGTTGGGGGCTGGGTGAAGGGATTGAGAAATACAGACTGGTAGTTACAGAATAGTCATGGGGATGTAAGTTCAGTGTCGGGAATATAGTCAATAATATTGTAATGACTATGTATGGTGCCAGGTGGGTATTGGAAATATGGGGGGGGGTGAACATTTTATAAAGTATATGATTGTCTAACCACTATACTGTAGACCTAAAACTCATACAAAATAATATTGAATTGAAAAAAATGAACATCTCAAAAGAAAAAGATAATGTATTTGCAGTGTTTCTAGCAGAGCAGGGGCTTAGAAAAATATAGTCATTATTATTGTTACCTTCTGAAGAGAAAAAGAACAGTCTCTGACTAAGACAAAAAAAAAGTCTCCAGGTTAATTTCACTCAAAAATCTATACTACAGAATTCGGGACTCCCCTTCTCCTCTCCAACGTGAATTCATGGTACATGAAGGCCTTGCTCAGAGACTCTTCGCAAACTGCCAGCACTCCCACTGTGGCACAAAGCCCGCTGTACTGCGAGTTTATGACATGTTTTTACATATGTTATCATTATAAAAATAATCTTATATGTATCATCATTATAAACGTAATCCTACATATATCATCATTATAAACGCAATCTTACATAATTATAAAAATAATCTTACCTCTGTCATAATTATAAAAATAATCTTACATGTATCATCATTATAAACGTAATCCTACATATATCATCATTATAAAAGCAATCTTACATAGGCCATAATTATAAAAATAATCTTACCTCTGTCATAATTATAAAAATAATCTTAGATATATCATCATTATAAAAGCAACATTACATAGGCCATAATTATAAAAATAATCTTACATCTGTCATAATTATAAAAGTAATCATCTCTCTGTATTCAGAGAGACTGTCCCTGACCAGTTCACTGAAGCAGATTCCCCGTGTTATTTCCTGTGTGTGTATAGCTGTGGGATTTTTATATTGGTGGAAACTAACATACATACCAAGAAAGAGCACAGAACACGAATGCACATCTGAAATTGTGTTAACGTGTACATGTAACTATGACCGGGTCAGGAATTGAGTGTCGCCGGGGCCACAGAAAACTTCCCCACGGCAGGTGCTCCTTCCTAACGACGGTCTCCTCACCTAGTTGCCTCATCTGGTGGGAACATGATCCTTCCTCTTACGAAATGTATAGTTTTATAGCCTTATCACACCATATTTTTGCTTGGTTTTGAATATCAATATAAATGGAGTCAAACAGTCCGCATTTTATAAATTATCCATGTTTTCGTATGAAGCTTGCTTTTTTTCTCTATAGCATTCCATTAGATGACTATTAGAGCTGAGAACTATCCAGCATCAGTGAAAAACATCATCTCAGAGATTCAAGGAAACCTAAAAAGCCAGGCCAGCGTGGCTCAGTGGTTAAGTGTTGACGTATGAACCAGGAGGTTACTGTTCGACTCCTGAGCAGGGCACATGCCCGGGTTGCGGGCTTGATCCCCAGTGTGGGGCGTGCAGGAGGCAGCTGATCAATGATTCTCTTTCACCATTGATGTTTCTATCCCTCTCTCCCCCTCTTTCTTCCTCTCCCTGAAATCAATAAAAATATATTTTAAAAGAGAGAGAGAGAGGAGGAAGAGGAGGCCCAAGAGAAATGCACCACTGGTCATGACCTACAGTGTTGGGTCTCTGTTCTCAAGGAGGTAGCAGCACTAACGCTATGGGTGCAGTTCCGAGAAACCTGGGGTCAGCCCATAGGGTTAGGGCCGTGGTCGGCAAACTGTGGCTCTTTGGCCCCTTGAGTGTGGCTCTTCCTAAGCCTTAGGAGTCCCCTAATTAAGTTAATAACAATGTACCTGCCTATATAGTTTAAGTTTAAAACATTTGGCTCTCAAAAGAAATTTCAATCGTTGTACTGTTGATACTTGGCTGTGTTGACTGATGAGTTTGCCGACCACTGGGTTAGGGGAACAGAACATCTTCTTCTTGGGGCCTTGAGCTGAGCTCGTTTCTGATCATTAAGGTCCGGGTGGGCAGCAGATGAAGGGTGAAGGGCTTAGTCAGGTGAGAAAGGAACAAGGAGCACTAATTAGAACAAGGCAGCGTGGAGCTCCAGGTGCCATTCAGAGGTGGGCGGGGGACACGTGAAAGGGTGTCCGTGCGTTTAGCAGATATGAACATACTCAGGGGGAAAAAAAGCACAGCTCTTATCATTTCAAAGACTTAACATGAGCCAAAGTGTTGAAAAGGCCAGGTTAGAAAGAAGACATAGCCTCCTCTCCATGTCTTAGAAATTTTCTGAAGATGTATGCTCACCCATAGACTAAGAAAGTGAGGTTCTTGTAATACCTCCACACCCCCCTCATCCCCAAAAAATTTCTCCCCCAAGTCGGCCAGGTATGTCCAAAGGCGCTGGGATGAGGACCCCCTGCTTGGGTTCGCTGGAGTGCCAGGTCTCTATAACTTCAAAGGTGAGGAAATGGCCAACATTTCAAATCTACAAGACCCTGTTACCAACTGTGGTCACCACGCTGTACATTCGAGTCACAGACTGTATCCATCTTATAGCTGAGCGTCTGTGCCCTTACACCAACCTCTTCCTATTCCCTTCACCCCCGTCTCTGGCAAACACTTTTCTATTCTCTGTTTCTATGAGTTTTACTCTTGCTGCTGCTGCTGCTGCTCCTGCTGCTGTTTTTATTTGTCTTTCTCTGTCTGCCTTATTTTATTTAGTGCAATGTGAGATGGCGGGTGTGTTAACTAACTAGATTGGGGGCGGGGGAGAGGTCGTGTCATAATCCGCTTTTAAAGATACTCGTTTTGTAGTTGTACAAATGTCACAATGTATATCGAATCGCCATGGTGTACATTTTAAATAGCTAGTGGCCCAAGTGGAAATCTCCTATATAATAAAAGCCTAACGTGCTAAGTGTCCGACCATTTGTTTGACCATTCTATCAGTCGCTATGACATGCACTGATCACCAGGGGGCAGACGCTCTGACCAGTAGGTTAGCTTGCTGCTGGGGACTAGCCGATCGGGACTAGGCCAGACAGGCCAACACGCCCTGGAGCCCTCCTATGGTCCCTCCCCAGCCCTGATCATGCACCAGTTGGGTCCCTAGGCCTGATCTGCACCCTCTCACAATCCAGGACCCACTCAGGGGATGTCAGAGAGCCGGTTTCGGCCCGATCCCCACAGGCCAGGACGAGGGACCCCACCAATGCACGAATATGTGTACCGGGCCTCTAGTATACTTTATAAAATGTTCCCCCCAATATTTCCAATACCCACCTAACACCATACATAGTCATAACAATATTATTGACTATATTCCTTATGCTGAACTTTACATCCTCATAACTATTCTGTAACTACCAATCTGTACTTCTCAATCTCTTCACCTAGACCCCCAACCCCCTGCCCCTCTGGCACCCACCAGTCTGGCAAACACATGATCTTCCGTCCTCGCATTAGCACAGTCACATGGTGCTTATTATTATTACGGACTCCAACTACCGAAGGACACTCAAGAAGAAAGAAATACGCTTTTCAAGATATTAACCTTCTCACAAGGAAAGTTCAGATGCTTTACTGGTGAACACTATTGAACAGTTCAGAAAGGAATAACACTGCCCTGGCCAGTATGGTTTATCTTGTACTCTGAAAGGTTGCCAGTTCAATTCCCAGTCAGGGCACATGCCTGGGTTGCAGGTTCGACCCATGGTAGAGGTTGTGTAGGAGGCAGCCAATGGATGTTTCACTCTCACATCAATGTTTCTCTCTCTCTCCCCCTTCCTTTCTCCCTCTCTCTCTCTCTCAAAAAAAAACACACAAAAAAACACACCAACCAAACAAACAAACAAAAAATGAATAACACAAATTCTCAAAAAAGTCTTCCAGAACATTGAGGAGGAGCTAGTGTGTCCTAACTCATTTTATGGACCCAGCATTACCTTAATACCAAAACCAAATAAAGGCATTCTAAGAAAAGATTCCAATATGTGACATAGCTTTCGACTTCTAGAACTTGGCATGCACCTTTCTCTCTTTAAAGAACACCATTGATCTTGATTCTGCTTAGCCAAGTCCTATTATTCAATACATTGTACTCCCTCCATAAGTTGTTCTCTTATTCTAGTCAATGGTGTTTGACTCCACTTCTGAATAGCTTTTGGTCTGATTACAACTGGACTGCAAAACTCTCTGGAAGGAATGGGGTTCCATAGCAGTGAACCTCCAAACAGGCTTCTTGGACAAAGGCAACTGTTTTAAATTCATCCTCAAAGGGGCGGAAATATATGAAAAGAGTGCGAGGAAACAAACTGGGGGACCAGCAAAGGTAGCTACAGCAGCCAGGCTAAAGCGATTGACGCTTAGACTTGGGTTGTGTCCTAGTCATGGTCCAAATACAACTTAGTCAAGAGACATGGGAAAGAAAAACAAGTGGACTTAGTGAGCTGTCAGAAGGGGCAGAGAGGGGCATAAAGAGAGAGAAAAAAACATGTTGGGGGGTTTGTAACCTTTGAGTTGCCCCCCCCCCCCCTTTGAATAGGTGCCATGGTTTCCTTAACGTATAATCTGGTTGTTTGCCTGGGGAAAAATGCAATTGTTGCAAAATAGAATGTAAATGATCTCCTTTATTTTCCTGCCTCCGATTTCTCCCAGCTGTGGACTAATCCTATATAATAAAAGCCTAATATGCAAATCGACTGAACAGCAGAACGACAGGTTGTTATGATGCACACTGACCACCAGAGGGCAGATGCTTAATGCAGGAGCTGTCCCCTGGTGATCAATGCGCTCCCACAGGGGGAGTGCCGCTCAGCCAGAAGCTGGGCTCATGGCTGGCGAGTGCAGCAGTGGTGGCAGGAGCCCCTCCTGTCTCCATGGCAGCACTTAAGAGCAGTGAGCTGAGCCATAAGGAGCAGTGAGCAGGCAGGCAGTGAGGAGCGAGGGGTCCCAGACTGTGAGAGGGATGTCTGACTGCTGGGGAGCGGGCCTAAGCCAGCAGGCAGACTTCCCCTGAGGACTCCCGGACTGCGAGAGGGTGCAGGCCAGGCTGAGGGACCCCTGCCCCACCAGTGCACGAATTTTGTGCACCGGGCCTCTAGTAGTATATATTCCTCTGAGATTTCCTATCCTGTAATTGGCTCGCCACTTGGGACAATCTGATATGGTGACGTCTTGGGTCCTTGTGCGAGACATGTTTTATTGAATGATAACTGAATTTGTGGTCTCCAACTCCATTCTTATCAGACATGCTGAGAATCTGAGGTGAGCTCCTTTCTTACCTTCACTTGAATGGTTCTCCCCTTGACCAGCCCAGTGTTAGTCAATGTGGCTGAATCAAGGAATCCAGCACCATCCATGGGTGTGCCACGCATTTGTGTGCCTGTGGGGTAGAGCCTGGTACCGGGGCTCAGTGGGCTAGTTGGTAACCTCACACAGAGTTCGTCTGGAACACCCAAAGGTTGCCAAAGGTTGGACAAGGCAGAGAATGTGTGGAATCTGAAGGTGGCTCCCAGCTCTGCTTCCCTTAGATCCCCTGCTTTTTCTGGGATGATCTTGTGACTCATCCCAGAGTCTTCCTTTGATCACCGCTTTCATATGCAAATGTCTTGGTCCTGACCCTGTGTGGGCTCTGGAACAGAGAGAGGAAGCGGAGCACCCACTCTCTTAGAGGCGGGGCCTCCCAATGCAAGTGAATGAAAGGCACCTTTTAGAGCTCAGGATGCACCTGGAAGAGCCGGAGGCTGGGAGGAAATGCAGCTTCGTCTCCACCCCACAGCCTGTCTAGGACACCATCCCTGAGCCCTCCCTGGAGCTTGGTTTCTTGCCGCATCATCCTTTTCCCAGCGTCTATGGGCTGGCTCCCGTTCCTCCTGCTCCCAGGAGCCCTCCTGGTCTTGTGCTGCTCTTCCGCAGGCGGTAAGTCCCGTAGCAGGGAGTCAACGTGGGCAGGGGGAGGGGGGCAGGGAGTCATGTCCTAGAAAGTCCTGAGGAGGAGGAGCAGAAGCTGCAGGGACAGCGTTTGCTGGGCCCAGGCCCCTGAGCCCTTGGCTGCTGCAAATTCCCTTCCCCACCATGGAAACCCTCCCGTGGTGGGGCCCTGCTGTGCCTGCTATTCAGTAGCTTCACCGAACTGTAACTCCCGGGATGATGTGAGGGGAAGAGCTGAGAAGGAACCACTGAGGTCTGTACATGGGCACGTTAGAGAGCAATACACCATTTCTCTCAACTGAGCCCCAGGCCTTCATAAGTAACTTGGAATAGGGATCCCCCTCTTCCCTTTTCCCCAAGGGATCCTGGGTCTTCTCTCTCAGACAAGCTTACCTGGCTCTACCAGCAATAAAATGCCTAGTTCGCCCTAACTGGTTTGGCTCAGTGGATGGAGCGTCAGCCTGTGGACTGAAAGGTCCCAGGTTCGATTCCGGTCAAGGGCATGTACCTTGATTGCAGGCACATCTCCAGTGGGAGGTGTGCAGGAGGCAGCTGATCGGTGTTTCTCTCTCATCAATGTTTCTGGCTCTCTATCCCTCTCCCTTCCTTTCTGTGGAAAATCAATAAAAAAAAATATATAAAAAATAATAAATAAATAAATAAATAAATAAATAAAATGCCTAGTTCAGGGTCCCCGCTAGAAGCCACAGATGCAGGATGAGCCTGAAAAGAAAGAAGGGAGAGAGCTTTCTGGTAACCCTGCATGACATAGAACCAGGTTTCCTGAGGTAAATGTGGGCTGTGCAGGGAGGGTTCCCCGAGAGGACAAGAAGCCTGGAAAGCCCTTTCCCCCGCAGTGGGGCCCTTTTCTCTTTCCCTAACTGTTTGGCGTTCCTTGGCCTCACCCCATGGTTCTCACATAATGTCCAGATCCTACAAGGAGAATTCCAGTTTGCACCTCCTGCGATGAATTTGTCGGCAAGACCTGCAGAAAGAATTTAGGTTCCTGTAAATCCAGATACCCTGACTTTGCTTGCCAGACCAGAGAAGTGTACACTCAACATTACACCGGAGGTGAGGTGAGGGCTGGAGGGAAGGGAGGGATGGGAGGTTGAACGTTATGCCTTGGCCTGGCGAACCAACAAACAAAAAGAGCCTTAGGTCTGGAGTTCGAATTCTTTAGTCCCACCAGCTCTAGCGTGAACCCAGCGGATGGTCTAGGGCACGTGGTTTTCCTTCTCTGAGTTCAAATTGCTCATCTGTACAATGATTAAGTTGTGTGTGTGTTTTTAATATGTTTTTACTAGCAGTTTGGTGCATAAATTTGTGCATGGGTAGGGTCCCTCGGCCTGACCAGTGATGATCGGGGCTGTCTCACCCAGTCTGGGGGGGAGGGACCGCAGGAGGTTGGCCATGATTGGAGACAGCCGGCAGGAAGTGGGGAGGGACCGTGGGAGGTTGGCTGTGGGAGCGCATTGACCACCAGGGAGCAGCTCCTGCATTGAGCATCTGCCCCCTTGTGGTCAGTAACTCATCATAGCGACTGGTTGACCAGTCATTCGTTCGATCAGTCATAACGGTTGCTTAGGCATATATAGAGAGAGGAAGGGAGAGGGGTGGGTAGAAAGAAACATCAATGAGAGAGAAACATCATTGATTGGCTGCCTCCTGCACTCCCCTTAGTGGGGATTGAGCCCATAACCTGGGCATGTGCCCTGACCGAGAATCGAACTGGTGACCTCTTGGTTCCTGGGTCAATGCTCAACCGCTGAGCCACACCAGCTGGCCAATGATTGAGTTTTAGTGGATGACCTCCAAATCCCATCCATCTCTGACATCCAGGGACTGAATCCCTAATCAAGTCTAGCTGTTATAGCTCTTTGCTGCAAATGCATGTGGGTGTTGGGGGTGGGAGTAGGGTATCCTGGAAGAAGGCCACCCCTTTGGTGGATGGGTCTTCAATTCTTAGACTCTTCCTAAGGGGATGGGAGTGGAGGGGCGCTACTCACTCAGCCACATTCCCTGGCACACCCCGAGTCTAACCTGGGCCTCTCTGCTATTTTCCCACCCTCTTCAGAATATGTCTACCAGTACTCCACCCTGGGCTGCCCCAAAAGATGTGTGGAATATATACGCATCACCAACAAGAGGAAAGACGTATCCCTCTGCTGCAATGAAAGCTACTGCAACAGCTTGTCAGTCAAGGATGAGGTTCCATTCTACCCCCTCATATCAGAGAATTTACAACTCAGCTGACTGGCAGGGACCTCCTCCCAACTACGCCCTGCCCATCCTTTCTGAACAAACCTCAACATCCAGAAAAGCCTTTGCTCTCAACCGCAGCCCCACCCCCACCACACCCCCCACCCCCCCGCCCCCCACTGTCTTGAGAGCCAAGAGGCCCAAGAGAAATGAACTGTGGCTGAGGAAGGACTGTGGTACAACTTTGAAATACCGTCTGGGCCAAGCGAGGCCCACCAGGCCTGGTAGTCTGTTTTTGCTGTTCTGGCCAAACCCCAAGTCTAAGTGGGGTGAGGAAGTGAGGGAAGCTGCCCTGGGACATCTGGGGGCCCTGAATGGATTACAAGAACAACCCTCATGAATAACAAGACCAGATGCAGGGCAGCCCGCGGACTGTTTCTGTAACCTGCCCGATAAGAAGGAAGGGATGCAGGGCAGAGAAGAGTCGGGCAAAGGTTCCCAAGTCACTTCATTTCATTTCATCTCTCAAATGTATAGGATCCATCTTTCAGGCGAATGGAAATGAAATAAAAAAGCTGGGGTAGCCGAAACCGGTTTGGCTCAGTGGATAGAGCGTCGGCCTGCGGACTGAAAAGTCCCAGGTTCGATTCCGGTCAAGGGCATGTACTTTGGTTGCGGGCACATCCCTAGTGGGGGATGTGCAGGAGGCAGCTGATCGATGTTTCTTTCTCATCGATGTTTCTAACTCTCTATCTCTCTCCCTTCCTCTCTGTAAAACATCAATAAAATATATTAAAAAAAAAAAAAAAGCTGGGGTAGCAATACTTACATCGGACAAAATAGACCTCAAAGTGAAGGCCATAACGAGAGATAAAGAAGGCCACTTCATAATACTAAAGGGATCGATACAACACGAGGATATAACCCTGATAAACATATATGCACCCAACGCAGGAGCACCCAAATACATAAAAAAAAAAAAAAAAAAAAAAAAACTCCTGGAAGATATCAAGGAAGAGATCAAGGAAGAGATCGACAACCATACAATCATAGTAGGGGACTTTAATACACCACTGACATCCCTGGATAAATCCTCTAGACAAAAAAATCAGCAAAGAAACAGCAATCCTAAATGACTCACTAGATCAGATAGACTTAATTGACATCTTCAGAACATTTCACCCCAAAGCCACAGAATATACGTCCTTCTCAAGTGCACATGGGACATTTTCAAAAATAGACCATATATCGGGTCAAATGTATAGGATCCGAAATCCCACCAGGCCCCCGACCTTCTAGGTCTGGGGCGTCTCAGAAACAAGAAGGGCCTGACCAGCAGGACAGGGTTTGCCCTGGGGGACCCTCCGCCTTCTCAGGGCTGGTTGGGTGATGAGGGCGGGGAAGGAAGTTTTCTGGCCACTGCAGGACTTAAGCCAGCGGTTCTCAACCTGTGGGTCGCGACCCCTTTGGGGGTCGAACGACCCTTTCACAGGGGCCGCCTAAGACCATCGGAAAACACATATATAATGACATATTGTTTTTATGATTAATCACTGTGCTTTAATTATGTTCAATTTGTAGCAATGAATTTGGGGGTCACCACAACATGAGGAACTGTATGAAAGGGTCGCGGCATGAGGAAGGTTGAGAACCACTGACTTAAGTGTTAAGAAGCCCGTATTCTGAAGGAGATTGCCGACTGCCTGAGTCTGAATCCTGCCGCTCCGTCTTCCCAGGAGATGGCATGAAACGACTCAGCATAAGAAAACGGAAGCGGGAAAGTGGGACCCAGGCCCTGCCCACCCAGAGAGACCTGGGCTCTGGGTAGCATGTAACTTTGGGGACATTTTCTAAGCTTCCTGAGCCTTCATTTCCTCCTCCGCAAACTGGGCTGAGAAGATCTTCCTCGCGTGGCTGCGGTGAAGACCAAATGATAAAACGTACCACTTTCCGTAGGGACCGGCACATATTAACTGTCCAATAGGAAGTAACTCTATTATTATTCACAGTCGTATTACGATTTAAATCCTAAATCAAAGAGAATTCAGTGTTGCAGTAACGGAAAACCAAGACAATGCCAGTTATTGTTTGGGTTGTGGTAAGCTATCGATGACAAAATGTCCCAGTTTAACCATTTTCAGTGTACAATTCAGTGATGTACATTCACATTGCGGTTTGGCCCTCACCTCTATACATTTCCAGAACATTTTCATCCTCTCCAACAGAAACTGTCCCTATGAAACAACAACTCCCCAGGTAAGGGGTTAATATAAAAAAATATGGCTCTGACCGGTTTGGCTCATTGGATAGTGTCGGCCTGTGGACTGAAGGGTCCCAGGGTTGATTCCAGTCAAGGGCATGTACCTTGGTTGCAGGCACATCCCCAGTGGGGGGTGTGCAGGAAGCAGCTGATCAATGTTTCTCTCTCATCGATGTTTCTAACTCTCTATCCCTCTCCCTTCCTCTCTGTAAAAAATCAATAAAATGTATTTTTAAAAAATATGTAAAGAACTCATACAACTCAGCAACAAAAAAAGACCAACTCCATTAAAAAATGGCCACGCTGCCCCCATGATATTTTTCCAAAGAATACAGAGATGCCAATAGGCACAGATTTTCCATTGGTCATTAGTGCAGTGTGGAGGGGTTAATAAAAGGCAGGAGTAATTTGGGTTTTTGTTTTGCTCTTATTTTTATTTTTATTAAGAAGGGTAACCTTGGCCGATTTTGCTCAGTGGTTAGAATGTCGGCCCCTGGACCAAAGGGTCTCAGGTTCAATTCCTGGTCTAAGGCATGTACCTCGGTTGCAGGTTCGATCCCCAGCCCTGATGTGGAGGAGGCAACCAGTCGATGTGTCTCTCTCACATCCATTTTTCTCTCTCTCTCCCCCTGCTCCCTATCTTCCACTCTCTCTCTCTCTCAAAGATCCATGGAAGACATACCCTCGGGTGAGGATTTTAAAAAAGAAGGGTAAAAGTGTGTTTCTTTCATTTCCTCTTTGGTTTTCCAAATCTTGAATCAGGGTAAATCATAAATAAATTTTACTAATTTAGCCATTTCTAAGTGTACTGTTTCTTAGTGGGAAGTATAATTCCCATGGTTGTGGAACAGATCTCCAGCAATGTTTCATCTTGCAAAACTAAAACTCTACGCCCATGAAATAACAACTGCCCACCCCCTCCTCTCTCAAGCGCCTGGCAACTGCCATTCTCCATCCTGTTTCTGTGAGTTTGACGCTGGAGGACCCTCACTGAAGTGGAATCATACGGTATTTGCATCTGGAGGCTGTCTCGTTTTACTCAGCTTAATTATGTTCTCAAGTTTCACCTATGATGTACCATGTGTCGTTTTTATTTTATTTATTTTTTGATATATTTTTATTTTATTTTTTAAATATATTTTTATTCATTTCAGAGAGAAAGGGAGAAAGAGACAGAAACATCAATGATGAGAGGGAACCATTGATCAGCGGCCTTCTGCACGCCCCCCACTGGGGATCGAGCCCACAACCTCGGCATGTGCCCTGACTAGGAATTGAACTGTGACCTCCTGGTTCATAGATCGACACAGCCTCTGAGCCACGCCGGCCAGGCAGAATTTTCTTCATTTTAAGGCTAAATGATATTTATTGCCACGTATACCCCACATTTTATTTATCCACTCATTGGTTGGTGGGGACTTGGGCTGTTTACACATTTTGGCTATTGTAAGTAATGCTGCTATGAACAGGGGTGTGCAAATATCTCTTTGAGACCCGCTTTCAATCCTTGTGGCTATAGACCAGGAGTGGAACTGCTGGATCATATGGCAATTCCATTTTTAATGTTTTGAAGAACAATCATGCTGTTGGCTACACCATTTTACATTTCACCAAGAGTGACCAAGCGTTCTTATGTCTCCACATTCTTGCCAACTTTTGTTTTCTGTGGGGTGTATTTTTGTTTTGTTTTTTGGACATACTCCCACCATCACCATGACCCATATGTAGTTCTTTCTGATGAGATCAGACATAATAAGTACACCCACTTACACGACAATATTTGGTTCTATTGGCTTTGATCTGAAAGGGGTTGTTGCTGGCATTTTAGCATTTAATAGCAAGCTCCCACAATGGCTAGTCCTACCTGTCTTCCCTTTTATCTCCTTTCTCAGCTCAGATTTGTAGATAAAAATCTATAAAAATTTTAAATTTGATATTCTAAAAAAAGTTGATTTTTAGAGTATATTTCTGGTGACTTTGAAAAAAATTTTACCTAAATTAAACACACAGAAAATAAATTTAATTTATTTTGTTAGTCTTTCCAAAAGAAAATATTCCATTTAGTTTGTTTTAAATTATGAGTGGGAGACAGTCAATGAGTAATAAAAAATACAAATAATCTCCATTTTTCTATAGCAAACAGCAAAGGAAAAGATAAAGAAAAGGCAAGGACAAGAGATGGAAAGAAAAGGAAAAGCCAAGAGATGGACAAAATGAGCAGAAATCATTATATATGTATGTGTGTGTGTGTGTGTGCATATATATATATATATATATATATATATATATATAGAGAGAGAGAGAGAGAGAGAGAGAGAGAGGCCAGATTATTATGACCACCCCATCAGTACAATGAAGTGAATTAGTTATGTAAATAATAATAAAACCTTGAGAGTATTTCTTTAAAGAAGTTAATATTCAGTATTTTTGGAAGTGTCAATGAAGTCCTGATGCGGTGGTCATAAAAATCTGGCCACTCAGTGTATATACTAGAGGCTCAATGCACAAAATTTGTGCTAAAGTAGGCCTTCCTTCCCCCGGCTGCCAGCACCAGCTTCCCTCTGCCACCGGGACCCAGGCTTCCCTTGCAGGCCCAGCTTCGTCCAGAAGGTGGTCTGGAAGGACATCTGGTCAGATGTCCGGTTTAATTAGCATATTACTCTTTTATTATTATAGATATGGAGAAAGATATAGAAATACACATTGCTATAGTTATAATGGGAAGATTTTTACATTAAACAAATGTAAACGAGAAGAAATAAATCTTTCTTTGCCTAAAACCACATTAAACTCACTCGTCTTCCAAAAAAATACTATTTCACTTTCTCAGTTCTGCCCAACCTTCTGGGAAGAGTTGCCCATACTCACTACTTCCTCCCATCATAGTCCATCCATCTCTCAACTCACTGTAATGTGGCTTCTGGGGCCATCACCCATGAGTCTTCTTGAGGAGTGACCTACACCCACTTTTTAAGGTTCTTGTCTCTAGTACCTAAGATTCATCCACCCCTGACCCCTTCTCTCCTCCCGGGACAACCTCTTTAGGTCTCATAACATAAGCTCTCAGTAGATCCCGACTTTGTATGTAGCATCTAAGGCTGATGATCGCATCTTTATGCCTCAGGCTTTGGAACCTTCTTAAACTTTGGGCTCTATCTCTCCATTTGACATATTTTCCTGAGCTGTCCCCTGACCTTAAACCCCTGATGTGTAGAATGGAACCCACGCCCTTTCTGGGCACATTCCAGTCACTCCTTAGTTGGTAGGAAGCAATTCAGGCAGCCAGGCAGCCAGAGAAATGCAATGATTGCCAAAGACCAGGACGTGCACGGTGAGAGGGGCTGGTGGTGAGTGCAGATGTGCAGGAAGCAGAACCCTTGAAACAAGGGTGAGCTGAGAGTGTTTGGTGTCACGGGGAAGGAGCCAGTGGCCATGAGGAAAGTGAGGAGGGAAACATGGAGGAGAGAGCAGGGTCCCGCATGCTCTTCAGGAGCCCACGTGGAGGCAGATAGGACCAGAGACGCCAGGGACAGGAGAGGGCCCATGGCCATCACCACTGACAAAGGAACTGGTTGTTTCTACAACTTGTATTCTCGTTCATTTCCTTGATTTCTATTACAGAAATGTTGACCTTTACAACAAAAGGTTACAATCTTCAGGGCCCCATGATAGGAATGTGCAGGTGAGCAATGATCTGAGCAGTCCAATTCAGTGTGCTCGTGGCTCCACCCACCTGGAAGAGAAGGAATTCATAGTCATCGTCAGAGGACAATGCTTGGACCTCAAGTAAGAGGAACTTCCCCAACTCACCAGGCCTGGTCCAGACTACAGACACGTCCACCTCTCAGCAAGAACTTCCTTAGGCTGGAGAGGCTCTACACAGTATCTGAAGTCAGGGGCCCGCTCAAGAAGTCAAGTAGAGCCTGGCTCACCAGCATTACCTTTCTCATTGATAAAGAAGAAATCTCTGGTTCTGCATCCGGGCCCTTCCAACACGGTGCAGTTTCCATTGCCTTCCAGACATTTGCCCTTATTAAAACTCTTGCAGACCATACACAATGTGGCTGGAGCTACGGAGAAATAGACATGAAGGCAGATCCCGGGGTTGAATGGGCTGGGGCCAAAGTGAGCTATGACACTGAGAAGGCCGAGGACTTCAAGAGAAAAGTATGACCCTAAATTCCTCCTCCAATATATGCTGCTTAAAAAAAAAAAATCCTCATCTGAGGATAGGTTTATTGATTTTAGAGAGAGTAAGGGAGAGAGAGAGAGAGCAAGAGAAACATCGATGTGAGAGAAAAACATTAATTGATTACCTCCTGGATATAGTCTCCCCCTCCCCCCACCCCCGCAGGATCAAACCCACCGGCTAGGCATGTGACCTGACTGGGAATCAAACCCACAACCTTTGGGTGCAGGGGACTTCACTCCAACCAACCGAGCCACCTGGCCATTTCAATATACTCTTAAAGCCTGGAAAAGGTCCCCTCACATTATGTACATTGATTTTTTTAGTATATGGAACTTTGACACAAGGTTCATGATTCCATTAAAAATAAAGTGAGCCCTAGGCAGCTTGGCTCAGGGGATAGAGCGTAGGCCTGTGGACTGAAGGGTCCCAGGTTCGATTCCAGCCAAAGGTACATGCCTGGGTTGGGGGCTCGATCCCCAGTAGGGGGCGTGCAGGAGGCAGCCGGTCAATGATTCTCTCTCAGCATTGATGTTTCTCTTTCTCCCCTCTCCCTTCCTCTCTGAAATCAATAAAGAAATATATATTTTAAAAAAATGACAAGTTTTGTTTTTAAAAAAAATTAAAAATTAAAAATAAATAAAGTGAAATGTCTCCACTTACCTTGGTGCCATGTTCCAGAATACAATAAAAGCATCTACGTAAGGCCGCCTTCCGCTAGAAATCTGTTTAAAATCATGGGGCATAACGACTATGCTAACCCCAAAGTGGGGGTGCAGTCCCACAAAATTCCTACCACAACTCCCACAAAAGGGAATTGGATGTTCAAACATATCTGAGTGATGACAGTGCACACACCATGAAAGTATTGGTTCTAGTTAAGTCCTTCAGTGACCTGTTCCCGCGGGAGCACTGCCCCCTGGTGGCTGCTTTAGAGAAAGTCTTGAGCAACCAACCATTGGCTCTGCCTCTGAGGGCCTTCCCAGCCAGCCCCAAAACCCTAAATGGAGAAAACCCCAATCAGTCCCAGGGAGTGACTGACCCCACTCTGAGGCTATTTGGAAGGAACTTGAACCCTTTCCCTGGTAGTAGTTTGGGTGGGACAGCAGAGAGAGACCTTCAACCCTTGCTGGTGATCATCTCAGAACCTCATCCTTGACTTCACTCCCTCCCAAGGGGACAGATCATCATCCCGGGAGTGCTCCCCTCCCCCATGCCCTCCCCCCTGCCCAGCTAGCCCAGGGCCTCACCCACTCCTTGGAAGAACATGAAAGGGAAGACTCCCAGCAGCAGCAGCAGCAGCAGCAGGAGCACAGGCTTGTCCATCTCAGTTGGGGATGGCAGGGAGATGCAGAGGGCCCTGGAGCAGGGAGCTGTGTGCCGGGAAGGGCTGGACAGGCTGCCCTGGGGTGCCGATGGGAGGGGCTGGAGATCTGGACTGAGCTGCTCCTGGGCTGTGGGCAGAAGCTTCCTCTTGCACACTGGCCAGTGGGTGTTTCGCTGCCACCCAGGCCCAGGAAATGTTCCCACAGAGCCACCCCACCTGGATACTTCTGAGGACGGAGGAACTTCTAGGTGCCCCCTCCTGCTCCATCGAGGTTGCCTCCTGAAGAGTAGAGACATGATTTCAGAGAGGATGGAAGAGGGAGAGAGGGAGAGAAACATCAATGATGAGAGAAAGAATCATTGATCGGCTGCCTCCTGCAGGCCCCACACTGGGGATGGAGCCTGCAACCAGGGCATATGCCCTGACTGGGAGTTGAACCCTGACCTCCTGGTTCATAGGCCAATGCTCAACCACAGAGCCATGCTGGCTGGGCAATAAAAACATTTCTTTTTTTAAAATTCATTCTGTGCCCATGAGTTCCTAGAGACCAGCGGTTCTCAACCTGTGGGTCGCCTAAGACCATTGGAAAACACATATATAATTTCACAGGGGTCGCCTAAGACCATTGGAAAACACATATATAATTACATATTGTTTTTGTGATTAATCACTATGCTTTAATTATGTTCAATTTGTAACAATGAAATTGGGGGTCACCACAACATGAGGAACTGTATTAAAGGGTCGCGGCATTAGGAAGGTTGAGAACCACTGCTGGAGACTCTCAAAGTTCACAGAGATATTTAGATGTTTAGACAAATCCGTGCCTCTATTCCAAGGTAAATATTAATAAGTGCCCATTTACTCCCTACGTGTTCCAGTCCAGGAAATAAATCAATGGCCCACCTACTTGGTGGTCAGGCACCATCTCTCTGCCTGTGTAGGAGCCTCTTTCTCTGCAGCAGCCAGACAGTGGGCACCCGGAACCACCACAAGCTTCCAGGCCCACGCCAACCCCCGTCAGACCTGCCAGTAATGTGTCCAGGCCCGGGCCCAACAAGGGCATGCCCTGGCCAGAGCACAGACTCAGATATCAGACCGGTCTAGGTTGGAAGCCCGGGTCCAGCATTTTAAAATGTTGAGGCCATGGCAGGTTATGTCATCTCTGTGCATCTCAGTGTCCTCTATTGAGGAGAGATTTCCTCTACTAAGGAGAAATGATAATCGTTGTGCCTAAGTCATAGAATGGCTGTAAGGAAATGTATGTATCCACGTTTATGTACTGGATGAATGTTAGGTTTCTAGCACAATATGCAACACAGAGCAAGGATGGGTAGGTGTGGAGAGCGGCTACAGTGTTTGAACAGGTTCAAGCCACGGACTAATGAGAGGGCACAATCCTCTCATGGCCACATGCAAGTCCCAGCTTGGAGGGCAGAGCCCTCCCAGCACAATGATAGCCAACAGCTAGAGTTGTAAGCTTGAACCTATGGTTCGAACACGTGGCCCCACGTGTCTGAATGATGTGGGCTTGACAGAGTTCAGGTGCATGCAGTTGAGTAGGATCGAAACCCAGGAGAATGTTGTAAACATCTTGACCACGCCCTTACTTGCCTCGTGGAATCTGGCTATCAAAGAAAGACACGGCTTGTAGTCCTTGGCGCTGTCGCTAGCTCTCCATCAGAGAGGACAGCGTCCCACCCAGACCCAGCTTTCATTCTCTTGTCTGTCTTTTCTCCATCCTTCACCGCCCCTCTCAGGGTCACCGAACCTGGCTGAGCTGGCGCGGCGCATAAGGCACCCAATGTGGGATGAGTATGCCATGGCTCGCCACAGGTAGACCTTTGCTCTGATGATTCTTGTGGGGCCAGGGAGAGGCTGTGAGTAGGATGCCTGATTCCTCCCATCCCTCCTGTGAAGGACAGACTGTTCCATGATGTGACCGCTGGCTGACCACTGCCAGCCCCTCGTGCTATAGGGTGTCCCAAAATTCACGCAAGATTTGAATTTTGCTTGAGCATTAACAACAACAACAACAAAAATAATTTTACTTGGTTTATTGAATAAGGTTCTAATATATTTTGTCCTTTTATTTCAATCCCTTCAATTTGATAAGCATTACCAAGTACCAATGATGGCCCAGGAGCAGGGACAATGAAGGCAAATGAAGACCATAGTTTTGCGTATGTGCCAGCAAAGCCGTGGAGGCCATTTACCCGATGTGCTATTCCATACATAACCCTATCCTGTATACTTTATGAATCAATAAAAAATTTATAATTTTTAATTATAAACCTGTGTTTTCTATCAAAATTACTTCTTGCGTGACTTTTGGGACACCCTAGGTCCAGTTATCTCCGGGGCAGAACAGATTGCTTTCTGTAGATGCCCTCAGAGACTCTCCGGCCCCTCCCTGTGGCCCATGCCTGCTGGTTCCTGGGACAGGCTGTAGCCCTTCCCCAGGTTAGAGTGTGAAGCTTTCCCCCTTGCCTGGGGCAGGTCACCCCTCCTTACCCCCATCCATCCTGCCCTGTCTTGACCCCTTAACGCCTACTGGGTGGTGCTGAGGAAATCCATGCTGTGTTGGTGCCCAGTGAGACACATAAGCTCCCTTAATAAAGTCATAATGTCGTATTGGAGTTTGACAACTCTTTCTTTTGTCTCTCAGCCCCAAGAAATCTGACATTACCCCTCCCCTGAAGGAGCTGCTCTGTGAGGGAGTGTGAGAGGGTAGGAAGGAGCGAGACCTAAGCTGGTCTAAGACACATCAGGCGTCCGAGGCTTTGTCTGTGGCCTTTCTCAGGTCACCAAAGAACAGTTGACATTCAATATGCTCGTAAGATATGTGGATAAAAATTCATGCCTGTGTATATGTATACATCTCCATGTGTGCATCCATGCTTATGAGAAGTCTACACATCACACAGAACGTTTAAAATGTTAATCTCTAAGAATTGCTTTGGTGGGTGTTTTTTTCCGTAATATTTTGGGTTTTAAATTTGTGTTAGAGTTACAGAAAACTTACAAAAATATTACGCAGTTTCTTACTCCGTTTCCCCCTACTGCTCACAGTTCACATTATATTGGTTTATGTCACAACTGGAAAAAAATATTCATTCATTATTATTGCCTAATGGGTGGTATTCGGGTTTCCTTCGGTTCACGCCCAGTATCTTTTTTCTCTTCCACGAAACTGTGTTTCTTTTACCCATCATGTCTGGACTGTGCCTGTTGTTGTTTTTGTGATATTGACAACTTTGAGGATCACTGTGCAGATATTTTGCAGAATGCCCCTCCATTTGGGTTTATCTGATGTTTTTCTGATTCGACTAGGGTGGCGGGTATGAAGGGAGGACCACAGAGGCAAAGTGCCATCCTCATCACATCATGTCAGAGGGACGTGCTTGTCCACCTGCCGTATTGCTGTTGGTGTTGACCTTGGTCACCTGGCTGACACTGGTTGCCAGGTGACGCCACAATAAAGCGACTTTTCCCCTTTCCATATTGTACCTTCTGAAAGCAAATCATTAAGTGTAGCCCATTCATTCTTTTTTAAATTTTTCTATTACTTGGTTAGTGTTTTTTAGAATAGTTTACAATAGTTAGGATTTACATTGCCCATCAGAAGATGGCTAATGAGGCAATTTTCATTTTTTTAAATATTTTTATTGATTTTTTTTTTTTTAGAGAGAGAGAGATGAAAAGGAGAGGGAGAGAGAAAAACATCGATGTGAGAGTGAAACAAGAGTTGCCTGCCTCCTGCATACATCCCATCTGCAGGGACTGAGCCTGCAATCCAGGCATGTGCCCTGACCTGGAAGGGAATTGGCAGTCTTTTGGTGTATGGGATGGCGCCCAATCAAATGAGCCACACTGGCCAGGGCTAAGGCAGTTTTTAAAATAAGAAAGGCCTCTTACTTGTCCTGCCTCCGTTATTCTGGCTCTCCCATAGTTCTCCTTACTACAACAAGACCTATCTGGATAAGTTGAATGTCGGCTGGAATACTGGAGGTACGTTTTATCACTACTGGCCTTGTTCCTGATGTTTCAGAGGCCCCGATTTAGATGGTGTCCACAGTGGCGAAGTCAAATGGCCTTGCATCTTAGCTCATATCCTACCTCAGTTTAAAAAGGTAAATCCATAAAATATAATTCCATTTGACATTCTGAAAATAAAAATAGATTTTTAAAAGGTCTTCTCATGAGTTCCCAAAAGTATCAACCACATAAAAATCACACAAAATGAATTTGTTCTACAAGAGAAACAAAATATCCTTCTTGCTTTGTTTTAATTTATAACTGAGAAATGTAAGATTATATTTTATAAGTAATTTTTTCAAATATATTTTTATTGATTTCGGAGAGGAAGGGAGAGGGAGAGAGAGATAGAAACATCAATCATGAGAGAGAATCATCAACCAGCTGCCTCCAACACACCCCACACTGGGGATTGAGCCCACAACCCAGGCATGTGCCCTGTCCGGGAATCAAACTGTGACCTCCTGGTTCATAGGTTGTCGTTCAACCACTGAGCCACACTGGCTGGCTGATAAGTAATTTAACACAACAATAATTTTCTCTATTTTTGTATCAAGACTGATAAAGGAGATGGAATGAAGGAAGAGGATAAGGACAGAAGTGCAACAAGGGGAAAGAAAAAGGGGTCAAAAGACAAGAGAAGTGCACGCAAAAGTTTAGCATCTAAATCCCCCCGCATCTAAAGCTGATGATCCCCTCTTCATGCCTTAGCCCTGGCAACCTTCTTGGACGCTGAGGCCTGTCGGCCCATCTACCAGTTGGACACATTTTCCTGAGTTTCCCACGGACCCCTCAGACTCCTGATCTGTAGAATGGAACCTGATTCCTTTCTGGGCACATTCCAGTCACTTCTAAGAGAAAGGCAGTAGAAGTCAGGTAGCCAAGGAAATGCAATGATGGTGAGGGACCAGGAATGCAAGGTGAGGAAGGCTGATGGTGAATTGCAGGTGTGCAGGAAGCAGAGACTTGAAACAAGGGTGAGCGGAGAGTGTTCCACATCATGGGGGAGAGCCGGTGGGGCCAGGAAGAAAGTGGGGAGGGAAACGTGGAGGAGAGAGCAGTGCCCTGCCTGCTCTCCAGGAGCCCATGTGGAGGGAACTAGGACCAGAGATGCCAGGGAAAAGACAAGTGGAGTGGATATCACCATCACAAAGAATTCGTTGATTCTATTACTTGTATTCTCGTCCCTTTCCTTGATATCGATTACAGAACTCTTGACCTTTACAACAAAATACTGAAATCTTCATGCCCCCGTAATGAAAAGACATCGGTGAACAATATTCTGCGCAGTCCAATTCGGTGCGATTGTGCTTCCACCCATCTGGAAGAGAAGGAATTCGTGTTCAGTGCCAGAGGACAACGCTTGGAACTCAAGTAAGGGGAACTTCCCTACTACACCAAGCCTGGTCCAGGCTACAGACACATCCACTTCTTAGCAAGGGCTTTCTCCGACTGGAGAGCCCCTACACAGTGTCTGAAGTCAGCGGCCTGCTCAAGACAGTAGAGCCTTGCTGAAACAGGTTTGGCTCAGTGGATAGAGCGTCAGCTTGCGGACTGAAAGGTCCCAGGTTCGATTCTGGTCAAGGGCATGTACCTGGGTTGCGGGCACATCCCCAGTAGGAGATATGCAGGAAGCAGCTGATCGATGTTTCTAACTCTCTATCTCTCTCCCTTCCTCTCTGTAAAAAATCAATAAAATATATTTAAAAAAAAAAAAGACAGTAGAGCCTCGCTCAACTGCATTACCTTTCTCACTGAAAGCGAAGAAATCTCTGGTTCTGCATCCTGGGCCTTGTTTCATGGTGCAATTTCCCTTGCCCCTCAAACAATGACCTTGCTTAAAATTGTGGCATACCATGCATAATGTGGCCGGATCTGTGGAAAACAGAAATGAAGGCTGATCCCAGGATTGAATGGGATGAGACCAAGGTGGGCTAGGACGATGAGAGGGCTGAGGATTTCAAGGGTAAAGTACTGCCTAAAATACCTCCTCTAGTATATTCTTAAAGCCTGAAGGTATTCCCATCTGATGATGTCCGTTGATTCTTTAAGTATATGGGACTTCAACACAAGGTTCTTGATTCCATTAAAAATAAAGTGAAAGGTCAGACTTCCAGGCAAGATGGCTGGGAGGTAAATGTGGGTACTCAAATCTTCCTACAACCACATCAAAACTACAGATAAATAACAGAACAACTATAATTCAGAGCTGCCTGAAATAGAGCTGAATGGAAGTCCTACAACTAGGGATTTGAAGAAGAAGCCACATCAAGACGGGTAGGAGGGATGGAGACGCAGAACAGGCTGGCCCCACACCCACGTGTGGTGATTTAAAATTAGGAGGGATAGCCAAAACCGGTTTGGCTCAGTGGATAGAGCGTCGGTCTGCGGACTGAAAGGTCCCAGGTTCGATTCCGGTCAAGGGCATGTACCTTGGTTGCAGGCATATCCCCAGTAGGAGATGTGCAGGAGGCAGCTGATCGATGTTTCTCTCTCATCGATGTTTCTAACTCTCTATTTCTCTCCCTTCCTCTCTGTAAAAAATCAATAACATATATTTAAAAAAAAATTAGGAGGGATATTTTGAGGAGCGAGAGATCCCAGTCCCACACCAGACCCACCCCCCACCCCCCAGTCCAAGGTTCCAGTGCCAGCAAGAAAAGTCCCCTTAAAATCCTGAGGGGTGTGTGGCTAGTGGGATGAGTGCTCTCAGAGACCCAGGCAGTTCCTCTGAAAGGGCCCGTGCACAGACTACTTAGATTCACTCCCTCTGAGATCCAGTGCTGGGATAGCAGCCAGCTTGAAAGGAACCAGGGACATACCAGGAGGAACTGAATTATCAGGCATCAGGGCAAGAATTGGGGGGTAGCTTTCTGACAGACCAAAGGACTAGCAGAGGCCATTGTTCCTTTTGTGAGACACCCTCCCACAGACAGAGCAGACTGGTGGGTGACATTTCTGAGACTCCATTAACCTGATTTTCTCCTCTCTAGGTAATTCCCTGAGGACCCATCCCACCCAACCTAAAGGCCCATCCAAGCTGTTTCTGGTGGCTTTTTTATACAACTGGCCTCTCTTGCCTCATGCTTTAGACTTTCCTAAAATCTCTCAAACTAGCAGCATCTGTCCTCTGTGTACCCCTTACTTCTTGTGAGGTGGTCACAGGCCCAGCACTAGCAGTATCCCCCCTTGGTTCACAGCTCGGTCCCTTCTGGGAACCTCCAAGCCCAACACAAGTAGAAGCCATCTGCAGATAGCCCTGTAGCTTGTGCTGGGTGGCCCCAGGCAGGGCACAAGCGGTGGCTGACTTTGCACCTCATGGGAGGCCCCTGAGTGAGTGCACCTGTTGGAAAGCTTCAGACCACGTCAGATTACCACCCTCCCATCTCCATGAGGGACACACTGAAGGCATGGACTCCATGAGCACCAAAGCTCCCACTGAAGCAAGCCCTGCCCCATAGGGTCAGCTCCTGCACAGTAGTTCCCTCGTTATAGTCACAGCCAGTCCTCACAGCACTGGCCTGGGGGTCTGTCCATTCCAGTGACACCAACAGCACTCAAGACTCAACTATGACAGGACAGTGCACACAACCACAGAGGGGCGCACCTGGAATGCCCAGCTCAGGTGACTGGAGGAACTGTGTCCCTGGGCCCTGCAGGACACGCACTACACAAGGTCACTCTACCAAGCCTGGGAGATGTAGCAGCAATACCTGATGCATGGGGGGAGGGGGGTGGGGGGGGGACAACATAGGGAAGCAGACAAACTGTGGAGACAAAGGAACAATTCCAAAATAAAAATATTTTTTAAAAAAGAAAAAGAAAGATAAAAATATGGACAATAAAATGGCAATGAATAAGATGGGAGGGAGTTAGGGGTATGGGTGAAAAAGGTGAAGGGATTTAGACGTACAAATTGGCAGTTACAGAATAATCATAGGATGTAAAGTACGGAAGAAATTTTCCAAGGAACACAAATGCATATATGCATGGACAACAATGTGGTGAATACACGGGGAGGAGGGGAGGCAGGGGGAGGGGGAAGACGAAGAAAAACGGGGGACATATGTAAGAGTATCAACAATTTAAAACAATACTTTTAAAGAAAATAAAGGGCATGGTCTCCCCTTACCTTGGCGCCATTGTGCAGAATACAATAAAAGTACCTGCTTACATCCACGTGAAGCTAGAGATCTGTTAGAATATCATGAGACATAACAACCGTGCTGGCTCCAAAGTGGGGGGGGGGCAGTCCCACAAAATTCCTATCACAGCTCCCCACCAAAAAAAAATTCACTAGATGTTCAAACATATTTAAGTGATGACAATGCACATAGCATGAAAGTATTGGTTCTAGTTAAGTCCTTCAGTGACCTGTTCCCGCGGGAGCACTGCCCCCTGGTGGCTGCTTTAGAGAAAGTCTTGAGCAACCAACCATTGGCTCTGCCTCTGAGGGCCTTCCCAGCCAGCCCCAAAACCCTAAATGGAGAAAACCCCAATCAGTCCCAAGGGAGTGACTGACCCCACTCTGAGGCTATTTGGAAGGGACCTGAACCATTTCCCTGGTAGTAGTTAGGGTGGGACAGCAGAGAGAGACCTCAAACTCTTGCTGGTGATCATCTCAGAACCTCATCCTTGACTTCATTCCCTCCCAAGGGGACAGATCATCATCCCGGGAGTGCTCCCCTCCCCCATGCCCTCACCCCTGCCCAGCTAGCCCAGGGCCTCACCCACTCCTTGGAAGAACATGAAAGGGAAGACTCCCAGCAGCAGCAGCAGCAGCAGGAGCACAGGCTTGTCCATCTCAGTCCGGATGGCAGGGAGATGCAGAGGGGCCTGGAGCAGGGAGCTGCGTCCCAGGAAGGGCTGGACAGGCTGTCCTGGGGTGCTGATGGGAGGGGCTGGAGATCTGGACTGAGCTGCTCCTGGGCTGTGGGCAAAAGCTTCCTTTTGCACACTGGCCAGTTAAATATTAATAAATACCCACTTACTCCCTAAGTGTCCCTGGGTGTTTTGCTGGCACCCAGGCACAGGAAATGCTCCGCAGAGCCACCCCACCTGGATACTTCTGAGGACGGAGGATGTTCTAGGTGCCCCCTCCTGTTCCCCTGAGTCTGCCCCCTGAAGAATGGAGGCATGATTCTTGGCCAGATCAACTGGACCCCTCAGTAGTCTGACCCTTTACTGTCTGGACATCCCACTGCCCAGGCCCAAGAACAGGGCTGTGCTAAAATGCCCATTTCCTCTAGGCCCAGTGCCCCTTATGATCACCTTCCCTCCTGTCCTTCCGCCCAAGCCAGTCCACAAACTGGCCGACAACCCCTCTCAGGGCTCAGGATGCTTTCCCCATAGGTTCAGTGCTTCTACCATTATGTTCGCAGTTAGAACCATGGCCCAGTGTTGGAGAAAAAATAAATCATGGCATTTGTCAGTGACAGTGAGGTAGACTTTATTCAAGGGGCCGGTGATAATGGGGTTTGGTAGTAGGAGAGAGAGATCGATCTCACCTCTGATTACAAGGACAAGTGCAGATTTATACCCAGGGAGTAGCGTGGGGCTCAGTCATGCAACATCACTAAGAGGAAACATGAAATATCGAGGTGAAGGGTTTTACTAAACTGACCTAGCAGGGTGATAGCTAAAACAAGAACAAAATGTGTCAAGGTCAGGAACCAGGTCCGGGACTAGTCAGGGAGAGTACTCAGAGGACCGTGACTCCTGTGTGATCAAAGTAGAGAGTTTTATCGTCTCTCGGTACTAAACTGGTATTGAAAATCCACCCTGGTTATGCATAGTAAAAAACACACACTCAGTCCTTTCTATAAACCAGATCTGCATCCCTGACTATCAGCCAATACATCATTTAAGACACACCTTCAGTCTGTCATAAACACGTCAAATATACCGCATATGCTACCTAAACACAAGGCAAGGAGGCCTAACAGATAGATAGGTGGCCATGTTATTTTACAAACTATGAAACAATTCCTACTATGTTCAACTCTTTTATTCTTCGCAGCCACTACACACACAGACCCACGTTCACCAAGCAGGATGTATATAGATGGCGGCTCTTGCCGACCGCTGCAGGACTTGGTTGGAAGGCTCAAAATTTGTACAGACACTTCTTCATCCGTGTGAACAAACCAGGTTTTAAATATTTTTTCTCCATTTTTATTAAAATTTTCTACTTATATTTTGTAAGTAAATCTCTTCAGCTCACTGATCATGCCTACTACAAATAGCCAAGCCTCCAACAGAGTGTTTATACATGGAGATCCCGTCAAGGGAAGGAGAAAGAAGCTAGAGAGAGATCCCAATGTGCAGAGTGCACACTAGAGAAAACCTTCCAGGGTGCAGGGCATCTCTCTCTCTCTCTCTCTCTCTCTCTCTCTCTCTCTCTCTCTCTCTCTCTCTCTCCCCCTCTCTCTTTCTCTCCTTTTCCATCTAGACATCCTTTCATGACATAGACCTTGACAGTCATGCTCACCAGGAAATCAGAATAACTTGGCAAAATGCCTGGTCAGGCTGTGCACGCGGTAAGCATTTCCAGCTAAACAAGGATTGATGGGACAAATGAATGAGTGCATGAGGCTCAGCCAGCCACCAGGAGAGGGGAAGGGCCAAGCACCCACAGACAGAGAGTCCGGCTGCATCCCACACTGGAGATCAGAGCGATCACACATGAGCATTCCCCTCACCACCTCCAGAAGACAGACATCATGCACAGTAGATTTCTGGAGGAGTGTGGGGTGTGTGAGTAACTGAGTGACTTTGCTGAGTCGCAGAGTCACCTTCCTGTTCAGCCTGCCTCTCTCTAACAGTGGCATTGAATTCCAGGGATCTCACAGTTCCCCAAGGCTACATCATCCCCATCATAATTGTGCAAACAAGGGGGTGAAGGGGTAGAAGTGGGGTAAATTAGATATAAACCCATTATTGGAGCTTCCAAGGAGCCGATTTGCTCTTCAGTAGAGTTATTTTACTGAAGATACACTGTTCTGTGCCAACTTGAAGAATGTAATAATGATGATACTACATAATGCATAACGTGATATTGGAAAGGGACATGTTATCCTGGGGGGACCTAGGACAAGGGGATGGGAAGGAAAGAAAAGAATGGTCTGGTCAAATATTCCTGAGGGAATGAATGCTTCCCAAACTTCCTGATGGTGTTTCCTAAGGAAAGCACAGTGGTGGGTCCTTTACTACGGAATTCTTTTAGCATGATGCACCTGATCTATCTAGGCTGCTCACAATGAACAAACTTTGACAGATTTATGGGCTGAGGCTCTATTAATAAAGGTCTGCGATGTCTATGTAATTATAGCAAAATAAAATGGAGCTGGTGTGTGACTGAAATGGCTCCATTTACATGTCTGATACCACACGTGGGTCATTGAGAGACGCCAAGCGTTCCGGTCTACCTTCATCCACTCTTCCTGAACACCATTCCATAAGGTCTCTACCTCAGGTGGGATGGAAAGGTAATTTTTAATGGTAGAATTGAAGTAGGGGAGTCTAGGGGAAGTCAATGTTAGGGCCCCAAAGTCTAGGGGAGTCTAGGGGAGGAATTGGAAGCATGATGGATGCATGTATTAAATTCATTCTGTGCCCATGAGTGCCTGCCAGACTCACAAGTTGGCAGAGATCTAATATTTAGACAAATCCGTGCCTCTATTCCAAGCTAAATATTAATAAGTGCCCATTTACTCCCTACGTGTTCCAGTCCAGGAAATAAATCAATGACCCACCTACTTGGTGGTCAGGCACCATCTCTGCCTGTGTAGGAGCCTCTTTCTCTGCAGCAGCCAGACAGTGGGCACCCGGAACCACCACAAGCTTCCAGGCCCACGCCAACCCCCGTCAGACCTGCCAGCAATGTGTCCAGGCCCGGGCCCAACAAGGGCGTGCCCTGGCCAGAGCACAGACTCAGATATCAGACCGGCCTAGGTTGGAAGCCTGGGTCCAGCATTTTAAAATGTTGAGGCCATGGCAGGTTACATCATCTCTGTGCATCTCAGTGTCCTCTATTGAGGAGAGATTTCCTCTGCTAAGGAGAAATGATCATCGTTGTGCCTAAGTCATAGAATGGCTGTAAGGAAATGTATGTATCCACGTTTATGTACTGGATGAATGTTAGGTTTCTAGCACAATATGCAACACAGAGCAAAGATGGGTAGGCTTTTGCTCTGATGATTCTAGTGGGTCCAGGGAGAGGCTGTGAGTAGGATGCCTGACCCCTCCCATCCCTCCTGTGAAGGACAGACTGTTCCATGATGTGACCACTGGCTGACCACTGCCAGCCCCTCGTGCTAGATCCAGTTATATCCGGGGCAGAACAGATTGCTTTCTGTAGACGCCCTCAGAGACTCTCCGGCCCCTCCCTGTGGCCCATGCCTGCTAGTTCCTGGGACAGCGTGTGAAGCGTTCCCCCTTACCTGGGGCAGGTCAACCCTTCGTACCCCCATCCATCCTGCCCTGTCCTATGTAACCCCTTCACTCTTGCTGGACAGAGAAGTTCTAAACTGTAATTGAGAAAGATGATAAGATGGTGGCAGGTATTCTCACAGTCATTATATGAGAGGCATTTTACACTAAAGAGAAGACACAGAACTTTCTTTACCTAAGAACATATTAAGCTCACTCGTCTTATAAAAAATACTATTTCACTTTCTCAGTTCTTCCAAAACTTCTGGGAAGAGTTGCCCATACTCACTACTTCCTCCCATCATAGTCCTTCCATCTCTCACCTCACTGTAATGTGGCTTCTGGGACCATCACCCATGAATCTTCTTGGAGAGTGATCTTCACCCACTTTTTAAATTTTTTAAAAATATTTTTATTGATTTCAGAGAGGACGGGAGAGGGAGAAAGAGATAGAAACATCAGTGATGAGAGAGAATCATTGATAGGTTGCCTCCTGCAAGCCTCCTACTGGGGACCTAGCCCACAACCCTGGCATCTGCCCTGACTGGGAATTGAAAAGTGATCTCCTGGTTCATACTGTAGGTCGAAACTCCACTTTTTTGTTGTTAATCCTCACCCGAGGATATTTTTCATTGATTTTTAGAGAGAGTAGAAGGGAGGGGGAAAGACAGTGAGAAAGAAACATCGATGTGAGAGAGACACATTGATTTGTTGCCTCCCGCATGTGCCCGTGCCCTTGATCTTAAACAAACGGGTGGCCCTTCGGTCCGCGAGCTGACACTCTATCCGCTGAGCCAAATCGGCTAGGTCCCACTTTTTTTTTAAATATGTTTTTATTGATTTTAGAGCGAGAAAGGGAGAGGGAGATAAGGATAGAAACATCAACAATGAGAGAGAATCTTTCTTCAGCTGCCTCCTGCATGCCTCCCACTGGGGAATCGAGCCCACAACCCAGGCATGTGCCCTGACTGGGAATCAAACCGTGGCCTCCTGGTTAATGGGCTCAACCACTGAGTCACACTGGCCGGGCACCACCCACTTTTTATGGTGGCAGCCTCCAGGACCTAAGATTCTTCCCCCCGTTCCCTTCTCCTCTCCTGGGACAACCCCCTTAAGTCTCATAACATAAGCTCTCAGTAGGTCCCGAGTTTGCATGTAGCATCTAAAGCTGATGATCCCATCATCATGACTCAGGGTTTGGAACCTCCTTGGACCTTGAGGCCTCTCTGTCCACCTGACATTTGGGCACATTTTCCTGAATTTTCCCACTGACCCTCAAACTCCTGATGTGTAGAAGGGAACCCACTCTTTTTCTGGGCCCATTCCAGTCACTTCCGAATTGGCAGGATTACAGATCAGGCAGCCAGGCAGCCAGAGAAACGTGATAATTGTGAGACACCAGGATGTGCACGGTGAGAGGGGGCTGGTGGTGATTGCAGATGTGCAGGAAGCAGAGCCCTGAAACAAGGGTGAGCTGAGAGTGTTTGGTGTCACGGGGAAGGAGCCAGTGGCCAGGAGGAAAGTGAGGAGGGAAACATGGAGGAGAGAGCAGGGTCCCGCATGCTCTTCAGGAGCCCACGTGGAGGCAGATAGGACCAGAGACGCCAGGGACAGGAGAGGGCCCGTGGCCATCACCACTGACAAAGGATTCATCAGTTAGTGCGACTTCCAAAACAGCGATTTTCCTCGATACATGTTGCAGAAATCTTGACCTTGACAGCAAAAGCTTGAAACCTTCAGGTCCCCGCGAAACAACTTCCAAGCCCTACACTCATTCGAGCAGTCCAGCTGTGTGTGGTTGTAGCGCCACTTATCTGGAAGAGAAGGAATTCGCACTCAGTGCCAGGGGACAATGCTTGGGGCTCAGGAGGGCCTTCCCCAACCACACCAAGCCTGGCCCAGACGACAGACACAACCACCTCTCGGCAAGGGCTTCCTCAGGCTGGAGAGGCCCCACACAGTGTCTGAAGTCAGGGGCCCGCTCCACACGGTGGACCCTGGCTCAACAGCATTACCTCTCACGTGGGCAAAGAAGAGATCCCGGGTTCTGCATCCGGGGCCTTCCTCCACAGTGCAGGTGCCGTTGCCTTCCAGACACTTGCCCTTCTTAAAAACCTTGCAGACCATACACAGTGTGGCTGGCGCTACGGAGAAGTAGACATGGAGGTTGAGCCCGGGCTTGAATGGGCTGGGACCACGGTGGGTTATAGCAGATGAGGACCCAGGACTCTAGGGACAAAGCATGACTCTAAATACTTTCTCCTACACCTGATTTGGGGCAGGAAATATCCCCACTGGATTACTTCCATTAGGTATTTAAGGAAACGGGGCCTTTGATCATGGGAATCTCAAAAGCCATCAAGGATAACTAACTTAGGGTACACTAGCTTTGTGTGAATTGTGTGGACTGTGAATTATATCTCATGAAAAGCTGTTCTAAAAAAAAAAACTTTGAACAAGAATATGAGATGTTACTGCCAGGTGACGTGGGAGGTACTGGGAGGTGAGATATGAGGGGAAAAGATATGGGTTCTAACGGGACAAGTGAAATTTCCAACGTTGTCCCTAAACAACACTAAGAGATTGTGTCTTCTTAATTGTTGTTCCTTAGGAACCCGGCTGAACTTTCCCTAGTACCAGTTCTGTGCTCACATGCTCATAAAATCTAGGAGAGGTTCACTAAGCAAACCCTCTCCCCTTAGCTGTGAAGCCATGTGCAGAACCCAATGAGAGCATCTACGTACAGCCACTCTGGGCCAGGACCTCTGGGGAAATGGATGGGGCATAAGGACTAGACAGCTTGAAGATGAGGAGGCAGATTTTAGTATCCAAAGATTTGCTAGCACAGCACCAAAGTCATCCAAAGCGCACGTGAAAAGAGAGCTGTGAAAATATTGGTTCAAAATAACTCATCCAGCCCTAGCCAGTGTGGCTCAGTTGGTTGAGCGTCATCAGTGACCAAGAGGTCCCTGATTCAATTCCCTGTTGGGGCACATGTCTGGGGTGTGGGTTCAGTCCCTGGTGGGAGACTTGCAGCTGGCAGCCAAGAGATGTTTCTCTCTCTCACCAATGTTTCTCTCTCTCCTCTCCCTTCCTCTCGCTCTGTAAAATCAATAAAATCACATTTATAAAATAAAAATAAAAGAAGTCATCCAATTGCTTCTTCCAGCTGGACCACTGCCCCCAGGCTGCTGCTTTAGAGAGAGTCTTAAGCAACCATTGGGCAAAACTTGGAGCTCATTCCAGCCAGGCCCAAAGCTCCAAATGCCCCCAGGACCAATCTATCCCAAGGGAGTAACTGACCCCACTTGGGGGCTATTTGGAAGGAACTTGAACCATTTCCCTGGTAGTAGTTTGGGTGGGACAGCAGAGAGAGACCTCAAACTCTTGCTGGTGATCATCCCAGAACCTCAACCTTGACTTCACTCCCTCCCAAGGGGACAGATCATCATCCCGGGAGTGCTCCCCTCCCCCATGCCCTCACCCCTGCCCAGCTAGCCCAGGGCCTCACCCACTCCTTGGAAGAACATGAAAGGGAAGACTCCCAGCAGCAGCAGCAGCAGCAGGAGCACAGGCTTGTCCATCTCAGTTGGGGATGGCAGGGAGATGCAGAGGGCCCTGGAGCAGGGAGCTACGTCCCAGGAAGGGCTGGACAGGCTGTCCTGGGGTGCCGATGGGAGTGGGTGGCGATCTGGACTGAGCTGCTCCTGGGCTGTGGGCAGAAGCTTCCTCTTGCACACTGGCCAGTGGGTATTTCGCTGCCACCCAGGCCCAGGAAATGTTCCCACAGAGCCAACCCACCTGGATACTTCTGAGGACAGATGAAAATGTCTGTGACGGCTATGTAATTACAGCCAAATCACATGGAGCTGGTGTGTGACTGAAATGGCTCTGCTTGTATATCTGAGATCACGCATGGGCCACTTAGAGCAGTGGTTCTCAACCTTCCTAATGCCGCGACCCTTTCATACAGTTCCTCATGTTGTGGTGACCCCCAACCATAAAATTATTTTCGTTGCTACTTCATAACTGTAATTTTGCTACTGTTATGAATCATAATGTAAATATCTGATATACAGGATGTATTTAGGCAACCCCTGTGAAAGGGTCATTCGACCCCCAAAGGGGTCATGACCCACAGGTTGAGAACCGCTGACTTAGAGACACAAGTTAAATCTATGCCAGCAAAGGCCAAGGCCTCTAGTTAAAAAAGTCAACCAAAGGTCAAAGGGACAGTTCTTTCTTTAATGGGAATGAATTGACCCTGGATTCATTTACTAACTTGGTTCCCCTGTAACCTTATAAGAAGACTAGAGGCCAGGTGCACAAAATTCATGCACTAGGTGGGGGCGGGGGGTCCCCTCAGCCCCTCCTGCACCCTCTCACAGTCCGGGAGCCCTCAGGGTATGTCTGACTAATACTAAGCCATCAGTCGGACATCCTTAGCACTGCCGCAGAGGCGGGAGAGGCTCCCACCACTGCTGCTGCACTCCCCAGCCGGGAGCCCTACTTATGGCTGAGCGGCGCTCCCCCTCTGGGAGCTCACTGTCCACCAGGGGACAGCTCCTGCATTGAGCATCTGCCCCTGGTGGTCAGTGCGCATCATAGCGGCCAGTCTTTCCTCCTTTCGGTGGATTTGTATATTACCCTTTTATTATATAGGATATATCAACTGTTCTCTGAAGTGACTGTGTTGATGGCTCCAGCAACCCAATAGGAAGTGCATTAACTGCATTACTAGTACCCTGTCTGTGGTTCAGAGTGAACCTGATGGGGAAGTTGCATCCAGACTGGCATGCCCCTTGTGAGGACCTCGGGAGCTAAGCTCTGCTCCTGAGTTCTGGTGGGGCCACATCCCATAAATCCATCAGAGAAGTTCTGTCCATGTGAGCAGCCTAGATAGATCAGTTGCATCGCGCTAAAAGAATTCCGTAGTAAAGGACCCACCACTGTGCTTGCCTTAGAAAACACCATTGGGAAGTTTGTGGAGCATTCATTCCCACAGGAAAATTTGACCAGCCCATTCTTTTCTTTCCTTCCCACCCCCTTTTCCTAGGTCCCCCCAGGATAACACGTCCCTTTCCAATATCACGTTATGCATTATGTAGTATCATCATTCTTCAATTGGCACCGAACAGCGTCTCTTCAGTAAGATAACACTACTGAAGAGCAAAGCAGCTCCTTGGAGGCTCCAATAATGGGTTTATTTATAATTTACCCCATTTCTACTCCTTCCTCACCCCTTTTTTCTGCATAATTATAATGGGGGTGATGTAGCCTTGGGGAACTGTGAGACCCCTGGAATTCAACTGTCACTGTTAGAGAGGCAGGCTGAACAGGAAGGTGCCTGGTTGGCTCAGCAAAGTCACTCAGTTACTCACGTAGCCCACACTCCAGAATCTACTGTGCGCGGCGTCTGCCTTCTGGAGGTGGAGCTGCTATTGTGCCCTGAAGGGTCTGGAAAAGAAGACTGCTCGGAAATTATGAAGATCTGTTATCTTAGATGCAAAAAAACAATGGACAGGCTCGCCGAAGGTAAAGATTAACCTTTGTCAAGGAAGCTACAGGCCTAGGACATGACTACACGCCATGACTCACTTCCAATTGGGAATTTTTATGTTCAGACCACTTAAGTGGTTATTTTCAGTCTCTGAGTTTGTAAGAGACTTTAGACTCTCACAGATTTATTAAGAACTAATAATTAGTTAGACTTAAAATAAAAGGTTTTTGATAAAACCTTTCAGTGATAATTGTTTTATATATACCTAAACATAGTTTTCCAAAATCTATTAGTCACTTGAAACTTAAGAGTTTTCCAAGATGAGTTACATAACAAAAATTATTGAATAGCTACATAGTTTGAAATAACATAAAATACTAAAAACATTAATTACTAGACAAGTCTAAATTTACTTACACTTGGTTTTTATTACAGAAAAACTAAGAAATAAATTTGGATGTTAATGAATCTATCTTGTGCTTTATTAAAAATGTTTTTTAATTGTGAATATATTTGCCAATGAATGAGCTTATGTTTCTAAAGGTTATGAAATGTATTCATAAATTTGTCAATCTACAGAATATTGATTGCTTACTTTTTAGTTGTTACTAGGCATTAAGGTTTCTAAAGTTAAGAATTCTAAATAGAGCCGGAGCCAGTTTGGCTCAGTGGATAGAGCGTCGGCCTGCAGACTGGAAGGTCCCGGGTTCGATTCCGGTCAAGGGCATGTGCCTTGGTTGCGGGCGCATACCCAGTGGGGAGAGTGCAGGAGGCAGCTGATCAATGTTTCTCTCTCATCGATGTTTCTGGCTCTCTGTCTCTCTCCCTTCCTCTCTGTGAAAAATCAATAAAATATATTTTTTAAAAAAGAATTCTAAATAGAAAGAAATTGGTTTTGAATTGAGGATATATTTTTGAAGGAAAGTGGTTTGTCCTGAAGTTGGTTATTTCTGAATGAGTTGAAAAGAGGAAAACTAAGAGAGATGAGGAAAGTTATGAAAGGTATGTGAAGAGGAACCTTAAGAGAGGAAAGTATATCTGTGGTTAAGTGAAATAAATTCATTTAAGTAAATAAATTTTAATGTTAAAAATGTTCTCTTTTGCTCTCTTAAAAAGACAAAAGTTTTTCCTCTATTGATTGTTCTACTCCCAACACAATGTTATAAAAAATTCTCTGCTTGGAAGGCAAATAATCTGTTTTATTTGTTTTCTGTTTTCTTTTGTCTTAATCAGGTCCTTGATTACTTACTTAAGAAAACAATATTCCCAATCCTAACAACTAAAAGTTTGCTAACAATAGCTAACATATTTAGGTTTGATGCCTCTATTGCCACTTTGAGTAAATGAATAATTTAATGTTGGTAGGACATTGAGACAGGACACTGAGACCCAGGGCCTCTTAGGACAGGGCTGAGGATCAGCCATAGCTGTTTGCTCCGCCCTGTTGACTCCATGAGACCCTGCCCCACCCAAGCTGCTAGCAGAGGCTTTTGCATATGAATGGGTTGGCCCTTTGAGATCTAAAATTACCTAACAAGCTGCAGCTGGGTCAGAGAGACCCAGATCATCCAAAAGACGGCCCAAGGCCCCACAGCAGCTTGCACTGCTTCACAGCTGGGCCTCATCTGGGCACCTCCAAACCCCAAACAAGGAAGAGGAATCTGCAGATCTCTCCATAGCTCCTGCTGGGTAGCCTCAGACAGAGGCTAAATTAGCACCTCCTTAGAGATCCAAGAGCCAGCGTACCCAGTGGTCAGATTGGGACCATCCAGATTACAACTCCTCAGATCCATAAGGGACACACTCAGGGGGCAGACTCAGTGAGCACCAAAGCCCCACTGAAGCAAGTCTTGCCCCAGAAAGGTGTCTTCAGCACAGAAGTTCTCCCACTGTAGACACAGATGATTCTCACAGCCAATTGGTCTGGAGGTCAATTCCTCCCAGTGATACCTACAACAATCAAGGCTTAACTACAACAAGACTGTGCACAAAGCCCACAAAGGGGTGCACCAAGAGTGTCCACCTCAGGTAATTGGGGAGGCTGAGCCACTGGGCCCTACAGGACACCTAGCACACAAAGCCACTCTATCAACACAGGGAAGCAGCCAAAATGCGGAGACAAAGAAACAGATCACAAATGACAGAAAAGGAGAAAAGCAAACTACTGGATATAGAGTTCAAAACCACGGTTACAAGGTTTTTCAAGAATTTTCTAGCAACCGCCAATAAATTTAGTGAGACCCTCAAGGATATGAAAAAGGACCAACTAGAAATTAAGCATACACTGACTGAAATAAAGAATAATATACAGAGATCCAACAGCAGACTAGAGGACCCCAAGAATCAAGTCAACGATTTGAAATATGAAGAAGCAAAAAAGACCCAACCAGAAAAGCAAAAAGAAAAAGGAATCCAAAAATATGAAGATAGTGTGAGGAGCCTCTGGGACAACTTCAAGCGTACCAACATCCGGATTATAGGGGTGCCAGAAGAAGAGAGAGAGCAAGATATTGAAAACCTATTTGAAGAAATAATGACAGAAAACTGCCCCTACCTGGTGAAAGAAATAGACTTACAAGTCCAGGAAGCAAAGAGAACCCCAAACAAAAGGAATCCAAAGAGGACCACACCAAGACACATCATAATTAAAATGCCTAGGGCAAAAGACAAAGAGAGAATCTTAAAAGCAGCAAGAGAAAGACAGTCAGTTATCTACAAGGGAGTACCCATACGATTGTCAGCTGATTTCTCAACAGAAACTATGCAGGTCAGAAGGGAGTGGCAAGAAATATTCAAAGTGATGAATAGCAAGAACCTACAACCAAGATTACTTTATCCAGCAAAGCTATCATTCAGAATTGAAGGTCAGATAAAGAGCTTCACAGATAAGAAAAAGCTAAAGGAGTTCATCACCACCAAACCTTATATGAAATGCTGAAAGGTATTCTTTAAGAAAAGGAAGAAGAAGAAAAAGGTAAAGATAAAAATTATGAATAATTTAATGTTGTTTCACAATGATATAGAATCTTTTCTGGTCAAGTATGTCTGAAAACTTTCCTAAAATTCAAAATTTAAAACAACTTTTTAAAGCTGGAAATAGCTTTGAGGTATTCCAGTGGGCCCCTGGAATACCTCAAAGATTTGTTCACTCACTCCTTATAAAAAGAAATTCTAAACTAATTAAACCTACTTGATATGCCAAAACTACATGGGAAGCTTTGCCAGATAAATAAATAACAATTATGATATATTTGTATACATACATTTTATTACTAAAATGAGTATAATCCTATCTAATAAAAGAGAAACATGGTAATTGGCGTATGACCGCTACCCTTCCTATTGGCTAATCAGCAAGATATGCAAATTAACTGTCAGCCAAGATGGCGGCCTGCAGCCAGGCAGCTTAAAACTAACATGAGTCTTGCTTGCTTCAGTGACAGAGGACTCCAACGTTCCCCGCCTGCAGTTTCAAACACTGTAACAAATATAGACGCTAAACAAAACCCCAGAAACCAGCTTTCAGCCGGCTGGGATCTCAGAGCTGGAGTTGATACAGAGTTTCGATGATAGAACCGAAACAAACCAGATACCTGCTTTCAGGAGCGGAGGCCTAAGAGCTGGAGCCTCAGAGCTAAAGCTGGCTCAGAATAAAAAAAGAAAAAAGAAAAAAGGAGCAGTTGGGAGCTTCAGTCCCAGCCTGAAAACAGCCCTCAGCCCCTCACCCAGACTGGCCAGGCACCCTAGTGGGGACCCCCACCCTGATCCAGGACACCCTTCAGGGCAAACCAGCCGGCCCCCACCCATGCACCAGGCCTCTATTCTATATAGTAAAAGAGTAATATGCCTCCCAGCACCGGGATCAGCGGAGCTGAGAGGCCTCCCGGCACCGGGATCAGTGTGACAGGGGGCAGCGCCCAAACCCCCTGATCGCCCTGCGGCTCTGTGTGTGACAGGGGGCGGGGCCACAACCTCCCTATTGCCCCTGCTCTGTTCATGACAGGTGAAGGCGTCCCAATCCCCTGATCGGCCCTGCTCTGTGCCTGATAGGGGGGAGATCCCCAAACCCCTGATCACCCTGCGGCTCTGTGTATGACAGGGTGCGGCGGCACCCCAACCCCCTCACCCCACGGGCCCTGCTCTGTGTGTGGCGGGGTAGAGCCATAACCTCCCCATCAGCCCTGCCCTGAGTGTGAGAGTGGCGGCGCCCTAACCCCCTGATTGGCCCTGCTCTGTGGATGATAGAGAGTGGTGCCCCACCCCCTGATCCGCCCTGCTCTGTGTGTGACAGCGGGCAGTGCGCCAACTCCCCTATCGGCCCTACTCTGTGAGTGACAGGGGGGAGCTCCTCAACCCCCTGATGGGCTCTGCTCTGTGTGTGACAGGGGGGAGCTCCCCAACCCCCTGATGGGCCCTGCTCTGTGCGTGACAGGGGGCAGCGCCCCAACCCCCTGATTGGCCCTGCCTTGAGTGTGATAGGGGGCGGCGCCCCAACTCCCCAATCGGCCCTGCTCTGAACCCAACCAGGGGCTCCACCTAGGGATTGGGCCTGCCCTCTGCCACCCGGGAGCAAGCCTAAGCCAGCAGGTCGTTATCTCCCAAGGGGTCCCAGACTGCGAGAGGGCACAGGCCGGGCTGAGGGACCCCCCCCGCCCCCCGAGTGAACAAAATTTTGTGCACCGGGCCTCTAGTAGATTATATAAAACTCAAAGATTCTATAAAGTCATGATACAATATTTTCATTTGTAATTCTTCTGATCTTAAAATATTGTTACAGAAAAGCAAATTCCTTTTTGCCAATTGTATTATAATCAGATCTATCACCAGAAAACAACAACATAGACACACACACACAACTGATCATATTTGAGGGAACTGTACCCCTAAAAAGCATGAATCTTACTGTATGACAATGATGACTTAATATATATTATTTTTCAGTAAATGTATTGTGGTGACGTTAGTTGATAAGATTATATAGGTTTCAAGTGCACATGATACATGATCAGATTATTGCATTGTGGTCCCACACCCAAAGTCAAATCATCTCTGTCACCATATATTTGGTCCTCTTTACCCTTTACTACCCCCACCACCATCTTCTTCTGGTAACCACCATATTGTTGTCTGTGTCTGAGTTTAAGTTTTATATCCCACATGAGTGAAAGCTTGATATTATTGAAAATCATCTAAATAACTATAAGAACTTATTAAGTTAATGTTATAGGTCAGAGGATGCACTATAATGCAACCAATGAAAGATGATAACATACTATAGATGTACAGTTGGAAAGATATTCATGATGCATCATAGAAAAAAGTAAGATATAATTTTTAACATATGTAAATATATATATATATATAATTTAAATATGCACAGAGATACATATCATGACCTATGTCAGCTTTTAAAAGCCTGGAAAGATATCTGAAAATGTAAACGAGGTAAGTTCTTGCGTGATATGATGGGTTGTGAGGTCTACTTGCTGCTGGTAGAAGTGGGGTTCTTGGAGTGTCTTGAGGAAAGCATTTCCAGGGACCCACAAGGGAGGATGAGGTTTGTTGGTAAGATTTATGTGGGTGAAAATAGAAGGCTGCCCCCAGGTTCCCAATGTCCCAACTCCGTCCATCCTGCTCTGAAAGAAGTCCAATCTTGTCTTCATCAGGCCCAGGAATAGGGCCAGTGTCCGGACATTTTGCATTATTGGTTCAGTCCCTCTCTGTCCTGATCAGCTAGCTTAGTCTGTGCCCGGCTGGCACTGTGCTCAGGCCAGCACAGTCTGCCCCCAGAACGCACATATGAATGAGGCAAGTGTGTGTTAGCAGTGGGGAGAGAGAGAACTTCTTCGTTAAGATGATTTTCTTATCTCAGGCTTGGGAAGGGCAAGGGTCTGAAAGGTCACGGGTTCGATTCTCAGTCAAGAGCATGTACTTGGGTTGCCGGTTCCATCCCCAGCCTGGATCAGGGTTTATTAAGGACGCAGGCGGGAGGCAACCAGTTGATGTGTCTCACATCGATGTTTCACCACCCTCCCCCTTTTCTCACCCTCCCATTCTCTCTAAAACTTAATGGGAAAATATCCTTGGGTGACAATTAAGAAACACACATAAAAACAAAAATTCCAAGCCACACCAACCAGTATAATGTATGAAATTTATTAGGGGAAAAGCTAAACAGTAGAAAGGGGGAAAGACTGAAAGAGAGAGAGAGAGAGAGAGAGAGAGAGAGAGAGAGAGAGAGAGTGTGTGTGTGTGTGTGTGTGTTTAAAGCTTCCAGCCCTAAGACCTGTGAATAAGAGGAAGGCAAGATTGAAGCCACTATGATGACCCTGGTCAACCTGGCAGAATAAGAGCCACTAAACTGAAGGCTCATTGACGGGAGGGACCAGATCTTATTCTTTGCGCTACGATCAGCTCCTAATTCAGGGGTTAGCAATCAGAAAATATTTTTTGAAAAGAGGATGATGGGTCTTGCTATGCGCAGCCAGTGATGGGAGAAGAAGGGAGGGAGAAAGGGAGGAACAGGAGGGACAAGGATCTGAGAGGGAGCAGCAAGGGTCGGGGGCAGGAGAAAGCTTCCATCTGGTGGGTTAAGCTGTTGAAGCATCAATGCCTGTAGCTGAGTAGGAGCAGGTTTGGGGACGGGGAGAGGCTACAGGGGTATAAAAAGGGGCTACATGGGAGGCCCAGGCTAGTGAACAGCAGATCGGAGCAAGGAGGGGCCAGGTCCCTAAAGCCGGTTACAGAACGACACGTCATGGCAGCATTCGCTATCCACTCGAATATTTGGTTTGAAGATAGACATGGAGATGCACAGGTCCCTGCAGCCCTGGTATCCATACCGGAACCTGTCATCTGGAGAGGAAGAAAGACAAAAACACACACAGGGATCTCTGATCTGTGGCCTCCAAGCACACGTGTTCACCACATAAGAGGCAAAAAATAACTTTTAAAAAAAATACGTGATTCAATGAATGTGGAGCAGCAAACAGCACATTGCTTCCAAGAAGTCAGACTGCCAGGAGCCATCCATCCCCCAGCCCCTAATCTTGCCCTCAGCAGGGCCTCCCGTCCCCCAAATCGATACCATAAACAAGCTCCCGCAGCATTTATAGTCCAACTCCTGTCCTCCCCGAGTGTGTGTGGGGACGACACAAGGACCCAGGGGCTCCCCCACAAGCACTTGTCTCCAGACAAGTCTCTTTATCTGGTCAAGGGTCAGAGGCCATCCAGCACCAGACCCAGACACTTCCCCAACTTCTTAGGGGAAAAAAATTCCCTCTGCCTCTGCCCCCAGGGCTCCTGAGAGAGCCACCGCCCTCAAGGTGGGGCCAAGTGCACCCGGAGGCGGCTCAGGCCCACCTACCTTCATACACCTTCCTCAGGAAGCACTCCTGGCTGCCCAGGGCCTGGCAGGACCCTTCCCCGCGCTCGCAGACACCAGTGGCGTTGAGTAGATCACACTTGAAACACGTTAGAGCTGAAAAGGCAAAACCAACACCATGAGGCTCTTCCTGCCCATTACCTCCTGCAGGTCAGGAGGGAGAGCACAGCCCCTGGCCTGGACGCAGGCCGCACAATGACAATGACAGGACACTGACGGCCCCACCTGATGCATGCAGAAAGCGGGTGACTTCTGAGGGACCAGGGAGGAGGCATGGATTTCTCTGGGTGCAGGGCTTGTGCCCAAGTACAGACAGGGTCTTCCTCACCTCCCAGGGGTGGACTGTGCTGCTGGAACAGGTCAAGTTCTACCCGGCAGTCTGCCTGACCCCACCTGTAACGCCCATGTCATTCCTCCCAGTCCTCTCCGTAGGAGCCCACATCCACCGACCACCGTCCACCGTCCACCGTCCACCGACAAAAGACTGTCTTTATACTCAAATGTAAGGCTCTCAGTGAGGAATTGGGGAGCATCAAGGTTAGAAATGAGCTGGAAGGGAGGTGGAGGCTTAAGTAAAAGGAGGACAAGAGGGGGAAGAAGAAAGGGAGGAGGAGCAGAGTGGGGCCCAAAGTGGAAGCAGCAAAGGGGAGGAAGCCGAGGCGGGGGTGGGGGGGTGGGGGGGTGGGGGGTAGAGTGGGGTGGGGGGAAGGCTGCAGTCACCTCTGATGTTGAGGGTAGGTCCTTATGTCTTGCTACTTGTGTCCCCATGCCCCTCAATCCACAGCACCCCAGTGAGTCTGCTCACCTAAACCCAGTACCCAGGGTCCCCCCAGATGCCCTGGAGGGGCTCACCTTGCAGGGATCCCAAAAGCAAGGAGAGGCCCAGCAGCAGCAACAGCAGCCGAGGTGAAAGGCTGGTCCCCATCTCTGCCCCAGGACAGGGCAGTAGCTGAAGGTAAAACAGAGCTCGCTGCAGGCACCAACCCCTGAGAACCTGTCCGGCTTTATAACGGGAGGAGCAGCCAATAGGAGCCCAGGCAGAGGGACGGCTGCCCTTCCCCAGGGCCTGAGGGCATGGAGCTCCCGAACCCCTCACTGGCCCTACCAGCTCTTAAATGGGAGAATTGTGGCTGCCTTACTCAGCCCCGGGACTTGGGAGATTCAGGTGAGAGATGAACCTGGGTGGGGCTCACAACACATGATCTTCCTTACTTATGGGACCTCGTCCCTAAACGTGTGAGTCCAGCTATGGCAATCTCCTGATTTCATGGGAACGGATATGCACCTAGACCAGTGGTCGGCAAACTCATTAGTCAACAGAGCCAAATATCAACAATACAACGATTGAAATTTCTTTTGAGAGCCAAATTTTTTAAACTTAAACTATATAGGTAGGTACATTGTTATTAACTTAATTAGGGTACTCCTAAGGTTTAAGAAGAGCCACACTCAAGGGGCCAAAGAGCCGCATGTGGCTCGCAAGCCAAAGTTTGCCAATCACGGGCCTAGACTGTTGCTAATAACACACTGAACCCCGAATAGCAAATTTAGTCTTATTTTTCAGGCAGGCTGCATTCCAGACAAGACAGAGATTTTTGTTTGTTTGTCGCTTGATAAATGGCATTTTAAAAAAAATCTATTTTATTGATTTTAGACAGAAAGGGAGAGGGAGATAGAAACATCAATGATGAGAATCATTGATTGGCTGCCTCCTGCATGCCCCCTACTGGGGATCGAGCCTGCAACCCAGACATGTGCCCTTGGCCAGAATCGAACCTGGGACCCTTCAGTCCGCAGGCCGACGCTCTATCCATTGAGCCAAACCAGCTGGGGCGATAAATGTCATTTTAAAACACTGATCTGAGGGAAATGTTTTGTAGCTTTGTCTTCAGGCTCCTCTGCAGCCCTCGGCACATCCCATAACGTGGGGTCCACCCTTCCCCAAGTGCAAGACTTCAAGAGCAAATACATCCCCCCACCCCTTCTGCATGGTCCTCCTCCCCCAGCTTAAGAAAGAACAGGAAACACTCTGAAATGGGGGGCCAGCTCCACAGGGTACAACACTCCCAGCCCAGCTCTGAAGTCTGAGGAGGTTGACACACACTCCATCCCAGAACAACACGCGACATTGAGAGACTGCCATATGCCAGACAAGGTTCTTCCGGCTGACTCTCAAACACGGGCCTATATAGGTGTCATTATGGTCTCCATTTTATTGATGAGAAAACTAAAAGGAAGTCATCGGTCCCAAGTGACAAAGAGGACACATGGCAGAATCGAACCCAGATCTTCAGGCTCGGTTGACCCTGTGCTTGTACATGCAGACCCAGGAGAAAGCTCTGAGACAAAAAAATCTACCTTGGTAAGTGGAGGGCAAGGAAAAACAAGAAAGAAAGAAAAAGTCTGACGCCTCCAGTCTGGTCATTAACGAGTTTATTAAGGGAAACTTACATACAAGGAGTGTCTTAGGTGAATGGGAGACAAAAATGGAACCTGGCACCGCTCGGTGGGTGCCAGCGGTTACACAGGGTAAAGGTGGGGAGACAGGCATGGGCACTGGTATCGAATGGGATTGCCACCACGGAGGGGAGATTACTAGTACGTGCTTGACCAGGTCAGGACAACAGCCTGTTCCAGGAACCAGCACATAGCAGGAGGCCAGGAAGGGATGCTGACTTCTCCGAAGGAACATCGATTACCATCAGTCCCTAAGGGAGGTTGCAGAGAGCAGCCTCAGTTCCGGCCCAGGCCCAGCTCGTGGGGCAGAGCAGTCTCATCCTGGCACAGTCCCTCCACACCCGGCCCCTGTGCCAGGTGTCTGCGGGCCAGATGGATAGTCAGGAAGTCTTCCATTTGTAGGTGGAGACTGGCATGGATAAGACGAACCAGGGAGTGTGTGAAGAGTTGAGAATTCATTCTCATCAGGAAGATGAGGTAGAGCAGTATGATTTCAGGAAAAGAGAGGAGAGAACCATGCATGTGCAGAGCATGCTGCATACTCAGGAAAAAACTGGCAGCTGTGTATGCCTGTGGCTTGGGAGGGAGCTTGCGATGCAGATTGAGAGGGGGTGGGGCAGAAAGATGAGCCTAAGGAAGTACATGTGGGGACAGGTTGCAAAAGGTCCTGATGGTAGCACTGCCCAGGGGAAGCAACATGCCTTCCAATTTTACTGCACCCTCACCCCCTCTGACTTTTGGGAAGCCTGAAAATGGTTGCCATGGCTACAACCCCTTCCTAGGTCTTTTCATGGGGATCGCCATGCTAGGGATCACAGATACCCTCCATTCTGGCCATGTGAATCACACAAATGGCCTATGAGGTAGCCTGGCATTGGAATTTTGTGCAAAAGAGATGGGTGAGAGGTTAGACCACTGAGATTCTCTCTTGAAAACCAAATGTGAGCCCTAGCCGGTTTGGCTCAGTGGATAGAGCCTCGGCCTGCAGACCAAAGGGTCCCGGGTTCGACTCCGGTCAAGGGCAAGGGCATGTACCTTGGTTGCAGGTTCCTCCCTGGCCCAGGCCCCAGTCGGCGATCGTGCAGGAGGCAACGAATCAATGTGTTTCTCTCACATCGATTTTTCTATCTGTCTTTCCCTCTCTTCTACTCTCCCTAAAAATCAATGGAAAAATATCCTCAGGGGGGTGGGATTAACAAAGAAAACCAAATGTGAGAAGAGTCAACAACGAACACTAGGATCAAAAGATAGACAAAGGCACGCCTCAGAAGTCAAGGGTAAGCAGATGTAATGAACATTCAGAGGCTGTGAGTAAGCAAAAGTTATGAATCAGGAGTTGTGAGCAAGCAGAAGTCTCAAAATAGAAGGAATAGAGGAAAGTGAGTTTAGAACAAGAGCAGTAGGGGCATAGGGAGGAAGACTATAGGAAACGAAGTCCTACAAGGTAACTACAACTAGCAAGGCCGTGTAGCCAGAACCCCATCTCAGGTCACAGATGTGTTCAGGTCTCCAGGTGGCCCAGTCCGGGTGGTGTGTGTTCCCTGCGTGGACATCTATGTAATTTCCCATTAGTTAAGGTTTACTGAATGAGGCAAGGTGTCTCCCATCTCTTCTGTGTTCTTTTCTCTCTGTTACCGTCTCCTGGACTTCTCAGCTTGCTCACCCTCCTTTTGGCCCCAAATAGCGGTCTCAGCACATGAGGCTAAATGACTTTTGGCGAATTGTCTCTGTCTTTCTGTGTTTCAATGGCAAATTCCTGGGAAAAGACTCTGATTGGCTCAGCTCACCTATTTGAGCCAGGCCACGAACATTACAGGGGCTGAGCTGGCTGATACTTGTGTTCATTGCAGCGGTTCTCAACCTGTGGGTCGCGACCCCTTCGGCAGTTGAACGACGCTTTCACAGGGGTCACCTAAGACCATCCTGCATATCAGATATTTACATGACGATTCATAACAGTAGCAACATTACAGTTATGAAGTAGCAACGAAAATAATTTTATGGTTGGGTCACAACATGAGGAACTGTATTTAAAGGGCCAGAAGGTTGAGAACCACTGATTTAGGGGCACTGGAACAGGAACATTAAGACGAAAGAGATTGGCAGAGGAAGGAGGCGGGGCTGGAGCACCTCTGGATGTCTTAGTTCCAGAATGCTCCAAGTTCCACAGTGAATTCTCCATCATCATGCTTTCTTATACGGTGTGCTCAGGCACTCACAGGTTTGGCTTAGAAGTGCCAGGCTGCTTGTCATAGGAAAGAGATTTCCAAAGTAGAACTCAGGGAAAGCCACCGTGAGTGGGACTGGGCTATAGTCCCATAAAACTAACCTAAAAAAAAAAAAAAGAGGGAGGAAAAAGTTGGAGCACAGGGTTTAAGGAGAGAACAATCAGGCTTTAAGGTCCTGTCTCTCAATATGGGGGAGGGGTGAGACAGGGATGACCCGGAAAGGAATACTAATTGCAAAGAGGGGTGCTGCTAAACTTTAAACTGGGGGGTGGTGTAGACCACAGCGCCTCTTCCTTTCCACTAATTTCCACTGCTTCTGGCATCAAAAGTCTGACTCAATGTGACCTCATAGTTGTTTCTCCGAACTTACTCTGCATGGAAGAAAGGAACTATTGGTAGCGTGTTTTTTCATATTCTTCTTTATTCCAAATGAGCCCAGCCTCTGATTTTGTCCTCCAGCTCAATCCTAGTTTTGTCCTCCTGGGTAGGCCTCCTCTGCAGCTTTTGTCACCTGGTGATCCTGCTTCTCCAACTGACCCAGGATCCTCAGCCAGCCCATTCTAGATGCTCTGTATAGATTCTCGTCCAGGAGGCAGAGAGAGGCCCAGAAAAGGCAATTCATTCATTCCTTCATTCAGAAAAAAATGTATTATGGACCTTTAATGTGGCAAATATGCTGCTAAGGTCCTGGGGATACAACAGTGACTCAGGCAGGGACCTACTTTCAAGGAGCTTAGAGTCTAATGGAGGAAACACACATTGAACAGATAATTATAGAGTGGTGAATATCATCTACTCTAGATCCAGCACACTGTGGTCCAAGAGAGGCAGGCAGGGAAGAAGTAGATGAAGGCTGGGGGCTCTCTACCACCCAGTTCCCCCAAAGTTCCAGCTTTATACCAGGGGGATGCCTCACTGCATCTGTCCCCTCAGCTTGGCTACTCCTGAGAAAGAACATACAGCTCAAGGCACAGCTTTCCACTATCCCTGGTTGATCCCTTTTCTGTGCCCACAGCATGTAAATTCTCTCGTTACCCACTTGAGTTTGCCATCTGCTTCCTGCCAAAACCATGGTTGATATAGACCTTTATGATGAGACTATTTACAGAAGTGGGCAGGGTTAAGGAAACGGAAGGAAGGAAGGAAGGAAGGAAGGAAGGAAGGAAGGAAGGAAGGAAGGAAGGAAAGGGAGTTGGGGCATCCAGATTTTAGCACAGAAAGAAACTATCATTGTCCTTAGGCCTAAGGGGGCAGGGGAAGAAAAACATGTTACAATAGCCTGGCTGAGAGCTGGAACCATGAAGGAGAGGACACCCACAGAAGCTCCATCATGGAAAGAATGGTAGGAATAGGAATAACAAGTACTTCAATCTCAATCTCTTTCTTTCTTTCTTTCTTTCTTTTTCTTTCTTTCTTTCTTTCTTTCTTTCTTTCTTTCTTTCTTTCTTTCTTTCTTTCTTTCCTTCTCCTCCTCCTCCTCCCCCTCCTCCTCCTCCTCCTCCTCCTCCTCCTCCTCCTCCTTCTTCTTCTTCTTCTTCTTCTTCTTCTCTCTCTCTCTCTCTCTCTCTCTCTCTCTCTCTCTCTGTCTCTCTCTCTCTCTCCTCTCTCTCTCTCTCTCTCTCTCTCTCTCTCTCTCTCTCTCTCTCCTCTCTCCCTCCCTCCCTCTCCCTCTGTATGTGTGTGTGTCTGTTTCCTCCCTCCAATCTTCCATTGGCTAAATCCAATCTGAATCCAAACCCAATCAGCACTCAGGAAATCAAGTTAATAGAGGTCAGCCTTCTGGGGTACAGAGTCAATGAAGGGCTGATTTAGAGAGCCAAAGAGAAAATAACCAGTCAGCCACACTTCACTCCCAAGAACACTTGAAGAAGAGAGGATATAGCTTTTAAATTTTATTACAAAGGCTATATGTTATTTTGACAATAAGATTTTTTAAAATAGGGCAGAGGGCCCCAACACACCGCCTGGCACGTGGCAAACACATAACCCGCACTGGCACCGTTTGATGGGTTGTTGGAGAACCTCAGAGCACAGCCCATTGTTAGCAAACATGGGTTGATGCTGAGGTTCTAGAACTCCCAGAAGCAGTGACTCAGCACTGGGAGCTTCTGCTCAGTTTCTCTTCACAGCTCTCGGGGGCCCTCCACCAGGGTTCCCTCTTTCCCAAAATCCAGATGAAGTTTCTCTTGCTCATGAGTCTTTATCTGCTTGGATCTGCCAGAGGTGAGTCCTCTACCTTAGCTCCGGGTAGATCTTAAGGTGTTTCAACCCTTGAAGAAGAAAGACCGGTACCTTAGTTACCGAAATCAGTCTGACTCATAATGAGGAAGAGCTAAACCACTTCAACTCTGAGCCAGTTGACTCCTAGTTATGGCTTTCCCGTCAGAGGAGCCCACTGTTCCTACTTCGTTCAGCCACTCGATACTTGTACCTGATGCTCTGTGAGATGAGAAGATAGGTCTAGGCTTCTATGGAAGTCTAATGAAGGCTTGTTCCTGTGAACTGAACGCAAGAGATCCATGTGCCGTTAATGTAGCAAGGAAAGCTACTAGGAGGCGGGAATGAAAGTGCCAGAAAGCCGTGTCAGGACACAGCAGGGCTGGGGCCAGAGTTTACTGGCACATCTCTCTTTCCTGCCTTCCAGGTGTCTGTATTTCCTCTTTAGGACCCACATTCATGGTGGGCTGTGTTCCCTCCTCCTTCCTCCGGGAGAAGAGAGAGGCCATGAACTCTGAGCTGGTGGTTAAATGACAAAGTGTTTTCCTGTAACGTCAGTTCTCAGACATTTTGTTTTTGGTCTTTTTAGATTTTCAAAGGTTGACTCAGAAACATAGATTCATAGCTACCAGGTGGTAATATATGTCAGCCCCACGGCAAAGCAGTGACTCAGAAACTATAAGGATGACTAAGAAATCAGTGTACTTTTTCAAGCTTCCTTTCTATAGTACAAATATCTCTTTGTTAAAGCTTCTGTTAACTATTGAAGAACCAGTCAAGCAGATAATTCTGTAACAACCTTTTAAAAATAAAAACCTCCTAAAAGCCTTATTAAGTCTTTCCTTTCCTCCTTTATCCACATACTATGAGCTTAGTTTTTCCAGGAAGTCATTGATTTTAAGGACTTCAGATCACCCAGAGTGAATGAATGAGTCAGAACTCTTACAGAGCTAGAGGACTTTGGGGCCTTAGGCTACCTGTCTGAAAGATCTTGTAATTCCTCTCAGCTTTTCAGTGGTCGGCAAACTCATTAGTCAACAGAGCCAAATATCAACAGTAAAACGATTGAAAATTCTTTTGAGAGCCAAAGTTTTTAAACTTAAACTATATAGGTAGGTACATTGTTATTAACTTAATTAGGGTACTCCTAAGGCTTAGGAAGAGCCACACTCAAGGGACCAAAGAGCCGCATGTGGCTCTCGAGCCGCAGTTTGCCAACCACTGGCACTAGGTTAATAACTCAGTCATTGTAGTTTGCTCTCCCTCCTCTGGGTTACTCAGTCAATTCAAAGAGTAATACTCAAATTCTATTGGGTGCTTCACTCGATAAAATGAAAGTCATAATTAAGGAATATCTGTCTACAGTCATTGATGAAATGGACTAAAGGCAGAAGAGACTGGCCAGAAGAGAATGCCCAGCTAAGAGTTTTGTAATTCCCAGTGTAAGTGAGGAAAGGAAACTAAAATTAATTGAGCACGCCCTGACCAGTTTGGCTCAGTGGCTAGAGCGTCGGCCTGTGGACTGAAGAGTCCCAGGTTCGACTCCAGTCAAGGGCATGTACCTTGGTTGCGGGCACATCCCCAGTAGGGGGTGTGCAGAAGGCAGCTGATGGATGTTTCTCTCTCATGGTTGTTTCTAACTCTCTATCCCTCTCCCTTCCTCTCTGTAAAAAATCAATAAAATATATTTTAAAAAAAATTTAATTGAGCACTTTAGCAATGGACTAGGCACTTCACCATTTATCTTATTGACTACTCATGACAACTCCATGAAGTGGGTGTAAATGTTATGTCACGAGGAATCTCAGTTCAGATATATAAGCAAAGGATGTTTTTACCTTAAGATAGATGGCAACTTTGCTTTGAGTCTCCAACCCACATAGATAGGGGATTGAGTGCAGGAAAGAAGTTGAAATTGCCAAATAAAGGTGTCTTAATTCCATCTGGTAATGTTTGTGTTCAGTAGACATTTATTTTTTAATTAAATTTATCAGGGTGACATTGGTTAATAGGATCATATAGGTTTCAAGTGTGTATTTCTATGATACCGAGATCTGTATATTGCACTGTGTGCCCACCAAAGTCAAATCATTTTCCATCAGCATATATTAGACCCCCTTCATCCCCCACCCGCTTCCCTCTGGCAGCACCACACTGTTGTGTCCACAAGTTCCAGTTTTATATCTCACAGATGAGTGAAATCAGATGGTTCTTCACTTTTATTCTGACTGACTTATTTCACTTAGCGTAATATTCTCAAGGTCCATCCATCCATGCTGTCTCAAATGGCAGTCTTCCGTCTTTTCTTATGGCTGAGTAGCATTCCGTTGTGTATAATTAGCTGGCTTCCTCCAGCATCTGTAATACCTTCCGTTGCCTGATACAGGCCCACAGGAAGCCTAGGACCCTTCCTCCACAGGGAAGTAGTCTTTACCCCGGACACGCATTCCCTCCTCCTCCTCCTCATCTTTTGTTTCTGTTCCTTCTCCAATCCAGGAGCACCAAGTCAGCTGGATGAGCCTCCTGGCTCTTTGAATCATCAAGCTTCCGTCCAGCAATTTTCAGGTGAGCCCTTTTCACTTGCAACCCCTTCAGACCGCGAGGCTTTCTTTGACACTTCTTCAGGCCGGGACGCTTTCAGCAAGCAGGCTGCATTCGAGCACGCTTTAGTTGGACGCGCTTCCGGGGAGCACAGTTCAGGTAAGCACCCTTCAGGTGAGCCCGGTGTGGGGGAGCACGCTGCAGGTGAACACGCTGCGGGTGAACACGCTCCCGGTGAACCGCCTCCAGGTGTGCAGGCTGCAGGGGAACCACCTCCAGGTGAACAGGCTCCGGCTGAACACGCTCCGGCTGAACAAGCTGCCGCTGAACAAGCTGTGACTGAACTGGCCGCCAAGGAACAACCTTCGGGGGAACAGCCTTCGGGGGAACAGGCTTCGGGTGAACAGCCTTCAGGCAGCCCAGCGGCAACCAGTGCAGGTGAGCCACGTCTGATGGGTGCCAGGCCTCGCCTTCGGTTGGGAAGGAGGCAACACATTGAGGGACCCAAGCGTGTAGAAGAGAGAATATAGTTCACAAACACTCTGCAAACCATTCTCCCAGGGACTCTCTCTACAGGCGAACCCATTAGGAAGGTCCTCTTTTAAGAAATATAACACAAATGCAAGAGGCCAGCAGGCCCTCCAACCCCACTTTACATAAGAACTTGTGACTACAAATGCTCACAGCTCCCATGGAAGAGGCTTCTGGAAGACTAATCTTCAAGAGCTTCGTGCTAAACCTGCCTCTTCACAGACTGTTAGAATGCAACCCTGTCAAGAGCTATCTAGCCCAACCAGCATGGCTCAGTGGTTGAGCGACCTATGAACCAAGAGGTTACGGTTCGATTCCCAGTTGGGGCACATTTCTGGGTTGCAGGCTTGGTCCCCATTAGGGGAGGTGGGGGGAGTGCAGGAGGCAGCCAATCAATGATTCTCTCTCTCATCATTGATGTTTCTATCTCTCACTCTCCCTCTCCCTTCCTGAAATCAATAAAAATATTTTTTTTTTTTTTAAAAGAGAGAAATACCTAGCTTCCAAGCTGGTGGCTTTGGTGTGAGTTTTTGTTTGTTTGTTTGTTTGAACACAAAAAGTAAGGCATGAAGACATTCTGTTAGATCCAGAAATAAGTTCCCAGGACAATGGAAATTCTTTGGCTCTTACTAAAAATGGGTTGTTCGAGGAATTGAAAACTAGATCAAAGGTTTGAGGCCTTAAGTTATTACCAGACATAAATACTTCATATTTCACCCCATTGCATAAGTAGTAGTATCCCAAATTTTCAGATGAGAGAAGGGAGACTAACATCACATGGTTAAAAAATAGCAAACCTTGGATTCAAACTTAGGTCTGACTCCAAAGCCCTATTTTTTTTTTTTTTCCCACTTCTTATGCTTCCTTAACTAGGGAATTGGCAGTGGAGAGAGTCCAAAAGGCAACAGAGAAGCCTTTCAAAGAGAATGCCCTTTGTGACAAACTGACCTTCTCATAAAGGTCGACTTGAAAATGAAGAACGGTACAGACTCTTCATAGCAGCGGTTCTCAACCTGTGGGTCGCGACCCCTTTGGCGGTTGAACGACCCTTTCACAGGGGTCGCCTGTGACCATCCTGCATATCAGATATTTACATGACGATTCATAACAGTAGCAACATTACAGTGATGAAGTAGCAACGAAAATAATTTTATGGTTGGGTCACAACATGAGGAACTGTATTTAAAGGGCCAGAAGGTTGAGAACCACTGCTTTATAGGGTTAGCAAAATGAGAGCATTCTAACGTAGCTTATTAGTCAAATTTTACTCCAAGGGTTTGTGCCTGTGGGTAAGTGAGAGAGTGGAGGAGAGTACTAAAGGGCGTCAGTCATGTAATAAGTTCTTCTTTGCTCCTATTGTTAGACACGGCAGACCTATAAATAGACATCTAATTATAAATGCCCAGGAAGTCAATGGAGATATGAATTGGAGCAAAAGTCAGTATCAGAGAGATAAATTTGGGATTCATCAGCAATGAACATCATAGATGAAGCAGAAAGAATGAAGGGATTTCACTGGTAGAGAAGAAAGAATATGCTCTATGAGACACAGGGCCCTCAGATCCCCAACAAGAACCAAGAAATGAAATGTGTTGTGTCCAGGCTACAAGTTGCCCATCATCCATCCCCCGTGGTGTGACTCAAGGCTACCCAAGAGAATTTCATCAGGGCTTATCTTACATTTTCAGGCCCAGCGATAAACTGCCACACATGCTCTTATATGAATAGTGAAGCAAAATGTCTTCGTGGAGAGGGATCCTGCACCATTCAGAATTCCCAGCAGTGCATGTTAAAGAAGATCTTTGAAGGTATAGTGGGGACTTCATGAGGCGATCTTTGCCAGCAAACACATCGACCAACTTGAGTATTTATGGAGAGTAGTTTGGTGGCAGGGAGGGGACAGGGGCCTGCAGAGGAATCAAGCTGTGCTTCCCAGAAACTTGGAAATTCAACAACACCTTATCCTTTCAAAATCTTATCTCTCTACTGATGGAGAGATAGAGTCCCTTCCCAGCAGGTCTTAAAGGAGGCAGAAAGAATGACTGTCTCTTCTTATTAAAGAAATAGGAGTTGCCCCTTGAGTCATTGACTGTAAGCTTAGGACTGTGTCTATCTTGTTCATGGCTATATATTCCTAGCACGTAGCACAATGTCCAGCACATGGTAGGTATTTAGTAAATACTGAATAAATGAATAAACAATTGTCTACCAGTCTGTGCCCATAGGTTGCAGAACTGTCAGAGTATACAGCTATCCCTCTCTACCCTCATCCCCAAAATAAGGGATCTTGGTGACTTCCATCCTGTAAACCACATTGCCTAACTTCCCTTGTAGTTCGTTCGGTCCCTCAATAGAGGGAGTGGGCAAGAGATGGAGGGAAGGGCCTAGCAGAGGCGAATGGAACGGGAGGTCTCACTCGTGCCAGCATGAGGACACTGGGGACCACGGGATGAAGGCTTCTGCTCACTCACTACAGTCTGTTTCTGCTTCTTTCAGGTGGAAAACTTGAATTCATGGTTCAGGGATGTGAGAATATGTGCCCATCGATGAGCCTCTTCTCCCATGGAACCAGGATGCAACTCATCTGCTGTCGGGATGCATCTTTCTGCAACAAGACCTAGAAGCTGGTGCTCTTCCTTGCTGCTGGCTCTGACTCAGGCAGCAAAAATCCTCCACCCACCACCTGGGCCCAGTTTATATTTGGTTTCTTTCCCAGTCAACAGCTCGTCGCATGTGCCTCTGCCTGAGTGTCAGACTGGATGCTCCACACCATGCCTCTCCTACCCACTCATCTCTGCCCCCTGTTTTCTCTGTTCCCCAAATCCATCTCTCAACATTCTTTTGTTTTTCAATAAATCCCACATGGTTAAAGAATACAGACTCCAGACAGATTTCTTTTCCGTCAGTTGCAGGGTCAGCCTGATTGTCCTTCACGTCACACACGGAAACAGATGCATTTTTAAACCGTTCCACACATGCGTCAAAGTGAAGGGATCCCCCAGGGCAGAGACCACAAAGAGGAATACAAAGTCGGTACTAACGTTTTACAAGCTTAAACAGAGAGGGGGTCCCTCTCTGACTCCCTATAGGAACCCCATCCCCTTCTACTTATCATGGGGTCCAAACTTCACCCCTTCTTTGACAGTGTTTAGTCTTCAAGAGTCTACTCTTAACATAATCATAATAAAATGACTCCTTTTTATCTAGTGCTGTATAAATATATAGCAGGTCATAATGCTTAAATCTTTTCCTCATACACGACGTTACTGGATTGTCTCAGCCATCGAGGGGCAAGTGGAAATGCTATCATAGCCCCTCTCGCCTGGTATCAGTGTTATATTCTCTGTCTCTGCTGTGAAGATACAGAAAGGGCACTATGACCCAAGGACTGTAGGCAGCCCACAGAAGCTGGAAGAGGCAAGGAAGTGCCTCCACGGAGGACCACAGGCTGGCGAATACTTTCATCTCAACCCACAGAGTCACGTGTCACACACTTGTGACTTACAAAAGTGGAAGATAATAAATTTATGTTGTTTTAAGCCCATGCATGGTAATTTGTTACAGCAGCAATAAGCAACAAATACAAACAACTGGACAGAAAACTAGCCAAGATATAGAACTCAAAATACCATAAACCAAAAGGATCTAATCAATGTTTATACACCCTACCCCATTACAGTTTATACATTCTTCTCAAGTGCCCATGGAAAATACAAGAAAACAGATCATATAGTGGGCCATAGAACACACTTCAACAATAAGAGAATTGAAATCATATAGATGACTTGAAAATTAAGGAACATATTTCTAAATTCACAGGTCAAAGAGGAAGCATCAAAGGAAATAAAAAATATACTTTTGAAAAGGAAAATATAACATTTGTGGAACACAGCTAATGCAGTGCTGAGGGGGAAATTTATAGCAATAAATGCACACTTTAGAAAAGGAAAAAAAGGCTCAAGTCAATTAAGTTCCCATCTTCAAGAACCTTGAAAATGAAAAGCAAAATAAACCCAATGGAAGCAGAAGGAAGTAATGAAGATAAAAGCAGATATCAGTAATACTGAAAACAGAAAAATAGAGAAAAATCAATAAAAGGAACAGCTGGTTGCTTGAAAAGATCAATTAAACCTCTAGCAAAACTGACAAAGAAAAAAAAAAAGATACAAAGAGATTCTGAAGACTTCAAAAAGTTACTAAGGGAATACTATAAACAACTCTACACACATAAATTTGACAATTTAGTTAAAGAAACCAACTCTTTGAAAAACACAAATTACCACAACTTGCTCATTATGTGATGAGTAATTTAAATAGTTTCATAATTATTAAAAATACTAGGGGCCCGGTGCACGAAATTCGTGCACTGGGTGTGTGTGGGAGGGGGGGGAGTGTCCCTCAGCCCAGCCTGCCCCCTCTCACATACTGGGAGCCCTCAGACGTTGACCCCCATCACCCTCCAATCACAGGATCGGCCCCTTGCCCAGGCCTGACGCCTCTGGCCTAGGCGTCCGGCCCGGGCAGCTGGGACCTGCAGTGGCAGCGGGAGGGGAGGGGGGCGGGGAGGGGGCGCGATCGCGTGGGCTCCGCCCCTGCCTCTGCAGGATGCCTCTGGCTGAGGCGTCCGACCCGGGCAGCGGGGACCCACAGCTGCAGCAGCCCCGCAATCGTGGGCTTCGCTTTAAGCCCAGGCAAGGGGCCCCTAGCTCCTGGGACTGCCAGCTTCGACCGTGCCCAGCTCCCATCACTGGCTCCACCCCTACTTCCTGCTATCACTGGCCAGGGCGGAAAAGGCACCTGATTCTCCGATCATGGCTGGGGGGCAGGGCAAAGGCGGCCCCAGGGCCGCCTTTGCCCTGCCCCCCAGCTCTTAGCTCCCCCCTGGGTTTCCAATCACTGTCAGTGGCAGGGGGCTTCTTCCTGCTTTCCCTTTCGCCTCCCTGCATTGTGCCTACATATGCAAATTAACCACCATCTTGTTGGCAGTTAATTTGCATATAGCCCTGATTAGCCAATGAAAAGGGTATCGTCGTACGCCAATTACCATTTTTCTCTTTTATTAGTGTAGATTGAATTTATAATCTAGAAATTCCCCCAAAAGCAATCTCCAGGCTGTGATGTTTTCACTTGAGAATTCTACCAAATGTTTAAAGAAAAATTAACACCAATTCTACACAATCTCTTCCAGAAAACACAGGGGGAGAGAACACTTACCAACTCATTTTAAGAAACTAATGTTACCCTGATACCAAAACCAGACAAACATAGTACACACAAAAATAGAAAGAAAGAAAACCTATAGACCAGTATCTCTCGTGAATACAGACAAAAAAATCCTGAATAAATACTATCAAATGGAATTAAGTATGATGTGGAAAGAATTATACACCATGAGGTTTATTTGTGGGTGCTAAGCTGGCTCAATATTTGAAACTCAATGTAGCCCATAAGAGCAGGCTAAAGGAGAAAAATAAGTTTATCATATCAACTCACACAGAAAAACACATTTACAAAAATTCAACAATCATTCACGTTAAACTCTCAGAAAAACTGAAACAGACGAGAGTTTCCTCAACTTAAAAACACACCTTACCAATAACATTATCCATAATGATAAAAAACAGGATGATTTCTCTCTAAGCCTGGGAACAATCTTAATCAACATAAGTTCCAGTCAGTGCAGTAAGGAAAGAAAAGGAAGTAAGAGGCATAAAGATCAGAAAGGAAGAAATGAAACTGTCCCTATTAGCAGATGGCATGATGCTCCATGTAGGAAATTTGAAGAAATCCAGAAAAACACTCTTAGTTAGTCCAGCAAGGTCAGAGAACACAGTATTAATGTACAAAAATCAATTGTACTTCTATATGCTAGCAATGAACACTTAAACACCCAAACTAAAACACACTATCCTTCCCAATGGCTTACAACAAGAGAACTATCTATATATATTTAAAAAGCCAGTGATTGGAACACCAGAACGACCAGAACGACCAGTCACTATGATGCCCACTGCAGCCAGCAAACTGCCGATATGGGGGTGGGCTGGTCGGCCAACCTCCTGCAGCCCCTCCCCCCGGCCTGCCCCACCCCCAATGGGCCCCCAACACCCCGATTGGCCTGAGGCCCCTCCCCCCAGCCAGCTCCACCCCTGATCACCCCCCTACACCAATCGGGGGTGGGACTGGCTGGCCAACCTCCCACCACCCCTCCCCCAGCTGCTAACCCCTGATCGGCACCCCCACCCCACTTGGGGGTGGGGCCAGCTGGCCCACTGCCCACAGCCCCTCCCCATGGCCAGCCCCGCCCCCAATCCCTCCCACCCCAACCAGGGGCGGGACCCGCCAGCCAATCGCCCATGGCTCCTCCCCCTAGCCGGCCCAGCCCTGCTGAGCCCAATCAGTGTGGGCTGGCCAGCCAACCTCCCTTCGTCACCTCCTCCTGACAGGCCCGGCCCTGATCTGCCCCAGTTGGGGCTGGGCTGGCCAGACTTTACCTGTGCACGAATTCGTGCACTGGGCCTCTAATGTAGATATAAATCTAATGAATATGCATAGGCTGTATAAACTGAAAACTACACATGCTGATGAAAGAAGTCAAAGATATTTTAAGAAATGGAGAGACGTGTTGTGTTCATGAATTGGAAGACTTACCACAGGAAAGCTGACAATTCTCCCAAAGTTGATAGAATTTAGTAGAATTCCAACCAAAAGCCCAGCAATGAGGAGGAGCGACATCATCAAGATGATGGACTAGGTAACTCCAGGCTCTCTTTTCCCTGTGGAAATATTTTTTTAATTAAAGATCGGAGAAAATAATTTAGTAGGAATGCTAGAAAAGTCAAAGGTCTACAGCAAACAAATGAACCCCCAATCAAGAAAAAGCCTAAACATGGTAGGAAGTTTCATGGTGTTTTTACTCATCCTTGCTCCACCCCCTTTTCTAGAGAAGGTGGCAGTGGTCCAACTGCCAATACACTGCCCCCAACCCAATGGAGCAGACCCTGTTTGCAACGTGCTAATCTGTGTGGGGGCTGCCTGAGGACCACCCTGTTTTAATCAACTCCAGAGCTCAGGTAGGGAGAAGCAGAACAGCTCCGATCTTAGGCTGAAAAACCCATGAGAAGCAGTAAGCACCTCTTGTGAAAGCTGTAGGGGCCTACAGATGAGCAGATGCCTGGGTAGGAGATTCTGGTTAGGTGCTGAGAATGTAAAGTGATGCAGTCTCTGTGGCAAACAGCGGGATGGTTCCTCAAAAAATTACAAATACAACTACCATATGATCCAGCAATTCCACTTCTAGGGATATAACCAAAAGAATTGAAAGCAGAGACTCAAATAGGTATTTGCACACCCACATTCGTAGCGGCATTATTCACAATAGCCAACAGGTATAAGCAATCCAAATGTCCATCAAAGGATCAATGGATGAATAAAATATGGTATACAAAAACAATGAAATGATTATGCAGCCTTGAAAGGAACAAAATCCGATTTGAAACATGCTACAACATGGTTTGCAAACATTTTCCCATTCTGTAGCTTGCCTTTTTATCCTAATAGGTCTAAAAACAGCAAATGTGTGTGTGTTTTTTCATTTCAATGAAGTTTAATTGTTTTTCCTCTTATGGATGATATTTTTGTGTCTCTTAGACAGAGAATAATAATGCTTTGTCTAGGACTAGATCTTGAAGATTTTCTCCTATGTTATTTCTGAAAGTTTAATGGTCTTTTATTTTACATTTAAGACTATGATGTCCATTGACTGAACAATAAAATACAATGAAATGTTATTCAGCCATAAACAGGAATGGAGTACTGATACAACATGGATGAACCTTGAAAACATTAAGTAAAAGAAGCCAGGCACAAAATTATATAATTCTGTTTCTATTAAGTGTTCAGAATAAGCAAATCAATTCAGACAGAAATTAGTGTTTCTCAGGGGCTGCAGGGGGAAAAAGTGATGACTACTAATGGGTAAAAGGTTTCTTCCGAAGTGATGTCAATGTTCTGGAATTAGACAGTGGTGGTGGTGGTTGCACAACTTTGTGAACATACTAAAAACCACTGAAGGGTACATTTTAAAGGGTGAATTTTATGGTATATAAATTATCTCAATAAAAGTTTTTAAAAACAAGTCCTAATTTTGAAATTCAGAAACATAATTCTAAATAGCCCCTGGGTCAAAAAATAAATCATAAAGAAATTAGAAAACCATTTGACACAGATAACAAAAATACAACACATGAAAATGTGTGGCATAAAGTGGTACTTAGAGGAAAATTTATGATTTTAAATGCTTATATGAAGCACATTTAATTGACACAGGACTAGTATCATGAATGTATATATTTACAGAAAACACAAAGGATAGAGGAAAGATGAAACTGTACCATAGTAATAAAATCAACAAATTCAGACGAAAGAAAATTATAGGGTAAACCAGCTGGATTATTTTACCAATAAAAATTGCAAGGGGGCCTGGCCTGTGTGGCTCAATAGTTGAGCCTTGACCAAGAGGTCAACCGGTTCAATTCTCGGTCGGGGCACATGCCTGGGTTATGGGCTTGATCCCCAGTAGAGGGCGTGCAGGGGACAGCTGATTGATGTTTCTCTCTCAAGATGTTTCTATCTATCCTTCCTCTCCCTATAAAATCAGTAAAAAAACATTTTTTTTTTAATTGCAAGGGGGAAAAAATCAGAGAGAGGGAGGATGAAGGGGGAATTTATAGAGCAAAAGTAATTGAAAAGACATCAGTCAATTGCTAGTGTAGGCTTTATTTGGATTCTGATTCAAAACATACAGCCCTAGCCGATTCGGCTCAGTGGATAAAGCGTCAGCCTGTGGACTGAAGAGTCCCAAGTTCGATTCGGGTCAAGGGCACATGCCCAGGTCGTGGTTAGATTCCCAGTAGGGGGTGTGCAGGAGGCAAGCCCATCAATGATTCTCTCTCATCATTGATGTTTCTATATCTCCCTCTCCCTTCCTCTCTGAAATCAATAAAAATATAGTTTTTTAAAAAACATACTATAAAAAAATAAGAAAATGTAACACTGAATGTATATCAATGAAGAGTGGTAAGAAAAGGATAATCTTTTCTCTTTTTCCCCCTTTTTTTGAGTTTATTGGGATGACACTGGTTAATAAAAGTATATAGGTTTCAAGTGTACAATTTCTATACTACATCATCTGTTCATTATATTGTGTGTTCACCACACCACATCAAGTCTCCTTCCATTTATCCCACCTATACGCTCTTCTGCCCGATCCCGTACCTTTCCCTCTGGTAATCACCATACTGTTGTCTGTGTCTATGAGTATGTTTTTCAATTGCTTAATCCTGTCACATTTTTCACCAAGCCCTGCAACTCCCCTCCCCTCTGACAACTGTCAGTCTGTTCTCTATGAGTCTGTTTCTATTTTGTTTATTAGTTTATTTTGTTCCTTAGATTCCACAAATGAGTGAAGTCATATGGTACTTGTCTTTCTCTGACTGGCTTATTTCACTTAGCATTTAATTCAAGGTCCATCCCCTGCTATCCCAAAGGGTAAGATTTCCTTCTTTTTTATGGCCGAGTCGTATTCTATTGTATAAATGTACCACTGCTTTTTTATCCAGTCATCAACTGATGGGCACTTGGGCTATTTCCAGATCTTAGCTATAGTAAATAATGCTGCAATGAACATAGGGGTGCATATATTCTTTCAAATTTGTGTTCTGGGTTTCTTTGGATATATTCCCACAAGTGAAATCGCTGGTTTATAAGGTAGTTCCATTTTTAATTTTTGAGGTAACTCCATACTGCTTTCCACAGTAGCTGCACCAATCTGCATTCCCACCAACAGCGCACAAGGATTCCCTTTTCTCCACATCCACACCAATACTTGTTGATTTATTGATAATAGCCATTCTGACAGGTAATATCTCATTGTGGCTTTAATTTGCATTTCTCTGATGATTAGTGATATTGAGCACATTTTCACATGTCTATTGGCCATGTGTATGTCCTCTTTGGAGAAGTGACTATTCAGGTCCTTAGCCCGTTTTTTAATAGGATTGTTTGGTTTTTTGGTGTTGAGTTTTGTAAGTTCTTTATAAATTTTGGATATTAATCCCTAATCAGCTGTATCACTGGTTGTCTTTTCATTTTGTTTGTTTCCTTTGCTGTGAAGAAACGTTCTAGTTTGCTTTAGTCCCATTTGCTTATTTTTCTTTGTTGTTTCCCTTGCCTGAGGCGATATTTCAGAAAAATGATTGCTATGAGAAATGTCTGAGATTTTACTGCCTGTTTTCTTCTAGGATTTGTATTGTCTCAAGTCTTACATTTAAGTCTTTAATCCATATTTTTATTCTTGTGTATGGTGTAAGAAGGTGGTCTAGTTTCATTTTTTTTGCATGTATCTATCCAATTTCCCCAACACCGTTTATTGAATAGGCTATCTTTATCCCACTCAGCGGTTCTCAACCTGTGGGTCGCGACCCCTTTGGCGGTCGAACGACCCTTTCACAGGGGTCACCTAAGACCATCCTGCATATCAGATATTTACATTATGACTCATAACTGTAGCAACATGACAGTTATGAAGTAGCAACGAAAATAATTTTATGGTTGGGTCACAACATGAGGAACTGTATTTAAAGGGCCAGAAGGTTGAAAACCACTGCAGATGTTTTTGCCTCCATTATCAAATATTGACTATAAAGGCATCAGTTTATTTTTAGGCTCTCTACACTGGTCCATTGATCTATATGTCTGTTTTTATGCCAGCACCAGGCTATTTTGATTACTATGGTCTTATAATATACAGTGGGGCCTTGACTTACGAGTTTAATTCGTTCCGAGACCAAGCTCGTTAAGGAGCTCATTAAGGAACTTGTTAACTCAAATTACTCTGTCAACTCAATGCAAAAAATCAGCCTAGAGACAGCTGGTATCTCAAAAAACTCGTTAGTCGGGACACTCGTAAGTCAAGGCCCCACTGTAGTTGGATATCACGTAGTGTGATTCTCCAACTTTGTTCTTTCTCGGGATTGCTGTGGCTATTTGGGTCTTTGGTGATTCCATATAAATTTTTAGAATAGTTTCAGTTCAGTAAAATACTCCATTGGTATCTTAATAGGAATTGCATTGAATATACAGATTGCTTTGGGTAGTATGGACATTTTATTTATTTGCTTATTTTTAAATGTATTTTATTGATTTTTTAGAGAGGAAGGGAGAGGAATAGAGAGCCAGAAACATCGATGAGAGAGAAACATCGATCAGCTGCCTCCTGCACGCCCCTCACTGGGGATGTGCCCGCAACCAAGGTACATGCCCTTGACCGGAATCGAACCCGGGACCCTTGAGTCCGCCGGCCGACACTCTATTCACTGAGCCAAACCGGTTCTGGCAAGTATGGACATTTTAATGATGCTAATTCTTCCTATCAATGAACATGGTATATACTTCCACTTATTTGTATATTCTTCAATGTCTTATAATTCCTGAGTATAGGTCTTCTACATCCTTGGTTATATTTAGTCCTACGTATTTTTTTTTTTAAATAATTGTTAATAGGACTATTTTCTGAGTTTCCCTTTCTGATAGTTCATTATTGGTATATAAAAATGTAACTGATTTCTGGATATTTATCCTGCTACTTTACTGAATTCATTTATCAGTTCTAGTAGTTTTTTTGGTGGAATATTTAGGATCCTCTATATACAGTATCATGTTATCTGCAAATAATAAGTTTTATGTCTTCCTTTTCAATTTGAATGCCTTTTATATTTTCTTCTTGTCTGATTGCTGTGGCTAGGACTTTGTTGAATGAATGGAAAAGCAGACATCCCTGTCTTGTTCCTGATAAGCTTAAGGGAAATGCTTGTAGTTTTTGCCCACTGTGTATGATGTTGACTGTGGGTTTGTTATATATAGCCTTTATTACATTGAGGTATGTTCCCCTATTCCCATTTTGCTGAGTTTTTATCATAAATGTGGTGGTGGATTTTATCAAATGCCTTTTCTGCATCTATTAATATAATTATGTGGTTTTTGACCATTTTTTTAATGTGGTGTATCAAATTTATTGATATGTAGACATTGTACCAACCTTGCATCCCTGGAATAAAGCCCACTTGATCATGGTGTATGATCTTTTTTTAAAAAAATATATATTTTTATTGATTTTAGAGGGAGAAAGGGAGAGAGATTGAAACATCAATGATGAGAATCATTGATTGGCTGCCTCCTGCACACTCCTTACTGCGGGTCGAGCCTGCAACCTGGGCATCTGACCTTGACTGCAGGCCAATACTCTATCCATTGAGCCAAACCGGATAGGGTGGTATATGATCTTTTTTTTTTTTTTAATATATTTTTTATTGATTTTTTTTACAGAGAGGAAGGGAGAGGGATAGCGAATTACAAACATTGATGAGAGAAACATCGATTCAGCTGCCTCTTGCACGCCCCCTACTGGGGATGTGCCCACAACCCAGGTACATGCCCTTGACTGGAATCAAACCTGGGACCCTTGAGTCCGAAGGCTGACGCTCTATCCACTGAGCCAAACCGGCCAGTGCGGTATATGATCTTTTCAATGTATTACTAGATATGGTTTGCTAATATGTTGTTGAGAATTTTAGCATCTATGCTCATCAGGGATATTGGCCTATAATTTTCATTCTTTGTAGTGTCTTTATTTGGTTTTGGAATTATTTGGCCTCTTAAAATGAGTTTGGGAGTCTTCCCTCTTCTAGAATTTTTTAGAATAATTTTCGAAGGATAGGTGTTAATTCATCTTTGAATGTTTGATAAAATTCACCTGTTAAGCCATCCAGTCCAGGACTTTTGTTTATTGAGAGTTGTTTTTATAATTGCTTCAATTTTACTAGCTATAATAATCTTTTCAATAACCAGTACTACACGGATAGCCAAATATGGGGGAAAAAATGAAACTTGAGCCCTAACTGGTTTGGCTCAGTGGATAGAGCATTGGCCTGCAGACTGAAGGGTCCCAGGTTCAATTCCAGTCAAGGGCATGTACCTTGGTTGCGGGCACATCCCCAGTAGGGAGTGTGCAGGAGGCAGCTGATGGATGTTTCTCTCTCATGGATGTTTCTAACTCTCTACCCCTCTCCCTTCCTCTCTGTAAAAAAATCAATAAAGTATATTAAAAAAAGAAATGAAACTTGACCTCTATCTTACATTATACACAAAAAACATTTTCAGGTAGATTGTAGATCTGTGTAATCCAAAACTATAATAAATCTCTTAAAATATGGGGAAGAAATTTCTCATAAACTTATAGTAGGGAATGAATCCTTAAATAAGAAACAAAAAAATGTTAGCCAAGGAAAGATCTTAATTGGACTACATTAAAATTACAAACTTCCTTGCCCGGCTGGCATGGCTCAGTGGTAGGCTGAGCATCAACCCATAAACCAGGAGGTCATGATTCAATTACCGGCAGGGCACATGCCCAGGTTGGGGGATCAATCCCCAGTGGAGGGGGGGGTGCGGCTAGGAGGCAACAGATCAGTGATTCTGTCTCATCATTGATGTTTCTATCTCTTTCTTCCTTTCCTCCCTAAAATTAATAAAAACAATAAAATAAAAAGTTATTTTGGGTCTTGACTATTAGGCTAGAGGAAATGGTAGGCAGGCTGTAGCTACAAAAGTCTAGAACTCAGGGGAGGTCAAAGCCAGAAATGATTTGTTTTTGAGTTACTGATGGATGGTTGGATAGCAATCTTCAAGAACAAAATGTCTTCATATTTAAGAATTTACTGGCTCAATTCCTAGGAGCCATCTATCGGTTCAAATTTCTTCCTCCTATGGGTATACTGCAGTAGAACAATTTACTGGTACATATACACTAATATATGATAAACTTGGACAATAAAATTTCATATGTCCTTGACTTCAGACTAAGATGAGTGATTTCATAAATTACCAAGAAATAGGAATACAGGGTCTGAACCTAATACATTCAAGTTAATATAAAGTGTATTAGAATAAAGTCTTAGTAAATCTCATAGATAAAAGAATGAGGAATCAGATCTATTTCTATTATAGCTTCCTTATTTCTGACTCCTTTTTTATTTCTTACCACCTGGAAGCTTAATCACCAGTAAGTTCACAGAGTTAGTTATTTATTTTCAAAATAGAATTTATTTCTGTAATAAAGAATTAAAATATGGCTGTGAAAGTAGAGAATATAGAAAAATATTTAAAATGTGCAACAGTAATTTTAAAGGTAGTTATGCACTAGAGTTTATGCTCAACTTCTACTTGAAAGACCAACCAGCATTTTATATTTATATTTTATTAACTATAATGGAAAAAAACATACCAACTTGTAATTCCAATGAATAATTGTAATTCAATAATGGGTTTAGATACCTGACCAGGCCCTTCTGAAAATGAGTACCAATCTTGGGGATATATTTTTTGAAGATAACTTCACTTCACAGACTGATAAATCTACTGTTCAAAAGCCACAAGGATTTCCTTTTTTCACTAATTCATCCACTTAAATCAAGGTGGAAGCAATCTGTACTTTCTAGATAAAACCAAATGTGTTGGTAAAAATGAGACAAGAATATCATCTTTCATTATATTGGTATAAAAGCTGGTAAACTCATATATCCCCAAAGCTTGGTTTTCACCAGGTGGGTCTCAAATTCAGACACTAAACACAGATGAAAAAGTATCTAATGAATTCTATCTATCCCTTCCCCAAAGTCTTATTTACAATTAAAATATAGGTATTATTTTTATGCAGAAATTACAAAATAATTGGAAAATGGTTGACTAGGAGGAAGACAACTCTTCAGGGACTATTGTTTGCAGATTAGGATAATCTTCTCTAGGAAGAATAATGTCAACATAGCAGCACTATATTCACCAGGAATCCCAAAGCCGGTGGCTCTATCAGGTGGCAGGAAGCCAGACCTTCTGGCTGCTCACAACATCACTCAGCTTGCCTTTAATCTTCAGGAAGTGTCTCTTGAATTCCAATCCATCACCCTATGTTAGGAATAATACAAAAAATAATGTCAAAAAAAAATCAAAACCTCTGTGGTCGTATGCAGAGAAAAACATCTACAGATGCGTCCAGCTACCATTCTCCTTAGGTCCTCTGAGAAAGACCAATTACCTTGGGAGAAGAAATGGCTAAAATAAATAGTTCTGACTTGATTTTAGGGCCCATCACTGTTCCCACAACACTGGGCTCAGAGAGCAAATACAATGACAGCCTGTCTGTTTTAAGCATTGGTATCTCGGGCCCTACGTCATTGTTTTCCATAGGTATTGGAAAAATGTAAACTAAAAATAAGCTACGCAACTATACTAAAGCCTTCTCAAAATACTGTGGCAACAAAGCCAGTGATTCAGTTATAAAAAAAACCAAAAACCAAACAAACATTATCACATAGGATCTTAATAATATAATTCCATACCAAGCATCTGGACAACAGTAATGCAGGAAATCTCCAATATACAGAATGTGACCTTCTCCTCCAACCTCCTTTAGAGCTCATACAATCTCTCAGGAAATAGAGAAGACGCTATTTTTGTCTTAGATATACCAAAGGTTTTAAAACTATATATAACCTCAGCTCTAATAATTTCTAAAAAAAAATCATAAATGTGAGTAAAACTCTATGTATCTGGATATTACGCAGAGGATTATTAATAGATAATGGTTCATTAATTACAATGTGCAAACATTTCTGACAAATCACAATTTTTATAGAAAAGATATATAGGAATTCAATATATTTATAAATGCCATATATATATATATATATATATATATATATATATATAAATATATAAATATAATAACATCTTAAAATAACTTCCACATAAACTCTCCATAGTATATACTATTAGTAGCAGTAAGATTACTATAATGAAATATATCAAAATAAATCTGGACCTAGCTGGTTTGGCTCAGTGGATAGAACGTCAGCCTGCAGACTGAAGGGTCTCGGGTTCAATTTCGGTCAAGGGCATGTATTTTGGTTTCAGGCTCGATCCCCAGCCCCAGTCAGGGCACATGTGGAAGGCAACCAATCAATGTTTCTCTTACATCGATGCTTCTCTTTCTCTCTGTCTCCCCTCTCCCTTTCACTCTCTCTAAAAAAAAAATCAATGGAAAATATCCTCAGGTGAGGATTAACAACAATAGAAATGTGTGTTCTCTCTGGATGATAAGATTAAACTTGATTCTGAGTTCCTTCTTTCAACTTTTTTGTATTTTTTTGAACTTTTTTTGTATTTTTTTAAATTTCTACAATGAATGTGTAAAAATACTCTTTAAGCAAAACTAAGTTTTTTAAAAAGATATGTGCTGTCCTATATACCTTAGAAAGCCGGAAGTCAACCAAGATCTTCTCATCCATTTCTACCAAATTCACTTTGAAAATCAGTTTATTGTTTCTTCTATCAGTTGTTGATACAGTAACCTAAGGCAATAAAAATAAGGTTAAGCCAGATGTTTGGGTGGGAAGCCAAAAGGCAGTGGGATGACATATTCGAAGTGCTGAAAGAGAAACTGTTGAGCTAGAACTCCATATCCAGCGAGACTACGCATAAAAAAAAAAAAAAGTCCCAGTTAAAATATGAGTTTGGAAGTACCAGAATTACCCAAAAAGAAATTCAATAGAAAGTCCTCTATAACTGTTGTTTAAAACACCCAGTCTGGGATATTTTGTTATGACAGCCCTTGCAAACACATATGTTCACACAAAAGCTTGTATAAGAATGATCACAGCATTATTCAAAATAGCCTAAAACTACAAACATCCCAAATGTCCATCAACAGATAAATGTATACACAAAGTGCAGTCTACCCATACAATGAAATATTATCAACGCATAAAAAGGAATATACTATATGTATTGCTAAATACTACAGCATGGATTAACCTTGAGAACATTATGCTAAGTAAAAGCAGACACATAGGGCCATATATCATATGATTCCATTTATATGAAATGTCCAGAATAGGTAGTCCATAGATGGAAAGTAAATGAGTGGTTGGCAGGGAATGAAGAAAGAAAGAGTAAGAAGTGACTGCTAATAAAGAAGTACAACTTATTTTGGGGATGAGAAAATGTTCTGGAATGAAATGATGATGCAAGTTGTACAATCTTGTGAATATGCTGAAAATCACTTTAAAATAGTTAAAGCAATGATCTTCCTGTTATGTGAATTTTATCTCATTAAATCTACCTTTAAAAAAAAGAGCGAATTATTTATACAAGTGAGAGGACAATCAGGCTGGCTTCAGATTTCTGCACAGTGGCATTTTCTCCTAACTTCTAATTGTTAAAGCTCACATATCTGCAGAAAAACTGAAGGAACCATATAATAAATAAAGCCATACGCTTCATTGGCCTTACCGACCTAGATAAGGATGTGGTGTAGGGTTTTTTTATGTGGTTGGTTGTTTCTTTTTAAACTAAGTTATAAACAGCATAAACTTCACCATATTTCTCCTACAACCCAAGACATTCTCTGACAAATTACAATTTCATGATCATACCCAAGAAATCTGACACTGATACAAAAACATTACCTAATATAAAACCCATATTCAAATTTCCCCAATTGATCCAAGAACATCTGCTATAGCTTTTTTCCTTTAAATCCATGACCTAGTGATTGCATTATTTATCAGGCCCCTTTAATACTAGGAAATATTCCCCTATTGGTTTTTCACAAGTTTTGAAAAGCCTAAAGATAATAGAATGTCAATGTTCCAAATATGCTATCCTATATAATAAAAGCCCGGCAACCGAATGGCAGAACGACTGGTCGATCAGTCGCTATGATGTGCAATGACCACCAGGGGGCAGACACTCAAAGCAGGAGCTACACCTGGTGGTCAGTGCGCTACCACAGTGGGAGCATCGCTCGGCCGGCCAGGATGACCAGCAGCTCCTGCTGCGAACCTGGAGCCAATGGGCAGGAACCCGGGCTGCGATTGTCAACTCCTCACCCCAGGCTCCTCCTCCTCTGCCTCCTCGTTACCTGCCACCTCTTCCGAATGCCCGCAAGGGGATCGCAGACCTGACCCTGGAGGCTGGGAGGTGGGTTCATGGATGCCACGGGACTGAGGCCTACTCCGCAGCCTCTCAGTGCTATTGTCCCTGGGCCTGGCCCCGAATGGGTCCCCTGGGGAGGCGAGTGCTCTGGCTCCACGGAAGATGCCCGACCAGAGAGCAGACCTCAGAGGGCGGGTCCATAGCCACTCGGCTGACCCGGATGAGCGGCGCTCCCACAGTGGGCCAATCCCCACAGACCATGCCCGCGACCAGTGCGCAAATCCTATGCACCGGGCCTCTAGTAATGATATAAACAAAAACTGGTAGATGGGAGCAGAGGACATGGAGAAAGTGTGGGATTGTTAATGTATTCATCTTTCATAGAAGGAAGTCGATTGTTACTTTTACAATTTAAGTATGGATCGATTTTGAGAAAATAATTACTTGACTCTCAATGTTTTCAATAACTTAGAGAAGTCTTTAAAAAATATTTAAGTTAACATTTTACTTAAATTTCTTCAATTTCCATTGTTTTTTTTTCAAACTAATTACTCTATATTTTAAAAATATACTGATGATAGTTTTTTAGTCAAATATTTAAATTTTTCTTCAGGAAAAGATACAATGAAGAATGAATGAAATATACCTGATTCATACAACTCTTCTTCCATTGATAGCCCAGTTTCTCACAAGTCTCTTTTAGGCACTGGTAAGATTTGTCCGCATCCAATTTGGTAAAAAAGCGTGTCATTCTTTTGACCAAGCGCTGCCAGGGGTTCTACATGCCAAATAAAGAAAAGCAGGATAAATCTGTTATCACCAAAAGGAGACATACAGCTACTTAGTCTTAAAATTCTTTTTTCTGTGATTTAACGTTCTTATACATAAAGGTCTCTTCTAATTATTTCTTCCTTGTCAGAAAAAAATCGATATAAAGTGTTAATACTTTAAGATTTACACATTTAAAAGAGAGACTTTAAGACAATAAAAAACACACGGCTTCCATTATTCACCTTACAAACGAAATTCTCTTACCTGTGAGGATCCCGGGGTGCCAAGTAACTGACTATTCAGAAGCATATGATCCGGACACGTGGGCTGGGAGAAACTGATCCCTTGTACCAGTTTATCAATGTATAACGGGCTGGTGTCCCATAAGGACAGACCTGTCCGTGGTTCTGGCTGGGAACTGGAGTACTTCACATTTTCTTCACTAAGACATTAAGATATGGGGAAATATATAACTTTAAATAAAATGTATCAGGCTTTTTAGTATCATATTACAATTCTCACACCAATAAAATTGATAATCACTATTAACATAAAATACATATAAATATTACTTTACATGGGGGATATCACCTTGCACAGGCACTTGATGTTGATTAATTAATCTTACCTGGAAGCACTGTTTACTAGAGAGAAATCCAAATTGGATTGAATGTGTTTAGAGAATCCACCAGGAGACTCTGATACACCACCCGAAGTGACTCGGGGCCTCTTTGCTCCTAAAAAATAACATAACATAACATAACATAACATAACATAACATAACATAACATAACAAACATAACAAACATAACATAACATAACATAACATAATATAAAAAATAAAATAAAATAAAATAAAATAATAAAATAATATAAAATAAAATAAGTAAAATAAAAAATAAAATAAAATAAATAAATAAATAAAATAAAATAAAAAATAAATAAAATAAATACAAATTTATTTCAAAGTCTTCTATGCCGATACTTTTAAATTAATATAACTGGCAATCTGAAGAAGTGAAACTACATCTGAATTCATTTAACACCAAAATACTTATCCAACAAATAGTGGCTCCTTCTACACGATTTTATGAGAAATGTGGTCGTTTTGAACTGACTAGGCTTCACTTGTCAAATTATACAAATACTGATCAGTAAGTGTGTTCCACGTGTGGAGTACAAGGCCATAATTTTATTGGTACCCTTTATAGTAATAGAAAAATGTTCTATGAGGGGCAGAGAAACCTAGCTAAAGAAAAAAAAAAAAATCTATGATCATGGCAATGAACATTATGAATTTGCTCTATCCAACATTCCTTGCTTCACTGGAGACGCTGTAACAAGAACACGCGTTAAACAGAAAATGATGCCACTATCAATTCACTGTTACTATCCTCAGCTGATCCTCAACTGACAGTCCTGTGTTTTTCTCAACAGTTTCCTCTCCCTTTCTCCACAAGGATTATTTCAAAACGTCTACACTCTTGTCAAATTCCTAATTTCACAGAATAAAAATACTTGTATTTTAAGGATACTACCTTTCTTGAGTAGTTTGTTGTACCATCTATCTTTTTTGATGTCTAGGATGGTAATCCTTACTGATGGATTCTCAACTAGGATTTTATGCAGCAGAGCTGGAAAAAAAAAACATCAAGACAAACATTTACAAAAGAGTCATGCAGATTAGAAAAGCCTATAGCTTGTGGTATGGAACACATCTCTCTCTTGTTCTCCTTATGTCCAAATATCATTTCTGGGGAATAGAAAGAATAAATTATTAAAGCTCCTGAATTCTTGCTTTAATTTCATGCAGTTGTTCTTTGCTACTGTCTATATCTTAGAATAGTCTGCCCAGGCCTGATTTTCAATTATTTGCAGATAGTAGCATAACAACCAGGTAGAACTGCTCCTCCCCAGCTGACAACATTAACAAAAAGATACAACTTATCCATTTTCAATACCAAACTTGTTCCAATGTCATGTTAAGTACTCATTCACACAGTTTTACTTTAAAATTTGACTTTCCAGCATCCTAATTACCTTGATAATGAATTCATATATCTCCAACCACAAAAATAATTTTCTAATGGACAAAAGGTTTAAATAAAAAAAACAAAACAGGTAATGGGGAATTTTATTTTTTAACATTAGAATAGAAAAGACCTTTCCAAACATGACAATATCGCCAGGAACCACAAAGGACAAGATAATAGATTTAAATAAGTAAAAATACACAACTTATTGCATGTCAAAATGGCATAAATAAAATAAAAGCACATGACAAATCGTGAAAAGTATTTGTAATAAATGCAAAGATTGTAAGGTAGGAGAGGGTAAGTGAATGGTGATGGAAGGAGACTTAACTTGGGATGGTGAACACACAATACAATATACAGATGATATATTACAGAATTGTATACCTAAAACCTATATAATTTTATTAGCCAATGTCACTCCAATAAATTCAATAAAAAAATACATGCAAAGATCTAATGACATTAATACGTTTAAAAAACTAATAAATACATTGAAGATATACAATGTCATTGGTACTAAATTTAAAAAACAAAAAACACTGAATATATTTTTATAGGCCTATTAAAGTAAATATTTTTTAAGGTAAATTAATGACATTTTGATGAAATATATGAACTTTCTGAAAAACAACTTGGCAAAGTAAACTAGAATAATTAAAAACTACAAATGTCCTTCACCCTGCAATTCCATTTCTGGGGTTTTATTTTAATAAAATAAGTTATAGGTATGTGCAAAGATTTAATTATATGGATGATCATTGTCTCTCTTTCATAACAGGAAGAAATTAGAAAAAAATCTAGATCTCTAAAAAAGTGAACCGGATGAGTAAGGAATGTCCATATAGTAGAACACCTTCAGAGTCTTTATAAACAATGACGTAGGCCTATAATTGTAATCATAGGAAAAGTTCACAAAGCATTAACACACACCCACAAAAAAGATTACAAAATATTGTGTGTACGTAGTGTAATCTCATTTTTTGTAAAAACACACATAAATACATATATTTTGCAACGAAGTATAGAAGCATATATCAAAATATTAAAATAAGCTATTTCTCAGGGATTATAGGACTGGTTTTTAAAAAATTTTTATTGCCTGGCCAGTGTGGCTCAGTGGTTGAGTGTTGACCTATGAACCAGGTCAGGGAACCACGCCCAGGTTGCAACTCGATCCCCAGTGTAGGGCTTGCAGGAGGCAGTCGATCAATGATTCTCCCTCATCATTGATGTTTCTCTCTCTCTCTCTCTCTCTCGCTCTCTCTCTCTGAAATCAGTTGTTAAAAATTTTTAAATCATTTTTATATTTATTTACAAGGATTATAGATTACTTATATGATAACTTAAAAGTTAAAAAGAAAATGTAAGAAAAAATAATCAAACAGCACTACACTTCATTATCCAAGAAATCAGTACTTTCAATCAGTTACCTAGGGGAGCAGAATCAATTTTTTTCCAAGGGTTGAGGTATGTTTTTTTATCTTTCCAATCAGAATATTCCTGGCAACTGTCACTGGGCTGGTCCCATGGCAATTCTAAAAAAGAAACAAGTTTCTTGAGTGTTCATATCATTATGCAGTAAAGATTCCAGGGAAAATAATTAACAATACAAATCCATTTCCTCCTAGTTACGTCAATCGTTTTCAAACTAAGAATACCAGCTCACAAAAATTTCAGAAGCACTCAAAGATAGATGAGCTGAAACTTCCTGCCCTACTCTTTCTAAAAGTATTCACATGAATCTTAAAAGCGAGAGCTACTGTTGCATTTCGTTTAATAGCCTATACATACCTCATTTTTAAAAAGCTTTGGGATTAAAAGTTCCAACTTAATTATAAATAATTTACTATTAAAATCCTGTCATATAAATATGGATGCCCTTGGCTTATTTCATTAATTTTGGAATAACAAATCTGTCTTTCCACAGGAGACGAGTTTTATCATGATTAAACAGCTCTTACCCCCAGCCAACATTGCAGTAAGTACTATTCCACAGGACCAAACGTCAACTGGTTCTGCATGGAATTCTTTTCTCTTTAGAAGTTCTGGAGCAACATAAGGTAAAGTACCACACATCTTGTTCAATAAACGCTCACGGTTATTATGCCGAAACACTGTTGCCAGCCCGAAGTCGGAGATTTTGAGGTTATCTAAACCAAAGGAAAAAGAGATGGCACTGGATAAAAATGTTTTGTAAGTAGATATACTTAAATAAAGCTTTATTGGAAAATCACTGGTGTCACCCAAGGTTTGTAGAACTTCTCTGCCTTAAAACGAGGCAACAAAGAAATTTTTAAAAAGAAAAATAAAAGACATCATCATCCAGCAAAAATCAGTGAAAGAACTCATCCTTTCTGCTCATTCAAGAGAAATATATTTTTTTAAAAAAGAGAAATATTGATACACAAACAGGTTAAAGAAAGATACTGAAGTCAGAAGGGCCTGCCCTTCTGGAAAGGGTACTGGAGACTTAGGCTTAAAGCAGAGCCTGGCCCTTTATTGGGTTGTGCAGCAGGCAGGAGGAGACATCAATAATGTATTAGGTACAACTTTCCCAGCAGCAGGCAAAGCCTGTCGGCTGGTAGAAAATTTCCCTGTAAAGACACACCAAAACTAAAGATACACAAACCACCAGAACTACTTGTCAAAGTGGCTACGTTTAGAAAAGGGGGAGGAACTCTAAAAAAAACAAACCAGAAAAGCAAATTTCTACTCTAACCTCCCATCTTCCACACATATAAACTGCAGGTAAAACTCAATTTAACTTATACTTGGTGAATGCCTACCGTAACAAAATGACACTGTGCTAGCCAATGTAGTTAGATAAATTACTGGAGAAGGCTAACAAAAGACAACTGTTGCAAAGGTTATGAAAATATAGGACACTAGGGGCCCGGTGCACGAAATTCGTGCACTGGGTGTGTGTGTGGGAGGGAGAGTGTCCCTCAGCCCAGCCTGCCCCCTCTCACATACTGGGAGCCCTCAGGCGTTGACCCCCATCACCCTCCGATCGCCTGATCGGCCCCTTGCCCAGGCCTGACGCCTCCGCCAGAGGTGTGCTTGGACAGGGGACCCCCATCTCCCCCCGATCACTGGCTCTGGCCCCCGCCCAGGCCTGAGGCCTCTGGCCCAGGAATCATGCCTGGGCAGGGAACCCCCATCTCCCTCTGATCGCTTGCTCCACCCCCCGCCCAAGCCTGACGCCTCTGACCCAGGCTTCAGGCCTGGGCAAGGGGACCATCATATCCCCCAAATCCCCGGCTCCGCCCCCCACCCAGGCCTGATGCCTCGGCCAGAGGAGTTGACCCTCATCACCCTCCGATCACCAGTCACCGGATCGGCCCCTTGACCAGGCCTGAGGCCTCTGGCAGAGGTGTCAGGTCTGGGCGGGGGACCCCCAGCTCCCCGCGGTTGCAGGCTCCGCCCCTGCCCAGGCCTAACGCCTCTGGCCTAGGCGTCCGGCCCAGGCAGCAGGGACATGCAGTGGCAGCGGGGGGCACCGCGATCGTGGGCTTCGCTTTAGGCCCAGGCAAGGGACCCCTAGCTCCTGGGACTGCCAGCTTCGACCGTGCCCAGCTCCCATTGCTGGCTCCACCCCTACTTCCTGCTATCCCAGGGCCGCCTTTGCCCTGCCCCCCAGCTCTTAGCTCCCCCCTGGGTTTCAGATCACTGTCAGTGGCAGGGGGCTTCTTCCTGCTTTCCCTTTCGCCTCCCTGCATTGTGCCTACATATGCAAATTAGCCACCATCTTGTTGGCAGTTAACTGCCAATCTTAGTTGGCAGTTAACTGCCAATCTTAGTTGGCAGTTAATTTGCATATAGCCCTGATTAGCCAATGAAAAAGGTATCGCCATACGCCAATTACCATTTTTCTCTTTTATTAGTGTAGATTACAAAATCTTATGGCAAAGGAATCAAATCTAGTCTTAGGAATTAGGGAATATTACCTATTTTCAACCTTTAGAGGACAATCTGGCAAAAGATGTTAAAATCTGAAATATTCACACCCTCTTTGAACTAGTAATTTCTATTTCTAGGACTATATCCATAGAAATACTACCTCAAACACAGAAACTTAAGGATATTCATTTTATTTGTAAGTAACTTAAATGTCCATCAATAAAGAAATGACTAAATCTTATAATACACGTACACAACAAAACTATATAAGTAATTGTTTTTAAATAAAGGTATAGCTATATGTACTGACACAGAATTGGGTATAAGTTAAAAAAAAAAAAAAAAGGCAAGTGTCAAAAAAAATATTCATTATATGACCCAATTTTTATATTGGGTTTGTGCACAAATTTATAGAACAGTCATCACTGTTTTATTTGTTTTAAAAGCTACAAAAACAACTGTCCCAAAATAGGGGAATAATTCTTTAAAAATCAATTACATCTACAATATAGCATGTAAGCCAGGGGTAGGCAAACTTTTTGACTCGAGGGCCACAATGGGTTCTTAAACTGGACCGGAGGGCCGGAACAAAAGCATGGATGGAGTGTTTGTGTGAACTAATATAAATTCAAAGTAAACATCATTACATAAAAGGGTACGGTCTTTTTTTTTTTTTAGTTTTATTCATTTCAAACGGGCCGGATACGGCTGATGTAAGCCATTGATGATGTTTACCTGTATTTGAGTTGGAAGGTAGCTAGTGTAATTACCTGTTAATATCTATATATGACAATCTTAATAAACCAATGACATTGAGTCCCAAGTTACTTGTAAGTAGTAATCACTGAAAATACTAATGGATAACCTTTGTATATCCTTGGATTTTGTTTTGTTATTCCCTGAAATTTCAATAATGCAAAAGCCTTCAAATAGCCTTGTATGGCTGGTATTAAAATAATTTAGGTAGCAATCACAAAATGCTAAACTTACCCCTTTCATCCAATAGGAGATTTTCTGGCTTAATATCCCTGTGAGTTATTCCAATATCATGCAGATAAGTCTAAGAAAGCAGAGGGAAGAATATTAGAGTTCAGTAACTTACTTCACTCACACTAATTTTAAGTAAAGTTAGAGTCAACTGTACCTACCACCCCTGCCATGAGTTGATGGAAGAACCTCTGAGCATCTTGTTCAGGCATGCCTATGTCTGGCTCTATAAGAATTCATGATGAAAGTTAGTTTACCAGGTAAATGTAATCAGGAATCAACCCCATAACCTCTTAATTCTAAGGTAAAACATTTGTGATTGTACTTTAGCAAACAGAATCCCATGCTAACAATCAAAAAGACTCTGGAGTCCACTAACACATATAATAACAACCTTGAAAGTCCCCGTTTATCTTATATTAACCACTATTTATTTGGTCTTTCAAATTCTCCCCTAATTTCATCAAAATGTCATGCCAAGATTTTTCCACTCCTCAAGTGTAATTGCCAAAGTGGAGGCTTGGGCAAAACTAAGCTAATTTCACTAAATATTTAACAACAGATTTAAACTTCAGATAACCTCTCACAGAACAAAGTCATGAATGCCTGTGATGTTTCTTTAGGAACAGTTTTAAGATGTATTCTATTGTCAGTCATCTTCTTTATATCTTGATCTCCCTTATTAACTCATGATTTCTCTTACACTCAACTCTCTCCTAAGATAAGTACTTGTGATTCTAATAATCAATTTTAACTGTCCATACCATAGCTTTAAATAATAAACCACAGAATATATTTTATGTACTTCTCAGTGTTGTATAAAAGCAATCCTAGAAAATTCTACATTATTTCACTTGAACACAAAAAGAAGAAACATACTGCCCTAACTGGTTGGCTCAGTAGATAGAGCGTCAACCTGTGGACTCAAGGGTCCCAGGTTCGATTCCGGTCAAGAGCATGTATCTTGGTTGCGGGCACAACCCTAGTGGGGGGGTGGGGGGGGTGCAGGAGGCAGCTGATTGATGTTTCTCTCTCATCAATGTTCTAACTCTCTATCCCTCTCCCTTCCTCTCTGTAAAAAAATCAATAAAACATATTTTTTTTAAAAAGGAGAAACATAGTAACATGCTATCATTCTGGATTTCTAAATATATACAATGAGACTACACTTTATCATTCTTAAAACTTACGAAACAACAATACCAACCAAATCACTTATACAACTTGGGAAAAAAGTTTTGATGACTTTTATGCTTTCATGTGTTAATATAAGTTGCAAAAACAAAACAACTTATTCCAATTTCTCTGCTGCATAAGCAATTCCTAATGGACAATGACCACATAGCAGACCCAAGTTCAAGAAAGAAATCTAGAAACTTATTTAGGAGAATAATTATCTTAAATCCTTTCCATACCGATTCGATCAAAAAGTTCTCCTCCACTGCAATACTCCAGAAATAGATATTGGATATTGCCTTCTCTCCTGTGACCATAGAATTTCACTACATTCTCATGATTTAACATTTTATTGATACAGATCTCTTTCTTAATATTGTCTGGACAGTCTATGGCACGCTTCATGTCTACTATCTTCACTGCAACTGCTTCTTCAGTTCTTCTATTCACAGCAAGCTGAACCCTAAAAAAGAAAGATTGTAACATTCCAGGCGCCTGAATTCTATTTATTTTAAAACTTCAAAAAAGATTAAACACGACCCATCCAGAATTATTGCACTTTTATAAATGTATCCACCAAGGAGAAACCATGGGGATGGTTTCTGCCATGTTCTCAAAAGATACTCCTCCTTTCTGAAATATGAGGTACAACAGACAATGCACCAAAGAAGTCATTATGCTATTGAACCAAAAGTCATTCAATAAATGCTTGAGAAAATGAACTAAAGTGGGATAACCATTCTAGGCCACATTCCATATACACATGCTCTATTCATTTAACTGTAATAACATCACCTAACATTTACCAATCCCGCGGTAACTGTTCTCAGCACCGATGGGGTCAGTACCATGATTGCCATCTTACAGCTAAGGAAACAGAGGCAGCAACAGTATCAAGAAGCTCGCGGCCCCGGCCGGGTGGCTCAGTTGGCGGGAGCATCGCTCCCTACACCAAAAGGGTGCAGGGTCAGCCCCTGGTCGGGGCACAGGTTTCCCCCACACATGGATCTCTCTTCCTCTCTCTCACTCCCTTCCTCCTTCTCTAACACCAACATATACAGACGCTGCGATGAGGCTTAAGAAGCAGCAGCTCGCCTAAGAACAAAACAATGATCGGTATGTGACAGGCTGATGATCTGACACCAGGCGGCCTGGCTCCAGAGTCCGTTCATTTGTTCATTGAAAACACGATGCCTAAAGCTCAAGAAGGAAGCGGAGGCAGGAGAAACGGACCTCGGCGCTGGACAAAGTCAATGTCAAAGTAAACAAAGTGCTTACAAAAGATCGCACAACTTCCGTTCCCCAGAAGTCCTGGATTTCACAGGCAGAGGTCCGTTTCCTAAGGCCCCGCTGTGTTAAAATAACTCCAAAACGACGCCCAGGGGCTCAAACCAGACAGAGGGGGCAAAGCAAGCGGGAAAGCAGGGGGCGAGGACGCGGACTCACTCTCCGTAGGCACCCTCCCCCAGCGTCTGCACCAGGTCCCAGTCTTCCACGAAGGGCACGGCCATGGCTCCGCTGCGCACCGCGGCTGCAAGGGGCGGGACCCAGAAAAGAGGGGGGTGAGGTCGCTGAGCTCCGCGTCGGCCAGGAGTCCTCCACATAAATAACAGCTCTTCTTTCCCCTGACACCCCATCACCCAGATCCTACCCCCGTCTAAACCACAGGCCAGTCTCCCAAATCCTGGCGTCCGATCCTGTAAATCCCCATCCCCACGCCCAGCGGATGCGCAGGGTCGGCCCCTCGTCCGCGGAGGAACTGTAGCAGTTGCGATGGAGTCGGGGGACAATGCCTCGCGGTGGGTGTAGAGAAGGGGTAAGAGGGGTCAGGGGAGGGGGAAAGATAATCATGATCACCGCGGCCGCTCCTCCCCACCCCACAGGGTCCCCCGGGCCGGGTGGAGCCCGGGGCGGGGCCAAACTGCCCCGAGGGGCGGAAGGCAGGGCCGGGAGGCACGCAGACTAGCAACGGGAGGTCTCTGCAGTCCCTCTGCCTCCGGCGCCCCGTGCCACCCTCCTCCGCCCTTTGGGGCCGCCCCTCCGCGGGAGTCTCTCCGAACCCCTCGCCGTGCTCTCCTAGCTCTTGCGGACCCCGAAACCCCTCTGCAGACTCCCTGCCTACCCCACCCGCCGCCCTTCTCACCAGGCCGTCCTCTGCCCGCCACCGCAGGAATCCAAATGCAGCGCTTTTCCCGCCAAAACTGGAGCGCGTCACACTGTCGCAAACGCGCGCGCCCTTGCCGTAAAGCGCGGAGGCGCGCTTTCCGGTTCGCGAAGTTTGGCAGCTGGGCGGCTCCGGGAGGCCGGCGCGGCAGCCCCACGGGTGTCAGCTGCGCCCGGGCTATTGTGAGTCGGGAGGTGCTGGCGGCGCCGGAGACCCGGGAGACGGACGTGCGCGAGGCTGGGGTTCCACCCGTGGGCGCCACGACGCCGGCTCTGCGCCTCCGAGTATCTGCCCGGCGACCTGTCCGGTCCGGTCACTTGGAAGTGAGGCGCAGACCCCGAGAACGGGGCTGGGAAGGACGAAGGAGACGGCGGGGGCCTCAGAGCCTGGCCCCCCCGGTCCCTGGCAGAGGAGGCCTCGGACGAGACCTGCCGTCGGAGGGAGAGGATGGCCCTGTGCCCCGTGCGGCCTGAATGGGCTCCTCGGCAGCACCTGCAGCACCTGGGCCCCGCCGTTTGCAGGAAGAGCCTCCGTGTCGCTCAGTCCCACCGCCTTCTCCTTGGGAGCGTGGGAGGCGCAGGCAGGTAGGTGGCGCAAACACGCCGTTCTGCCTCATTGCACAAAGCACATTGTAAGTGACCCGTTTAAGGAGGGAAGTAAATTCTGGGGAAATGCGCCTGCTTTAGGATAAAATAACACGGGACACTCCAGTAGGTACTCCCCCTTGGCAATACGTGACCGGGAACTCGAGGCACAGGCAGTGTCATCTCCATTAAATTCTCCAGTTCTTAAATCGGCCACGTACATTGATCGTAGCTCGATTGTGTTACTGGTAATGGAGTAAAATAAGTATAAAATGTTACACAAAAATGCAGTTAACCAATGTCACCCCAATACATTTTTAAACCCGTATTTTAATATTTTAAAAAGTAGGTTCTTATCGATTTGAGAAACATCCACGAGAAACATGGGCCAGCGGCCTCCTGCACACTCCCCGCCGGGGCCAGGGGACCCAGCCAGCTCCCTGGCGTATGCCCTCCTGACTGGGCCTCGAACTGGCGGACCTCCCGGTGCATCGGTCGACCCTCAGCCACGGAGACACACCAGTCGGGCCAATAAATTCCACGTTTAAAAACGCACACATCTGCTTTAAAACAACACCAGAGCGTTTCAAAATGCCTATTTGAGACGTTTTTAACCATGACTTCACGGGTTAGGCTTCCTGTAATAAAGCTTCCACATCTTTTACTACATTTTCTCTAATTTGTGCACTGTGTGCTGCAGGACAAAGGCTATGGAGAAAGGAAGAGGGCCTGCTCAGTGTCTGTGTGTGTGTGTGTGTGTGTGTGTGTGTGTGGAACTAGCCTAAAAAAAAGGGGGGGGGGCACCCCCGTTTCAGGTAGAATACAGTTAAAGACAGCCCCGTGGGAGAATGACTGCACACAATAGCCTCTGTTGCCTTTTGAAACCTTACTAAAATAGTAAATCTTTAAAAGGCACAAGAAGAGAGTATGAGAAACGAGATTTTGGCAGGTGGAAAGTCTTTAGATAAAACAAAGATGGATCCTAGAGCCAACAATGGGAAAGCAGAAAAGCAACCTGATTTACATCACAGAACTTCCAAAAGGCTCAAGTTGAGTTAGTGACACCAGGTAACTGAAATGTAGGTGAAGGTGGGGCTATAGAGGGTAGGTTGAAAGACGAGGTAAGAAGCAAATAGACCCTTGGATCCTCTCACTTTGTCCCAAAGCTGGTACAGGACTTGAGAGGGTAACTACATGGTATCTGAGCTGGAGAGCATCAGGCAGTTAAAGGCTTGGGTATCTTACTGAAAACAAAGGGATTAAGTGTCAGTTCATGCAAAGAAGTTTACTGGCTGCACGTCTGACATGCTTGCTCAAAAGCCTTCTTTCCCCACTTAGAAATATGGCAGCCTGCCTTATATCCTTGGAGGATTTACAAGCCTTCTCAAGGGAAGGTTTCCTATATAAAAAGATCTAAAGATGCCAATATCAGGGATTTCCAGCCAGATCACAGGAGTGAGGCCCACATTCAATAAGCCGGACTCCTTTCCCCAAACAGACCTTCCAATCTGTTTTAGGGTCCCACTCTTTTTTTTTTCTTTTTAAAATGTTTTTATTGATTTCATAGAGGAAGGGAGAGAAACATCTATGATGAGAGAATCACTGACTGGCTGCCTCCGCACACCCCAAATGGGGACTTGAGCCTACAACCCAGGCATGTGCCCTGACTGGGAATCAAACCGTGACCTGGTTCCTAGGTTCATGTTCAACCACTGAGCCACACCACTGGGCTAGGGTCCCACTCTTAAAAAGAGCAGACAACTAAGAATTTGTAAAGGCCTTTAATATGAAAGATGTCAAAACAAAGGAAAATTCAACAAAACAGAAAAACACTTCTTGGACATTAAAAAATGTGATAGCAGAAAATAGGGAAACTACATAGACAGATTGCAAAAAATATTTTTTAAGGAATCTTCGAGAACAAAGCATATAGATGGAAAACAGAATAAGAATATTGGGTGATTAGTCCAGGAAGTCCAGCATCCAAATAGCTTATTTTTCAGAAAGAGAAAGAGAATTAGGGGAAATCCACAAATAACTCAAGGATATTTCTCAGAACTAAAGAACTTGACTTTCCAGACTTAAAAGTTTAAAGTACCCAGCACAATGGATGAGCCACTTTAAGACACATCATCGGGAAAATTCGAAACATTACATACAGAGAAGACCCTAAGAGGTCTGGGGGTGGAAGTGAGAGGGAATGGACTCATGCAAAAAAGTTAGAACAGCATTGCATTTCTCAGCATTTAGAAGAGAGAACACAATGGGCCAATGCCTTCAAAGTAATTCTAAGGAAAAGTTTTCACATCCTGGAACTCTGTACCTAGCCAACCTGTTAACTGTGATGTGAGACATGCAAGATCTCAAGAAATTTATCTCCCACACACTTTCTCAGGGAGGCAGTTAGAGGTGACAAAACAAGAAAGAAATCACATTACCATACATAACATGACAGTGAAAGGATATACCAACTAAAGAGATGTGTAACAAACGTAAAGAATAAATCAAACTTGTACATACCAAAACAAGACATCTCTAAGACATACCCAATGAGTCTGAGCATATTAAAAGAAACTTGAAACAAATGAATGAGAGCTTGGGGAGAAATTAGTGACAAATACAAAAAAAAACAATGAAAAAACTCCCTCCAAAAAAGTTATGCAGGGATAAAACAAAGTAGCAACAGTATACCCCATGGCCTAGTTATAAAAAGCCGTAAGGTAAAAACTACGGAGCTAACCTAAATCATAACTATTTTAGAACCTTAAAGTGGTCCGTGGGAATAGCAGGATGGTGAAAAAGAGCTAAATTTTCAATTTCCACACCAGAAAGTCAACAGATGATACCCCTAAGATAGAAAAACCAACACATGGCAAAATAAGGCAAGTTATTTAATGAGATGGAGGTAAGTAATGTGAGATCAGCAGAGTTGAAAGTGGTTGCCCCCAGGGAGTGGAAAACTGTTGTTGCTTTTTAGAATTGAGTTTGTTTTACACTAAGTGTAAAAAAGTGTAACAGTGAAAAAGTTAATTTTTCAAAAAGACAGCTTCATGCAGCCTAGGAAGTAACAACATTAGAATCACCAAAGCAACAACTACAGTGATAAGTTAAAGGGTTATCCCATATTACTATAGAGAAAGACCATTAATGATCCCTAAATGGTATTATTCATATTGGTAAAAAGAAATTTTAAAAAATAAAACAAGCCTCAGAATAACCTCTTTCAGTAGGGAGGAATTCTGTATATAAATCAAGTTATGTATTTACATACAGTAACTCATATATTGCATCAAAACTAAATCTCACAGTTAAAGCACTTGGTATATAAACTGGTTTGGAAGGTTAAGTTTCCTGGGTACGTAAGTATACCTGAGCATACCCTCCAGGAGCACCATTTGGACTTATCTAAAAGCCATGTACTTGCTCCTGTTTCTTCAACAGGTAACACTAAACAGTTACCTTGTGTATTTTTTTAATGACTTATGGTTTATATACTTCACTGTATATGTCCTGTGTTATAAGATACATAGTGTCCTACTGTATTGAACATTTAATATTTATCCCGACATTAAATAGTATCCATAGGATTACTGTGCTTTGAGTTAAAATTTTTAAGTTTCTCTTCCCCTTTATTGTAGTCAGGCTAGGCCTGCTCTCTAGGTACTACTGATAGCAATTCCTCCTTCTAACTTACTAGTATAGCTTATTTGGCAAGGACTTCAAAACCAGATTGTTGAGATTGTTAGTGGTATGGTACATAGTAACAACAAATAGACAGAGACTAAGGGATAAAATAGCTCGCCTTAAATAACCACTAGAGTTTTAGTGCCTAAACTAAAGGAAATGAGCGAAGACACATTTACTATATCATGGGTAAGTGAGAGTACTAAAGAGCTGGATTTCAAACAGATATGCATGATTATATTTCAGCTGATTCAAAAATACCTATTAAACATCAAGTTGTATATATAATGTTGGAGGAGTTTCTTCCTCCACTGAGAATCAGAATAATAATAAACTCTCTGCCTTGAATCTTCAAAACTGCTGATTTATTCTCACTTGATTTATTCCTGCTAAAAAAAGAATGAAAAAAAAGAAAAGAAAAGAAAAAAAACCACCTAGCTAGTCCCAAAGAATAGAGATCAGGTCTGGCTAGCCACCTTCTCTCCCTCATAAAGTTGGAGCTCCCAAGGATGAGATATGTTGAGAACAGAGACGTGATGGCAACACCGCTGCCTTTCCTACCCAGAAATGGCACTCCTCTAGTCCCACATTATTCATTCAGTAGAAGTTTATTGAGCACCTACTATGTGCACGGCATTGTGCTCAGTGCTGTAATTTTTGAAATGACAAAATTGTTTGTATATGTAGGATCGGACCCAGCCCTTGAAGTTTTCCTGACTTGATAAAGACAGTATGCCCCTACATAGCTGATTTAGGAAGCTAAAAACAGGGATGAGGCCTGCTTTCTGTCCTTTTATCAGCCCAGCATAAACTTCTGCCTTCCTCAAATCAGTCAAAAATAAAAACAAATAAGGCACATTAAAAAAAAAAAAATTCCCTCCCTTTAATTGACCAAAGTAAAGCCATGACATTTCATTTGGTAACCTCTCAGAATTATAAAAAAAAAATCATTGCATTTGGCCCAGCCCATATTACCCAGGGCAAAACTTCCAGACAATTCTAATCCCATCGTGCTCCGTTCTTATAAACTGCATATTTTAAAAACATCTTCAGCGTCCTAAATGTGACGCGCTCAGTGCGAAGCATATCAGAGCTGGACGTAACGTTTATGTCCTTGACAAGCCTCGGTTATCCAGGTCCTTTACCTACAACATAAAGATGTCAGTTTAACATTACAATCAGGTCAATTTAGGACAGCTGCTCTACTGAGTTGGGTTACCCAGACGGGGAGGGATTATGTTGGATTCTCCTGCCCAGTTTGGCTTTGTGACTAAATGAGCACTGGTTTGAGACTAGTTTGAAATACCTCTGTGAGGAGCAGTTATAAATTATCTACCTTCCAACACATCAAGGTTCTCAATCTTTTCTTATGTTAGAGATATAACACACTTATGTGACTCTATGCCATGAATTCTTCAGTAGCTCGAAAGCACAAACACACACTTTCTCCACCCCACCCCCTGCCCCACTAAAGCCTGATAATCATTAAAAGATCAAGTCCAGCCCCAAATGGAAATATATCACTGACAACATTGCCACAATGACAGCAGACCAGGGTGTTTTCTAAGAACAATCTAAATAAAAACAGTAAAATTTGGAATGAATTGCAAGCTACTTTTCAGACATTAGAAATGTCCCTACTTTAGAAATCCGTAGTCCACTTTTAGCACTAGAACCAACGTGCAAAGATGACAGTATAACATCTGCTCACCTTGTATATCCTTACTAGCCAATGCTCTGTGGTATAAGCTTCCTCCAGGACATCAAGCTCAAAGTCTTTATTCCCAATCTCAGCATTCCGCACACGGTCAAAACCTGGTGGACGCTCTAGAAAGGGACAAAAAATGGGATACACTTCTTTCTACAGTGCAGATTTCCTAAGGAAATAGTAAATCAATTTGGTGAGTCATCTACTAACTGGAATGTTATTCCTCAGCCTGTAGTTTGTTTAGAAAGTAGGACCTGTAGAAAGGATGTCAATAGTAAGGGCAAATCCAGTGTTACCCTAACTCAAGTCCTCTCCAAGATGATGATGCTTCTTGTGTCTTCTAAGAGGGAGGAGGCTGACTTCCAAGCCCCTCTGTTCCTGAGGAGTGCTACACAGAGGCCTCTGTGATACACTAATAACCCTTCCATGGATCAGAGAAAAACCTATCAGAAGTCTAAGGCCTGTATCTGGTTCAGAAATTGTCCCTAGTGCAGAACTAAGAAGTTGAAGTTAGAAGGAAAGACTTAACCTTAATTACTCTTGATGTATTTATCTAAAGAAACGAAAAGTCCTTTAATCTATCCCTCTTCATTCCTTTCCCCATTGCAATTCCTTTTACTGAGAGACAATAAAAAGTAATGGGTAAAAGCATAGAATCTACAGCCAGATCACCTGAGTTTCACCTGACTCTGCCACTTACTATGTGACTTTGGGCAGTTAAGTATCCTATTTGTACCTTAATTCCCTCATATATAAAATGGGAGTAATATTAATATTTACTTTTTGAGCTATTGAGGGGATTAAGTGAGTCAACAGATGTAAGGCACTTAGAGCCTCGCACATGAAAAGCACCCCGTGTTAGCTATTAATGTTGCTAAGAATCACTCACTGGCTTCTGTGTACACCTGTCCAAAGCGGTAGTAACACATCTTGTACATAAGGCAGTTGAGCAGCACTGGAGAACCCTCCCGGTCCACACGGAATTCCCCTGTTGGAGTATAATAATCATGCTCCTTGATATGTCTGCCTGTGTCTGTGCTCCCTCCAATCCGGACCATCCACAGAAACTTGTTGATGTCTAGGGAAAAAAAGAAAAAGAAAGAAATGCTGCATTACAAAGGTTGCTGGAGCTAAACCATCTAATGAAAAGCTCACTATTTCTAAGGAAATTCCCCAAATATTTTTCTAATAGGGAATGGCACCATTTAACTCATTTATAAAAACTGGAAAGACAATTTGTAGATAAAACATTTTTCCTCAAAATATACAGCTTGTCCTATAGGTTACTAGACTGCTAAAATCCTATACAAGTGGTCCAGGCTTAAGTCACAACTGAAATTAGGTCCAGGTATTAGCTGGGGCTGAGCTGTCCAATACAGTAGCTACTAGCCACAAGTAGCTACTGACACTTAAAATGAGGCTAGTCCAAATTAAGATGTGCTGTAAGTATGAAATAGTCCAAAAACAAAACAAAGTGTGTAAAACATCTTGATTACATATTAAGTAGTAATATTCAGTTAAATAAAATTATTAAAATTCATTTCCAGGGGGTGTGGAGGAGGTAGAAGAAGGTATAAGGGGGGATAAATGGTGATGGAAGGAGACTTGACTTGGGGTAGTAAACTCACAATGCAGTATACAGGTGGTGTATTATAGAATTGTACATCTGACACCTATATAATTTTATTAACCAGTATTTCCAAATAAATAGACTGGCCTTATCAGATAATCGTATTAAACAAATGGTCTTTAACAATATCAAAAAAAGCAGTTGTAATAATAGGAATAATGTCACCCCAATAAATTCAATTAAAAAGTTAAGTAAAAATAAATAAATAAAATTCATTTCCCCTATTTCTTTTTACTTATTTTGATCTGGCTAACAGACATTTTAAAATGACTTATGTGGCCCCGGCTGGTGTGGCTCAGTGGTTGAGCATTAACCCCATGCACCAAGAGATTGCTAGTTCCATTCCCCATCAGGGCACATGCCCAGGCTGCGTGAGACACAATATATATAAAACATTTTAAGCTGGGAGATTATTCTATGGCTTAAATCTACTAAAAAACATTAAATCTTAAGTTCATTTCAGAAGCTTTATGTTGTGGTTGTGGAACTGCTCCTAGACCTTAAACAAGTATAGCATGCTGTACCTACATGAGAAATATTTACATTTACTTTCTACTTGTTACCAAAAAAAAACCCAAAACAACTCAAGCTGCAAATACTTAGGAACTTCCCCAACTAAGAAAATATGTTAATAAGATAACAGAAGGACAGAAAAATAGGAGCATCATCTAGTTTTCTTAGAATCTAGGCCCTACAGCCAGAAGTAGAATCTAGTACATTACCATCAGAGGAATACCCAGTAAGACCTCCAAATATGACCAACACGTAGCTAACATCAAGCTCCCTCATGATCTCATAGGCTTTTTCTTCTGTGGATGCCATTGCCTAGAAAAAGACATGCACATTTCTCAGAACAAAATTCCAGATCATTTGATCCCTCATGGAGAAATAGTTCCCACTAGACCAGCCGTGGGCAAACTACGGCCCGCGGGCTGGATTCGGCCCGTTTGAAATGAATAAAACAAACAAACAAAAAAAGACCGTACCCTTTTATGTAATGATGTTTACTTTGAATTTATATTGGTTCACACAAACACTCCATCCATGCTTTTGTTCTGGCCCTCCGGTCCAGTTTAAGAACCCATTGTGGCCCTCGAGTCAAAAAGTTTGCCCACCCCTGCACTAGACCCTGTGGGCCAAACACTCAAATGATCCCTTTACCTTACCTGCCCTACTCGAGAAATATGGGTATTATTCCACGTGTTATTGTCCACTAAAATCGTCCGATTCGCCATAGCTGTAATCTGGTAGCCATAATCCCACCATGACATGACCTTAGCATCCTGAAAGAAGTAATGGGAAATGAAAATAACAAGCTTCTCACTGCCTCCAAAAATCACATACAAGAGATGGAGTGGAAGGGCATCTGATAGGAAATCAGGCATGGCTAATTAATCAATTTCTTCACAAAATAATGCATGCAACAGAAAATAAATCATTGCATCTGGTCCTACATTTATATACAATCATGAAATCTCCGTGCAAATTATACAATCAAACATTCCTAATACTTTCATTGTAGATCACTTTTTTACAAACAAGTATAATGGAGTGGGAGGTATAGGGGACTGATCAATATTTCCAAATAGATTGGCTTCAACAGATAATTGTATTAAATAAATGGTCTTTAATATTATTTTAAAAATCAGTTATAATAATGGGGGGGAAATACAAATCACAGGATATAATGGGAAAGGATTACAAAATTCTTAAAGTTTTGACTCTTCACGAATCTAACTCAGAAGTGCTATTTCTAATAGCTACTGCAAAGGAAATCACTTTAGATTCTCAGAGGTATAAACCAAAATGTTAAAAGTGATTATCACTAAGTGATCACATTATGGAAAATTTGTCTTTTCTTTTCTATTTGCTGACTTTTTTACAATGAACATGTATTATTTATCTGTAACTTTTTTCTTCTTATATAACTGTGATAGTCCACCTCATGATAGAATCACCATCAATACCAGTGAGGATAGAAATCCTGAATTGAATGGAGGTGACCTTTAAAGCTCACTCACCACTAGAGTCCTATAGTTACAATTTCTCCAAGTTTTCCACCCATCTAAAAGCTTTGATTCACCATAACATCAAATGTCTCCCCCTTTACGCTACCCACAACCCCACTTTTCCCAAATCTTTACCTCTGGAGTATTGTGACGAAGCCAATAGTACGCTTCTCGAAAATCATCAAAAATGATTCTACTGCCATCCCCACCGCGAGCGGACAGCACAATGGAGGGAGAGGAGTAGGCCTCGCTGGTCACCCAGGTTGAATGGAAGGTGTAGGTGATGAGAAAGAAAGCCATGACCAGTATCATCCCACTTGCCACCTGAACAAGGACAAGATGAGCTCTAAAACCAAGTTAAATTTACACGACACAGAACAGCTTCTTACACACAGCCAATAATAAAATGAATCAAAGTAAGTCAGGGGCTGTATAAGTTCATTCTGACCACTTATGACAGTCCTCTCACTCCCTTACTCAAAAACAAAACGTACACAAACATTCATAGACACACACACACACAGTTTCCCAAGCCTGTTCTTACTGTTGCTTTATACTCACTTCGTTCTTAATAGGGTAGGTAGAATCCTGTTGCTTCTTGCTCTTCTTGTCTGGACGACTGATGTCCAGATTCTTCATATAGGTGGACAGTACCTGGGAGACTCCAATGCCAGAAAGAATGCACATAACAGGTGCCAGCACCAGCATCAGACGCACCTAAGAGGCAGGAAGCAAGATTACAGTCTAATCTGTGTTTTACGAATTATAGTTTTCAACCTATGCGTACATCATGACATTAATTTAGGGGTTTTTAACAAATATGACTTTTCAATGAAACAACAAAATAGAAGAAAAAATAATTGATAAGTCTACAGTAGTATAAGTATATATTTCTAAACCTTCGTTTTTCAGTTATACATATATGTATATATGTATGAGAGTCCTGAGTAATATTAACTATATTTCTTAACTATGGTTTGGGATCAAAAACGTGTGAGAAACAGTCTTGCTACAATATATGAAATCTCTCCTGTTTTAACAACTCAAAAAGCCTCCATCATCTCCCTTTTTAAGACATCCAGAAAGAGAAGGGAAGGAACCTGCCCAGGGTCACTTTCTCCAACAAGTGCAGAAGTGCCTGTCCCTAACACAAGGTCATGAATACAAGAAAGCTGGGCCCCCAATCAGAATGCATGAGTGCTCACACCTTCCAGTGAAGGATCAACCAGTGAGCAGCTTTACAAGGCAGCCCTCGAATGCTCAGAGGGAAGCATGTGCACAATCATCAGAACTTTCTGAATCCTGCTATGCAGGAAACAAAAAAGCACCCAGAGTTAGGAATATAAGGTGTGCTAGGACTGAGGGAGTTCCTCACCATGACAGCTGAAAAGTACATGCTGGTCACACCATACATGATGATGAAAATCCGGGCATCGGACAGGTTGCTAAAGCAGTAATAGAGACCAACTACAAGAGTAAAAGTAAAAAGTAAGCAGCTAAACAAACAATCATACATACATGGAAAGATGTTCACTACAGCACTCTTTAAAATAGCAAAAAATCAGAAACCACATAAATGTCCAACATTAAGAATGAAGATTATAGCATATTTTATTTATAAAATTAATATGCTACAATTAAAATACTGCTACAGAGATTATGGACCATTTGCCTTCTCCATTACACATCTCTGTAGTTTTAAAAAAGTTAACAAATGATATATCTTAAATATTCTCTAAAACAATACTAAACAGAAATTATGATTCCTTATGAAATTAAAATAATCGAGGAAAACTAGCATTTAATTTTTATTCAATAAATAATTGGACAAATATACATCAAAATGTTAATAGTAGCAACAGATATGTGGTGAGAACTGAAATTTTTAACTTTTTTCACTTATATATTTTTTACAATAGATAACTTAGTTTCATAATAAGAAAAAATGTAAAAGTTATTTTACAAAATAAAAAAATTTTTTTAAAAGGAAGCCCAGTACAACGGGTAAATTCTAAAACATATCTGGCTTGGCCAGAAGATACATTAGATCAGTGGTTCTCAACCTTCCTAATGCCGCGACCCTTTAATACAGTTCCTCATGTTATGGTGACCCCCAATTTCATTGTTACAAACTGAACATAATTAAAGCATAGTGATTAATCACAAAACAATATGTAATTATATATGTGTTTTCCGATGGTCTTAGGCGACCCCTGTGAAAGGGTCATTCGACCCCCAAAGGGGTCGCGACCCACAGGTTGAGAACCACTGCATTAGATGAAGAGGCTCTGCAATCAGCCAGGCCCATTCTGGATTTCAATATTGCTGATTAATGGGGAGGACCCAGGGATGGGCAGTGGGAGAGAGGTACACTAGAATTATTCACACACACACATACACCCTGAATACAAATTTTCACACATAAATGAGCAGAAAACTGAGGTTCTGAACTTTCCAGGGTCTGCAGCTATTCAAGTCTAACATCTACTCTGCTTCAGGAAAAAATGCTTAGCCATCACCCTCTGTACTGCACAGGTAAGTAGGCAAAGAACAAACACAAGGATGAGGGTATTTTACTTATTTTGAAATAAATGGTGACTCTTACAAAGGGCACTTTAGAACACAAGGCAGACAGACCTGGAAACATGAAGACAAGAAGCTGCAGGTCAAAATAGTATGAAGACCAGGTCGTAGGCTGATGCTCAGACACAGAAGCAATGATGGGGATGTTGTTCTTCGCGTAAGAAGGATCCAGCAGTGAGTAGAAGCGCCCCGTCCAGGGAGATATTTTTCCTGGCAGCAAAGAGAACAAATATTTCACAATCACTCCTGAAACAAAGTAACATCTAATCCTTACTAATCACAACTTCTCATTCAATAAGATTCTCTGAGACAAAAGGACTAGGTTTTTGTTTAAATGCCATCAATACTTGGAGAATTTCACTCCTTCCCTTTTTTCAAACTGGAGAGTACTTTCGTCAGTAAAGCAAGCAAAATAAAGTCAGGCTGTGCATAAACTCAGACGGGAGGCAGTAATGCATCCCAGAAGGGTTTAGGCCAAATCTGGTCAAACCAAGGCCAACTCTATAAGTCAACTACGTCCTCTAGTGCTGCTCTGAATTAGACAATTCACAGAAACTTGGCAAATAAAATCAGCCTCTGAGAAGTGGAAGTGAGGAAAATGTGTAACTAAACTCCTGTGGTGTCGTGCATACAGGATCAGATGAGCTCGTGCTATAGGGTTTGGCAAGCAATGTTAGGACTTCTCCCATCCTACCAACAGGAACCAAAAAAAGGGAAAAGAAAAAAAAAAGGGAATAATTAGCAAGGTAAGATACGGTCCTTTGATCAAGTGTGATTCTTCTGAGATTAAGTGCTGCTCTAACAAGACATACTTTGCTATGCTGAATCCAAACAGCAGGCTGACAAGTGAAATAAAAGTTGAAGAAGTAGGACTTCATATGTTTATAACGAAAAGAGAAATAGGAGAAAAAGAAGGAATCTTTCTTAACCCATATTTTTGGAGTTTACATTTAATACTAAAAGACATGAACCTTTCCTACCTGTCAGCATGAGGAGAGTTCCCACGGTGAGAAGGACAAAGCCGACCAGGGAGATGACACTTCGAAAAAGAACTTCAAATTGCTGTGGGTTCAACTTGCTGCGCAGATAATCCACAAAGGCATGGATCTGGCAGAGGCCAAAGACCCCAAAGGCTGCCATGTGCTCTGATGAGAGGACAGGCTGTTGGTGAAAGCGTACGTATGAGAATAATGTTAGAAAGAGAATGGGTCCAGCCTAAACCTGAATTACCCTGACCTAATTCAATGGGTCAAATGAGTTCTGAAGCCACCAAGGAACTAGGGACAATCTAGAGGAGGGTCTAATTCACCTGCTATATTTTCCAATATTTTCTATCACATCTCTGGCCTTTGCTCAGGCGATGCTTTTAGCCTGGATTGCAATTTTCTCATTATCCTAAAATTTGCATTCACTGAAATTCTCATCACTGAAGGCACAATGCAAATATCATTTCCCCCTAATCTGCCAAACTGAAATCCATCACTCCCCTCCACGCTCCCTGAACTTTAGATCTCTTCCATCACTTACCTTTAAACCACCTGTTCTCAAACTCTAGTAGGAATCATCATCATGGGAGGTGAAGGGGAGGGAGGGGAGATTGCTGAGCCCAACCCCCATCAGTCTGTAGTGAGGCACCAGAATTTGCATTTCTAACAAGTTCCCAGATACCACTGCTGCTGCTGGTCCGGGAACTACATTTCCAGAACCACATACTATAGACTGTAGACAGATGCATGTACTTCTTTCCCCCCAGCAAGACTGTAACTTCCTTAAAGACCAGGACCAATTTGTTACTTTTCACATTTCCCAGTGATTAGCAAACTGCATATAGGTGATCAGTAAAGAAATACTTGCTGACCTCTGAATAAGGATTCCACTTTGATAAGACTGACATGAGAAACCAAACACACCATATTGTTTAGATTTAATAGTTGTCTCTTAACTATGGAGGGTAATGTGGCTAAAAGGCTTGTGCTCTGCTTCCTGAAATATTTTTGCTTAGGCCTCTTTAAGAAGTTTATCATTAAACTAGGGGCCCGGTGCACGAATTTCGTGCACCGGGTGTGTGTGTGTGTGTGTGTGTGGGGGGGTGTCCCTCAGCCCAGCTTGCCCCCTCACATACTGGGAGCCCTCAGGCGTTGACCCCCATCACCCTCCAATCGCAGGATCGGCCCCTTGCCCAGGCCTAACGCCTCTGCCAAAGGGGACCCCCAGACCCCTCCGATTGCTGGCTCTGCCCCTTGCCCAGGCCTGATGCCTTGGCCAGAGGCGTAGACCCCCATCACCCTCCGATCGCCTGATTGGCCCCTTGCCCAGGCCTAACGCCTCCGCCAGAGGTGTCAGGCTTGGACAGGGGACCCCCATCTCCCCCCGATCACTGGCTCTGGCCCCCGCCCAGGCCTGAGGCCTCTGGCCCAGGAATCATGCCTGGGCAGGGGACCCCCATCTCCCTCTGATCACTTGCTCCACCCCCCGCCCAAGCCTGACGCCTCGGACCCAGGCTTCAGGCATGGGCAAGGGGACCATCATATCCCCCAAATCCCCGGCTCCACCCCCCACCCAGGCCTGATGCCTCTGGCCCAGGCATCAGGCCTGGGCAGGGAACCCCCATCTCCCTCTGATCACTTGCTCCACCCCCCGCCCAAGCCTGACGCCTCGGACCCAGGCTTCAGGCCTGCGCAAGGGGACCATCATATCCCCCCAATCCCCGGCTCCGCCCCCCACCCAGGCCTGATGCCTTGGCCAGAGGAGTTGACTCTCATCAACCTCCGATCACCAATCACCGGATCGGCCCCTTGACCAGGCCTGAGGCCTCCGGCAGAGGTGTCAGGCCTGGGCAGGAGACCCCCATCTCCCCGCGGTTGCAGGCTCCGCCCCTGCCCAGGCCTAACGTCTCTGGCTAAGGCATCCGGTTCGGGCAGTGGGGACCTGCAGTGGCAGCGGGGGGTGCCGCGATCGTGGGCTTCGCTTTAGGCCCAGGCAAGGGACCCCTAGCTCCTGGGACTGCCAGCTTCGACTGTGCCCAGCTCCCATCGCTGGCTCCACCCCTACTTCCTGCTATCATTGGCCAGGGCGGAAAAGGCACCTGATTCTCCGATCATGGCTTGGGGGCAGGGCAAAGGCAGCCCCAGGCCGCCTTTGCCCTGCCCCCCAGCTCTTAGCTCCCCCCTGGGTTTCCGATCACTCTCAGTGGCAGGGGGCTTCTTCCTGCTTTCCCTTTCGCCTCCCTGCATTGTGCCTACATATGCAAATTAGCCGCCATCTTGTTGGCAGTTAACTGCCAATCTTAGTTGGCAGTTAACTGCCAATCTTAGTTGGCAGTTAATTTGCATATAGCCCTGATTAGCCAATGAAAAGGGTATCACCGTACGCCAATTACCATTTTTCTCTTTTATTAGTGTAGATGGTGTCATTATCATTAAAAAGGATTAGGAATCATTTTGATCACTTACATCAAGGCAACTCGGCCAAAATACTACTCCTCTTCCTACAAACCTAAGCCAAATTAACAAACTTCATGGAGCAAACATTAATGAACTCCTGGAAGGAGAGTTTAATGACTAATGATTCTGTTACTTCAGTTAGCACCAGCATCCAAGGTGAGACCTGTGAATAAGTCTTACTCTCCTCACCAAAATCCAAGATAAATCAATCTAGGTGGAGCTGGTTGGAACAAGTAGAAGCCAAAAATCCCACTCAGCCTAGAGCTCACCTGGAAACCCACAAAGGAGATCTGCATGGAAAGAATGGTGCCCAGGCAGTAGACAGTGCAGTAGGCCACATAGATCCGGTGGGAGAAGCGTCCCGTGAGCATCAGCACCAGCACATGGAGAGGGATCAAGTTGATCAAGAACACATAGCCTCCCCATGAAGAGACCTGTGACAGGATGAAAGAGAACCGTTCCTCTGAGCACTCCTCCTCCTCCCACCACCAGCACACCTTGGGATATTACCTGTGACCTTTTTAAAGAACATAATCTTTATAATAACTAATAAACTTTATTTATGACAAGTGGCTTAGAGAGTTTAAATAACTGATTTCTTTAAATAGGAAAATCAAATTCACACCCATTGCTATAACTCAGTCCCCTATTTCCTATGGCTCCTGACATCAAAATCACAAAACAAGAGGCACCCAACCTTCAGGGCTACTCTAGATGCAAGCTATTTTAAGTTCACATGGAGAACTCAGTGATACATGGGAAACATGAGCAAGTGGAAGCAGTTAAAGGAAGAAGTCTAAGAGTATATGTAAAATCAAACAAACATAGATATATAAAAAACTTAAGGGGGACATATCAGAAAAGAGAGTTGGCCAACCAATATGCACCCAAAGAAAATACGGTATCTGGAAAACTTTAAAAATTAAAACATCTCTATCTTGCTATTATATCATCGACATCCATGCCTGCCTTGGGTTAGTCTTTGTATGGATACAAGAGACAGTAAAGACTTCTAGCTTCCATTCCATAGTCTCAAAGCCCAAGAGCTACTTCCAGTTTATAACAGTTGATCCCAGTAGGTATTCGGACATAGAGAAACTTCTAGAAGAAAGAAGTGAAAAGTTACCATGTAGAAATAAGCAAGGGCACACTTGGCTGCCCAATAGATGGAACCAGTCTTTACTGCTTTGATCCACATGTAGTAAGTGAGTAGCATGCAAAAGATGGCAATTCCTGCAGAAAGAATGCAACAAAAAGTCAATAAAGGGCCATACTCGCATAATTTTTAAGAATACCACTCTGGAACAAACTGCCTGATTCATATCCCAGATCTACTACCCATTTATAGCATAATTATTGTGCCTTTCCTGGTACTAATCAGTCCATAATAGTATCTACTTCATAAGTGTTGTGAAGACAAACTTACTAATTGCATGCTAAGCACTTAGAACAGTACCTCGCACACAGCAAGTACTCAGTGAGTGTTGGCCATTATCATTACTATTCTTTCCAGGTACTAAATTCCCTGCTAGTCCTAAATGTATCCCATGCATCCTGCATTTCCATCTTACCACAGCAGATCCCTCTTCCCTGACCGCCCCTCTTTAATATGCCTGTTGGAAGTACCAGCCTCAGGGTCCAGTTCACCTAAACCACTTCCAAATAGCCTTCCCTGGCTCCCAAGTCTGAATTAATGTCTCCTTTACCTACATTCCCAAAGTACTCTGTTCATATTACTCTCTTGGCACACAATGCTATCTGCTTGTTACTAGTTATTTTTATAGGTCCATATTTACCTTCCTTCATAAAATATAGGCCAACACAATTTTATTCATTATCTCTATAATCTTATTCATTGCTATCTTTATAATACCTAACACTGCCTTCCCAATAACACTCAATAAACACAGGTTGAATTGAAAATATGTAGTAAAAGTCATTATAGTTTTAAGAACATCCATGCCACTCATCTAGGAAAATGAAACAAGTAAATAATGTTAAAACAAGTGTGCCATTCAACACTAAAAATTGACTCTACTTTTGTAAGTCCAGAGATGAGTCAAATGCCTTACAGAAGAAAAATCGCCAGCTACCTTTCTACAAGAGAGGACAGGAAGAGAATATAAACTTTTCTGAGATCCTTTCCTGCCTATTTCTAATCTTGCCCAGATACCATTTTTGCTATTGCTAAATAATAGATATGAATCCAGGTTCTACTGCACATCATGAAGTTCCAGGGGGAAATGAAGTGGACAGACCTTCCTCGGCATTTTCAGTCTTACCTTCATTATCATAGGAGCCAGCTACAGATCGGGAGATATACCCAGGAACTACAGCAATCATGGCAGCAGCAAGAAGTCCAGCCCCCGCATCCTGTGAGGAAAGAAGGGCAACAGGAAGTTAACACCAATACATCTCTGAGAGGAGAAGAGAGGATCCATGAGTCCAGTAGTCGGCAAACTCATTGGTCAACAGAGCCAAATATCAACAGTACAACGATTGAAATTTCTTTTGAGAGCCAAATTTTTTAAACTTAAACTATATAGGTAGGTACATTGTTATTAACTTAATTAGGGTATTCCTAAGGCTTCGGAAGAGCCACATTCAAGGGGCCAAAGAGCCGCATGTGGCTCTCGAGCCTCAGTTTGTGGACCACTGCACTAGTCCATTCTGTTTAACATAAGCTCAGAGAACAGTCCAGCGCTTTCACAGGTAAATGTGATGCTAGAAATGTTCACAGCACAAGACAGCTAAAACTTCACACCAACTCCCCATGATGATACCAAGTCTGAAACTGAGAACACATATGCTGAGGACAGACAAATCATGTAAGCTGTCAGACATCAGACACTGGCTCAGAGAGGGCTGTTTGGCTGGTGAATCCCCAGGCTTATGAATCCCCACCCCTAAGAGTATCTGTGACTCTGCAGGAACACCAGTCACACCTCTAAAAGCTATGCAAGTACAAGCAAAGGAAGACAATTATTATCTGAGCTAAAAAGCCAACAGAGCTAGGTGATAATCTATCTGAACTAAAGATTCTAGGAGCTTAGATAATCAAGCTGCAATATCACCAGGCAATCTGTGAGCTCGAGAGAGGGGAGCAACAAAATGTAACTGATACCCAAAGTGAGGAAGGACTTGTCTGTTAATAAGAGTCAAATTTTAAACAAGTGCAGCAAGGAAAGCATGAAAAGGCTTCCAAACTAAACTCAAGTTTCCCAAACCCTCCTACTAGTCTAACGCCTCTCAAGTATCTCCCCGACACCATAACCACGAACTAAGAATGGCCTCCAAAGAGCCGGGGTCAGCAATGCAGGAACCTAGAAAGAAAGGCAGTATTATGGAGTCTCCCACACAAGCCAAGCGGTTGAAGAATTTTAAATCTTTTTCAAAAATCAACAAATAACTGCTAAAGTGTTCATTTTTAGTAGGAAGAACTAACCACTTTAGAAGATGTCCTATAGCTGTTTTTCCTCTCCTTTAGAGTGTGAGGACGTCACACCTCACATTTCACATTTTAAATGTTTTTCCTCCTTATGGAACAATTTACATTTGACCTTCAAATGTTCTCTTTAAAGGACAAACAGTTGTTAATGATAAGAAACCACATATTCTAGGGAGGGGCTGGAGTGAACCAATAATGCAGCACAGCAAACGCTGTCTTTAGCCTCTGGCTCCCTGCTAAGGGTCAGTCCCCCACCCACTGCCATTGACTACAGAGGTTCAACAACATTCATTCCCAAGCCTCCTGTCACCACAAATCCTTCACCTTGAGCTCTTTGGTAAGGTGGTACGTGACGATGGTGGTGAAGGAAGAGAAGAGAGGGGCCAGGAACACACAGACATTCCGAATGTCGATGGTGATGTGGAAAAAATGGAGTACATGGTAGATTGCAGCAGAGGTGATCATTAAGCCTGTAACAGAAAGAAGAAACCCCATTAAGTTCTCTATAATAAAAGCATAATATGCTAATTAGACCGGACAGCTGAACGACCTTCCGGACGAAGCCGGGCTGTGAGGGCGGAGGCAAGCTGCCACCTCCGTGAAGACCAACCCTCTTGCACGAATTTTGTGCATCGGGTCTCTAGTCCTAGGATAAAGCCCTTAAGGGCAAATGTAAGTATCAATAAAGTGACAACACAGGTCTTAACAAACCACCAGAAATACTACGACAGCAACTACAATAGGCTTGTATCTCTCTCAAGGATTCAGTCAGAGTCCAGAATTTATGAAGAACTACCCATGCTCACTCTCCCATATACGTTCTCCTGTCTATATAAGATCCACTTTTAGGAATCTGCAATCAGAATGAAATTACAAGTGTCAAAAATAAAGATATTAGAAAGAAAATAAATTGTTCCATAATATACAAATACTTATTTCTGTTTTTTAAAAAGAATCCTCTTTCACTTACCTGGGTAAATCGTTCCACCAATGATTCGGCCCAATGGGTACCAGGCCCGGTCATCAAACCAGTTATGGAATTTATAAAACCCCTCCTCAGCAAGGAACCGGGTAGTCCGATAATTAAAGTACCTACAGCAAGGGAAAAAGGATCCATGTCTTTTCATACGCAAATACTTGTACCAATTTGCAGTAAATTTTGCTCCTCAGGTTATACCACTGAGAAACTTATCATTACTCCAATAAAAGTCAGTTTGCTACCAAAAATTATGCCAAGCATGAAAATCATTTTATGCTCCTGTAAGTCTCATTTGTAGTTCCACGCTTGGCTCAATTAAAGCACTGCTTCCCTCGTAAGGAAGTGCAGCTAAAGCCGAACATGCTGCTAACGCTCTCTAGTGGGGCCCTCCATCAGGCTGGCCTGTCGTAGGCACCGCCACAAGTCAGAGAGGTCAAGCACCCAAAAGGCAAAACAGCTGAGCTGTGGGCACCAATAAATCTGGCAGGGACAGGAACATGCAAGAGAACATTTCCATACTATGTACAAGGACACATGGATCAGTTCAAGTGATGGGCATCTCTAAAGATGGTGGTTGAACAGAATGAACATTTTTTAACCCGCTCCATAATACAAACTTCTTAATTCTCATGTTATTTAAAACAGTTCTAAATGCCACCTACGTAGGAGTGTAAAATGTAAATTACGTAAAAATGTTTGATATAAAACACTTAGTGTTATCCATGGAAAGACACAGTTCTTTAGGTCCAAGCTATGTGACCCCTTCTCTTAAGTTTCTCACTTAAAAAATTTTTTAAAAGGCAAAGAACATACATACATACATACATACATACATAAATAAATAAATAAATAAATAAATGGAATTGTTTAATTACTAAAGATAATCATGACTAATCATCATTCCTGCTCACCCCTCTAATCCTATTTCCTCTTTGGTCAGTCAAGTTTTCACAGCTAAAGCAGAAGTGGCAGAAATCTCTATCCTGTTTCTTGCTAATGAATGTTATTTTGGTAACTGTCAAAGAGACAGAAGGGCTCAGGGTAACAGGCAGTCAACATGTGTCAGAAATGTGTCCTTTGCCTACCAGTAGGAGAGGCAGAGAGAGGCGGAAAAAGTAAAAGTTAGTGTGAATAGGTCTGGGCTAGTGTCACAGCCCGGGCCTCAATTTTCTGCTCTGCAAGAGGAGATGTCAAATCACAAGATCTTTACAGTCTCCTCCAGCTCTTTGACTACAGAGCAGATATTCTTGCTTTCCCTGACATCTCACCTCAATGCTTGCAAATTTACAAATCAACACATTTACAAATATATGCAGGAGCATTTTGAATCAATGCTCCATAGGCTGAATAGGCTATGTTTAAGATACCAATATTTCAAGAACCTATGATCCTAGCTCTCCAAATTTTAATTAAGCCTTAGGCAATATAACATAATGGCTCCAGTGTCTAGCCCGGGGTCCTCAAACTACGGCCCGCGGGCCACCTGCAAATACAAATATTGTATTTGTTCCCGTTTTGTTTTTTTACTTCAAAATAAGATATGTGCACTGTGCATAGGAATTTGTTCATAGTTTTTTTTTTTTAAACTATAGTCTGGCCCTCCAACAGTCTGAGGGACAGTGAACTGACCCCCTGTTTAAAAAGTTTGAGGACCCCTTGTCTAGAGATAGACAAACCTAGAGTCAAAGCTTGGTTCTTCTACTTATTACACTTGTAAACCTGAATTCTCTCTTCCAGCTTCCTATCTTATTTGTGAAAAGGAGATAAAGTACTACCTCCATCTCATAGGGCTATAGTTAGGTTTTAGAGACAATCCATGAAACAGTGCTTGGAACAAAATGAATGCTCAATAAATGTATTTCACTTATATCTTTTTTATCTAAAACAAAATCCCTAATCAAATTAATCCATTTAAATTTTTCTCAAAGTCTTAGTACTTAACTGATAGGCCCAATTTCTACCATATAAACTGTTACGCAGGAAAAAAAATGTCATGGATCTCAAGTTCATGGCTTGTGATTTTCTTTTCAGCCTAAAAGCATACACCAGGCCCCTTTCCCTCAATCTACATTCCTAACTGTTGACCCAGCTGAGAAGCCGACCTTAAAGTGATAGGTGGGCATATCAGTAATGTCTTACATTTTTTATAATTTTAAGAGACTCACTTGATTAATTCTAACAGAAATGTTTCAAATGAAGACAATTATATCCTTCAGAAAACTTGAGCAGTTTCCCCCCTGAATGTGTAGAAAACACATCCCCATCACTAAGAACTGACTGGAATGTGAATTTGAAACCCATGAACCTGAATGCTTCTCAAAGAAAATACCGGACCAAGCAAATGTACTCACGGATCAAACTCATGGATGACACTTTCAAATCTCAGGACGGCAAAGAGACGAGTGGAGAATGCTGCAAATACCAGAGAATTAATATTTCAATGGTAATGTGCCATGAATAATAGCAGACAATACAATTTTAAAGATAATAGTATTATCCAGCACAGAAGTCACAGAAATATAAAATGACCCCTGGATATCTGTCCATCCCTCCCACATAAAATAAAGAGAAGTTCACGTTCTCCTGACAATCACACCTACATCTTCCACTCAGGCAGGACACACTTAACTAGTTCCCATCAATGCCTCTAATAACGCATCCACCTTTTAACGCTGCACTCAACTTACATGGTCATCATCTATATATGTTGAGTTCCCCACAACTAACCTTAACTTTGGAGCAAACTAAGAGGTAAGGCAATCAAGACTATTCTTACAACTCATAGAAAGCTAAAATATCTAAAGACAGAAATACTAAGGTAGGCAACCAAACTGTCTTTTTGAAAATTCAGTACCCAAGGGTCCTCAGTATCTCTTGAACGAGCACAGCATGCTCCCCATTCTTTCCCAGAGGATCACTAGTCCTTTTATAACACTTGTTCTTTTGCCTTCCTAAAATTATACTGATGGAGGACAGTAAAAGGAACACATCCTACTGAAAAGAATAAGAAAGCCATTCTTGATTTTTTTTTCAAGATTTTCTCCTTCCCATCCCCCCAAGAAAGAGTGCCCATGCACACTCACACAGCACAGCGGCCATGGACAGAATGAGAAGCTTCAGCAGCGTGTCCTGCTTCTCATAGGACAACCGCAAAAATCCCAGCTTAGTCATCTTGACATCGATGGGTGGCAACAGATGACACGCAAGTAGCTGAAATGGAAAAATCAAGACCATAGGATATTGAACACCTTCCATTTACCCAATTCACTGTTTCATCCTCCTGTTTTATGGCGGCAGAGAAACATGAAGGAGACAGGAGCTACGGAACACACCAGAGAGGCTCAGGGCTAATACTAATACCCGAGTCTTGCCCGAATTACGGTCCCCTGGCAAGGAAGTGGGCACAAGTCAGGTGCATGTGTTAAGACTGAAAAGGAATGATTAGACCTATCACCATAATTCCGCCTCCCACTTCCTCACAGCGAACGAGTGCATACGCAAAACTGGCAACAGTGTGGTACAACAAGTGTGCAGAGAAAGCACAGAAATAGAAAAATGGGGGTTGGAGGAAGAGATGTAAAGAAAATAGGAAAAAAAAATGGAAACAGAGAAAAAACTAATTACAAGGAGAAAGAGCATTCAAGAAGAGGCAGGAATGTCCGAAAGCAAGCAAGGGATGAACAGTGGGTACAGAAGTGAACGTAGAAAGCGGAGAAATAGAAGCCTGACTGAGCCAGCTCAATGTGCGGGTCCAAATTTCGGTTTCAACCGGCTGGCTACGAGCTTCCCTCTGTTGCAAGGACCAGTGACTGCAGGGTCAACTAAAAGAGCACGGCTGATGGCAGGTATTCCTAAACCACAAGCTGGTCCAGGGCTCGGCGATCAAGAACACAACAATCAAGGATATGCAACACACTCCAAGGCTGCAGGGGGGTCAAAAGGAACCTGTGCCTCTCTTGATCCTCCCACCCCACCCCCAATTATTACTAGAGGAAAGGGGGGGGGGTAATAACACTGGACTGCGCGGAAGGCATGAAGAATCGTATGTTCCTAGCTCAACAGTGAGAAACCAAGCATCTTTTCCATAATTCACCGTCAGAGGTGCCGTTTTACACGGGCTTAATGATAATCGCAGGGGAAAGCCTTATCTTGCAATCAAGAAGAAACACCTAACTCCAGGAAGTCAATATTCCAGCCACATACCTCCGGTTCCTATTTGCTTTCTGGAACGCCTGAAACAAAAGACTTCACCGCTACCGAGGTGACATGACCCCCTACCTGAAAGAGTTTGAGAGCGGAAGGGAGGGCAGCAGATCCTCTGCCTGAAAGCTGAGCACAGGGGCTGGTAACCCAAGGCAGGACCTCGAGGGAGCTCTCGCTGTGCCGCCCTCCGATCGTTTTCCAACAGCCTCGAGCAAGAAAGAGCAAAGGCGCTTCTCCTAAGCGCTCCGCACCCGTTCTCCCCAACGTGCCTGCAAGCCGGGCACCCTCGTCCCACCCAGGTTACAGTTCCGGAGACAGCACCCTCCCCTCCCCCCCCCCATCCCCGTTCGCTTGCACCCTTCCCCCGCCCCCCACGCACCCGCCTTCACTCCCCTCCTCCCCGGTCCACTCACCCCTGCACCCGTCTCCCGTCCTCACGGGATCGAAATCTCTGACGGCCCCACTGCGAGACAACCGCCACCTCAGCAGCCTGAGCGCCTTCGCCCCCAGGACCAATCCCGGGATCCCAGCAACTCCACGCACCCCCTGCCGGAGTGCACCCGCTCCCCAGACCTGCACGTCTTTCCATTCCCGGGGCACCCCACCAGCACCAGCACCACCACGCCCCACGCCCCCTCCTCCACGCTCGCCGGTCTGCCTCCGATCCTCACCTCCGCCCTTGGAGCCCCACCTTCGGCACTTCCTCAATCCCACCGACGCCCCGGGCCGCACCTGCAGCTATCCTCCAGTTCTATCCCGCGGCCTTCTCACCTGGCCGGCGTTGCTCGGGAATCCGCTCAGCTCCCACGGCCATCCGCTCAGCGGCGCACTCAACCCTGGCAGAGTCCAGGTCCGCCCCCGGGACGGCTCCCCATTGGCTGGCTCAGGGTCGACCCGCCACTTCGGAAGAATGATAGGGTCGCGGAACTGTCTGTCAGACCCAGAGGCGGGAACGAGGCCGCGCTCGCACTTCTTAAATGGGCAAGGCAGAAGTCACTTAGCATCCGGGGGGCGGGACTTTGTGCTCCCGCCGAGCTGTGATTGGCCTGCTAGTGAGAGCGAGCGCGCCGAGGGAACGTGCTCGAGGCAGTTAGGTTGAGGGCCGAGGAGTGACGTGTCGGTCTGCGGACCCGCGAGGCAGTCGGGGGGTAGGGGAGGCGCGGCCCGTTGACCTCAGCCACGTGACCAGAAGCGGAAACGACGCGAAGGAACAACCTAAACACACAGGTATCTATTTCTTGTATTTGTTTTCCACTTTCATAGATTTTTTTTTTTTCAAGTAACTTTTTCAGAAAAGCTGAATGGAAAGCAAACCGTGCTTTTATTTTGTCTTTAGGCATTAGCATTGCGAGGTTTAGAATTACAGGAACAGAACTGGGACCATCCTCTTCCTCCCTCCCCCGCACAGGCGTTTTTAAGGCATTAAAATTTTACCTGGAAAAAAAAAAATTTTTTTTTACCTGGAGTTGTTCTGGAGAAGCCTGATGCCAGTGAGTCACGTTCCTTCGTAGGTAACCTGTTTTTCTCTGGTAAATTATTTTTCCTTGGAGACCCCATTTATGGAGGTTCCCCCCCCCCCCTTCATTTTTCCTGCTGGACACTTGTCCCTTTCCATCTGCAAACTCCAATGTTCACCATCAGGCCCGGAGGTTTTTTATTTTAGTCTTCATGTTTGCTTATTTTCTGAAGTTGCTGTCAGACGAATGGCTTCCTGATTCTTGGATACCTGTGTGATTCTTACCCTTGTCCATATCTTGATCCCTTTGCTCTACATTCTGGAGATTTCCACGGTTCTGTCTTGCACGCCTCTCATTTAGCCCCCTCGGTGTCACTTTGATCAGCCGTCTCATTTTATGCCCATAGCTGCCGTCATTTGCAAGAACTTTCCTGTGTTGTCCCTTTTTCACACCCGTCTGTTCCTATTTCACTGATGCCATATAGCTTACAACATTAATGTGAAGGTAGTTATTCTAATTTTTTCAAGTGCCTTTATTTCTAGAATCACATTTCTCCCAGGGACAGGTGGTGGTCTGTGTATTTGGTGAAAGCTCCTGAGACGATTTTGAGGGTGATCTCTGGTTAAGAATTACTCATCTAAATGGTCAGATGGTCACTATTTTCCTGTCGGTCTGCAAGCGCTACAAAACATCTAAATTTGAAACCAGAGAATGGGTAAAATAAGAATGAGGCTGGACAGACTGCCTAATCTCTCGTCCTGCTCAAAGATTCTAAATCCCAATGTCTTCCTCAAGCTGAGACCTGTGGAAATAGTAGCTACCTATTTGAACACGCTTTTAAAAATGCTGCTTGATCGCCCGGCTGGTATGACTCAGTGTCATCCCATGCACCAAGAAGTCACTGGTTCAACGCCTGATCAGGGCACACGCCTGGGTTGCAGGCTCCATCCCCAGGAGCGGGTGTACAGGAGGCAGCCAATATTTCTCTCTCTCTTCCTAAAAAAAAAAATCAATAAAAATATACTGTTAAAAATGTGCTTGATCACTTTTGTCTCCTTCACTATACTGTTAGGTCCAACTGGGCAGTTATCCTATATTTCTGATTCATCCTTGAATCCAGTGCCTGACAGAGAAGGCACTCAAATGCTTGTTATATGGTTAAGTCAGCTATTCTGCTCCTTGAACCTTTTACTGGGTCTGTGGACTCATTTTAGGTCCATACAAAATATTCTACTGATAGAGCCACCGCTCTCATTGTTAAAAAAAAAAAAAAAAAAAAAAGCCTAGCCCTAACCGGTTTGGCTCAGTGGATAGAGCGTCGGCCTGCGGACTGAAGGGTCCCAGGTTTGATTCCGGTCAAGGGCATGTACTTTGGCTGCGGGCACATCCCCAGCAGGGTGTGCAAGAGGCAGCTGATCAGTGTTTCTCTCTCATCGATGTTTCTAACTCTCTATCCCTCTCCCTTCCTCTCTGTAAAAAATCAATAAAATATATTTTTAAAAAAAAGCTTTAGTTATACTGACCTAAAGTCAGCTTCCTTTCTATTTCTGTGAGTCATGTAGCATAGACTTGTTAATGGGGGGCTTGGGTGGGGAAGGGGAGCTCAAGATGACTGCTAGACTAAAGGCCTCTTCCATTGTACTACTGATGAACTGATAACCTTTACCAGGGCCATCTCAGTACAGGTAGACACATGAGTATAGAAGCTGAATAAATGTCCTACTTCTATAATCAGAAAATAAAAGTGGACGAAAAATGAAAAGACAGTGAACAGGCAACTGTAGTTGCCCTTTTGTTCCCTGATGTTATCCCTCTAAGGTGGTTCACAAACCTCTAACCTTTAGTCGCTCTCTTCTTTGTCCCAATTCCTCTTAAACTTTATCTTGGCCCATAACAATGTAAGAGCAATTAACAAGTCAGCCCATAAATATGTTCATAAGTTTCCAGCAGACTCACCTACCCTCCCCAGGTCTGAAGCATCCAGTTTCTAATTCCTCCAGAGTTGCTACAATGGACAACTCAGCTCTAGGCAGGATAAAAGGGTAGTGTTTTAAACCCCATAGACCTGTCCAGGCTGTGATGTCTGTACCCGAGAAGAGCTTTTGTGAACATGATTCCTTAGATCAGGGGTCCTCAAAACTACGGCCCGCGGGCCACATGCAAATACAAATACTGTATTTGTTCCCATTTTGTTTTTTTACTTCAAAATAAGATATGTGCAGTGTGCATAGGAATTTGTTCATAGTTTTTTTTTTAAACTATAGTCCGGCCCTCCAACGGTCTGAGGGACAGTGAACTGGCCCCCTGTTTAAACAGTTTGAGGTCCCCTGCCTTAGGTCCTCCTGGTTACATGATTAAAACACGCTGATTTTCATTTTCAGTGATTACCAGAATTTCTGTTGTAGATACAATGCCACAGGCCTGACTTCTCGATTACACCCATAAAACTGCAGATTCCTCATTTCCAATCACTTAAACTTTTAAGCATTTTCTATCGCAAGACATAGTGCTGAATAAGATCGAGTGCCTTCATCCACTCAACCTCCCTCGCCTTTCTAAACACTAATTTAGTGACTACACATACAAATTTCTGGCAGCAAAGATGTGGCCACTTAAATAACAGCGACTTATAAAAACTTAAACGGATCTTTAGGCAATCAGTGATCAGTTGCAAGCTGATGAAATACCGAGGTCTTCCAAGCACCCCACAGCAACCTGGCAGTTCTCTGCAGTCCTAGTGACAAATGACCAGGTGTCTAAAGGAGGAAGTAAATCTTATTTTAAATTATGTCTTTTATAATTTTTTTTTGCACAAACTGGAAAACAATGCTCACCTCCAAGATGCCCGCTATTTTAAAACTTTCTGCACCTTAAACTTGGTTTTCATCTCCCAGAAGTGATTCTTAAACTCGAATTTTGGCTTGTACATGGTAGTTAGCCAAATCTCTAATCTCTTCTCTAATGAGAATATTCAATACACTGAAATCTATAAGGATCTCTTTATCCATGAATACACAGGAGATGTACATACAGACTTTAAAAGAAATAATTCAACAATCCTAAATTCTTTCCAAGATGTTAACATGGTCATCATCATGACATAATCCAAACTTCCTCAGGTTACATTTTTCAGGACTAATCTCTCAAAAAAGTATAATCAAATTTACCCAAGACTAAGTCTTGGGTTCCATGAATATGTTTCTTTTTTTTTTTTAATAGTTGGAGTTTTTTAAAAATATATTTTATTGATTTTTTACAGAGAGGAAGGGAGAGGGATAGAGAGTTAGAAACATCGATGAGAGAGAAACATCAGCTGCCTCCTGCACACCCCCCACTGGGGATGTGCCCGCAACCAAGGTACATGCCCTTGGCTAGAATCCAACCTGGGACCCCTGAGTCCACAGGCTGACGCTCTATCCACTGAGCCAAACCGGTCAGGGCCATGAATGTTTCTTGATGTGATTTATAAATTCAACCATTCCACACCTTGTGGGAAACGAATCACATTTAATTGTGACATTTTAAAATTGTACAAGTGTTTTGACATCTGCCCCCTCCTCCAGTACTTGTCCCTTTAAAATAACAGAAAAACACCAATCACAGGCTTAATGGTTTTAATAAGTTTGCCCCTTCAGTTTCGATTTGCAGCACCCAATATCCCCTTGGAAACATCAGACAGGCCCGACAGTGGCCAACAGTAAATTTCAGACCTGCAGAGTTTAAGAGTTCAGGTTCTCTGGGCATTCTGTGTTGCAGTGGCACTTGTCCAAAACTGGTACCTCCCTGTGGCTGGGGAACTTTAAATGTACCAGTGAAAAGAGCTTTTCCCCTTCAAGGGGAAGGAAAAACCACTCCTCAAAACCCAGCAGATCTGGCTGTGAGGTCTTTCCTCCTGTCCCATCTCTTCAGGCTTATTTTTTGCAGTGGAGCAAGAGAGACCAAAATCTAACCTGAGTTACAAGAAACAAGACAGTGATGGCTATAAAGGGAGTGACCAGGAGTAACGGACACTCCTGTACCTCCCACATCCAATGTATGTGCTTCACAGAAAAACAACAAAAACAACAGGTCCACAAAATACAAAAGCTAGAATTACAAAATCCATTCATCCAAGGGTGATGGAAGGCAGGAAGGGGAGGCGGAAGGGTGAATGGCACGGGGAGAAAAAGTATTCGAATCAGTCCAGGCGAGGGGAGGCTGGCAAATGCTAGAAAAGAGCTGCAGAAAAACCTGTGGGCCTTTCAGACTCACAGGTGGTAAAAGTCCACATCCTGGTGTCAGGGAGATGGTGCCTTACGTGCACCAGAGACAGAAATCCCAGTTCCTCAGAAGGGAACACGCAGAGGGCCCTTGGCAGAGTGGGCCCCGCCTTCCCTGGTGGGGGTGGTGAACAAGGAAAGAACTGCACAGCCTCCTCCCAGTCCCACTCCTTCCCCCTGATGGCAGGGGACTCAGTGGCCTGCAGCAGCCTTCAGTTTGGCAGGAGACGCATGCGGCGAAGGGAACTTCTCTGCAGAGGCTGAGCTGCTCAGGGCGGACTGCAGGTAGACCGTCTTGTGGAAGAGTCTGTTGCTTAAGAAGACCACCAAGGAGAAGAGGCGCAACTGGAAAAGGCTAAAAGGCAAGAGAGCCAACCTGTGAGATCCCCAGCTGGTCAGGATTATTCTCTGACTACAGGAAGTTTTAAAATGACATGGAAAATAAGACAAGTGAAATTTGATCAAGGAAGTCCAGATAGTAGGCACAGTACAGATACTGGACACATGGATTAAACAGGCAGCAACTAAAGAATGCACTGGTTCCTGCCACTGTCGTAAGTGTAATGAACTCACCACCATTTGAAGTATCAAAGCTTACTTACTGGAAACAAATTTATATTTCAGATTAACTCTGAACCAAGAAGCACTTTTCTATAACTGACTTCAGGGCACAAAACTTCAAGCTACGTCTGAAGACATCATATGCGTATGCGTTTCATTTTCAAGAGAGTTCCAGACAAAGTCAATTCCTACTAAGACTCACACTGAGCATTGCTGGACAGCAAGAATAAGCAAAAACTCAAAACAGATCTGACATGATTGTATCCTCACTGACTTAACCAAAACTGAGCAAAGGCTGAGTTTTTCTTTGAAGTGATAAAACTTTTGGAGTTCTAGTATTACTGTTAAGACTCCTTTTAAAATACTGTTTTACTATCATCCATATATATAAAAGCCTAGGCGACCAAATGTCCAAACGACCATTTGACCAGTCACTATGACACACACTGACCACCGGGGGCAGACACTCAATGCAGGAGTTGCCCCCTGGTGGTCAGTGAGCTCCCACAGTGGGAGCACCTCCACAGTTGCAGTGGTGGCAGCTGCAGTGGCAGGCACAGCATGGCGCCCGGCTTGGCTTCCTCCCTAGCCACCTGCCGCTTCAAGCACTACTACATCCCCTGAGGGGTCCTGGATTGAGAGATGGCACAGGCCAGGCTGAGGGACCCCACCAGTGGACGATTCCGTGCATCAGGCCTCTAGTTACCATTAAACTCCTATAGCCAGACACATGGGCCTGATGCCTTTTTAAAAAGGTGGCCATTCTTACAAAAATGAACATAGTTACCAGTGTTTACAAGTGCCTTATTCAGTAAATTGTTAAATTTTTAAAATATGTATTATAGCATCAATTTTAAAAACATATTCATGTACATATATATGCATGGGGAAAATTTTGGGATATATCCCAGAAGTGTTTTTCTCTTATTAAACTGCACATTAATGTTTTCCAGCAATGTAAGAGGTTATTTTTTTTTAAATGTCTCATTCATATGCTAGTAATTGTGGTATTATAGCCCCAGTCCTTTACACAGAAAACAGCATACTACACCTTGACTAGTACTGGCTAATACTTACTAAGCTTTGCCAGGGGTCTTTGCTTCATTGGCGCTAATAATGAATAAAGGAAAGAGGATAGAGAAGAGGCAGCCACTGTAAAAAAAAAAAAAAAGAAGAAAAATAAGTCACCTTCGTAACAGCCATGACTTTGGAGAAGACATGAGAAGCCCAAAATTCCTTTACGTCTGGTGCTAACATTATGGCTTGATAAGCCCTTAATAAATCAAACACATCTTTAAATTTTTAAAAGAGGGTTTTTCTAAGCACTGGCTATGTTTAACACTGCTCCAGGAGGCAACATAGATGAAATGTGGCAGGCAGGTCCTGCAGACTAGATGTTAATACTGACACATGCATAGGAGAAAGTCCTCTGGGCCGCCTAACAGTCAACAGGAATGAAGAATGCCTCGCACAGAACCAGGCGTCCAGACGATGCTCCCTGCGCGGAGCTCTGTACCAGTCCCCCTGCAGCCCCTCCAGCCAAATCACCTGATAATGTATGAGGACTGCATTGCTGTGAGGAAAGCCAGAGGTAAACCAAATCCGAAGTAGTAAGGCCAGTTCCTCTCTATGTTTGACAACCGCTGGTGCATTTCAATTCCTATAACAAGGAGCCAACACAATTGAAATTCTTACTTCCTTTTCTCAAAACGACTAAATACAGGAGACAAATTTGAGGTTTGAGTTTGGGATATAGGTCTGCCATTTAGAAAACAGCTAAAACACATAATTCAGCATTGTCCAAATGTGATATAAAGATCTGAGGCAAAGTTTTTACAATTCAGTAATCACAATTTCAAAGCTGACAGGCTAAGTGAATTATGAATTACACCACCAGCATCCTTTGTCAGGATTAGTCCCAAGCAAAGCAAGATATCAAATAAAAAGTTAGCTATCTCCTAGAAATTAACCTCTTTCAAACATACATACCCAGACAGATATGCCAAGGGCTTTTAAAATACCCAAAATTATCTAAATGCACTGACATCAAATTAATTTCTCTAATTCAGAATGCCTTCTGCTCATTTATGGCTCAGTCAGAGCTACATCACATTAAGCACCGTAAAGGTAATGCTACATTGCTGTACGCCCCAGCATCAAAGTTAAGGGTTAAGCCAAAGGTAAGTGCCCTCTTGCCAAAGATGCTACTTCCTCCCAAAGATGGGCTGCCAAGGGCCTAAGCATTAGGTAAGTTTTAAGAAGTCTGCTTAGCAGCAGTGTTTCCAAAGTGAGCTTCCAAGTTTTAGTTTGGAGTTTCTTCAGATGGACTTACCTTTATTTTTTATTTTTATTTTTAATATATTTTATTGATTTTTTACAGAGAGGAAGGGAGAGAGACAGAGAGTTAGAAACATCGATGAGAGAGAAACATCGATCAGCTGCCTCCTGCACATCTCCCACCGGGGATATGCCGGCAACCCAGGTACATGCCCCTGACCGGAATCGAACCCGGGACCTCTCAGTCTGCAGGCCGACGCTCTATCCACTGAGCCAAACCGGTTTCGGCGGACTTACCTTTATTGAACCAACGATATTCAAAGCAGTACAGTGAGTAGAGAAGGGACATATGCAGGAGGCTCACCAGCTGGCCCACAAGGTGGATGGGAAAGAGACTCACAAACATCCCCTGAAGAATAAACATGGAAAATCTTAATTCCAAAGTTTCAGAGCCCCAACGCTGTTCACCTGCCTCTGAGTCATTACTCTCTGCCCCGAGCCATTCAGTTGCTTCTCAAATTTATGACGAGCAGGAGACTGGAGAATGCCCAGGTGGCAGGAAAGGGCAGGTACATTCATGTTTCTTCTGTGATTTTTAAATTCCCTAGTTGTTTCTGTAAAAAGCTTATTTAAAAATCATTCCCTCCCATAAAGCACTTCGGCCCCAGGGGAAATGCAGTACCACGTCTGTGTAAACTTCCCTCTAGTGAACCTTTATTTTGAAAGCTGTGCATGTGCCCAGTCTCACCTGGATGAGGAAAAGAGCCTGCAGCAGAAGGTTGAAGAGCATGTCAGCAATGATTTTGCTAACACTAGGGAATGGGTGAGGCTTCCGCCCTGATACCTCGAATGCCAGGTCGGCTATATCCTGTAACAGAGAAAGTAGCTCACCCAACCAGGAACGAAATGGCCCCAATATCCATCCCAAAGCTAAGGCCACTGATCTTCCCTTGGACCTGCCAGATGAGAAAAGCTCTGTTGGCCCGACACAGTCATTCCATTTTACAGGAGCACAAACGCCACCCACTGGCTGCGTGACCCAGGAAGCCTGTGCGGTGCTCCCTACAAGGCCACTCACTTCGCAGGCTATAATCTGCCACCTGTCCACCCTCATGCTACGGGACCCAGCCTCCATTCCGCCCTGGACCTACTTGGAACCAAATGGCATTCACCACTTTGCTAAGCACAAACAGGGGGAGCACCCAGAGAGCACTGAAAATGGACGTGAGGAAGAATTCCAGCCATGACCAAACATCTCCGTGTAAAGACGGATCACCTACGAAAGGGGAAAAGAGTTCGTTTAACTGGAGAAATGGAAAACCAGATATGGAGCCCCTAATCGTGACTATTCCTCCCCACCCCCGCCCCACACATATCTTTGTTTTTTGCAGCACAAACGATGCCTTTTTCAGATAGTTTTATTCTTTGCAAACGCCAAATTCTGGCCACAACTCCGGCTCAGAGTAGCCATAGCTATGTGCTGCTTGCCTTGAGACAAACCTGCTTACCTGGTGGTGACTGAGATGTCACAGTGATTAACAGTAAGAAAGATGCAGGAAACCACCCGAGCTCAAATCCCAGCTCTGCCATTTACTAATGACTTAACCTTGGTAACTAACTTTCATTTCCTCACCCATAAAATGACATCTATAACAATTCCCACTCAAAGGGCTGTTGAGAAGTTTGAGTTACAAACATCCCAAGCTCCTGGTACACAGAAAGAGCTCCATAGACCGAGGGAGACAGAAAAAAATCTCCTACCTCTATGCCAGGCGGACAGCACCACACTTACCAATAATCTGGGCAGTTACTGACTGAAGTACAGGAATAAACACCCGGTAAAACAAGAGGAGACTGAACTAAAGGAAAGAAGCAAGAAGGTAAATATTAAAAACCCTTCTTCAAAAGAAAGAGTTCCAAGTATCGGTGCAATTATTTTCCAGATGGAGGTGACTTTATAAATCAGAAGGCCTGAGCAGCACCAAAACTGGACCCATTTCTAATCCCAATCTCCATCTAAGAGGTACAAACCTAATACTGCCTATAAACACAGTAAAACTTTGGGGGCAGAGAAGAACATTTCAGACTGTATACAGGACAAAATAAAGGCACAGACTAAGTGCACAGTAATGTTTTATTAAAGTTAACACCTGGAAACATCTGTGAAATGTTTAAATTAAGGGAACAAATTACATCGAATTCCAAGTCTAAGGAAATATTTAACTATCTGTTTTTGGAAGTATTCAAATTTCACCTAAGCCTGGGTTGCTTCTCACTTAATTGCAGGCAATCTTTTCTGGTGTGGGTTTCAATAGATATCAATTCTAACAGATCGCTATAACCAGATGAGGGGAGACCCTTGTCCTCATCCACCTGTCATTTCCCTCTGATCCCACAAGATGCTCTTAGCCAAAATGTTCAGACAATGTCAAGAGAAATTATTAACCAATAACAACATTAAAACATGTGAATAAGTAATTTAAAAAACTTATTTTAGGAATAGCCCTTTATTTACATACAGGTGTTCTCTGAGTGAGAATAAAAGCACTCCAGTTGCATAGAATCCTAAGTTATGGTCTTACGCATGTGTCAGCTGGTAAAAGCTACTTGTCCCAGTTTAAAGAAAACAGAAGAGAACTATTAACAGCAACAATCCGAAGATACTTATAAGGCACCTAGAATTTAAGGAAAAAGAACTTACCCAGAACACTCCGCCATTCCAAGCGCAGCACTGGAAAATTCTACTAACGATACGCGGCTCACTGGAAAAGAACACATGTATTTAGCTTACAAGGCAGAGAGGCCACTTTCATACTGTCATTCAGTAGCTCCCCATTTTATATCTTTTGTTGCTATTAATTTTCCAGCACCTGTTGTTCTCCCAATGTTCTAATGTCAGTCAATAAGAAAAGACCAAAAATATTTCTAAAGAAGCAGCTTTTCTCAAACAAAACATTTATTTTCTAAAATCCAAGACCGGCCAAAACCGGTTTGGCTCAGTGGATGGAGCGTCAGCCTGCGGACTGAAGGGTCCCGGGTTCGATTCCGGTCAGGGGCATGTACCTGGGTTGCGGGCACATCCCCAGTAGGAGATGTGCAGGAGCAGCTGATCGATGTTTCTCTCTCATCGATGTTTCTGACTATCTCTCTCCCTTCCTCTCTGTAAAAAATCAATAAAATATGTTTTAAAATAAAATCCAAGACCGAAGAAGATTAAAAGAGGATGTCTGGAGTTCTACCAATAAGTAAATCCACATAGGCTCTCCTAGAAGTACCCATTAATCCAAATAATTCTTTTGTGGTTCTCTAGTCATCGTTCTGATTAAAAAACAAACAAAAAACAAGCACCACGATATGTGAGCAAGGATGACTGCTAGACCCTAGTTTAAATCAATGTGGGTGGATGGGGGAGAATAACATCACATTTTGGGGGGAGAGAGTACAAAAAGCAATGGGGCGCTACTAAAACTCCCAGTCACGTCACACGGCCTCAATTGTATGCCGAGGAGCAGTCATGTCCTGAAGTGCCTTCCCTTGGAAGGGGGCTCAGACATTTCCGACACCGGCCTCCACTCCTTACCTCTCTTGCTTCCTCTCTATGCTCTGGGCTCTCCTTTGCGCCAGGACACTGCTTGCCCTTCTCCGACGCTGCTCCTCTCTCTTTTGCTGAATTCGAGCATCGAGCTTTGAGATGGTACAAATTCCCCAGATGGAGTCTTTGATTCCCTACAGACAAGAGTATAATACAAGAGTACTATTTTTAAAGAGGGGAAAATGATGGATCAGGGAATACTTACTTATATGCAGTAAAGTGATATCACAGTGGAAACCACTATTTATTTTGCTACGTGGCTTCCGGGAACCTTGATTTTTATATTTATTTTGAAATAATTCCCAATTTGTAGAAGAGTTGCAAGAATGGAAAACTTCTTAATACCCTTTCCTCCAGATTCGCCAGATTAATATTTTGCTACATTTACTATTATACATAAAATAGGGTCACCCACATACCAAGCATCTCCAATGAGCTAGACATGGGCCATATGGAAATGATCAAGAAACATAGCAGGAAAAGTATACAAGTAAACAACAACAAAAATTATAGTTTAATTAACTGCCACCACACTTTTATGTCCAAAGTAGAGTGGTAGCGTTGGGGTACCTGACTTCTGAAGCAGCAGCACAAAAAGGCAATCTGGTAGCAATGGTGAGCCTAGATTTAAGGATGGCATTTTCACTATTGTTATTAGCCAAAATAAATGTTGGAGATAATCACCAGGATACAGAGACACGGGCAAGTTTATGAGCTACCAACTGCTGATAGCACCATAAATTGGCACAGTGTGCACCTGATCGTTTACCTACGAGTAATTTTTAGTCTTATTTTGCTTTTAATTTCTAAATCTTCCACAACAGTTTAAATATTCCAGATAGTAGAGTTCAAATGGCTGAGGGCCTAGTATGTATGAGAATGATGACAGGATCCCCACCTAAGACACTTACAGCTCATGGGGCAGACAAACATGTAAAGTGTACAATGCAGAACTGATCCAGGGTTGAAATTTTATCACACAAGGAGGTAAAGGTATTAAAAGTAGATCACATTGCATAGAGTCTCTTTAGCCCTTCCAAGATACTCCTTCAATTTCTCTTTTAACTCGAACTCCCCACCCGCATCAGAACTGGCCTCTCTCCTGCTCCTAGGAACAGAGCTAGAGGGGCCACAACTAGGGCATTAGCCCTCAGACATCCACTCTAAGAGAATTTTGTGCCATTGGAAATCTGGGTGACTAGGTTCTAAGCAAATCTTTATGGGACATTTTCCTAGAGCGTCATCATCTGCACCTTATAAAATGGGGGGACTCTAATGTAGTAAATCCAAATGTAGTAGTTTACATAACAGTAATGTAACCCATATTCATTGCTTAGTTTTGACCAATGTGTCATGGTTACAGAAGATGCTAACATTAGCAGAACCTAGTGACAGATACAGAGGAACTCTATACTATCTGGTAACTTTTCTGTAAGTCTAAAATTATCCCAAAATAAAGTTAAAAAAAAGGTGTGTGTGTGGGGGGCGACCTCTAGACCCAAGCTGACCAGGATTCTCATGCTGTAGACACCAGGAAGGTCTACCAAGCTTCTGCAAGCTAGGGTAATACCTATCTCTTGAGTAGAGTGGATTAGAACGAAAACCTGTATGTGAAGGACCCAACAAATATGAACACCTAAAGGATTTCCTAGTCAGTTCCTACAGCAAAAGGGTCACGAGATGGCTTGATGTACTCACCCTGGCAAGGTCCTGGAGAAAGGTTTTGACACTGTCAGCCATATCTTCACCACCCAAACTACTAACTACACAGAGGAGAGAGAAGCACCCCAAAATCTTTCATCATGAAGAACCTGGAAACAGAGATAGTGGGGAAAAAATATTTAAAGATAAGTAACTTCATGTACATTTCTGCATGATGCCATTTTCCACATACTTGCATCTCTAATAGGAGTCCTTAGGATTCCAGCCCTTAGATACTAGGACAGTGAACTAAAGTAAGGTTATCCCTGCAACTAATGAAATCTGCAATGGATAAATTATTTTTTAATTTAATTTAATTTCACTTTTACAGGGGTAAATGGCTCTGGGACCAGTAATGTCCTCACCAGACTTTGATGTCCCTAACTGCCCCCACACATATTCCAATATCCTTTTAAGCTATAGGTATGCTTGGTGTATAACCTCTATCTAACACTTGAATGAAGTACAAGAGCAAGATGAAAGTTCTTGCAAAATTTACTAAATATGCACTTCATGCACAAGGTCCCCTGGCACACAGTTAAGTTTAAGGCGTGATGTGAAATTTCCCACCTAGACCTCCAAAAGGGGCCTCCATACGCTTTCCAATTTTAAATATATGCATATAAAAGTGCAATTTTTTAAAAAATATATATATTATTGATTCTTCACAGAGAGGAAGGGAGAGGGATAGAGAGCCGGAAACACCAATGAGAGAGAAACATCGATCAGCTGCCTCCTGCACACCCCCCACCGGGGATGCGCCCACAACCAAGGCACATGCCCCTAGCCGGAATCGAACCCGGGACCCTCCAGTCTGCAGGCCGACGCTCCATCCACTGGGCCAAACCGGCCAGGGCTAAAAGTGCAATTTTAATAAGCATGGGAGACACAGTGGATTTTGTTTACACTAGGCAAAAAAAAGTTCACGCATACAAATATTCTTTAACTTACTACAACTTTCCCATTTTATTTCTCAGGTAAACGACAAATCTAGCTTCAAAGTTTAAGAACTTGAAAGCTCATATCTGTAAGTATTCTTCAAATTTGTGTCCCCACTTAATGTCATTAAGGTGAATGATAAAACCCATTTTCAGAAATTTTATTAAGAAATTGGGATTCTAGCCCTGGCCAGTGTGCTCAATGGTTAGAGCATCAGCCCATGCACCTAAGGGTCGCAGGTTCAACTCTCCCCCTCCCTCCCTTCTACTCTCTCTGAAAAAGCAATGGGAAAAATATCCTCAAGTGAGGATTAAAAACAAAAACACTTCTCAATCCTAATTAAACCAACCTAAGGTATTCTCAATTTAAGAGATAGCTCATAACGACAGAATTTCACAGGCAGCTTATATAAACCTCAAATTTCAAAACGTAAGCACACTTTCCCTGACCTAAAACCACCTCACCAAACTGTACCTTCTTGACCCAACTGGACTAATGCCACCCAGAGCTGAAAGAGCAGGGAATGTGACAGCAGGAAGAAGGTAACTCCCACACCATCTGAACCATCTGCTCCTTGGGGCAAATCCTACACAGACGCACTCCCTTCGGGTAGAGAGGTTTCCAGGACAAGAACCTTCTAATACTCACTCCCACTTGAAAACAAACAGAAAACCATCTCGGCGTGAAAGACAACTCGGTGCCGGGTGAGTAGTAAAATGCTCAATGATGACACACAAGAAAGGCCCTGGTTTGGAAAGACTAGCATGAATCCACTCCGAACCAGCTACTTACTAATCTATATATTAAGGGTATTAAAATCTTCATGTTTTTAAGTGCAATAACATGAAAATAAAAAAACTTCTTTATGAACATAATCGCACTCCAAGGTGAGCTAGCCACATAACTGAGTCTGGATCCCTCACAGGGCATAGAGAGCCTGAGGCAGGTCAATCCCAGGCCAGTAGAACAGCTCTGTTATCTGAACCATGGCCATTAACACCTGGCTTCTGCATGCACCCAGGGGCAGGTTACCGACTGACCAACAGTGGCCTTTGAAAGATAGGTCACTTCACATTTTATGCGGAGATCCTAGCAGCCTTCCTTGGGGAATATTTGGGATTTACCGGTTTGACCAAAAAAGCTGAGGCGTGGAGAAAAGGAACCTGCCACAATCTGAGACCCCACAGAGACTGAAGAGCGCAGTGGGGGACCCTCCAACTCACCTGGAAGGAGGGGAAGTGCAACGGGTCCACATCATGTTACAGACGGGGAAACTGAGTCTCCAAAGACGAATGGCTAACCCAAGGCGACAGCACCGGGATGGGCTACGGCAACCTTGAAAGCCCGGTGTTCCACCCTCGGTCGGACCTTTTACTCCGGAGGACTGTTGTTTACCCCAGCATTCCATGGACAAAATGTCTCGTAATCCGGGAAATACCCCTCCCTGGCCACTCAGTGCCTCGCGGTCATTAGAACTTAGGGGGCATCTGCAGAGACACGCAGCCCCAGTGCGGAAAGCAGGAGGCGGGCAGACCCGCTGCAGGTGCAGGAAAGGTGAGCGCCCTGCTCCTCGCCGGCCCCTGGACTGGCTCCAGGTCCGCCCGGTGGCGGCTCCCGGAGTCCTCGGCGATTCCCACGGAAAACCGCGAGCTCCCTCCGCACCCGCAGCGGGCACCCGGCGCGGAGCCGCTCGCCGCGGCCACACGGAGGCCGGGGACAGCCGCGCCGCACCCGGGCATTCTCCTTCCAGCGGGGTCCCTCCCGCAGCCACACGACCCCGAGCTCGGGCCCTGCAGACCCGCACCGCACGCTCCCTCCGCCCCGGTCCCTGCCGCGCGCCAGTGGCCTGGCTCCGCCGAGCCTGCACCTACCCGGCAGCTCCGCCGCTCGGCTCCGACCCGGCCCCTCGCCCACCGAGGGCCACGGATCCTCGGCGCCGACAGCCGGCAGCCGCCCGGGCGCTCCCAGGGCCGAGGCCGCTGCGCCCGCACTGGGCATGCCCGGGCCGCGCGGGGCGGTGGGAAGTCGGCGGGCGCGGAGCCATCGGCCCAGGGCGGAGGGGGCGGGGCCGCTGCGGCGGAGGGGGCGGGGCCAAGCTGCACCTGCACTGGGCATGCCCGGGAGGCCGGGGCGGGGGCGGTGGGCACTGGGCAATGGGCAATGGGCGGGCGGGGAGCCACCGAGGCAAAGGGGGAGAGATCCCCTCGGCGGCGGAGGCGACGCGGAGCTGCGCCCGCACTGGGCGTGTACGGCCGCTCAGGACAGAGACCGGGTCGGGGCAACATAGGGCGACGGAACCTGGGAAGTCCAGTCGGCCCACAGGCCCGTGCACGTCCCGCGCCGAATCTGGGAAGCCCAGCCTTTCCGGAGCGCTTCCCAGATTCGGTTCTTCCGGATCCGTCATCCTGCTCTTCGCCCTCCCCCATTTACGTGTGCAGAGTTGCATGTCCTTATGAAGTCTTAGGAAGCCTGACAACAGAACAATAATACAGAAGTCACCTTGGTTTATTTGGTTGGAAATTTTCTGTAACCAAAGGTACCAAGCAATGATGGGTTTAAGTCAAGCTCCAAATGATTAATAGCACAAGCGGCCATGCCATCCGGCTGCATTAGGGGTACACTCTGCAGGCAGTGATGGTTAAGATAAAAACATAAAAGTAAAAAGAAATAAGACTTCACCTCCATCCCCACCAGTTCACGGCTACCCTAGGGGTAGGCATTTTCTTGGCATCAAGCCATCAAGCCCTACCTGTAACCTTTTTCTCCCTATTCCCATTCTCTTCTATATGTCTCACTCCTGTTAAAACATTCAAACTTGTAAAGAATTTTTGTGAGTTTAGTTGAGTCAAACTGTCAACAGTTGCTGGGAAGCAGAATCTCAGCGGATTGAGATAGTGCTCCAGAGTAGCGGTCGCCAACCTCTCGGACTTCACGGACCACCAGTGGTTCACGGAATACCGGTTGGCTACCGCTGCTCCAGAGAATGGCAGTTTTTCACCTATTTTTATCTATGTTATCGTAGATGTAAAAAGACAGGCTCAGTTAAGGTAAAGGTTGACCTTGTCAGTGAGGATACCAGCCTAGGTGTGACTACCCACCATAACTGCTTTTAGTTAAAGTTTAATTTCAGACCATCCTTTGTGGTTACTTTAGGTCTTTGAGTTTGTAAGACTGCCATGCAGGCCTTCCCTCAGCTTGTCAGGTTAGCATGTGGCCCCTTTCGTCCACAGATGGAATACACCAAATGCAGGATCTTGGATATGTTTTCTATCTGCTGAGAACTGTCAGAAAGATTAAAACAGCACCTTCCTTTAAATTCCTCACCACCGTGGCCACGCCACAAACAGCAAACAATCTGTTGCTGCCCGCTTCTCTAGAACTGCCTCCCTGACCTGGCTCAGCTCTCGATTTCTCCCATGTATAGCCCTGGAGGTGGCATTCAGGGCTTTTACCATGCTACAAGCCAGCTGGGCCACTTCTACTTTAAGGGAGCCTACCAGTACCAGCATAACAAAAATGGATGAAATATATTCAGCAGGACTCCACAGGTGGAGATGACATTGCAGTGCAGTGCAATGGCCCTGAGAAGGTCTTTTTTTGGTCCCGACTCTGATATTTCTGGGGCTCAAAGATGGACAGTCATCCTAAGCAACCTTCATTCCTTACCTGGAAAGACTTCCATGAATTACCTGCCCCCCCCCCACACACACACACACCGTGCTGTTGGCAGGGATATATGAATAAACAGTTATCCCACCTATCAGAAACAAACCACCTGGCAGCGTCATATGTCCATTACTAATAAGGGAGGGTGAAATCATCAGAACAATTCATATTGTAGTTACTAGATACTTAACCACAATAACTAGAACACCTGGTAAAAGTCAGACATTCGCCACTGAGAATGACTGCACTAACCTTTAGGGCAGTGGTTCTCAACCTTCCTAATGCCGTGACCCTTTAATACAGTTCCTCATGTTGTGGTGACCCCCAATTTCATTGTTACAAATTGAACATAATTAAAGCATAGTGATTCATCACAAAAACAATATGTAATTATATATGTGTTTTCCGATGGTCTTAGGCGACCCCTGTGAAAGGGTCGTTCGACCCCCAAAGGGGTCGCGACCCACAGGTTGAGAACCTCTGTTTTAGAGGAAACATCCTTGCATCCTTTTCCCAGACAGTGGATCCCAACATACAAAGGTCCCTGTGTATGACTTCCCAAAATGAATGGAATAATTCTATATATTATCAATAGGTGCCCCAACTCCTACTCAGCAAAATGTAAAGGTCAATTCTACACAGGTTCCTCCATTGCCAGCTTCAGAGCAGTTGGAGTGGTGAGAAGCACGTCCCAGGGTCCCATCCACTTCTCCTCCAGTTGGATCATCATCCTTGCACGGCTTATATCTAACTTCCTACCACATCCCCCCTCAAGTATCTTGGCTCTAGAGCAGTGGTTCTCAACCTTCCTAACGCCGCGACCCTTTGATACAGTTCCTCCTGTTGTGGTGACCCCCAACCATAAAATTATTTTCGTTGCTACTTCATAACTGTATTACTTCATAATTACTTCATAATTTTGCTACTGTTATGAATCGTGATGTAAATATCTGATAGACAGGATGTATTTTCATTGTTACAAATTGAACATAATTAAAGCATAGTGATTCATCACGAAAACAATATGTAATTATATATGTGTTTTCCGATGGTTTTAGGCGACCCCTGTGAAAGGGTCGTTCGAACCCCAAAGCGGTCTCAATCCACAGGTTGAGAACCGCTGCTCTAAATTATTTGAGAAAAGGGGCACAGGGTTTCTTCTGTAACTGCTTCATGCTGAGGGACAAAATTTTCCTTCAGAGCCAAGAGATCCTTGTTCTCTGTCAGAGGGACAATGAGGCCTGGGCGCAGAAAGAGTTGGCAATGGTGCCTAGAGGTGGACAAGGCAGACATGGGTGGGGCAGGGGGCTGCAGTGGGAGGGGCCGGGTGGGGGTGTGGAGGATGGGCCAAGACCCACCCCTGTACCCACGGCAGCCTCGGGGCCCACAGTTCCTTTCAAGGTGCACAAATTCGTGCACTGGGCCCCTAGTAACATATAACCATTTCAATAACTTATAGAACTTTTGCTTCCTGGGCAAAAACAGGAAAGACCTTTTCCCTTTTATTTATTTATTTTTTTATTAATTAAATCTTTTTTTTAAATTAAATCTTTATTGTTCAGATTATTACATTTGTTCCTGTTTTTTCCCCCCATAACTCCCCTCCTCCCAGTTCCCACCCCACCCTCCGCCCTCACTCCCCACCCACTGTCCTCATCCATAGGTGCACGATTTTTGTCCAGTCTCTTCCCGCATCTCCCACACTCCTTTCCCCCCCCCAAGAATAGTCAGTCTATTCCCTTTCTATGTCCCTGATTCTATTATAATCACCAGTTCATTCTGTTCATCAGATTATTTATTCACTTGATTCTTAGATTCACTTGTTGATAGATGCGTATTTGTTGTTCATAATTTGTATCTTTACCTTTTTATTCTTCTTCTTCTTAAAGGATACCTTTCAGCGTTTCATATAATACTGGTTTGGTGGTGATGAACTCCTTTAGCTTTTCCTGATCTGTGAAGCTCTTTATCTGACCTTCAATTCTGAATGATAGCTTTGCTGGATAAAGTAATCTTGGTTGTAGGTTCTTGCTATTCATCACTTTGAATATTTCTTGCCACTCTCTTCTGGCTTGCAAAGTTTCTGTTGAGAAATCAGCTGACAATCGTATGGGTATTCCCTTGTAGGTAACTGAGTTTCTTTCTCTTGCTGCTTCTAAGATTCTCTCTTTGTCTTTTGCTCTTGGCATTTTAATTATGATGTGTCTTGGTGTGGTCCTCTTTGGATTCCTTTTGTTTGGGCTTCTCTGTGCTTCCTGGACTTATAAGTCTATTTCTTTCACCAGGCAGGGGAAGTTTTCTGTCATTATTTCTTCAAGTAGGTTTTCAATATCTTGCTCTCTCTCTTCTTCTGGCACCCCTATAATTCTGATGTTGGTACACTTGAAGCTGTCCCAGAGGCTCCTTACACTATCTTCGTATTTTCGGATTCATTTTTCATTTTGCTTTTCTGGTTGGGTGTTTTTTGCTTCTTCGCATTTCAAATCTTTGACTTGATTCTTGTGCTCCTCTGGTCTGCTGTTGGGAGTCTGTATAATATTCTTTATTTCAGTCAGTGTATGCTTAATTTCTAGTTGGTCCTTTATCACAACATCGAGGGTCTCATTAGATTTCTTGTACATCTCATTAAGTTTATCAGAAGTCTCTAGAAGACTCTTGAAAGACCTCAAAAGTGTGGTTTTGAATTCTATATCCAGCAGCCTGCTTTCCTCCAGTTCTGTCATTTGTGTCCTGTTTCTTTGTCTCGGCATTTTTTATGTTTCGCTGTGTCCATAGAGTGGCTTTCTGTGCTAAGTGTCCCAATTACCTGAGGTAGACACTCTTGGTGCACCCCCTTGTGGTCTTTGTGTGCAGTCTTGTTGTAGCTAAGCCTTGATTGTTGTAGGTAACACTGGGAGGGATGTGACCTCCAGGCCAACTGGCTGTGAGAATCAGCTGTGTCTGCAGTGGGAGAACTTCTGTCCTCTAGGGAGGTGCTAATCTAGCCTTTGCCTGAGGCTATCCCGCAAATGCCTCTGTGCAAGGTTTGGGCAGGGCGGGTCCCAGGGGATCAACAGGGCGGGTGGAGCAAGCAGTTATGGCTGCTCTCAGTCCCGTCCCCAGAGGCTCTGCCTCTCAGTGTCCCAGCAACCTCTGCAAGCCCCTCGGAGAGAAAGCTGCCCTTGAGTTCCGACCGATGCCAGACAGTCCCGCTTCTCCCGTTTGAGTCTGGGTCCACAGAGACTCGCCCGGAACTGGAGCTCAGAGCCTGAGATTCCCTCCCGATTGAAACAGACAACCGCACCCTCAGCCGCCAGCCTGCTCCGCATGCACCTCCGCACCTTAGTATTTTACTTCCGCACCGCGCCTCCTCTGAGTCTCGGTATGCTTTTCTCTTTCCTTCTAGTTGTAGAATTTCCCCTCAGCCAGCCTTCCTGTGGTTCTGGGTGATGTCCGTTCCGTCTTTTAGTTGTATTTTTGAAGTGGTTGTGCGAGGCAGCAATCTCCGGTGTTTACCTATGCCGCCATCTTGGTTTCCTCTCCCTCCCATTGATTTTTAGAGAGAGGGAAAGACAGAGAGAAATATCGATGTGAGAGAAACACATCGATTGGTTGCCTCCTGCATGCACCTAGACCAGGGCCTGGGCCTGGGAGGAGCCTGCAACCAAGGTACGTGCCCTTGACCAGAATCAAACCTGAGACCCTTTGGTTTGCAGTCTGATGCTCTATCTACCGAGCCAAACTAGCTAGGGAAGAATGTCCTTTCTTTAACCAGTACAAGGCAATCATGGTTAACAGAGCATGATTAATATTTCCCATAACCATAGCTAGTCCCCAATATTCTACTTTTACCCATAACAGGTTTATTGTACTCCTAAGTTCATGACACTTTATCATCATTGTTGTGGAGAAGGCCCTACTTGTTTGTTGTTTTCCATTTACACATTCCCCTTTATCACCAATTTTCCACTCCTTTTCTCCATCCTTTCATACTTAAATGTCTCAATGTGTTTGATATTTTTATTTTATTTGAATATGTTCTTGTAAAATGTGATTTGTTTATAATGTATAATTTTGGACCTTTCTTATTGAGATATATTGAAGTATATCATTATGCTATTAGTTTTAGGTATACAAAATAATGTTTCAAAATTTGTACATATTGTGAAATGTGTACACATCACCACAGTTAACATTCATCACCACACATAGTTATACATTTTTTTCTTGTGATGAGACCTGACAAAGAAAATAAACTGAATCTCTGTAAATTGAGGAAAGAGTTTTAGCCCTGGCCGGTGTGGCTCAGTTGGTTGAGCATCATCATCCTGTGCACCAAAAGGTTGCCAGGGTGCATATGAGAGGCAATGGATAGACGTTTCTCTCTCGCTCTCCCCCTCTCTCTTTGTTTCTTTCTAAAATTAATAAAAGCATATTAATAGGAAAAGAAAGCGTTTCTTTTGGGCTTACTGAGGTCTATAGCCTAAGGACATAAATAAGACACTCAATTCATTCACATTCAAACCTCAATTCATAATTTTTGGTGTTCTACTGTTAGGGGCGAAAATAGAATATTAGGGACTAGCTATGGTTATGGGAAATATTAATCATGCTCTGTTAACCATGATTGTCTTGTGTTGATTAAAGAAAGGACATTCTAACCCAGCTAGGAGTTGTATGTACGCCCCTACGACCTGGGAGTCAACCTTGGAACCATTCTCACTTAAGAACTGCCTATTATCGTGGAAATATTAACAACCTTGTTGCCCAAAAAATGGAGTCCCACCCCAGCCTCCTACTTCCCCATATAATCCTTGTCTTACCCTATATAAGCAGCTGGTTTATGGGGGCTGCAGAGCAGATTTTTGTGGATGACCTTCTGCTCTCCCATACAGCCGTCAGTATTGGAATAAACGCTCAGATATGATTCAACCCCGTCTCTGCTTAATTGGCTCAAGTAGTGACAGGCAGCACAGACCCATTGATTGTCTGGTTACCCTACTTACTACTCTATTGCATCTCCCCCTTAATTTCTGAAACACAAATATGACCTCATTTTTTCCATGATTCAAATGTTTTTGTTTTTGTTTCATGATTCAAATGTTTTAATGTAGGAGTCAGGAAATAGCAATCTCTGGCTGAATCCAGCATGCAGAAATGTTTCGTTTGGACTTCAGTTTTTCCAACATTTTAAAAATTAGATTTCACATGAAAATCCCATTCTGGCCTTTTAAACACCTTGATCATCTTGAAACATTTCATGCATGGCCAAATGACAGCAACCACCTGGAGCTAAATAAAAGCCTGCATAGTCCCCAAAACCCAAACAAAGAGAGACCCCTTGAAGGAGTCATCCTTTTAAGCCAAATGCCTTAATAAGTGATCTCTTATAACTGAGTTTCAACTTCCCCCAAATGTTGATCCAGGTAAAACAGGTGGTGGTGGCCATAGCACAGATACCTCCTTGCTCAGCTAAAGATAACCAAGACTGTTCTATTATCAAGAACAACTTTAGTCAGAGAGTCTAAAGATCTGGACAGATAATGTCTTAGCAACAAAATCTGTAATGGTAATGTCTCCAAGAATTAAGAAGGGGTTTCAGATCATATTCCCAGGAAAATATGGCCCTCCCAAAGGAAGTGATTCCTGAATCATGAATGCCTCCTTCTAGGCCTTTCTAGAACAGTTTTGAGCACAATCAGATAATCAAAGTCATTGTCCAGCTGTGTGCCAGCCAGCTAGGCACTCATAGGCCCAAGGAGAATAATGATAAACACTACAAACAAGGATAAATCCTATCAGAAAACCTAACTGACCCCATTCAAAGTAGGGGTCAGTTAGGTTTTCTGCTAGCTAGAAATAAAAAAGTGGTTCTAAATTCCAGAGGTTACCCCACTTAGCAATGGCCTGGGAGATATGGACGAAGGCATTATCTTTCCAGGCCAATGCCAGAGTAAAGGAAAGAAAGAAGAGAAAAAAGGTCTAATGTTTAGATAACACAGTGTTGCAGAATTTACCAGGCGGCCGGAAAATACACAACGAGTACTCAGAGATTCAGGAAAAAAAAAAAAGAAACCTTTATTCAAAGCAGTGCTGCTGGCTCAGGGTATTTGAAGATCCAAAGCCTGAACATCTTATACAATGAGATTACTCCTTATATATAGTCCTAAAATTCTTTTCCTAACTCCCGGGCTTTTGCAGCCCTACCTAAGTTAGAATGGGGAAGTAAGATTATAGCTAAAGACCTGGCATGGGTAGTGCCAGTGACCTCCTCTCTGACTAAGCTGTTAAAGTCTGGGTTTGTGGCCCTTGTAAACTGGGAGTATTTAGGAAAACAGATTATTGCCTAAGGCAGGGGCAGTGACTTAATTATAGGCTAATAAGAATGTGCAGTAGGATTCTGGTTACTGGCACAGATTCAGATTGCTAACCCCCTTCTCTCCCCGCCCCCGCCCCCCCCCCCCCAGGCTGCCCCCTATATTCTCCTTCAGTAGGAAGTCTTGATTTAGTGTGTTAGGCAAAAGCAGTCTACATCAATGTCAGCTACTTCTCTTCCTAGTCAGTATGATTCAAAGAATTGTGTGTACAGGCTATCAATGTTTCCCACTGAAAAATTGTTGGGAAATTCCTGTAATGAACAATCAAACCATTTGTTTGGGCAGGACCGTCCAGGAAAAGTACAGTAATGCTAATGGAGACATTGACATAGTAGCCTTGTGATTATAGATAGTAAGGGAGGCACTGCGGGAAAGCCCCAGAAGTCTAAATTCAGGGTCAGTTCGGAAGAACTGACATTTCGCCTTGGTCAAATTCCTAAGAGCTTTAATAGGAGAAACTTACAAACATGGGCAAGGCAGTTGCTCCCAGTGGTGGTTGGGCCCGGAGGAATCCAAACCCCTCCCAGGACAGGGTCTCTTTTTTAAGGGGCTTCATAGTAAAACCATATGGTGGGTGGTCACCTAGACTGACCAGAAAGAACAATGCTTTCCTAAACTGACAGGCTAACATCAGGCAGTGAGCACACTCCACACATTCATTAACTTCCTTGGGGGTGAGGCTCCCATACATACAAAATTAAATTTGCTTTTCTCCCGTTCATTTGTGTTATGTCAACTTAATAGACCAGTCAAAAGTACCCAAAAGGGTAGAATATAATGTTTTCTTCCCCTACAGAAGCAAATAGGAATGCTATTTACTGTACTTTTCTCTGTATAACCTCCCCCCCCCCCACCACCACCACTTTTCCAACCCAAAATTAAGAAATCAATATTTTAAACATAAAACAGAACACATTTTTATTTAGTAATTACCACAGGTAGTGTTTACATACCAGTACTATGATATTATGCAGCATATCACTTGATTCAGCTTCTGTTGCATCACTTCTCTCTTCTTCATCACTATTAGTTCCAGACTTATAAATTTCTTCAACTTCTATTGTATCACTGCTGTCTTCTGCATCACTGTCTATATATGTGAGATCATCCTCATAAACTGGTGGCATTTTCTGAGCTAACTTTGTTCGTGTTCTCATGGTCAACCCTTCTCCCCTCATGAAATTGAAGCACCATTTTGCCTTTCCTATAAAATCAGCAATGTTTATTTTGCTTGCAAACATCCTTGCCTGACGTTGAATAAGCTTGGTTGACACATGTAAGCCACTCTGGCGCTGCTGCGTAATCCAGGTCCAAGCCTCTGCTCCAAGTTTATCCATTTTGCTGGTTTTCCTCTTAAGGCCTTCTTCTTTTTTGGCATCTTAAGGAGTTGTTCTTCCTGTTTTCTCCACTGTCTGGTCATACACTCAGTGGGAGGAGGTCCAAATTGTCTCTCTGCAGCTCTATTTCCATGCTCTTTTGCATAGCTGATTACATTCAGTTTGAATTTTGCAGAGTAAGACAATTGCTTACTGGTATTTATCTTTTTATTTTTTGACATCTTTATGGGCTCGGAATGCTCTGGTCCCTGTTGCATCTGCTCAATCTCCACCTCCACCTCCACCTCCATCTCCACCTCCAATTACAGCATCAGCTGACATCAGTAACAGTAAGGCTCATGATTGGAAGAAGCCTGTTTGACAAGGTATGGGCAGCTACGCACCCGTGCAGCTCCCTCCTTAGCTTACTTTTATGTATAAGACACCCCTCAATTTTCAGTCTAATGATTTTAGAAAAAAATAGCATCTTATATATGGAAAAATACGGTATTATTGTTACCATTTTAGATATGATGAAATCAAAGCAAAAGAGAAATAAGTTGCCTAAGTATGATGTTAGGAATTTCCCCCTCAATGAACAGACATTTAGGAAATCAGCCCTCTTCACCCAGGAATTAAAGAAGCAATACATTTATGGCAGATTTAAAAATAGAGGTTTGGACTGATTCTGCTGAGCCCAGGAATTAGAACAAAATTTAGAGAATCCCTCCTTCGCTAGAGATTCAGACCAAGGGACTTGCTTGGTTTGACTTTTCATGTTAAGCTACCAGACCTATTAGAACTCAGCAATTTGCTAAGACCTAAATACTTTTTTTATTTTTTCCATTTTTTAACAGCTTTATTGAGATATACTTCACATATCATACATTTCACTCATTTAAAGTATGTAACTCAATGCTTTTCAATCATCGTCACATTCTAATTTAAAAGAACCATTTTTTTTTGCCTCAAAAAAATGAACCATACCCATTAGCTGTCACTGTCCATTCCCACCTCTCTTTCCCAGCCCTAGGCAAACACTAATCTTTCTGTCTCTATAGATGACCATTTTGAACTTTTGATGTTAATTGAATTATACAGTATGTAGCTTTTTGTGTCTGACTTCTTTCACTTAGCACATGTTTTCAAGGTTTATTCATGTTATAGCATATATCAGCACTTCATTTCTTTTATAGCAAAACTAGAGGCCTGGTGCACGACATTCATGCACTGGATGGGGGGCACTCCCTCAGCCCAGCTTGCACCCTCTCACAGTCCGGGACCCCAGAGGGGTTCTTAGTGCTGCAGAGGCTGGAGAGACTCCCGCCACCTCCACTGCGCTCACCAGCTTTGAGCCTGGCTTCTGGCTGAGTGGAGCTCCCCCTGTAGGAGTGCAATGACCACCAGGGGGCAGTTCCTGCAATGAACGTCTGCCCCCTGGTGGTCAGTGCATGTCATAGCGACTGGTCGTTCTGCCATTTTTTCTGCTGTTTGGTCAATTTGCATATTAGCCTTTTATTATATAGGATAGGATAATATTCCAACCTGGCCAGTGCGGCTCAGTGCTTGAGGTTCAACCTATGAACCAGGAGGTCATGGTTTGATTCCTGGTCAGGGCACATGCCTGGGTTGTGGGCTCAATCCCCAGTAGGGGGCGTACAGGAGGCCGCCAATCAATACTTCCCTTTCATCAGTAATGTTTCTAACGCTCTCTACCTCTCCCTTACTCTCTGAAATTAATAAAAATATATTTTAAAAATATTTCATTGTATGAATATACCACATTTTGATGAATAATTCATCAGTTGATGGACTTTTTGCTTGTTTTTAGTTTTTGGCTATTTGAATAACACTGATATGAACATTCCTATCATAGGTTTTTTATATATAATTTGGTAGCTCTATGTTTGGGTCATATGATGTTATAGATATAATTTGGTAATTTTATGTTTGTTTTTCTTAAAAATATATTTTATTGGGTTGTTGTTTTTTACAGAGAGGAAGGGAGAGAGATAGAGAGTTAGAAACATCGATGAGAGAGAAACATCGATCAGTTGCCTCCTGCACAGCCCCCACTGGGGATGTGCCTGCAACCAAGGTACATGCCCTTGACTGGAATCAAACCTGGGACCCTTGAGTCTGCAGGCCGACACTCTATCCACTGAGCCAAACCAGTTAGGGCTGGGTTTTTTAAATTGTAGTAAAATGCATATAACATAACCCTGATTGGGTTGTTCAGTTGCTAGCGCATCGTCCCGATATACCAAGATTGTAGGTTCGATTCCCAGCCCGGGCATATACAAGGAGCAACCAATAAATGCATAAACGAGTGGAACAAATCTCTCTCTCCGTTCATCTCTGTCTCTAAAAAATCAATCTATAAAAAGAACAAAAACTAAAAAAAACACACTACACCACATAAAATTTACTATCTCAGCCATTTTTAAGTATATAGTTCAATAGTATTAAGTATATTCATATTGTTATGCAACCAATCTCCAGAACTTTTCCACCTTGTAATTAAAGTCTGTCCTCATTAAATAACAACTCCCCATTTCCTCCTCCCTCCAACCCCTGGCAACCACTATTTCACTTTCTGTTTCTGTGAATTTACTCTGGATACCTCCTGTACGTGGAATCATGTAGTATTTGTCTTTTTGTGACTGGTTTATTTCTGTTAGCGTAATGTCTTCAAGTTTCATCCATGTTATAGCATGTGTCAGAATTTCCTTCCTTTTTAAGGCTCAATAGTATTCCATTGTATGGTTATATCACATTTTGTTTATCCATTCATCCACCGATGGATATTCGGGTTGTTTCCATCTCTTGTCTATTGTAAATTATGCTGCTATGAACATGGATATATCAGGGAGGAAACACTTTTCCTTCACTCTCTTAAATCCAGTACTTGGAGCCTATGATTAAACTGACAAAAGAGAGATTAACAGGATAAAAAGCACATAATTTTTATGAACATTTATGTGCACAGAAATTCACAAGAAAAAAAGAAGTAAAACTTAAAGTAGCATTTAGCTCTGGGGGCTTATAAATCCTTTTAACAAGGGAAAGAGAGTTTGAGCTTCAATGGATAATAACTCGTGGGGAAGTGACTAGACAATACATGGGGGACTAATGGAATATAAGGCCTATTTATGCAAATTCACATGGGTATCCACTCTCCATCTTTGAGGATAAGAATCACTTTTCTCCCCTCGTAGTTGGGAAGGAGCACGTTCCTCAAAGAGAAGTTGATGCTCTGCTTCCAGGCATAGAAGGTAACTATATTTTTTTGAGGAATTGACATTTATTTTTTAAATATCTTTTTATTATTGATTTCAGGGAGGAAGGGAGATGGAGAGAGAGAGCTAGAAACATCAATGATGAGAGAGAATCATTGATTGGCTGCCTCCTGCACACCCCACACTGGGGATCCAGCCCACAACCCAAGCATGTGCCCTGACCCAGAATTGAACCCTGACCACCTGGTTCATGTTCAACCACTGAGTCACACCGGCTGGTAAATTGCCATTTTTTATTTGACAATTGATAGAAACAGAGAGAGAAAAAATACTCACTATAGAAAAATCTGTACAAAGTAAAGTGTGTTTCAAAAATGAAGTGCTACAACTATCTGAGACAAACCAGTAACAAAAACTGTATTTTAAAAAGAAAAAAATAGCCCTAGCCTGTTTGGCTCAGTGGGTAGAGCATCAGCCTGCGGACTGAAGGGTTCCAGGTTCAAATTCCGGTCAAGGGCACAGACCTCTGTTGCAGATTCCTCCCATATCGATGTTTCTCTCTGTCTTTCCCTCTCTCTTCCACTCTCTCTGAAAATCAGTGGAGAAATATCTTCGGGTGAGGATTAAAAAATAAGTATTTTGATTTTGGAATTGTGAATGACTAAAAATTTTTTTTCTTTACTTCTGAATTTTACATGAAAATACATGTCTTTATATTTGAGAGAAAACAAACTCTGTGTGTATTCTTTAAAGAGTGATGTGGCTTAGACTCGTCAGTGGAGGGGGGAGGGGGCGGGGCGGGGGGGGGGGGGACACCATAAGGAGAAAAGCAGTTTCTCAGACAAGCTATCCAATGGAGGAGGCAGCAGTGCATGTTTTGCATTTTGCCATTTTTCTAGCTGGACAAAGAGCCCAGATGTATCAGTGTATTTACATATTAACAGGATCCTCACAATGTGGTGCCTATTGGACTCCACACCAGGCAAAACAATGGATTTGAACTAGTGCCAGGCGCCTCTCTCCCGGTTTAGGGACTAGACAACTTGAGTGGAGGCAGCGAGATTTGGTCCAAGGTCCAGCCTAGAGACACCAAGATAAACAAGATCTGTTCTCCAACATTCCCGGGGCTGAGACACCCCCTCCGTCCCTTTTTGCCCTGGCGCAATATTGGTCTCCTTTTCTCCTCTGGTGGGTAAGCCCTGCCTGTTGGAATGCAGCAGCTCTTCCTAGTAACCATGGGAACCTTATTGGCATGGCAACCTGGCAGCTTCCGTGAAAGGCAGCAGTGGGGGAAAGGATGGAAGTGGAGGGAGGCAGTTCTGTAGAAAAAGGGAGGGGTGAGCAGCCTTCCCTCCTGCTGAGGAGAGAAAAAAAAAAAAAAAAAGAGGAGGAAAAGATGTCCCGCTCTTTGGATGGTCCTAAGCAGCCCTTGAGGAGTTCGGGCCTCACCCCCAAATCCAGTTCAGGAGGGGACTGGGGCAGGCCTATCAGCCAAACCGGGTACCAAGACGTAGACCTATTGGTGTCTTTGTGTTCTACCATGTGGCTCAGCAGGAACAGGGGCTGGGAGACACATCGCACCGCACCTGAGCAAATCCTGGTATTAAGTTTTGATTGCCGGCAAAACAGCACACGGAGCTTTTGTTGGGCTCTGAGAATCCAAGCACCTTTCGTTGAAGACGCGTAGGGATGAGGGCATTTTCAAGCAGCAGCTAAAGCAAGAAAGGAACCTGTGCAGTAAGGCTCAGGAAGGCTGAGAATGTAGTCAACACAGAAACAAACGCGGTCCACTAGGGAGAAAGGTCTGGGCTTACTCAGAATCCTTGTCGTCACTCGTTTCTCTGTGGAGAGGGTGTGAACCGGGGCTATTCTGGGCTTTGGAATCAGATGGCCCTGAGTTGGAACCCTGGCCTCCACCTCAGCGACTCTGTCTCCAAGTCCATTTCCTTTCCCTCAAGACAGAGGGTAATAATAGCTACTCTAGAGCGGCACTGTGAACATCAAAGGAGGTTTTTAAAGGCTTAGTCAACAGTACTATTAGTTAACGTTCTGTGCATCCGCCTTGGCTGGCCTGGCGCCAGTGCGTGCCATAGCGTGGTTGTCCGGAAGGTCGTCCGGAAGGTCGTCCAGACGGTCATTCTGCTGTTCGGTCGTTTGGTTGATTTGCATATTAGCTTTTATTATTATAGATGCTTCAGGATCCATCAGTGATTTTGGGGTCAATTTAAACAAATATGTGATTGGTTTTTGGAAGAAAATGTAGAGTGTAATTCCATTAAATTTAAGAGCAGGGAAGGATTTTATTTGAAGCCCTTTATAGTTTAGAATTCAGTGGTTCTCAACCTTCTGGCCCTTTAAATACAGTTCCTCATGTTGTGACCCAACCATAAAATTATTTTCGTTGCTACTTCATATCTGTCATGTTGCTACTGTTATGAATCGTCATGTAAATCTCTGATATGCAGGATGGTCTTAGGCGACCCCCGTGAAAGGGTGGTTCGGCCGCCAAAGGGGTCGCGACCCACAGGTTGAGAACCGCTGGTTTAGATGAAGAAATTGAAGTTCAGAAAAACTAAGCCATTTTCTCTAAGCCATGAAGCTGGCTAATGGGGAAGTAGACATTGAAATCCTACACCCCTGACTCCCAGCCTACAGAGGTTTTTCCCATTTACGGACACCACGTGCCCTTCTCATCTCCTCCCTTCGATGTAGTTTCCTGTCCTTCAGTGTGGCCTCGATAATCAGACCAGCCATCATTGTTTTACAGTTCTGTAAGACACTAGCTGGGGATCCCTCCTAGATCTTGCAAATAATATAGAGCGTATTACTTAAAATGAATAAAATATTTTTCTGTTCCAAACAAGGTTTACAAAAGGATTTAAGAATAGCTCCTATTTACTTCCTTTAGTTGTAAAGAGTTGCTATTATCAGACTTCGGGCTAACCTTTTCTAATAGGCAATGAGAAGCTTCCTTTGATTTATGCATTTGCATTTTGTTCATGCTCATCATTACACCCAATGAACAACTTCCTAAGCTGGGGGGAAAAATCTGTATTTATTTGGCTATGCAAATCTGCAAAATCATCAGGTTTTGAATGGTCATACATTGCCAAGCCTGTCAAAGCTTCTGGTTTTACACTTGTTCTGTATCTTACTGCTGTATGTGTTTCTCATCCATTTCCCACACATTCTAGGTGTTGGATCAATATCTAACAATGTGTTTTTCCTTTTATAGCTCTCCAAAACCCAGTCACCAAGCCAGTCCAGGCCAAGAATTTTGCAGACTAGCATTTGGTCTCTGTATTTTATTTATTTTTATTTTTAAATATATTTTTATTGATTTCACAGAGGAAGGGAGAGGGAGAGAGAGATAGAATCATTGATTGGCTGCCTCCTGCGTGCCCCCTACATGGGATCGAGCCCACAGCCTGGGCATGCGCCCTTGACCAGAATCGAACCCAGGACCCTTCAGTCTGCACCCACTGATCTGTGCTGATAAACCACCAATAGCCATAGAAAAGAAGAATAACAGCTTTTTTTTGGCGGGGGGGGGGAGAGGGGGCACTGTAGATCTAAAAGCTTCCCCCACCCTGGGGGTCTCATTTTTCTTATTAAAATTTGTGGTTCTCCTTCGTTGAAATATTCAATTCTCTTCTCTTTTTTATAAAAATATTTTTATTTATTTCAGAGGAAGGGAGAGGGAGAGAGAGCTAGAAGCATCAATGATGAGAGAGAACCATCAATCAGCTGAATCAAGCCCGCAACCCGGGCATGTGCCCTGACTCGGAATCGAACCGTTACCTCCTGGCTCATAGGGTGATGGTTCAACCACTGAACCATGCCAGCTGGGTGCAGCCTGGCTCAATTCTCTTCTTTATAGAAAAAAAAATTGTCATCACACTTACCCTTACGGGGTTTTCCAATATCTTGAGGGATCTTAATCTTTATTTGCCAACAAGTTCCTGTATTTTTGTCATTTTCCAGAGATGACTACCCTGGAATTCATTTCTATTCCTGGGGTTGATTTATTGTCAATTTTTACAATACTGTTATTTTTTTTGTGAAAGCAATATTGTCTTGTCCTTAGTGCATGTGCTTTGTGGTAGGGAGCGATTACCCGCAGGCTCGATGGCTGTGAGTAGTTTTTGAATCATGGGGAATATCCCATTTCCCTTGTGAAAACAAATCGGGGATTTTAATCCGCCCCGGAGATTGAGGATGGAGATGAATATAGGCTTGAATTGCATGTTGGTGTTTGAGAACTACCAGTGATGGGAACATCGTCTCAGAATGTCATCTTTATTGACTGGGCTGTGATTGACATGGGTTTTCAATAAAGATTCAGCAGCTCATTTCCAGAATGTCACGGAAAACAGGCTTCTTCAAGATGGAACCTTCCTGAGGTGAAGGCCTGGGGAGGGGGCGGAACTGGAGTCGAGAGGGCCAATGGAGGGGGGAGGAGGAAGTCTCTAATACTTCCATCAATAAAGATAAATTTAGAAAAAGATGGAGCCTCCTGAGAAAGATCAAATAGGATGAGGATGATACGTATCATGCTGCCGCCAAATTTCTGATCACAGCAAGTCATTTCTAGTTTAAAAACCATTAAGCAAAACAAAACAAAGGACCCGGCAGCCCAGCGAGGTCAAGTTTCCCATCACCAGAGGTGTCTCAGTAGGAACTGCGTGTCACGTTCTATTGGTTTCTGAATCATGTGGGTGGTTGGACTAGATGATTGTTAAATGCTTCGTAGACTCCAAGAATCTTTGATTCTATTTAAGTAAATTAGGGACTAAAATAAGTTCAGCTCAGGAACTACAATAAGAGCCTAGAATGATAGCGGTGTGATTCCAGGAGCAATTATTTGCCCTGTATCCCCAACAACTAGCAGCTTGTACCCGTGACCCAGCCTTAGATTTTTCTTACTTGAAGGTGTGTGTGTGCCTTTGTACATACCCAAGCTTTTCTCTGTTGGTTTCCCCTGTATGAAATGAAGCCCTATCTTAGCAGAATGTTCACTTACCCCTTGAAGACCTAAGTCTAAGGTAGTGGTTCTCAACTGGGGTGATTTTGTAACCCCCCTCCCCTACCCCAGGGTTCACTTGATGAAGTCTGGAGATATTTTTGGTTGTTACAACTCAGGGAAGGGGGCAGTGCTAAGGCATCTAGTGGGCAGGGATGCTGCTAAACTTCACACAACACACGGGACAGGGCCCAACAATAACCACCCAGCCCCAAATATCACCAGTGCTGAGCTTGAGAAACCCTACTTTAAGTCAGCTGACCTTTGGGGCAAGAGTCCCGCTGTCTTCCTCATTATCACATAGCCGTCATAGAAATTTGTTGAAAACACTTTATATCTTCTCTAAACCATTTGTCATTTTTGTTGACCGGGAGTGTCACTGGTTTGGGAAAAAATTTTAAGCTCTAGAAACTCTATGTTTAAATATAAAATTAGGCTTACTCTGATTAGAGAGGTGAGGAGGTGGGAATGGCTCACCTCTCAGCCCTAAGGAGGACTCCTGAAACTCCAACAACAGACAAGCAGCACTTATTGAGCACTTACTATATGCTAGATTCTGGATTGCACACAGGAGGTATGAATATATGTTGAATTATCTTATTTAATTCTTCTAAGGTTGTGTATTAATTTCATATAGATAGGTAGGTAGGTAGGTAGATAGATAGATTTCAGAGAGGAAGGGAGAGGGAGATAGAAACATCAGTGATGACAGTCATTTGATCCGCTGCCTCTTGTATGCCCTACACTGGGGATCGAACCCGCAACCAGGGCCTGTGCCCTGACCCAGAATCAAACCGAGCCAGGCTGTCTTAGTTCCTTAGACACCAAGTTATGAAAGTCCAGGAGTCGTTGGAGTGTGTCTGCGGGCATCCGCCTGTCCATCCGCTCAGCCACCTCCTCGCTTCTTTAGAGAATTACAGCGTCAGGCCCAGTGAGATTTCCAGGTGGGGAGTTAAGGCTCGCGCGCATCTTGGCGCTTCTGCATATTTCGTGGGGGAAGCAGAAAGGCCGGCGCTGGGGGGCCGGGGGCACCTTCTCATAAATATTAATAAAGGCGCCACCTGCTCCAAGGAAGGCTCTGAATGCTAACAAGGAGATGACGCACGGGGCCGCGCTTGCCAGTGGGCGGGAGCCCGAGCGCGGGCGCGCCCCCGGAGCCGGGCACGAGCGCGGGGAGGGGCGAGGGCGGGTGGAGGGGAGCTCGCCGCAGCCTCCGCCGCCGCCGCCTGGCCGCCGCTGCCCCGCCGCTGCCCCGCCGCTGCCCGGCACTGCGCTCCGGCCGTTCTGTGGATGGAGGTGTCCCGCTGAGCCCGGGGACCGCCTCCCTCCGTCAGGACCCGCACAGGTGCAGTCGCGGGGGCGACCTTGGTCCGGACCGGCCCACGCCATGGGTGGGGGTTGGACGGGGTGGTGAGGAGGCCCCGCGACCCGGGCTTCGGGGGCCCGCAGGTCGAGGGGAGCCGCAGCCCCGCACCCCCGACGCGTCCCATCCTGGACTCAGAAAGAAAAGCCCGGAGGTGGGCGCTCTCTGCTCTGCCCTTCGCGGGAGCGCAGCGGGGATACGGGGACGTGGGCAGTGCCGGCAGCATCCGAGCCTGGGCCCCCCGCCAGGCTGGTGTGTGTGTGTGTGTGTGTGTGTGTGTGTGTGTGTGTGTGTGTACGCATCCGCGCGTGTGACTGAGGGTGACAGTGCTGTGTGTGCGTGCGTGTAACCAGCGCGCGCTGTGTGTGTGTGTGTGTGTGTGTGTGTGTGTGCGCGCGCGCGCGCGCCCGGGCGGGGGTGCATGTGTGTATGTATATGTGACAGTGTGTGTGTATGTGACAGTGTGTGTGTGTGTGTGTGTGTGTGTGTGTGTGTCTGTGCCTGAGCACGCGGTCTGGGGCCGGAGAGCAGGGGACTGCCGGGTGTTGTCACCCAGCAGCCACTGAGCAGCGGGTGGGTGCCTCCTTTCAAGACCGTTATCTGGCCGGTCACCTTAAAGCTCCAGTCATCTCTGCTCTTAGTAACCCGCGCCGCCCCCGCTGTGCCCTCCCTGGGGTGCCAGGCCTTCCCCAGGACCGGGCATTCCTGAGGGGTCAGCGCCCTGGCCGCTGCCGCAGACGCTGGGGTGCAATTGTTGGGCCACAGAACAGGTCGGAGAAGGGACGAGTGTGGGCTCAGGGCCGGGCTCAGGGCCCCCAGCTGGGCCCAGCGCTGGACAGAGCCCAGGGTGGGGGTGATGATCACAGCCCCCTATTTGCTCTTGCTAGCCCTTGCCTCCTTGCCGACCCCCTCCTTTCCTATCGACACCCCCAAATCCCCTCCCACTTCGGTGTCTCCATCATGTTTGGCCAAAAGGGCCAGTGGAATGTGTGCCTCGGCGGGATGAGCCCGGCTTTCTTGGAGTGCCAGCCATTGTGCTGCTTGGCGGAGCCTTTATTTGCCCTAACAGCCCAGGGGCGGAGGGCAGGGGGGGATGAGAGATGAGGGTGAATGGAGCAGCAGGAGGAGGAAACAGGGGGAAGCAGAACCGCAAAGGCGTTGCTGGCTTATATGCAGTGAAGTACTCTTTCTGTCAAAACGTGAAGCTGGCACAATCACGTATTCTGATTGGGTTTTGCTGAGTAGCAGCAGGAAAACTGAAGGTGCATCAGTGGAAGGAGGTTCTAGGGAGGGTGGTGGCGGGGGTGCGGCACACAGAATCTATTGATTTATGGGGCAAGCAATGGGAAGAAGGGGGGATGGCAATGGAGGCCGCTGGAGGCACGGTGAATTCCCTGCTGCTCTGCTCTGCTCCGCTCAGCAAAGTAGGGGCTGGAAATGTGCCTCAGCCCCAAGCTGCGGCCCGTGCATCCTTACACGGCAGGAGCGGCTTCTGGGCTTCCTGCTGGGCCTCTGTTAAGCTCCGGGATGCCTTTTCTTTCCCAAATTGCACTACCTGTCGGGAGCCAAAATAAGTGGAGTAGATAATAGGACATAATCAAACGATAGTCCTGTTCTGTGATAAAGAGAAAAAGCCTTTTATGGTTCCTTCTTTCTACCATTCTCCATGCATTCTTTTAAAAATCGACTTTGGAAGCATCGAGAAAGGGGATAAGTGATCAATTACTTCAACTGTAGCTTTTTTAAAAAAAAATATATTTTTTTATTGATTTCAGAGACGGAAGGGAGAGGGACAGAGAGAGAAACATCAAGGATGAGAGAAAATCATTGATTGGCTGTCTCCTGCACGCCCCCTACTGGGGATCGAGTCCACAACCCCAGCACGTGCCCTTGACCAGAATCGAATGCGGGACCCTTCAGTCCACAGGCCCACACTCTGTCCACTGAGCCAAACCAGCTAGGGCTCAACCCCAGCTTTTAAGGCGAGGAGGTCTCCCTGATGCAAGAGCAGGACATTTCAGTTTGGGGGCAAAGGCACCCAACCAAGAGAGAAGAGCAAAGGAAGGGGGGCTAAAGGAAGGGGAGTAATGGGCACCATTTCAAGAAGGGCTGCCAGCCCCAACCCAGAGGCCCCTCCCCAGGACCACGGTACGGCCAGTGAGAATGCCTGGCTCTCATCTCCTCTACCACGGCCTGGCTCTCTCTGCCAAGGCTGGGCTCAGGTTGGGTGCTGAGTGGCTTCTGGTCCCAAGCTCAGGCTTTCTGTTTTAGCATCACCTCCAGCTGGCCATTCATGCGGAGCCTCTTGGCTCCTAGGCAGTGAATCGATGAAAAGAAATCAGGCCATGTTATGGGTTACGATCATGTTTCTGAACTCTAGAACTGTGATATCCATTTCCTCTTTAATAAACCAGATGAAGCCATTTCTCTAGAGCAGGGGTGGGCAAACTTTTTGACTCAAGGGCCACAATGGGTTCTTAAACTGGACGGGAGGGCCGGAACAAAAGCATGGATGGAGTGTTGGTGTGAACTAATATAAATTCAAAGTAAACATCATTACATAAAAGGGTACGGTCTTTTTTTTTTTTTTTAGTTTTATTCATTTCAAACGGGCCGTAGTTTGCCCATTGCTACTCTAGAGTCTGCATGGGCCGAGGATAGGCGCTTTCAGCATAATCTTCCTGTTGCCAACACTCAAAACTCAATCTTAGTCCTAGATTGCCCTCTCGTTGCCAGTCAATTAGTATAGACTGTGCCATTTCAAATCAGCACCCCCTTGGTATCTCCTACTCCGTCCAGCGCCCCCTCTCTCTTAGAGAAGCGTGCACGTTTAAAGAAAATGTAAAATTTCGGAACAACAGCTGCTGGGTAACTTTATGTCTCTCTGAAATGGGACCTGGAATCCAAGAGGCTTTGAATGAATCGAAAAGATGGAGCTTTAGCGAACAAGGTGAAAAAACTCCCTTAGCAATAAATGGTTCTCTCATTTGATAGGCATTCTGAAGCCTAGAATGTCATAGCGAGGATTGTTTTTCTTTCACTCGGAGCATTCTCACTCCACATTTCCATGTAACCAAGTTATTCTCATTTTCCTACAATCACTGGCATTTATTGGGCACTGTCTGTTCCATGCACTGCGCTTCCCATTTCAAAGTTGACCTCTTTTACTCCACAAAATAACTGCTATTCAGTGTAAGTACTATTCTAAACCCCATTTCTAGATGAGGAGACTGAGGCACAGAGAGGCTGATGATTTGCCCCACGTCTCAGCGCTGGGAAGTGACAGGACCAGGATGGGAATCTGGAGTCCAGGCTCTCTTCACCATCACAGAGTCCTGCCTCCATCAGCACAAACCCTCAGCAGTAAAACCTTCCCTGCTCTCTACTGCACTCTGTGATCTTCCCTAAACTTACTTTGGCACTAAAGGATTCCTAATTTTGTTCAAAATATAGTTTTGGAAAGAGGGAGGGAGAGGGAGGGAGAGATAGAAACATCAATGATGAGAGAGAATCATTGATCGGCTGCCTCCTGCACGCCCCCTACTGGGGATCAAGCCCGAAACCTGGGCATGTGTCCTGACTGGACTCAAACATGACTTCCTGGTTCATAGGCCGATGCTCAACCACTGAGCCACACCAGCTGGACAGGATTCCTACTCTTTTCTGTGCCATGAGTCCATTTGGCCATATAAAAGAGAGCCCGTGGGGTCTGTAGACTAAGTGAGGAATCCCTGACTGACAATTAGTTGTGTATTGCTCTATAGCTGTGTTGCCCAATAGGGTAGCCGCTAGCCACACGTGGCTATTGGGCACTGGAGAGGTGGGTCGTCCAAATAGAGACTAACTGTAATTGTAAAACATACCCTGGATGTCAAAGACTTAGTTTGGAAAAAGGATGTAAGATGGATCATCAGTATTTTAAAATATGGATTACAATTTGAAATGGTGATATCTTGGATATGCTGGATTAAATAAAATATATTATTATAGTTAAATTATTAATTACATTAGTATGTTATTAAAATTAACTTCCAAAGGTATTAGTTCTATACCAACACCTTCATCTTAACACATGAGCTCATCAGGACCCACAATGCTTACCCTTGAGCCAGACATTGGCATGTCTGTTGGCTCTTACGCCTGTGTTCTTTCCAGGATACCACACCGCCCTTACTTCCTCTTGTATGCGAAGGTCCTATCGTGCTGCCTCTGTAAACTGTAAACGCTCAGAATATGTTGGATGTGATGCTGACTTACCACCAGTAAAAACCCAGGAAAAGCCGTCCAGGTCCTCACCCGGTGTGCCCTTTGCTTCCCTCATTTAGAGTTTTAAATGTTATAGACAGAGATGGAGAGTGAAATCCTAGGCCAAGTCCCGTGGTTTTTGCTGTCTGTTTGGTTCTCCTGGAATAGTGGTTCCAATTTAAGCATCTAACTGTATCAAGAATCACAGCGATGGGAGAGCAAAGCTGGGTTGCCCTTCTATGTTACAAGGAAGGAAGTTTTGTGTGCAGAGGAGGGTATGACCGATAATGATACGTGTGCTGCCTGAGATTGAGAATGAGAAACTGTCTGTGGATGAGAAGATCATTTCTCAGCCGAGTACACATTGATTGATCGCCTGGCCACAGGCAAGTGTGTGCTAGGAGCCCGGGAGGATAGTCAGAGGATGTCAGTGTCCTTGAGGGATTTAGATTCAAATTGGGGAAGGGCTTGGAGGTGCAAACGGATGGATAAATCACAGGTGAAGGCAGTGTATGAAGAGGGCCCGGCCCGGAGCTGTTGTAAATGAAGGGAGGCCAGAGCCTGCAGCCTCCCCCGGGCACAGAGGCCAAGATGGTGGTTGTGGACTCTGGTTCTGGAACAATGGGGAACACAATGGTAGTTGGATCTGTCTTTTATGGATACTAGATCATTTAATCCATTCCTCCAGTCCTGGATATGCTCTGTGTCTGGGAGAAACCTCAGGTGCTTGTATAAAAGTCTCTATTAGTGTTCTGTTAGTCTGTTATGTATTGACGAAGGTAGTAATAGCGAGGCCCATGACTTGCTATCCAAAATCCTTGGGGCCAGGCATGTTTCAGAATTTAGATCTCAACATTTGGAAGGCAGTAATAGAGTGCATATTCTGCAAAGCATCCCCTGGGGACCGGGGCAACAATCTCTATAAATTTAAAAAAAAAATTAATATTTCTGCAGCAAAACACACGAAGTGGGATAACTTAAAATCCATAAGCAGCTTTTATATTCATGTGAATCAGGTTTAGCTGCCACATGAGCTTAGCTTCAGGTCAGGTTTGTCCACCAAATAAGTTATGACGAACTTCCAGTGTTCAGAGCACGTGGTTAAGGATACGGACACATTTTGAACAATATTGACATTTATTGTCTGCCAGCCGCTGTTCTGAGCTCTTCCCTGTGTTTACTCCTTTGACCCGATGACAACCCTTTGAGGTGGGTCCTGTTATTACGTCTGTCTTGGGAAGAATAAAAGGAAGCACAGAGAAGTTAAGAAACTTGCTAAGGACAAAGCTGGGAAGGGGCAGACCAGGATGCGAGCCTGGGCGGTCTGGTCCAGGGGCTGCACACTGCGCCACAATGCTTTGGTTTTTTAGAGAAGGGACTTGGAAGCAGGTATACCTCCCAAGTGTATTCTATGTAGATGAGCGTTACTCATACCGACAATGATATTTGAACTCCTTAAGTGCATGGTAATGAGCAAGCGCAGGAGCGATGGACGCCAGTTAAGTGGACTCTTTGTTTTCAGAGAGACACAGAGTAATGGAATATGTGATTACGTTCCCTCAGCAGGGCTGGCCCCAACGCCCAGTCCAAACTCACATTAGCTCGTTTATCTCTTCCAGAGACACGAATCCCGAACGTTGCAGCGGCGCCAGAATGGAGGCCCCACTGGTGAGTCTGGATGAAGAGTTTGAGGACCTCCGGCCCTGCTGCTCAGAGGAACCGGAGGAGAAGCCACGGTGTCTGTATGGCTCCTCGCCCCACCACCTGGAGGACCCCTCCCTCTCTGAGCTGGAGAATTTCTCTTCTGAAATAATCAGCTTCAAGTCTATGGAGGACCTGGTGAACGAATTTGACGAGAAGCTCAACGTCTGCTTCCGGAACTACAATGCCAAGACCGAGAACCTGGCTCCCGTGAAGAACCAGTTCCAGATCCAAGAGGAGGAGGAGACGCTGCAGGACGAGGAGTAAGATGTCTTGGTTGCCCTCTCCTGCTTCATACAAGAGCCCTGTGGTCTGGGGCCCCTTGACACAGACCTAGATTCTGTCTGTGAGCTCCTGGCTTCTTTACTACCTTTTCATGTCAGTGGGGCAGAGCTCGCCCTGGTAGTGGCTGACATTGTTCTGTCGTATCCCTTCATAGTCATCTGTAGGGCTTTCTTCAGTTGAAACATTAAAGAAGTGAAGGGATTTTAGGAAATAGAAAGTTTCCCCTAGATACAAAATAGAATTTCGGGAGCATGGTAAACTTCGGGGGTGGGGGGGATCTATCTTCAACTTTCATTCATTCATTCATTCATTCATTCTTTTAAAATATATCTTTATTGATTTCAGAGAGGAAGGGAGAGGGAAACAAATCTGTGTCTTACTATTATATCCCCTCTGTCTAATGTAGTGCTTGGTGTGTAGTAAATGGTCAAATAATATTTTTGAGTGACATATTGACTATTGAATGAATTGAATGGCAATACTAGCTAGCCTTGTAGGTATACATACAGTGTTTCTAGCTAGGGCTACCCCATTTCTGTCTTTTCTTTTTTATGAACGCTCACCTGAAGGCCTGGGCACGGAGAACATTTCACTCTGGTGGCCAGCACTATCACAGTGGACTGTATATTGTTATTCCATTTCAAGTTTCAAACCAATTCTTTTTAGATACTGAGACTGTTATAATTTGACTCTTTTAAGTCAAAAAAAGGATGACTGGGGGCTTTATTATACAGAGTATTTTTTCACTCTAGTCCATTGCACCAGGCAATGAACTAGAAATATAAAGACTTATGAATTCTAATGTTCAGACTCTCACTAACTCGCTGTGTGACCTTGGGCTAGTCACTCACTCTAGTTGACTGCCTGGGTCCTCATCTTTGAAACCTCCAGAGCTCAGTCTTGATGAAGCGGGACTAAGGACTGGCAAAGAACCTAATTTCTCACCTCACCCAGGCTGCGCTCTGAAAATGACTTTTCACGATGTGTCCAATTCCTTTTGCTTCCAACAAATCATCTCTCCCCTACTTAACCCCCGTCTGCCTCATTAAGGATGGAGGCCCAGCCAGCAAGTCGCACATTAACAGAGGCCACTCAATGTCAATTACCCTCACATGGGATTAGTGTCTTATCCTGACTTTCCCGACTTGCCTGCCTCATTGACTGACTCAGCTAACAGACCAAAGGTTGAATCATTCCTTAGAGATAAAAGTATGATTTGGGGGTAGTGTCGAGGGAGGAATCTGGGAAGAGAGGAATTAACATTGTGGTCAGTGTATCTGAATCTTTGCAACTTAAAATAAAAATGAGCATTCAACTACATACTTTGCTTTTTAGACGCCTATTCAGATATTTTAACTGTAAAAGATGATGAGGCAAAGGAAGAAGATAATTTAATAGCTGACTTGATTGTGGTTCTCCAGCATAGCTCTAGGGTTGCAATAAACTTGCTTAGGTTTAGTATTTAGAGGGATAGTTCATCTACAAATGAATTGAAAGTGTTTTGGGTGGGATAGAGCTAAACGATAAAACCTTAAAAAAATGAAATTTTTGGTCAAACTAACCTCCTGAAGAAAGCACCAACCAGAAAGCAAATGCAGTGGTTCCCTTTGAAGGTTTGGTTTCTTTCATTCCCATTGGGAACTGTTTGGCTAACGGAATTGGTAGAGCTACCAGCTTATCTCTGATTCACCAGGGCATGGGGGCATTAAACCAGAGTCACACTTGAATTTATAGCTCCTGTTTTTAAATTTAGAAACTATTTCAGAATCTCCTCTTTGCTTGCTAGTGTATGTGATCAACCTTCCCTTTATCATAAGAGATTGAACCTGAAGGCCCGAGGTTCTTAGGGGCCTACAAAATGGGAAGGGGCAGTTCTCCCCCCGCCCCCCCCCCCGCCTCCTGGGTCCCTCTCAGCCTTCTTACAAGTGCCCTGGAGACAGAGGGACCAGCTGTGTGAGAACTGACAAATTTCTTGTTCTGCAGACAACCTGCATCAGCCACACTTAACGTTGAAGACAAGTACTGGTAAATACCAAATAATCAGATAGGAAAAGATGACAGATAACTGATTTCTTAGGAAAGTTAATTCTCTTCTTTCTCCATAGAGAAGGCACAGATCGTATTAATTGTATTTAAGCATTATAAAGAATCCGAAAAGTTGTTCAAAGTCATTCATGTGCTAGTAATTAATTATTCTTAAGTATTAACTGCAAAAGTGTTTCCATGTTTGCTTGTTTTTTAAATTTATTTTACTATTTATCTGTTTGTTTTTCAATATCATTTTTTTAAAATCCTCACCCGAGGGTATTTTCCATTGATTTTTAGAGAGAGTGGAAGAGAGAGGGAAAGACAGAGAGAAATATCGATGTGAGAGAAACATTGATTGGTTGCCCCCTGCACTCGCCCGGGAGCCTGCAACTGAGGTATGTGGCCTTGACCGGAATCGAACCCAGGATCCTTCAGTCTGCAGGCTGATGCTCTATCCACTGAGCAAAACCGGCTAGGGCGAGTGTATCCATGTTAACATACATCTAAGTGTGGATATTGTTGGCTAGATGCAAATGAACCACTGGACAAGGGCTGTAGTCAGCCTAGAGGGGATTCAGGGAAATGTTACCAAGTTGGAATTCTAATAAGACCTGTGCACTGTCTACTATATTGTCAGGAATAGGTATGTAGGTGTGTGTGTGTCGGGGGCGGGGGGGGGGGGGGGCGTGCGGGGAAGGTAGCTGGACTAATGTAGCCTTGATGGCTACGTTGCCAGTTTCAGACCTGAGTTTTTGTCTAGGTGTATTATCACAACCCATTCTGTTCGGTTTGTTCACCCTCTGCCATCACCCTTTCCCAAATGCCTAGCCCGCTGGTGAAAGACAGTTTAGTCCATTCTGCAGGCATCCAAGCCCAAGCTATAAAATATGCACCTAAAAGCCGTTTGTGTTATCATAGGGACTGAGAACAAATTGAACAAATTGAACCCCCTGTGCCATGGCAGCATGACAGAAATTGAGGCAACCTGTCTGATCTTAGTTCCTTTTTTTTAACTGGTGAAAAAGGAAGAGAGAGAGAGAGAGAGATTTGTTGTTCCACTTGTTCATGCCTTCACTGGTTGACTCCTGTATGTGTCCTGACGGGGGATCGATCCCGCAACCTTGGTGCATGGACACAGTGCTCTAACCAACTGACCTGTCCGGCTAGGGTTAATGTTAGTCCTCTGATACAGGATAGAGTCGATGGCTTTCAGAGTCTCCTTTCCCCAAGATAAGAGTCAATAGCAGGATGCTTCCCAGGGAAGGGGAATTTTACAGTCCATCTCAGGGTACCTGTAACAGGGACTATGCTTGTGTCCAAGGACCCTGCTTACCGTCCGTAGTTAGCCTCTCTGGGGAGAAAGCCCTTCCCCCTCGCTTCCGCACAGGGAACTCTATGCTTTCCCTCCACCCCAGCTCCTCATCCCTGCGGCTGCCTGCCTCCCAGCGTCCCGCCTCTGCCTTCCTCGTAGCCTTTCCCGGGATGGAGATGTAGACAGAAAGCAGGGCGGGGCCCTGCTGCCCATGCCCTTTGTGTTGTGTAGATTGATGAACGCTTACTGCCCAGGACAGTGTAGTTCTAGGCTTTTCATGCACAGCCAGTTTCTGAACTGCTGTTCTAGGGGGTGATGAGGAAGTTGGTGTAGTATTCTGATGCCTACGCCTATCAGAAGATTCATCTAGAATTGGAAGAGTGAAGTGGTTAGGAATGTAGGCTCTGTAGCTCTGTCGCCTGGTTCAACCCCGCCTCTGTCGTTACTGGCTGTGCAGACTTAGACCGGGTAAATGAGCTTCCCTCATTACTATCTGCCTTACAGAGCTGTTGTTTGGAGTGAACGAATGAGTCCACATAGAGAGTTTAGGATAGTGCCTGGCTGATGGTAAGTGCTTGCTGGCTAAGTGTTTGGCTGTTGACTGTGATTAGTGTTAAACAGGCACCAAATAAATATAGGAAAGGTGCTTACAAAGAGATGAGAGCCCTTCTGTCTTAAGGCTGCTTTGAACCTCAAAGGATAAAAAGTACCTTGAACGGAAGAAGAAAACTCGAACAAAACCCGAAAGAGAATGAGAACAGCTGCCATCCTGAGGTTTCGGCAACGGTTTGGGAAGTTGTCATTAAAAAATCTAGAATCGGAAGGTAAAATCCAGAGTGTGGTAGTGAAGGCCCAGATGAGAAAAGTCACTGCTCCCTAAAAGATTTGCAGAGTTGTCTCTTTAAGGATGAGTACAGTTTCAAGGTCATCGGCAAGTGTGCAGTCTATCGACGTTCCCAGCTTCCATCCTGCCCAGGAGGGAGGTAGGAAGGGCTCCTGCCTATTTTGGGCTTTGCTGAATTTCATTTTCCAGGACTTGCTGCAGGGACAAGTCTGAAGGTCGGTGGCTGCGTGCCTTGCTGCTCCTTCTCCAGCAGAGGCTGTGCTGCAGGGGTTTGATGCTCACAGTTTCGTCCACCGATCTTCCCAGTGGGTGTGGTGCTGGGAGTTGTGTCTTGCAGAGAGCAGATCATATTTGCCTCTTGGCTTTAGAATGCTAATGAGGCTCGGATTTAGAATTAGGCTGGATTAGTGCAGCTCTAATATAGTGCCCGATAGAGATTGGATCATTGCCCGTGTCTAAGAAGGAGACTGAAATCCTGCTGAAAAGATGTCTAACGATGAGCTCTTGCAAAGTGCTTTCCTGTAACTGTAGGCAAATAACAAATAAGCGGATAACCCCAGCCCTGCCGTGACCTTGTGTGTTTCACCGCCTGAGTTGTATGCATCGTGCACTAGGAAAATCTCTTGGCGCTCTGGCCAGCGTGGCTCAGTCGGTTGGAGTGTCATCCCGTACACCAAAAGGTTGAGGGTTTGATTTCTGGTCAGGGCACATACCTAGGATGTGGGTTTGATCCTGGTTGGGGCATGTGTGGGAGGCAACTGATTGATGTTTCTCTCTCACATTGATGTTTTCTTTTCTCCCCCTCTCTCTCTAAAAGCAATAAAAACATATCCTCAGCTGAAGATTAAAAAAAAGAAAATTTCTGCTTATATACCCACATATCATATATTATACCCGATTTTATATGTTAAGAGCACTTTCTTCCCTCAATTTATGTATATGATTTTTATTTCAAGTATCTGTGCTGTTTCTCTCCCTCTCTCTCTCTCCCTCTCTCTCTCTCTCTCTCTCTCTCTCTCTATATATATATATATATATATATAGGCATATATAAAATTGCACTTATTATTTCAGCATCTTAATCCACATTTTGTCATGTTTTGAATTTGATCCACATGTATACATATTTGCTTTTTTTCAAACTAGAGGCTCGGTGCACGAATTCCTGCACGGGTGGGGTTCCTCGGAGTGGCCTGCGGGGATTGGGCCAAAACCCGAAGTCTAATGCCACCTGCAACTCCTGTCTACCACTCCCGCTCATCCTGGCCCCACTGTGTCTGCCGCAGGCTCATGCCCAATCAGTCCTGATCAGGAGAGGCTCACACTGCCACAGCAGCACTCGCCAGCAGTGAGCCTTACGTCTGGTACCCTCCTGAGGGGAGTGGCCTATGGGATTGGGCTGAAACTGGCTCTCTGACATCCCCTGAGGGGTCCCAGATTGTGAGAGGGTGCAAGCCAGGCCAAGGGACCCCACTGGTGCACAATTGGTACCCGGGAGGGACCACAGGAGGGCTCCAGGGTGTGTCTGGCCCATCTTGCTCAGTCCCGATCGGCCGGCCAAACCCCAGCAGCAAGCTAACCTACCGGTATGAGCAAGTGGGTGTGGTGGTCAGTGTACGTCATAGTGCAGTGATGGCGAACCGTTTGAGCTCAGCGTGTCCGCATTTTGAAAAACCCTAACTTAACTCTGGTTCCGTGTCACATATAGAAATTTTTTGATATTTGCAACCATAGTAAAACAAAGAGTTATATTTTTGATACTTATTTTATATATTTAAATGCCATTTAACAAAGAAAAATCAACCAAAAAAATGAGTTCGTGTGTCACCTCTGATGCGCGTGTCATAGGTTCGCCATCACTGTCATAGTGACTGGTCGACCAGTCGACTGTCTGTCCCCTGGTGGTCAATGCACGTCATAGCGAGCGGTCGAGTGGCCTTAGCCCATCATTAGCATATTACACTTTGATTGGTTGAACAGTCTACCAGTCACCGGATGACCAGACACTTAGCATATTAGGCTTTTATTATATAGGATGGCTATTTCCTTATACTGCATTAATTTTTCCTAGCCTTGGTTTCATGCGTATCATGGCATGCATATACTGTGTAGAGTCCTCATTGATTTTTTTTTTAAATATATTTTATTGATTTTTCACAGAGAGGAAGGGAGAGAGATAGAGAGTCAGAAACATCGATGAGAGAGAACATCGATCAGCCGCCTCCTGCACATCTCCCAGTGGTGATGTGCCCACAACCCAGGTACATGCCCTTGACCGGAATTGAACCTGGGACCTTTCAGTCCGCAAGCCGACGCTCTATCCACTGAGCCAAACCGGTTTCGGCCTCATTGATTTATTTAAGATGAACTCAAGTGCTGCTGGCTTCCAGGGGTGGCATTATTTTATCAGATTTACACCAATCTCTGGGTATTGACTAAGGCATTTCTTTTTCTCTGGGTGAGAGTTTGTGACTTCAGGATTCTCCCCCAAAACAAATCTTTCTGAAATGAGCTAAGCAACAAGGATGGTAGAAGGCCCTTTCTCATAATGTACGTTTCAGATTGTTGCAGAGAAATGTAGTAGAGGGAGCCCATCTCCTCCCACTGGAGTTGTCGTGCAGACAGAGGTGTGCTCTTTGGTTCCTTTCATACATTTGCTTTGGAGGGTCCACCTTGGAGACAGGGCACACCTAGACTCTACGCTGTGAGAGGGCAGGATTGTGCCACCCGTGGGCTCGCTAAACATTTTGGGTAGTAAGTAAGCACAGCAGCACTGGCACCACACGATGACCCTGTTCTTAATGAGATCCGGCCAGAGAATCTGCCCAGATCTCTATCTCTATCTCTCTGTCTGTGGGTTTCTCTCTGTGTCTCTCTCTGTGTCTGTGTCTCTCTCATTCTCTCTGTCTTCTCTGCCCGTGGGAAAGAGGCATTTCTTAGTTTTATGAGACATGAACTATTTTGTTGAGGGCCAGAGGTTTTTTAATTGCCAGTGGTGATTGGATTGTAGACTCGATCCTTTGTATCACAATGGCTCCCCTTCTCTGAAGCAAACACCATTCCCTTGGGAGCTCCTGGCCAGGGTCCATTCTCTTGGCCTCTGATTCAGCTCTAAGCAGCTTGGCTCCTGCCTGCTGGAAGGCAGATGACCTCAGCCTGGCCCTCACAGAGCCTGCCTCCCCCGCCCAGCTCGTCCTTCCACCAGGTGGGCGGGGCCCCAGATGGGTGCTAATGAGAGCTTCTCTTTGTTTACAGGGTTTGGGATGCTCTGACAGACAATTACATCCCTTCACTCTCAGAAGACTGGAGGGACCCAAACATCGAGGCTCTGAATGGCAACAGCTCTGACACCGAGGTACCTCTTTGCTCCCTCACCCACACCCCTACCTAACAGGGCTTGAGAAGATGTGGATTCCACTTCGAAAAGCATTCAGTCACGTACCAGCCTTCCCCATTCAGTGCTCAAAGTCATTGCTGGGAAGGTGGGAGTTGGGGAGGAAGTGAAAAATAAGATGGGGGGGGGGTACATCCGGCGTCCACGAGGTGACTGGAATCATTACCTGTGGAAATGTAAATGCAGACACTTCTGTTGGTGATCTGTGTCTACACCAGGGAAACTTGGGTGGTCCGAAGTAAGAGGAGAGTGGCTGCCACGTGTTTCTTTTATGTTCAAGTGATAATGGTTAAAACGAACAGTCAGTCTCATCAAAACAGTGCAGAGAGCAAGTGCTGACGGGTCAGGGCTTGGCTAATGGCCAGAGTTGGGGCCCGGAGATGAGCGAGGTGGCCACGCAATGGGGAGGCATTCTTTATGGAAGGCAACCAAAGAGGCATTTATGTGGCCTGAGTCACATTCTGTGGTTACTGATGCCAAAGAAGAAAGGAGCGTAAGGGCTCATTTATTCATTTAAGCATATATGAATAAATAAAGAGAATCCTTACTTTTTAAAAATATTTTTTTTTTGTTGATTTCAGAGAGGAAGGGGGAAGGAGAGAGAGAGAGATGGAAACATCAATGATGAGAGAGAATCATTGATCGGCTGCCTCCTGCACGCCCCGTACTGGGGATTGAGCCCAAAACCTGGGCACGTGTCCTGACTAGGAATCAAACTGTGACCTCCTGGTACATAGGTCGATGCTCAACCACTGGGCCACACCAGCTGGGTGAGAATACTTATTTTAAGTTGATTTGCAGAGACTGTGGGGAGTGACCTTTCAGAAGATCCAAACTGCTCCTCCTAGCTGATTCTGTATATAAAAAGGTATACCCATTTAATGGCTAAAAGCCAATTTCTGCCTTGCTTGGTTTTCTAGTTTCAGCTGTAAAGGAAAATTTGACAATTTCTTATAGGAAGGGCTGTCAAGTGTATGTGTGGGGGTGGATCTGACATTCCTAAATTGTCTAGAATTGGGTTCAGGTAAAAGAGATAGAGAGAGGTTTCCCTTACTGGGCAATAATTCTGCAGATCGTTGCCCAAAATAGCATAGCCCATGATCAGGTGGCTGATTTTTTTTTTTTTTTTAAAGATGGTTGCATATCCTTCTTAACTCTTCTAATAATTAGCAATCCAAAGTACTCGAAAACCTCAAGGCTTCATTGACTGGGGCAGGTAAGATGGTGACTTTGAGACTAAGAGATTTGCTAGGACACTGCTTGGCATTGATCTTGGAGGTTGTGTCTCGGGTCCTGCCTTGAACTCCCCCACCTGCTTATTTTCTCCTGCAATGCTTATATGTATATGGTGTTTAGTAGGTACCCAAAATGCAAAGGAGAAGAGAGGCAGTAACGAAACCAATCAGGTGACTGAAATTTAAGCAGGTCCATCTCGGTGCGAAAGGCAGATTTTGCTTTATCTCTTTTGCCACCTTCCCAGCTCATTTTGAGGAGTAAGCCTAAGGATGTATAAGGCAGCCTGCCCTTCCGAAGGACTTCCACTTATCCTCATTGGCAGACTTCCCTCAAGAGGGTTGATATTTCAGAGCAAATTGAATGACCCTGAGTAGAGAAATGTTGAGCTTGGTTCCTTGTAGAATTTCCTCCATCTAACCCCTGGGAAACGGACAAGGGAGCGAAAGAAAGTGGATGGAGCAAGGCTGTCTTATTTCATCCTCCTTAATGAGCTGCGTTCATTACAGCCGAAGCGCTGCTAACTGACCTCCGCTGAAAGGACTTGCTAGCTGAACCCTGCTCCGTGTCCCTTCTGTAACACATGTGGACCGACGCCCGTGGCGTGCTGAAGGCACACTGCTGGCAGGCTTCTCTCTAGCAAGCGTGCATATCTCTTCTTCTCCTTACCTGCTTCATTGGCAACAATTGGCGGTGTTGTTCCCAAACCTGTTTGTGCTTGTAATTGTAACTCATTAATCGAATTAAATATTGCAGGCAGTGTTGGCTTATGACGGCAGAGAGAGTCGTTTTGCTTTTTTAAAATCAAGGTAACACATGCACATAGTTTTTAAAAGTCAAGTAATACTTTTTAAAACAGTCTAAGGCAGGGGTGGGCAAACTTTTTGACTCGAGGGCCACAATGGGTTCTTAAACTGGACCAGAGGGCCGGAACAAAAGCATGGATGGAGTGTTTGTGTGAACTAATATAAATTCAAAGTAAACATCATTACATAAAAGGGTACAGTCTTTTTTTTTTAGTTTTATTCATTTCAAACGGGCCGGCCCCGGCCCACGGGCCGTAGTTTGCCCACGGCTGGTCTAAGACTTAAAACAAATGAAAAGAGCAGCCTGACCTGTCTTCCCCTACTCCACAGGGGCAACCACGTTTATTTCCTTCAGCTGATTCTTTTGGCAGATATCTTCACTTTTCATACATTGCTATTTCTTTGATTATTTAGAATGCACAGTTTGGGCTGTTATCTATTACTTTGTATTATGAAAGATAATATTCAATGCCTTTTTAAAAAATATGTTTTTATTGATTTCAGAGAGAGGAAGGGAGAGGGAGAGAGAGATAGAAACATCAATGATGAGAGAGACTCATTGGTCAGCTGCTTCCTGCACACCCCCTGCTGGGGATGGAGCCCGCAACCCAGGCATGTGCCCTGACCAGGAATAGAGCCGTGACCTCCTGGCTCATGGGTTGATGCTCCACCACTGAGCCACACCAGCTGGGCAAGATTTAATTCTTCTACATCACTTCAAATGCTCCAACTTAGCCTGTCCCATTCTAGTATAGTTAAATCAATATTAAGTATACACACTTGTGTCCTCTGTAAAGCCCGTTTCTTGCTGAGTCATGTACAGTGTTCTAGAACAGCGGTCCTCAACCTGTGGGTCACGACCCCTTTGGCGGTCGAATGACCCTTTCACAGGGGTCACCTAAGACCATCCTGCATATCAGATATTTACATGATGATTCATAACAGTAGCAACATTACAGTTATGAAGTAGCAACGAAAATAATTTTATGGGCCGAAACTGGTTTGGCTCAGTGGATAGAGCGCCGGCCTGCGGACTGAAAGGTCCCAGGTTCGATTCCGGTCAAGGGCATGTACCTGGGTTGCGGGCATATCCCCAGTGGGAGATGTGCAGGAGGCGGCTGGTCGATGTTTCTCTCTCATCGATGTTTCTGACTCTCTATCTCTCTCCCTTCCTCTCTGTAAAAAATCAATAAAATATATTTAAAAAGAAAAGAAAAGAAAATAATTTTATGGGTGGGTCACAACATGAGGAACTGTATTTAAAGGGCCAGAAGGTTGAGAACCACTGTTCTAGAAGAATATGTCCTCCCTTGTACAACATTTTGTTTAATCTGGAGTGAAGCATTACCTTGGTTTTTCACTTGCTTTGTTTCCTTATATATCTATCATTAGTTCAACCTCGAACTCAGAGGGGACCGTAAATCTCTCACAATCAGGCTTAAAAAAAAAAAAATCAGATACTATGAATTCATTTTCTTTTTCCCTAGAAAACCCCTAAACTAGAGCCCTCCATCTTCTGCTATAAACTAACCTGGTTGTGCCCAGCCACACAGCCATTGTCCTGGGGACCCCCTCACCTTCGTCCTGAGGATTCTTATTGCCTCTCTCTCCATCCTCTGCCTGACACATTTTTATCTTTTTGTTTGGGTGGGAAAAAACCAGTATACTGTTGAGAAAGAGTACAGCAGAATACGGGTTGTGGAATATATGAGAATGTCTCCACTCTCCTGTCATCTGTTTGATGGAGAGTGTGACTGGATGGTTATTTTAAGTTGCACTTTTTTCTCTCAGAATCCTGAAGACGATGTTCTTTTGCCTTCCTGCTTCCGGTCGCTGTGACAAGCCCCACATCTACTGAGATTCCCTGTCTTTACTTATTTTTTTCTTTTTAAGTATATTTTTTATTGGTGATCGTATTACGGATATCTCCCATCCCCTCCCACCCTTTATCCCCCTCCTTCCAGCCCCTACGACTCCCTGTCTCTATGTGACTCTCTTTGGGTTCTCTTCAAAAGCTTTTCAGATATTTTATTTTCCGTTCTCACTTGAAATTTTACAGTAATGTGCCTTATAGTGAGTTAAATACATTTTTTTTAATTTACTCATTCTGCACCCTCCTCAGTGGGCCCTTGTAACCTGGAAGCTCATGGCTTTATACTGTAGCCTGCTTTCTTGTGCTAGTTCTCTGAAGACTAATTATTTCTGTTTTCTGCTTCTATTGAGATGAATGTACAGTTTCCTCCTTCATTATGTTACTGTGGTGAAGTACGTGAATTGGTTTTCAAATATTAAATCAACCTTGCGTTCTTGAGATAGACCCGATGTGATCATGATATATTATTATTTTATTTTATATGTTGGTTTTCATGGTTTTCCTCACAGCTTTACTGAGGGATAATAGGATATAATACATGGCACATATGAAAATGTGCATTTTGATTAGTTTTGATGTATGTATGTATCCGTGAAACCATCACCGCTATCAAGATATTGGGCATAGCCGTCCCTCCTCCTGTTCACTCTCCAATCTCCAGGCGACCTGCTTCTGTCACTATAGGTTAATTTGCATTTTCTAGAATGTTGTATAAATGGAAGCATGCACCCTGTACTTTTTTCCCCCCTTTTCGCCTGGCTTTTAAAACTCAGCATAATTATTTAGATATTTATCCATTTTATTGTATGTATTAACAATTCATTAAAAAAATTTTTAAATTGTTGACAGTATTAACAGTTGTCCCCCATTTTCTCCCTTTTTGCCCCCGTCAACCAAACCCTATCTTACCCCAGGCCTTCCCCACACTATTGTCTATGTTTATGGGTTATGCATATATGTTCTTTGGTTGATGTCTTCCCGTTCTCCCTCCTCCGTCCCCCGCCCAAGATCTGTTATTCTGTTCCATGCATCCATACCTCTGGACATATTTTGTTCGTCAATTAACTTTGTTCATTAGATCCCACATATAAGTGAGATCATGTGATATTTGTCTTTCTCTATGCTTATTTCACTTAGCATAACAGTCTCCAGGTCCATCCACACTGTCTCAAAGAGTAAGAGCTCCTTTTCTTGCAGCCACATAGTATTCCATTGTGTAAATGTACCACAATGGAATGAGCTTTCTTATACACTCATCTACTCATGGGTATTTGGGCAGTTCCCAGATTCTAGCTATTGTAAATAACACTGCTGTGAACATAGGGCTGCATACATTCTTTCTGATTGGTGTTTCAACAGATCCTGTTTTATTGCTGAGTAATGTTCCATCACGTGGATAGACCATAATGGACTTATTCTTTTCACAGTTGATGGGCCTTTGGGTGGTTTCCAGTTTTTAAATTTTGGAAATAAAGCTACTATGAATGCTCTTGTGAAAGTTTTTTTATGGATGTGTGTCTTCATTTCCCTTGGCTAGAAATCTATGAGTAGAATGTTTGCGTTACATGGTAACGTATGTTTCAAGTTTAAGGACCTGCCAAACTCATTTCTAGTTTGAGAGCTCCAATGATTTCACACCCTCCCCAGCACTTGTTATGGACAGACAGCCTTGTTAATCTCAGTCATTAAAGTAAGTGTATAGTAGCATCTTACTTAGGTTTTAATTTGCATTTCCCTAGTAACCTATGATATTGCACATCTTTTCATGTGCTTATTTACTACCAGTGTGTCTTCGTTGGTATGGCGCCTGTTCAGATCTTTTGCCCATTTCCTTAGTGGTTTGTTTGTGCTCTTATTATTCAGCTATTAGAGTTCCCATGATAAAAGGCAAATGAGGCATATTAAATGTATGAGTTATTGTAGCAAAAATCAGTTCAAATTGGGCAGGGGCAGGTCCGGAATGGTTAGGAGTATTCCACCGACATGAGCTAGAAAAAAGGCCTTTTGAAGAGAAGAGGTGGGAGCAGAGGCAGGAAATTGTCTGATTGGCTAGAGCTTTCTCAAGTGGTTGTACTATTTGGGGAAGCCTCGTTGGTTGGTTGTGATTGGTTGCCCTTTGGCTTGGATTCCTAACCTTGAGGTATTAGAGGCTTAGGTTTAGGTGTGTTTAGTAGGCGATCCAATGGCCCCCTTGTTTAGTTAATTTAACACATATGTTCTAGATATGAGTCCTTTATTAGATACATTTTATGAATATTTTCTTCTTGTCTATGAATTGCCTTTTAACTTTATTAACATTCTCTTTTAAAGATTAAATGGTTTTTTTTAAGTGTGATGAAGTCTAATTTATTGATTTTTCTCTTTTTATAGTTTGTGCTTCTTGTGTAGTATATCAGATATTGCCAAACCCAGGGTCATTAAGATTTTTTCTTAAGTTTTTTAGGAATTCTATAGTTTAGCTGTTATATGGCTAATGATCCATTTCAAGTTAGTTTTTGTATATGGTGGTAGGTTAAGGGTTATGGTTCATGTGTGTGTGTACATGACTGTCCATTGTTCCAGTACTGTTCATTGAAAATAGTATCCTTTCCCTATTAAATTATCTTAGCAACTCTGCTGAAAATTAAGTGACCATACAAGTGTGAACCTATTTCTGAAATTTCTCTTCTGTGTCATTGATATCCGTATATCTTTACACATGACTCATGCTATATTCATTACTGTAGCTCTATAATAAGCCTTGTCCTAAAGTAGTATGTTTTCCAGCATTGCTCTTTTTTTTTTTTTTTTTTTTCAAAATTGTTTTGGCTATTTTAGGTCATTGTATTTTCATAGAAAATTGTGAGTCAGCTGATCAATTTTTCAAAAAAGCATGCTGGAAATTCAACTGTGATTGTATTAAATCTATAGATCTCTTTATAGATGTAGCTCAATTTATTATGTTAATATGGTGAATTACACTAATTGATTTTCAAATATTAAACTAACCTTTTTAAAAATATATATATTTTATTGATTTTTTACAGAGAGGAAGAGAGAGGGATAGAGTTAGAAACATCGACCAGCTGCCTCTTGCACACCTCCTACTGAGGATGTGCCCGCAACCAAGGTACATGCCCTTGGCCGGAATCGAACCTGGGACCTTTCAGTCCACAGGCTGACACTCTATCCACTGAGCCAAACTGGTTAGGGCTAAACTAACATTTTTTTAAAAGAGAAACCCTACTCACTCATGATATATTATTCTTTTTAAATAATTGGGATTTGATTTGCTAATGTTTTAATTAAGGATTTTTGCACCTATGTTCATGAGGAACCTTTTCTTTTTTTGTAGTGTCATAAACTAATTTGGAAAATTTTCTTCCTCTATTTTCTGAAAGAGTTGTGTTAGATTGGTATTTTCTCTTCCTTAAATGTTTCATAGACTACACTTTTGAAATCATCTGGACCAGGAGTTTTCTCTGTGGAAGGTTTTTGATTACAGATTCAATTCTGTAATAGATATAGGGCTATTCAGATTTTCCATTTCTTTTTTAGTTGGTTTTTGTTAAATTGTGTTTTAAAAGAAATTTGTTCGTTTACTCTGTCATTAAATATATTGATCACAAAGTTGTTTATGACATTCTCTTATTCTTTTAATGTCAGTAGGATCTGTAGTGATGTCCCCTTTTTATTACAGATATTGTTAATTTGTGTTTTCTATCTCCTCTCCCTCTCCCTCAGTCTATGTATGGATTTATCACTTTTATTCAATCTTTTTGGAGAATCACTCCCCCCGCCCCATTATTTGTTCATTTTGTAGTTTGTGGATGTCTTCCCTTAACTTTATTATTCCCTTCCGTGTATTTACTAGGGGCTCACTTCACCCTTCATTATTTTAAGACTAGAGGCCCAGTGCACGAAATTCATGCACAGGTAGGGTCCCTAGGCCTGGCCGGTGATCAGAGCCAATCGGGGTCTCCCTTCCCCCGGCTGCCAGCTGCTGGCTGGGGCCTTCCTTCATTCCACACTGCCTCCTGGTGGTCAGCGCACATCATAGCGAGCGGTCGAACTCCCAAGGGGATAATTTGCATATTAGCCTTTTATTGTATAGGACTATAATATAGGATTGTTATGAGGGGAACTTTGTATTTTAAGCTTTTAAGAAAATAACTGTCTTAGTCCGTTTGGGCTGCTATCACAAAACATCACAAACTGGGTAGCTCGTACACAGCAGAAGTCTATTTCTCACAGTTACAGAGGCTGGGCATCCAAGGTCAGGGTGCCAGCCTGGTCGGTCTGGGAAAGGCCCTCTTCAGCTCCTGTTAGTCATGTACACACACTGCCAGCTCCTGCCTGTGTCCTAAGGCTACAGGGGTTCAGGATGCTTTTTACATTTACCCGCACATGTGCCATTTTTGGTATTCCTTATTCCTTCCTGTAGATCTGATTTTCCATCATTTCCGTTCACGTCAAAACACTCTCTACAGTAATCCTCGGTAGTGTAAGTGAACAGGACTCAGATTCTCTCAGCTTTCATTCACTTTGTGTTTTTCTCCTTCTTCGAGGATCACAGCCTTGCACTGCCTGTGTCCAGGGCCAGAAAACAATTGGCCCATAGACTCCGGACAGATGTATAGTTGTGCATGGCAGGAGGGGTTAGTCTGGTGCTAGGCACCCTGTCATGGCTAGAAGAGGCCAGCTCTTCTGTTTCCACTTTTCGCAATTCCTTTTGTTCAAGTGTTGGAGTTAAAAACGGATCTCCTGACTTTTTTCCTTCCCATTTTCTACCTGCTTTTTGTTGTTGTACTCCCTAGGTGATTGTTTCCACCTTTCCAACTCTTCTACTGAACCTCCAAATTTGCTATTCATATGTTTAATTTCTAAGAGCTGTTTCCTGTTTCAGGGAAGCAATGTTTTATTTTCTTTGTTTTAAAATATATTTTTATTGATTTCAGAGAGGAAGGGAAAGGAAGAGAGAGAGATAGAAACATCAATGATGAGAGAGAATCAATGATTGGCTGCCTCCTGCACGCTCCCCACTGGGGATGGAGCCCACAACCCAGGCATGTGCCCTTGAGTGGAATCGAACCCGGGACCTTTCAGTCCACAGGCTGACGCTCTATCCACTGAGCCAAACCAGCCAGGGTGGGAAGCAATATTTTCTTGTTACCCCTCAGAGGGCAATGATGATAGGGAGGGATTTCTTCTGCCCTCTGTATTGCTCCCCCCACCCCCCAAATTATAAGAGAAAGTTTATTTAGAAAGTTAAAAAGGTAGTAGAAGTGAGCCAGCTGGGCTGCATGGGCTCAGGAAACAAGTTACAGAGGCAGAAGAAGGGCCCTTGGAGCTTAGGAAAGAGAAAGGCAAAGGTAACACGCCGGGGGAGGGAGGAAGAAGAAGAAGGGAAATCGTGGACGTGCTCCTGAGAGGGAGAGCACACGCTATATTGCTTCTTTTTTTTTTTTAATTGATTTTTAAAGAGAGGGGAAGGGAGAGGGAGAGAGAAAGAGAAACATCGATGTGGGAGCAGAACGTTGATTGGCTGCCTCCTGCACACCATCCATCAGGAATTGAGCCCCAAACCCAGGCATGTGCCCTGATGGGGAAGTGAACCAGCGACATTTTCTTGCACAGGACGATGCCCCACCAACTGAGCCACACCCATCAGGGCTCTGTTTTGCTTTCGATTTCCCCTTTCTGTATATTTGCTTTATGCCAGTGGTCGGCAAACTCATCAGTCAACAGAGCCAAATATCAACAGTACGACGATTGAAATTTCTTTTGAGAGCCAAATTTTTTAATTTGGGGGATAGGGAGTTAGAAACATCAATGAGAGAGAAACATCGATCAGCTGCCTCCTGCACACCCCCTACTGGGGATGTGCCCACAACCAAGGTACATGCCCTTGGCCGGAATCGAACCTGGGGACCCTTCAGTCCGCAGGCCAACGCTCTAGCCACTGAGACAAACTGGCTAGGGCCTAACACATACTTTTATCCATGTACATAAATGCCGTCATTTTTCAAAAATCTTTCTCTTTCTGCACTAGTCCCCGCCCAGCCTTCCATCTCTGCACAGACAGTGTCCGGGCAGCGGAAGGCGGGTAGGAGTCTGGAAATGACCCCTGTCAGGAAAGAGGCTTGTGGAGAAGTGACAGCAGCGATTGGAGCAGAAGGGAGTCTGGCAGGATTGAGAGACAGTGTGGGGCCGGGGGCCTAGAGGGAGCGAGGAAGGAGGAGAGAATTAGGAGGAGGGCAGGCCAGGGACAGGGTGGATGTGGTGAAAGCAGACAGGGGAGGGGAAGCCACATGCAGGAGAGAAAGGGGCCGGGCTTTCTGGGGGTTACTCTGTGGGTGCTTCTTTTATTTTATTTTATTTTATCTTATTTTATTTTATTTTATTATTTTATTTTATTTTATTTTATTTTATTTTATTTTATTTTATTTTATTTTTAGCGGCAGACTTCTGAGATCCGAGAAACGATGGTGAGTTCATAGTACTAGGAACTCACGGTAACTTTCACAGGCTTGTAATTGATTTTCAAATCTCTTTTAACCCAAGTCTGGCAAATCAGATTATAGGCTTCGTGCCAGAGAGGGGAGAGGAGAGAGAGCTCTAAGAGGCATCCACGCTACTGCCTGTAACATTTGAGCACCAGAGGATCTGTCCCCAAAGGTTCCCTTCCCGCCCTCCGCGAGGGGCGCACGCACCAGGGGACCCCGGGAAGGGAGATGGCATGGTTGAAAGGTGCAGTATTATTTAGAAGGAAACCCACGAAAATCGGCCACCTTTCAGAATGGGAACCATCCATTTTAAAAAGACTTAATGTAAAAAAAAAAATAAATCTGGTTATAGATTAACACTTGCTGTCAGATGCTTATAAAAAGTAATCCAAACAGAAAACCAAAAACTCTGTTTTCCCTAGAAGCCGACTTCTACAACAGGGCTTTCTGGCCCTAAATAAGTTCTGCAGGGAAGGCAGGGGTGGGTGGTGGGAAGAGATCAGCCAAAGAACTTGTATGCATATGGGTATAACCCAGGGACACAGACAATAGTGTGGTGAAGGCCTAGGGCAGAGGTCGGCAAACTCATCAGTCAACAGAGCCAAATATCAACAGCACAATGATTGAAATTTCCTTTGAGAGCCAAATTTTTTACACTTAAAACTATATAGGTAGGTACATTGTTATTAACTTCATTAGGGTACTCCTAAGCTGGCCTTTGCTAAAAACGTCCTCAATCTGATTGAGGTACGTTCGCTGAGGTCGACCCCTTCTAACTCTCCCATCCACACTCGTCTTGTATACTTGTTTCGTCTGTCTCCTTTCGTTCATCCTCTCTGTATGTCCAAATCATCTCAACATACCTTTCTCGATCCTCGACACTACATCTTCTTTCACTCCACAACGTTCCCTAAAATTAACTTAATAAACTTTACTTAAAGTTTTAAGTCAACTTCGCACTGTACGTGCGCGCCCGCATGTGGTATTTTGTGGAAGAGCCACACTCAAGGGGCCAAAGAGCCACATGTGGCTTGCGAGTCTCAGTTTGCCGACCACTGGCCTAGGGCAGCAGTGGGTGGGAGTGGGGTGAATGGAGGAGGGCTAGAAGGGGTCAATAGGGAGGAAAGGGATCATATGTAATACTTTCAACAAAAAAGATCTAAAAAAATAAAAAAATAAATTGTAGCATTAAAAAAAAAAATTCAACAAAGAAAAAAAAACAAAAGAAAAAAAGAGAGAGTGTGGTTGGGAACAGCTGTGGCTCCGGGAGGTGTGTCCACGAGCCGGGGAGCCGGGACACCAGGTGGCTCCCACAGGTGGTGGACTTGGCAGGCACAGGAGCATCTGGGTTCCACAGCAGAAATAGATGTCACCATCTGGCGCACAGCCCCGCAGACAACCCCATTCCCTCCCGGTCCGACCCCTGAGCCAGGCTGAGCGCAGATGGCATTTAATATCCGCTTGATTAACTTTTTTCTGCCATAGTCCTGGTTTTAAGCAAATGGAGACAGACGGTGTGTGTTTTGTTAGGGGTGTCTGCCAAGGTGGCGCCCAGTGAAGAGGGAACGGTTTCTAAGGACAGACCGCGTCTGGCAGGGCTGCTGGGGTTGGAACCGGGGTGTTTCCTCTTAGAACGGGAAAGCATAACCCGGGAAAGAGGCCGCTGGGCGTGCCAGCCCCTGGCGAGCAAGCAGAACTGGTTCCTGGATGGCAGGGCCTCTGCCGGAGGATCTCCTGAGGGCACTGCGCCAGCTCCTGTGTGACTTGCACGTCTGACTTCTGGGCAGAGGCCGCTGGTTTGGCGTTCAGTGGTTGATGTTCTGCAGGATGTGGACATAAAGGGCAGACCATGGCCGTCTCGGATGCGGTCAGGAAAGCCCGATAGGCTATGGCTGCCTGGTTGGACAGCAACATCTATGATCTCCATGGTAGTGAACGTTCAGAATCTTACGTGGGATTGTGGGATTTTGGAGACGCAGGGCAGGTGATTGATGGTTTTTGTTGCTGGGTTTGCCTGTTAGTTCACGTGGTCAGGCTGTTCGGGGGGCATGTCCCAGACGGATCCGTTACATCCTCCACCAGCTGTGACACCTAGATTCCCATAACGGGATGGTATTTCACCCGATCCTAAAAGCATGACTGTTGAGACTGGAGAAGCCCATCCTTTATTTTATTATTTTTTAAAATATGTTTTTTATTGATTTCAGAGAGAGGAAGGGAGAGGGAAAGAGAGACAGAAACATCAGTGATGAGAGAGAAGCATTGGTCTGCTGCCTCCTGCACTCCCCGCAGTGGGGATCGAGCCCACAACCCGGGCATGTGCCCTGACCGGGAATCGAACCATGACCTCCTGGTTCATAGGTTGACGCTCAACCACTGAGCCACTCTGGCCGGGCGAGAAGCCTATCCTTTAAAATGCCTAAGGAAGTAAATTCTGGAAACCAGCTCCCGGGCCGCGGCTCCTATCTACATGAGCAGGCCTTCGCTGCAGGCGTCGGTCGCAGCATCACTCACCTTGAGAAGGTTCCTGTTCACACAAGGACGACCCGTCTGTGGGTCAAAGAACAGCTGCTCCCCCTGAGTCAGAAGGTGCGGCCACCCATCCCTCCTTGTCCTTTTTCTGACCACCCGCGCTCAGGGACGCACGGGTGTGGCAGTGCCCGTGGGAGAGGGACGGAACGCTGACGCCTCTGCAGACTCCCCTTTACCCAGTGGATGCTGGAGTGGCCCCTCAGGCAGTGTCCCCCGTTGCAGAGACTAGAGAGAATCCTAGCTCTGCTGATGGTCAATCAGAACTCCCTCCCCCCTTCAGATCCATGACAAAGAGGAGGAAGAGTTCAATGAGAAGAGTGAGCACGATTCTGGGATCAACGAGGAGCCTCTACTCACAGCAGATCAGGTATGAGCATCTCCCTCGGTTCTTGGCATTTTTTTCTTTTTTAAAATTAATTTCTTTTTTTGTTGTTGTTGTTCTTGGAATTTAAAAAAATATATTTTTATTGATTTCAAAGAGGAAGGGAGGGGGAAAGAGAGACAGAAACATCAATAATGAGAGAGAATCATGGATCGGCTGCCTCCTGCACACCCCGCATCAGGGATCGAGCCCGCAACCCGGGCATGTGCCCTGGCCGGGAATTGAACCGCGACCTCCTGGTTCATAGGTCGATGCTCAACCACTGAGCCCCGCCAGCCAGGCAGGAATTCTTTTTTTTAATGGCGAAAGCATTTACGATAATATACTTGTCACATCCATTTAAGGCAGAAGAAAAATGTGTGGTCTCGCGGTGACTGTTGATGACTTGGAGTGTCTTTCAGAAGGGATTTCATTTCTCCTTATGCCTCAGTTTACCCACCTGCTGTAAACAGGAACATAACTCCAGATGCTTGGGTTGGGTGGGCTCCGTGTTGGGTAACAGCCAGAGGCAGGCCCAGTGTTTACTGACTCTACTTCCTGCTAAAACTCTTATTTAATTCACGTGCTTGGAGTCCAGACACGGAAACCAGGGCCCCAAACACCTGTTCTTCCACAAACGGAAGTGGTAGGTGAGGCTTTTGCTCGATGGCTATTTCTCTATTTCACAGAACGCAGAGGATGCTGAGCCTTCTAAGAGGCGTCTTAGAGACACTTGTGTCTCTGTTTGTAAAAAAATTAAAAAGGATAGTGCTTCACATTTGATTGCGTTGATTGCATTTTGGCTTTAATAATTTATTGCCGAAGGAGAATAATGCTGCCTCACTGGCTTCCTTATCCAACCTTTCAGTCAACAAATACTTATGGGTGGTTGTTTTGAGCAGGCACCATGCACGTTTATTTTTTCACAAAATAATTCAGACAAAGCCCCACTGGGAGCCGGGGATGCCAGAAAGAGCTCTTCAGTAAAAGGAACTCTTTGGTGTCTGTGGCCAAAGGTGGGATATAAATAGGTAAGGATCAAGAGATCGAAGGGAACCAGATGGAAAACACAGGCGCTACCAGTTAATTCTTGTGAATTTTAGGAGAAATCCGATGCTAACCGCTCCAAGATAAAGAGAAACTCAGCTGTCCAGTGCTAAAGGGGCTTGTTGTCATTCGATTGCATCCTGTGAGTGGCGTTCAGTAGTCAGAGATGGGGTGTCCCCTGAATGTACTAGCACAGATGAGAAGGTTGGGGACTAAACAGCCATTATTCTATAGGAGGGGACAGCACGTCTTCTTATCTTTGGTCCAGCCTAACACGGAGGCCCCAGCCCAGCGGCCTTGGAGCCGGAGCCTGTCACAGCATCGACAGCAGACAGATGCAGAAATCAGGGCGCTGTGGTGACCAGGCTCACCCGTGGGGTCCTTTCGGAAGTAGCCTTTGCTTATTCGCTTTATGAGCAAACAATGAATGTGCAAAGTCACTCACCCCATTCCTTTTGGCCGCCATCTAACATCACTCTCACTCCAGGAGCTGCCCCCTCCCCAGTCCAGATCAGAGCTGGGTTTCTTACCTCTTTTCTGCTCCCTACACCCTGCATATCCTTTCATTCCTTTAGGATCTCTATTTTCGCTTGTTGCCAGGCAGTTTTCGTTCCTGTGTAAAACCTGGAGAAATCGCCATTTCCTCCCAAGTGAAAAAAAACAACCCTCCACATTTTGAGTTGTGTTGCTGTTTTCTCCCCAGTCATAGGCACTGTGACGACGAATGGGCTGGGTTTCGTGTTGAAGCGGATGAAACATTTCCCCTCTTAGACACAAAGCGCTCAGCACATTGAAGTCAGGTTCCCTTCCAGGCAGCTCTGCTTCCTTCCCCGAAAGCGTCGTATTTCCAATAAAGCACCCAGCCGAATGCTGTTCTTGGGAGACGCTTTGCATTAAAAGGAAGGAGCGTGTCTAAGCCGTAGGTCAGGCCCATTTTTTTTAATTATTTAAAACGTATTAAGGAACAGCACCGCTTTAGGAATTTTACAGACAGCAGGTCAGACCTGTCCTTACCCGACCCAAATCCCAGCCAGAATGTCCCTCCGGCAGAGGACAGGTCACTGAGCCTCCTGTGGGCCTTCCCCAGGTCATCGAGGAGATCGAGGAAATGATGCAGAACTCCCCGGACCCTGAGGAGGAGGAGGAGGCCCTGGAGGAGGAGGACGGGGCCGAAACGTCCTCCCAGGCGGACTCGGTGCTCCTGCAGGAGATGCAGGCCTTGACCCAGACCTTCAACAACAACTGGTCCTATGAAGGTAAGGGCCGGGGGCGGGCTCGCCCGGGATGGACCCCTGCCCCGGGCCAGGCGCTGGGCACGTGCCTCGCTGTAGCTAGTAGAACCTCGCATCCAGGGCGTTGGCAACTCCTTCTTACTGGGCATTGGGAGAGAAGGGAGCACTTTTTGAAAAATCAAAATGGTAAAACGGAGCAAAGAACATGACTTAATCAACGAGAAACCCCTACAAAAGGTGATAATCATGACAGCTCATGTTTTTGGAGTGCTTCCTACGGGCTACCTTATTCTAAGATGTCCTGACCGGGGCTGGGGATGGAACCTGCAATCCAGGTATGTGCCCTTGACTGGGAATTGAACCCACGACCCTCGGTGCGTAGGCCGGCGCTCTAACCACTGAGCAACTTGGCCAGGGCGATGCTTACTTTCAAAGCAGTGACTCCCTGGTTCTATTTTTTTTTTTCCTCCTCTCCACTCCATTTTCCTCCCATCTTTTCCCTCCCATAGCCTCCCTTCTTTCTCCTGCCTTCCTCTCTCTCTCTTTTTTTAAATTAAATCTTTATTGTTCAGATTATTACAGTTGTTCCTCTTTTTTCCGCCCGATAGCTCCCCTCCACCCGGTTCCCACCCCATCCTCTGCCCCACTGTCCTCATCCATAGGTGTACGATTTTTGTCCAGTCTCTTCCCGCACCCTCACACCCCTTTCCCCCCCGAGAATAGTCAGTCCACCCCCTTTCTATGCCCCTGATTCTATTATATTCACCTCTCGACTCCCTGGTTCTTGAGGAAACATTCCTGAGTCCTGAGACAGGCAGGAGCTTTATTCGGCCGTGAAAACGAGTGGCACGCATTTGAAAAGGACAGAGAAAGCAGTTCTGAAAGGAGAGGGAGGTAAGGGAGAGGGAACATCTCACCCTTATTTTCAACCGGAAGAACCAGCCTCTTCTTTTCCCCTTGCATTTCCCCTCACACCACATTCCAGCGGAAGGGCTGGAGCCCAAACTGAAGCCAGATGGGTCAACTCCAGAGTCCACACTCTGTCTGTGTATCGTACTGATTCTCCGACACAGATCGGTAGTAACTAGGATTGTGCAAAGAAACGGGTGGCTGAGGAACGAAATGACAAGATGTAGCACAGCAAAGGCTAACCTGGGTATGAATGCCATCAGCCCGCAGGGAGGATGAAGCTCTTGCTGGGGAGCAGACCCATGGGGCTGGGGTGATGGGGACTCGGAAACGGAGAGAGAAGGTGGGTGGGTCTGGGTAGAAAGATTGGTCCAAACAAGGGTTAGAATAGTGGTAAAAACGGAGGCGTGAGCTGAAGAACTGATGGGAATCGAGCCTGGCTGTCGGGGCAGAGGCAGGGCGTGACCGGCCGGAGGAATCCATGCGTAGCTGAGCGATGGAGCGCACTTGGCCGTGGTGCTGCCTTCACAGCTGCCAGGTCAGGCCATTCCCAGCCACACAAAGGCCCACACACAGAGAAGCTCAGCCAGGGACTCGTGAAGGCAGCTGCAATGCAGAGTGAAATGGCAAACGCAGAAGGAGGAGGGCCGCTCTCGGAACGAGATAAAGGGGAAGTATCCGGGCAAAGCAGACACGAAAAGGGGAGGGACGTGGATGCTGAGGCAGAAAGAAGAGATGCCGTTAGAAAGGGGTCCATTGGCCACGAATCCATTTTAGATGAAGAAGCCTCAGGGGACAGGAATTCAAATAAAGTGACCTGGGTCTCCTGATCTCGGGTCCCCTTCCCCTTTCCTGACGGTGGCAGACCACTCTCTCTTTTCTTTATTTCAAGAAAAACGATCTTAAATATAATAATGTTACATGCAATAAACATTAATATCTCAAGAAAAACAATTTTAAATATAATAATGTTAGATTCAATAAACACCAATTATTCAAGAAAAATTATCTTAAATATAATACTAGAGGCCCAGTGCACAAAATTCATGCACTCGGGGTAGGGGTGTCCCTCAGCCCAGCCTGTGCCCTCTTGCAATCTGGGAGCCCGCAGGGGATGTCCAACTGATGGCTTAGACCCGCACCCCACAGAGAGTGGGCCTAAGCCTGCTGTTCATCCTTAGTGCTGATGCGGAGGTGAGAGAGGCTCCCGCCACTGCCGCTGCACTCGCCAGCCGTGAGCCCAGCTTCTGGCTGAGCGGAGCTCCCCCTGTGGGAGTGCACTGACCACTGGAGGCAGCTCCTGCGTGAAGCATCTGCCCCCTGGTGGTCAGTGCGCATCATAGTGACCGGTCGTGCCACCGTTCGGTCAATTTGCATATTGGCCTTTTATTATATAGGATTACATGCAATAGCACACCACTCTCCTCCCACTCGCCAGGGTTCACTTTCCTCTCTGAGTAGCCTGGCTTCCGCACGCTTCCCCCACTTTTGAATGCAGGCACTGCCACACGGGACTGCCGGCGAGAGAGGGCCTCTACGTGTCCTGCTAATTTCACTGTCAGCTTGGTCAGCTCCTGGGAATCAGCACCACCTGCTATTGCTCTTCAGCCCCAATGCCAAAACCCCCTCTGTTTTTTTTTTGTTTAAAATATATTTTTTATTGATTTCAGAGAGGAAGGGAGAGGGAGAGAGAGAGAGATAGAAACATCAATGATGAGAATTATTGATCAGCTGCCTCTTGCACATCCCACACTGGGGATCGAGCCTGCAACCCGGGCATGTGCCCTGACCAGGAATCGAACTGGGACCTTCTGGTTCATAGGTCGATGCGCAGCCACTGCGCCTTGCTGGCTGGGCCTAAAACCTCCTCTTAATGCTCCTTCCCGCCCCACCCTTGACCCATTTCACGTGAGGAATATTGTAGAAACAGGACAGTTTGGAAGACAGAACGAGGGATCAGGAAGCCACCTGTCTGTCCACACACTTATTTGTGGGCAGAGTCCACTGGCTTCTTTGGGGGCCTTTTCTCCTTCCCCCTTGGCTTCCCCACGAGGGCTGTCTTTTCTGCAGACAGCACACTGGCCCCGCCCTTCCCGGCACACCCCGAAGTGGTGAAGGTCTCTCCTGGCCCTCTGCATGGTGGGAAGGGGTCTCCCCTCGAAGGGCCGTCCCCCCTCTGCAGCGGCTCGGGCTCGGCTGCAGGTGCCACCTGTGGGCGTCTCCCCGCAGGACTGAGGCGCATGTCCGGGTCGGAGCTGACCGAGCTGCTGGACCAGGTGGAGGGCGCCATTCGCGACTTCTCGGAGGAGCTGGTGCAGCAGCTGGCCCGCCGGGATGAGCTGGAGTTCGAGAAGGAGGTGAAGAACTCCTTCATCACGGTGCTGATCGAGGTGCAGAACAAGCAGAAGGAGCAGCGAGAGCTGATGAAGAAGAGGCGGAAAGAGAAAGGCCTGAGCCTGCAGAGCGGCCGCATGGAGAAGGGGAGCCAGATGCCCCTCAAGGTATGTGAGCACCCAGCCGGGGGCCTGTGCGTCCCCCCTCGAACCCGGCACTTCAGGTCCCGGGACCAGCCCTGCAGCGGACAAGAACAGACTTCTCCTGCGCAGTGGCTGATGGGACACAAACATCATCGAATAGGTTCTCTTGGTCAAGACCTTGGAAAGTGGGGTATTTAGGGCATTTAGGGTTGAGAAGCGGAGCCCCTGGACTCTGGGCGCCGTCCTGACTCACCTCGCTAGGGCGCGGGTGGGTGTTTCAGGACCAAAATGGTGGTGCTTTGTTGGTACACGGACAGGATCCTTCAGAGCAGAGGCTCAACCAGGGAAGCTCAGCAGAATCACCTGGGGAGGTTTCTCAGGAGCCGCTGCCTGCGCTCTGGCCACACCTGGGCACTGGCCTCGCTGTGTGCATTTGGAAACAGCATCTCCGATAAGGGCAGCTGCTTGACATCTGCCCTTCTCTCTCTTTTTAAAAAAGTATATTTGATTTTTCAGAGATGAGGAGAGAGAGAGAGAGAGAGAGAGAGAGAGAGAGAGAATGAATCATTGATCGGCTGCCTCCTGCACGCTCCCTACTGGGGATCGAGCCCGAAACCCAGGCATGTGTCCTGACCGGGAATCGAACCCTGACCTCCTGGTTCATAGGTCGATGCTCCACCACTGAGCCACACCGGCCAGGCCATCTGCTCTTCTCAGTGGCTGAGCATTTTGTTCTCTTCCCTACGATATTTGCATCAGCGTCTGTCCAGGTTTTACTGTGCTGCTTCATTTTACACAGGAAACAGTAGAGTAAAATGTGGGAGTGCGTGCAGGTTTGTTACCCTGGGGGGGCGGGGGGCAGGGTGACTCATTTAGATAAGAGTCTTCCACGCTGTTTATCCTCCCAAAGCTCAGGTTTCCATTCTGGCCTGTCTTAGCCCAGGTCTTCCACTTACTTTTAGTCCCAGCACTCTGGGCAGTGACCTGGACAGTGTGGCAGCTCAGGGGTCCGGGCGGTTGAGAGAGGGCACAGGCCCTGGGGGGGGGGTGTGGGGGGGGCGCAGAGGGGGCCGTGGAGCGGGAAGCAGCTGCTCTTCTTGGTCTCCTCCCCCCAGCGCTTCAGCATGGAGGGCATCTCCAGCATCCTGCAGAGCAGCATCCGCCAGACCTTCGGCTCCTCGGGGACTGACAAGCAGGTACGGCTGTCTCCCTGGTCCCCGCTGTCCTCCCAGCAGAGCGGGGAGTGGGGGTTCCATAGGACGATCCCGGCACTCGGGCCAGGGCGGTCCCCCGACTTGCTTCCCTCTGGAGGAGGAGGAGCGTGTCTTTGTAAAGGTGAACCGTTCCCTGAGCTCCAGGACGTGGAGAGAACGTACAAGTCGACGCTGCGCGTTGCCCTACGAGTCAGCTTGTTTTAAGAACAAAATGTGTGAAAAGGGAAACGCATTTGATGATCGATGAGTCCACCACTCGGGTCGCCAGCGGACCAGCCCCCCCAGGTCCGCGCCCTTAGCCGCCCACCCTGCCTGTCGCCCGCGCTGTGGCATCTCCGGGTCGGTCCTTTGAGTCGGCTACTTGCCTGAGAAGCATTTCCGGGCCCTTGTAGGCAGCGCTGGAAACGTTTCCTGCGGACCTGCTATGCGCCCAGCTCTGTTGCTAGTGCCAAGATGAGCAAGTCCTCCCCCCCCACCCCTACCCCCACCCTCACGGCGTGCGCCATCTGATAGAGATGCCGTGTGTAAACGGATGAGTGTGGAATAAGTGTGCATGCGTTGTGTGCGTCTCACACACACTTGCAGCTGGGTCCCGTGTGAGAATTCTAGGACGCGTGATGGGAAGAGATTCTGGGAACATCTAACTCAGTCCCCTCGTTTCTCAGCGGCGAGAACTGAAGCCCAGAGAGATGAGCCAGGGTTTCCCCAAGGCCACGCGGCTGGTTGTGGGAGAGCCCCCTGGCACAGCCACGTCTAACACCGAATCCTCTGGCTTTGGGTCTGGAGGTCTCACCCACTCTGCCCGGTGCCCCCAGGGCCCTTCACCTCCTTGGGGCCCAGGGCCTGATACCCCACTGGGTTGTCCCCAAGATGAGGTTGTTGTAGAAGCGCCTCACACCCAGCAGAGGGCGCAAATCCAACATTCCAGACCCAGGGTGTGGCTGAGGTTCTCTGGCCTGCCATTTGGACAAAAGAGAAGCCAGCCATTCATTCTCAGATTGCACTGCGAAGGGTAAGAAGATACAAGACCCTCTCTTTGCTCTCAGCCCCGATGAGAAACATCTCACCCGGACTTTTAAATAAGCAGAGTTCCTAATCCCTGGAAAATGCCCAAGTTGGAACGGAGGGACGTTTTTCCTGGGGGATACGGGCAAGTCTTAGCTTTCAAGAGACACTCCCCCAAAACAGAAGGTCCTGAGACACTGGTGTGTGAACTACACGGGTGCTGCGGTGAACGCACCCTTTGACGGAGCGTGTTTCTTAGAGGAGAGCCCGCCCCGCGCAGGCGGTCCCGCGTGGCTCGCCCCAGAGGCCCGCGGCTCAAGCGCATGCGTTTGTCTCCTAGTATCTGAACACGGTCATCCCCTACGAGAGGAAGGCCTCGCCTCCGTCCGTGGAAGACCTGCAGATGCTGACCAACAGTGAGTAGCTCCCTTTCCCAGCCAGGCCAGCCGCTCGATGCCCTGCATCCCTCCCTGTGAGTCACACCCTGGGTGCCGCGGCCCGAGATGTCCCAGACGGGTGTGTGTCAGACGGCCAGACTGTGCTCCGTGTCACGGCCTCCCTGGCCCCGAAGCAGGGGTGAGATCGCAGTGCTCTGCGGTGATGCCCAGCGCGGTCTTGTCTCTCCCGGTGTCTGCAAGGCACCAGATTTGCCAGGAGAAGAAAGTGAGCTGGGGAACGAGGTTGGGGAGGGGTGGAGGGGTGGGGTGCATCGTGTGCAGGGACTGTCTGGGTCACCCAGCAGTCCTCAGGTTTTGCACCCTCTGCCTTGCCCGCCTGTTCCCCCTCTGCAACTGGAGGATGCCGCTGGTCTGAACGTGTGGCCACCCTCCCTCCCCACAGCAGGGAGCGCAGTCCCTGGGACTGGCTGTCTCTTTAAAGAGAAGCCACGTGTCTTGGGTGGAGTAAGGCTGACGGGAAAGAAGAGTGTGGTTTCCCTCCACTTTGGCTCTCCTGTCAAAATAGTAATAAATATTCTGAGCGTAGGGAGGAAAGTGTGTAAAAAAGAACCGTTTGGAGGCAACATGTCTTTATGTCCATCTAACATGACAATCCCCAAAGGGCCAGGGCGTGTGGTGTTGGCGATCCGTCAGCTTGATTCTTGTAGGAAGAGGATCCTAGGCTGAGATGTGACAGGCTCAGTGCATCAGGAGTCCATCTCCCTGGCAACCGTGCGCTGCTTGAGTGACAGACTAGCCAGGCTGCCCAGCCTGCAGCAGGCGGACCTGGTCCCCCAGGGGATGGGAAGAGGGGCTTCCTCTGTTCAGCGGAGGGAGACGGATGCCTGCTGGGCCCAGTGCTAAAGGGGACCGGCCGTTCTCATTTCTCTCAATTTGGAAAACCAAGGCAGGTTCTGGTAAACAGAAATCTCGCCGACATCAAGAGCTGCTGAGCCCTCGGGAATCCGGAATCGTGAATTCAAAAGGCATTGGGTTCCTCTAGGCTCGTTTTGAACTCCTTCATTTGCATAAATATGCACTAAGAATTTTTTTTTTTAAGGGAGCAGATAGAGATGAGCTGACATTTACAGGTGTTGTGTTTTCACAAGCAGTAAGCGTTTGGAAAATAAATTGGACAGATGATGAAGGCTGATCTATGTAAGGAACTCTATCATGGTCCCAACAAAAGGAAGAGCTGCTCATTCATGCACACCCATTGCGGGGTGCAGCGCGAAATCCTTTCATTCTGATGAAGAAGCTGTGGGTTAGTTTACATTTTCTAAGTTCACTTAGAAAGTTATCGCTTGAGTAGATCGCTCATTTAGAATACGCTGGGAAAGCGAACAAAGGAAAAGAAATACTTCATTGTTCCCTTGGCTGTGGTTTCTATGTTGGTGTTTTTCAGCCATAATATTTAATGTCTTTTTCATGGAGTTGGGATTATGCTGGCTATAAAATTTTGCAGCACGATTTTAATCACGCCCGTTAACATTTGGTTAACATTTTTAAAATGGCTCTCTCTTCTGTCATGTGGATATACATTCCAATATTTTATTCTTTTGAAAAGGAAAAAGCTGCCATCTTTTCTGAACGCCAATTCTGTAGGTTACAAAAGCCCCTTTTTTTTATTTTTATGCCAAATCTTTGTATGGATTTACGAACAGTATCTTCTCTTTACTCCCAAATGGGCCAAAGACCAGCTCTGAGGCCTGGGCACCCCATACATTTTGGGTTTTGGAAACCAACTTAGACCCATATCGACGGAGTGCACTTACTGTATTTTTACGGCTACCTTCTTGGTGCGGCGCCTGGCCTGCCCATGCTCAGTTGCAGAGCATTCCCAGCCTATTCCGTGGAGATGAGTACATGTCTCCAAACACAGAAGAAACAAAACAGAAGAAACCAACACCAGCAGGGCCTCAGGCTTGGTCCCTTTCCCGACCTGGACGCTGACTCCTGCCCCCGTCAGCTCGGTTCCGACCCACCCACTTCTGGTTTCTGGAATCAGGTTGCGTGAAACTGGGCAAAGAAACCCACGGAGAGCAGGGACATGGAGATGGACTGGGTTGTCAGGGCTGCCGCCTGACCTGGGATCAGTGCCGGCTGATCTTTATTCTTCTCTCCGTTTGCAAGAAGTAATAGGTGCTCATTGAGAAAAGCCAGGCACTGTGGGCATATGACATAGAAAGGAGCTTCCCCCCTGGTCTCACTCCAGAGATAACCACTTTGAACAGTTTCATGCACTTTCTTCCAGATATTTCTGTGAGTATTAGCATTTATTTAAGTTAGTACATAATGTCCTGTGGCCTTCTCTCTTCACTGTTAAGGATGTCTGGCACATACAGATCTCTCTCCTTTTTCATAAAGACTACACGGGGATAGAGTTTATTGAAGGAATCGATTGGTGAAGGAATCTATTGGAAGACCCTCCCTCCCGCCCCCCCCCCCCATTTCTTGGGACTATAAACAAGATCCAGCTACTTTCTTGAAGGGTTTCCTACAAAGCTGACTTCTACAGTATGGATTATGAACATGAGAAGATGCTTTTGGCAGTGAGAACAGGTGTTAGCCCGGTGGGTCAGACTGGACCTGGGTTGGGCACTGAGTTCTGTCTAGGAAAGAATTCAAACCCAAGACTCAAACTGTAAGAGAAAGTGTATGTAGAACGTCACAGAGGTAGAAGTGAGTTGTGGTGGAAGGAATGGGCTCAGGAAACACGTTAGAGGCAAAAGGTGGGCCCTTGGAGCTCAGGAGGGAGGGGGGTGAAGGTGAGGCACCTGGGGACAGAGGTGGGGGTGAGCAAGGTGTGTTAATGCCCCCCCTCACTCCCCCTCCCCAGAGGCTGGCTCTTTTGCTCTAAGGGCTTTTAAGGGCGGGATTTCAGGGGAGGCCCCAGGGGAGGGTCCCAATAGAATAGTCATCAGCTTCCCAGGTGTGTCCTGTCAGGGTCCTGGTCTCCACTGCTTGGCCAGTGCATCTGGTCCTTAGGTCAGCCCCTGCATTGCTCCTCTGGTTTTGCTGCTTTTCTGGGCCTGGAGCTGAGACACCTCTGAGGCCTAGAAGTGTCTGATGGTCAGAACCTCCTTTCCTGGTGGCTCACTACTTCAGGGCTGTTCTCCGGCCCCTTGTTCGTTCCCCCTCTAAGGGGGTCTAACCCACATGGCTAGCAACATGCCAGGGGAGGAAACTCAGGGGGGCGCCCCAGCCACATGACCAGCGATAGGCTAGCGGGGATCGGTCACCCTGAGGGTGAGGATGTCGCTTTCCCAGTTTTGCCCGTTGCTAGGCACCCGGGGCTTTCCGCCCTGGTGACCTTCTGCACTTGGCCTGTCGGCCTTGCTCTGCTCACGTCTGTCTGACTGCCCACCACAGTGCTACCTAGTGCAATAACAGAAAAAGCTCCTTTAAACACTGATAAAAAGCCTTTGGGCTTGAATAACATCCCCATTTGCTTCCAGTGGAGTCACGTCCTGTTTCAACAAGAAGTCTTAAATCAGGTCCTTGAGGGTCCAGACATCTCTTGCATTTCCACAAATTCTAGCGCCGTGCTGGGCGTAACAGAAAATGAGTATTTGTGAGATGGAATTTATTGGCTATTAATAAATTGGGGGCGCAGGGATTTTCTAATAATATGTAAATAGAATGTCTTTAGAGACAGTGTTATTGGCTATTCAGCGATGTGACAACGATTATTCTAACAATTAGGTTGACTGCACCAGAAAACGGATTCTTTTTAAAAATTTATGTATTTATTTGTTTGTATGATTATTAAAGTCATATACTTAGGAGATGAAGTAGACGTTATAGACGAGCAAAAAAAAAAAAAAAAAAAAGTAAGAGATAAAGGAAAACAAGAAAATAAAGCCACTGTAGGCCTCTGCCTCTTGGTAGCTCAGCACCACCACCATGCGGAACGCTGACGCTGGACAGAAGCTTCTAGACTTTTGCTCAATACTCAACAAAGGTCTGGCCCCCCCGAATCATTTCTCACTCTCCTTGGGTGGGCGGGTTGTTCGGCCCTAGAAGCGAGCTGTATGCCTTGAAGGTTCCCTAGCTCACCTGTCTTCTCCTTCCCCAGTTCTCTTCGCCATGAAGGAGGATAACGAGAAGGTGCCCACTTTGCTAACGGACTACATTTTAAAAGGTAAGAGGCCCGCAAACCAGGAGGTCATGGTCTGATTCCAGGTCAGGGCACATGCCCGGGTTTCAGGCTCGATCCCCAACAGGAGGCGAGCAGGAGGCAGCCGATGAATGATTCTCTCTCATCACTGACGCCTCTGTCTCTCTCTCCCTCTCCCATCCTCTCTGAAATCAATTAAAAAAAAAATTTAAGAGCAGCCCAGCTCTCAGGAGCAGAGATCCCCTCGGGTCCCTCCCCCGGCTCCTGCTGACAGTGTGGGATCCCTGTGCCGCCCTCCAGCGGGGCAGGGCCAGGGGCAGCGAGTGGGCAGTTGTGAGGCCTCCCCGTGGTGGGGTGTTGCCTGGGGATGCTGCTGGGAGGCCTGAGAAGGAGATGCCAGCTCTCCGAGTCACCCGATGACTGAACGCGAGAAGCAGCCACACCAACAAAAGGCTGGCTGTGCCCCTTCTGTGGGGCTGGGCTCTCTCGTTGGGAAAAGCAGAGCCTGGGATACGATGAATAGTTTCCAGCTCCCAAAACCGCCGTGCTGGGGGTTAGGCCTGCAGCACATGGATTTTGGGGACACAACGCCTTCAGCCTGTTGACGATCACCCACGGCCTTCGCCCTGCACGCACACCGCCCGGTACAGTTTCCAGAGCTTGTGCGGCCCAGTCAGGAACCTCTGCCGCGTATCGTGTCCGTCAGGATCGGAGAGATGGCCTTGCGTTTCTGCAGGAGGAATTTAGGCTAAACATGGGGAAGCACTTCTGACTCTGAAAGACTGTGAAAGAGCAGCGAGTGTCTCAGAGGACATTTTCGCAGGCGGCTGATAGAAATGGGTCTGTAAGTCTGGGAACCCGAGGGCTAGACTCTCCCCCCACGTGACCCACTGAAATGTCACTGAATTCATAAAACGAATTAACATTTACTGAGCACCTTCTACTCGCCTCTGAGCAGCCCTCTGGGGCGGGCAAAGGCACCGTCTGTTGTCCACGTGAAGAAACGAGTCGGGCGAGGCAGGCTCCCTAAGGCGGTAGAATTGGAAACAGCGGGCCCAGGATTTGAATCCAGGCAGCTGGGCGCCTATTGCACCAAACCACCAGCTCCCATCGGCTCTTTCTTCTGCAAGAGCCACAGGCCACTGCGACTACCCCTGGTTCTGGGGGGCAGTTCTCCGCTCGGGATGCTGGTGGGGAGCTGGTCTGCCCGCTCTGGGCCAGGGCCCCGTGGGCAGCAGGTCCTGGCCCCCGCGCTGTGCGTTGACCTCTGCCCTCTCCTCTCTCTTTCCAGTGCTCTGTCCTACCTAACCCTGCCCTTGGGAGCAGCCTTGCCGCGGGGGTCACTGAGCAAGAGTCATTCCATCCCAGGGACCGCATGACGCCACGTGACCTCCGACGTGTGTATAAACGTGCCGAGCTTAACTGGATAAACCATGAGCAGGCGCGGGCCCTGGGCTGTGGTTGCTTCTAGTCCTATAACCATTGGATGCATGACAAGGGCAGGGCCGGGCGCCGCCTGCTCTCCGCCGGAGTCGGGGGAGGCAGCCGCTCTCACACTCATTACTAGTCCGCCCCCGGCCCTCAAAAACAGCTTACACTTTAACACTAATTTTGAAATAAACCTTCATTTAATTAATATTCTCCACGTGCTTTGGAGTGTGATGTCCAGCGGCCCCCATTGCAAACCCTCCAGGGAAAGGATGAGCAGCCCCTCCACGTGCTGGCCGTGGCCCGCGTGGGCCGGCCGCCGGGTGCTCAGGGCCCGGAGCGTGTGTGTGCGCCCTGGAGTGGGGGTTCGGGATGGGCTGCACCTGGTACCGACGGAGGCGGAGCCGCCCACCGGCTGGGCTGTCAGACCTGGAGCCTCGGCAACTGTAGAGGGCGCTGCAGGGCGCTTCCGGCGAGAGGCTGTCGGAGGAGGGGCCGGCTGGGAAGTTAGCAGGTGGACGGGGGGCTCGGGGCGCGGGCAGGCGCTGGGCACCTCTGCGGGGACGGCCAGATGGGCTCCGGGAGGAGCCGGCAGCCCCCGCCCAGGGACCCGGAGGCTCGGGTCGGAGGGAGGCAGCTCTGCTGAGCTGTTGGAGGGGGATTTCGGCTGCCTTCGTGACTGTCCCCAAGGGCCCCTGGGAAGCACATCCTAGGACCGTGCATGCCCTGCCCAGCCCGGCCCTGCAAACCTAGCAGCCCAGCAGCTATGCCCGCTAAGGGCTGGCTCCATCCTCCGGGCAGCAACCGCCAGCCTTGCCTGACCGGTAGGTGAATGCTAATTCGTGGCTTGATGTTACCACCGGAACTCTCCTGCCTTCCATCTTCTGGCTGGAATGATATTAACCTGCCAATTTCCACAGCCCCGTCTGAAAAACAGAAACTTTTATGGAGCCCTGGCTAAGCCCTCTCCCAGCATCGCACGTCACAGCGCCCCCGTGTGGTGATGCGGCAGCGTTGCCCCGCTGTCCTCTCCGGGGAGGGGAGGCCGGGAGGCAGAGGGTTTTGCACGCGGAGCCAGACGGGCCCTCGGCCTCTTGTCCATTAGACTCCCACCCCCTCCGAGGAGCTCGTGTTTGTGGAATGAAAGGTGCCACGTGGAAAGCTCTACTTGGTCACCCTGGCAGCTCTACAGGAGGCCAGGGGTCCACGCAGGTGCCCACCGCAGCCTTCCTGGGTGCCCGCGCCTCACTTCCTGGGCCTCCCCTGCCCTGGGAGCAGCAGCGGGCTCCCCCGGGGTGAGGGGGGCTCCCCCCCAGGGGAGCTGCTCCCCGCGCCTGCAGCGCTGACTCAGGCATCTGCACGGAACGGACCGTGTGTGGACGGAGCCCCGGCTGCTGCCGCAGCAGACAGGTGCCCATGCAGAGCCGCAGGTGCATGTAAGTACCAGGCGTGGCCAAAAGCGCGGCTTCCGTTCTGCTTTGCTTGGCACCGTGGCTAAGGTTGCGGGGTCACGGGTGTGAGGTCATGAGCGACTTAACCCCGCTGCGGTGGGGCTTTCACCAGGCTCAGCAAAGGGGGGGCAGGCGCTCACACCCCCAGTTTCCCTGCCAGCAGGTGCCCGAAGCAGCGGAGGCAGCTCATCAAGGCCAAGGCTGCAGAGAGGATCTCCCGGTCAGGGAGGCACTCCGCTGGGGGAGGTGCGTCTAGGCGGGGAGGGGGGGGGGACGGGGGAGCAGCGGCTCCCCTGTTCTTCCTTTCGTCCACGCAGGCGTCGGAGGGGATATTCAATCAATGTCTCGTGCTTTGCATTGCCCGTCCCTCTGTCTGCTAATCAGGGTGTGGTGCCCAGGCCAGTAGCACTGACAGTACCTGGGAACTCGTTAGAACGCAAAACCTCCGCCGCCCACACTCCCTGAGTCAGAAGCTGCCTTGCAACAAAGCCTGCAGACTATTGTTGTAGTTCGTTTATTACATGCATCGGGGTGACGTTGGTGAACATGAACATATAGGTTTCAGGTGTGGGTGTGTCTGTTACAAGATCTGCATGTTGCACCGTGTGCCCCACCCAGAGTCTAAACTCCTTGTATTATGAGGACCCCCTGCTCCCCCCACCCGCTTCCCTCTGGCACCCACCACCCAGCTGTTTGTGTTCACGAGTTTCAGTTTCATCGCCCACACGTGGGTGAAATCATGGTTCTTAGCTTTTTCTGGCTGACTTATTCCACTTAGCAGAATGCTGTCAAGGTCCATCCGGGTTGTTGCAAATGGCACTATTTCATCCTTTCTTGTGGCTGAGTTTATGTATCACATCTTCCTTACCCCGTCCTCTGTCACAGACGCTTTGGTGGCCTCCATGTCTTGGCCACCGTGAATAGCGCTGCAGTGAACATGGGGTGCGTGTATCTTTGGGGATACACGATTTTGAGTTTTTTGGGTGTACACCCAGGAGTGGGATTGCTGGGTCCTGTGGTAGCTCTATTCTTAATTTTTTGAGGAGTCGCCAGACTGCATCCCCACCAGCAGGGAATGAGGGTCCCTCCCCCCCCCACCCCGCAACCTCTCTGACACTCGTTACTGCTTGTTTGCTGATAATGGCCCCCCTGACAGGTGTGAGGTGCTCTCTCCCTGTGGTTTTGGTTCGGCTTTCCCTGCCCGTGGACCGTTGGTATTTGCATTAAGTTTCGGAGAAGCTGTGCTCTAGGTTTTGGTTGTTGCTGGAGCCCCGACTCTCAGAGGCCGCACCTGAGGAAAGCACGGGTAGCGTGAGTCACAGGTGAACGCAATGCTCTCCCCTGCGTCCTCCTAAGGACCGTGGGAAGCATTCCACGGGTGGGCCGATGCTTCAGACCCATCTGTCTTGGTTGTAAAAGTCAGGTCCAGCCCTAGCCAGTTTTGCTCAGTGGATAGTGTCGCCCTGCGGAGTGAAGGGTCCCAGTCTGATTCCGGTCAAGGGCACATGCCTGGGTTGCGGGCTTGATCCCCAGTGGGCGGCGTGCAGGAGGCAGCCGATCAATGATTCTCTCTCACTGTTGACATTTCTCTCTTTCTCCCCCTCTCCCTTCCTCTCTGAAAACAATAAAAACAAAACAAACCAAAAACCTCAGGTCCAGTGTAAGAGGGCCACACTCAGCAAGGAGTGCAGAGGGCAAGGTCTGCAGGGGGCCCTCCTGGGAGCCAGGAGGCGGGTCTGGCTAGTGGGCTGTGTGACTGGGGTGTGTGCCCATCAGCGAAAGGCCCGGATGTGGGTGCTGCTAAGCCCAACCCAGTCCCGGTCGTGGCATCGTCACCGCGGAGCCAGACGCCAGCCTTCACTGGTGTAGAGCTGAGCCCCAAGCCGGGGAGGCCAAGCCGTTCCCCAAATGGCTGAGCCCCACATTTCGTCTTTGTTTTTTGGTTTCAGGATGGGAGGCAGATGTGGTAGCTCAGAAAGAAAAGCCAAAGGAAGGGTGTGGGGCCCTGGAGTTTGGGGGATAAATTGGATGCCTGTCTTCAGCTCGCGGTCAGGGAGGGAGAGACGGGCCGGCCAGGGGGCAGGCGCCGTCCTGCAGGCCACTTAGGGTGAATGTGCGCCCATTCCTACCGGCATCTGTGAGTGCACCCGTGGCCGTGTTTGAGCACCTAGGGACCTAGCCACGGAGGGCACTGGCAGCGCAGCAAAGTGGCAGCAGGGGGCGCCCCAGTGCCCAGCTTCCCTTACAGCCAAGGCAGGAGCTGGCAGAGGCTGCCTGGTTTCCTGGATGCAGGCCAGGTGACTCTCCTGGCCCCGCAGCCTCCCTGATTGGTATTCGCGGGGAGGAGAGAAGTGAACGCTGCTCTTGGGGCAGAGACTCCTGGTCTTGATGGCGCCTGGTTGTTTATTTCCTCGGGAGGAGGCGAGAACTGCCCTCCTCCTCCCTTCACTGGAGAGGGAGGCAGGGGCCACTGCAGACCTGCCGGTGCCGTCTTGCCTTCCTATTAGTGCCTTTCTTTTAAGAGAACAAGGAGCCACCTTAGCCCACAGCTCAGCAGCTCCACACCCTGCCCAAGCCCTCATGCATATTCATCCTGCTTCAAAGAGCACAGCATGGAATATGCAAATGAGCCAGGCAGGAGCTGGTTGGCATTTTGATAATAGCTTTGTCTGAAAAACCCGAGACATAGGCACATCTAGTTTCTCTCTCCTCTCTCTCTCTCTCTCTCTCTCTCTCTCTCTCTCTCTCTCCCCCCCCTCTCTCTCTCCCTCCCCCCTCCCCCTCTCCCTCCCTCCCTGCCTTTCTCTCTCCTCTACCCTGTGTCCCCCTCTTCATTCTCTTCTCTCTCTCAACCTTCCAGAGAAGAGGACAGTGAATCACAGAACCGGAGCAGCACATCAGTCAAGAGCTGGGAGTCGGTATTCCAGCCATTGTGTTACCACCTGATCTCTCTTCCTCCTTGGACAGCCTCACTCTGCCTCCCCCCCAACTAGAGTGGTGCCCAGTCTGACTGCCCGGCTGCCCTCTGCTCTCAGCGGACCCCTCCCACCTTGTCTGGGTACTCATTCTCTCTCTCTCTCCCTCTCCTCCCCTTTCCCCCCCTTCCTCCCCTTTCCCCCAGAGATGAGCTCCCTTCTCTTTGTTCTTCCTCCACCTTCCACCTGCTTCTTCCCTCACTCTCAGCAGTCAAGCCTGAAAGGCACCCAGAACCTGGCCGTGCCCTCCGACAGGCCAGGAGGAATCGCCTGCACAGACCGGGTGAGGAAGGCTGGATGTCAGCTGTCATCACTGACATCAATCTCTGACACGTGACCATTAGAACAGCCCAGTGGGCCTGCTGCCGCCACCTCCTTTCCGGGTCTGTGGACGGTCAGCAGAAGCCGCTCCCGGACTAGGGCACGGCTCCTGGACAGTTTGCAGAGCAACTTCTTCTCCTTCTCCTCCTTTAAATATATTTTTATTGATTTCAGAGAGGAAGGGAGAGGGAAAGAGAAAGAAACATCAATGACCAGAATCATTGACCAGCTGCCTCCTGCACGCCCCCTACTGGGGATTGAGCCCACAACCCAAGCATGTGCCCTTGATCTGAATCGCACCTGGGACCTTCCAGTCCACAGGTCCGAGGCTCTATCCACTGAGCCAAACCAGCCAGGGCTGCAGAGCAACTTCTTAAGCTCAGAGGCGCTAGGTCCCCCCGCCCCCCAAGATGTAGATGGCCCAAGCTAGGAGATGCTGGGCGCAGGGTGCGTGTGGGAGAAGCGGGCTGAGGTTCGGACCCACATCTCTGAGTGTGATTCACCCGCGACCTCAGACGAGAGAAGCAGACGTGGTGCAGGGCAGGGCCTCTGAGGGTTTCGGGGAAGAGGGGCCGCTGCTGAGCCCGCGGGAACCCCCCTCCCCCCCAATCCAGGGTCTGACCTCACGGGAGGAGCCTGTGTCTGGCTTTGGGTGGAAGTCCCAGCTCTACTGCATAGGAGCTACATACATTTTTGTTTGTTTGTTTTTAGCTACATAATTTTTGAGAAAATTATTTAATATCTCCGAGCCCTAGCTTCCTCATTGCGGAAATGGGGACCCTAATGTTACTCATGATACCAGCGCATCTTCCGGGTTATTTGAGTCATCTGCAGTATTTAGCATAGATGCTAAGTGCTCAGTCACTGGTGACTTTTATTTTTACAACTAAACTTTGAAAAACAGAGGAAAGGCTGGCCCTATGGCCTCGTGAGCCTTGGGGATCTGATCATCTTTCCAAGTCAGTGGACACAGAGCCTGAAAACAACCAAAATGAATCAAAATGCCAGGGTCTGGCCCGTTCCCCTTAAACCAGCCTGACTCTGACGCTTTGTCCTCACAAAACCCCGCTCAGTGGAGGTCCGGAGACCTGGCCCCGCTGCCTGGGGACGGGACAGGGGACAGAGCTGAGAGGGAGGAGGCAGAGGTGTCATGCAGGCCAAGTGGTGGGGCGTGAAGTGAAATTCACATAGATTCTGCGCTTGGAGAAAAGCCTCCGTTTCCACTGGCGGGGAGACAGGTGGAGCGGGAGGGAGCGCAGACCAGGCCGGCGGGCGGTGGACTCGGGCTGCCTCGGAGGTTGGAGGAAGGCCTCACCGGTCTGCCGTGCTGCCCCCCAGGAAGCCGGCCTCGGAGACCCCCTGACACCGCCCGGGGCGGGTCTCCCTCATCCCCGCGGCTGCAGAAGGCAGAGCTCAGGTCGCCTGCGGAGGCTGGAGGCCCGGGAGCTGTGGGGAGCTGTTTGGTCTCTCTGCCCAGAGAGGCGTTGGACAGGAAAGGGAGGTGACGACTTATGGTGCTGTGGCCGGTTCCCACACGGGGTGGGCAGGCTGGGTTCGCCGACCCTCAGGGCCCTCCCCAGGGGACGCAGTTTCCCTCTGGGCTCCATCTGGTGTGAGTACAGGGGAGGGTGGCCCTCCGAGCAGGGGTGTTTCAGCCCCGAGCCGAGCCGCTGCCGGTAGATTCTTTCCTGACACCAGGTGTGGCCGACACAGCCTCCAGAATCTCGGGGTTGGGTGGGGGGAGGGGGGAGATTTTAAAACTGCACCTTGCTTTCCCTGCCCTCACGCTTGGAGATTTTGGTTGGATTCCTGGTCAGGGCACATGCCCGGGTTGCAGACTTGATCCCCAGTAGGGGGCATGCAGGAGGCAGCTGATCAACGATTTTCTCCCATCGTTGATGTTTCCATCTCTTCTTCTCCCTTCCTCTCTGAAATCAATAATAAATATCTATCTATCTATCTATAAATAGAAGTGTTGGCAGTCTAGCCAGTGGAAGCCCGGCAGTGGCACCAACCCCAGCTTCTCCAGCAGGTGGGGTGGGGGTGGGGTGGGGGTGGCTGTCCAGGAAGAGGAGCATTCCCCCCGAGCCCCACCCCCAGGGGAAGCTGGGGAAGTCACTGCACTGTTGTCCATGGGTCTCGAGTTTCACAGCATTTCAAGTGAAGGGGAGCTCAGCGGCCATGTCTGCTGACCCCTCCAGGTGCAGGTGAGGCAGCTAATGTAGATGCCCCGTGTGTAAGGGGGAGTTACTGGCAGGACCTTGGCCAAATCCAGGGGACCCCATTCTTCCTTTTCCTGCAGAGGAGCCTGGGAGGCCGTGGCTGGACGGGGCGGGCCTTCGATGAGTTGGGTATAATAACATTTTTGCCGTAGTATGGGGGAGCCCCCCTCCCCCCCAATCCACAAAATAACAGGCGGACGTGAGCTACGCACACCTGAAGTGAGTTCTCTGACGAGTGCTTGGGTGTAATAAGATGAAAAAAATCTGAAATGAAAAGGTATAATGACATATCCGCAACTGGGGGGAATTGTCTTAAATGGCTGATTGTAATGAGATGTACATAAATTGCAAGGCTTGTAATGAAATGAAAAAAAAAAATATTCTTGCCTGATCATACCGGGTGCAATGTCTACACCTGAAATAAGTCGTCTCGACGCACGGAGTGTAATGAGATGCATGTAATCTTAAAGAGTGTAATGAGATGAAGAATAAATCAGGCGCTTGTCTTAAATGAAAGATGTGCCAAGAGGCGCACACCTGAAGGGCATCGTCCTAAATGGGCCTCGTTTAATGAGATGCGTTTAATTTGCAAAGGGGCTAAAGGAGCCTGGCCCGGAGAGAGGCTGAGAAATAGAAAAGTAGAAGCTACCTACACTTGAACGCGGGGTAATAAACCGGCCTCGGCTGTGGGATGGAACTAAGATGCCGAAGTGGAAATGCACATAGTGGGAGGCGATCGGCTTCATCTCTGCCCGTCCTCGGGGATCCCCGGGCCTGTGAGATTCTGCAAAGTGGAGTTAGCCCCCAGCCGGTGCCTGGCGCAGAGTGGGCGCCTGTGAATGTTTACGGGTGAATACCTGGCGCAGCGGGCTGTGGTTGATAAAGCAAAAGGAAGTGAAGTCAAGGCACTTCTAAAGGCAACAGAAACCTAGTTTCCGAGAGCAGTGTTTCTGCGTCTTCAGGCATCTTGTCTCCAAGCCGGGAAAAGACGGTGGTGGGGCCTAATCTGCAGGGACGACAAGCACCCCTGGTTGCTTTAGGCCCCAGGCTCAGGATGCCCTAGAGGACAGGCAGGCAGGTAGCACAGGCGTGAAGATGTCTGAATGGAAGACACAGGTAGACTTCACATCTGATGGTAGGAGTGTCTTCACTTCCACAAACAAATACGTCATCTCCATTTTTTTTCCTCCAAGGCAGAGCCCTCCTGCACTATTTGTTTTACTCTTTTTTTTAAAAAAAAATATTTTATTGATTTCAGAAATGAAGGGAGAGAGAGAGGGAGAGAAATATCAATGATGAGAGAGAATCATTGATTGGCTACCTCCTGCAGGCTCCCTACTGGGGATGGGGCCCAAAACCCAGGCATGTGCTCTTGACTGGAATCGAACCGTGACCTCCTGCTTCATAGGTCGATGCTCAACCACTAAGCTCAACCAGCTGGGTTGTTTTCTTACTCTTGATGGAGTAATGAGCAGACATAAATATTTCCCTTATTAAAAACAACCGCTCTAACATTGGAGAGAAACACACACACACACACACAAAGGGAGAGGAGAGAAGCATAACCAACCAATGAGCCCAGCACTTAGGGACAGCTGATCATCATTGGCGGCTGACCCGCAGGCTCAGTGTTGAGACCATTCAGGGCCACTATCACGGTACCCGAGACCACGGCGTAAGGGGCAGCAGTGACCCGAGCACACCCAACTGCATCCGTGTGGGACTGTAGGTCCCGAGCTGCCTCATGGCCTGATGTCTCCAGAGAGACCAGGAGGCTGCATTTTTATGTGCAACTTTTTAACTTTTAAATGTTGGCACAAAAAACTAAAAACCAATGTATGGTCCAAACACAACGTGCTGGCGAGCAGAGTTTGACCTGAACTCCATCCACCTTTGACCTGAGAGCCTCCTGCTTTGCAACTCAGGATAGATAATAAAGTTCGAGGCCACTTCCAGAATCAGGTCATAGTGTCACCATTACGGGGACCTCCTGAGCACACTGTCTCCTTGAATGTAAAGTCCCTCAAGGCAAGAGCCTTGTCCTTGCTGGTCACAACTGTACCCTTGGTATCGGCAGAGTCAGTGCTCAGTGAATGCAGGTTGGATGAATGGGTCCAAGCAGGCTGCCAGGTGACAGTGTCATGGCCCTCATCCTGCCATATCCAAGGCAGTAGAGGGGTCCCTTGGTCAAGCAAGCATAGCTCTGGCCATCAACTCCCTGGAGTGGGAACCTCCAAACCGGAAAGGTCTGGGATGGGTGTCAGGCTGGAAATTAGTCTGAAGAGTTCCCAGGGCCCTGATGTCAGAGCTCTATGGGGGGCGGGGGGAGATAAGGAAATCTCCCTCCCACTTCTCCCCATGCACATGGTCCCATCCCTCTTGCTTCCACAAGGATCGTGGCACATCTTGGGTTGGATGGGGTTTGGGTCACGCAGAGCCTGACCTTCAGTGTCGGCTGAAGGTCACACAGAGAGGTTGCTGCTTCCTCCAAACATCACCACCCACATCTGGAATGACTGAGGGAGCTCCTTTGTCAGCGGGCAGCGGGATTCGGGAGACAGTCTTCGGAAGGATGGGAGAGGCTGGGGCGGGCCGCGCTGTACTTCCTTAGAATCGTGCTCCCTACAGTGTGTTTGATGGAGCACTCAGATCACTGAATAGCTATTACTTGGGGAAAACAGGCAAATAAATTTGGGGAACAGGTTAAACAGGTTTCTTTCCTGCAGGACTTTTCAGAGCCTTTACTATAGTAATGTGCCTTTTGAAACTCCGCTAGCAAAATATAGTATCACTTCATCCTAGTCTAATTTGGCCAAGGAGTTTTTGTTGATAGCTTGTCTCTGAGTAGTGTGTTCTCTGGAAAACACGTCTTTGAAAGTTGCCATCTTCCTGGCTCTGGGAAGTGAGATTCTAAGGCTGTGGCCGGCAAACGGCGGCTCGAGAGCCACATGCGGCTCTTTGGCCCCTTGAGTGTGGCTCTTCCACAAAATACCACGTGCAGGCGCGCACGTACAGTGCGATTGAAACTTCGTGGTCCATGCGCAGAAGTCGGTATTTTGTGGAAGAGCCACGCTCAAGGGGCCAAAGAGCCGCATGTGGCTCGCGAGCCGCAGTTTGCCAGCCACTGTTCTAAGGTATCATCTGTTAAGCTCCTGAGACTTCCTGCACCGGCTGGAGGCAGGTCTCTGCTGTTGGCAGGGCTCCCCAGCTGTGCTGGGTGGTGGTGGGGTGGGGCTGGGTGCAGTGAGAGCAGGGACCCCGGAACCGCCACCAGAGCTGCTGGAGGCCATTTTGCCCTGTAAGCAGTCCCGTCGCCATCTCCGGCCGGGCTCGAGCTCACGGGTCATGCGCACTGTGCAGCCTTTGGGGAAATGAACAAGGAACTCCTCCTCCTGCTTCTAAACCGATGCCCCAGACTTCTTGGCAATGGCGCCCGACAAGGACACCTCTAGGCTGAAGGTCACAGAAAGCCTGCCTCTCACTTGTGAGATGAGAGATAAGCTGCCCCTAAATTTCTTCTTGCTCCAGGGAGTATAGAGCTGAACCCTGGGGTTCAAGGGCAGGCTCCCCTGTGGACACAGATTTGGGATTGAATATGGCAGTCAAGCCTGGCTGGTGTGGCTCAGGGTTTGAGCATCAACCCATGAACCAGGAGGTCACAGTTCCATTCCCCGTCAGGGCACATGCCCGGGTTGCGGGCTTGATCCCCAGTGGGGGGCGTGCAGGAGGCAGCCAATCAATGATTCTCATCATTGATGTTTCTGAATGTGGCAGTCAAGACTTCTCTGGGATCGGGCAAGGGTGGCCATGTGAGGGCTGGGGAAGCAGTGGTGGCAACAGCTTCAATGATGAGAACCCTCTGAGCCCAGGATGGAGGTGGGAGAAGCAAAGGCCTTTTGAAGGGGGTGGAGTTTGGTGGAAGAGATGCCCAGCTCTGCCCTCTGTGAGGAAGCTGTCAGGAGAGTGCCTTGCAGAGCTTCCCGTCTGCTCGCCCTCATCTCCTTGTCTTGGACACGTGGGTGTGGGCACTTGGCTGTCCCCCTCCTGGACCGAGGTCAGCAGAGAGCCCTCTGCCTGTCACCTTCCACGGAGGCAGTCAGTTCAACCAAGGGTGTGCCGAGGCCTCCCCTTCGCTCTGGTCCAGTCCCACTGACCACAGAAAGAGAGGACACGCAGCAGAACCCGGTAGGTAATAAGATTTACTGGAAACTTCTCAGCCACATTCAGTACTGGTTTGGTGGATACATCAGAAGGAGGTTGCATAACATGAGGCAGGTGGAGGGGCTGGGAGGAGGGTGTGGGCACGTGTGTGCGGTGTGCCTGTGCTGGGCTGGGTGCCTGTCCGAAGTGGAAAGTGGGTGTGTGCGCGCGTGTGAGTTTGTGTGTTTACGTGTTAACAAGATAAACGAATCAGGAAAGGAAATGTATTTTATCCCACTGCACATTGCCAAAAAAGCTAGACTTTACCTGTGGCATCAAAAGGGAGTAAAAAAATGATCGAATTACCAAGATTATAAATAAGGTTATTTGCTTCTCAAAAATCCCTAGTAAAACATTAAATATCAGCTCTTTTGGGGGAGAAATACATTCATTTTAGGGAGACCTCAGGAGAGCGACCACCCTTTTGCTCCACCCAACGAGGTGGGGGAGGGGAAGTCCCCAGAGGGTCCCCTCGAGTTGAGCCAGGTGGCCACTCACGTCCTGCCACTGAGGGAGACGGCCAATGCACAACTGACAAATGAAACTGCACGTCCATTAAATTAAATCAAATGGGAAACACACGTGTAGTCGGTCCTGTCTTCACAGCCATTGGGTGGGAGGGAGCGGGAGGAGGTGCCAATCATGGGGACTGGAAGTTGGGGGGGAGGTGTGTCAGGGCAGATGGAGAGCTTCTCCTGCGGGAGCCCAGTTCCCCCAGTGCCGTGTGTCAGGTGGTGTGCAGGCTAGTGAGGCGGGTGGGGGGAGGCACCGCTTGGCTCTTGGGTGCCCTCCCCGCACTTTGGAAATTGATGGGAGGAGGGATGTAGCACCTTCTCCAACCCCTGGCTTCTCGTTGGGCTGGATGCTTCTCTCCACTGTTTCTCTGAAGGATAAAATGAAGGAGAGGATGGAGGCTGATGAAGCCGGCCTGGAGCAGCACATCAGCTGGGGGCCTGGAGGGTGGAGAGGTCCCAGCTAACCTGGCTCCACCCTCTCTGATGGTCTGTGGGGGGTGGAGCGTGTGCAGAGCTCCGTCTGAGCTGGCACATCTGGGATGAGACACCATTGTCCTGTCGTTACAGGAGCCGAGTTCTGTGAACACCTAGAACAGCTGCACTCCCAAAGTCACCTTGACGCGCCTCCTAGCTCAGGTTCTGCCACCTCCTTGGGCCCTGAAGACCCAGGTGAAGGAACCCCTCTAATTCTGCAATTTGAGCCTAGCTTACCACTCTTTTCACAGGGAGGGAGGGAGAGAGGGAAGGAGGGAGGGAGAAGGAGAGAGAGAGATAGGTACTGGTGGCTCCTTTCCTCTCTCCCAAGTCCATGTTGCCTGAACCCAGAGAGGGGCCTGGGAAGAATTCGCTGGAGCCCTGGGAACCCAGGTCTCACTCTGACCTGCAAGATGTGATGCTGCAGCCCCTCCCACTCCTCCAGCCACTGGCGAGATGTCGCTCCTGCCCTTGAATGTCTCTCAGGGGGTGGGCGGAGCCCCAGTGTGTTTGCCTTTTCTCCTGCTCTGTCCCCGGCAGAGCCTCTCTCTGTGGACAGCACTGCTCTGCCTCAGTGCAGGGCTGTAAACCATCAACTCCTTCCGCCAGGGCCTTCGGGTGCCATCTGTCCTCGGGGGTCGATGGATCCAGGTCTCTCTCCTGCCTGTCCGTAGGGCTGCGTGGCCGGCCCCCCAGAGTCCTCCGCGTTCCGGGGAAGCAGCGCTGGGGTCAGAGAAGCTCGGTGGTCGGGAAGGAGCAGGTGTCTCCTCTGCATTTTGTCAAGCTACTGATTCTGGGAAGCGAGGGCCCAACTTCCTCGGTGCCGCCTGCCCATGTCCCCTTCCCCCCCACCCTGAAACCCCCCGACGACACTCCTCTCCTGCTGGGTGATCAGTGCCATCTGGGCTGCCAACTACTCCAGGGAGTCACTGTGTTCCAAGCCCAGGTCACTGACATTCGTCGTTTGAAGCTCGTCAGCCTCCTCCTCCAGTTCCTCTTCCTCCTCCTCTTCCATCTCATCCTCCTCCTCTTCTTCTGTCCCATCCAATGAGTCGTCGTGTGCGGCCATCATGGCCTGCTGCATGGCCATGGTGGCATTGTCTGAGGACAGGGACTGCAGGTTGTCCAAGCTGATGGAGCCTGCGAGAGGAGGGGAGGGTCAGGCCAGGGACCTCAGTATTGGAGGGTTCAGTGGGCCGGCTCAGGGGTGGTGAGCTGGCAATTGCTGGCACGAAGCCCCTGTGTCAGCCCCCGCCTGCCCCTCCCAGGCAGCAGCACCCCCGCTGCCTTTACTGAGCCGCTTCTGTGCAAACATGTTAATACTTGTGCCTTGCTAGCACCTTGCAGGGCAGGTATTATCCCTTCTAAAGAGGAGGAAACTGAGTCTCAGACAGTGAAGGCATTAGCTGAGGGGACACAGTCCGGCGAGAGAGCTGGCATTCTCCCCCTGGGAGCTGATTGGCCCAGCTCACAATCTGCTTTCCCTGCCATCCCTCATGAGACAACTGCCCATCACACAGGAACCACCATGCAGCCACATAAGTGCACACACACATGCAGGAAGGGACGCAGACATGCAGGTAGGGACGCACACGTGCAGGAAGGGACGCACACGTGCAGGTAGGGACACAGACGTGCAAGTAGGGATACACACATACAGGAAGGGACTCACATATGCAGGAAGCAATGCACACATGCAGGTAGGGACGCACACACGCATGTAGGTATGCACACGTGCAGGTAGGGACGCACACACGCACGTAGCTATGCACACGTGTAGGTAGGGATGCACACACGCACATAGCTATGCACACGTGCAGGTAGGGATGTACACATGCACGTAGGGATGCACACATGCAGGTAGGGACACACACACGCACGTAAGGATGCACACATGCAGGTAGGGACACACACACGCACGTAGGGATGCACACATGCAGGAAGGGACTCACATGTGCAGGTAGGGATGCACACACACGTAGGTATGCACACATGCACGTAGGGACACACATGCACGTAGGTATGCACACGTGAAGGTAGGGATGCACACATGCAGGTAGGGACGCACACACGCACGTAGGGATGCACACGTGCAGGTAGGGACACACACATGCACGTAGGTATGCACATGTGCAGGTAGGGATGCACACATGAACACCTTCACTCCCCCTCCCCCACAAAACTACCCTGTGCTGAGCTATAAATGTCTGGCTCATTGAATTATTCATTATGCACCAGGCAACCGGCAGTTAAAACAGTGTCTGTGAAGAGTGTGATGGAGAAGCTGGGAAACAAAGCCCCTCTCGCCTCCGTGCACAAGCCGCTGCCTCTCCTGTATTTACAGACGGCACTGGCTCTAAGCACCTTCGGCGGGAGTGGGAGTGAGGAGGGGCTCCGTGGAGCAGTCATGGGCTCCCCTGGCCTCTGTGAGGTTGCTCCTGGCCTGTTAAAACAATGCAAAGCCCTCCTTCTTCCCGGTTTGTCCACCCCCTTCGATAGGGGGCAGGGAGGGATGCCTGTGGCCGAGCAGATGTTCAGCCGTGGATCTTGGCGCAGCTGCCCCGCCCGCCAGTGCAGCCCCAGTCCTTACCGTCGGGGTTTGTCCCCGGGGCGCCGCCCTGCTGCTGCAGCACCCCCGCGGCGATGGAGTTGGGCCAGAATCTTTGGGTGGGCCGGTGCTGGGACTTGATCTTCTTGGCTTTAGGGGCAGGGTCTGGGTTGCTGGCATCAAGCATGGGCTGCAGGATGCGCCTCCGGGCATTGATGAACCTGCCCGGGGGTGAAGGTGGAGACCTGGTTAGTCACACCTGCGTGGTGGTGGGGTGTGCATGCGTGTTTGTGTGCGCGCGCGTGTGTGCAGAAAGGGCTAAGCTGCTTCCAGACTCAGCAGCCGATCCACTGTACAGAACAGACTGGGGTCTGATTGGGGGTGAAAGCCCAGCTGGTAAAAGGCCCTGGGCCCCAAGGACTCATGGAATCGCTTGGTAACCACAAGGCAGCATGGGACGGATGTGTGAGGGTCAGAAATCTTTACTCGTCCCTGTCAGGGTTGAACAGAGGACGGAAGAGCCCCCTTAGTCAAAGGCACTAACCTCTGACTTCTCTCCGAGGGCTGAGGGCTTGGATCAGGGAGCCCAATCCTGTGTGTACTCCCATCCAGCCAGATACCCTCCCCCGGCCCCCCTCTCAGATTTCTGACAGCCCAGCTGGACACAGAGAAGGGGAAGCTGAGGCCCCTGTGCGGTCAGGATGGCTGACACTTCCTCCTCCTTCCCACCACTACACTGCAGAACATTTTAGTTAAGCTCACATAAGGTGGGGGCAGACCAGGTGACCACTGGTGGCCCCTGCAGTCCTCGGCTGCAGGCACTTGTGTGTGTCTGCAGTGCAGCTGGGGCTGGGTTTCCTATCCAGTGATGTTCGCAGCACATTTCCCAGCAGAGGGCGCTAAGAAGCTGCAAATGAAGCGACCGGGCCTGTGCTGATGCTGGCTTTCTGCTGCCAGTCCAAATGGGAGGACTGTCCTGGTGGCTGCGACCGAGGCAGGACTAGGCATTGCATTCCGTCTCTCCTCCAGGCTGCGCACTCCCTTGCCAAGCAAGTGGCCTCTGCATCTGAGAGCCCGCGGGTGGACGATGCTAACTCACCAGTTATTGACTTGCAAGAGGGTGAGGTTTGTCTGGGCCGCGATCTGCCTTTTCTCATCCTCCGTGGGGTAGGGATGCTGAAATGAGAGGCGAAGGGCTAGTGAGGGGCGGGCCTGTGGCGACCTGGGCCCCTTAGGGACCATGCCCGTGTCAGGCACTATTCTGGGCCTGTGGTTTGGAAGCCCAAACTGGAGAAAGTGTAATGTTTATTTCCCCAAAAGAATGGGCTTATGGCTTGGAGAGTGGCTGCCCCATGCCTTTGGCTCCACAATGAGGGGCCCCAGCCTCAACTCAAACCCCCATAATGGGACCGTTATCTATGTTAATAGCCTCCAAGGCACTTTACATCCTCTGCACCTGGTCCTCCCTGACCCCCAGCGGCAGGGCAGGCATTGCCAGTGTGGAGACGCACAGTGGCATGGAAAGCCACGGGACTATCAGAGGTGGCAAATGGGGTGAGTGAATCAACTCCATGTACGTTAACTGACATGTGCTGTATACCCACTGTGCGCCCAGATTCATGCCAGGCATCCTAGGAAGGAGATACAGAGAGCGACATCCCTGCTCGTGTAACACGTCCTAGCCTGTAAGTCTTCACGCACTTTCCCTTACTAAGCATCACACCCAGGCTGTGTAAGGCAGCCATTCGGAGCCGCCTCCCCACACTGCAGGCAAAGCGCTGAGCGGCTTCTCCCGTGCGCCCTGCGCTGTGTTCCCTGCAGTTTGCTGCTCGGCCCTTCTGAGTTGAGTCGTTCCCCTCCCATCACTCATGATGCCATTTGACAAGGTCGAGTCGGTGGCTGGGGGTGGAGGGGAGGAAGGGGTGCAGTTCTGTGCCACTCCTGAGCTCTCCAGCCCGTGCCCCGACCACGTGTCTCTCTCACACACTGTGGCAGGGACCGTGTCTTATTAACTCACCTGCCACCTGCAGACGACACAGCAGTGACTGCTGAGCGGCAGAGACAAAGCCACAGGTGCTGTGGTTTGGGAAATGAGTGCTGTGGAGGCTAAGGAGAGAGGGTGTCGGCCAGAGGCTGGGGAAGCTGAACAGGTCTCGCTAAACAATGGGAGTCTGGGGCGGTGGGAAGGGGTCCTTCCAGCTCCCTGGGTGGAGAACCACGTGATAGCTGGGTCTGTGTGTCTTTTCAGCCTGTGCACCAGGCACCTGGAATAAAGGTGCGGTGAGTGTCTGAGTGAGTCAGAGCCTTGCCCTGGAAGCCAGAGGCGATCGGGGGGCTCCTGGGGCAGAGGGCAAAGCCGGCCAGAGTGGTGTTTGGGCTTCCTAAAGCCCCAAAGACTGGGACCCAAATCCCGGCTTTTGACTAGCTGTGAGCACAGGCATGCCACGTACAAAGTCATCTAATGAGCAAGTGAAATTGGACAGTTCAGTAAGAGGGGCTCCTCATGCTGTTATTATTGGATGATGTCAGCAAGGTGCTTGAAGGGCTCTAAGGTATGAGTTTATGATCAGCCTGGGGAGCGCCCTCATTATCGGTGACAAAGGAAGCAGCCTGGCCCAAGTCATCAGAACCCTGTGTTGTTTAATTCACACCTCCGACCCCGCCAGCCGGGGCAGGGCAGCGGGCCTTGTGGCTGGTGCAACGTTAAGATTCTAACAGAAGGAAAGCACCTCCGTGGCAAGGAGTCAGGCTCCTCCCGATGGGAGGCTGGGAGGAGAGACTGCAGCCACAGGAGGCAGAGCAGCAGGGGCTCTGTGCGCCCACACCTTCTGGGGAAGGGGTGGTGCCCACACCCTGCTTCCTGCTCCACGGAGCTCCCACCCCTCTCACCAAGGAGCCAAGCTGCCCATGGCCAGCCGGTCTGAGAACACAGCAAAGCTTTTTAGCTTTCTTGGGTCCCACGAGGCCCTTCCGTGCCTCCATGCCTTTGCACATGCTGTTCCCTTTCTGGATGCTCTTTCCCCCACGTTCCCTGCATGAGCGAAGACCCGTCACGGATGAAATCCTTGGGGAGGCCGTTGCAATCCCCTGGGGCAAAGCTGGCCTCACTGCAGGTGAATGCACAGCCCACTCCGTGACAACCCGGGAAGGACCCCAGGCGGGGCCCAGTCTCATTAGATACTGTGTCTCCAGTGTGCAGACCAGCAGCAGGCAGAGGAGATGTTCGAGGCTGGGTATTGGACAGATGAGTGAACCAACCCCCAAACGATGGCCAACTTATTTCCTTAGCAGAGCCGGCCGCGCCTGTTCACCACCTACAGGTGCTGGGAAGCCGCCGCCTGGGCGTCCGCTAGTGAAAGGTGCCTGGCATGAGCTCGGAGCTGAGAGGGGAGGGCGCTGGGAGAAAGGAAACCTCTTTATTAAAGGGCAGGTGTAAGTCCACTCGGTGGTGAGAGACAGGGGTGGGGCTGATTGGTCGGGAGGGCTCCGCCCGCCCCCGGAGGTGGGCCTGCCGTGGACTCTGAAGAAGGACCAGGCCCTCCCAGTGAAGGAGGGTGGGCCCTCGGGGCGGGAGCCCTGCGCTAGGACCCCTATAAGCCAGCCAGATGCGAATCTCTTCCACTGTAAGGACCCCCAGAGAAGGAGCTCTCTCAGCCCCCACGGAAGTAGTTTGCTGTCTCTGAGGCGGCTTCTGGTGTGGCCTCCGTGTGCGTGGATGTCATAAACCCAGACGAACATGCTCCCGCTACATGGAGAGGGCCAAGCCGAGCGTCACAGGGGCCGGCTGGTGTTCTCTGTGGATGAGGATGTTAGCCCCTTGTCCTGGGAGAGGGCAGGTCCCAGCGCCTTCTCTCCAGGAACCAAGATCTCAGGGGGCACGTGATGGAGGCCCTGGGGTGGGGGCAGCAGCTGGTGCAGCTTGGGGGACAGGTGTGTGCACTGGAACATTCCCGGCGCCACATCTGATGGCTCCCGGGAGCCGGCTAAGAAGACACCATCTTGCCTTGGGGTGAGGATGGTTGAAATAGCGCCCAGAGGGCGGAGAGCGGCTTTGAGATGACAGGAGGGTGAAGACGGGGAAGACTAGACAGCAGTGAAGATGGACGGCTGTAGTCACACAAAAATACCAACCATGAACCTCACGGCTACAGGTGGAGTGAGAGATGCACGCGGTATCAGCTCCTGGGAGGGGCTCCGAGCCCGCCCTGCTCAGCCTCCCACAGATGGTTTAGTTCTGTCGCCCAGAGAGACAGGCTGCAAGTGTTTGAGAGAAGGGACCACACCTGCCTTTCCACCCGCTGCCCCCCCCCCCCCCCGCCCCCCGGCCACACACACATCGGCAGGGGATGGTTCCTGAGGACACAATCAAAATAGCCTGGCCCCGAGCAGACCTGGGCCTGGCCGTGCTACTTTTAGCACAACTGGAAGGACTCGGGGCCAAGGACAGGGCAGGCATCCAGGGAGACTGGGGGCCGCCTCGCCGTGTGGCTGCTCTCGGGGCCACCTGGGGGAACCCGGGAGGGAGGCACAGGCAGCGGCCTCTGGAAGTAGGTAATTCCTCCTTGGAAAGGCGCAGACAAGCTAGGAAAGGACCGATCCCCCTCAGGGCCGCGTGGGGCCACGCGTGACAGGGTGACTAGGAGTGCTGCCCGGTGGCTCAGGGGATGGCCTGGAGAGGTCAGTCCTGCCCACCACTCATCCGCGGTGTGACCTTGGCGACTGGTTGATGTCTTAGTTTCTTCCGTGTAGACGGAAAATAACGAAGGCGTGGGGGGCGGCTCCATGCGCTATGCCGGTGAAGGTGCCCTCCATGTGCTCACTCCATACCGTGTAGCGACGCCTCCCAGACATCCTACCCGCCATGAATGTTGAGTCTCCAGAGAAGGCGTTACATAGGGAGGTGCTGATGGCACCAGATGCCATCAGGAATGTCCTTGGGAATCAAACCCCGATGGTCCCTGTCTCCCTCTGACACCTCCCTCCGCAGCCCATAGCCACGGTCTCCGGGCTCAGTGAGGCGTCTTTCAGTTTGAAGAATGGGTTCCGCGGGGCCCTGGGTGGGAAGGAGGCTTGGCCAGGGCTGGTGGAGAGGGGCCAGGCGAATGCTGTCACTGAGAGCCACCCCGAGATTGTCCTCCCACCCCCTACCCATGCCGATAAGCACAAGGCCGGCCAGGTTACCACGGGACACAGCCCGGGAAGGAGCCTCCTCGGCCCCAAGCTGGCTGTGTAGCAGGACAGGGCCAGCTTTCCCTTCCCATTCCCGGTGCCCAGCGTTGCCCAGGGTCAGCCGCACCCTCTCCCTGGTCCCTGTGGGCGAGGCCTGAGGCCCATGGTGTCGGCTCTACATGGCTCGAGGAGGCTCAGAGGCCAACCAGAGGGGGCAGCAGGATGGCGAGGCCCCGAAACATCCCACGTTTCATCATCAACAGCAGGGGGCACCCTGGTTCAGAGATGCTGAAATGGACAAAACAGCCTTTAGAATGGAGAGGAGCACAAGGAGGGCCTTCTTCCTGCAGTCGCCCTAGCTCAGCGCTCCTTTCATTGGCTCTTACTCCTCTCCCCCTGACCTGCGCGCACAGAGGAGCACAAAGAACTAGAACGTGTAGCTTCTGTATCATCACAAACACCCATGTGACCACCGCCCAGGTCAAAAAATAGGGCCCTGTCAGCACCCGGAGCCCCTTTCGCGACCCCCACCCCCAGTCACTACCCCCAACGATAACTGGTTTTTATGGTACTTACATCCTTTTCTTTATGGTTTTAGTGCCCATGTTATATCCTTACACAGTATGGTTTGGTTTTTGGACCCTATAAATGAATCATATAGCGTGCATCTCACTCCACAGTGTAGCCGCGAGATCCATGTTTGGTATTTTTGTGTCACTACAGCTGTCCATTTTCACTGCTGTCTAGTTTTCCCTTGTAAAAATCTACCACCTTCCCCTTCTTCATCCTCCTGTAATCTCAAAGCTGCTCTCCTCCCTCAGCCTATTTCAGCCATCCTCCCCCTAAGGCAAGACGGTGTCTTCTTAACCCGCTCCCAACCCGTGGGCTCGTCCTGATGCCCCTCCCAGGAGCCCCGAGCCCGCCCTGCTCAGCCTCCCACAGATGGTGTAGTTCTGCCGCCCAGTGAGACAGGCTGCAAGTGTTTGGGAGAAGGGACCACACCTGCCTTTCCACCCCCTCATCGGCGGGGGAACATGCCCGCACAGGTGAAGGGTTCGCTGTCTTTGTTGAATGACCGATAGGGACCTAAGGCGTCACTGGCACTTGTCACCGTTCCTTTGTGTGTCTGCGGTGTGAGGGGGGGGAGGGGGTGGGGAGCCCGGCCGGGGTCCCACCCAGAGTCCCACCGGCTGACTTGGTAAAAGTGCTGCACCTGCTGGGTTGTTTCATGAGTATTCGTGGGGGGGGGGGGGGCACTGCTCAGCTCTCGGGAGGCGTCTGGGAGGCAGCAGGGAGAAGCAGGCGAGAACATGGACTCAGGGCCCACCTGCCGGCTTTGCATCCTGGTCTCTCACCAGCTTGAGGCCTTCGCCTCCTTTTTCTTTCCTCCCCGGTAAAATGGGGGAAGAATTCCACCTACCTCAGGGCCGTAGTAAAGATGGAATGAGTTACTATTGGTAAGGTGCTTAGGATGGTGTCCGGCACACTCTCCGAGTGTTTGTTAAATAACAAAGAAGATAAGCCTGCTGCTGGGGCACTGGCTCCATCTCTGTAAAGGTCACAGGTCACTTTCCGGACAGGTGCCAGGAGCCCCAGCAGCCCTTCGGCACATGAATGAGGTGCTCCCTTCTGCAGATGGTGTCCCTTCCTGGTTGCTGGACCGCTGTGCACATGATGGGAGTGTTTCCTCCTAACCTGGGTCACATGATGGGGCATTTCTTTCTAACCTGGGTCACATAATGGGGGCATTTCCTCCTAACCTGGGTTGCGGGCTCCTCGGGGGTGCTTTGAGGTTGGAAACCTCCCCTGGCCATGTTTTCCGGGGGGAATCTGAGCTGCAGGCTCCCGTGGAGTGTTCTGGGGCTCAATACGAGCCACAGTCTCCCACACCCCTCTTTTCAGCTCAGCTCCATCCAACCCTGGAGCTGACTGGCCTTTGACAACCTGACCCGGTCTTTGGTGGAGACCCCAATCTTGTCTCCTTCCCTGGGACTTCTGCTGCGACAGCAGCCACTGGCACATGCCCTGGACTGCGGCTGCCTCAGGGCGGAGTCGGAGGGCAGCTTCCAGGGTCTGTTCTCCCTACGTCCTGATGTGTTCCAGGCAGAAATCCAGGACCTAAAGCTCCCCTAGCACTGACAGGGGAAGGCAGCAGGAGCCAGCCGGCCTCACTCCCAGCCTCCAGGTGTGCCTCCCACTCAGGTGCCACAGGTGCGGGCGCCTGAGCTGCTCTGCCCGGAGAGGCAGCCGTCACAGCCCAGGCCGAGGTGCCGCAGGTTCCCCAGGCGCACAAGGAGAATAAGGGGACAGGACGACGTCATCTCACAACTGAGAGGAGAGCTCGGTCCCTTTGGCCAGAAGGAACTGCAGGCCAGTCAGGGACATTGATGATCTGTCAGGAGTAATTCGAATCCAAATGATTCCCCCTCCTCCTCTTCCCTCCCAATCCTGAACCCTCGCACCCCTTCCAGGCAAACGCAGCCCACATCCCAGCTCCTCCAGCAAACCGTTAACTCCTGTCTCCCTGCTGCACATGCCCTGGAGGCCGAGGCCTGCCCTCCCCAACACCCCCATGCACCTCTCTCACGGGCCTGTGTCTTCTGACACCAGCATTCTGAGTCTGAGGCCTCTGGCTTCTGGGACCTCAGGGTCTACTCTCTGGAACTATGTTTGTGATGATGCAGACAAAGCTTTTGTCAGATTCTCAGCAAGGTCAGGGGCCTGGGGCGTGGGGAGAAGAACTGCTAGAAACCCTTCCTCTGCCACCCCATCCTGGCTCATCTTCTCAAAAAGCCCTGCAACCAGTAAAATAAGTTCCAGTCTTCTAGGCTGGCAGCTTCCCATGAGGCTGGTCCCAGCTGAGTGGGAGTAGAAAGGCAAGCTTTGGACTAATTCACACTAAGCTGTGAATGAGCGATGGCCTCCTGGATGCCCCGAGGCATCTGCTTTGGAAAGGGATTTTACAATTTTAAACAGATCTCTGATGAGTGAGACCTTAGGTAGGGAGCGTGACAACGCCTAAGGAGAAAGCAGCAGGCAAGCTATTTTGGATCAAGAATGGTTCCATCTCCCGAAGCCATTTTCTTGCTTCTCAAGCTTTTCTTACTGTTTCCTTCCCAGATTCTCTAGAAGTGTCAGGGTTTCCCTCTGCATTTTCCAAGGCAGGGCTGATGAAGGGGACCCGCAGTGAGACTGGAGGCAGCTGCAGCAGTGGCTGTGTGGGCATCTGGAGAGAGGCTTTCCTACCGCATCTCATTCTATCTTCACAACAGCGCTGTGAGCTGCAGGCTGAGACCCATTTTACAGCAGAGGAGACTGAGGCCCAGGTCCCCTGGCAGGTGGATGGGGCAGTGAAACTCAACTCCAGATCCTGCCTCCGGGTACCAGGTCCTCTCCTCCTACCGGATGGATGCTGTAACCGGGTCTCCGACGGAGATGAAGGTGTAACTCCCTTAGAACTTAGGCGAGGCACAGTGACGGTGGCAGACACGTGAGGCCTGTCTGCCGAATGATCGAAGGCAACACCACGGTGCAGAGGCAGCTGCTAGATTTCACCTCCTCACACCTCCGTGACCGGGAGCCCGCGTGCAGGGCCCGGGCTGTACTGGGCATGCAGCAGCCCCGTTTCCCCTCAAGGGGTGAGCCCAGCTCGTGGGGCTCTGGCGCTGTGGGCGAGGGAGCTGGGAGTCTGTCAGTCTCTAAGACTGGGACGGGCTCAGAATCCTGGGCAGCCTCTGAGTGCTCATAGCAGCGTTACTCAGAAGCCAGAAAGTAGGAACGAGCCACTGTCCATCAGCTGAAGGGTGGATGAACCAGCCGTGGTCCATTCAAGCTATAGCGCACGGGTCAGCTATAACATGGGATGAAGCACTGATACGTATCACAAGACGGGTGAGCCGTGAAAACGTTATGTCAAGGGACAGAACCATCACAAAACCCCCCGATTATATGATTCCATTCATGCGGAATATCCGAAATAGGCCAGTCCATAGAGACAGAAAGTGCACTTCTGGGGCTGGGGAGTGATGCTAACGGTACCGATTTCTCCCAGGGACGAGGAAATATTCTGGAATAGATAGTGGCGATGATGACACAAGTCTGTAAATATACCACAAAGCTCTGAAGGGTGCAGTGTAAGAGTGTGGGTTTTATGGTGTGTGAATTATATTTCAATAAAAGAATCACACAGGGAAGCCGCCTGGCGCTTTTCCTGCCTTTGGCTCTCGTGATGACAGAGGGCTCAGGGGGGCCTGGGCCAGGCCTCGGCTCAGCGCGGCCAATGAAGAGCCTCCCCCCACAAGATATGGGGGTGGACGGCAGCCAGCAGAGTAGACTGTGGCCCTGGCCGGGTGCTGACCAGGCTTGCGAATGTGATGGATGGGAAGGGAGAAGACAGGAAGGGACTACAGGGCAGCCTCTGGGGATCTGGCACTAGGGCGGGGCATATAAAACCCCACGCCTCTCCCAGACCAGGCTCTGTGCCTCAGCTGAAAGCTGGGGTCCCCTTGCTTCACCTGCTGGGAGCTCAGAGATACCGTGGGTTCCTGGGTCACTGTGGAAGCTGTACAGCCCAGTGGGCAAGAAAGCAGAGCCTCGAGTTACACAGACCTGGGTTCAAATCCTGCGGGGCCATGGGGCATGTGGTGCCTTCCTTGAGACTAGTTTCATTATTTGTAAAATGTGGATAATGGCAGTGCCCACCTCCTGCGGGGCTGGGGGTCCTGAGACGATGCGTGAAGATGCTAGCAGAGGCCTGGCGCATTGCGGTGGCCAATGCCAGGTGGCTCCTTCTATGGTGGGGGGCCTGCTGGGGCTGGATTCCCCCTCTTCCCACACAGAACATTCTGTAAAGCTGCTCATGTGCTGGGCGGGGGGGTGGGCTACAACCCAGAAAACAGCCATATTTTGGGTGGAAATGAGCAGAATCACCTGGCAGGGCAGGGGGAAGCTGGGATCCGGGGTGGGGGACAGGCCAGAGCTGGGGAGGAAGTGCAGCCTTCCCCCCCGTGCCCCCCCCCCCCCCAAGCGGGCCCTCTGCCGGTTTCTCACCCGCTCTGGCTTTCTAGGGAGCCACTGCTTCCAGCAGGAGTCTAGCCTCTTCCAGCCAAAACGCAATAGCAAGAAATATCACTGGGTGCTTCAGGGACCAGCAGCGCGGCAGCTAATGGATGACACCATCCTAACAGCAAAAAGGCCAGGGCGTAGTCTCCGTCCCAGGAGCATCCTATCATCGGAATACATTTCCGTAGCTGCTAATGCCACGGACCAGTGGCCACAACAGGACGACACAGGTCAGAGAGAACTGACTTCCGCCCGAGAAAGAAGACAGCAGGGAACCAGCATTTGCTACAGAGATTCTGAGACCTGATCTCCGTTAGCCGCATTTCAGGTTGTACAAGCCCCCCCCCCCCCATGTCTGCTGCAAACCAGCAGAACCGCGCCCCACGCTGCCCTGCATGCTCGAGATACACAGGCTGCTTTGCAGGATGTTCATTGGCGAATTTATCTGCTTATCAGGAAGTCAGCGGCGTTTGTACGAAATTGGTGTGTGCCCGTTACATGTGCTGGTGTAACCATGCAATGTAATCAACCATTCTGCAAATCAATGAAACATGAGTGCAAAAAGAAAGAGTTACTGTTACTAAGAAAAAACACCACCACACACACACGTACACACACACACACCCAAAAAACCCTAAATGGAGTGCTCTGGAAAGACTCATGACTCAAATTCGATTAGAAACACCACACAGTAAGGTGCAGCGAGGCAGATGTTAAGAAACTGGAATACACAATAAAAATCTAGGAAGATCCGGCAGCTAGACTACTTCCCAAATGTCAGAATTCTTATTCCATTTTAAATAAAGATGGAATTTATAGATGTTATATTACAGGAGAGGTTCATGCAAGTAAAATGACAAATTTTCATTAGAAAAAGATCTTGGTTCCATATAAAATATATGTATGTCTTTTAAAATAAATAAATGTATATATTTTAAACTAAAGTAAAAATGTGTCTTTTCAGTGGGTTGTTTGTTTCTTTAACCAGCATTTCCAGTGAACCAGTCGACATATTTGTGGTCCCCACTGCACTAGAATGAGAACATCCCTATATTGATTTTTTGCCCTTTTCGCACCTTTTCTACCCTCTTTCCTAAAACGGAGCTGCATCTCCCCACAACCAGTCTCAGGGTTGCTCTCCAAAGCAACAGTGAAAACAGACTTAGTGATCAGATGAGCTTGGGGGCAGCTTCAGGACATCCCCGCCCTCGCAAACGCACAGCGCCCCCTGCACACTGAGAAGAAAGAACGAGCTGACTGTGGAACCTAGATCTCCCCAAGCCCTTCTGCGAGCAGGACACCGTGGGAGTCAGCGCCTTCGGGCCGCAGAAGAGGAGTAATGTCCACTCCCTGCTCTGCAGCATTTACTACCGAGGCAGAGACCTAGGACGCGCAGACTGACGCACACGTCCACACAGGACAGGCAAGCAGCGGCATTGTCTGTCTATTCTCAGCGTTACCGGACGGTGAACTCAGCAGGTGTTACACATCAGACTCGGGTCAGCCACCTGACTCTAATTGATTCGCAAAATGTGGGGCCTTCGCTTCAAAAACTTGTTTACTGTTCTAGCAAGTTGAGAGGGAACTACCATTTCTTAAGCGTGACTGTGTCAGGCACTGCACGTAAATGTATGTTATCTCATTTAACGTTCATAGCCATAGAAAAGGGGATCATCTTCCTTTTTCAGAGAAATAGACCCAGAGCGACGGCACAGCTAGTGGGAAAGCCTCAGTTCACACCCTGGCTGCCTGGCTGCACAGCCTGTCTTCTCTGCACTGTGCCCCAATACCAAGCACCTCACAGCCCCTCTCCTGAGCTGCTGTTGGGATGCGGGCCCAGCTGCGTCTGGGTGGCCAGGCTGATCCGTGGGCCAGCCTCGGCCTGGGAGGCCAGCTGTGTTCGGCCATGTCCCCACAGGCTGGACTCCTCCCCTCCTCCACAAGGCCCAGGGGTCACTCCCTTGTCCTCTGCCGATGGCTGCTGCGAGGAGGCATTAACGGGGGAGGACTCTGCCAGGGTTAAGTGCTTTATTAATAGCACCTGCGCTTGTGTGCACTCTGCGCTGGAGAGGGTCCAGGGTGTGGGAGGGTGCGGGCAGAAAAAGCTTACTCATGTTTTTCAACAAGTCCTCCCACTGTCCCAGGTCCCTTTGGGGGAGCCCCCCTGGTTCCTCCTCCCTTCTGCTTTGTGCGCACAGCACCCTCTCCCTTTCCACCTTGACCTTCCTCTGCTGTCCCATCTGGTGGAAGTGGAAAGAAAAGACTGTGAACTAAAGAGGAAGCTCAGCAGGGAGGGCTGAGAGGGTAGGACATGGACTGCGGTCAGAGGGGAGGCCCAGCCAGGAGGGACTCAGAAGATGGCCCTCCAGTCTCATGAGCTGCACACGGGGAGTGGCAGGTGGCTGAGGAGGTGCCCACAGTGGGTGATGGAAGTCCCCGAGGGGTGCTGGCCTGGATGCATGGGCTCTGTGCAGGGAAATCTGCATTGCAGTCTCCTCTCCCTCCTATACCTGCCTTTTCTCCCCCTCAGAAGTGAGTTTGTAGGTATGTTCACATCAGTCTTCAAAATGCATGGGGATGGGAGGCGAGGAAGGAGAGAAGGGGAACTGACATCATTAAGCACCACAGTGGCTAGGGTCTCAGCAATGCTTCCATTGCTTCATCATCACCTGCACAGAGGTGGGCGTGGCCAGGTGACAGCAAGAGCTGAGACCTAGATCTGAGCTCAGGTTTGGCCCGGGAGCTTCTACCACACCCTGGGCCATGCAGTCCTACCTCCCACAGCACAAGGCTGCAGACAGCCTCTGGCAGCGCGACACCAGGGCAGGCCGACCTTGTGCCCCACCATCGCCGTGAGCTCCAGCTCCTGTCAGGGCTGCTCCCGGGAGACCTGGGCTGGCCCTGGCCCTGGTCATCGTTCCAACCTCTTCTCACCTTAATTCTCAGCTGTCCACCCCCTTCTCTCCAAAGTAGGTTTCTATTTGTTCCCTGGGGGTGTTTTCAGACTGTATTCCCTCAGCAAACGTCTGGGGGCCCCACGTCCCTGGAGCAGGGGGAAGGGGATGTATAAGGAGATGCCAAGCCCCAGCCCCACAGTGAGCCCCCAGGGCAGTTTTCTTGGCCCTGGGATGCACACCCACTTCTGAGGCAGGTCCTTGGAGCCCTGCATCTGAGAGCCAGGCCCAGGCTCATGGCTTTGGAGGCCCTCCCATTTCAATGAAGAACTGTGCCTTGATGGAAGGATTGATTCCATTTGATTGAGAAAGAGCTTCCTTACTCCTGGTTCTTCCCACACTTCACAGGCCAAATTATGTCTATAATTCTAGTCCCAACTTTGCTGTTTGTCCTGTATCTGTGTGTCTATGTCCTGGCAGGTCACACTTCCAGACTGCTGGGAGCCCATCCATGTTCACAGACTCCACCCTGGACCCACACAGACACACACACACACACACACACACACACACTCTCACACTCAGCCCAGACAGTCACTGGTCTTTGTATCGACAGCTCTGGGATGGCGTTAGGGACTAAAGTCATTGAAGTAATTCCTGACAGTCAACCGAAGCCCCTATTACAACGAGCCCCGCAAGCACACAGCTCCACCTCGGTGCACACAGTGGGCACTTTACACACACACAGTTAAACCCAAGGCTCTGTCTCCATTTCACGAAAGTGGCCGTGAGGCTTATGAAAGCCTTTGCTCTGTATCACAGAGCTGAGCTGGACACGCGAGGAAGCCGGGACTTCAGCCTGTGCCCATCCAGAGCCCATGGGCTCAACCACAGCCCCCCTGCACTGTGCCTCAGCCGGGGCTCCAAGCAGGAGGGGGACACACACCTCAGCTTCCCCGGCGGTGGGGACTCCGGGATCCAGAAGAGCAGAGAATGAACATTTGCCCCTTAAGAGAAGGGCAGAGTGAGCGTGCTGCCTGGGAGGAGGGCTCTGGACCAGGAAGCTCAGCCCCGGCCCCACAGAATCTCACTCTGTTCACAAAACAGTTCCGATCACTCCCAGTACTTAAGTCAGAATATGTCTGTCCCACACCCTCTCAGCCTGTTTCTGAGGCAGCAGCAGCAAGCACTAGGGATAGTCTCTTAGCTTGAGTTCCTGCGGGAGCCTCCCTCTGACCTGGGTCTGGAAGACGATACCCAATCAGAGAGCCTCTCTCTGAGGCCACGCCCTCGGTGGACCTGGGGGTGCCGCTGCACCCACACACCCGTCAGTGCACACACACTCACCATGAGATGCTGGAAGAGCCAAGAACGCATGATATTGGTGGCGTGCTTGGGCAAGACTCCTCGCTTGTTCTTGGACTTCTTATCCTCATTGTCCAGGAGGGAAGTGAGGTCAAGGTTAACCTTCAGGGCACGTGGAGAAAAAGTCAGCATCAGCAGCCTGGCAGCCTGGCAGCTAGGGACCTGTTGCCATGGTGATGATGGCAGGTTCTTGCTGCCAGCCCCCTTCCCAATTCACTCTAGGGCCCTGGGAGGTCACCTTTCCCTTCACCTCACAGAATGGAGAAGGAGGGAGAGGGGATGTGGCAAAGTGGGGAGAGAAGAGACAGAGGAAACCATAAACCATCCAATAGTTAGCCTTTCTGGAGGAGTTTACAGTTTTCCAAGTGACTTCCTGTCTGTTACCATGGTGAGCCCTCACAGCAGCCTGTAGGTTGTAGGACTGTGAGTACCTGCTGGGTGGATAAGAACTCTAAGGCTCAGAAAGGTCACCCCAGCCCCTCTGCTCACTGAGCTCCAGGGCGGCTCCAAGTGGAGACCAGAAACAGGAGCCTTTGATGCAACCCGGAGGCAGCAAAATCCCAGGAGGTGATAAAACCTCTCCAGCACCCAGCTTCTTAACTGGAAAGTGGGGGTGATATTACCTCTTAGGAGAATAATGGGGAGTAAATGAGTAACTTGTGTGAGGTGCCTACCAGATGTAAGTGACCTTGGTCGCCCTCCCCCACACCCATGCAAACGTGCACACACTGGGACACACACTCACCTGTGTGTTCTGGATCTGGATGGCTCCCTGGGGGATTGCTTGGGTGACCACCTGACCCTGGGAGGTTACCATGGTAACTGGCTGGTATAAGGCTCCACCTGAGGAGACAACCAGTTTTTGTGTCCCCTCTCATGGGGGCACTTTCTGCTCTGGAGGTACTCAGCCCCTGTGGAAAGGGGCAGGATGGGACACGTGTTGGGGAAAGGACGATAGCCTTGCTTGGTCTCTGAGGGGCTCATGAGACTTTGACCCAAATTTTGTTCCAAACCATACAATGGAGTCTTGGTGGTAACCAACTATACATTACAGAACTCTAGCTAAGAAACTCAGCGGGGAGCCCCTCTCCCATTTCCAGGGGCACTTGTGCATTGCCCTGCCCCTCACCCCTGTGGTCCCCTTGGGGCCACTTTTTCTCTTCCCAGGGGTGTCCCCACAGTCCCCTGCACCAACCTGACACCACTTGTGAGTTGACAGTTGTCATGGCGATGCTGCTCTGCTGGAGCGCTGAGGCTGGGACCACAATCCCCTGGGGGTTATTGGAGACTCCGGACATGGAATTGGGAGAATTCTGCAGGAGGTCCTGGCAGTAAGGGAGGTGTGGTTCATGACAATGTTGCTAAGAGCTTAGATGCCACAGCCCAATTCCTCCTCTCCCCTCCCCCTCCTTCCTCCCCTCCTTCCTGTTCCCACCCACACCCAAATTGGAAAGGTAATTCTCAGGGATTCTAGAAAGAGTGAATAAGAAGGCTCAATATTAAAAACCAACCAACCAACCAACCAACAAGTCACCCAGTTAGCCATCCCATTCCCCTGCAAACCTAAGACATAAATGACCATGAACTCGCATTCTCCACTTGGCCTCCCTTTGGCGTGTCCACCACTGATGCCTGGGTTCCAGCCCCAGAGATTCTGATCTGCTTGCTCAGGGGTGTGGCCCGGGTTTGGGTTGTAAAAGCTCCCACATGGCTCTAATGTGCACCGGGGGTGGGAAGCAGCTTTGAGGCACCAGTCATCCTTCACACTGGGTCGGCTCCACATGCCCCTCCCCACACCTCCATGAGCACCTAAATCCCAGCACTTTCTACACCACGTCCACAAACAAAGCGGCCTCTGCACTTTTACCTTTGTATCCTTAGCACCGAGTTCAGTGCCTGGCTGCTAGGAGCTACTTGTTAGATAATAATAAAAAATAGCCACCCTAGCCCCTTCACTACCCATCTCCTAAGGGCATCTCTTAGGAGCCTCAACCCTATGCACATTTCATGGGTTCCTTCCTCTTCCTCAGCCCCACAGACTCCCACTGCAAGCAGGGTCCCTTTCCCCCACGTCGTCACCCTGCCAGCCTCATGTTCCCAGTGGATGCTTCTGGCAGTTGGCTTCTGCAGGAGGCAAAGCAGCTAAAAAGAGCATTTTTTTCCTGGCTCCCTGCTCCCCTCATTGCCACTTACCAGCTGAGCAAGGAAGGGCTCAGACTTCTTGAGGGACTGCAGCCGAAGGGGAAGGAGACTGGGCTGCAGGCTGCACAGGGGCAGCGAGCCCTCCCTGCCTGGTGGCTGGGCTCTGGGGGAGTTTGTGAGGAAGAAGTTGGGTGTGTGAGAGGTGGGGTCGCCAGGCTTTATTTGGAGAAGGTGAGACAGGCAGCAAACGAGGTGTGGTGGAAGGAGCCATGAAGACCTGTCTCGGTCTCTCAGCTCCTCCGACCACAGCTCCTCATCTGAAAACAGGGCTTGAACTGTTAGGGGCAGAAATGTAATATTGGGGACTAGCTATTAGTTATAAGAAATAAAATAAGAAATATTAATCATGCTCTGTTAACCATGATGGTTCTGTTCTGACTAGAGAAAGCACATTCTAACCTGGCTGGGAGTTATATGCCCTGGGACATGGGGGCTAACACCGGAATGCAGTCCATCCTCCTGTCCCGAGAACTGCCCGTCACTATGGAAAGATTTACAACTTTGTGGCTGAAACAGTCGGAGTCCTGGAGGCACCTGCTCTTTACAACCCCAGCCCCTACTGCCTGTAATCTGGTCCCAGGGAGAGGTGCCCGCCTCTGCCACCTCCCCCAACCCCCAGCCTGCATGACTCTCCCGTGCCTACTTTCCCATGCCTGTAACCTGTAATCTTTGTCCTTCTCCCCAAAATAAGCAGCTGGCTTATGGGGGCTGCAGAGCAGATTTTTGTGGATGACCTGCTGCTCTCCCATGCTGCCGGCATCATTGGAATAAACACTCATATATGATTCAACCCCATCTCTGCTTAATTGGCTCAAGTAGTGACAGGCAGCCCAGACCCCTTGATTGTCCGGTTACAGAACCAGATGCCCACCAGCTGCCAGCAGCTGGATTCCCTGCTCACAGCTGGATTCCTAAGGCATATGCTGCAAGGACTCAGGTAAACCCTCAAGAAAAAAAAGACCAAATTGGGGAGAAAAAAAAAGACCCCAGCTTCCTAGCTTTTGTTTTAGGACTGACAGAAGCTTGGGCATCCAGCCTCCAGGGACAGTCTGGCAGTGGTTCTCAACCTTCCTAATGCCGCGACCCTTTAATAGAGTTCTTTATGTTGTGGTGACCCCCAACCATAAAATTATTTTCGTTGCTACTTCATCACTGTAATTTTGCTACTGTTATGAATCGTAGTGAAATATCTGATATGCAGGATGTGTTTTCATTGTTCGCGACCCACAGGTTGAGAACCGCTGGTAGAGCGTGGAGGGGGAGAGACACGCGCTTGGAGGAAACCTTAGCCAGTAACTGCCTGCCTGCAGCAACAGACCCAGGCGGAGTACGGAAGGCCCAGGGGTTGCTTCCCAGACGCCGGCACCAGGAAATCCAGAGCCTCTCAGGAAGGGGTGGTCAGCACTGATGTTTGAGTCTCACGAGTCAGCCCATGAGCCCCCCACCCCCGGGCATCGCCTTCAGAGCTGCGCGTCCACCCTGCGTGCCAGGCCCAGAGAAGCCGCACTTGGGGAACTGGAGTCACTCCCCCACCCCCACCCACCAGGCTTGGCAGGGCCTCTGTCGGAGGCCTCGCTTCTATTCTTGGCTCACCTCTGCTGTGACCTTGGAGGGGAGGGCAGCTCTTGCCCGACCTTCCCCTTTCTGGGACTCTGTGAGCACCTGCCAGCCAGGGAGGTGTACGGTTTGAGCAGAACTCTTGGCCTTCCCTCGGATGCAGTTCAAGTCTAACACCGAGTCTGACCTGCAGAAGCTTAGACTCTGGAAGGGCCCTTAAAAGTCACATACAGTGGGGCCTTGACTTATGAGTTTAATTCGTTCCCAGACTGAGCTCGTTAAGGAGCTCGTTAACTCAAATTACTCTATCAACTCAATGCAAAAAATCAGCCCAGAGACAGCTGGTATCTCAAAACACTCGTTAGTCGGGACACTCGTAAGTCAAGGTCCCACTGTATTTCTACAGACAAGGAAGATGGCGGTGTAGGTAAATGCCTGTACTCACCGCCTCCCACAACCACATCAAAATTACAATTAAAATACAGAACAACCATCATCCAGAACCACTGGAAAGCTGGCTGAATGGAAGTCCTACAACTAGAGAAGGCAAGAAGAAAGCACACTGAGACCAGTAGGAGGTGTGGGGATGCGGAACAGGCTGGTCCGGCACCCACGTGTGCTGCTTTTTTAATCAGGAGGGAGATCGTCTCTGAGGCTGGAGGAGCAAGGATGCCCAGCCCCACACCAGACCCCCAGCCCAGGGTCCCAGAGCTGGGAAAAGAAGTTCCTACAGGCAGTAAGAACTAAGGGCTGTAAAAACCAGTGCGGACTGGGGCTCAGTGACACAGAGGCTGCTGGAGACCCAGCTGTTCCTCTTAAAAGGTGGCACCAGGGTGAGGCTTTGGGGGACACAGACACATACCAGGAGGAACTGGATTGCCTGGCATCTGGGCAGGAACTGGGGGGCAGCTTACTCCCAGACAGACGTGCTCGCAGGGATCATTGTTCCAATGCTGGGACCTCCCTGGTTGTAGAGCTGACTGGCAGTCGTTTCTGTTTGCTCCGCCCTGGTGATTCCCAGAGACCCCACCCCATCCAATTTATAACCCCACCCAAGCTGTGAGCAGCAACTTTCGCATATAAATGGCCTGTCCCTGCTCAGGCTAAAATCTCTCAAAACAAGTTGCAGCTGGGTCAGGGAGCCCCCGTTGTATCAATAAAAGGCCCAAGACCCAGCACCAGCACCAGCCTACCTTGCTTCACAGCTGGGCCTCATCTAGACACTTCCAAACCTGATACAAAGAGAAGGTGGCCCCAGGCAGTGGCTGACTTTGCACCTCCCTGGAGACCCAAGAGCCAGTGTACTCAGTGGTCAGTGTCAGATCATACCAGATTACAACTCTACACATCCATAAGCGACACCTCAGGGGCAGATTCAGTGAGTACCAAAGCCTCATCAAAGCAAGTCCTGATCCATAGGGGTGTCTCTTGCACAGCAACTCTCCCACTGTAGTTGCAGCTGGTCCCCACAGCCAATTGGCCTGGAGGTCAATTCCCCCCAGTGACACCAACAGCAATCAAGTCTCAACTACAACAAGACCATGCTCACAGCCCACAAAAGGGTGCACCTAGAGTGTCCACCTCAGGTGACTGGGGAGGCTGAGTCACTGGGCCCTATAGGACACCTATTACACAAGGCCACTCTACCAACTCAAGGAGACAAAGCAGCTCTACCCAATACATAGAAACAAACACAGAGAAGCAGCCAAAATGCAGAGACAAAGAAACATGTCACAAATGAAAGAAATGGAAGAAAGCAAACTACTGGATATAGAGTTCAAAACCATGGTTATAAGGTTACTCAAGAATCTTCTAGAAACCTCCAAAAAAAATGGAAAAGGACCAGTCTGAGATTAAGCATACACTGACTGAAATAAAGAATAATATACAGGGATTCAACAGTAGAGTAGAGGATTCTAAGAATCAAATCAATGATTTGAAATATGAGGAAGCAAAAAACACCCAACTAGAAGAGCAAAAAAAAAAAAGAATCCAAAAATATGAAGATAGTGTAAGGAGCCTCTGGGACAACTTCAAGTGTACCAACATCCGAATTATAGGGTGCCAGAAGAAGAGAGAGCAAGATATAGAAAACCTATATCCAAAACCAAAGAGGACCACAGTAAGACACATCATAATTAAAATGCCAAGGGCTAAAGACAAAGAGAGAATCTTAAAAGCAGCAAGCAAAAAAGCAGTTAGTTACCTACAAGAGAGTGCCCATAAGACTGTCATCTGATTTCTCAACAGAAACTATGCAGGCCAGAAGAGTGGCAAGAAATATTGAAAGTGATGAATAACAAGAACCTACAACCAAGATTACCCAGAAAAACTATCATTTAGAATTGAAGGTCAGATAAAAAGCTTCACAGACAAGAAAAAGCTAAAGGAGTTCATTACCACCAAACCAGTATTATATGAAATGTTGAAGGGTATTCTTTAAGAAGAGGAAAAAGAAGAAAAAGAAAAAGATAAAAAATATTAACAAAATGGCAACAAATACATACCTATCAACAATTGAATGTAAAAATCAAAATAAATGAAAAAGAAATCGAATGAACAGAATAAACTGGTGAATAAAATAGAATCAGAGGCATGGAAATGGAACAGACTGATGATTCTCAGAGGAAAGGGGGGTGGGGCGGGAACCGGATGGAGGAGGGCTATGGGGGGAAAAAAGAGGGACAGCAATAAAGATTTTTTTTTTAAAAACCACATATTCCAACTTCCTGAGGCACAAATAAGAAGCTAGGGCTCAGACACTCAAGTGCCTCGTCCAAGGTCCCAGCTGCAAGGTGCTCCGTGAGTCACAGAGGTTCAGAAACTGGTTATTCAATACATAGTTATTACCGATAACCCACACCCAGAGCACAAACGCAGCGTGGGCACCAGGGCAAAGACAATGGGTCTGGGAACTGGAAAGTCAGGGCCCTTCTGAGGGCTCAGTCCCCCCGTTTACAGAACATGTCTGCCCAGTGCTGACGTCCAATAACCCTGAAAGCCCGAATCTCACCTATGTGTCTGCTTCAAGGTTCAGCTCCTCTCATCCATCACCCCAGCCAACCATTCTCCCAGGATGTGGCCAGAATGATGGTATTTGAAGCTGAAGCAAACTTGGAAGGTGAGTTTAATAGGGAAGGAGGTCCCTCCCTGCACTCACCCTAAACCTCATGATGACTTTTCAATGATCTCTTGTTTGGTTTCATCAGTGTTCCTCATTGGGTAAGGATATTGGGGGATTTCAAACATAAAAGTTGTCCCAGATTCCCCCCCACACCCCAACTGTCCAACTATGTTAGAAAGACACAAAATCAGTAAAATGAATACAAGAGGTGTGCCTTGGGATTCAACCAACACACATTTTACTAGCCAGAAGCAAAAGAATGAGCCATTACCATCAGCGAATACTTCACCTGCTTATTCAAACTCTGGCTGGTTCTCAGCCTTGTGGCTTGGCCCGCCTCCATGCCAGCTTACCCTGTCTGGGTAACTAAGGGCAATGTATGTATTGGAGCAGACCCTTTTCTTTCCTACCCTTTCTTCCTGCTCTGGGTCTGTGCTGGGAGGTAGCCAAGTTCTATCAGCAAAGGAATGGAATGGAGAATGTCAGGGGTGGAGACCTAGGGTAGGGCCAGGCTAGCTGCATCTTAACTGGGCAGAAAAAAGAAGCAAAATCTTGGCATCCTCGAGGTCCTGGAAAATGATATTCACCCCTTACATTTGTAAATATGAGCTTATTTACAAACCTGCCTGAACACTAGGGGGTGTTTTTTTTTAAAGATCTTAAAATTGGTTTTTAAAGAGAGAGGAAAGGAAAGGGAAGGGGAGAGGGAGAGAGAAAGAAACATTGATGGGAGGGCAAACCATTGATTGGCTGCCTCCTGCATGCCTCCTACAGGGGATAGAGCCCACAACCCAGGCATGTGCCCTGACCAGAAATCAAACCAGCAACCTTCCCATACATGAGATAACACCCAACCAACTGAGCCACACCAGACAGGACTGGAATGTTTTTAAAGACAAAGATTCTCAGGGCCATTGAATCAGAACCTCAGCCATCTGCACTTTTACTAACCTCCCTCAGGTGATCCCAAAGATCAGATGGGTCTGGAAACTCCCCATTTATCATACACATGAATATTAGAGAACATTCTTTCACATGCTATTTCACTTCCATCTCACCACTCCCTATGTGGTCAGCAGGGGAGAGATTTTTACATTTGCCTGAATAGGAACTGAGGTCCAGAGAGTGGGAGTTATTTCCTAGTCAAGCTGCTGTGCCTCGAACCCAGGTCCCCCGGCTCTGAGTGTAGCCCTGAAGCTCCCACAGAGAGCTGTGCTCTGCGGTCAGACAGCCAGGCTCCCACGTGCGCAGTGACGGGCACATTTAGGGCACCCAATAAATCATTTCCCACTTCTTTTGGCTGAAGTCACTCAGCTAGGGAGTGGCACAGCCATGACTGACACCTGTCCCAGGAGTCCTAGGGCTGCTTGCAATAGCAGAGATTCATCTGGGTACACACCTGCCAAGGCGTCAGTCCTTGCAGCATGTCCTCATTCCCCCCTCCCTGCTTAGGATGGTCCTGGGCCCCAGGTGCACCCCTGAAGGCGGCGCTGTAGCCCCGACCAGCTTTGGGACTTGACTTCGCAGCTATTTCAGGTTGAATCTGTCTCTATGGAGACGACAGCACTCCGAGTCTCTGGGAACAGTCTATAGGTCTTTCTGAGGAGGGAGCTGCTATGGCAGCTGTGGGAGCCCTTTGGGGAGAAACTGTTGGCTAAGCACACAGTATTATTAGCTTCTCCACAGCCTCCTCTTGGGGATCATCAGACTCCAACCCAGGCGATGCTGCTCTGTCTAGACCCGCACAGAGCGGTTTCCCCCCAGCTCCTGAGCTCCCCTAAGGAGGCGAGGGGCACTTCCAGCTCGTCTCACATCTCTGCTTGCAGTGCCCAGAACCAGGGGCTGAAGCTGGGTATCCAGCCCAAGGGCTTTTTGTCTTGTCCCCCCAGGAACATGGCTACGTGTTCCCACTCATGGGAAGCTGCCGGAAGCCTGGGAATCCTGGGTACTTTCCCACCTTCTGTGGTGGGGCCACTCCATCGGACTGGGGAGTTCGTGGCCTCTTACTTCCTAGTAGGTAAGGTTTACTTTCTGGAAGGAAATAAGGCCCAAAAGCTGGACACTTTCATAGTTTTCCGGAGTGATGTCTCAAAGGGCACGGTTTTGGCTCAGGAGTCGGAGGGAAGGAGCCTTCCCAGGCCTCCCGTAAGCCTGGCCTCCTGCTCCTGTGCGGCTCCCCTGAGACACACAGAGGCCCAGAGCCCTTGGGAGGGGGCAGAGCAGTAGGGAGAAGCTTCAAAACGGCAGAGAGCCCAGCCAGTGTAGCTCAGTGGTTGAGCATTGACCTATGAACTAGAGGTCAGAGTTCAATTCTAGGTCAGGGCACATGGCCAGGTTGGGGGCTCAATCCCCAGTGGGGGGTAGGGGGCTGGCAGGAGGCAGCCCATGAAAAATTCTATCATTGATGCTTCTATCTCTCTCTCCCTCTGCCTTCCTCTCTGAAGTCAATAAAGATATTTAAAAACAACAATAATCCCCACCCAGCAGAAAGCTTGCACCCCCCTGGACTCGGCCATGACCAGCTGCAGGGCCCTCGCTCCCTGGGGCCATCAGTCACTCTTGCTGGATCACAGTGGTCACCAGGTGAGTTTTACTCCAAGTCTAACTTTTGGAACAACAACAACAAAAAGATGACTTGTTTAAAAGAAAGACCTTACTAAGAAAGAGTGAAGGCTCTGTGATTGCCTGTAGAAGCTGAGGGGAGGGGGGGCGGGGAGTGCACAGTGACCTGCCAGTGACCGTGAACCCTGACGCTGCAGCCTGCAGTAAGCCGAGGAGGAACCGAGTCTGACCCGCCGGCCACCGATCCTCACAGCTCACAGGGAAAGAGCTTATGCTGCCTGGGAAGGCTCAGCTTCCACTGACTAAAGGAAGACACTCCGGGAATAAACCGAGATGGGAGGAAGAAATGAGAAGTGAAGGCAATAACTGATAGGACAGCTTTCCTTCTGAGTTATTTGAAAGGCTAGGATTTTTATCTTACCTGGATGCCTGCAAAAAGGGGGATAAACTGGGTGACTGGCAAAAGTCCCTCCCTCTGAAGACTAGAAAAACCAAGGCCATTCCCTAAGATTTGTGTGGGTGGGTTGAGGGGATAGGGGCCCCAGCTATCTGCCATCCACACATCCGGCCACTAGGCGTCTCTGCTGATCCACCAGCTCAGAGAGGCTCCCCAAAGACTTCCAGGACTCCAGGAGGGCGGGTGTCTCTGACTTGCCAGGGTTGGGATGGGGGAGATGGTTCTGAGAGCCCCCCATCTGTGGAAAGCTCTTCCCACGGTCCAGCCTCTGACTCTAATGCTTCCTGTGGCCAGATGCACTGGACCAGCGGCCGCCAACCGGTGGTCCGTGAGGCCTGAAAGGTTGGCGACCGCTGCACTGGACGGACGGATGGCACAGTGCTTTTGTCTTACACGTGTCTTATTTCCCTAGTTTGGTTGCAGGTTTTTTTTGTGTGGGTGGTCTTGTTGTTATTGTTGCAGGTTTTTTGAGGGAAAGAGGGGTCTATCTTTGAATTCCCCCAAACTGCCTAGCAGAGTGTTGGGCACATGGTAGATGCTCAATGAATATGTGGCCTGCCTGGGCTTTGGCCCGAGATAGGGTGAGTGTGTGCCTTAGTGGGTGGGAAAGTTGTCACTGTCCTCAAACACCAGTTCCTGGCAGTGTCCCTTCATTCTGGCAGCGCCAACGTCCTGTCTTAAGCCCAAAAAAGCTGGGTTCCCAAACTCAGGGAAGCCAATCACATGGAAACAGCCACCTAATCCTGTTCTCATTCCACTGCTGTGGGGGCTTTAGTCTCAAGGAAAGGCACTCTGGCCGGTGGGGACATGGAACAGCTGCAGCTCTTAAGGAACATTCCTTCGCAGAAGGAGGCCTGCTCAGGTTTCACTGGACTGGCGGGAGGGCCGCCTTCCTGGTCCTGGCCCCCTGAGCTGGAGGGCTGGGGTAGGAACTGGCAGGAGGGATAGCTTTAATGCCTGAGGCAGGATTTAGGCAGGGTAACTCCCAGAACTCAATCTCCTGTCACTTTGGTTTGGGGGTGCCCCCTTTCCATCTCAGTGGTGATCCTGCAGGCAGGGCACCTCCTCCTACCCCCTCCCACTGGAAGACTCGCTGGTCCCACCCTTAGGGTGCTTGGCCACTGGGCAGAACTTCAGGGCCTGGCTGAGGTGACTGCCCCACCCCCCTGGCCTCCTGCTAATCTTGCAAATGCAAACTCCTTGTGTAGGTCAATAGACAAGTCCACCTTCCCCAAGGAGGGATGCACTGATTAGGCCCCCGTTTTCTTGGGGACTCACACAGCTGGAGTGCATCTGGTTGACCAAGCCCAGAATCTCTGTATTCTGTTCACTTTGTACCTCTCTTCTCCCTATTTTCAATAGATTAGCAAACCCAAATTCTTGCTTCCTAATTGGATTCTTCCCCTCTAGTCCAGCCGTGGGCAAACTAGGCCCGCGGGCCGGATCCTGCCCATTTGAAATGAATAAAACTAAAAAAAAAAAAAAAAAAAAAGACCGTACCCTTTTATGTAATGATGTTTACTTTGAATTTATATTAGTTCACACAAACACTCCATCCATGCTTTTGTTCCGGCCCTCCAGTCCAGTTTAAGAACCCATTGTGGCCCTCGAGTCAAAAAGTTTGCCCGCCCCTGCTCTAGTCTCTAAACCCCGGAGCTACAGCTAAGCAGGGTGGCGCCTCCCTATGCAGGCCCAGGACCTTGGTGCTCCTTCCTGTGTGCCACAAAAAAGTACAGTGGGGCCTTGACTTACGAGTGTCCCGACTAACGAGTTTTTTGAGATACCAGCTGTCTCTCCACGGATTTTTTGCATTGAGTTGATAGAGTAATTTGAGTTAACGAGTTCCTTAATGAGCTCGGTCTCAGAACGAATTAAACTCGTAAGTTAAGGCCCCACTATAAAAGGATTCATTATAAGCAGAACATCGACCTGGAGTGACCCATCCCACACTCTGCTGCTTATTAGGTGCGTGACCTTGAGCCAGTGTCCTAACTTCCCTTTCCTTGGGTGCAACATGGAGAAAATAATGTCCACCTTGTAGCCTCTGTGTGAGGAATAAAAAGAGATGATACATGTAGAGCACCTGGTACACAGGTAATGGTTAACGTTCTCCCCTTTCTCTGCCAGGTCTTCTTTAAGCAACAGAAGAGGTGGCTGGATACTCAATGTGTCTCTATCATGTCTCCAAACCTTACCCCATCGCCTTTAAAGTCTTTGGTAATTGTGTTAGTGTAGGTGGCTAGATATTAATAAAGAAAGGGAGCAAAGAGAATCAAACTTTGAGCCTAATAAATGAGGGAGCTGAATCAAATACGTATTGGGCCTGCTTCATGAGGAAGCTATAGCATTCACAGGCTCATTCATACTCCTCTGCCCTTGGGGCTTAATCTTTGGGTAATCCCAGAGCAATTCCCTAACCAGCAGGAAGAGTCTGGCCCAGGGGAACTGCCAGTCAGGTACTGGATTTTGGGGGAAGGAGGAGGGGAAATTGCTCTGTCGGGGCCCATGCCCAATGAAGCCAAGATGGCCCAAGAGGAGGTCCTTCTACCTTAAGGCATGTGCAGTAGAAGCCAAGATGGGACTGTAAAGGGGAGGAGCCTAGCCTGGGAAAAGGAACCGATTGGATAAGGAACAAAAATCCCCAGAAGATCTAGAAAATGAATTAGTTATGGGGGGAGGACCCATCAGAAGCCCCCGAAAAATTGGGAAGTTGATTGGTTTGAAAGGATGCCTAGTCCTTTCCAAGCCTGAGATAATGTAATCCAAGCTCAACAACCCTCTCCCCACCCCCACCCCCGTAACAGGCTTTCACCCCATTTGTTCCTGCTTTCTCTCTCTATAGCAGCCATGCAGCCCTAGCAGCTGCCTGTGGCCACCGTGCAGACTCCAAGCACAGGCTCCAGGCAAGAGCCTGGGTTTAGCAATGCAGCACCTGTCTGAGCGCAGCCAGGAACAGAGACTAAGGCAGCTGGAAGGGGCCAAAGACTGAACTGAACTAAGCCTTGGTATGGGCTGACTGATGGCACAGAATTTTGGGCCGTGGCCTTTCTTCTGGGCTTGATGAAGACAAGGCTGGACTTTTTCCTCAGCGGGACAGGCAGAGATGAGTCATGCGGGGCAACTTTCCATTTCCATCCCAATAAATCTCACCACCACACCTCAACCTCTCATGCCTGGGTCCCCAGAAACGCTTGTCTCAGGGCTCTGTGAAAGGACCCCATTTTCACTTCCAACAAGTAGACATCATTATTAGCTTCTTGCAGCCCTTTTTCTATCCTTGGAACTCAGCAGGTTCAGTAGGTGTCTGAATAGATGCCTGATGCATGAACGGCTGCTCCTTCTCACCAGGGATTCTAAAAGGTTGTCTTTGTTCTTTACCTTCTCCCAGACTTCTCTCTAGCTGGGAACACTCACCTTCAGAGATCCCAGACAGTCTACTGACCCTTACTCCTCCCCTGCCACCCCCCCACAAATGGCCTGAAATACTTTCTCCTCTAAGAAGTTCTCCCAAGTCCAGTGAATCTACAACATCTCCAATCATAGTGGGCCAAACCTTCCTTCCTGTTGCCTAACCCACTGGCTATGAGGTATGCAGGTTGGGTGTGGGCTTTCCCAGGGAGAGGAAGAAGGATGCTGAGTGGTGACTGGGCAACCTCAGGCCACACACGTGGTTTGCTCAATTCAGACCCTGTTCTGCAGCTCCTCTTTGGCAGCTCCTTTCCTGCCCTTCCCCAGTACTCCCTTGACCCTGAGCCTTCCATGGCTCACATAGGCTAGCTCTTCAGATGTGACTCATAGTCCCTCTTACTGGCCTAGTTTGGTGTGTACAGTAAGTGCCCTGCAAATGCTTGGCGACTGAATGAGAACCATGGCTCAGCCGGGTTTGTCCTGGCATAGAGCTGAGGTTTAAGTTTCCATGGAAACAGAGGGATGGATTTCAGGTCAAATTAATACCTGAGCGAGGTGGGAGTTAGGGTCTCTCCAGTGGATGGTGTGGCTTGTGTCATCTAAGACAGGAGAACCCTGGGTCAGAGTCTAATATGGGCCTTCCTGCTGAGGATGCTGCCCCTGTAAGAAGCCTGGGCTCTGAGGAGCCTGGACACCTGATGTCAGGCGCAGGCGGTGCAGGATGGCTTCCCAGGGATGAGGAGAGAGTCCCTGAAACTTTTAGTTCTGCAGCTGGGTAGTAGCAGTTTCCCTCACTCCTCATCCCTGTTGTAGCCCCAAAGAGAAAACTCACCAAGCAGGGAACACGCCCTGACCCCACAGAGCTGGATGGGGGCACAGTATAATATCGAGGTGGTGGTGAGGGGGACACATTTGGATTAAAGAACATCTACTTTGCAACACAAGGCTGAGGGATTAGCCTGCGGGGAAAACCATGAGCCAGCAGTTTGCAACAAAGCTGGCAGGCTGCAGGGATGTTGATCCCCAGGATCATGTCCCAGAGGGAGAACCGCCCCCCAGGCCAGGCTGGCACTCAATGGCTAGTTCGGGGTTGGGGGATTAAGATCGAACCATGACGAATGTGTACACACACGCTCGCGCACTCACATGCGTGCACACACATGCATGCACGCATACACTCGTTTTCTCTCTCCTCTCTGTACTGGCTCCTGTGCCCGAATCTCAAGGCTGCCTCCTCCACTGGAAAGTCTCTTGGGAGCCTGGGTTGCTCCTTCCATGGAAGCCCCATGCTAGCCATAGCCTACTCAGCGAGACCAGGCACATGGATGTGGATGGGGATAGCACATGGTCCAGCTCTCCATACACCTTGGACTTTGCACTGACCCACATCCTTGCATCTTTTCTGCCTCTGCCTTTCATCACCTCACTTCCCTCCCCAGGTCTGAGTCTCTTCCCTTTTCCTCCAAGCCTTCCATTCCTCTAATTCCTCCAAGCCTTCCATTCCTCTAATTCCTCCAAGCCTTTCTCTACCTCCCTTTTGAACAAGACCCTCAACATCTGTCTTTCTTTTCCTTTCCCTTTCTTCTATTTCTCCTTTCTCCTCTGGCTTTCTCTTGCCATCTTTCTCATCATATTACTCCTTTTGACAGATACTTACTGGCCGCCTCTCATGCACAAGGCCCTGTGACAACGGCTGCTGGGCATGGGCTATAATAATATATAAAATACTGTCTCTACTCAAATCATGGTTGTGATCTAGGAGAGGAAAATGAGGCGTAGGCACGTGATTACAATATAGAGTCATGCGTGCTATTACCACACAAATGGCCCAAAGTGCTCCAGCTATTAGTTGGGAGAGAAAAGTCCATTCTGGGTAGAGTGGCAGGGAGGCTCCCCTGGGAGGGCAGCCCTGTTACTGCCCTTGGGGAAGCGCTGGATTTGGTCCTATAGAGATGTGGGGGCGGCACCAAACAGATGAGTGTGTGCAAGTGTGTGATTGTGTGCATGTATGATCATTTGTACGAATGCATGTATGCACATGTACATACGTGTGATTGCATGCGTGTGCACGTGCAATTATGTGAGTGCATGTGTGTAATTGTGTGACTGCATGTGTGTGATTGTGTATGTGCATGTGTGTGTGTGAGGGAGGCTGAGGACAGCCAGAGCAGGCTGGAGAGCAGGGGAGAAAGCCCTGGCAGCAGCCTGTGTGCAATCACCTTATTTACCACTGGCGCCTGGACTAAGTAGGTGGTGCTGCAGAGGATACGAAAGGCCGAGTTTGGGAAATGCCTCTCTTTCCTGCTGCCTTTGTTTTTGCCGATCGTCTGTCTCTTTCTGAGTGGATCAGAGCCTTTCTGCAGTGGCCGCCTCAGGGCCCGCTTCGTGGCAGCAGAGATCTGATGAGGGTCATGATAGGAACCAAAGTGCTTCCTCTCTCCTTGGATCTCAGAGGCACCGAATGCGGGGACCCCAGGGGCTGGCTTCACAGCCAGCATCTGAGACCTCGCTCATCCAGAGCCCGCTGCGTCTCTGCCAGCTCCACAGTGACCCTGCTGCCCAGACTCACCTGTCAGCCTCAGGACCCCAACCCTGAGGGGCCGTTGTGACTGCCCAGCCCCCTGGCCTCCTCCTGTCCCCACCGTCCTGGTGCACCCCCAACACCAGAGCTTGGGGTAGAGTTGGGAGGGCCCAGGAGGGGAAACCCAGCACCTCTCTAAGGACCTGATTATTTCCAAAGACTGTGCTAATTTTCTGATATGATCCTCACATCTCTGTGAGGCACTAAACCCTCATTACTTTTCCTGACCGATGCATTCTAATTAGATCAACACTTAAAAAAAATTCACAATAGCCACAGGATGGCTTTCCATCTCATTAACTCCTCACTTATTATTTTCATGAAAATTACTGATAAAAATGTGCATCTCCATTTGGTGAGGCCTCACAGCCTCCTCGGCGCCTATCTTGCATCTCTCCCGTCACCCGGGCTGCGCAGCGTCGCCATGGTAACCCACAATAATAGAAACTAATAAATTACAAACGAGATGCTCGTTGAGCAATTATTGTCCTCTTTTATGCAAGTTTCTTGCTAATTTTGATCATAAGGGAAAGTACAATAAGACTCTGAAGGAATGAGTCTATTTCAAGAGAATATTAGCAAGCAGAAGTCTGGGCGGCTGTTTTCAGATCTGTAATAAAGTGATTTTGTGATTTCAAGCAATGGGAAGAGGAAATAAACTTCTTGCCTCATGCCCCGTGCACGGTCGTGTCCCACAGAAATCCCACTGGGGTGGCTGGATGTGATGCTTGTTGTCAAAATGTGCAAGGCATGCTGGCCTGTCCCTTCTCCTGCCTCTACCAACTTAGACTGTATGTATTGGTCCTTAAAACTTAAGGATTGAAAAGGGCACCTTTCTTAGGCACTCTTTCCAGCTCCTCTCACTAATTCTTTTTTTCCCCCCACCAATCATTCTTGGAAGTTTTACCTGTGTCCCCAAGCCTGATTGTCTTATGAGCAGAGGCCACTGTAAACCTCCTGGGGACCCTCCCATGGGTCTGTCCTGGACTCGGGAACTCGGTGGGAGAGGAAGAAATCGGGAAGCCTATGGCTTATGTGGGTACCAGTGAGTATGATGGAAAGGCTTCACCAGGCAGCTTTCTCAGTTTGTAGGTTCTGGGAAAATATTCTGCCCATTCTCACCCTGAACACACAGCCACTGTTACCACATTCCCCAGTTCCCAGGATGAAGGTGGCAGGTGACCCTTGAGAAACGGTGACTTGAGGTGACATTTACAGTGGCCCTGAACCTTAGGGAGACAGATGGGCTTGGGAAGGATGAGCAAGTAAACAATGACCAGGGAGAAACGCCTCAGGGGAAGCAGTCTTCATTTACTAGGTGGGCGGGATTCAGGACCACTTCCCCGAACCCTCCTCCCAGGAAACCAGGAGCTCAGTGAGCCTTCTCGAGAAGTCCATGGGCTGGGCTGGGCCCTTTACCACCTCTGTCCCTGCCTCACCCTCCAGGAAAGCATTCCATCTACTTAACTCTTATGCTCATTCCTCAGCCAAGACGCCAAGAATCACAATCACATTGTCCCTCTCAGCTCTGGTCACCTTCTAGGCACCACTACTGCTCTGTCGTGGTGAGCACTGGTCAGAAAGGGACTGTGGTGCTTGATGAACAGGAGGAAGAGTTGACCAGAGTAGGAGCCTCCCGAAGAAAGGATCCAATGAGTCTAATCCATTGTCCTACGTCACCAGGACCTTCGGACATTCCTACACCTGGCTTTTCCTAAGGCCTAGGAGATAGGACCCCGGCCTGTGGTTACCTGTGAGTGAAGATTTATGGAGGGCTGGTTGGGGGAGTAGGGCCCCCCGAGATCATTCCTGAGCAGGTTGTCGCTGTGCATCTTGGTTTTGAGGCAGGTGATGTAACGGTTACAAAAGTCCTTGCAGAGTTCATTGACTTTCTCCAACTCCAGCAGGTGGATTCTCAGGACCTGGATTGCCTTCACCATCTGCGGGGAGGGAGGAGAGGTGAGCCCAGGTGTTCATATCACATCCCCTTGCTGCCTCGACCTCCAAGCCCCAGGCACACCAGGGGACAGGAGCCCATGCCCCACCCTAGGTATATGCTTTCTCATCAACAAGGTTTGAATTTTCATGACCAACTGCTGATTGCTTGCTGCCTTGAGCCCATTGTTGTCACAGCTGCTCTTGGGCAGTGGTGGTATTCTGAGAGCGGTACTGGCCTTAAAGGTAGAAGACCAGGCCCCCAACCCCCAGGCCTGCCATTTATGATCTGTTTGGCCTTGGGCAATTACTTAAGCAATCTGTGGCTTACTGTCTGACAAATAGGGATAAAGACATCCTCCCTAACAACTGTGCAGGTTGGTTAAGAGGGTCCTATGAGTGGATGCACAAGCTGCAAAGAGTGCAGCCTGAATGAGGGCGAGGGAGATAAGATTAAATTTCCTTGCAAGTGCCTCAGGGGTCAGGGACTGTCTATTCTTAAATAAGCCTGCTGAGTGTATCACCTGACACAGGTCACTTTGCAGATGCTCACTGATCCTCCCTGACTGAATGACTTAGCTAGGCCTTGGAAAACCTAACTGTGGTGGCCTTTTCCGTGGCCTTTGGGTTGGACGTGTACCTGTCACCTCTTCAAGTGGACAGTCCTAACCTTTTCATGGCAAGAAGCTATTTCTCAATAGAAATTTTTCTCTTTATCATTGTTTTTATTATAAAGAGAAAGTGCATGGGATGTACGGAAAATAGAGGATGGAAAACAACAACAAAAATGGCCCTTGATCCAATCATCCTAAAACAATGATAAATGTTCTTTTTCCACATGCATGTGTTTTAACACAGTTTTAGTCACATGTGCATACACGTTTGTGTCCTGTTTTGCCCTTAGTTTACCAGTTGTCGTTTTCTAAGTGGCAAAATTGTTCTCTCTGCTCTCCCTTCTAGACCATGATCTTCTAGAGGCAGGAATGGTGTCTAATTTGCTCACCGTGTTATCCTCAGCACCAACACATGTGTATACTGATTAAATGTTTATTGAATGGGTGGAAGTTATTTAGAAAATATATTTTCTATTTTTTTATTGATTTTTAGAGAGGAAGAGAGAGGGCTAGAGGGATAAAAACATCGATGAGAAACATCGATCAGCTGCTTCCTGCACACCCCCTACTAGGGTTGAAGCCCACAACCCGGGTATGTGGCCTGACCAGGAATTGAACTGGTGACCTCTTTATGGGTTGATGCTCAATCACTTAGCCACACTAGCTGGGCTGAGCAAATACATTTTTAATTGTTGCAAATTATTCAATGTGTGCCCTATTTAATCAATTTCTTATCTGGGGGCATTTAGATTACTTCCAATTACTTCCAATTTTTCAATTTTATAAAAAAAAATGGTATAGTGACTAAAATCTAAAGCTTATAGATTTTATTCATGTTTCTGCATTAATTCCTCAGGGTGAATTCCGGGAAATGACAGGAAAAACTGCTATGGGCATTGTTTAGGCTCGTGATAAATATCACCAAGTTGTAAATGGTGCTGGAGCAACTGGACATCCACAAGAGAAAAGGTGAATCTTGATGTAAATCTCACATCTTACATAAAAATAAACTCAAGTGGATCAAAGAACTAAGTGTAAGACGTGAAACTATACAACTTTTAGAAAAAAACAACACAGGAGAAAATCATAAGGACCAAGGACTAGGCTTACAGGGCTTACATTCAACACCAAAAGCATAACCTGGAAAAGGGAAACTTGGTAATTGGACCTCATCAAAGCGAAAAGTGTCTGCTCCTCAAAGACCCCGAGAGGAAGAAGAAAGGACAAACAAGCTAGGAGAAAATGTTTGCAAACCGCGTCTCTGACAAAGAGCATATCTAAAACCTATGAAAAGCTTTCAAAACGAAACAGTAAAATAACAAGCAATCCAATTAGAACATGGGCTAAAGACAACGTCAGACTTTGCAAGGAAGAGGATATGCAGATGGCAAATAAGCACATGAAAAGATGTTCAATGTCATTAGCCATCAGGGAAATGCAAATTAAAGCCACAATGAGATATCACTACACGCTTACAAGAATGGTTAAATAAAAAGGAGTGATCACACCAAATGCTGACAAGGGACAGGACACTGGACCCTTCATACATTGCTGGGGGGGGGGGGTGTAAAACGGTGCCGCCCTTCTGGAAAACCTCATAACAAAACTAAGTCTACGTTTATTATACAGCCCAGAAATTGCACTCTTGGGCATTTGTCCCAGAGAAATAAAAGTGTATATATACTAGTACACAAAAACCTTATTTCTAATAGCCCCAAACTGGAAAAAACAACAAAATATACTTCGGCAGGTGAATGAATAAAGCAATTGTGGTACATCCATATCATGGACTAGTACTCAGCAACAAAAGGAACAAACTGTTGATGCACTCAAAAACTTGGGTGGATTTCAAGGAAATTATGCTGAGAAAGAAAAACCAGTCTCAAAAGATTATATACTGTAAGATACCATTTATGTAGCATTCTTGAAATGGCAAAATTATAGAGATAAAGAAGAGATTTATGGTTGTGGACAGTGGGGTGGGAGAAGGGCAAGAGGAATTGCTCAGTATCTTGACTACCATAGTGTGTACATGAATCTACACGTGTGATAAAATTGCACAGAACTACACACACACACACACACACACACACACACACACACACGGCCGTAAAACTCATGGAATCTGAGTAAGGTTGGCTGATTGTATTTTGTCTACTTCCTGTTTGAGAAACTGTTCTATACTATAGTCGTGAGAAGGAATCAGGACCTTTCTGTACTATTTCTTACGAATACATGTGAATCTCCAATTATATATATATATATAAAAAGTAAACAGTGGTTAGAGCGTCTTGGGTTTAATTCCAGGCCCTAGTTGGGGTGCAAACAAGAGGCAACCAATCAACGTCTCTCTCTCACATTGATGTTTCTATTTCTTCTTCTCTCCCCTCTACTCTCTCTAAAAATAAAAAGTCAATGAAAAATACCCATTGAGGATATCCAATAAGGATTAAAAAGAGAAAGAGACAGACAGGGGGTGGGGGCTTGTTGCCTTTGGAGAGCCATTTATGTTGCCATAAGTAATATACAAGAGTCCCTGTTTAACCCTCCCCTCCCACTTCTGGCGGGTATTTGGATGCCCAGGAAAACAAGGAGGGAATCTCTTGCAGAGAATTCTGACTTCTGCTGTGCAGAGAGCTGCCAGCGCCACACCCCTCTCTGAGCCTCATTGGCATTTCAAGCGGAAAGTGCCTGGGTTGGCATTTGAATTGTCTGATGGGCAGGGACTATACTCAACTAATTAAGGGCTCTTGAAGTTATGAATTAGACTAAGTGTCACTCAAAGGCCGAAACCAACAATTTTGGTCTTCACGCAGGGCTCAATCACAGGGTCTTGTCCTAAGTGCTCCCTCCATGGGGCTGAGCTGATGGAGCCTGGGCTCTCCCAGGCACAGAGAATACTGACTTTGGTATTGATTATTTGAACTAAAAAATGGGGTTAGGCACTGAATAAATATTTGCTCTTGCCTGAATTATCTACTTGACTTTGGCCATGAAGATCTTGTTTTGTATCTAGAGTAATTAGCACAGTACAAGGTGTTTATTAAATGCTCACTGATTGGTAACAATACCCAAACATTTCTTATTCTATGCCCCAGTCCGTGTACTAGACCTATGGCATGCCTTATCTTATTTACCTCACAACCACCTCCGCATTTTACAGTTGGAGAAAATGAAGTCCAGGGGTATTGTTTACTTGTTTAGAGTCACACAGCTGGTAAGCGACAGAGCTAGGATGTGAAGCCAGGTGGCCTGTGTTGCTCTGCTCTCAATCCCGGCCCTTGGAATTTATGTGTACAAAATGGCAGTTTAAAGATGCATGGTTTAGGAAGAAAGTGACTCAGTGACAGGAATTATGGGATTCCAGAAAAACCAACTAGCTTTGGGGATACTGAAGTTATTTCCAGATCCCTCCCTGGCAACCTCCCCTCATTCAGCTGCTCTGACTTCTCTCTCACTCCTGGTCTAGCCCAGGAGTCAGAATCCCTCACCCATGCAGGTGTCTGCTTCCTCATGCGGAAGAGGGGAGTGGGCTTTCAGGTGCCTCCGATGTTCTGACTCCTGCCCTCAATTCACGGACGGCGTGGAAGGGGCACTGGGAGATCTGGCCGCCTGTGGTGAGCAGAAGGGCCAAGCCTCTAGGACACAGGCTGCCTGGTCTCCAATCAGAACCTCATCATGCCAAAGCTCTCTGTTCTCTCAACCTGCTTGTTGAATTCTTCCATGAAGTGACCAAATTCTCTCCTGCCTTAACAGAAAGCGCTTGCTCAGCCTCCTGTGGGCACCAAGAACATCTAGTGCTTCTATCAGCACCGGCTCCCTTAATTCAATGTTATCCATTCGACGTGAACATTGTCTCACAACGTGCCATAGGCTGGAGAAAGCACCTGCCTGGAATGAACTGTCCAATTAGCTTTATCTTCTCCGGGCAACGGAATCCTGGTTCAACCTTTCTTCTTTTCCCCTTTTCTCTCTTCCTTCCCCCCTTTCTTCCTTACGTCTTCCTTTCTTCTTTCTTTCTGTTTTTTTTTTCTTCCCTTCTTTCTCTTAGCTTTCCTTTGCTGGCCCAGTCTTCATTTTTAATCAACATTTTATTCACTCATTTATTTTTAAATCTTCTCAAGAAGCAATACACCCATATTCACACACAGCAAAGTACACACATTTATTCATTTATTTTAAAAACATAGCCAATAAGGACTTATTAAAAGAATCAGAAAATACAAATCAGTAAAACTCAAAAGTAAAATCCACCTGGCTAGCTTTGCTGAAGTGAAACAGACATGCACTGGGATTAAACTGGGTCTGGTGCTCGGTGCTCAAAGTGGACCCACCACTCGGTCTGACACCGCGCAGTGGAAGGATTACTTTTTTATGGAATAATAGACTTGGTTTAAAGATTTAAGCAGGTAGCGTAAATCATCATGGTGTTCTGAGGCAATGAATATGGAGGACCTTTCAATATTAGAGAAAAAGACGGGCAACGCCGATAAGGCGGGGCGCTGCCTGGCAGAGCAGGAAGCCTGGTGTGTGTGTGTGTGTGTGTGTGTGTGTGTGTGTGTGTGTGCGTGCATGCTGTCAGTCAGCCTGGATCTGAGTCCACCTGCTGTTTAGAAACTGGGTGGTACTGGGCCAGTTGCATGACTTCTCTGAGCCTCAGTTTCTTCATTTGTAACATGGAGAGAGGATCATCCCTAACTCACAGGATTGGTTAAGAGCTGAGGGAAATAATAATGTGAAAGTGCTTTAGGAACCACAGGGAATCAAAAGCATATACATTTTTTTAACCTCTTTTAATAACTTCTAATATCTTGCTGGCTTTCCTACTGCTATTCCATATTCAGCTAGTGGAAAAACAATCACTCCCAGTTTTTCTTCTGTATTTGTGTTTTGTAAATCATCCTCTGTCCTACGTGTTTGCAATTTGGGGTTTCTGCCTCTAAATCAGAATAAAATTCGGATTTATTGGGCTATTTTTCTAAATGACCAATGTCATATAAAAAGTCATTCCAAATTTTCTGGAGCAATAATCATTCCATTTGATTTAGTATCATCTCCAAATGTGATAAATGTGTCCTTAATTCCTTCCCCCATGTTTGGCTGCCTTTTTTCAGCTTTTCTCCCTCCCTTCTCTTTCAAAATAAACAGCCCTTGTTTTCTAAGAAGTACCCTTCAAAGAAGCAAAACAAGCTGCAACCTTATATTTTCATCTCATGCCATGTGCACTAGCCCCAGGGGTCCCGGACAGAACCTGGATGGGGCTCCTGGTTTCCATGAGGTCACGTGGCCTTAGGGGTCCCAAGAAAGAACACAGATGGGGCTCCTGGTTCCCATGAGGTCAGGTGGCCCCAGGGGTCCCAGACAGAACCTGGATGGGGCTCCTGGTTTCCATGAGGTCAGGTGGCATGATGCTCCAAATCGCTCATTTCCTGCCTGGGTATTCCAGACAAGCATTTAAACTTTCTGTCAAGTTTAGGGTGACAATGCTTACACGGTAGAGCTATTGTGAAAATGGAATCAGATAATGTATGTAAATACATTGGGAACAGAGTAGCTATTTGATAAATGTCAGTTCTTTATGCCAACGTGCCCCTCCCGCAACCAAGTTCCTCCAAAAAAGTAGCCTCTCTTGTAGGATCACGGCCTCTTCACTTGATGGTAATACATCTTGCCTTTCAAATCAATTACAGACAGAGCACTTTACAAGATGCAAAATGCTTTTCTCTCCATTATCTCATTTGAGTCTCATAACCACGGGGCATGTCTCCCCTGGAGATGAGGGATGAAGGCTGAGATGAGGTGCCCTGCGAAGTTGCACGCAGCAGTTGAGGCGCTTCCTCTGTAAGCTGGGAAGCTGGGACGGTTCTCTCTCACTTGCAGAGGAAGGAGTTTATAAACACACAAGCTCTGATATTTCCTGGGGGTCATTAGGGCAGCCGAAGCTAAAATCTAATCAGGAATTTTTCCAGACCCGCCCAGCTCTGCCCAACCAGTTGTAAGTGTAAGGTTATTGGAACAAGAAATGAGACTTGGAAGAAAGATGAAGACCAGGGACTGGGAACTGCCAGATTATGGGGGGACAGATGAACGTTTTCTGGAAGCCAACATGCATGACAAGTGAAACACTTTTAAGTCAGTAACAGGTCACTTCTCCTCAATTCGGAGGAGTGTGGTGCCAAGGAAGGCGGTGGGCTTTGGAGTTACACCCATATGGTGCAAATACCAGCTCTGTAACTTTGGGTTCTTAGGCCTTGAGCTCCTCTGTAAACTGTGGACAGGACCACTGAGAGAACCAAATGGCAGAGCAGTGGGCTTTGGAGGCTGAGTCCTGGGTCTTCCACCTGCTGAGGGGCCCTGGCAAGTTTACACAGTCTCTGCACTCAACTTTCCTCCTCTGTAACATGGGACAACAACAGTGACCCCCTCAGAGTTATAGTGAGGACTGAATGAAAGGTGGGCAGAAAAGAACTAAAAAGAAGAGCTGGTGCATAGAAAGAACTAAGAAAGATGAGCGAAGGGGTAGGTAGCGTGGCCATGTGGCTCCCTCTGCTGCGTGCTAGCGTGTGACCTTGAGCTAGCGACATCCTCGTGTCTCAAGCTCCTTGTCTTAAAATGGGAATAATAGTAATAATATGTGCCTTGTGGGTTTGGAAATAGGGTTAAGTGAGAAATTATATGTAAAGTGTTTGGAAGAGCAGCTGGCACTTAACAAGTGCTCTATAGATGCTCATTGTTGCCAGCTTAGATGGTTTTTCCTTTCCCTTTCTCCTGTCTGTAGGATTCCTGCTCCTGTCTGGGTGAAGGGAGTCTGCACTGAAGGCTGACGGAGAGACTGAGGGGGCTGGCGAGGCCTCTGCGTGCCCGGAACTCCGGCCTGCCTCCTCTCCACGGCTCCGGCCTTGGGCCCTGCCTCCTCAGCGTGGCCCAGGGGCCTGTGGGGCCCCATTTCGGAGCTGGCTTTGCGGCCAGGCAGCCCTAATCTGTCCCTTGAGCCACACCAGAGTCTCATTAAAACGTGCCCCATAAATGTTAAAAAATTTACACATAAAAAAATTCCATGCATGAAACTGAAACCATAGGTTTTACAGCCTCGGTTCGAAATCTTGCATAATATATAAAACCTTGGCCCTGCACTGGGGGCCCGTAAATCAGATTTTATAAAACAAAAAGCTTCTACTTTTCAAAGGGGTTTGGGGAACTTGCAAATTTTACAAACTTTACCAACTGCCAGTCAGAGGGGGTTGGACCCGAGCGGGGGACCGGGGGGCAGGTAAGAGAGAGGCCTGGTGAGCACAGGGCGGGAGTGGGGATTGGCGTGGAGAGTGGCTATGGCACTAACTGGGGGCATCCCAGCCTAGCCACCAGCGTCGGAAAGGGGAGGTAGAGAGGGTCAGAGTGTGGGGATTGGGGGAGACCTGGTGGGGGTCCTCTTTTTAAAAATATATTTTTATTGATTTCAGAGAGAGGAAGAGAGAAGGAGAGATGAAAACCTCAATGATGAAAGAGAATCATTGATTGGCTGCCTCCTGCACGCCTCCTCCTGGGGATCAAGCCTGCAACCTGGCATGTGCCCTGACAGGGAATCGAACCCTGACTTCCTGGTTCATTATGTCGAAGCTCAATTGCTGAGCCACAGCGGCTGGGTGGGGGGTACTCTTAGGAAGTAGGACTCTATTGTCCCAGGGAGAAGGGAGGGGTGATGCAGTGGAGGGAGAGCATATGAGGAGCCATAGGCTGGTCCTGGTCCTCAAGTAATTTCCCTTCTCTGGACTGTGCTCTCTCATCTGTACATGGACTTGCTTCTTTCCACAGCTGTGTCTCCTCGTGTGCAGTGGGAGCAGCTGGCTCCCAGGAAGGGCAGTGCCCTCAGAAACTGCAGTCTGGGGACCTCTCTGGTCTTTGGGCAGCTCCAGGAGAGCTCAGTCAGCGTTCCCATGGGAACCTGTCCAGGACACTTTCTGGGAGGAGGGGAAGGTACTGCATGCAAATTGGTGTTGTTTTTGGGGGGGGGGGAAGGGGCAAGCGCAGCTAGAGGTGGGAGGAGTCATGCCCAGTGGTGGGCTTGGTGGGGCTGGGGGGTCATGGAGAGGGATCAGAGCTTGAGATCCCAGGGTGGGACAAAGTTTTGGGGACCTCCGTGTCCTCCTGACAATTTCATCTGTGAAAGTCAATATTCAAGGGCAGAAGAAAGCCGCCCTGACACGCACATATATATAAAATAAATCTCTCAATTATCTCAGCTCATTGGCTCGGGGTCTCTCATTTTATGTCCCTGCTCTGCTGCGCAGTATATCTGTCCGGATAAAGAGTTACAGTCCGTTGGGCTACGTGTGCGGGGTTGTAAAAAATACAGATGCCAGATTAACTGGCTGTGGCACTCGGCAGCTGATTGAGCTGATAATGACGCGATCTGACCTTTTTCTAATTTCTAATTATGTGCATCTTGGCTGCGCTGGCTACATGATTCCTGTTCTAATGACAGCTCCTGTGGTTGGCCTCTTCCTCCCGCTCCCTACTGCAAGAGGGCGGCGAAGGGCACTGCTTGGCTCCCCAAGTAAAGTTTTCGGGAGGCGGGGCTGGGAGGCTAGAACGCCTTGGCGTAAGGATACTGCACTTGAGACGAACCTTCTGGATGGTATGCGTTCTTAAAGGCCATTTAGTTCCACAAGCCATCTCACTCGTGTGTTTTTTACAGTCACTGGAGATGGGTGTATTGGATCTACAGGCAAGGAAATCGAGCTTCGAAGCAGTGAAGTCAGCAAAGCCGCACAGATGGTGAACAGGGAAGCCGGCTCCGGGCTTTCATCTCTAGGTGCTCCTCCAACTGTCCCCATGGGAACAACTGACCCATCATTGGGGGATACTTTGTAAAGTAGATGGTTGTCTAACCACTATTCGGTATACCCGATAATAATACGAAATAATACTGAATGTAAACTGTAATTTAAAATATTTTAAATCACAGAAAAAAATAAAATAATTGATTGACCAGGAGTGTGGCTACTCATCTGGGTAAATCAGACCACGTGAGGGGTGGGATGTCCAAGGACGACTCCACCAACCAGACCACTCCCAGTCCGGTGACCTGAGGGCTGGGGCCACCGGGGCAGCTTCTACAACACCCACTTCCCCTGGGCAGGCTTGGCACATGGCAGGCCCTTAACCAAGGTTTGCTGGACTGAATCAGAACTCTGAATACGTGAATGAGCAGACCTGGAGACACAGGGAGTGTTGGCAAGGGGAGCATGGAGCCGGACACTTGCTGGCATGTCCAGGCTGCACAGAGCAGCAGGCTGCAGTGATGACCTGGGTAACACACTGGGTTTGAAAGCCTGATCTCCTGCGTCCCCCTAAATGGGCAGGACATCCGCGGGCCTCCTCCTCAATAGGACTGTGTCTCCAGGTCTCTCCATCTGCTGATGTGCTTGAATGTGCCTGTCCCCTCACCCTCCACACTGCAGCACACTGGCCTGGCGAATGACTAACGTGCCAGGACTCCAGCCCTCAGAACCACTGCCCCAGGCATTCTGGGTGCCACGACCCCCCTCTCCTCCTGGCTGCATGGCAAGAGGCTGGAGGGGATGCATGTGTGCAGCGGGCAGAGACCAGAGAAGGGGAGAGCTTAGGCAGCCAGACCTGTGCCTGCAGCTCTTGGGTTAGGGACCTTAGAAATGGTTCTCAGTGGCTAGAGGACCATCTAGGGCCTGGCCCACAGTGGCACACAACACCTTGTGCTGAATGAATGAAAGGATCATTTCTAGGGCACTGGGAGGGACCACAGGCGATGGAGAAGCTAGCCGGGGTGGGGAGGGAGGGTCTTTACCAGATTGTCCAGTTCTGGGTCATCGCTGAAGAAGGGTTTGTGCTCCTGCTCCTGCTGGTGGACAAAGTTCTCGATGTCCACGTCAAAGCTGGCGGAGGTGATGCACTCCGAGCCCTGGGTGGCCTGTTCACATTTCTCAAACAGCAGCGTCAGAAGCGGGAAAAGAGGGTGCCTGTGGGGACAGCAAGAGCTCACACATGCGCACAGAAACCTGCGGCCGGCTGGGCTCAGAAGCCGTGAGGGCCCCTTCCCCATGCTCCCCGCACTTCTTCTCCCAAGGCCCCCACTCCTGAGATCGCCCCCAGTCCCCACGGTCAGCCCAGATGGCAGCAGTTCACGCCCTGCTGGGAAGACCCAGTCTCCCATCCCTGGGCGTAGAGGGCGATCTCCTCCCTACCGGCGCCTGCCTTTTCTCTTTGGTAAGATAACCTGCGTGGGTATCTGATGAGGGTGAGGGGTGTAACCCTTCAGAGAAGTAGGTGTCCCTTTCTGGTTTAAGGTCAACCCAAGAAGGAAGTGTGGGTAGCATCCAGACAAGTCCCGACCATGAACATTAGCGGTTGGTCAGACACCCATTCTCAGCTGTCTGGAGCCAGCTGAGGGCAGTGCCTGTGTGTCTGTGAGTGTTTACAGGGGATGAGCGTGAGCCTGAATTCTGGTTGCACATGGCGGGCAGGTGTCTCCACCTGCTCTGCATCTGTTCGCTGACTCAGTTCAGGCCAGACACCCAATCACAGGAATATCACCTCCCTGCACTTTCCCATCATCCCACACCTAGCACATCCGTAACCACCTGATTATCTGCATCGTATTTGCTCACTGTTGTCCTCCAGGACCGTCCCTGTCTTAATGAGCCTTGTATCCTTAGGGTCTTGCCCTGCATGCTCATAGCAGGCACTTAATACTCAGTGACGGACAATGAATTAGGGAATGAGGAGCATGTGAGTGAGCGGGTGGTATGTGTGTGATGTATTCTGTAAGCTGAGGGCTTACCTCGCTGGCTCTGTGGGTCTTGGTGAAGACGCCACCCTCTCTGGGAAGTTCCTCTGACTGCCCCTCCCTCACACTATGCTGATGGCTCCCTGAGCTCTTTGCTTTATCACCTGCCTTCCTGACTAGAATATGAGCTGCATAAGGGCAGGACGCAAGCCCACCTTACTCACCACAGTCAGTTCGGAGTCTAGAGGAGGCATGTGGACCCCAACAACTATTTGCTGAATGCATATATGTTATGCGTGCACACCTGTGTGCACACATAAGTACATATCACTCTTATTTCTCTGCAGCATGTGTGAATGGCTATGTCTTAACTCCCAGTATGTGTGCATATGTTTGCACGGGTTGTTGACACTGGACCTGGAGGCCCCTCCTTCCCATGGTGGTCCCCGAAAAGCATCTGAACCGCCCCCCCCCTCTGGTCTCTTTCTCAGTCCCCTGGGACCATACAACCTATCTCTTTCTTTTTGATTAAGCTCTGCCTGCTGGGAGAGGAGGAAGCATGTGTCAGGCCTGGCTCCTGGGCCTCTGCGAGAGGGGATGCTCTGGCCAGCACTGTCCAGTAACATTCCTGCCACATGGACATGTTCTACATGGTCTGCCCTCCAACACAGAGCCACTAACTAGTCGAAGTCAAGGGGCATTTAAAATATGACTGTTGCCCTGGCTGGGTGGCTCAGTTGGTTGGAGCATCGTCCTGTATACCAAAGAGGTGCAGGTTCAATTCCTGGTCAGGGCACATACCTAGGTTGTGGGTTCGATCATGGTTGGGGCGCATATGGGAGGCCGCAGATCAATGTTTCTATTTCACATCAATGTTTCTCTCTAAAAATCAATAAACACATATCCTTGGGTGGGGGTTAAAAATGATGACTTGTGCCTAGGACACTGAGTTTTTTTACTTTATTTAATTTTAACTGATGTTAATTTAAACAGCCTCATGTCGCTGGTGGCTGCCACACTGGAAAGCACAAAACTTGAAAATACACTGGACGGTGCTCCCCCGGCACACTGTGATCAAACACAATGCAAGGAGGACTGACGACCAGCCTCACTGTGCTGGCCGGTGGGGGGACCCTCCCAGCCTGTCCACTCTGGGGTTCTCATACTTCTAGGTGCTTAGCCCCCCATATATGCTGGCTGTTCTCCCCGGGCTCAGGGGCAGTGGGGGGAGGAGTCAGGGCCCATTTCAGGTGGGCTGCTTGGCTCGCAGGGCCTGCCCTGGACACTGCCTCCCCACCTTGTTTTCAGAGCTGATGCATCAACAGCTGGCCTGCAGGCTGGGTTTTTGTCTGCAGGGAAAAAAGGGTCAATATCTGAATGTGGCCCATCTGTGGCCCCAAATCTCTAGAAGACCTATGCAGCCCCCCAGGAAGCCGACAGGGAAAACCGCGGCTCGCTTCGCCGTCGGCTAAAACAAAGAGCGAGCAGGTGAAGGGTTAAACTCCAGCGTAAGTCTTCATTTGCAGCCACTAATGCCGCAGCATATTATGGTCTAATCTAAGCTGATCCCAGTTTAATGCAAGCCTCTCCTGGCCCTGCGTGGAATACCAAAGGAAGCCGCGGCGGCTGTGATTTAAGCAGAGCTCGCAGCGCTTTAGCTGAGGGACACGAAAGGCAAATTCCAGACGGTGTTATGAATTATTGCGCCTGATGAACCTTCCTACTCTCAACAGATGCCTGCTGCCATTTAAACAGCCACTAGATCAATTAGGAATGAAAGGCACAAATCGACTCTGTACAAGGGCACTAAATTACCAGGAACTAATAATCCGCAGCGCTGTGCCAGGTGGTGGGTGCACCCCGCCGGTCACCGCTGGTTCCCTTCTCTCGTCGGAGGGGGGTGGGCAGCTGCTGAACGAAGACGGGGCGCCTGTGTGCACGTGTGTGTGTGCACCTGTCATCGAGGCCAGTGGGAGTGTTGTGTACATGTGCTCTTGCGTGTTTGCATTGTGTGCACACACAGTGTGGGATGTATACAGTACGTATGCATGTGGGTTGTGTGTTTCAAGTTGGGGTGCAGATTTTGTGTTTGGTGAATGGAGTGTGCATGAGCCCTACATTGTGGGCAGTGTGTGTGTATGTGCCATGTGTTGTGTGTGTGATCTGGGCGGGGATTCAGTATTCTGTGTACACAGCATGAATAGCGTGTGGGGTAGGGAAAGAGGGATCTGCTGGTGATTGCATCCCTCACATACTTGCACTAGAGTTGGGATGGGGATGGGAGGGTGGTCCCCTCTGCCACTGTCCTTGCCCCTGCATGGAGGAGAGTGATCAGGGAGGGCCCCTCTGAGGAGGCGACATTTAAATGAAGCCTGAATGATGAGGAGGCAGTCATGCAAAAATCAGAGGGAGAGGCTTTCGGCAGAAAAAGCAAAGCGCCTGAGATAGGAATGAGCCTGGTAACAACATCCAGACGATGTGGCTGGAGCAGGATAGTCAGGAGGGGGTTGAGGGAGGTGAGGTTGGAGAGGTGAACAGGACTCAGATCACAGTCTCAGATAGAGCTGGGCCTTGGATGGAGTGCAGGTACGGGGGCGGCTGGAGGCCTTGTCATGTACACTGGGCCACCGCACAGATCCTTTTCATAAACCTCTCACTTCCAGGCATCAGATCTCCCCAGAATGTGTGTGGGGGGCATATTTGGGGGTGTTTTCTAGGGGCTCCTGCTATCTCTCAGAAGAAGGAAACATACTTCCCATCCCCCCCAAATTAATGAGGGCCACGGAGCACAGAGCAGGCTCCCGGAGGCTGGCATGGCTGCTTCTCTCCAGTCTCTCCTGACCAGAGCCAAACTCTCAGCTCCAAACCCTCCCTTCTCACACCCCACCCTCTCAGGCTCCTTGCTGGTTTCCACCTACCTCTCCCCCAGGTCCTTGAGCCCAGGAGATCAGATGGCATCTGAGCTCAGCCACAGGTTTCACATCACTACACCAGGGTAGGGGCTGCCTGTGGCTCCCCTGCTCTATCTATCTGGATCCCTCTGTAAATCCAGACTGTCCCCTGCTACCTCAAGCATAGGGACCGCTGAGACACTGCATCACCCCTGAGAACCAGATCAGCTTCCCAGTGACTCAGCAGGGTCTGTGGCTGCAGTCACTAGGCTTTTCCAAGGCTGTTCCCAGCCCAGAGCCCAGCCCCTCCCCAGCTGCCCAGCCTACAGCTGTCCAACTAAGGGTGGGCCTGAATTTCTAAGCTACCCCCCAACATCACTGCCTGCGGCTGGAGATGAGGCTGGCAGCCCTAATGCAGGCATGGGGAGGGACAGGATGGGGTGACTAGGGCAGGAACCCCGAGAGCTGGGTGTCTTGGTCAGCAGGGACATGAATGTCCCTGTGTGTGCAGGCATGGAAGGGGAAGAAGGGTTTCCAGGGAGACACGGGATATGGCCCCTGAGCTTCAGTGTGTCCTGGTGTTGCTGTCCAGATCTCCCCCATCAGAGAGATAGAAGTAGGGACCTGGAAACTCGGTCCCAGGCCCGGAAGATGAGGAACAAGATGTGAGAGATGGCCGCTGGATTTTATTTCCAGAGGACACCTGACCTCCAGAGGAGCTCACCTGCTCTCGCTGCTCTCTCCCCTCTTCTCCCTGTCGCCTCCGCCTGACCGCCCCCTCCACCCCAATCTCTCTTAAGCCGTTCAAAATTTGGAGGAAATAAATCTCACCGCTCAATTCAGGGAGAGCTTGAGCCTCGTCAGTGCAGAACAAATAGAAGGAGGGAACCTGCATGACATTTCACTGAGGAAGAGAGGTCGTTTCCAGCCACTAATAAAAAGGATTTGACACAGACTAATAAAGAGAAATGAATTTCTCTAATGGCCTAATTTAGCACACTCAGCACTGTGCCCGCTCCTGGGCGCCGGGAGGGGGGGCCGAGCCCCAAGCAGGGAGCTGCATGGCTCCAGGGCGGGCAAGAAGAGATGATCTCAAATAACATTTTATTATTTCTTTTTTCTTTTTCAAGTCCCCACCCCCACCCCACCCTCATCACCTCTCCCAGGAGCATCTGAACCAAAATCAAGCTCAAGATACGCACTTCCTGTTAACAATCCAGGGAAGCGGCCTCTCGCAGCCTCGCAGCCCTGCGCTGGCTGCAGCAGTGATTAAACCCGATACGTTGATTTCTACAGGGGTTTAAGCCATCGTTTGGTTTAATTACCTCTGACATTTCTGCCTTTGTGTTTTTTACATCACCCCAATTCACCGGCCTGCAATGCCCAGTTTGGGGCCAGGAGGTAGAGGAGCAGCCCCCGACACCCTGGCCCCCAAATTGGGCAGGATTTGGGCTGAAGCCCCAGTGGAGGTGAGTGTCACCCTCTCTGTTAGCAGCAGAGAGGCAGGGACCCCTTGCTGAACCCCAGTTTTCCTTCAGCGCAAGGTGTCACACTCACACACACACATACACACATACACACACATGCCCTCACACAGATGCACACACGTGCACGCACACTGGTAAGGCTTCTGAGCGCATCCATGAGCACGTGGGCTTCAGCACAGCCCCCTTTAGCTCTCCCCACCTCCTGACAGGTGTTCTTAACCTAAACTGCTCTTAACCCTAACATTTTCAAAGACCCCTGGGATGGAAACCATGACTTCCTGGTAATTCTCATCCTCATCCCTGACTTAATTCCCCTGTTAGGGTGAGGCTTATTTCCTTTTGTTAAAAGGACTCAAGAAAAGGCAAGAGGACCCTTTTCTCCTTCCCTTCCTTCCTCCTCGGACCACCAAGGTTAAATTGCTTTTAAACATTTCTTCCTGCATAGAGGATCAGAGACAGAGAAGCAGAGGCAGGAAAAAAGAAGGAATGCAAGAAAGAAAAAAAAAGAAGGCAAAAACACAGAGCTTTAGAGAGGCTAGGATGCAAAGAATACGAGAGACAGGGATGGAGAAGGGATATGTGGACGGAAACAGCGCTGCAGGCTGGGGGCAGGGCTGGCCGCATGCGGGAGACATTAGTGCTGGTTCTCTTTCTGGGTGATAAACCTTGTGATTCACAGTCATGCCACTCCATCACTCCGGAGCCTCTCAGCCATCCCTTCCCTCGTGACCTTGGCCGGGACTGCAGACCTCAATTATGGGTCCAGCCAAGTGTGTGGCAGCTTGCCTGGCTGTCCACCTTCTCCCCCTGGGACTGACCTTGGAGCCCCAGGCTGTCCTGCACCTCATCTCCCAGCCCAGACTCATCGGCTGGGGAAGAGGCAGACAGGGGACGCCAGGGCAGCGCTGACCCCTCCCTGGGCCCTGGTTGCTTCTTCCATTGAGGGTACAGCCCCTCAGCCCTTCCAGGCTGGGATGAGGGTAGACGGTGGTCCAGAGCGTGGACTGTATGATAGGAGAGCCACATTTCTGGGTGGAAATTTCAGGGGGACCAGACAAGGTCTGGGCCCGACTACCACAGAGGACATCAGTCTGCTGGCTGCTGAGGTGGCAGGAGCGGGCAAGCAGCAACCAGGCCGGCGGCTCTCCAGCTCCCGACCGAGTCTGCACTGACGCACGTGGAGGTCTCCAGCTGCCAAAGGGCCACCAACTGGAAACTGGGCTCAAGGGCTGGAACCCTGATCGTCTTTTTCTAGAGCCCAAGGTCAGAGGTCACTGGGATCCCAGAATCAGAGGCAATGCCCCAGAGCCAGTTTCCAGGGCGGCCTGCTGCCCCTTTCCTGGGCATCTCTCCACTGCCAGAGGCCCCTTACAAGTATTCACTGTGAGAACTGTCGCCATGTTTCTCCTGGAGGCTGAGGGAATCAATAAGCACCCTCAGACGAACACGCGGCATTCACAGTGTGGCCTCATTTTCAGTGTGTCCCCTCAACAGACTCCCAGGACGCGGTGGATGGACAGAGAGCAGGTGGCCCCCGGCCCCGTATCTGCACAATCCCCCTTCACCAGCTCAGGCAACCAGACTCCTGGGGCTCCTGCTGGTCCTTCCGCCTCAGCTGCCTGCCCCTGGGTCTCTACCTGTCCTTCCAGTCATCTGAGAATCCAGCTCTGAGTGCCATCCCGGCTGCGCAGGCACCTGGAGGGCGTCTCCAGCCAGAGGAAGCGCTACCTCCTCTGAACCATCAGGGGTGCTTCAGGGTTTCCACCCGGACCGCCTCCTCCTTTAGGGCGAGAAGCTGGGAGCCCTGAAACGAGTCTAGACTTTGGGGTCACATAACTGTGTGACTGAGGGGCAAGTTACTGAGTTTCTCTGAGTCTCAGGTTCCTTTTTCTGTTGTTAATCTTCACCTGAGGATATTTTTCCCATTGATTTTCAGAGAGAGTGGAAGGGAGGGGTAGAGACAGAGAGAAAAACATTGATGTGAGAAGGACACAGCAATCGGTTGCCTCCCACACGCACCCGGACCAGAGCCAGAGATCGAGCCTGCAACTGACCAGCATTGAACCCAGGACCCTTCAGTCCACGGGCCGACACTCTATCCACTGAGCCAAACCGGCGAGGGCTCCCTTTCCTTCTTTCTAAAGCAGGGACACCACCACCACGCAGGTACCTGTAAGGGTTCGGGGAAGAAGCATGTGGAGTGCCTGACGCTTAGCAAGCTGCTTCTTTTCCCTGGAAGAGGAAGTGTGTGGGCACCTTTTTGATTCAGAGCAACACTGACACCGTCCGCTCCAATCAATTTATATTCCCACCTCCGTTGACTCACGTGGCAGGGACAAGCCCACATGCCAACTCAAATAGAGGTACAGAGAGGGGAACAGAGGCCACGTGCAATTGATCAGAAACTCAGACCCTCCTTTTTTAACCAGAACAGCACTGCCAGTCAGCATTCATTTTTATTTCCCTTGGGACACATTCTACTGGCTGTAGCTGTGTGCACAGATCTGTCTTCCTCACTGCATGCTGAGCTCCTCCGGGCCATGCCCGTCCTCTTTTTGAATATCCAGGGGTCAGGCACAGTGCCTGGCACACAGCAGAGGCTCAGTAACTATTCGGTGAATCGATGCATGGGAATGAGTGAGTGAATAAAGAAGCCCCGACTGCGAGAATGAAGGTTCCAAGACACAGTCCGGAACTTCTTTCCGGCTCAGAATCCATTCCTGCTGGGGTACTGGGATCAGATACTGCCATCTGGCAGTTTCTAGCCACAGTTACTACAAAAAGATTTGCCTGCTTTGGGCTCTGCTGGGGTGTGTGTGGGGGGGTGGGCTGGCAGGGTCTTGGAGGGAGGGGGTGATGTGGAGGCGGTGCCTGCCCAGCCCTCCACTCCTCGCGCTCAAAGGCACCAGATGGAGAGAGCGGAGTGGGGTGGGGGAGCAAGCCAGCAGCTCCTGTGGATGTATTTTTACTTCAGGTGTGACGCTGACACCGTGCGGGTGTATTTTTAGTCCTGCCCAGTGGGCGGTGTTAGCCTGGGTTGTCTTGGAGAGGACTTCTTGTTGCTAAATTGGAATTGCATCGGCTGGGGTCCCAGGGCCCCAACTGTCGCTCCTCCCCAGGTGGTGGACAGCTCTATTCCCGGCAAGTGTGGCCCAGGGCTGGCCACAGTGGGCTCTGCCCGCTCCCTTCACACACACACTCACACACACACACCCCTCCCTCCTGGCACATTTTAAAAAATGTGAAATCTCAACAAAGGGATAATGTTAAGGCTAGTCTTCAAGGACAAGAATACCAAGAACCTAAAACCTGAGACCTGGTAGGATCTCATGTCCAGCCCCTTCATTTTTTTTTTTCAGTTTTATTGAGAAATAGTTGACACACCTCACTGTATAAGTCTAAGGTGCACATCATGATGGCTTGACCTACATATATTATGAAATGACTAGCACAGTCGGCTCAGCTAACATCCATCTCCTCATAGAAATATAATGAAAAGACAAGAAAAATGGGGGAAATGCTCTTTGCGATGAGAACTCAGGATTTACTTTCTTAGCAACTTTCCTGTGTATCACACAGCAATGCGGCTATAGTCATCCTGCTGTACGTTACATCCTGGTTCTTATTTATCTTATAACTGGAACCTTTTCACCTTTGACCACCTTCCTCCAATTTTCCCTCCTGCTCCTGGGAACCACAAGTCTGATCTCTTTATCTAGGAGTCTGATTTGTTGGTTGCTGGTATTTTTTTAGAATCCACTGGTAAGTGAGATCAAACAGTATTTGTCTTTTTCTTTCTGACTCATTTCACATAGAACAATGCCCTCAAGTTCTGTCCATGTGGTTGTAAATAGTAGGTTTACCTAATTTTATGGCTGAATAATGTTCATACATATTGCTTCCATGTCTCGGCTATTGTAAAAAATGCTCTTATGAACACAGGGGTGCGGATAGCTTTTTGAGTTAATTTTTTGTTTCCTTTGACATATACCCAGCAGTGGAATTGCTGGATCATATGATAGTTTACTTTTTTGAGGATCCTCCACACAGTTTTCCACAGTGGCTGCACCACTTTACAATCTCACTGACAGTGCAGGAGGGTCCCTTTCTCCACATCCACGCCAGCACTTCCCGTCTCCTGATTTTTTGATGACCAGCCCCCACATTTTAAGGAGAGATAATGGAGGCACAGAAAGTATCTTCCCTGAGGGTAGGCAGCTAGTGTGAGCCAGTCAGAGCTCCTATCCAAGTCACCAGAGATGCCACCAGTCCCTAAGAGAGAGAGAGAGCACTTCGGGGGAAAGGACGGCGTGGAAAGGGGAGCTCTGTCCACGGTGCCCTGGTCGCTGGCAGGCACTCTGAGTTACAAAGTGCCTTTCCATGTGCTTATTGCATTTAAACACCCAATATTCTTATTATTCCCATTTTACTGATTAGCAAACTGAGGTGCCATGGGTTAAATAATTACATCAAGCTAGTGAGTGACTGAGTTGAAATTTAAATCTGGGTATCCAAACTCCAAATGTTGTGCTCTTCCCCTGTCCATGTACTGTTTTTGAACGATTATTGGACTCACTTCATCCTCCTCCCTTTTTTCCTCTACTGTCCTTGAGTCACATGTGTCCTAGGGTCTCAGAACAGAACTGCCATGTTGTCCCTTCAAGAAGCAGGACTCCCGCAGCGCAAGAGAATCTCTGCTCATCAAACCAGTTTCCAAAAGAACCTGCTCTCCTAGTAGTACTCTGTTTTGGACAGGACTTTACCATTTATTTATTTGTTACTTTTATTTTTTTATATGTTTTTATTGATTTCAGAGGAAGGGAGAGGGAAAGAGATATAGAAACATCAATGATGAGAGAGAATCATTGATGGGCTGCCTCCTGCACGCCGTCCACTGGGGATCAAGCCTGCAACCCGGGCATGTGCCCTGACTGGGAATCAAACCCACAACCCTTTTTTGGTGCACGGGAGGATGCTCCAACTAAATGAGCCAGCCGGCCAGGGCCCGGGCTTTAACATCTTTATAGACCTTACATTTTCTCATCTGACACCCACCTGGTGTGGGAGGAAAGCTTATCTAAAGAGGTTCAATGGTTTGCCCAATGGTAGAGTCAGAAGTTAGACTGAAGTCTTAGTCTTATAATCTTTACATCTGACCACAAAATGAACCAGTGCTGGGAAAATCAGAGTGTGGTGCTATGGTTAAAAGAAGGGCAAGACTGGTGAGAAATCATCGGCCACCTGAACCCCCAGGCTTTGCTTGTTGTTCTCCTTCCACCCCACCCACCCACCCCATCGCACTAGCGGGAGACCCGGCTGCTGGTTGACTTCCCTCTGGTAATGGGGCAGATCCAGTCTAGTACTGTAACTCCTCGCCAATGAAGCCATCCTTCACTCTGAGCCTCTACATGCCAAGCACTGGCACTGTTAGCATTCATTGTCTCCTTCAAGCCTAACATGACCTCTGAGGGCAAGTCATTGGCACTCCAGGTTCGGCATCTCGTGTTGGTGGGCCTTGTCTTCACAGGTACCCGGACTCTCAGCTCTGCCTAGGCCAGGCGGTGAGCTGTGGGAGCAGCAGGACCCGCCGCCTCTGAGCACACCTGCTTCCTGGGCCCAGCAGCTGCAGCCTCTGCACCCGCCAGCAGGATGTACGGAGGCGGGGCTTGGGGCAGGGTCTGCAAATGCCTTTAGGAAGGCGGGAAACAGGCTTGTTCTGGTGCCAAGGAGAATGAAGCATGGTTTACTCTTAGATTACAGCTCCAGTGGGTTCACGCCCTGACTACAGTCAACAGCTGGGATGCTAGCTCTGAGGCCACTTGCTTCAAACGCCAGGAGTGTCTGAGAGCCCCGCCCACAAAGCCCAGGACGGATGCAGCCTGGAGCTTTGATACCCAGCACCTAGTCCAGAGCATCTAAACTCCTTGGAATGGCTGAACTCCTCCCCCACCATCCTCAGGCCCCTCGCCCAGCCGTTCCAGGGATGGCCAAGCCCAATGCCAGGAAAGGCGGAGGGTTAAGGCCCAGGGTCAGCTCCCTGGAGCCAGAACACCTTTTGGTCACAAGGTGGAAGAGTTCCCTCAAAGACACTTCATTAGGAAGTACCAGTTCCCAGGATCCTGGCCGGGCTGCTGTTCACGAGGACAGTCACAGCAGGACCAGCCCCAAACTCGGGGTTCCTCCCACCCTGTCTTCCAGCCCTGCCCGGGAAGGGCAGCTGGGCTATCATTTCCGGTGGGTTTCCCTCCCTTAGGAAAAGCAGTGCAACTCTCCCACACTGCACCACGGCCAGCAGCTTGCAGTCAATTCCACAAATACTTTTCTGAGCCTATTCCATGTCCAAGTTTATGTGACACTACTTTCTATGTTGTCTTCCTCCCACTCCGCGGACTGAAGTCTTCCTTATTCTGAACCCCTCTTGGAATCTAACGTGAGGCTTGCTACACAGCAGAGCTCGGTACACGTTTGTTTGAATTGCAGTGGGAAGAGCCTCCTACTGGGAGTCCTTTCCTGCCTCCTCTTGCTGCCTCACCTCTCATCATTTACTCTGCCAGTGGCTGATGCCTGCAGAGTGCTTCATGTGCCAGGTTCTGTACCAAGCTATCTCCATGCATTACCTCATTTAATCCCCACGACAATCCTGTTGAAGAGATAGCACTATTTTTAGCCCCACTGTACAGATGAGGAAACCAGGCTAGCAGTGAAGCCAGAAGATAAACCGTGTCAATCTAAGTCCAAAGCCATGATCCTGACCCTGGATTCCACCTCCCTGAATACACTAGACCCTTCACAGCTCAGACAGGCCACAGGGACACCCACTGGCCATTGGGAGGCAAGCTGGCCCTTACTTAAAATACCCCCACCCCAGTCTACCCACTGGTCTGTGGGTCCGGTATTATCAAATAAGATCTCATTTTAATCTAGCTATTACTATGTTCTTTTTCCAGTTAAGAAACCAGAGGCTCAGAGAGATTAACATGCTCAAGGTGATGAAGCTAGTTATCACCAAGTCTATTTCTAGATCTCGCCCGGCTGCCCAGCACGGCCACTCTGCTACATTTGCACCTCGAGCTATAGGACTATCAAGATCAAGCTTAGAACGTCAGTGACCTTCATTCAGAAGGAGGGTTGCTAGGGAACACTGCCCACTGCCCTGTTCTGAACTTTTCCCAAATGAGTGTGGACTCTAGAGGGACCCAATTTGGATGAGACAGGAACATGAGTGATATAAACAGGGCTTGGAAATGTCTGTTGCTTTTATTGAACTAGAACGGGACAGCAGGTCACACACGAAGGGAGAAGGTCCGAGTTTGTGGTTTGTGAGAGGAGAGTGATGTGAAGAACTGGCAGTGCTCTGTGGAAAGGTCATAACTCTGAAAGCAGAGAAAATAAAGAGGCAGGAGAATGATTTGACGCCTGGCAGGATTTCTGGGGCTGCCAGGAAGAAGGCTGTCAATGGATAAAGCAGGAGAGGATTGGAATTGGAGAAGGTGGGGAAGTTGGGGGTGATGGTGGGGCTTCACTCAAACAGATTGACAATGTTGAGTACAATCTACAAGGGAGAAAATTCCCTGCCTTGGGGTTAAGAAGAAAAAGCACAATTGCAAATTCTTATAAAGCACCCACTCTGTGCCAGGCACTGTTCGAAGTATTAATTTTTAAAGAGAGAACATTTCAAACTTAGGACCCAAGAGTAGACCAGACAAAACAGTGAAGACCAAGGAATGTAGGCTCGTGACTACAGATACGAAGAAAATCTCTCCGAAGAAGCGGTGGTGAGACGTGCTGAGCTGTTTAGAGCAGAGACTGTGTGCCTGGGACTTGGGCACCTGTGTGAGTTTTTACTTTAGCCTGGCGAGAGCCAGGGTGCATCTTCTCCCAACTCTGTTTAGCAGCATCACATTGGAACTTGAAATGGACCAGGGTGGGAGCGTTTATACTGGAAATCAACCAATGCTACAAATCAGGGTTCTCCTCTTCCCTTGTCCCCTAGGGCCAGTTTGCCAGCACGACAACCTAGAACCATGGTGTACATAGGGGTAACTGCCTAGCCTGGTTAGTGAGTCCATTCAGTAAGCACTGATCTAGTACATCAGCTAGACGGCTGACTCTAAGGCAGTGGTTCTCAACCTTCCTAATGCCGCGACCCTTTAAGACAGTTCCTCATGTTGTGGTGACCCCCAACCATAAAATTATTTTCGTTGCTACTTCATCACTGTAATTTTGCTACTGTTATGGATCGTCATGTAAATATCTGATATGCAGGATGTATTTTTATTGTTACAAATTGAACATAATTAAAGCATAGTGATGAATCACAAAAACAATATGTAATTTTATGTGTTTTCCGATGGTCTTAGGCGACCCCTATGAAAGGGTTGTTCGACCCCCAAAGGGGTCGCGAACCAGGGGTTGAGAACCGCTGCTCTAAGGTATTAGGTATTGCGCTTGGGATAAATCAATGAAAGATGCAGACACAGACCTTGCCCTCGCGGAGTTAACAATCTAGTGCAGTGATGGCGAACCTTTTGAGCTCGGCGTGTCAGCATTTTGAAAAAACCCTAACTTAACTCTGGTGCCGTGTCACATATAGAAATTTTTTGATATTTGCAACCATAGTAAAACAAAGATTAATATTTTTTGATATTTATTTTATATATTTAAATGCCATTTAACAAAGAAAAATCAACCAAAAAAATGAGTTCATGTGTCACCTCTGATACGCGTGTCAGAGGTTCGCCATCACTGATCTAGTGGGAAAAACAGAAATGATGTTAACACCGTCAATTCCATTGTGAGTAATGCCACAAAGGAAAAATACAGTTGACTCTTAAACCACATGAGTTTGAAATGTGTGGGCCCCATTATACATGGATTTTTCCCAATAAATATATGGCCCTCTGTATCCACGGGTTTCTTATCCGAGATTCAACCAACTGCGGATCAAATAAACAGCATTTTTACATTACCGACCTGTGTCCTCCAACTGTGGATCAAATAGACTGCTTTCTCTCCGCAGCTGGTTGAATCTGTGGATGCAAAGGGCCCACTGTCGTTAAGTTTTGGGGGAGTCAAAGTTATAGTTGGGTTTTTTACTGCCTCGGGGTCAGCACCCCTAGACCCGTGTTGTTCAAGGGTCAACTGTATAGGGTGCAGCAGCCACTCACCCTGTCCGTCTGACCCGCAGCTCAATTCTCGAGCGTTTTTAATGGAGAAGCAAAGCACACTGCCTGCTATTTTCTCGGTGCTCACACCTCCACGCAGCATTTCCCATCAATAACAGGCCACTTTTTCAGCGCCAGGCCGGCCACTTCGTGGGTTCTCAGAGAGGTTTTCAGCCTTAGGGGTGAGAACCACAGTGCCTCCTGAGCAGTCTCAGCAAAGCCGGCCTCCTCCTCCACTGCACCTGGCCAGGCCAGCTCCCTGCCTCTCTTCTGCTCCCCAGGACATCATCGTTTCCATGGGAACCAACTCACTTCAAAGGGAAAGGAAGGAGACTGGAGGGGAGGAGGGAGTGTGGAAGCTGAATTAACCTCCCCTTTTGGCCCTTCTCTGTGCTGCCGGCAACCTCACTGCCAGGTCCCAGACAACACCCGTCCGTCTGTCCGCCAGCACAGACACGGGGCCACGGCTCAAGCTACACTTTAACTTCTTGCGGGAAAATCCTGGGGTTTCGGTGGGGGCTGAGGAAGGAGAGAACTGAGTGGGTCCAAGCCTGCGGTCCCCACTGTTCGGGGCCTCCTCCTTCTCAGGACCCCCCGCCCCCCCAGTACTGTTCCCGGGCCACAAACACAATTACCCACGATGCGCAGCCAATCACCAGGTCTGCTCAGATTAGACTGCGGTCATTAATCTGAGCGGGACTCCTGGCTGCCTGGCTGATTAGCCCAGATGATGCTCTGGTCTGATCCAATTAAAGACAGACCTGGCCTCCCCAACTACACACACACACACACACACACACACACACACACAGTCCATATCAGAGGGAACCAGTACACTTCATGAACACATCCTCATACACAAACACAACCTTGCAAACCTTAGGGGACTGGCAGGCTCCCTCCCTCACAGGTGCGCCTCCCTTTGTCCCACTGCCCCTCTGTGGCCCTGCAGGGGCCGGGGACTTCTCTACTCTTTCTTCACCTGTGGTTTTGAGAGGGGCTGTGGTGGGGGCTCCCAAAAGTCAGTGCGGGCACTAATCTCAGTCAAAAGGGTCTCATTACATTTACTGACATGAAATGCCAACTCCCTGAAGTGCTTCAGAGCAGCCGGACTGCCCCAGGCAGGCAAATCTAATTAAAATCACCCGACCCTCCTGGAGGCTGAGTTCCCTCCCAGTCATGCAGGAGGGCTGTAGAGAGGGCAGCTGGTACTAATGGGAGAGGTGTGGTGTGAGAGACAACCTGGGGCAGGGGGCCGGCAGGAAGGGCTGCAGAGCGGAGAAGCTGGGGGTGTTGATGACCTGAGATGCGGGGTCACCATGTTTGCTGGGCAGTTGGGGGGCCACCTGCAGAGATAACCTGGGCAAACACCAAGGGCTGTGGGGTGGCCAGCCTGAGGGAGAGGTGAAGATTGGGTGGGAATGGGAACAGGAAGGAGTGACATCCTGATGGGCAGTTCCCACAAGGGGGGTGGCTGTTCTCCTGCAGCCTGCCTGGGGGTGGGGGTGAGGGGCAAGGGGAAGGAGCCTGGGGTCCTGTGAAGGGCTATGGAGCCCATGGAGCAGTTGGTAGCCAGGGGACCGCTATGGTTTGAGCCAGACGTGGTGCCAGGTACTCACATGGCTGTCTCGTGAACCCTTATTATACCTGCTGATGAGGCCCTGCCGAGAAACTAAAGCTCAGAGGCAAGTGTACCCCTAATCTGGGGATCCCTCCAGACTTGAATCTGAGCTCAGTACAGGGCCCAGCCCCAGGGCTCTGGGAAGGTGCCCAGGATCAGTCTTGAGTGGGCATGTGCATCACCTGGGGTCTTGTTAAAGTGCAGATCGTGCATCCTGAGGTCTGGGGGAGCTGAGATTCTGCATTTCTAATCAGCTCCCAGGTGCCGCCACGCTGCTTGCTGTGCCCGTCCTTGGAGCAGCAGTGATCCATGGAGCATTGTGGCTGTACCCCCCGTCATCGGGCCACCAGGCAGTTACGGAGGCCATGATATTCTCCTCTCCCTTCTCACACCACGCAGGGCACCAGCCACCACACAGTTAATTTACGGGTGGCGATGAAGCCGCGTCTCCACTCCCAGCTCTGGCTCCTGGCATTCCCAGAACACATCAGGTCTACCCTGCCTGCAGGTCCTACTCCACTCGCTGCTCCTCCCGTGAGCTCTCTTACTGGCCTTTAAGATCAAACTCATACATTCTCTCTGTGGAGCCTCTACTGTTAAAGCTCTGACCACCGTGTTGGTTTCTTTTCGGGGTAGACAGAGAACAGCCCATGTACTTATCTTTTTAGGGGTTTCCTCTTTCCCCAAGAGTCCAGCACATATAATAGCAGGGGTTCAATAAGAGTGTGATGGGAAGGAGGGCAGGGATGACAGGAGTGCCGAGTCCCATGATGGGGGAGGCTGGCTTGTCCCCTAGAGTCTAACAGGGACTGTGGCCAGATCCTGGTGTACTTTGGGGTCCGAGGTGGAGTTTCCTGCCTGCAGGCAGCCGGGCTGGGCCTTGCATTGGGGTGGGCAGGCAGGCCCTGTGATGTATCTTTCCTCAGGCCTGGCAAGCACCCCTGTGCCAGGATCTATGGATCAGAGCCCACTGTTCTGGACTCCCCACTGTTAGCATTAGAGGCCGTCAGCTCATCTGAGTAACTAAAAATAATGCCAATGATAATGATAATAACAGCAATAATCGCCACCATTACCATAAAGGCACTGTCATCTGGGGGGTGGGGAGTGAGGAAGAGGGAATCAATCTTCTTCCTCTCCACCCTGGGTGGCCCATCGCACATGTTACTGACATTAGCACCTGCTGCAGTGTGTGCCCAGCCAGAGGTAAGCCGACTCACTGATGCACCTGAATGCCTACGCTCACACGGCGAACGTGAGCCAGGGTCCAGCCTCAGAACTGAGTGTGGCCCAGGCATCTTCTCTTAGTGGACGAATGAGAGTTCAGTCCCTGCTGGAGCCTCATTCAGTCCCGCTCTCAGATGATGCCAGCTTCTTCCCAGTCACAGATGTAAACAGGAACTTCCCCGAGCTCCTCCGCCCTCTGGACCATTCTGGGCCCACCCTGGTGCATGGGCTGGTGCAGAGCAAGATGGAACGAGTTCCTGCTCTCTGCCCCCACCTGGGGGAGGTGCCAGGACCTACACAGCTGCACACACACCTGCTGCTAAAAACCCAAGATGACCATGAATCAAAATGTGGTTCAAGGAACAGCTGCATTGGAGTCACCAGGCATGCTTTCACAAGTTCATGTTGCTATAGCCTGACCTACAGACTCAGCATGTCTAAGCATGGAGCCCACAACATGCATTTAACAAGCTCTCCAATGACTATCAGGCACACTAAAGCTCGCATCAGACCAGGTAGACGGTGTGATAGATGCGCAGAGCTCTTGCTGGAGTAAAGGCAACAGTGAGACGAGGCAGACAGCAGTCCCCAGGCAGCTGCCTGGTTGCTGAGTGGAGGGTTTCTGGCTCATTGGGGCTCATCTCCCCAACTGGGATGAAGAAGGGCTCCCCCTAGAAGATACTGCCCAGGCCCTCTTATCCCTCACTAGACAATTCCAGGGTGCTAGCGCCAACCCCCAGTGGCCAGCTGAGGGATCTCCGGATTGATCTGAGAGAGAAGCTGAGAAGGGAGCAGTTGCTGGTCATTGTCTTTGATGAGCCCACCCACTGGCTTGCAGTCTCATCTCTCACAGCTCGGGCCTGAGGCTGGCTGGGCCTTCTCAGCACAGCTGAGGTGTCTCCTACCTGTACACAGCTCGCTTGTCAGCCTCCAGCTGGGCCTGGGGGTCAATGGGGGCACTGGGCACAGGAGTGCTGGCAGCAGCAGTGGGTGCGGAGATATGGACAGCCTGGGCCTTAGAGGGTGTCTGAGCAGTTGCCGTCATCTGCAGAGAGAAGAAAGAGGAGGTGGCGGTTAGTGTGGCCAGGACACCTGGTGGAATGGCTGGGGCTGCCTTGCCTGTGGTGTGGGGTGTGTGTGTGTGTGTGTGTGTGTGTGTGTGTGTGTGTGTATAACAGTGTGTGTGGAAGGGAACTGTGCATGTATAATGCGTGTCCGTTTGTATATGTGCTACAGTCGGGAGAAAGCAGGTCTTTCTTCAAATGAGAATGTTCCAGACAACAATACAGGGACATTCAAAACCAGGTGGTGCACAGCACACTTTAAAAGAGATGACTGTTGCCTGGTCAGTGTGGCTCCTGACCTATGAACCAGGAGGTCACGGTTTGATTCCCAGTCAGGGCACATTCCTGGGCTGCGGGCTCGATCCCCAGTTGGGGGTGTGTACGAGATGGCTGATCTATGATTCTCTCTCATCATTGACATTTCTCTCTTTCCCTCTCGCTTCCTCTCTGAAATCAATAAAAATATATTTTTTTAAAGAAAGAGATAATTCTTAATGCAAACTAAGGTGGTGACCTCTGTCCAGAAGCAGGAAAAAAAAAATGATGAGCCCTTTAAATTGTGCCGATGAGTCATCTGGGATGTACTGGGCAGTGTTAAGTTTGATAACTTGAAGAGGAGGAAAAAATACCAGTAGCTGAGTTGTTCTCATTTGGGCAGGTCTATTCCATGGAACGCAAGCCAGAGGTAACTGTTTTAATGGTTTTGATTGAAAACTGAATGGTCCCCAGATTTGGTTGACCTGGGCACTTGAAGATAAGTGGGTTTTAGCAACACTGCACAGGCTTCTGTTCTTAACCCTCACAAATATTTAGTTAGAGCAGTTGTTTTCATCCTGTTACATGCTTTAAAGGTGCCGCTAGGGCAGTGGTTCTCAACCTTCTGGCCCTTTAAATACAGTTCCTCATGTTGTGACCAACCATAAAATTATTTTTGTTGCTACTTCGTAACTGTAATGTTGCTACTGTTATGAATCATAATGTAAATATCTGATATGCAGGATGGTCTTAGATGACCCCTGTGAAAGGGTCGTTCGACCACCAAAGGGGTCGCAGCCCACAGGTTGAGAACCGCTGCTCTAGGGCCTTAATATATATATTTTTTATAATCAGAGAAACTCCTTTTAATATTATATATTGAATTTCCTGTATAAGATTTCATTTGAAGAAATGCTTAAATGGCTTTAAAACTTCTGATAACCATCACTACAGAAGATAATGCTTTTATGTTATATTTCCTTTAGTCAGAGGGATCCCTCAAATGTCACGAATGGTGACATGCCTCGCCTGTCTGTCGCACTGAGACAGCGCTGCCCCGGTGCCGTTGGGCTCATAGACTTGTCTGCCTCCTGCACTAAAGCTTCGCCCACACCCTCACCCCCAGCACCCATCCCGACACACAGTAGACGCTTAGTGTTTGTAGAGAAAATAAATGAGAGGGTAAATGAATGAATCCACCTCGAAAGCAGCAGGTATTTTATAGCTTAAAAGTTTATCATATGATCTAGGTCCCTGCTTTCTGGAAGAAAACGTATTGTACTTCCACAAACACAGCACAGTATTGCTGGTGTCGATATCCCCAAGACATCTCCTATCTCGTTCTCTCCATTTAAGTCTCTGCTCAGACATCACATCTTCAGAGTAAAGAGCCCCTTCGCCACTTATAACGCCCTTCTTCTGCCTTATTTCATAGCCCTTATCATGACATGTACTACATGTCTACTTGCTTAAATTTCTACTGCCCCCAACTAAAATTCAAGCTCAAAAGGACTGGATTCAGTTATATTCCTAGCGCTCCGAATTGCGTGGCACTAGTAGAGGCTCAATAAATATTTGTTGAACCAATGAACTGAATTAATGAATGAGGGTAGTGAATGAGATTGAGACTATGAAAGGACTATATCTGCTTTACTATACGGTGTCCCCATCATTTTTTGTTGGGATGAAATAGCTTTGCTATTGTTGGCCAAGCTGGGGGAACTTTCCCAAACCCAGTGCACAAGAGGCTAGACAGCCATCAGGGTACCTGGAGCCCTACTGCCTTCTGTTATTAGCTTTTGGCCTTGGACAAATCCCTTAAACTCTCTCACCCTCCTATTATCTTATCAGTCAGCACATTGGTGCCCTTTTGGGATTCGTGAGTATTAAAGAGATGTGATAAGGAAGAAAGTAGAAACAACTGTTCCAATATTTAAAAGAGAAAGAAGGTGGAATCAGAAATACTAAATATTGCTAATGTCCACAGTAACCAGTTTCTTTCATTCACAAATGTAACGGATTATTTCTCCAAATGCTACTCCGTTCCCTGCTGTGTACTGGGCACTGTGCTGGGCACTGGGGTCACAGGGCCGAGTGCCTGCTATAATGAGGCTCAGCTTCTGGATTTAACACACCTTCTAAGCTGGCAGATGGGGCAGATGTGGTAGACATGGACGGTGTAAGTGACCTCAGCCTGGTACCTCCCAGATATCCTTGTGGGAAACATGGAGAGACGTGCTGGGTGGACAGTTGTGAGAATTAGTCAGCTTCCCCCAAAGGACGACAACTGCAGGGTAGGTGTCAGCGTGAGGAAGGCTTCCAGGAGAGGGAATATCCTTTCTGCCTGGCCCTCCTCTTCAGGACTCTCTCCCGACTTAGAGGATGTCTCTCGAAATGCTTAACAAACATGGGTGACAGGAAACTGATCCAAAAGATCTTTATAGATGTTGGCAACACTCTGAGTCTAGCAAGATTCATTTTCATCTAATAAGTCGGTACTTAACACGTTTAGCACTTCGGCCAAAAAAAAAAAAAATCAATAATTTAAGTGCTGAAGAGGGGAGACACAGATCAGCGGCAGTTTTTGTTGACAGCAGGCTCATTATGTCCGAAGTGTAATATGTCTGTTGAACAAACAAACGCGAAAACCAGCCTCAGCTAACGCTGCACTCAGAGGCCCAGTCCGCACAAAGCCTCCAGTGCCACCCACGGTGTTGGGACAGGGGCAGGAGGTACGTTTAGAGGAGCGTCGACCGGGGAAGGGACCCTGCACAAAAGGAGGCTTGTAAATGTTCGCTGGCCCTGCCTGCACTTCTGGGGTGTTGCTGACATGTGGCTAATAGGAGGGAGGCCGTGGCCTTGGACCTGAGTCTTTCTCCTCCCAGCTATTGCACTTTCCTAGGAACTGCGTGTGCCTCACCCTTCCACCCATTTCTAGGGGGACCCTCACTCATGAGGGCTATGGGACTATGGGAAGGAATCTGGAATGTTAAGAGGGGGACGATGGAGAGACGTGAAAGCCCCTCTGAGTCCTCTGAAAGAAAGATTCAATTCTGTCCTGTATGCCCCGAAGGATCAAATTACAAACAGGGCATTAGATCTATCTAACGTGGAGACAGATCTGGGCTCACCCCAGGTAAGTTTCCACCGCCTAGCTCTCCAAGGCAGAATAGGCTGCCTCCAGGGGGGTGAGTTTCCACTACTCTAAGGCCATGCAGAGATGGCTGATCAGCTGGGCCCCCGTGGAGGGTGAGGAAGCTTTCTAGGTGGGTGGCGGGTTAGGTGGCATCTGAAGTCCCTTCCAACACCGGAAGGCTCAGACGCCAGGAGGGTGCTTTAATGACCACTATTTCCCGCAGAGAGTTGGGGTGGGGCGTGGATCCGATGATGCATCGTGGGGAAAAGGGCTTTGGAAGCTCTGAAGTGCTCCAAGGGTGGAGGGTGGTGTTGTAATTGACCACGAGATTTCCAGGATGTGCTTCTTTTCCTACAGCGAGGCCATTCAGGGGTGAAATACAGGCTAGGCTGGTGCCCCGCTCTGCCCACTCAGGGAGAATTTCCTCGTGCACTTGAAGGTGAGCGAGGAGACAGGGCTCAGGGGCTCCACCTCCTCTCATCTCCCCTTTCCAGGCAGGGCTTCGGGGAAGGTTGGGGAGGCCTTTCTGGTTAGAGAGGAGAGCTCAGAATAAAGTGTAATCAGAGGTGGCCACACTCTAGGACCCCAAGGGGCCTGGCTGAAAGGCTGTTGCTGGGGCTCAGAAGAGGGAGGGGTAAGAGAGCAGAACTAGTCTCGGGAGGATGGTGACTCCTTTATTTAGCTCCTGGGGGCCAATTCAGCAAACTCCGCATTTCCTCCAGGTCTGGAGAATGTGTTCATCTCCAAATACTAGTAGACTTCCTTTTCTAGCCAGACACACCCTTGCTCAGGAACTGGGGTTCAAAGGGAAAGGCCCAGCAGCTGTCCATAAGGTCTGGGGCGGGGGGTATGGTGACTTATGGTGAATTTGGGGGTGGTTACCTGGAAGTACAGCCTGAAGAGCAGGAACAGGGAGAGACTGGATGGACTAAGGCAGAGTGTGACTGCTAAATGACTGCTCGGAGCTCCCTGGTTCTGGCCTGTGAAAGCCAACTGAAAATTTTTTTAAAAATTGATTTCAGAGAGGAAGAGAGAGGGAGAGAAACACAAATGATGAAAGAGAATCATCGATCGAACCAGGACCTCCTGGTTCATAAGTTGATGCTCAGCCGCTGAGCCGCATCAGCTGGGCATGAAACCAACATAAACCTTCAGGAGTTTTGCAAGATGGTTAATGTCACATTGGTAGCTTGAAATTGTCCATGGTGGGAGCATGTACACCATAGAAATAGCAAATGCTGCAAACCAAAGCCTCTTCACCTCCACCCAGAGCTCTGCGGATAGGCATGCAAAACCCGGGGGCTGGCAATCTAGTCTGGCCAGGAAGTGAGCAGATGCTCCAGGGTGAGGGGAGGCTGGGAAGCAGTACACCTGCCTGCCGGCCTCAGGTGCTCTTATTGGCATTGGAATGCCCAACTGATGCTTTCTTTTCGGTTAAGCATCATCCTTGTGCAATTGTAGGGGGAGAGTGGGCACCTTGTGTTCTAACGAGCCAATAAAACATTTCTGCAAGCTTTAGTGCTTAACAATAATCTGTGCAATAGGTTAGTGTGATCCCCATTCTACTAGTATGTGTGAGAAAACAGAAGCTCACAGGAGAGGTGAAGAAACTGGAGATCACAGTTTTTACAAACGGGGGCAAGAGTCAAGGGCTTTCTGATTAAATCACACCATGTGAATTATGGTATGTTATTACTTTTCTTAGAAGAGGAGAATGGGAAGATTCCCCCCCCCCCCACCCCACCCCCCCGGCCGAGTAGAAAAGAGGACAGAGAGGAAGGGCACTGGAATCAGAATGGAGCTTCATTTCCCAGCACATGCTCTCGGGGCTCCATCCAGGTCCTGCTCCCCACCCCGCACAGACAGCTCCTACATGAGTTCAAGTCACTTCTCCAAACACTGGTCATGCCAGCAGCAGTCCTGCATGTGTAACTGGACCTGCTGGGGCTTGGTCTGCTCATTATTGAAATGCCAGTGGTACTCCCTGCCTCCCACCACCCTCATGGGGGACTGCTGTCTCCTTCAGGGGGCGCTGGCTGAGCACCAGGGACAGAGCAGGCCCCTGCTCTGGGCTCCCATGGCCCCAAGCACACTGCCACCAGACTGTGGACGCCGGAGGACAGAAACCCGTCATTGTTCCTGCCTCCTGTTGCAGCCTGGTGTTCAGTATAGACAGTGTCCAGCTATCTACTGGTGCAGGGATGACTGGTGGGAGTAGTAGGCCTTTGCACCAAACATACCTTTTTAGCTGCAGATTTACTGGCTGTTTTTGTTTTTTTTTTTAATTACTGTTAATAGGAAGTGGGGGGAGAGAGAGAGAGAGAGAGAGAGAAACATCAATGATGAAAGAGAATCATTTATCGCTGCCTCCTGCACGCCCTACACTGAGATTGAGCCCACAACCCAGGCATGTGCCCTGATCAGGAATCAACCATGACCTCCTGGTTCATAGGTCGACGCTCAACCACGGAGCCACACCGCTGGGCCAGATTGACTTTCTTAACCCTGAATGCCTCTGGCTACAACAGAGAAGTCACAGTCGCTGATGCAGGGGAGTGGTGGCAGCCAGCCCAGAGCTGAGACAATCAGACAGCACGAGGCGCTGGCACTCCACCTACGTGACCCAGGCAAGTTACTCAACCTTTCTGATCTGGGGTCCTCGTTTATAAAATGGGTGCAATGATACCTAAGGTACGGGGTTGTTAGAAGTTAATGAGAGAAGGCATTCAAAGCTGGTACTTGGAAGTACTTGGCATGTGGTAGTTACATGATCCACACAAGCCGCAGCCCACATTCAGGGCAACCACTTTTGCTTCTGTCGCGTGGGCTACCCAAGGGTCCCGCCCTTGGAGGAACCTGCTTGCTCTAAGCACCCAGGGAAGTGGGAGAGGGGGAAGGTGGCATTATCCGTCACCTTGGGCAAGAGACTCAGCTCCTCTGAGCTTCAGCTTCCCATCAAGTAAAAGTGGAGCAGCCAATACCTCTTCTCAGGGCTATAGGGGAGGGTGTGCTGCACACAATGGGTGCTTCCCCTCTGCATCGGACCCTATACCCTCCCCAAGGCACCCCAGCACCTCACCCCCATACCCCCCTCCATATACCCTTCCCCCACAGATGGCCTTCCTCTTTGTGACTTTACACCCACCACCTCCTCACAGGGTCCTTTCTGCAAACCCTGGACAGCTGAGGCCTGCACCTTCTCAGCATGTATTCCTATGTGGAGCCTCTCTTCTGTGCCCTCCACCTACCAGTGCCTGCCCTCTCAGGCCACAACACGGGGCTGCATGCCCTGGCCCACTTGGGGCCACGCTGGGCTTGGCCAGGAGCCGGCAGTCCTGGAGCGCCAGGGCCGGCAGGTGAGACCCGGTTTCCTCCAACCGGGAGAGTCCAAGGACCTGGGGGAGGTCAGGGCCTGAAGTCATTTGGTAAATACAAGGTTTGGCTGAACAGCTGGGAAGCAGCAAGGGGCACAGCCCCCAGGCGCTACAGGTGGGGCCTGCTCACTGACCCCGGCTTGGTCCCCGGTCCAGCACCTGCCCCTACATTGTCCCTGATCAGACCCCACTGTGTAGGGATGTGTGAACATGCCTAAAGCCTTATGTCTTGTGCCTTCGCTGCCACAGCTGCCTCTGCAGGGCATGTCCATGTGCCCCCGGCCTCCCCCTGACCGTGAAGAAGCCACTCCTTTCCCAGCTCAGCCGGAGTCGAGTCTCCCAGGAGGCCTTTCCCAATTTTGCATGCTCCCACCCCAGGCAGCACAACCCCGCCTGGTCTGTATGTGTGTTAGCCTACCACCTGTGACACCGCGGGGCCCTATCTGCCTGTCTCCCTGTGGTCTGGTTCCCAGTTCCCATGGCCATGCTGGTCATGGGGGGCTCCCAGTGTGTTTGTTAAGTGATTGAATGACTGACCGAATGAGGGGCTGAGTGATGTGTTAAAAGACTCAGGGATCCAAAAAGGGATGGGGTCAATGAGGGCTCCCCCACCCAGTCCAAACAGAGCAGGAAGGGCTGGCTGCAGAGCCAGGCCAGCCCAATTTAGCTCAAAGAGGCTCCTGGAACAGCAGGCCTGGGTCACCTACATCTGATCCCAGGGCCGACTGGAAAGAACAGACCCCAGGAGAGTTCCTCAGCGGTGTACCACAGGGGTCTTAATGAACTAATTACTTTTAATAGAATTTCTAGGCAGTGGTTTACAAAAGGAGGCTTGTAAATGTTCGCCGGCCCTGCCTGCACTTCTGGGGTGTTGCTGACATGTGGCTAATAGGAGGGAGGCCGTGGCCTTGGACCTGAGTCTTTCTCCTCCCAGCTATTGCCCTTTCCTAGGAACTGTGTGTGCCTCACCCTTCCACCCATTTCTAGGGGACCCCTCGCTCATGTAATAGTGCCAAACCAGTGATTTCTAGGAGGCCCTTAGGGGGCATATCAGATCGCAATGTGTATGCACACTGTGTGTGTGTGTGGTGTTTATAGCTGGAAACACATATTTGATATGCCTATTGTGTTCCTAATAAAAAGTATTTATTGAATGGGTGAGTGAATGAAAGGAATCATACTGAAATTACTCACTTAAGTTTACACAACTCCTCAGCAGTAGGGCTGGGACAAAGCCTAGGATTCCTGCATTTCTACTCTGTCGAGTCATCCCACTCTTCCTCCTACAGATCAAGAACTCCAAGGACAGCAAACACCCTTGGGTCCCTACTCGTCCCCCCCCCTCCCCCCGGCCGGGCCAGGCAGACACCGGAGCTCCTCGATCTCCTGGGAGAGGCGGGCAGCGCGTCCCCGGCTCCTCGGCCGGTGGCTACTTGACCACCTGTTCCCAGATTTATTTTAAGCTTCGTATACTTGGGCCATTAACTATTTTTGTAGCTGTTTAGGGCACTCGTCCCGCTTGGTAGCAAGAGGATAGACAATAAAATTTGTTCTCTGGGTAAATATCAGAATTCAGGTAACAAGTTCATCGGATAAAAACCCTGGACAAGGCCATTGGAGTGAGTGAGTGTCCGCTGGCCCGCCTTCTCCCTAAATGGGGACATAAAGGACCACAGTGGGACCCGAGGCTGCCTTGCCTTTACACAGGAGGACTCCGGGTCTTAAGTGAGTTGGAGTTCAGGGATACGTCCAGTTTAAAGACCCTGGTGGCCCAAGCGGCCAGGGAGAGAGGTCACTGTGCACCGAGAGAGAAAAACCCAGCAGAACATAAAAAAAGAAAGAGGAGAGTCTGCTTGGAGTCTGTTTGGATGAGTCAAAGCAAGGGCAGGCAGGTCGCCCAGATGGTCCCTGGGGTGCTGCCCCCAGGGGCACGGGAGCTGTCAATCACAGCCACAGAAAAGGCTTAGGGGGACCTTCAAAGCTGCTGAATTGACTGCATTGCTGCAAAGCCAATGAGTTTCACAGGCAGCTGAGCAGAGGGCCTGCAAGGCAGGGGGCTCCAGCCCTTAAAGAGATGAGAGGGCTGTAAAGTGTGAAAACATCTGAACCAGCTTCTGTGGCCACAGCTGCAAGGCCTGGGCAGGGGCCATTCACAGCCAGGGCCCTCGCCACCCCCTCTGCCTCCAGCTGTGAAATCAGCATGGGAACCCCAATGACTGATCAAAGGTCCAGCTTCCACAGGACGTCTGCTCCCCTGAGCCACCAAAGTGGCAACGGCGCTGGGAGAGGGAGAGCGAGGAGGCACTTGGAGGAAGGGAGCGGTCTGGCCTCCCAAACAGGCTGGCCCAGCTCAGCCTCCCTGTGACAGGAAAGGTAGGACAGCATCACCTTGACCCCCAATCTCCAAGCACAGTTTCTTGGGGTCCTGGACGCCATTCTCCTCATCCGTGGGCTGCAGAGGGTTAGAGGGGACGCAGAAACACAGCCTTTGCCCAAGGGTCCCAAGGAGATGCTTGACTTCTGACATGAGCTCCCCAGATAGCCCTGAAGTCCTGGCGGTGTGCCCCGCCTCCCCCCGGTCAACAGTGAGGCCACATCCTTGATGAACTGCCAAACCCTTTTAACATCACCCACCATCACGTCATGCTACATACGTACCTACCCACCTACCCTTCAACTTGTCCCTAATCTGTCAACTGAGTGCCCTCGGTCACAGGGGCTGCGCCTGGTGGATGAGACCGACCCCACCAGGGTTTCTGCTTTCTAGTCTAACGCTCATGCAGCCCCACGTGCTGGGGCCACGCAGACAGAGGAAGACTGAGCACTAAATACACACACAACTAGACCAGATGCAGTATTTGTCTTCCTATAAGCCAAGGGCAAAGATATTTGAGGAACGGTGCGTATGTGTCTACGTTTGAGGAAGAGTGGGGGTAGGATTTTTGTGTGTGGATAAGGTGAGGGCGGGGGAACTGGTAAATCCAGAGGGCTTCCTGAAATTGCCAGTGGAGGTACCAGAGGGGGAACTTTGCTTGGTCGGCGATGTTGCACGTGGAATGAATGTTACAGGAAACGGGAGAACTTGAAGGACCTCTCAGAGGTGGAGAGAGAGCACATGAATGAGGGGTGTATGCCTAGAAGGAGCAAGACGGCCACTGTGTTACCACGGGGATTCTGGGAGGGACCGTAGTGCCGCTTGCTGGGAGGAAGCGACAGTAGAGAATGTAGTAACTTGGAGAGTCCCTTAGAATCAGGGTGCTGGGCTGTGGGAGCCCAGGTGACGCACCCCTGCTCTCAGGGAGGTCTGTCTGGACCAAGGACCCAGCTACCACGTGGGACGTGAGGTGCTGTGGTTAAACAGCAGCAGGGGCGCGACCCTGGTGGAACTGAACAGAAAGCCCCGGCAGAACGAAGCAGGCCACAGGGATGTGTCCAGTGGTCACTGCTGTTGTACTTTCTAAGCTTACGGTCTGTCTTCAGCGCACAGTAAATACAGAGTGACATCCGCACAAACAATCACGAGTTGGGCTGAAATGGACTGAGGGGTGGGGGCTGACTGGCCATCCTCCACGTGGTGTGCCCCTTACAGCATGGGGCCAGCGCCGCGAATGCTGCTCTACTCAAATGGGGGGAGAGAAAAAGCCTCCGCCACGTTAATAACTTTATTCCCCAAACTTCAAAAATGAAATTGCCAAGTTAAAAACTCGCCTTGAAAAAAAAATTCTAATTTATTATAAAGAAGGTCCGGGGCTTGGGAATTTTGTAATGCAGATTCCTAATTTTCCAAAGTGAGGTTCTCCTGTGCATTTGAGTAGATTATGCTCGGCTCTGCTTGCCCTCAGCACAACGGGAACGTTATTAAAACGGCTGCCCCGGTCTCAGGAGGGGCGCTGCTTCTCGCTTCCTTTCTCATTTTGGGGACTTCATCAGACACTGTCCTTTTTGACAGTGGAAGAAATTGGGTTTCTGAGAGGCGACCTAGAGATGTGCTCAGCTGGGCAGGCCTTGAGGAAACAAGTCAGACTGGGTCCGACAGTGACGAGATTAGACCTCCCGGAATGAGGAGGAGGTGGGCCTCCTTCCAGAGGCCCTTGTGTGCCGGGCCCTGCCCCCCTTGGCCCCGGCTTTCCTGAGGACACAGCGCCAGAGAGCAGCTGGCGCTCTCAGATAATGAGCATCGCGGGGCAGTGCAGCAGGGCCTCCCCTGAGAGGCGGGCTCAGCCTCCTGCAATCCTAGTGGGAAGAAGGCAGGGGGACCAGAGCGAGTTCCCCGCAGGAAACTCACAAGGAAGACATTCCTCTGCGCAAGCCACTCTAGCAGCCCTGAGAGTGGGGAGGAGGGCCCTCCAAAAGCCAACTGGCCTCAAAGTGTAGCACTCGCCGGACAGACTATATTCCCCAGGAGCCTATGTCCTGGCGACCTCAACCCCTCTGCCCTCCCACCTACTCCACTGCTGCCCTAACTCCTCCCATGATTCCCCCCACCCTGACTGGTTTCCTTGGGAACCAGCCCAGCCCAGGGAAGCCCATGGCAATCTCGCCATAGCCCCGTGGCCCAGCCAAGGCCATAAGGACACCAGACCTTGGCCTAGTCCAGGGGTGGGCAAACTTTTTGACTCGAGGGCCACAATGGGTTCTTAAACTGGACCGGAGGGCCGGAACAAAAGCATGGATGGAGTGTTTGTGTGAACTAATATAAATTCAAAGTAAACATCATTACATAAAAGGGTACGGTCTTTTTTTTTTTTTAGTTTTATTCATTTCAAACGGGCCGGATCCGGCCCGCGGGCCGTAGTTTGCCCACAGCTGGCCTAGTCTCTACTATGGATGCTGGGATTTCCCGCCAGATTCTTCAGCCCTGGATCTTGGAGGTCACAAACAGGTGTGTGGCTTCCCCAGGGCAAATTATTCCCCTGCTGTAAATGTTCGTTCCTTCGTTCCTTCCTCCCTCCCTCCCTCTCCCTTACTTCCTCCCTCCCTCCCTCCCTCCCTCCCTCTCTTCCTTCCTACCTCTCCGTGAGTAGTTTAATGGTGAAGTACTGGTGACTCCTCAGAGACGACAGCCTGGGGACAGTCCCTGTTGGGGAACTGGAGCTTCCCTTTCTCACCCAAAAGGCTAGACCAGCTCCATGGTGGCTTCCAGGGCGCTGAGCGCCTCAGGGACGCTGCCCCACCCCCAACTTCCGTTCCGCCAGCAACCGGGATTTATTAAGCTCTGCTGTGTGCTGAGGCTCCTCTACTTAACTACACTCGGATCAGCATTCTTGGGCAGCACAGGCCCTTCTTGCAGCCCTCCTGCTAATCCCCACCAAACCCAAACTTCTCCCAGCTGCCGGGGCAGCAAAACAGGCTGGAGAGAGGCAGCCGCTGCCAGCTGCCAATGCAGTGCCCTCGACCTCCTGGCCTCCCCCAGTCGCCCCTGAGCCTTGGGTATGGGGGTGAGGGCCTTTGTGCCCACCACCTGCTAAACACAGGAAGTGCCCTATTGCCATGCCCATTGCTACTATGGCCCTTGGAGAGCAGCATCCGGACAGTAAAGGAACACCCCAAATTCCTGCTCTTTACTGACACCCCAGCCCCAGCACTGCCTGCGTCTACTGAGAAGAAGAATGTTGTCCCCATTGTGGGCCTGGTTTCCAGGGCTCCCCTAGTCCAGTGGTCGGCAAACTCATTAGTCAAATATCAACTGTTGCGGCCAAAGGGCCTGCTCTGGCGCTACTTTCAAGCTCAGTCCCTGGTCGCAGAACTCAGTCCCTGGTCGGACGCCACATGTTGCGGCCAAAGGTAAACTGAGTGGGGGGAGGGGGGGTGAAAGGATTAAGGAAAGGCAGATAAGAGAATGAAAGCTGGGTCTCGGTGGGACGCTGCTCCCCGATGAGGAGACAGCGCCGGCGCCCACAAGCCGTGTCTTTATTTTATAGCAGATGCCACGAGGCAAAGTAGGGGCGTGATCACGTTGTTTACAACACTCTCGTGAGTTTCAACCTCACTCAACTACATGCACCCGAACTCTACCACAAGGCACGTGGGGCCACGTGTTTGGACCATAGGTTCAAGCTTACAACCACAGCCGTTGGCTATGATTGTGCTGGGAGGGCCCTGCCCTCCAGCTGGGACTTGCACGTGGCAATGAGAGGACCCTGTCCTTTCATTAGTCCGAGGCTTGGACCTGGCCAAAACACTGTAACCGCGCCCCATAATCAACAGCACGACGATTGAAATTTCTTTTGAGAACCAAATTTTTTAAACTTAAACTATATAGGAAGGTACATTGTTATTAACTTAATTAGGGTACTCCTAAGGCTTAGGAAGAGCCATACTCAAGGGGCCAAAGAGCCGCATGTGGCTCTCGAGCTGCAGTTTGCCGACCAGGGCCCTAGTCCAAGCTCCTGCTCCTCATTCACTCTGCAGAGGGAAAGGGCCAGTGTGGCTCACCCGGAAGCATTCACACAGAGGGTCTGTGTCAGGGCCAAGTCCAGCCTGCGGTAATTCATGAAAAGCTACTGCCGTGGGCAGAGTGCTTGCTGGGTATGAGTGCAGGGCAGGCAGCCTAGGAAGGAGCATGGAGTCGATGCGTGGGGGCAGGGTGGGGACAAAGGGCACGTCCTGGCAGGCTGGTGAATGCCCAGTGCTCCTGCACTTTTGCAGGCTGAGGAGTCAAGTGCTCTTGACTTTTGCCGGCTTGCTAGACGCTCTGCCAAGTGCAGTTTCAGGGGGATAACAGGATAGATAGAGCAACTGCTAGAGCTCACACTAGGCTGGGGGAGTCAGGGCCTGCCCGGTGTCTGCACCCTAATCTCCTCATGCTGCACAGCCCTGGGCTGCCCATGAGGACAGCTGTGTTTGAGATGTCTGATGCAGGGATGTCAGGGCAGGGCAACGACTGAAAGGAGTGGGAAATGCTGCCTGGCACAAAATAGGCACTCACTGCACATTTGCTCAATGAATGAATGAATATTCTAGCTGGCTGCATTTCACATGACAGACACTTGATAAATAATTATCGAATTAATATTGACTTGTGAGACCAAGCCAGAGAGAATAGGACAGTGTGAAGGTCACGGTCAGAGGATGGAGGCTGCTGTGGCAGCCCAGCATCATGGCTAACTCAGGGTCTCGGAGAATGAGGTGTGGGAGGCGCACAGGGGGGCAAAGGTTAGAAATGATCAGCACAAGGCCTACAGGAGCCCAACCAGGAAGCCGGGCTAGGCTTCCAGGAGCAGGAGAGGGGCAATGGGACCAGGAGGAGAGGCTGCCGGGAGCTGCAACCGGCTGGAGTCTCCGAGGCCCCTGGGGACTGCAACCAGAGGGAAGGGCTGCAGGGCGTAGAGAGACAGAAGCTGAGCGAGTCCTGAAGAGAAGGGAGATTCCTCCAATGGGCAGGCAGAGAAAGTGAACATAGGGGCTCCAGTGATCATGAATGGGGGGCTGGTCTAAAAGAGCCTCTAGCCCAGTGGTTCTCAACCTTCCTAATGCCACGACCCTTTAATACAGTTCCTCCTGTTGTGGTGACCCCCAACCATAACATTATTTCCGTGGCTACTTCATAACTGTAATTTTGCTACTGTTATGAATCGTAATGTAAATATCTGATATGCAGGATGTATTTTCAGGGGTCGCGACCCACAGGTTGAGAACCGCTGCCTAGTTTAAAAGTTTCCCCAAACACTCAAAGGCAGACTCCGTTTACCAAATATTCCTGGTTTGGAGCATCTGTCTGATGTCTGCTGTGAGTGGGGGGCAGGGTTGGGTGGGGACAGGACCATGGCCTGGTGTTCTAGGCAATGGTGAATAGGAGCTGAGCCCTGTGCTTGCCAAATGCAATGACTTCCTTCCAGTGCTTGCCAGGCTCTCTCCAGAGAGGCCTCCCCAGGCCAGCCAGGGAAGAGCCCAGACCCACCAGGCCCTGCCCTCAGCCCCTGGAAGGCACGCACCCCTCCCATCACTGGGTGGACACTCACCTGTGGACTGTCCTGGTAGGGTGGGGGAGGGACATTTTGCGTGGCCATCATCGTCAGAGCTGGGGCTGGGGAGGCATGTTGCATCATGGGATTGATTCACATCAAGGATCTGTGGCAGGAGAAAGGGGGCCACACGTTAATACTGAGCACAGGGAGCCTGGGAACCAGCAGGTGGGCATCTCCTCAGGCTGGGCCACCTGGACTGACCAGACACTGCAAGGGATGAAAGCCCGGGAGAGGCCTTGCTGAGAGATTTGACTTGAAAGAAACAATATACAAATCAGATGTAAAATAACTTGTAAAAGCCATGCTTAGCTCAGCATCAGCTGGGGTTGGAGCTTGGAGAGGGCAAGGAGAGGGCAGGAGAGGGGGCAGAGGCTTGGCTGGTGGCAGCACAGGGGGAATGGGGCTGTTCGGGTACCCACAAGACAAGGTGCTTTCCCTGTCCCAGGCCTTCAGAGCAGCCACCTGCACTGTCAGGGCAGGGAGGCCTCGGGCCTTTGCCCTTCCAGCTCCAGTTCCCACCTCTCTGCTGGCTCCTGCTCCCTGGTGTGCTCACCACACCCCCTAGTGGTGGGAAGGGACGTGGGGCTCTGGTCCCCTTAGACAGGAGGGTGGAGGAAGGAGGGGGGTGGGGAGGATGCCTATCGCAGGTGCGAGCGTGTGTGTGTGTGTGTGTGTGTGTGTGTGTGTGTGTGTGTGTGTGTGGCTTACAGAGGTGCCTGCCCATTCTACGAAGGGAGACTTTCCTTGGACTTCGTTCAACACAGAGTCAGAGTCCAATGGCCACCCCCCTTCTTATAGCCGAGAAGATGGCGGCCAAGAGGAATGAGGTGTGTGTGTTAGGGGGCTGTGAGCTAGCGAGTCTCCAGATTCCCAGTTCCTGATCTGCTCCCTGACCCGCACCCCACAATGACAAGCAAGCTGCCTCCACTGGGCCTCAAGGCTTCTTCTTGAACCAGAGCTGCTGCCGTAAGGGGAGACAGCCTAGCCGGGCAGTGCCACCCAGGGTAACAGGATGCCCAGAGAGCTGTGGGGCTCAGTAGATGCCCTGAAATATTTAGAGCTAGAAACCACAGGCATGTCACCGTGGGGCAAGGAACCTCTGTGGGGTGCAGGCCCTGTCCTCCCAGGGGGAGGGTGCTGATGGCCAAAGATGTTTGTGAGCACAACCCTCAGACATCCTTCTCTTCTCCTCCTCTCCCTGAGCCCCCCTCCCCAGGGTCTCCCAACATGTCCCATGTCTGAATTCTGGGGGAATTTGAGGGTGATCTGGAGCTGCCTAAGTAAAGAGAAAGGTCTCCAGGGTGCTATGTGGCATGCATGTGTGTGTGCATGTGTGTGTACATGTGTGTGCATTGGTTCTTTTTCAGGAAGAGAAAAGATCAGTTCTGGCTCACCTGTCTCTGAAGGCATGCTTTGACCTTAAGTGCATGTGGGAAAGCACTGGAAACCCAGGTATTCATTCAAATAATGCTGCTAAATGTCAACTGTGTGAGGGAGCTGTGCTGGAGGGTGTGGAAGCTCTCTCTTTGGACCCTGAGAGAATGAAGGAAATATGGATGTGGGGGGTAGGCTCAGCCTTTCCTGGAACTCTGGAAGATGAGGTAACTTTTGATGGGTCTGTGGGTCCCAAAGGCAAAGGTAGAGCCCTTCTGGGAACACCAATTTCAAATGCTTCTTTTGCTGGAAGAAAGTGAGCCTCGGTGGCCTGTAGTGCCAGTAGCCTCCAGCAGAGGGAGTGTGGGGGCAGAATCTGGGGTGAGAGCTCAACAGGCAGTTTTAGGGGCAACTAGTTTCAGGATGAAAAAGCCGTAGTAGTGAAGGCAAAGAGAAGGAAGTGCATGGAGGAGGATTTGGGCTAAAGAGAGAATCTTTTAATCTGCATTCTTTTGTTCACTGTCCAATGAATGGGAGGTCAGGTCATTTTAGAGTTGCTGTCCCTAGAAATATTCACACACTTGAGGGCTGCCCTGCCTGGGGGTCAGGAGGGGTGGTTAGGAGTGATCTGCTCCCAGAAACAACCACTGCCAGGCTGAGCGGAGACTTCCCAGTCCAGAGGCTGCCAGGCTGTGGAGCAGGAGCCAGCCCTTCCTCGGAGGACACAGGGAAACTGTCCTGAGGATGCAGATGGCCTTTGCCCCGCCCCTCCCCCCGCTCTGGGGTCACCACAGGTCACTAGACCACTGCCCCATTGCCCTCTGGGCTTCTCCTTCGAGAGAACAGAAGGCCTTTTCATCAGGGGCTTAAGTTTCCCTCTCTGCTCACTCAGGCGCAGAGCCCTGGTAATCTGAGCGAGGGAGACGGGAGACGGTGCCACCTTCTCTTCTTCACAAGCCCCCACCACACAGGCACTGCCCATCCTTGGGACAGCCCGCTGGCCAGGCCTGGGGCTGGGGGGCTAAGCGGGACCACCTGGAGAGGGATGTAGAGAGCTGCCTTTTTGTGCCAGCTGGGGTGTGGGAGCTCCTTGGACAACCTCTGGATGTCGAGCCCTCTGGGGAACCCACCCTCTGGGAGGGGGAAGGGGAGCAGCAGGTCTGAGCGGCAGCCGCCCAGTCCTGTCTTCTGAGCTTTTGTTGGGCTGGGAGAGCCACGCGCCCTGTCCAGAGGCCCCAGCGCTGTTACCAAACACCAGGGCACTCGAGGGAGCAGGGCCAAGACTGCAGATGGAGGACACACCAGGAATAATTCCCCACAGGGCAACGTTCCTACCGAGGAGAGGCTGGCGTCGGGAGATTGCTTCTAATGCTGAGAACCTTCATTACGTGACAGCTAGGAGGGGGAAAGCCTAGTTCGGCACTTGACCCCACGTGATATCCAAGAAGAAATAATTCATGTCACTGATATTATCATCAAAAAGAGCTACAGATGCCATTTTCCAAAACCCAGGACCTAGTGAGGCAGTGTGCCTGGGCTGGGTGGGTGAGGGGCGTGGAAGGACAGCCCTTTAGGAGGTAGACAGGGGCAGCTCTCTGCCTCCCCAACTCTCTAGCTCCCCCAGTCCTGCGGGGGAGGCCCTTAGCCAGGAGGCCAAACCCCAGCGTGTTGACAAACAGGCTTAGAAACAAAAAGACCCAGCTCGTTAGGAAGGAGCTCATTAGGACTTGTTGACATGAAACCTATTAGACCAATTAACATTCCATTAACGGCCTGGGGCACCAAGGGGTTAATGCTGCCCAGTAATTGGGCCGGGGTGCTGGGGTTGGGGGCTCAGGGCCTGAAGGATGAGAAAGCCTAATTGGGAACTCGCTGGCCAGCTGGCCCCTGCGGCATCTGTCCTAGCTGGGACCCTAGCTGGGAGGGAGCATCCCGCTACAGTGGAGATGGAAGGAAGGGACCACTTCCCTTCGGCTCTCCACTGTCCCACCCCATGGCCCCAGACTGACGACGGGGCACAAGGACAAGCTGGGGGTACTGCTGCCCTCTCAGACTCGGAAAGTGGTGTTTTCTTCATCCACTCTCCCCCCCTCCATCCCCGCTGGTCCAGTGTCTTATTTCTAAAGAAGTTAAGTCCTCTCTCCTCTCTCAGATGTGACTCATTCTTACCAAACTCATTGGAAAAGCTAGCATCCCTGAGGCCCTGGAGTCTAATTCATCTGAAGAATATAGTTTAGGGCAGAGGGATGGGGCAGGGAACGCTGGGCCTGGGCCACCTGACTTCCCTCCCTCCCTTCTCTTTCTCTCTCCCTCACTCCTTTCTTGCCTCCCCCCCCCCCCCAGCATGGCACTAGGAGGCACTGAAAAGCCCTTCTCTTCTGCCCTCCGACCCACTAGCAGTGTTTGCATTATTTTCCTTCCCTCGCTACACGCAGAGGTTGTGGAAGTCCCATTCCCTGTCTGGGCTTCAGTTTCCGCACCTGTGAACTCCCCTGACCTGGGCCTGTGCCTACGGTCAGAATGTCTGCATCCACACCCAGCTCCCCCACTTCCTTGTGGCTTGTACAAGTCACTTTCCCTCTCGGACTGCAAAGTGAGGGATCTCACCGGAACCGTTCTGGAAGTCTTTGCCCACGGACAGCCCTGAACGCAGGCTTAGCTGAATGGAATGGGAAACTGTTGGACTGCAGCTTGAGAGTGAGGGACGGAGGCCCCTGAGGCAGGAGAGCTGGAGCCCTCTCAGCCCCCAGGTGGGTACCACCGGGCCCCCACTCCCCCACCCCGACCCTGAGGCTGGGTTCTGACGTCTAGACAGATTTGCAGGAGGCTGAAATAACACAATGAACTCAGCAGGAGGGACCAAAAGGCTGCATTAGTAACCAGGCTGGCTTCAACTTCTCCCTGAGGAGCAACTGCCTCAACCTGGCGCAGTCAGTTTATTTTCCTTCAGCCTAGAGAGCTTGGTCCAGAATGCTGGTCTCCGGCTCAGGCCCTTCCCATGGGCGGCCTGTAGGTGGCGCCGCGGAGCCCACTTCAATTGCATTATATAATGTAACCTGTTTACTAAATCGTGTAATCAGTCGCCTTAGGATTTACAGCTTTGGATGTGTGTAGAGAATTGGACTTTGAGTCAAATTTAAAAACAAATAAAAATGAGAGACAGCTGTTGCTGATAGTGTGATATTCATCTTTTGGAAACAAATTCACCCCCTGGCTATAAATTATGCCTGGAAAAAAAGTGTTGTTGGTGGGAAGGAGTTGGCTAGGCCTCCTATGCTGGCAACTCAGAGCGATGAATCTTGAAATAACGGTGTCAACCTGTCACTGATTTCATGTGACTGTGGATTTATCTAAAGAAACACAAGCACATGCACACACACACAGACATACACCCACCCAGGTCTCTCCGAAAAACCTGGTAAGGGCCAGGATCACACGCTGAACGGAGCTCTGGGGTCCCTGCATGTGGGTGGGCGCATGGGCGCGTGGAGTCTGCCCTGGGCAGTGACAGGTGAGACCAGTGGGGGATGGTGGAGAGGGTGGGCTGGGAAGCTTTCAAATGTGAGGAGGTCTGGTTAAAATGTTTCAAAATGATGGACAAGGGCAGGGCCCTTGAGGAATGATGGGAAAGGGGTCAGCTCCCCTAGGAGTCCGCCCCTCACAGCACGTGGAACACTGACCTGTGACTTTTCACCCAGGTGCTCAGAGCTCAGGGCCTGAGGTGACAGACTGCAGTGGCCTAGCAGATGCTGCTTCCCCCATCTTTCTGATGTTGGGGTGCTGGGCAAATGGGAGTTCTCTAGTCCGATAAGTAGGCACAGAGAGTGGTGTGGGAGCCAGGGGGCAGTGTGTCTGTTACTGAAGGGAGGACGGGTGGGAGGAGTGAGCAGCATTTGCACTCAGGGTCAGGTCCCCTTGCTGATTACATGTCCTAAAGGCTGGCTGGCTAAAGAGCCCAAGTCCTTGCAGGATGCCCCAGCCAGGAGGGCCACTCCCCTGGTGCCCTTCCGGTTCCTGCTTGGAACTCTCGTGGGAAATAATTCTGTTCAAACTCCTGCCAGAGGCAGAGATGACAACCAAGACAGAGGGCAACTCGGGCCCTTTGGCCACCACAGCTCTCAGGACGAATTGTCATTTGCTACCTTTCTGGGAAGGCTGCTTGGGAGGTGGTGCCAGGTCATGCCCTATTATTATGATGCTGGTCTCCAGGGAACAGAGTGGGGACAGAGCTGAACCAGCAGGAGCTTGGACTAGGACTGGGCTTCTAACTGGAGATGTGACAATCTCTCCCCCCTTCTTTCCCTTCCTTCGGCCCTTACCTGCCTCGTGGAGTGAATGGTCTGGAAGTGGTTCTCGGCCTCTGTGAAACCACAAAACTCAGACCCTCCTGCTCCCATCCCAGGAGTGTGGCTCCTCCCCTGGCCTGTGGCCCTCCTTCCAAAGGCGGCCTCTGCTCGCCTTGCCCCGCCCCCGGGGCCATTTGGCTGTTTGCTCTGTATCTGGAATAACAAAAGGCCCCTGTGTGGCTGCGTCAACAGGTCATTTGTGCCCTCACTGACCCAGCCTAGAGCAAAAGCTTGGCTGGAGAGACCCAGGGAGGCTTTTGTCCCCCCATCCCTCTGTGCCCACAGTTTAGGGGCTTAGTGGTCACACAAGGCAGAGGATCTGACTACAGGTGGGAATGGCAGTCACAGACCCACCACCCTCATCCATGACCAGGTCCCTGAGAGGAGTCCCCACCTCGCCCTGTTGCTTCCCGTCCTGCCTGATTCGCGGGGTTCCCGCATGGCAGGCCCAGAGTCCAGGGCTGCAGCTCATCCTCCTTTACTCCCTGGTTTAGCTAATTTTCAACCTGCCTTCAAAAAGCAAATGGGAGCCCGCTGGCATGGCTCGGTGGTTGAGCGCCAATCTATGACCCAGGAGGTCACAGTTCGATTCCCAGTCAGGGCTCATGCCCCAGTGGCAGGTTTGAGCAATTCACTCTCATCATTGATGTTTCTATCGCGCTCTCTCCCATCCTCTCTAAACTCAATAAAAATATATTTTAAAAAAATAAAAAGCAGACAGGAGTGAGGAAGGAGAGGAACCTTGCTCTGCCCAGCCCTCTGCCACCTGCTCTGCCTCCCACACGGGGACCAGGGAGTGGCAGGACACCCCCCCCTCCCCCACTCCTGCCTTGGTTGTCACACCTTTTCTGGCTTCAAAAAGCCACTGATATATTTTACAAACCGAAACAGCAATTTAATTCCTCCTGATAGCGGCAATAGTCCATTAGATCTTCCTACTGAGGAGCTTAACAATAATTCCTTTCATCCAGCTGCTTCTGCTTGATCTGAAAATCAGTCCCCTAAGAGCCGGCAAGAGTTCCCATTACTCTCCCCTGAGCTCTGAGCACCTGAAGAAGATTCTCATCTCCTCCTTCAGCACTTTACAACTGGCAATTCTTCCCCTTTTGGTTCCTTTAAACAAAATAAAACAAACAGAAACCCAGAAGTGAGAGAAGCATGGAGCTGTAAGGGGAAGCGTGGCCCTGCATCCTCCTCACGGAGAAGAGGCCAGCACCTTTCCTGCCTCACTTCACAGGAGGAGGCAGCCAGCACCCCAACGGTCACCTCCAACCTGCTGAAAAGTGGGTGCTTCCCGGGGGGCATCGCTAGTTTGGTCCTAGATTCACACTTGCCAGGATGTCCACTTAGACCACCTTTCCCTCCCTAGGGACCCCTCCCCTTGATACTGTGGCCCAGGAATGGGGTCAGGAGGCCTCCAGCTACCCTGGGGTGGAATCCACAGGAGATGCCAGTCAGTCCCTCTCCCTGTATGCTGCCCAGGCTCTCCCCGTCCATCACTCAGACAGCTCCCAGACCCAGAGTGGGGTCCTGCCTCATTTTCCATCCCCTGCCTCTTCCTCTCTATCTAAATAGCATGAGTAGGAGAGGAACAGGAAAGGAGAAAGCCTGAGGCCTTTTAATCAATTATTTTTCTTTTCTTTCAAGCCCCCAGGCTGCCCTGGTGGTCAGGGGGCAGAGGAGAGCCTCCAGCGCTCGGTGGGGGCACATAGGGTGGATTGCTGGGCCGCTGGGAGCCCTGCCTGCTCCCCCAAGACACCATCACGTGCTTGCTGCCTGCACATACAGAGAGAAACAAATCTAAAAATGAATCCAGGGACTGAAATCCCCCTCGACAAACTCGATTCCCAGGTTTATTATTTGTCGGGAGCTGACAGCAGACGCTGCTCACGAGCCGAGCTGAGTAAACAACACAGCCGGCCCCTGAGGCTCACAGCTCAGGCGACCCATAGCCCTGGTGCTGGGACCCAGGTGGAGGGGCAGGGACGCAGCCTGCTCCCTGCTACCCACTGCCTTCCTTCCTTTCTTTTTTTAAATATATTTTTATTAATTTCAGAGAGGAAGGAGAGAGAGAGAAACATTGGTTGGCTGCCTCCTGCAGGTCCCTCCCTACTGGGGATCAAGCCCGCAACCTGGGCATATGCCCTTGACTGGAATTGAACCTGGGACCCTTCAGTCTGCAGACCAACATTCAATCCACTGAGCCAAACCAGCTAGGGCCCACCTTCCTTTCACAAATCCTTCTCTTCCCAAAGCAGGCATGCTGGGAGATGGCACTCCCTGGGCAATGGGGCGGGAAGGAGATAGGAGCAGGGAGGGGCCTTGGCAGGGAGGGTCTGGGGCAGCAGAACTGGCTGGGGTTGAGGGGTCCACAGAGGGAAGCAGCCCTGACACCTAACCAGTCTGTCACTTGCAACGCTCTCAGATTCTCCTGGAAGCAGAGGGTCCTACGAGGTTCAGCCAGGCCTCTTCTCCCTCTGAAAGACTGTACCTGTCCTCTGGCTGGATGATACCCGGCTCCATTTTTTAAAATTCTTCCAGAAAAGAAAAAGGTCAGGAGTCAGGGTGGTGGAAGCAAGTGGTCCTCAAGGCTCAGTTTATCATCAAAAGACCACTCATCCCTGATGCTCCCTTACCCAGCCAGTGCATCCTTCCCGTGGGCCTCTGTGGTGCTCCAGGTGAGCTCACGAGAAAAGGGAGGGGGCCAGGTGGAGTGGGCAGCAGCGAGGTCAGTGGAGGCAGGAAAAGGTGCCCGTTGGGCTCCTCACCTGGGTCCTTACTGCTGTTTGGAATGCGGTCCTGACCAGCCCCAGGTTAGGAAGGAAGGCTGCATGGGACAGGAAGCGGCGCTGGGCAGCGAGCCCATTCCTGGGCACTGCCACTCAAACCCCGACTGAGCAGTCATGCCCTCTGCCACCTTCTGAGAAGTGTCTCCTCCATGCCTAGTGCTCCCTTCTCATCTGCCAGCAATGCCTTCTGAATTACACTACATGCCCTTTCCTTCCTCAGACCCTCTTCACTTTCCTTCACTTTCCTTCACAGCCTGCCTTCACTTTCCACTCCGGGACCACCGCTCACTGGGAGCCTGGCCATGGGACAGAGCAGGGTGCGATGGCGACAGCGAGCTCAATGTGTGTTTCTACATTATGGAAAATCGCTTCCCACCCCATGTCTTTGTCCCCAGCAGACAGAAGGCTTTGCCTTCTCTTTCCTTCTTGGGGGTGGTGGTGGGAGTGGGGGTATGTGATTTCACAAGGCAGGCCTCCTCCTGGATCCTGGATATATACACAGGGACAATTTAATGTCTTTAGTTTACTGTTAAAATGGAAAACAATCAATCAAATTTGGGAAGGATAACTTTAAATCCCTGCAGTCATTTACACCTGAGTGAGAATGAGCAAATATTGACAGGGGTGAGATGATAATCTGGAATTGATAAGCACTGCTATTTATTGAGTCCTCACCATGCACCAGGCATTACTCTACGCTTCATAGATAATTTTATTTCTTTTTCTCAACAACTATATAGTGTAATTATGGTGATTGTCCCTAATCATGGGCATGAAAACTTGGGCTTAGAGAGGTTGAGAGAGCTTCTGGATGTGACACAGTCTGATTTCAGAGTTTGAACTTGACCTAGAAATCTCAGGGTAGAGGGAGCAACCACCAGAGAAGGAAGGAGACCCTTAAAAAGTGGAGAAATAAAAAGCAAGGCCGACTGTGGAAACAACGGCTGGCTTTGAGCTGGGCCACCCAGGACAGGCTGTCCTTGCACTTTCACATGCCCCAAATTTTCAGGAATTATCCTGACATTGCCTTAATGTCTCCCAGAGCCAAATGTGGGCTTTTGTACATCAGTTAATGAACAGACTCTATGCCTTTGGGCGGAGGGGACCTGCTTAAACAGCACCAGTCCGTTTCTGCCATCCTGTCATATTTGAACGGCAGTGTATATGCAAATTTATTTAAATGTTTTATTGCAGCTTTCCCAGATGAGTGGAAGATGGAAAACTGAAAGAACTGATCCGGGAGATAAGAAAGTGGGTCTCGTCTGCACAACACCCCTGAGACCAAGGTGGGAACACTGAGCTGAAAGAGGCAAATCTTGGATCTCAATAGTAGACTCGCTGGACTGCGGGCTCAATTATGAAGGGAAAGAAAATTAAAGAGCAAATATGAGATGACAGAGATACGTGGCTGAAGACTGTCTAAAAGGCATGTGTGACTGGGCCCTGCTCGCCTGTTCTAAGCTTTGGGAGGACCGCTCTGGGAACTGATGCTTCGAGAGTGGGGCTGCCTAAGCCCGGCCCACACTCGGCAGCTCTGGGCCAGGGCTCTGACCCATACCGACTGGGGTGCCGTCAGGGTCTCCTTCCTGTCAGCTGGACCGAGGGGCCCTGCTGCCGCTCAGGTCGGGTGGGGTGGAAGGGAGCATGTGGTCAGCCCATGCTCCGGGACTGCCTCTGCTTGGCCACCCATGGATTTTCAGGGACCACCCACAGCTGCAAAGAAGTCCCTGTTCTGGGGAAACATGCCCAGGACTCACAGGCCAGGGCATTGGATTCTGTCCTTGGAAGCCTGTGTATCAGAGCAGGGTTGGTTTTCTCAAGCTGGGGGACCCTATCCTTAGGGGCACCCCATCTTTTGTCATATCTCCCTGAGTCCTGCTTTCCTTCATGGCGGGGTCTTCTCCTTCCTCTCTTAGCCAGAGAGGTGCCAGGCAGCCATCTGAAGAGGGACGAGGGACGGAATCTTCACAGCCTGCAGTGGATTAGTGCCCACAGACCCCGAAGCAGGCGACAAGGAAACAGAAATGCGGGGACCAGAGCTCTGTCCCTCCTCCCCGCCGGCTCCTGGCTGTCCCCTGCCAAGCCCATCCCCTCCACCTCCAGCTTTGGGAAGGGTCTGTGGTTCTCTGGCTTCTAAGAGGGGAACCGTTAGTCACACTCGGGCCCCTTCTGTACGCAGGCCCCAGGAGATGCGTCATTTTAGCAACAAAATCTTCAACTACCAGCAGCCTATCTGAAAAGTACAGCTCGCATCAAATGTTCATGCTGCTTTTTGCGATGAAAGCGCGTCTCCTATCATTGTGGTCTCAGTGGAAAGAAGGTCCAGCGTTCAATACCGAATCTCTGTGGACCTGAAATTCAAGACTGTCCCTCCACTTTCCCGCTTCCTTCTCCAGTGAGATGGACCCCACTTCTCACCGTAGAGCAAGGACCAGGGGTGGAAAAAAGGAGAAGACAATTTTGCCCAGTGGACTCTGGCCCTCAGGGCCCAATTAGGATGCTCTGCCTCAGAACAGAACGGTCCTCTGGGATCCGAGCACTTGGTAATCTGGACCTTCAGTGTCTGGCCCTTGGGGAAGAGGGGTGGGGTTCTTTCAGAGCAGGTGGGTCTGGGCAGGCAGGGGCGTGGCACAGGAGCCAGTCTCGGGTGGAAAGGAGGAGTAAATGGGAATTCTCACCCAAGCTGCCACCTCAAGGGCACAAGGAGGCTATGGCAGGGGCGGGTGCCTGCTATGGGCAGGCCTCTCTGGTCCTCTCCTTTTAGGGCCTGGCTGGCCGCAGTCAGACCATCTGCTGTCTCTGCCACTGAATGAGACACTTGTCATGGTCGGGGGTCATCTCACTGACAGGAGCTGTGTGCGCATGTGAGCTATGTGTGCACATGAACTGTGTGTGCACGTGAGCTGTGTGTGCTGTGTGCATGTGAACTATATGTGCATGTGAGCTGTGTGCGCATATGAGCTGTATGTGCATGTGAGCTGTGTGTGCATGACCTGTGTGTGCTGCATGCATATGAGCTGTGTGTGCATGTGAGCTGAGTGTACATGTGAGCTGTGTGTAAATGTGAGCTGTGTGTGCATGTGAGCTGGGCAAGTGCGGGGAACAGGGGAGATGGGTGGAGTGGGGTGAAGAGGAAAGGAGGCCCATTTAAGAATGACTGGTAGGGGCACTTCTCACACCTTAAGCTCTCCCCTGTCCCAGGAGCAGGGGACTCACGTCCAGAGCAGAGAGCAAAAGACTGGCAGAGTGGAAGCATCATGAGGCCTGATTTCGTACTGTTCAAACAATAAAAACTGCCCGGGTCCATGCAGCAAGCTGGAAACAGGGATCCAATTTGATTCCAGGTCCCAAGTAACAAATTCAGTCATCGCTTACTGCACACCTACTATGTGCCAGGCTCTGTGCTGGGCGGGGGACGTTCCAGAAGAACAAAATAGAGGCATTTGAGCAGAATAAATAAAGAAACAATGAGACGAAAGTTTCCCTGAGCTGCAGGAAGACAGTGACTTCAGATTTAAAGGCTCCCAGGGGCCAAGGGTAATGAAAAAAAGAAGGGAGCAAGTAAACCACAAGCCTCGACACGTGGTGGTGAATTTCAGGACTTTAAAAAGCGAAGAAGATGAAGTGTTTCCATAAATTTTCGCTGCAAGACTGGAAACAAAGCAGCGCAGCAACATCTTCAAGATCTAAGAGGAACAGGCTTTGAACGTGGGTTCTGAACTTAAGTCAAGTCTGAAGACAAAACAAAGTGCGTTTTGGACACGTAAGAACTCAGAGTGTACTTCCTGCCCGTCAGTGACCTAGAGGTGGTGTTCCAGCAACACAGCAGGGGGAGGAGAGGACGACGTCTGCACAACGAGTGTGGGGGCCTGGGTGACCCAGGGGAGGGGAGTCGGGGCGGGGGGAGGCCATTATCCAGGGACTCGGAAGGTTCTAGAAAGAACTTCATTTCCTTTTCCATGGTCCAGTCACACTGTTTACCTCTGTAGTTGAATAATATTTCCACTTTGTGATCACCTTATAGTCAGAATGCAGAGGTGACTACAGGTATAGAATAGAATATTAACCTTCTAAATCTTAATGGAAAGATACTAAATATACTACTATTATACTAAAAAATAGTATAATTATATATACTATGTAATTATACCATATAAAACATGTACTATATTACATGTCATACTCTTTATTAAAAATAGATATCATATATAGTTTGATAAAAATGATCAAACTTATACAAATTGGAAGGGGAGAATGTGTGCTAATTTCCCCAGCTTACATAGCAGGGAACTAATAGATAAATACATAAATTCAGAAAGAGGGGCTTAATATATTGTCTAACATGATAAACATTGGCCACCACATAACTAAAATCATTGGGGTTGACTTTGGATTATGAACCTTGTGGGTAGAAAAGAAGGAACACTTTTTATCATTTTATTTTATATCTTGTGCATGGTTTACTTTTCCTCACACATATATTTAATTCTAATTTTAAAAATACAGTAACTTAAATAAATGATTAAACATCTGTATAAGAGAACACGACGCAGCAATTAAAGGTAATGGAGTAGAGCTACTTACTTTGACTTGGAAATCTGTCCATTATATAACCCAGGTTAAAAAAGAACATTTCTAGAACAGTATTTAAAACACAATCTTGCCGAAACCGATTTGGCTCAGTGGATAGAGCGTCAGCCTGCGGACTGAGAGGTCCCGGGTTCGATTCCGGTCAAGGGCATGTACCTGGGTTGCGGGCACAGGATGTGCAAGAGGCAGCTGATCGATGTTTCTCTCTCATCGATGTTTCTAACTCTCTCTATCTCTCTCCCTTCCTCTCTGTGAAAAATCAATAAAAAAATATATTTAAAAAAAATAAAAATAAAACACAATCTTTAACTGTGTTGAACTAAACACCAACATCGACACGGTGTTGTCCCTTCCTATGGTCTCTGCCCCTGTGCCTCGTGGCCTGCGTTCAGAAGTCGTCCCTCTCTGATTTCTGCAAGATGTGCATCACTTTTGCCACAGGTAGCATCTATTTTATGTATGTTTCCAGCAACAAATGCAACCAAGCTCTTGACTATAGTGGTCAGTCCAGAGGCCGGCCTGGATGAAGCTGCCGGGGCTGAAAACCTTACTCAGAAAGAAAGGATGGAGAAGCGGAGTGGAGATGAAGAAGGTGCCTCGGAACGTCCGGACCGCTTTTCTCATTCACAGGTAAAGAGCCTACGCGGGCCCGATGCAAGCTCACGCCACTGGATTCGTGCCCAGGAAACAGAGAACTGGCTTGTTAAAAGCCAGAGTCGGGAAGAAGGCCCCCTGCTAGTTGAAGACTGGAGCGGAGGCCTGATGCCACGGCCCAAGGAGAACACGATGGGGAGATGGTGTGTGTGTGTGGGGGGGGGTGTGGGGGTTCAGGGGGAGGTGATCCATTTCAGGAGTGCTCAGGGTGCAGATGGCTTGACTTTGAAGGCTGACATGAGAAATCAGACCAGATCACGCTTCCTTCATGCCCATGGAAAGAAGCAGCTTCAACATGGGTGGGAGGCAGCTTGTTGGGGCTACTGGGCAGGGGCTTGGAGAGGAACTATATTCAATGAGCATTTACCATGAGCCAGATATTATGTGAGGGGCTTTCTAGTGCATCATCTAGTTTAATCCTCACAGAGCCCTGTGAGATAAAAAAAGATTGTTCCAATGACATAAAGACAAGATGGTTAGAAAATGTAAGTAACTTAAACTTGCCCAAAGCCCCAGTAGCAGAGCTGAGCCTGAGTTGGTCTGGTTCCCAACTCCCTGCTTACGTAATCCGAGGGCCATGTCAGCCAACTGATATGAGGAGAAGTGCCCCTCCAAACTGGGTTACGACTAATCCCATTCCCGTCCTCAGCCCTGTGCATGAAATCAGTCCATGATCGCCCAGACGCACTGGCTGGCCCTTGAGAACAGGCTTTACATTGGCCCCAACGGGACTTGAAGATGCCCCCTCGGAGGGTATCAGCACGTGAGGTGCCCTTTCTCAGCTCCGAGCTCTGACATCGCTTCCTGAGGACACAGCCCTGCTGAGCCAGGGCTTGGAAGGAGATGCGCTAGCACGGAGCGGCAGTGCAGGGAGGAAGGGGAGTGGTGGTCCCCTTGTGCCTGGTTTCTAGGTGCTCAGTTCTCTCCCTGTCCTCCACCAACCTGAGGACCACCCCTCAGATGCTGCCCTGGCCTCCCCCCCCCCACCCCCATCCCCGTCACCCTGGGTACCTCTGCCTCTCCGAGCCTCTGCCTTAGGGGAGGCAGGCAGACCCAGGGGGAGTCTGTGTGCCAGTTAGGGTTTGTCACTGACACGTGGAGATCATTAACAAGGCTTATTTTAAAGTTATAATTGCAAAATGTAAATGCTCCCCAAACCGATGCGTAATTGCTACCCCCTCCACCCCAGCCCTTCCTTTCTGGTACCATCTTTGCAAGGAGAGAATTGGAAAATAAAAAGGGGGCGGATTATGTAAGCAAAACGATTTTAGAAAAAGAGAGCAAGAGAGCTAACGGTTTAAGCACGACAGCTGGTGGCTCCTCTGATTGCCGCACTTCCAGCATTAGCTGCGGAAATTGTCCCTGCCGATCGCACCCCCAAGCAAGAGTGTCAACTGTATTTAGTTCCCAGAACAGAACAGGCTGGCTCCCACTTGGCAAGACGGTTCCATGGTCAGTGTGAGCGCGCGCGTGTGTGTGTGTGTGTGTGTGTGTGTGTGTGTGTCTTGGGGAATCAGGACTGATATCTGAGGGGGCCTCTGTCTCACCACAGAAGCTTCCATTCTGCAGAAAGAACCCACAGCAGGAGTGAATGAGTGAGCGTTCCGAAGACCCATTCCCATCCTTCCCGTGGAGGGAGGCGGGGCACCTCCATGCTCCCAAGCACCCCTGCCCCTCTGGACTCCAGCATCTCCCTCTCTTCTTCCAGCCCCGCCACAGCCGTTGTCTGCAGTGAGCTCCCATCACCTTGCACACAGGCTCCAAAGGTTGTTGAAAAGAGTGTCAACCTGTCTCCCAATGGGCATCACCTGGCCACGCTCCCTGAAGCCTTGCCCCCTAGCTGTGCCCTGTCCCTGGCTGTCACCTCCAGGAGCCATGGCAAGTTCCAGCGTGCCTCCCGCTTAGTGCACCCAGAACACAGAGCTCCCCAAACAGCCAGAGGCCACGGGGGAGGACAGTCTGCCCTGGCCAGTTCCGCGCTCTCAGAGGTGGTCCTCTTGAGCAATGGAGGCTCCACTGCTTGCTTGGGAGCCGGGCCCAGGAACATCACCTCTCTGGTTGACTCTCTCCCTCTCTCCAGGGAAATCCGCTTTTGTGGGGGTTTTGGCAAAGATCACTTCCCCCCAAATGACGGCCAATGGACTGTTAGGTCACGGTGGCCCTAAGACGTCGGAGCACTGACAAGTCCTGGGCAGGTCCTTTGAGGCTGGGCCCAATCTCACCACAACAGACCACCCTTGTCATGGGGGACGGGGAGGAAAGTGGTTTGGGGTAACTGGCTTTCTAAAGGCCAGCCTATGCTGGATATCTCCGAGATCCTGAAGTCACTTAAGCGATTTAAAACCGCTATCTGATAAGAGGATTAAATGAGATTTTCTATTCAAAATGCTTTCTACATTCAAAGAACAATTTCCAGAGTTCATCAGAAACACCTGGGATGCCGTTTCCTCCACGTTCATCAAAACCACGTGGGGTGCAGACTCCCGGGCCTCAACCCGGACACGTGGAATCGGAACCTATGGTGTGAGGCCCTGGAACGGCACGTTTAACAAGCACCCGAGGCGATAATGCTGGCGCCGAGCTGTACAAATGTTATCCTCATCGTGCCGCGAGCAGCAGCCCAGCCGTCGGCATGGACAACGGCGTGCTGTGCACAGAACACCTGGAAGAGGGCTCTGCGGGAACCGGCAGGGTCTGTCTGGGCCGCAGGGAGGAGATGTGAACAAACAATGCCGGCTTCCTGAGGTGGGACATGCTCAGTGGTGCTAACGCCATGGGCTGCTTCTCAAGGCTTTCGGAAGAGATCGCCTGCCTGAGGGTTTAACTAGGTGTTAGGTTAGGACCAAGAAGCATTTCTCACTGTTTGGGGAGCCTCTGGGATGACCCTCAGGAGACACCCCTTGTCTCACTTCCAGCTGTGCCAGAAACCCTTCCCTTCGGCTCCAGCCAGCGCACCTGTGAGAGAAGGCAGGCGGCTCTCAGAAGGGGGGGCTGGAGGCCAGGGCCCGTCGTGAACATGAACCCGGGGCCACCGCTCTGGGCACCTCACCTCCTCCGCAGACTGGCTGGACAGGGTCTGTTTCGTTTGCTCTGCACTCCTCACTACCGTCGTCCCCACTCAGGTCTCTCTCCTCAGTGTGGCTGCTGGGTCACCCAGGCATAAAAGAGCCCAGACCTTTGTCACAGTGGGACGGCCCAGTTGTCACCTGTTTGGTTTCCTGACACAAGTGTATGTGTACCCCCCTCTCCCCCGGGTGACTCCTAGGCCTTTCTTTTAAACTGTAGGGAACAGAGAGGAAGGGGTGGGAGGTGCAGCCTTTTCCAATGCGCGGATGGGTGTCAGAGGTCTGGGGTCTGGGGTGTGAGGAGACGCTGGTGGGGGGAGGGGAGGGCGCCTGCAGGCAGCAGGGAAAAAGAGCCAGGAAGACAGTGGACCCAGAGCAGCATTAACAGTGTGGCCTCAGGTAGCTTTGGCTACACAACCTGTCTGTTCATTTTTAGATTACAGTGAATTAATTTTATTTCTTGGTGGCATGGACCAAGGTGTTGGGAAATGGAGGTTGGTGGTCAGCGCTGTTAAAGGCCTGGCTGACATTTCCCAAACCCTCACATCAATTTCTCCTTGTGGATCGAGTTGCTAACTGGACTCCATTGAGGTTGTGCTTTGGGCCCTGATGGCAGGGTCATGGGTGGGTGGGGCTGCCTGGTGCCTGGGCGGTGCTAGTCCCAGCGCTGCGCTGGGAGCATCTGCAGCGAGAGCCCCAACCCTGCACCAGAGGGAACTGCATCTCTAACACTCAGTTCCTTCCCAGTTCACACCAGCTTAGTCTCCCTGTAAAAACACACTGGCGCCTTAGTAAAGAATGTCACTAACCAGGGACATGAAAATGACAAGAGGAGCCAAACAGTGGCCCAGGCTGGGAGCTGCAGCAGGGAAATGGAAATTTACACATTTGCCTGAAGGACTTTCCTGCCTTCCTTCCAGTGTGTGTGTGTGTGTGTGTGTGTGTGTGTGTGTGTGTGTGTATGAGTGACTGAGTGTGAGTATAAGTGTGTATGTGTGTGAGTGTGAGAATGTGTAAGAGTGTGAGTGTGTGTATGTGAGAGTGTGAGTGAGTGAGAATGAGTGAGTGTGTGTGTGCACGTTTGCGTGTGACTGCAGGGAGGTGAGGGTGGCAGGCTCAGCCTCTAGGATCCCGAGGGAGGGTGAATCCGGGCTGGCTGCCTGAGAGAGGAAGCTGGGGGCGCTAGGAGAGCAGGATGAGCTGAGAGAAGATCTGAGAGGAGGCTAATGACTCTCCATTAACAAAAGTGTCTGGGTTGAAACACAACCTCCCTGCACACCCCGAATTCTGCCCACAGTGAGCAGAGGCTACCAGACATTCGAAGCAGCAGGGGGCTCAGGCCCCCCTGACACTGCCTTCCCAGGGGCAGCCATACACAGGAGCCCGAGGCTCAGGGCCAACTGAGAGAGAGTATGCTGTGAGCCCCAATGACTCCCTTCCCACATGCCCCGCCTCACAGTGGCTCCTCCTCCCCTGGCCTTGTCTGGGAGCTCGGTGAGTGGCTCCCAGTTCTCCAGCCCCCAGGCAGCAAACCTGGGAGACATGTTGGATTCCTCCAGCCCCCCTTCCCACCCCTTTCCAGTCAGGGTAGAAATGGTCTTTTCTCCTTTTACTCTATTTTGTAAACGTCTGCTTTCCGTGTCAATATAAATCTCCTCAGTGACATCACAAATTCTGAGGTCAAAACCTGTGTCTTTCCTTTCTCTATGCCTTCCATATGTACCTGGGTGAGCACTATGCCCAAGTAGGCCACTGAAATGCCATTCTTACCACATGAAGAGGAACCACTATGGCAAATACCAAATCAGATCCATCCCTTCTGTGGGGAGTGTGCCTATTTGGTTATTACTCATTGTCAGAGGCATTACAATTCTCTATATTTCGATGTGTCTCTGAATTGAGGGTTTTTGACCAACCTATGGATTATTTTATGTCTCCTACAGTAATATTCATAAGTGAATATGGAAGAGATAATACAGTGGAGTGGAAAAGACTTCAAAGTCGGACAAATTTGGATTTAACTGTCCGTCTTGGTTTTCCTATTTCCGTAAAACGGAAACTCGCAGACACCTGGTGCGCTTAGTGGGTATAGCAAAGGCTCAGCACTGACCTTGACCAAGCCTTAATAAATGGTGACTATGGCTGTTACTGACAATGAGAATAACCATCGCTTGCTTAGAGCTTATTTGGCAAAATCCTACTCATCCTTCAGGACCCAGGTCGGTACCATTTTCTCTCAGTGCCATCCTACCCCACAGGTGAGTCACTGCCTCCTTTCTGTCCCCTAATAACTGGACTGTGTCTCTCTTAAAATACAGTCTAAACTTCTTAGCCACGAACTCCAGGCTTTATAGGGACTAAAGTATTATTACGTGTTCCTATAGGTGTCTCGCCCATAAGCTTTGTCTTCCTGAGCCAGGCTCCCCGCCTCTGTGCCTCCAGCACTGGCCTGGCATCAGGCTCGATGGTGCTGAGGTGAGGGGACGAATGAATGAGCAAGAATGCCCAAAGCAATCAGGAGACCTGGAAAAACGGAGATTGGTGATGGCAAATCCATCCTGGAAAGCGAGTGTCCCTTTTAACTCGATGGAGACCAGCCCTACGTTTTGAGAAGTCGCTCCATTTCCCCACAGGATTTCCTCACGTGGGGAATCCTTCAGCCCCACCAGAAGTCCGCTGAGGATCTCTGCAAAGCCCACCTGTCTCTGTCCCTCCTCTCCCTCAGGTGGGCTCAGCCCTTCTCCTACTCCCCCTGCCATGCATTTCCCCAGCGGCCAGACCCGCCAGCCTCAGAGCGCCGCGCCCTCGCCTAGCCAGGCTGCCGGGTGGCCCTGGCTCTGAGACAGCCTTTACAGTCTCAACACTCTCTGCAGAGCTGGAGAAGGTCCATGCACTTGATACAAGCTGATGATGCTGTTGGGCGGGCGTGGAGTGAGCGCCGCTGTCCTCTTCTCTATATTACCCCACCTTCGCTCAGCAGTGGCCTCCTGACAGGTCTCGCTGCGGGCTGCTCCATCCTGCACACGGGGCCACAGGGTGGCTCTAGCATCAGGGAGCATCCTGTGCCCAGTTCTCCTAGCACTCGTCCCGCCGAACTGTGATCGTCTCTCTGCCCATGAGTCTGCCCCACTAGATCACATGACCCTAAACTGACTCTCAAGCCGATATTTCTCCGTGGAGACCAATCTGTATTTTGGACATATTAGGTGTTCAACAAATATTGGTTGAATAAAGGAGTAAATGGATGAGTATGTTCAGCAGATGATATTTAATCCTTTCAACAACCCTGAAAGTAGGGGTTACTAGTCCTGGTTTTAAAAGGGGGAACTGAGGTTAGAAAAGTGAGTTGCCCCAAGTCACAAAGCTGGTTAAGGGTCCAGGTGAAAGAGCAGAGCCCAAGGGTTTTGGGGGCCTCCTCAGCACCCAGCTTGCCTGGTCGGCTGGCCTTCCTGCCCACCCAGCCGGGGAAAGGACGCAGAGGCTGGGCTGCCGCTACTCTGCCTCGCTGGGAAAATAAACAAGACAAATTCTTCCTCTCATCGTTTGGTGAGGCGGTGACATTTCATATGACAAAGAATCTAGGAAAAACCTCTCCTGGGACCAGTTTTGGGACTAGGCTGTGATAATATTGCTTCATTGAAAGAGGATGCCAGCAACTGAGCTTCGGATGGCCTTTTACATGCAGTAATTTATGCATGAGATGAGAAATACTTTTTTTAAAGAAACATTGATCTACACATGGCCACCACACACACACACAAAGAGGCACATTTGCACACACAAATCATCCCAGAGACATAGTCCAGACATGTGAAGATACAGATTCCAATCATGGCTACCCTCCTTCATAAGAAGAATCAGGGCTCCTATAGGATCCATACAGAGCCCTGGGACACACCCACTTGCAGTCCAATGGTTCTGACTTTCCCTTCCAGGTAAATTGGAATTTCCCCACGCATGTAAAATTCAGGCATGAAGGGAGGAGGCACAGGAAGCCTGACACTGAATTCAGCTCTGTGCCTTCCTGCCCTTCTCAGAGTCCAGTTCCCTCCCGCAATGATCACGCCACCTGGAGAGGCTGCACCTGGTGACCTGCCGCCAACACCCAAGCTCCCCCTGGGGGAGAGTTGCACCTTGTGTCTCACAGAGGTTTCAGTAATGACCTCAGCCAAATGGAGGGAAGGCGCTTGCGGCCAGAGGAGGTTGTATACTATGTTCATCGAGTCATTATGCCTGCACTCCTCTCCATCCTCCCCGCCCTGCACAAGAGGCCATGGTAGTGCCTGGTGTCCCAGGGAAGTCCCACCTCTCTGCATCCCTGCAGCCCCCACTGCACTCCTCCCAGCTCTGCCAATCCATGCGCTCAGCTGCTCCCCCTCTGCCCCCAACATCTGGGGCAGGCTGGGTCTCCATACACAAGGCCCCTCCTACATCCAAATGCCAGGCTTGCAGTGGTCAGAGTGGTCACAGCCACCGAGTCTGCCAAGTTAGGAAGGGAGGGCACCACTCAAGGGCGAAGGCTTACTTTTGTGGGTTCTGAGTTGAGGATGAATATGGGGTGATCAGAATTTAGGTAAACATCTCCCAACTTGAGTCCAAGATCAGGGAGGTAACCTCGGACCATTTCTCAAGGTAGTAAACTAGAGTGATTGGAAACAGGAGCTTGGGACTAAACTCCTCTCTTCTCACCCTCCTTTCAGCGCTTTCTCCTCCTTCCCTCACAAGCGGTCCCTTAGGGGCCTACCTCAGAGAGGAGTTTACACAGGCCCAGGCTCTGGCTGTGACTCACAGGCCAGGATGGGTAGCAGATGTGGACAGACCCCCATCAAGGGCAGGTCTACCACCAGTAGAGAGGGCTGGGCCAGCACCAGCAATAGGAGTAAGGGGTGCACTGCAGGTCTTGCTTCCTCCCCGCTCCTTCCCACACCATCCTAGGCTCAAAGAGAACCAGAGAAGCCCTTTCTGTTCCTTAGGTAACGCCCTCCCCCCGCCCCCTCTCTCCCTCCCTCCCTTGCTGCTGTGTGGACACCTTAACCCACTGCAATCAGTATCCTTGAGGACAGAGACTGTACCTTCAATGACTTTGGCTCCCTGACAGCTCCTGGAACAAGGTCCAGCACAGTTGAGTATTTGGGGGTTCCTGTTCTTATGTGGAAGATATACAGTATCGGGGTGACTGCTTGGGGTGGAGAGCCACATGACAGCTTTCAGGCCTGGGTGTGGGGTAGCGCCAGAAAGGTCACAGGGACACTGTGGTCACAGGTGTGCAGAAAGGGTCAGCTAGTGGGCCAGGCACATGCTAAGGCCTTCAGAGCCCAGCCCAGCACTGGACTAAGAAGCTGCCCACTCCATGGGCAAGCTCATCCGAGGCATAGAGAGGTGACTAGGCTCTCGCAGGTCTGGGGAAAGCCACGTTGCTCCAACTGCCCACCCCAGTGGCCTGGTGGGGGGCCTGGCAGCTGAGCCTGGGGTGGGGGTTGGAAGAGAAGCTAGGGCCCCATCAGGAGAAAACAAAGCAGCTGCCTGGTGTTGGCACCAAGGTCTCTCAGCTCTGGGCCAAGAAATAACAGAAAGTGCAAGTGGCCTGAGGCAGCAACCCTGAGACTCCAAGCCCTGGCCATCGACCTGCCAGGTCTGAGCACAAGGATTAATAAGGCATCAATTTTAATGCAGGGAGAGAGTTTTTTCTGCCTCACAAACAGCAAAGTGAATGTTTGAGCATCACAGCAGGGGGTTAATGAGGACTCTGATTAGTTATTCGGATTTCTCCCACACTGCCTCAATCCATCCTACCCTGGAGGCGAAGGGAAGGAGGTGGGTGGGGGTGATTGCTGCAGAGAGCAGCAGGAAGTGAGGAGCCCACCTCTAAGCAGGTTCAGAGCGAGGAAAACCACAGCCCATCCAGCTGCTCCCTCCACTCTCCACACACTATGCTACGACAGGGGGACCAGCCCCTTGACCAGAGAGAAGACTGGGGGGGAGGGGGGGGGCAGCCACAGGGAGGGTTGGTGAGGGCGCTGGCTCAGGCTAGCACCAGCCCACTGGGGGCATCTCCACTACACCAAAACTCCCTTACCAACCCCTCCCCAGCCCAAAGGGAACACTCTCCTTTTCCCTAGGGCAGGCTGCTGATTGGTCAGGAAAGATCCAGCATCCTGTCTGCTGCGCTGGGGCCAAGGGGTATCCTCATCTGAAAGTCTCTACTTTCTGGCTCTGGCTGTACAGCTCAGGGAGGGGAGGCTCGGGGAGGCTCCCTGTGATGGCCACTGAGAAGGGGGCCTCTGGGCAGCCCTGCCTCCTGCACCCCCAGCTGCAGGCACCGAGCACAGCTCCCTGTGGCAGGGCCTCCTGCAACTGTCCGTCTCCCCTCCCTGGTGACTCCAGCTCTGAGATGGGTTCTATTCTTCGGGCCCCAACACAAAGGAGGGACAAAAGCGTGGGGAGAGGCAGCATGCCCTCAGGAAGGGAATCTCTGGGCCGTCTGGATAGATGCCCTACACCAGTGGTTGGCAAACTGCGGCTCACAAGCCACATGCAGCTCTTTGGCCCCTTGAGCGTGGCTTTTCCACAAAATACCGACTTCTACACATGAACCACGAAGTTTCAATCGCACTGTATGTGCGCGCCCGCACGTGGTATTTTGTGGAAGAGCCACACTCAAGGGGCCAAAGAGCCCCATGTGGCTCGCGAGCTGCAGTTTGCTGACCACTGCCCTACGCCTTTCCTGCTATTACAACGCAGATGCACTTCTGAGCAAGGGCACGCGCCCCTCCCTGACCAGCCCCTAGCCCATCTGCAGCAGCCCAGGACCCAGAGCCAGATCCAAACCCAGATCGACATGTAGGTGACGTCATGGTGTGGCACCACCCCTCGCTTCTCTGAGATCATCTTAGTGTCACTGAAGTCCCCCAAATGCCTCTTTCTGGAGGGTCCTGAGTTGCCACCCCTCACATCACCCCAAATTCTCATGTTGAAGCCCCTTCAACTCTCCAAACAGTCTATTATCCTCCCCAAGGTCAGGGACCAGCATCTTCTTGGTGCCCAAGGGCTTCTATGGCCCTGCACCCTCACTGCCACTGTCTGGAGCCTCAGCCTCTCTTCTTGCCCATCCTATATAATAAAACCCTAATATGCAAATTGACCGAACAGCAGAACGACTGGTCACTATGATGCCCACTGACCACCAGGGAGCAGACGCTCAATGCAGGAGCTGCCCCATGGTGTCAGTGCACTCCCACAGGGGGAGCGCTGCTCAGCCAGAAGCTGGGCTCACAGCTGGCAAGCACAGCAACGGTGGCAGGAGCCTCTCCCGCCTCCACGGCAGGCAGGTGGTAAGGAGCAAGGGGTCCTGGACTGTGAGAGGGCGCAGGCTGGGCTGAGGGATCCCCCCTCCCACAAGTGCACGAATTTCATGCATCAGGCCTCTAGTTGAAAATAAAACAGCTGGAGCTCCTAGTTTCCCGTGTGCAGTCTGTGCCCAGTGCTTCACATGTATGATCCCCTGACCCTCACCCCTGGGAGGGGGGTGCTCATGTCCACATTTAGCCCAGCACTGTCCCACAGAACCATCTACAGTGAAGTGTCCCCTGTCCACACCTCCCAGTACCCTGGGCACCATGTGGCTATGAAGCACTTGAATTGTGCCTAGTGTGACCAGGTCACCCCTGCTCCAGCCACGGCCTGAACAGGCATCTTCAGGAGCTCCAGCTGCCTCCTCCACCCTGTGCTCTCGCACCTGCTGTTCCTTCTCCCAGGGATCCCTTTCCTGCTTCAGCCCACCACACAGTCTAGCCACACACTCATCTGCTGTTCTCCAAATGCCATCTTGCTTCTGTCCCTTTGGGCTTCCTAAGGAATTTATGGCCTTTTCTGCATCTCTGGCTCCTAATATTCTACTCAGACTTCCACCCCACGAATCTTTCCTGGATCTTGCAAGCAGACCTGGTCTCCACTCCTCTGGCCCTCCTGGCACTTATATATGTACTAGCATTGTTGTCCTTGGCTCACCCTGTTGTTGGAAGCTATGCAATGTGTGTGTCTGCCTCCTCCATCGTGTTTCAGCAGGGACAATTCTTGTTCACCTCTGTATCACCCACAATATCTGGAACTGTGCCTTGGGTATAAGAGGTGATAAAAAAGTAGTGGTTGTTGAATTTCCTTGCTAATTATATTTCTAAGGAGAGCTGGTAAAAGAAGGTCAGGTTAACTCAGGTCTTTCCAATGGTGAATGAGAAATATAATGGACACCGTATCTTTTGTTCACATTTTCCAATCTGAGCTCCAGGATGATTTAAAAGCACTTGTGCAGAAGATGAAAGGAGGGGCTTATAAACAAGACACCATACAAGAGTAGCTGAACCTGTTGGAAGTGCACAGGAAGGCCAAAGACCAGATGAACTGAGGTCTGAGAGCACCTCCCTCTTCTCCCCTCCCTCCCCCATACACATTGTCCCTCTCCACTCTCTCTTGAAAAGCAATATTTGAAGCAAAATGGAAAGAGAAAAAAAATAAAGGATAGAGGCAGTTATAGCCTGGGGCAGAGATGTAAGGTTATCATATGACAGAAGGAAAACAAACAATTTAACTTCTACTTTGCTTCCTTTTCTTCAAGGACAATGATCATTAAGCCAGAAAAAAACAAGAACAAAGAACAAACAAACACCAACCTACGCATTTAAAAGGGGTTCAAGTTTGAGAGAGGTGAGGAGATGGTAACAGTATCGCACAGCTTTGAATAGTCAAGACTGCGGACACGGGCAAATCGCCTCATGTGCGGAGGAACTTAAAGGCAGGGCTGTAGACCACTGTTAGCTGCTTGTGAACTGATGAACATGCATAGCTTTCAGAGACAGAGATGTGCACGAGTTGTATTTTCATAAAGTGGTAAACATCAGATTCTGGAAGCAATATAACAACAAGTTCAAATTATTAACAAAAAGTCTAAATTGGATTAACTTTGAAAGAAAGATGTCACAGCCAAGAACAAGAATCTCTTCATTGAAAAAGTCATATCAAACCAACTTCATCGCCCCTTTAAAAAAACACCACCACAAAATTCCTCGGTTGGTAAGTAAGGAACATTCTGAGAAGTATCTTGACTTCAGCGAGATGTATGACATCTTCTGTGATGTCCTCCTGGGTGGGGTAGGATTGAAGAGGAAGCTGGATGGGAGGAGAGGTCGGTAAACTTTCAGCTAGACTGTGACTGTCCCCAAGCAGTACCGATCAGCAGGTTTCAGTCTGGAGGGAGGGCTTCCATGTTGAAGTAGCCAGCTTTGAGCTGTTGAGCACTTTTAACAATTTGCATGGCAAGTGTAGAAAGTGAGCTTATCATTCCCCACACGGGAGGGGAGAGTTAATGGGTTTAAAGAGAGAATTAAGATTGAGAAAGAGCTTATGAAGCAGGAAGCAGGCTGAAAGCAAGGTGATGATGTTGAATAGAGAGAAATATACATTTATGCTCTTTGAGGAAAATGCAAACTGAACGCATGAGGGAGATGGAGCTTAAAAGCATTTCATGTGAAAAAAAAGGAAAGTCTGACTGAAAATTCAGTAGGTACCAGTGTTGTTATATGTCTGGCTCCCAACCCCCAAAGGTAACTGCAATCTTAGGCTGCATTCCTACAAGTCCAGACGAAGGAGGCACTGGTCCTGACCACACCAGAGGATCGCGTTCACTTCCTAAGAGGAGCCCTGTTAACATGGCGTGCATCCCGGGGGAAGCTGGAAGGCATATGGATGTATACCTGCAGGACAGTAGACGAGGGAGGGCAGGAGTGTTGTCTTCAGTATTTAAGGAACCATTATGCAGAGGAGGTATTGGCCTCTCACTGTGCTGCCGGCAAGCAGCACTAGGACAGCATGGTGGAAGCGACAGAGACAAATTCCCCTTGGAGTGAGGACGTCCCACCAGTGAGAGCAGCCCCAGAATGGGAGAGCTGCCTTCCCGGGGACTTAGCAGGAAGCGCGTCTATTGGAGATGCCTTCACAGGTTAAATCAGTTGACCTCCAAGGCCTCTTACACCTCTAGGATGTGATGAGACCCCTGGGTGAGCATGATCTTTCTGATGGGGGCAAAGCCTCTCTAGGGTCCTGCGAATACACTGTAGAGGTCACCATCTCCTCTGCCGGTGCAATAAATCTGGTTCTGCTTTCTGGGGAGCTGCTCTTGGGAGCCATCATAGTGGTCATCACATGTGACATTTGGAAAAGAGCCAACATTGTCCCTTGTGCTTCTCACGGAGATTTTCCCTCCTAACACTTCTGGGAGGAATATGGCTCCCACTTCATCCTTCCTGGGCTGAGAGCTGCACTGGGCAGAGGCGGGAAAGAACAGCCTATGTGTGGCTGCCTCCAGGGAGCTCAGGGGCCAGTGAGGCCCATCCCTGCACAAGCCAGAGGGCCGGCTACTGTGGCCAAGGGCATGGGCCACAAGCTGATGGCTTGTCAGAAGGGCACAGTGAGAAGCAGTGAGGAGCCATGTTCTAAGTAAGGAAAGCCATCCCAATAGAACAGGGCCTCCTGGACCATACACTCAATGGGCTGATACAAATGAAGCACCTGTGAGGAGCCCTTGGTTCCAGTCCTCTCTGTGCCTTTGCTCACCTGCTCCCTCTTCTCAAATATTCACCCCCCCCTCCCAACCACGATTGCTTTTCCAGTCATGCCCACCCTCCAGGGCCCCTATCCTCTGTGGTCACACTTCTGTCTCCAAATCGAAGACAGTCCCCCTGTAGTGCTCATCACAGTCTATCCTGAGTTGTGAGGAGCTGTGTCTGTGCCTGAGGTATCCCCTCCACTGGGAAGCGAGCTCCCTGGGGGTAGAAAAGGATTCTATGCATGTTACCAGCCTTGTACCACAGTAGCAACAAGACGGCAGGGGGTGGAGCGCTGACCAGCTGGCCCTGAGTTCCAGTCCTACCTGGACACCAACTCCACGAGGCCTCAGGTTCCTAAAGAATAAAATGAGTGTGGTGGCAGGTCCCTAAGTCCCATTCAAGCTCACACCTTTATGACTTTGTTTAAAAATGTGGGTTTAGGTTATTTCCCTCTTGATCGCTAATGTCAAATGCTGTTCATCTCATGGTCTGCTTTCGTTTCTGGATCTTTTTCCGTTGTCATTCATCCAACTACCTATCCATCTGTCCCTCACCCATCCATGCAGCCTCACCCCCAACCAACATTTATGGAATACCTTCTTTGTGCTACGCCACTTAAAGACTCAGATGTGTACACTGCTCACGAGGAAGGCGCGATTATAGCCGTGGCTCAGCCAGGTAAACAAATAATGAAAATACAAGTGCAAGTGCCGTCCGGAGGTGAGTGGGAGGTGTGCTGGGAGTGCAGGGGCCACAATAGGGAGAGGGATGCCGCCTGAAATACCGGAGCTGCTCGTCACCCTCTCAGCCCCGACTATGACCCTGATGCTTTGGGTCCTCTTTCTTGGCCAATTCTCCCAAAATAGCTCTGGGAGATAGAAGAGACCTGTGTGAACCAGCAGCAGGGGCCAGCGGCCCTGGCCTCGTGGGGCTCAGAATCTGCACCAGATCTAGAATGAGCCCCAGACCCCTTCATGCCGTGCTTAGGTCTCCAAGGTCCAGAGTGTGCATCTTCCAGCCGTTCCCTTCTCCCCGCCCCCACTGCAGTGGCTCACTCGGCGAGTCATTTATTCCTCCATAACATTTGCTTGAAGGAATGTTACTGCTGAATTATAGCTGGGACCATTATCTCACAATAACTGTCTGGGAAATGTTAATGTTAATGCATGGATCATGCAGAATGCCACATTAGGGGTTTTATGGTGGACATAACATTTTTATGAACTTTTTCTCTGGTAGCATCAGCCTTTGATGGAAAGAAAGGAAAAAAGGAAGAAGTAAAGACAGTGGAGAGGAAGAAAGCGAGCCGGCCCAGGAAGAAGTGGCACAGGGAGCCAAGTGCCATCTGATAGCCCTGGAGGCTGAGCCACTGAGCGCCACTCGCCCTGCGGGAGGCCTGCCTGGCAGCGCTCCAGTGGGCCGAATATCTTTAGTGTGAGGTATTTGTGCGTGGGGAGCAACCAGCCAAATTGGCAACTGGTGGAAGACAGGGTCTAACGGGGCAGACCCATAAAACTTTCAGCCACCTGCTGCCTGGCAGGCATGCGATGCCAGTGGGGGCTGAGGGAGAGGTGGGCAGGGTGTGTGCAGCTTAGTGGGGTGGCCGCCACACCCCCTGGGTGAGGGGAGGGTTCCCTGGAAGAATCACTTTGAGGGCTCACCTTGGGGAGTGATGGCTAATGGCTTAAGGAGATTTTAATTTCTGCCATTAAAAGAAAAAAAAGGAAAACACAATCTTGGGAATGGCAGTATTTCACACCTGGCTTTTAGAAAGGACTAATAAAGGCAGTGTTTAGCATTTTATATCCTTACTCAAAAATAACGATCTACGGTTCTTATCTCAGATATATGTTAAGTGAGCTGGTGTCTCTTAGCTCCAGAACATTCTTTCGGGAGGCTGGGTTTATGGCTGTGTTCTGTACCTGCCCTGGGCTCCGGCGGATGTCTCATAGCCACTGCATTAAGGCCCGCTTGCCTCTTCTCTCCTCTCCCACCACCTCCGCAATCGCCGTTGCTGCTGTTACTGCAATTTTTCTTCCAGACAGAATGCGGCTTAGCTCCTGACCCTGCACGACACCTAACCCCTGTGTACAGCCATTGCTTTGAGCACATTCCAGCTTGGACTGGGGGTGGGGTGGCAGTGCTGTTCAGCGGACCCCTCTCTGCTTGGGCCAAAATCACGGAGTCAGCCCTTGTCAGATCATGAGTGCCTAAGACCTGGGACTGGCAGTGCAGGTGGAGCCCAGAGGAATGGGTGAGGTCTCTGAGGGGGAAAGGGGTGCAGGGGTTGGAGGAGGCTGGCTCTCTTTGAGAAAACAGTTGTGGGCTTGCTGAGAAACCTGACCAGCTAGCTTGGTTTGGTATAAAGAACCTGTACCTGCAGGCCAGGACCTTCAGGCTCCAGTTCTATAACAGTGTGACCAACCATGTGACCTTGGACAGGTCACTGGATCTCCAGAGGTCATTTCCCAATGTGAGAGGCTGGGGCCAGAGTGGCAATTTCTGAGCTTTCCCCACTTGGGGAGTCCACCCAGACCACATGGGGCTGTTCAGGTGGCCGTGGGCATCTTGTCCATCTTTCAGGCAAGATGAGTGCCACAGACATTGGGATAGATGCTTTAAATCCAGACTTTACCACTTCCTAGCTCAGAGAATTTGAACAGTGTTTTTTTTTTTTTGTTTTTTTTTTGGGGGGGGGGGGTGTCTATGAAAATTGGCTGTTTCAAAGGGGGAATTTTAATTTTTAGTTTCCATCACTTTGCAGGTAAAAAGGACATTGCAATGTTTACCTAGAACAGCGGTTCTCAACCTGTGGGTCGCGACCCCTTTGGGGGTGGAATGACCCTTTCACAGGGGTCGCCTAAGACCATCGGAAAACACATATATAATTACATATTGTTTTTGTGATTAATCACTATGTTTTAATTATGTTCAATTTGCAACAATGAAGTTGGGGGTCACCACAACATGAGGAACTGTATTAAAGGGTCGCAGCATTAGGAAGGTTGAGAACCACTGACCTAGAAGGTTGATTTCAGAGGTTAATCTGCCCCCTCACATGCTCAGAAGTTTACTTTCATGTTATGTCATTGCACACAAGAGTGGAAACTCCATGAGGTCAGGGATCTTGGTTTGTTTTCTTCACAGAGTAATGCCTAGGACAGCTCCTGGCGCATAGTAGGCCCTCAGCCACCATTTAGTGGATGAAAGGATATCAAAGGGTGCCTGGATAAATGCCCTTACCCCAGTCCAGACCCCTGGGTATCTGCCCCAAAGTTCTCTGAGAAGGCCATTCTCTGGGCTTAGGGGCTTTTCAATCTCTTGACATAAAATGCCAATTTAAGGGACGTTTGATGTATTCATGACCTCAAATGCAAATGGCATTTGCACAGCCCTCACCTCCGCCCCCTCCAGTACTAGAGCAGGGGCACCAGGACCAGGTGGCAGGCTTGGAGCCCGCCCTTTCCCAGCACCCCTCCTGCCCTGCCCCAGGCCACTCCCCTCCTTCTCTGGCTGCGCCCTGCTGGCTCCTGGGGGCCTCCTGCCATATGCTCCATTCCAGCACAAAACTGCGTGCTAATTGTTCTCAACGAATCGCTCCAGCTGCGAAAGCAGCCGGCCATTTACAGACCTTAAGATAACACCCAGCTTCCCGTAAGCGAGGGGGGTCAGGGAAGAGAATGGAAAGCCTTCCTTTTGGGGCCAGAGCCCAGCGAGGCGGGTCCTGGGGCCGGGGCTGCGGTCAGGGCCTCAGCCCTTCTTGGTCTCTGCCCAGTGAGCCCATTTCATGGCAGCCCCGCCTGGGTAGCCAGCTCCACACAGGCCCGAGCCGTTGGGTCCATGGGAGCTGCCGAGGTTCCTCACACGGCCATACTCCCCTCACGTGCAGAGGGTCCCTGCATCCATGTCCCTCCCCCTGGAAACGGCAATAGCCGCCTTCTCTAAGAAGCCTTTGGGGACTGACTGGCGTAACGCCCCTCGTTCAGATGGTATCGCATGCCTGTGTGAGGGAAGCGGGGGAGGGCTCTGCAGTGACCACGCAAACACAGGCCCTCTGCTTGCTCTCCGCGGGCCTGACAGCTGCCTCTCCCGCTAGACTCCGCCCCTCCAGGAGGGAGCGGCCGGGGTGCTGTCTTCATCTGTGTCACCTTCCCAGCGCTGGTCCCAACACGGAGCCAGTTCCCGCCACGGTCTGGGGTGCTGATTCAGCGTTGTCCTCGTTTCTGTCCCCATTCCCCAAACGCAGAAGAAGGAATGTTTAAGTGGCAGGTTTCTGGTGGAGGAGGGGCCTTTGAGTCGGAGGCACCTTAGAGGCCACAGTGCTGGCTGGACTCCCTCAGTCACCACGAAGGAGGCCTAGGCAGCGCCGGTCTCACCGTCCACAGGCCAGACCAGCGCTGGCTCTGGGCAGGGAACACTCACTGCTGCCCCTCACGCTTCCTGTGCCTGGGGCCGGCCTGGGTCCACAGCGGGGAGGCGGGTCCACTGGGCCTGCACCCCTTCCAGAGGCTGGACAGAGGCCTGACCTCTGAGGTGTGCACGCTCCTAGATCTACCATCAGGGGGAGCCACAGGAGGAAGGTGCTGGCTTAACCAAAGGAAGAGAAGACCACCGTGAAACGGCGCCTGTGGAGCGGCGAGCAGGGCTCGGAGCTGGACAACCACCCTGCTCCGCAGGTTCGGCTGACTCCAAGGTTTCCTAAGACTGGAAGGGGTCTGCACTGCCTCTGGAAGGGGTGCAGGCCCAGTGGACCCGCCTCCCCGCTGTGGACCCAGGCCGGCCCCAGGCACAGGAAGCGTGAGGGGCAGCAGTGAGTGTTCCCTGCCCAGAGCCAGCGCTGGTCTGGCCTGTGGACGGTGAGACCGGCGCTGCCTAGGCCTCCTTCGTGGTGACTGAGGGAGTCCAGCCAGCACTGTGGCCTCTAAGTTTTTTAGGAAACTCAGACGTGCCCTGACTTCCGAGGCCCTCCTGGGAAAAGAGGTGGAGAGGGTGTGAAGGAGGGGATAGTGGGCCTCTCTTTGACGAAATGTCCAGCCAGAAGAAACAATGGCCATCAAGCTCCTGGCCCATCTGCCTGCCCTGTTTTCCCATCAGGTAGCGGGATGTACATGAGACTGCCGGGCTGAGTGGGGGACAGCCCTGACCCTGGTGCGCCTGACCTAATCCCCTTGGCCCCATCACTGCACCAGTACATGGGGTAGCCAAGAGCTCCCCAATAGTCAGCCTTTCTTCAGCCAAAGGAGAGCAGCAGGGAGGTGAGCCAAAGGCCAGCCTCTTCCCTGGAGGGTTCTGAGTCCAGCTGCAGGTCTGAGCCAGCTGCTGAGGGCATTAGGGGTGGTCAATGGGAGCCTCGCAGGTGGAGAGTGTGAGAAGCAGATCTCCAATCAGACACAGCCTCAGATTGCCAGGGTCTGGGTCAGCTCAGGGCCAGAGAGTTGGCTCAGGTACTCTCAGCCTTTCTAGGCCAGACTTCCAGGTCTGATGGCTGAATGTGGCCTTTCAACTTGGGCATCATGCTTTCCTCCCTTTACCTGAGATGCCTTTGCTCCCTCCTCTGTCTACTCATCTTTCAAGGTCCAGCTCAGATGTCACCTTCTCTGTGAAGCCCTCCTGGATTTCCTCCAGGCAGTGTAGCCACCCCTGCTCTGGATTCTGCAGAGTTCACTGTGTCTGGGATGCCATGACCACCCTTAGCACAGTCAGACAGCACCAAGCCCTGAGCTCCTTGCAGCCACGGGCTTGCTAACACACCTGGGGGTCTCCAGCAGCACCACACACAACCTTGCACACAGTGGGCACTTACCCATTTACAAGCATGCAAATGTGTAATTCCATGCTTGCCCTGGCCTAAAATACACACGTGAAACTAACACCCAGAAAGGAAGAATTAGAAGGTGGTGGGGCCTCCTGAAGGTTGCTCTGAGAAACACTTCTGTCTTCCTCTCCCACTGCCTGACTCTTGCCCACACCCAGAGACCACTAAACCCAAACTGTTGTTTTTTTTTTAATCAACAGTGAAACAATAGATGATCTTTTGACATTTCTAGGGCTGCTTGGAAGGAGGAAAGATAATCTGTAATAAATTCATATACTTCTGTGTGTTTCTTGGCTCCAGCAGCTATATTTCCATCTCTTTATGCAGGAGTCCTGGGGAGCTGAAATCCTTGATAATGCCAAACAATTCAACACTTTATTCTCTCTTTACTCTGTCTGCACCACAAAAAATATCGATCGTGCGCTGCCAGCAGTGGGGGGTGAAATCAGATGCCACACTCCTTGCAGCAGCAGGTCAGCTCGGCTTTGGAGGCCTGTCCCTCCTAGGGGTCTTGGGGCAGAGCGCTGGGGACCCTGTGTCTGATCAATCCAAAGGGAAGGAGAGCCCGGCCCTTCCTCACCCAGGGGATCGGGCCCTGGGGTGCCCAGGATGAACCAAGACATTTTCTCTCCACCCTGTGTCCCCACTGCCCATGGTCACTTCCCAGCCAGTCCCAGCAGTGATGGCAGCATCTGATCCGAATTCCAAACGCGTGCCTCCTGAGCCAGGGCTGCCCAGAGCCCTGGGTCAGCACAGCAGGCTGCTGTCTTCCAGCCCAGATCTCAACCTGTGCCTCACGTTTCAGCCTGGGGTGAAACCATGTTGATTCCCAGCACTTCCATTTCCCCGGAAAGGGGACTGGGACTAGGCCAGAGCCGCACACTAGAGTCTGCTAAAGCTTGAACCCCCTCTCCCAAGGCCTAGGTCAGAAATCTATTTCTCTCTCCAAACATCCTTGGAGCCATCTAACAAATACTCAATGCCTGCCACGTGCCAGGTGCTGCATTCCAGCCCCAGGAACTTTCCTGAGTCTGGGAGCTTTGCATTCAGGTTTCCCCATAGAGATAAAGGCAGGGCACTCTCTGACTGTTGGTCTGGGTAGGTTCCATCAGTACAAACAATATCTGGCTCCCCGCCCCCCCGCAACACCTCTCCCCCCGCCCCCCCCCCTCTCTCTCTCTCACACACACACACACACACACACACACACACACACACACATCTGCACTAAGCACAGTGAACCGGCAGCTCTATTACATTAATGTACAGTATCATTCCCTCCTTCTCACTAATAGTGGTTAAGATGTGGGCTGGGGAGTCTAAACGCCAGGGTCTGAATCTTGGTTCTACTGCTACTTGCCTGAGGAGGACTGCGGCAAGGTATCCAGCACGGATTCTGTTTTTAACCATCCCAGGCTCTGGGACAGCTCCTCCAGCTGCGGCTGCTGTGTTTCTGTCCAGCTTTAGAAAGAGCCCTCCACTCAGGTGGCCAGGTCGAGGGACAGGCAGCCCAGGTGTGCGGGGAGCTGGCAGTAATATTCCTGCAAACCAGTGGCCAATCTGCCAGCTCCCAGGCACCTCACCTGGGTCTTCAGCAGGACACCCATGTGCACAGATGGCACCGGGCTGATGTCCCGCAGCAAGAGGCCTGGCTTTTCTGGACCTCCCCTGCCCAGCTGTGAGAGTGCCCTCTGAGGGCCCTTCATCTGCCCATATAAACCTCCACTGCCCAAGATTACCTCTGTGTCCTGGTCACCACCTTCTGGGACCTGGGCTCCTGCTCTCCTCAGCTCCTTCGACTGGCCCACTCCACGGCTGCTCTCAGCTGCTCTCATCACACGTGGGCCTCCCCGAGCCTTCATGCCCCCTTCTCTCCTCTAGCACAGGCTCAGGTTGGTGCACCCTGGGGCAGGTCCAAGATACCACAGAGCAGCAAGAACAAAGGTGACTGAGACCATCTGTCCTCAAAGGGTATGGCTTGGAGGGCGTTACAGAAATGTGGCAGTGAGTTTGGCTATGGGGCTCAAAGACAGGCCCGGGTCCACCCTGAGGAGGAGATGATGCTGAACTGAGCCACACAGATAAAAAGGGTGGGAGGAAAGTGTTCCAAAGAGAGGAAATAGCATTTGCAAGGGTAGGAAACAGCATCGCAACACAGGAAATAATAATGAGCAGTTTGTGTTCATGCTGAATGGGTGGCAGGGGATGAGGCTGGTGAGGCAGGTGAAGGCTGGATTGTGGAGGGTCTCAAAAGCTTGGGCTTTATCCTTCCCTGGAACAGCCAATGTTCTTGACCGTACAGCACTCATTCAAAGAGATTGGCCCCAACAGTCTCCTCCTCCAGGGAGCCTCCTCTGAGTTCTCCAGAATTAGGCGCTTTCCTATTCATACTTTCTGAATAATGAATTCCTGGCTCTCTTATAGTACTTGTCACATCACTCTGTACATGGCTGTTTCCACCATAAGGCTAGAGATCAAGAATAGTTTTCTATTCCATTTTAGATCCCCGGAAATTAGCAGAGGGCCTGCCATATGCAGGTGCTTCCTAAATATTTTATGCATGAATGAATGGGAGCAAATCAAATTCAAAAAGATCTACTCGTGCCCTGCTCTCTGCCTCCATTCTGAATCCCCAGTTTAAAGAACAAATATTGATTTGGATCTGTATTTATCGGTTTTCTCATCTACATACTAGGAATAATACTCTGAAGATGGTGGTGAAGACTAAATGGTAAAAGTGCAAGTGCCTAACACACAGCTTGTAAATGTAAGTTTCCCTTCTCTTTCATTCAACTCATATTTACGAATCATCTACTACGTGCCAGGCAGTGGGCTCATAGCAAAAACAAAACAAACTCCCTGTCTTCCTAGGATATACTTCTCATTGGGCAAGATAGATAGATAAACAAGCAATGCACAGCACGCCAGATGGAGATAAGAGCCATGGGGAAAAGCCAGAATAAAGGAAATGGAAGGCACCAGGAGTTGGGCGGGGAGGAGGTTGCTCTTTCATATAAGGTGGTGGGGAAGCCTCAGTGGTGAAGCCTCCAGGACAGCTGAGCAGAGACTTAAAGCCACGGAAGCATTCAAGGTAGGAGGGTGTGCTGGAGGTACAGTAAGGAGGCCAGCATGGCTGGAGTAGAGTGAGCCGGGAGATGTGGCAGGACCGGCAAAGACCCGAATCAGGTAGGGCCAGGGGAAGATTTTTCATTTTCACTCTTAATGAAATGGAGCCAGCGTCGGAGGCTTCTGAGCAGTAGCGTGGTGTGGTCCGATGACCATTTGAGATGGAGACTCTGGCTGTGGGGTTGAGGGCAGACTGGAACACGACAACCAGTGAGGAAGCCGTTGCAGTAACCCAGGCGGAAGACAGTGTGCACGTGGACCAGGGCTGAGCGGTGGTGGCAGCTTGGTCTGACAGCTTCCCAATTCACTCATGTAGAGTGTGAGAGAAAGAGAGGGGCCGGATGACCTTGAGGCTTTTGACCTGAGCACCTGCAGGCATGGCTTTGCCCTCTGCTGAGATGGAGAAGGTGTGCAGAGGTGGAGAGAACAAAAGACCATCCTCACACGCATGTGCACATTTGGGTGGGAGGGGGGCATTCCACACTGTACATGTGAGGGAAGAATAGGGAATAGCAATTATGAAAGATTAGATCAAACAGAAACCAAATGCCAACACGGGCTAGATGAGAAAGGCTATGGCTGCTCAGAAAGGGGATAACTGTGTTGACCTGGCTCTGAAACTTCCCCCTTTAAAAGCCACCTTCTCGCCAAAGCCAGTGACCTCGTCTCAGACCTCATTTCCCTGTGACTCATTATCACATCTGGCACTGGATCTGCCCTGTTCCATGTGAACCCCCTCTTCCTTGTGCTGCCCCCTCTCCCACGGCTCCGGCTCCAGGTCACTGGGAACTCTTCCTCCAACACAGGCGTCCCCCGCCAAAGGCCACGCCCGAGCCCCCGCGGTACGCTCCGGCTCTGAGTGGCACACACAGCAGGCGCGAGTGCACACACATTGAGTGCTGGACTCTGAAATCTGTATCTACCTCTAGTGCTGACCACCCCCTGAGGACTTTCATCTCAAGCGGGTCTTTCCTTTAGAATCCGGCTGTCCCTCCTGATCCAGCTGTGCTCAGTGCCCCTCCTCTCTTGGGGTTCACGCTGCCCCGCTGGTTTCTGTTGGTGCTCTCAGCCCTAAGTTCATCTTTGGCTTGTTCCTCTTCCTTTACCTCATGACTGAATCCCTGCAACACTGGCCCTGCCTCCACCTTCCATTCAGGCCAGTCCTCCCCAAGGCCACTGCCAGATTGACTGGATGAAAGCATGGCCTTATATCCTACCTCTGGCCTGGTGAGACCGAGCTCCAATTCCTCAGCCTGGTGTTTACTCCTCCTACAATCACATCTCACTCTTACCTCTTACTGGACCCCAATACTCCGCCTGCTCCAGGTGGTGGAGGGAGCTAGCAATTGTTAGCACATGCCATTCTTTAGCTCATGTGATCCCTACAACAGCCTCGCCAGGCAGACATCGCCATATTCATTTTGCAGACCAGGAAAAGGACTTCTACTAAGCATAGCATCCAGGAAGTCACAGAGCTAGTGAACAACAGACCGGGATTGGTGCCCGGCCTTCCTTACATTAAAGCCCACGCCCTCTCCATCAGACCACTGTCCTGCACACATACTAACCCTTCCACCGTGGAGGGTCGGCTCGTGTTTTTCTGTTCACTCGAGATCTCTTTCTCCCCCTGGCCCCTTCTCCGAGCTCTTGCACCCAACACCGACCTCTCCTTTCTTCTCTGCACAGGTTTCTCTTCTGTCCACCCTCCTCCCCCAACCACCTAACTAGAGAAAGTCGCCCACGGTACTGCACGCTCCCTAAGAGCAGGGTCCGTCTCAGCCTCCTGGGTGTCCCTAAAGGAGATGGTCCATAAATACGGTGGAAATGGCAGTATGATAACAAGCAGTTCCTTAACAGAGGCATTCAAAACCGCAAGCAAGAACCGTTTGTATTTCTTTTGTTTAATGTGTTAATTTCCTCTCGTTAACATGGAAATAATTGTCTGAGATTACAAGTGAAGTAGGGTAGTCATGTTAGGAAGCTTTGTTATTTAAGAAAAATATTATTACAACATCAGTGGCAGTGGCTACAGAGTGCAGCTTAGGAGACGACTTCCTTCCTTAGCACACGGTTTCCGCTGCTCAAATATTCTACTATAACATCAGGAGTTTTTCTCCCTCCATCAATGTCTGAATGAGATTAAAGCTAATATTCACAGCCATTTTGAAACATTTGAGTCAGAGGTAAGAGGAAGAAGGGAGAAGTATTTCCCCAGAAACTGTGTGTGTGTGTGTGTGTGTGTGTGTGCGCGCGCGTTATAAGTACTCCAACAAAAACTTCACATGAGGCTGGTCATCGATGAGGGCTGATTCTCTTCAAAGTCTAAAGAGAAAAAATTTGCAAAAGACAAAAGACCCCAAAGGGTAAGAGGAAGGATCTTCCAGATTCCACACCAGAGGTATTTGTCCAGGAGAACAAGAAAATGAATGATTGAAAAAGGAAAAGCTCTTCCTAAGAAAGAAATTCAAGTAGCACCTCACACGTGGGCGGTCTCCCCAGGGACAGAGGCCCCTCTCCAGTCTCCGACCTCCCTCGGAAACTCTGACCAAGAGAAATCAAAGGGCAAGAGCGCTGCGTTCACTCACTCGCCCCACCAGTCAGCCACCTGCCCGCTTGCAACACATGGTGTGGGCCTTAAAAAAACCTGAAATTTGTTTTTGTGATTAGGCAATTCAAAGCACCAGCAAGCCCTGGTCGGTGTGGCTCAGTTGGTTGGAGCGTCATCACATGCACCAAAAGGTGGCCGGTTCGATTCCTGGTCAGGGCACATGCCCAGGTCGCGGGTTTGCTGCCGGTTTGGGATGCATATGGGAGACAGCCGGTGGATGTTTCTCTCTCGCACTGATGTTTCTCTCTGTCTCCCTCTCCCTTCCTCTCTCTCTAAAATCAATAAAAACATATTTAAAATAAAATAAGAGCATTGGCAAAAAGATAAAGAATTTAAGCACCCCCTCCCAGGGATATTCTGTGCACATACAAGCATATGTTTCTGACATAAATGGCTGTGTGTGCAACATCGCTGTCTGCATCTTGTTTTCCTTTGGAGTCGGACTGTACATAAGCGTAGGTGGTCCAGTGTCGGCCCCCCTCCCCCAAAACAAGCCCAGAGCACCAGTCTGTCCAGTCGGGGTCCGGTTCGCCTTGGACCTCTTCCCCCACTTCCACACGAACACCGAGAGCTGGGAAGTGTCCTGGATCTTGAATGGAGGCATTTTCTTCCTCCCAGGCAAGCACTTCTTGGGTACAAGGTAAGGTGGACTTGGGTCTGACAGAGCCCTCTGCTCCCGGGACTGCAGGTTCTGACAGGCAGCCACGAGCACAGGGGAACGAAGGGGAACGAAGGGTGCCTTCCATGCAAAACCAGACCTGCTACTTTCCAACATTCCCAAGGGAGGGCCCACCATGTGCCCAGCCTTGTAGGAGGAACTGGGGATTCAAACATGAGCCCTGCCTTTAAATGGACACAGAGGGGGTGCCCCTAGAATCCAGCATCAACATCACTACCAGAAAAAGTTCCTGAAACTTGAACCAGCTGGGGTCAGCCCCTCGCCCCACCCCACCCTGAGTGCCCACCAGAGGGAGCCCAGCAGGGCTGGCACTGGCTCATCGCACACGGCTGCCGCCACCACCTCTAAAGAGACTGTCATTAAAGCTTTGTCCCTGGCACACTGATTTACATGTACAAATAATCGCCGTCAGGGGCACGAGCCCCAGAGAGCAATAATGGATTCTGGTGGTAGCAGATGCAGATGCAGGAAATAAAAACAAAAATGAAACACGCCCGCCTGGCAGAACTCAAGGCTGGGAGAAATCCTGGGGGGGAGGAAAGCTGCCAGGGAGGCCGGCTGGAGGGGCCTATGAGACTGGTTGGTCTTCTGCAAAAGCTAGTCTAGATTTTGTGTGTTTTTAAAAATTGTGGTCACATATATAACATAAAAGAGGCAGTGTTAACCATTTTTAAATATATGATTCAGTGGCATCAATTAAATTCACACTGTTGTGTAGCCATCACCACTGTTTCTAAACTTTTCCATCATCTCAGATAGAAACTCGGTCCCCTTTAATCCATAACCTCTGCCACCCCCGGCTCCTGGTAACCTCCAATCTGCTGCTGTCTTTATGAATTTATCAATTCTAGGTATTGCGTATAAGTGGAACCATACAACATTTGTCCGTTGTGTCTGGCTTTTGTCACCTAGCACACGTTTTTAAGGTTCATCCATGTGGTAGCATGTGCCAGAGGTCCTTCCTCCTTATGGCTGAGTGCCATTCCACTGCATACACACTACATCCTGTTTATCCATTTATCTGTTGATGGACACTGGGTTGTTTGTACCTTTTGGCTACTATGAACAATGCTGTCCTGACTATAGGTACACACACCACCTGTTGAAGTCTGTTTTTAATTCTTTGGGGTTTATATCTGGGAGTGGAATTGCTGGGCTGTTGGTTATTCTGTTTAGCTTTCTGCAGTGGCTAGCCTAAGACTCGAGACAAAGGCTTGGTCCCTGCTCTAGGAGGCAAGGTTCTGGGCACCTCGGTCCTGGGAGAGCACATGGCTCAGAGTGGGAAGAGGGAGAGAGGCCAGAGCTGAGCGGCATCAGAGGAGACAGTGCTATGTCCCATCACCTCCACCTGCTGGCTCCTATCTGCCCTTCTAGGCCCAGCTCAGGGATCCCCATTGAACCCCATCCCCCATCACCTCGCTGGAGCTGGGTGCTCTCCTCTTCAGCACCTCAGGAATTAATTCTTGAGGCTGTTGTCATGTACTTCTTGTTGGTTGCAGCTCCTGGTCCATTTCCCCCACCCCACTGTGAATATCTTGGGGTAGAGAATGAGCATTTTATCTGTGCACCCCTAGAACAAGTCCTGGTACCTGGAGTTTGATGAAGGAAGGAAGGAAGGAATGAATGAATGGTGTGCTCTATAAGCATGCTGAATGCTCAGTGACTGATTGACTGAGTGAATGGATTAATGGTACTCCAAGGACCGAGATGAGCTTTTGCAGGAGACTCCTGGCTCATCACTCCTTTCAGCCCTCACTCTCTCACCCCCTCATTTATTCATTTATTATAGTCACTGCTGTGTGTCAGACATGATTAGGTGCTGAGGTTCAGCTGCACTCAGGCTCTGTCATCAGGAGCCCACAGAAAAGTAGGTGGAGACCAAAGTAAACAAGAAGTGCAGTTGGGGCGTCTCCATCTCCCCCACAGCTCACAGGGCCTGGCAGCACATCACAAACCTGCCCTGGCCTCAGCCCCACCAGTTGCTGCACACAGCTGTCCGCGCTGCTCTGAGGATCAGGGGCTGGAGAATTAGCAACAGGAGGGGTTTTGGAGCTCCCGGGACCCAGCCCAGCTCACATCTGAGCCCTCAATTCCCTCTGGGGCTTCATTCACTCTGCACAGCTGGTTAAATTTTCATCAGGGGTGGGGTGGGGTGGGGGTGGGAAGAGAGCTCAGATCCTTCACTCTTTCCTGATGGGCATCGAGGAGAAGCACAGCATCCTCTCCATTTTATTTTTTAGATGAATGTGAACAGACTGGTTTCTGGGCAAGACCCAGCCCTCTCAGGCTTGCGCCACTGCGGGCACACACATATAGCGGTTATTGGGTTCGGGATGAAGCACACCGACAGCACAGGCCTCCCCTGAAGGCACTCACACATTTAATGAACACTCGGTGACAGGCTAGTGGTGAGCAGCAATTTTTTCTTTAAAAAGTGATTTAAGGTTCTAGTCTCCCATCCCACCTTCATCTCCTCTCCTATTAGGACCTGGTCGGGCTAACTCTAGCTGGGGTCATGCTCCTTCTGACCCTCTATGAGCACCCCCTCTTCATGGAGCCTCTGGCCGCAGCACCAGGGCAACTATTTGTATTCAGATCAGACCCAGAACAGCAAGCCTGGGGCTGAGAATAAAGTCTCGCCTTTCTCATCCAGAAAGCAGGAGGCAGAAGGCAATGAGACAGGAGACATCAAAGAGCTTTCACACTCGTTATCTCATTTGCTCCTCACTCAAAACATTAACTGGCTGCCTACCAGGGGCCCCAAATCCAAAGTGACCCAGAAGGCCGGTGAAGCAGGTAGTGTAATTCCCATTTCAGAGAAAGGATGCTGAAGGACGGGGTTGCATTATCTGCCTGGATCACGTGAGGGTCCGTGGCCGAGGCGGGAAGAGGGTGGCATAGGGTTCGGGGGCTGCTCCCTGTTTCGAGGCTCCTTCCACTGTAGGAGTCATCCTCCTGGCAGCTGAGGTGAGGTCCCCTGGTCAGCAGGGCCCCCTCTCCTGGGACTCAGCTTGGAGAACTGGCCATTTCCTGACCTCATCTCCATCCTCCTGAGCTGTCCACACCAAGGACACAAAGAGAGATGGTTTCAGGTCGATAGAAACGTAAAAAGCACATACTGTGTGCCTAGCTTTGTGCCATGCTGCTGTGCGTTCTATGCAAGGCACACAAGACATGGCCCTCTTTCTTAAGAAGAAGGCAGTGTTATCACTGCGACAAAATCTACACCAATGACTCTGATCGAGGGTGTGTGTTACACGTGTCGGTGCCCCTTCACCTTTAACATGCTTAGCAGTGCACAACCTGGGACCCTGCTAACATGTGGATTCGGTGGGTCTGGGTCGGGAGCTCAGGCCTTTCCAACCCAGACGAGGCTGCTGGTGCGGATGCTGTAGGCACATATGTATAATGGTTACTGGGTTCGGGATGAAGCACGCAGACGGCACAGGCCTCCCCTGAAGGTGCTCACACATTTAATGTACACTTGGCAATAGGCTAGTGGTGAGCAGCTATTTTTTTTAAAAAAAGTGATTTAGGGTTCTAGTCTCCTGTCCCACCTTCATCTCTTCTCCCATTAGGACCTGGTCCGGCTAACTGTGCTCCAGCTACAGCCATCTTCCTTCTGACCTTCTATGACCACCCCCTCTTCATGGAGCCTCCAGCCACAGCACTGGGACAACTGTTGTGGTTCTACTCAGACTACACTCTGAGTAGCAAGGCTAGGTGAGGTCCAGAGGAGACACATTTATGCATGGTTCAGAGGAGGGAGGGACACAGGCGCGCGCGCGTACACACACACACACACACACACACGCACGCACGCACACACACACACACACGCACGCACACACACGCACACACACACAAGACTCCTATAATCTTCAGTAGAACCTCGGTGGCCTACAGGTCGTGAGGACACACAGAGGCTCCTCAGGGCCTTCAGAACAGACTTTCGGCTGGAAGTTGGAGGCAGAGTAGCAGAGTGGCTCTGGGCTGGTCACATCCTTGCTTGGACCTCATTCTCCTCTTCTATGAGGAGGAGTTCAGTGGTTCCCAGCCCGGATAGGACATGAGAACAGCTGGGGAGTTTTTAAAAGAACACAACACCTGGACTCCTTCCCGAGAGATTTCTGCGTAGTGATCTGGGGTGGGGCTCAGCCCAGGGAGTTTTAAAGCCCCCCCCACCCCGTAATTCTAATGAGTAGCCTGGGGCGAGAAGCCCCGCCCTGGGTGACCTCAAAGTCCCTCCCAGCTTCCTCATCTTTACATTTGGACAGAAAGTGCCAGGATTCCTGGCTTCTGTGTCTGGGCATGAGGCCTGGAGAGAAAAAAAATTATTAGAGAAATCCTAAGAAAAGCTTCGCCACAATGCCAGAAATCTGAGCATGTCTCTGCTGCAGGCCAGGTGGAGGGCTGTCCTACCCATCTGGTTCCCATTAATCCCAGGGCATGTTTCACGTCGCCGGCAGGTACTGGAAGCTGGGAGCAGCCCCCTGGGTGGCCCGCGGCAGGGGCCTTTCAAGCCAAGCCCTGCTGACAGGCTGCAGGACTCCGTGGGGCCTTCCTGCTTCCAAGTCACTAGCCCCCTCTTAGGGGTAGAATCCCAGGCAAATTAGAAACCAAAGAAGGCCGATGCAGAAGCCCAGGCCTCGCTTTCATTAGCAGTCTGTCACAGAGCGTGAAGGGCTTCCATAAATTCTGCAGCTGCAGGGAGATGGGGGGGAAGAGGGGGGCAGAAGATGCATTCGTTCCCCAGAAGACAGAGTCTTCAGGAATTTCCAGCCCCTCTCCTCCCCACCCACTCAGCGGGAACTAGCCCAAAGCCACATGTTGCCGGCTGCCCAGAGATTCCAAGGCTTGGGAGGGAGAGAGAGGGAGGGACACCCCATCTCGTGAGGCCCCCCAGGACCCCTTCCTCCCTGCCAGCATGGGCTGGAGGAGTCAGGCTCTGTTTCCTTAAGGAACCTGAGCCTTTGGCTGCTAACACATCCTATCCCCAGGCCGCAGTGCTGGTGGGTGGCTGTGTGTGTGTGTGTGGGGGGGGGGTCTTAGCTGTGAGTCGCCCACCCACCAGTCCCAGAGTTGCTGAGCCAGGTTGCTGGAGTTGGGAAACCTGGATGGAGAGTCCTAGGCTGAACCCCCACCTGAATCTTCTCCAAAGAGGTGCTGCTTCCCCTCCTCCCACTGGCAGATCCCCACCAGCCAGCCCTAGAGTGGCATTCCAGTGCCAGTGCCTACCTGCTACATGACCCTTGGCAAGCAAACGAGTCTCTCTGTGCCTTAGTTTTTTCATCTACAAAATGGAATAAAACGTACACCTCATAGGGTGACAGGACTATTGTTAATAGTGATGCTGAGGGAGAAAAAGATCAGACAAGGGGTCTCCCAGCTGGCAAGTCCCAGCAGCAGGGAACTCAGACCTGCTGGCCCCTCAAGCTGAGAGGGGCTCAGTGACAGCCCGTTCTCGGGAAGGGACAAGAAGAACCCGGCCTCAGGCCGTACTCTGCCTGACACACGACATGTGCTGGCCTGCCCTGCGCACTCTGGCCAAGTCATTGCTGGCTCTGGCCAAACAGCCCCTGGAACAGGAACGGGCCGAGAGCCACGCCTGCAGATGTCCCTCCCAGAGGGAACCAAGTCCAGATGGAGGGAAGGAGGGAGGAGGAAGGAGGGGTGGCTATAGGGCACTGTGCTGGCCATTGCTGGCCAGCAGGCGACCCAGCCAACCCCAGAGCCCAGCAGTGGGCAGTAGGGGGCAGGGGCTACCAGAACCTCAGCAGGTGGCAAGGGGTGGCACTGTGGGTCAATACCCATTAGAACATCAGGCACATACTTTTATGAAGTCTGGTGAACCTTACTTTGAAGAATTGAGTAAAAATCTATTTTTACACAAAATTCCATATGGGGGGGGGGGGGTGGAGAATTATTTATGTTTCCAAAGGATTTTTCCTCTAAAATTAATTTAGCATGGGAGTTTAAAGGGACAGCTTCCTAATACCTTTAAGTTATGATTTGATTTTTAAAAACTCAATGGATACACACGTTTTCAGGAATTCAAATTTGTGAAGCTCTAAACTTTCTTTTAGGCACCAACTTTGCATTTGTAACCCACCTGTAAGCCTGGGTGCCCTGTCCACAGCTCTGCTCACCTTTCCTTTTCCATGTCGCCCTGGTTACGTCCATCAGTAACTGAGGGTGCACTACGTGCCCCACACTGGGTGGCAGCTTAGGGTCCCTCATTATTCCTTCACAAGACCCTCTCTGTGCCTATCTGTCACAAACAAGACCCTCACACAGAACCAGTGGTAAATATGTAAGCAGTCTGCTCTCTAACATACTCCCTCCATGGCCAAGTTCAAGCTACAATGGAGGAAGAGACGCAGAACAACACATCGTTGCGCGTATTCCTGCCACCTGCGCCCCCCCCCCCGCCCTCCCCGTGCAGATACAATCCTCATAAACAACCTCAAGGGCGTAGATAATAGTAAAATGTAAAATGCTTAGAACCCCATTTTTTTCCCCTTTCATTTTCATTTTAAAATTTGAGTGAAATATACATAACAGAATTTACCACTTTACAGACTTTTAAGGGATGTAACGTACAGCATGGTGGCTGTAGTTAATAATACTGTTTTGCATATTTGAAAGTTGCTAAGAGTGTGATTTTATAAATTCTCATCATTAGAAAAAAAAACTAACTGTATTTGGTGATGGAGTTAACTAGACATATTGTGGTGATCATTTTGGAATAGACACGAATATTAAATCATTATGATGTACACCTGAAGGTAATATGTTATATGTCAGTTATACCCCAATGAAAAACAGTTTAAGTGTACAATTTGGTGTCAAGTACATTCACACTGTTGTGCAAGCAATTTCCACAATTTGTCATCATCCCGAAGGAAAACTTTGCACCCACTAAACAAGAACTCCCTATATCTTTGTTTTGAAATACAACTCACTAAATTTCAATGTACATAATTTGATTTTAATTATGGCTGTTTTTAACCAAATTCTTGCAAATGTAATAATCAGCTCTTGCAAACAGGTATGAGCTGGCTCCCGTGCACCCCTGCCTGAAAGCCAAGGACGGTGGCTGCTGCATGCACTCATGGTGAGCATGTTGGCGGAGCAGCAGAAGCACAGCCTTGCATATAAGCCTGACAGCAAACCAAGGGGTTAGGTCCCTTGTTATCCCCATTTCACAGATGAAGGTTTAGGTGAGGCTACGCTGAAGCTTAAGACAAGTCAAATGACCTACCGCCCAATATGAGATCAAATCTAAACTCCCCAGCCTGCCTGTCAAGGCTACCAACAGGGCCTTCTTTCCTTATTCAGTCTCATTTCTCAACACCTTTGACGTCCTTACCCCCTGTGAGGCTTCGGGATAGAGCAGGGCATCTGAGGCAGGTTTTCTAGAAGCTCCTTCTCGGTCCAGTGTGAGAGCCCTTTTCACGGCAGAAGGATCACCTGAGTGGTAGCTTTGGCTCTGCCTCTGAGATAATGGACAAATCACCCTCTATAGGCCTCAGGGTCCCCCGCTGAGGAATGAGGGGAGCAGCAGTCCCCATTGGCTAGATGGCTCCAAACTCTAGGATGCTATGCGCAGAAAGCATTTCTGGCCAACACCCACAGCAAGCACAAGAGAAACCGGGAATTCTGTTCTCTGCTGAGTGGCTGGCTCACTCCCAGATGTTGCTCTCAAGCTAGAGTGGTCCCCTCACCGGCAGTCCCCAAGAAGACAGGCACTGGGTACCTAAAGACGGGACCAAGCTGCCCGGCTGGTATGGCTCAGTGGTTGAGCGTCAACCTATAGACCAGGACGTCACAATTCAATTCCCAGTCAGGGCACATGCCCGGGTTGTAGGCTTAATCCCCAATGTGAGGCGTGCAGGAGGCAGCGGATCAATGATGTTTCTATCTCTCTCTCCCTCTCTGAAATCAATAAAAATATATTTTAAAAAAAAGTCTGGACCAAGCAGCGCCCTCACAGAAGCTGGGGGGCCCCAGTAGTGAAACAGCCAGCGATGATGAATGGTTTGGGGAAAGCTGCTCAGACCTGGAGGTGGGGTGGGCAGAGGATCGGATGACCTCCAACAGCCCCAGTGTCCTCTCCCTGAGGAGGCTGGGCTGTGGGTTTCCTGAGCCAGATTGATTCCAGGCCTGGAAGCCATCCTTCCCTTCATAATACAAATAATCACCAAATGCGCTCAAGCACTCCGTAGCCTGGATATTCACTCCAGCAATTCTGTGTGGACGGTGATTAGACCATCATTATCTTAATGCTTCTTAATTTATCTTTCTGATTAGCAAGTTACCATTTTATTTGCAAAAAATAGCCTTCTGCTGGGCGGAGGCCAGCCAAGCAGAGCAGCTGTCATTGTCCCTGTACTAAATCAGGCCCGGCTTAAGTCGGTCTTTGCTGAAGCTATTTCTTATGTCTTGGCTAACACGCACCACGATCCACTGTGGCTGTTGTTTGGGAGTAAAACTTCAGCTCTGGGGGCTACAGGCTGAGAGGCCCCCCGCCCCAGGGAAGGGATCCAGAATGAAACACCCCCTCCCCTATCCGCTCACTCAGGGAAGGGCTTCCAGAACCTGACCCTCATACTGCCCTATGGGATGGCCCAGGGAGCCAGCCCATGCTGAGATAGGAAATGAAGTTAGCGTATGTGTGGTATAATAATAGTTGCCACCTGAAAAGCACTTGCCATGGGCCAGGCACCATGTGAAACACCTGAGACCACGATCTCATTTAATTCTCACAACACCCTCCAGATCATAGATGAGACCATTCTTATTCCCGTCCACAGATGGAGAGACCAAGGTTTAGAGAGGCTGTGTCATTTGCCGGGGTCCTATAGCTCACAGGGGACAGAGCGGGTTCAGAAGCAGGCCTCTGAGACCCTCAGAACCAACGATTCTAAGTGCCCAGCTGTAACACCTTCCCAGGCAGAACACACACAGCACGAGAGGAGAAATTTTAGGGCAAATGGCGTCAGGGTGACTCTTGAATAGTAGCACTTTACGGGCATCCCACTCACAGAAAGGCCCTGAGTTAGCCTCTCTCCATCCAGCTTCCGTCCCACTCTCCACACCCAGGCGAGTCGGTTCCCTTCTTTCAAGTTGCCACTGGCTGCCTTGCCTTGGGTCACATAATGTTTCCTTTTAAACGGACCCTCTGTTCTTCCATCTTCTAGCCCTGAACAAATCATACGTCCTGCCTCCTGATTCCCATTTCTTTCCAGAAAATGTCCAGATTGTTCTCTATTCCTGAAACATACAAGTCATTCCCTGCACACTGCTGCTCTGCCATTGTCCCCAAGAGGTCCATTATATTTATTTTACATGGAAATCCTACCTTTCATACATTTCCACTGTCCCTGCTTCCTCCAGAGAGAAGTATTCCTAGACATTCAGTATATGAGGGAAGGGGCAAGCATCATTACTTGGCTCTTAAAGTTTCCGGAGAAGGCCCTTGGGTAGCGGGCATTCACTGAAGGAGCAGATGGCTGTAATGTTGTCTTAACCCCCATCTCGGTTTCTGAGGCATCCTCTCTTAACCATATATCTTCCTGGTTAACAGGCCTGCCTTTTCTGAGTGGCATCTATGAGAACCTAGTCTAGACTGTTCAATATGGCCATCGTCAGTCAGCCACACGTGGTTATTGAGAATTAAATGTAAAATTCAGTTCCTGTTGCACCAGCCACACTGCAAGTGTTCGACTGCTCCATGCGGCTGGCAGCTCCCAAACCGAGCAGCAGATACAGCACATCCCTCTCTCTGCCGAAAGCGCTACTGGACAGACCCAGTCAGGGCAATGCAGTCCTCTACGCTACTGGACAGACCCAGTCAGGGCAATGCAGTCCTCTACCCTCACCTGGAAGCCTTCAGAAACTAGCTTGGATTCCTAGAAGGTACAAATGTAATGGGTTACGGTCAAATACTTTCCTCACTTTGGATTGCATAGACCAGTGATTTTCAACGTGGGGTCCCAGGCCAGCATCGCCATCCAGAAACCAGTCAGTCATACAAACCCCCAAGCCCCGTCTCAGACCAACTGAATCAGAGACTCGGGGCAGCCAGCCCTTGGTGATTTATGAAGCCCTCCAGGGCATTCCCACGCTCACTGGACATGTGTATAGATAAATAATGCTGTGGCTGGTGAGCACTTTACAAGTACAGTGGGGCCTTGACTTAGGAGTGTCCCGACTAACGAGTTTTTCGAGATACGAGCCGTCTCTCGGCCGATTTTTTGCTTTGAGTTGCGAGCTAAAATTCGGGTTACGAGCCAGCTTCAGATACCCCACCGCTAGTTGGCGCAGCGAACGTCACAGTGAACGCCACAACATCAGCCCAGCATCACGTGTCTCACTCGTTCACTTTTTATTTGACATACGAGTAATTTGAGTTACGAGCTCCATCACGGAACGAATTAAACTCGTAAGTCAAGGCCCCACTGTATCATCTCACCTAAATGTGGCAATGGCGCTGTGAGAGAAACAATAGTACAGTCCAGTTTCACAGATAAGGAAATGCTGTTCTGGGTGGGAAGTAACTTGCCCAAGGTCTCACAGCTTAACAACTGGCAGAGGCTGGGTTCAAACCCGAGTTGGGTCTCACTCCACGGTCTATGCACTAACAGCCCTGCAGAGAGTCCCTTGTTCCTCACCCATCTTGGAAGGTACTTGGGAGATTCTTAGTTGATAAGATGAACAGTGCACAACCCGAGGAGACAGGAACAGGATGTGGCCAAACCTCCCAGGAACAGCGGTGACAGCACTGCCCACGAGAGCAGCCTCACCTTGTCCTAAACGGGCAATGAGGCGACTGGGTGACTCAAAGGCCAGTGATCTTTTTCTGGGTCTCCAGTTCGGTCAGGCACTAGCGATCTTGTGTTAAGGGTACATGTGAGTTCAGAGGCTGGCTTGTTCTAAAAATAAAATTCTTCCTGCATAACTGTAGGTTTACTTTTCTTAAGAGTCAAGAAAACCTCCAGTGGTCGTATTAGGGGATTAGAGCTGGAAATTGCTGCTCCTTCTTTAATCTCTGCAGCGGTCCCTCGGCTGGCAAGCTGTATCCACCACAGGAGAGGAAATGTGGTTTGTTTTGTACAGAAGTCGTGCTCCTGAAACATTCAGCAAATGTCCACAGGGCAGTTAAGTTACCCAGACACTTCCCTCAGGTCACCTCATCTCCTCTTCAGAACAACCCCAGCAGGGCCTATTACTTAAGACAGTGGCTACTAATCTCCCCATTTGACAGATGACAAAAGCGAGGCATCCAACACGTGGCCAGCAGAATCCAAGCCCAGGACTGCCTGTTGGCCAGTGCTCACTCTCGACTTCACTACAGGAGCCCATGGTGGCTGGCACTGGGGTGAATTAAGAGGAGGAACTGGACTCTGAGGATTGGAGGACAAATAGAGGAATATCTCAGGCACAGCCGCTTGATCAACATAGGAAGGGAAAGGAGGTCTATGGGATGGCAGGCTAGCTGCCGGCAAGGCTTTGAGGAGCATTTCGAAGGGGCCTGGGATACACTGGGCCCGTCTACACATCACTGGACCCTATTTGACTGCACCACATGTTTATATCCCAGGCTTTCAATCCCTTTCCTCCCGAGGGAGCTCTGAGCTGGTGCTGGCCACCAGTTCTCAGAGGCCCAAAGGGACACCGGCCCCAGAAGTTGCCCTGAGTTCCAGAGGACAGGCAAGTACTGAATTATCTCTAAAATGCGAGGCAGCCCCTGGGTCCAGAAAAGCTCTTTAGTGAGTTCCCAGGAAGTGAGTGCCGTCACTGAGATCCCTGTCTCCTCCGTTTCCCCATCTGCCTCAGGTAGCCCTCTGCTGGGAGACTGCAGCCTCCTGGTCTGAAACAAAGGAGCCACCCTCCACCGTCTTGGCAACAAGCAGGACTGAGTGGGTGGGAGGCGAGGGGCCAGGCATTGTCCTTGTCCACTCAGCTGCTGCGGATGGCCATCGTCCGGGCACCAGGGACCGCCAGAACCAAGCCTGCTGTGCCTGTGCCATCGCTGGATGGGCTGGTGACCGCATGGAGCCAGGGTGGGGGTGGGGGCGCATGAATGTGTGAGACTTGGAGCCTAATCCTGGGGAGGACCCCACCAGGCCCTTTACAAAGAGCACAGGGTAGAAACACCTTTTGCCCTGTACTGCCTGTGACACTCACAAAGGACCCTGCACCAGGCAGTTCATTTTAATTCACACCCAGGAAGGATTGCTTCCAGACAGTCCAGCTCCCCTCTGAGCCACAGAAATGGCTAGAGAGCCCATCCTTCTCGCTCTCCGGGGTAGACCAGCTCGTGTCTGTCCCTCCCCCCGACAGGTGGACACTAAAGTCTGATGGAGTACTCCCGATGCCGGGGAGGAACTTTTTAAGAGACAAGGCCTCCCGTTGCTCTGTGCAGACGGCCTGGGCCTGCCCCCCGCCCCCAGCCCTAATTCCCCATTCAGGATCCTGGAGACCACTCCCAGATGCCTGCAGGTTAAGAGGGGTGGTTATAAGCCGAGCTTCAAGCAGCCCCAGGAGTCTGGGTGCAGGTTCAGGCTGTCACGAGGTGCATATCAAAGCCGGAGTTTAAAAACTGTACAGGGAATAGTGCAATTATCTCGCTTCACCACATTTCTCAGCCCCGACTGAGGTTTAATTAAAGCCAAGTAAAAACACAGAGTCGCCATTTCAGATATCACCCCCACTGCATGCTGGTTAAAAAAAAAAAACCTTTATCAGGGACTTAAAATTTTTTCCGTGGGTATCTTCCAGCTCAGTTGGATATTATTCCTTCATAACAGCCTCTTTAAAGAAAAAAATATATATTTAATATATATGTATAAAATGAGTTAATCCCCCATAATCTCCTTGAGTTGTACCTAAAACACAGTTTCTTGCAGGTGACCTTTTTAGAAGAGGCTGTTCCTATGGCAACCACATTGTTTGATTCAGTCAAGAGAAAAATGCTGCATGGAAATGTATTTAATTTTGCTTAATTTGATGCTGTATTTAACACTCGTGCAGGCTGAAAGAAGAGAGGGCCTGAGAGGCAGAAGCCAGCTCATCGGGGCCACACTCACCGGCATCTTATCCTGAGGACAAAGGACCCCCAGCCACCATGATCCACCAGTACCTACCCTGGCTTAGGACTGGGGGACAGACTCGGAGGTGTTCCCCGTGAATGAGATGGACAGGGCCCTCCAGGTGGTTCCTCGGATGCTGGGCCAAAGGGCAGATGGTGCAAGTGGAATAAAAACGCAGCCCATATCAGTGACCTGGCTTTGGGCCATGAGTTGAGAGGACAAGGTGGGTCCTGGTTCTGCTGCTCTCCCAGCATTTCATCTCAAATGTGAGGCAGCAGAATTCAGAGACCTGTCAGATACGCACAAAGTCTATGAGTCCCTGGGTGCAAGTCTGGTCTCCTCAAGTAGACGGTGAGCTTCATGGAAGCAGTGAGTACTGTGCTCAGTAAATGGTTCACTTATTTGGTCCAACAGGAGCCCACTCCAGGGGGGTCCACGGCCTGGTCCTGAGAGGTTTGGGTACAGCCTTGCCCACAGCAGGTTGTGGCCACTGCACTAACTCCTTGCCTCACAGGCACACCTGCAATCACAGGTGACGATCCTAGGACACTTGACCAAGGTGCCATGAGGGTAACAGGGTCCAAGCTGTCTGCTTTCCAATGGTCCCTCCAAGCCAGATCCCTGTTTGCAGCAAACATGGTGTCTACAGGTGGGGATAGGCACAGGGAGACACAGTTCTCTCTCGGCTGCAACCAGGTCTTTACGCGCCTGCTCCCTCTGCCTCAGCCGTAGACAAGTGCACACAGAGTACACACACCTCTGCTCTGAATCAGCTCTCATCCCACTTATTAATTTGATGGCCATGGACCAATTCTTTACTCTCTCTCTCTCTCTCTGGACCTACTTTCCTAACCTGAAAAATGAAAGAGTTGATTGAGGATATCTACAATGCTTTTCCTACTTTTTCTCCGTGGCAGGATTCTAGTCTCCCTTCCCATATGTGAACAGCTGACACACCTCCAGGGGAGGTCCAGGTCAGCCACCCAGATCATCATTCACCACATCGTACTAACTCCAGCGAGTCAGCCCCTCACCTAGGTCTTCAACTGAATCCCTCACATCCCACCCCGAGTCCAGCCTAGCTGTGCCCATGTCCTCAGTCACAGACTGCTGTGACTTTCAGGACTGTCCCATCACGCCTCAGCTTCCGGTTCATCCGAGTCACCATCTTCCTGAGGCTGCATCACTGTAGACACTGTGCGTCCCTTTCACTCCCCTCACCTCCTCTGACTGTGCCTCTGGAGGTCGTGGTCCTCTCTGACTATCTCCTTCACTTTCTTGCTTTAAGTGAAACCCAGTGTCCTCTGGAGGATATGTTTCCTTAGAAGCCTTTCTGATAGAGGCCGTTTTTGTCTTCCACATCCAGTGTACTTCAGACAGGGGAGGGGGGTAAAAGCCTTCCTTACTCCCCATCTAACCTGTCTTTCTTCTTTCAAAAAAACCCAGGCTTATATGACAAGCTTATCATTAGACCTCATGACCCCTTCTTCATATATAATGCTATCTTTCTACCAACTTCCGGGCCATTCCCCTCAGTCATGGATGACCAGCACTTAGAAGTCTGACTCCTCCACTGCTACTCCTGCAGTCATCATTGGAGACCTCAACATCCATGAACACCATCCATCCAATGCCCCGGTCTCCCAGTTCTTTGACTATTCTAGCTCTGATGAGCATTTGCTCTACTCACATGGCCATTCCTTAGACTTTGTCACTCCAATAACTGAATCGCTCACTAAATGTAGATTCCTAACATCCCACTCTCAGACCAGCACCACCCTCCTTAGAGCTAGCTTACTCTGACACTCCCACTCTATCAAATCTCCAACCTCTCAAGACCTTCATTGAAAGCCCACTTTTTTTTTTTTTTGCGATCCATTGCTACTGTTCCCTGGGTGTCCACTCTCTTCCATGCCCAGTTCTGATTTCACAGTCCAACACTTGAACTACTCCCTTGCCAGCAGCCTGAACCTTTTGGCAACTCTCCTTCCATTGTACTGGTCTAGCAGAACTCAAGCCCTGGTATCCTATCCAATTATTCAGGCCCTGCATCAGAGCAGCTGTGCACTGCTAGAGAAAAATGACACAAATTTCTGACTAGACTTGCTACAAACATGACCACAAATCTCACTCAACACTGTCAGAAAAACCTACTACGTCTCCCTAGAAAATTCAATTTCCCAATCTCTGGGGAAACTACCGTACCTCCTTCTCTATCCTCAAGTCTCCAACACTCCCTCCCCTGCCTCATTCTCAGCTCTGACCTCGCCATATATTTCACAGAGAAAATAGATTTCTGTAAGATGAGAACTACTTCATCTTCCCATCAACAAGTCCTTTATTGTATCTGCACCAGAACCAAAATACTCTGCCTACCCCACCCCCAATTCCAATGGAAAAAGAGTCCTGGCTCCTATCCAAGGTCAACACCTTCATTGGGCTCGAAACCCATTTTCCTAGGCCATTTCTGTAACTTTTCTGTTTTGCAACCTTTTTTATTTCTTCTTGCATTATCATGTTCTCCTTCTTTGCTGGGTCATTTCCAATGACATGCAAACATACTTCAAAATTTACATACAAACATACCTCCTTTAAATCAATGCTTTCTTGACCCCACTCCTCCCTTGACCCCACTCCCTCTTTCACTTTCTACTTCTTTTTGAACTCTCATGCACAGCAAATCTATTCCAAGGAGTCTACGATCACTGCCTCCACTTTCTCACCTTGGATCTCTTCTCACTAAATAAAGCTCACTCTAATTACCCCTCCACTGATGATGACCAATTACCAGGATCACTAATGACTTCATCTCATTGAAGTAAACGGTCAATTCTCCATCCTCATCTTGATCTCCCAGCAGCATTTGGCACAGTTAGCCAATTGCTTCTTCTAAAAACACTTTCTTACCCATGTTCTGTGACCCCTCACCTCTGGTTTTCTCACACTTCCCTGACACTCCTTCCCATTTCCTTTGCTGGCCTTTCCTAAAATCCTGGTGTCTTCAGCAATTCCTTTCTGCTTCTTCTCTCCCTATGTGATCTTACCCAGTCCTGCAGCTCTAAAAATCTTCCTGCACACTCAGATCTCTCAGATTTAGTTTTGTTTTTGTTTTTGTTTTTCAGTATCCTTTTGTTGTTGTTAATCCTCACCCAAATATTTTTTTCCGTTGCTTTATAGACAGAGTGGAAGGGAGAGGGAGAGACAGAGAGAAACATTGATGTGAGAGAGACACATCAATTGGTTGCCTCCCTCACACACCCTGACTGGTCAGAGCCTGCAACCGAGGTACATGCCCTTTACTGGAATCAAACCCAGGACCCTTCAGTCCAAGGGCCAACACTCCAGCCACTGAGCCAAACCAGCTAGGGCCTCCAGCTGTGTCTTTTCCCAGATTCTCAGACATCTGTATTCAACTGTCTACTCAATGTCTCTATTTTGGTGTCTAAAGGCAACCCAGACTTAGCATATTCAAATCAGATCTTTTATTTCCCTCCTCAAATCTACATAGCCTCCTGCCAAGTTTCCCATCTAAGTAAAAAGTGCCCTCTCCATCCACTCGCTGAAAATCTGTGACTCGGTCTGGATTCTTTCCTTCTCCTCCATCCCATCAGGCTCAACAGGTAGTCCTCTCAGCTCAGCTCCCAGAGTCAATGGGAAGATGCCACCTGAACCCAACCACTAACCTCTCTTCTAGCTCCATGGTCAAGACCAAGTCCACAGATCCTCCCATCAGGTCTCCCTGACCCCACGAAGCAGCTAGAATGGTCTTTCCATGGCCCAGTCAGCTCCCTACGCTCTTCCATGTACAGCGCCCGCTGGTCCCCTAAGAGTGCAGTAAGAACCAGATGCCTGTGCATGGCTTCCTAACACCCTTTGCAATGCGGCTGTCTGCTTCTTTGACCTCATTTCTCATCATTCTCCCTCTCAACTACCAATTCCCAGATGCGCAGGTTCAGGCCCATTGTGGTGGCTTTGCTCTTGCTTTTCCTTTTGCTGGAGATGTTCAGACATTCTTCCCTCCTATCCATACATGGCGGCCACCTTCTCATCCACCAGGTTTCAATACAAATACCCTATCCTCAGGGAGCCCTTCCCAACACCAGCCAAGGCCCACTCCCATAGTGCCCTATCTTCTCAGCTATCATTGGGGCCCATCATTTCTTATTGGGGCCCATCATTTCTTATTTCCATACTTGCTTCTTTGTGTAGTCGCCTTCTCCCTCCCCATTTAGAATAGGAACTCCCTGATGACAGGGAGTGTGCCTGGCTCAGCATGATTCCTCATCCCACAACAATGTCTGGAACACAGCAGGCACTTAATAGTTGTTAACTGTCTACATGAAGGAAGCAATTTGTGGCTGGAAATGGGGACAGAGGGAGCTCTGAGACCCAGCACAGAGGAGGTAGGAACCTAAGGATGAGGTGTGAGCTCCGTGAGAGCAGCTGCTGCTGTCTCATCTACCTCTTTGCCCAGGAAAGGACCTGCAAGCATGCCTGGCTCCTACTCAGTGCAAACACACAGAGAGCATAGTATCTTGGAGTTGGGCATTCTCTTAGCACTTCTAATTAACCTTCCACCCAAAGCAAGATTTTCTGTGTATTCTAAAACATCTGTCAGGCGAGGAAGCCCAGCGACAGAGAGGTAGCTCCCAGCCCCAGCGCACCCTCCTCTCTACAGAAGGCTCTTTTTGCCCCCACCATGCTCCCGGTTTGCGTGTCCTTGCCCATATTGTTGGTGTCTACCTGGTATCATCCAGCTGTTTCTCTAGCTTATTAAAAGGTAATAAATACGTAGATGTCATGGTTTCATGAAGAACTCTCCTACATGAACTGGCAGAGCCCCAGGGCACCTGTCCAGCACTGCAGAGGCGCAGAGCTGCATGTGCATGACTCTCTCTTTGCTCTCTCGAGGGCTGTGACCCTCTCTGGGAGCTAGGATGTCTGCTCTCCTGCTGCTAAACACCCCTCACCTTCTGAGATCACTCACTCTCCTCCTCAGGAATGTGGGCCTGCTGAATCATAAAGACCCGGGCAAGACCTGCTTTCTGGGACCTGCGCATTACCCAAGCTCAGTCTCCACTGTAACTCCAGGATAACAATAAAAATCAGTTCAAAGAATTAGTATGGAAGTAAATGAGGTCATAAATGCAAAGTGCCTAGCATAGCTAACTAAGCACTCAGTAAATGAGAACTGTCATAGATACAAAGCCCTTCAATCCCACCCCGACCACTGAGCCGACATAAAGCCACCTTCACCATTGTTAGGAGGAAGAAACATCTCACTTGGCCCCACCCTGATCTTACTCAGAATATTGAAGACGATCCTTATTCTGCTGATTCCTACTCATAGTCCAGGTCCCCTGTGTGCCCTAGAGTATAAGCTCCCAAAGGGAATTAGCCACACCTACACCCTCTGGCTTACACAGCACATTGAGGCGTTCAGCACTTATCCAAGGTTTTGTTGATTGGGGGGGGGGGGGGGAGAGACAAGCTAAAACAATACTCACTGTTAGAGCTGAAAGGATCCCCTTCCCCAGAAATGATCTAGTCCTACCTTCTCATTTTGCTAATAAGGAAGGTGTAGATCATAAGAACCCACAGAATCACACAGTGACATCTGGGATTCTGGGCTCAGGCCTCCTCCCTCAGGAAGGCACCCTGCCCACCTACCCTCATCCCAAACTCCCTTCCACGGTAGAAAAACACTGCACAGGACACCACACCACCGGGCAGTTTACACCAAAGTCTCTTCCATCTGGCCACAGCCAGGGACTATTTTTTTGGCTCATTTTTCTTCACTCCTTGGGAAGTGGGTGGCAGAAAGGGGTCTCCAGGACACAGGGCAGCTCAGTGCCAAGGAGACTGGTGGTCGAGACTCTGAGCTGGCTTTCTCCTGCCCCACATACTCCGCCCTCTTCCTCCTATTTGCCCACCCTCCTTCACATTCTCTCTTTTCTGGTTTCATCTGGGCTGTTTGCCTTTTTGGCTGTTTGCTCAGAAGCCGGGCTCTGTTTGCTAAGCCATTATTCATTTCATATTACCTGGGATATTTTCAGCAGCTCCTCTGGGTTTTTAGGAGAATTTCAAGTGGGAGAAGCAACATGGGCTGTAAAGGCAAACACATCCCTGACCTGTGAGCTTTGCCTGGGGAGCTTGCTCATCTCCTCAGCTGCCTTCCCAAGAGCACAGCCATGTCTCCTGGCCTGACATGCGGCCTCTCACCCTGGGCTTCTGGGGAGCAGGGCAAGCAAACAGGATGTGAGTTTTTTCAAATTTAATGCAGCAAGCGAGCTGGTTTAGGATCCCGAGCAATGGGCCAGGGACATGTAGGGCCTTTGGCTTTGTCCCCCTGTAGGACATCTTCCCTGCGCTGCAGCCAGACCAGAGAGGGAGCATCTCAGAGGTGCTTCATCACCCGCAGAAAAAAGGGGCAGCAAGTCAGATGGAGAAGCCGATTCCCTGACCTCTGCAAACAGCTTCCGGAGAGCACCAACATGCAGCTGCTCTCTGTGCCACCAGGACCCAGCACTGGGCACTGAAGTGAGTGCGGGTGATGGAGACCTGTGAAGAAGGCTGCTCCTCGGGGAGGAAGCTGGAGCACCGTTCCTAGGCCCACTTATTTGACAAGTCAATGCTGAGCAGCCTCTTTAGTCCTCAGCTTAGGTCCTGGCAGAACCAGACCTGAATCCTGTCCATTCTGGAGGGGGAGGAGAGGGGAGCACTGAAGGAACATGGGACATAAAACTAGAAGAATTTGACTGAGTCCTGATTGTCCCATCTATTAGTCATGTGATCTTGGCAAGTCACTTAAAACTTTCTGTGTCTTAGTTATCTCAACTTGTAAAACTGGGACAGCAGAATGCATCTCAGGGTTGCTGTGAGGATTAAGTGAGATAATATGTGTGTGAGTGCTCAGTAAGTGGTGAGGGGCTTTGTCAATGTCAGTTATTATTCACCCCGAGTCAGGCACTGCATCCGAGGATCATTCCCCTAAGGATTCAGGACCAGTCACATTGAGATTGACTTACAAGAAAGACACCTGAGTGCTTTCTCACAGCCCCGTGCTCTCTGAGATGCAGAGGCACCGCCACTGCCAGCACGCACCCCCTTTCCTCCAAGCCCCCTGTGAAGGACACAGGTCACCAGGTCAGCCTTGCAGAACCTTCGGTTTCATCCCCAAGAACGAAGAAGGCTCAGCCTCTTGATCCAGCCAAGCAAGATCCCCGACAGGCCTGGGAAACGCCTTGCACAGGGTCCCTCAGGTCAGACATTCTCCACCTAAAGCCGCCAGTCCAGACCCTGACCCTGAGCCCGGCTGGGGCAGGAGAGCCGGTGCAGTGATACTGTCCATGTTTCCCCCACTAACCTATTTTGGGAGACATGAAATGCAGAGGGCAGCAAGGGAGCTCCTCTAGGAAGGTGGTCTAGGAACTGGGTGCCTCTTGTTTTAACTTTCTCCTCAGTGGACACACAGGCTGAGGAGGCCACACTGGCCTCCCAATCAGAGTGGCAAATGGCTAACACAAAACAGAGGGCATTTATTCCAGGGCATTAGCTGTCCCCCCCAACCTCCCACCTCAACCCACGAACTGATTAACGGGAGTCAGAGCCACAGTGAATGCGATTTTTAGCTTGGGAACACACACGGAAGGATTTCAGCATGGGGATGGGAAGAAAAGATATACAACAGGGGGAAAGGCTAACAAATGCCACATTTTAAAGCCTGGGGGAGGAACAGCTCTGTCAGACAGACCCCTGAGGGAGCCAGGAAGCGTGCTGCTGGGGGAAGGCAGTGAGCGGAGCCACAGGCACTGTTGAGGGGTTGGATGTCCTCGCCTTCACCCCATCCGGTTTACTCCCGGATTTCCAGTACCAATAGCACTGCCCGGCACATAGGAAGCCCTCAGGAGATACTGTTAAGTGGATGCATGCATGAACTCTAATCTCTTGGAAACTCCCTGTTACTATTTCCCCAGCCATCAAATTGTGGGAGCTCACCCAAACTCCAAGGACCACCACTGCCCTCTCCCCAAAATGTAAAAATTGGTCTGCGTCTCAATGGCCCAGCATCTTTTTTTGTTGTTGTTGTTAATCCTCACCCGAGGATACTTTTTCCATGAATTTTTAGAGAGAGTGGAAGAGAAGGGGAGAGACAGAAGGAGAGAAACATGGATGTGAGAGGGACATATTGATCGGTTGCCTCCCACATGTGCCCTGACTAGGGCTGAGGATTGAGCCTGCAACTAAGATATGTGCCCTTGATGGGAATCGAACCCATGACCCTTCAGTCCTCAGGCCAACTCTCTAACCACTGAGCCAAACCCACTAGGGCCCAGCATCCTTTTGAATTCATGCTACCAAAAGCACTTGAAGAGATCTAGACAAACCCCACCCACTATCTGCTAAAGAGAAAAATGAATTCCCTGTCTCACTTCGAGACTCACTCAGCTCCACACTGGATAGAGGTCGCCACATGCCTCCATCGACCAAATGCATACAAGTAACCAATGGCCAGGGGCCCCGTGGGCTCTGGCTGGGAGACCTGTGTGCTTCTGCAAGTGTGAGCAGGTGGGCTGCACTCCCCAGACCTCGCACTAATTGTAGCCCATGTGCTATGATTACAAAATGGAGTGAAATGGCATGCCAAATTAAAGAGTTATTCTTTCTAATAAATATTTTGCATAGGATGTATTTATAATGGCATTAATTATTTATGCTGCCATATAGAGAAAGCATAAATATAAGGAGAGATATCCGACGATTCCTATTGGAGAAATAAAATGAGAGTTTCCATCAGGATGATGAATACCTGGGGTCTGACTCTGGGGCTGGGGCTTGGGGGAGGTGGCAAGAGAGGGACATCTGGAGAACAAATCTGACAAGCGTAATCGAGGCGTTTGAAGGAGGAATATGTTAAAAATGAAAGTGAGTACAGAAAGTTTAAATATTTAATACCCGCATTAATTCTAATTCACATTTTCTTTATTTTTCAGATTAAAAATTTACAAGAATTCCCAGCTCTTTCATCCTCTCCTCCCATGAGGCCCTTTCTGATCACTGTTCCAGGAACCACCTTCAACAGTACCCAGGTAAAAAAGGGCACGAGAACAGGAATAATACCCCCTCCCCACTGCTGGCACCTGTCCCCACCAGGCATCTCCCCAACTCCACTCCAGGAAGCCACTATTGGGCCTCTGACGCCGGAATGACTGATGGGACCAAAGCCACTTCCTGGCCTCCCTAGCTGCCCCCAGCACAGAAGTCTCAGAGATGATGCAACCAAATTGTGGTTTAAAAGCACATGCCCAAATCCAGACAGGAGAAATACCCCCACCAAGCTGATTTCTCTTTGAAACAAAAGTTTTCTGTCGCACACACCCCGGGCCCACTGAGTCTGCTTCATGTGCTTTAGACAATGTTGCTGCAGCCAGAATTAATTCAGATGCAAGGAAGAGATAACTTCCTGAGGCTTCCCACTGGGAGAGTGATGCCAGGCCATGCCTGGTGCAACCATGCCAACTGCCGGCTTCAGCTCCATCCCCAAGGCAGCATTAAGCTGGCAAGCAAAGCCCCCTCATAACAATAACACAACATACATCTGTGCTCCTTCAAAATGCACTTTCCCACGTCACATCTGACCCCACAGTGCCAAGAAGCCTTCATTTGACACACAGGAAACTCAGGTTCTGAAAGGTCATGTGACAGGTCCTAGGTCTCCCTACCCCAAATTAAAATTCTTCCCACTGTTACCACATAGCCTCTCCAGAATATGGTTCCCAAACCCTGGACACAGAAGGAAGAGGGAAAACTGGGTCCAAGAGATGCTTTTGAACCCGCTCCCTGATTTCTGAGGGCCAGTCTGCATGGTGGGCCTATATTTTCAGAGGTGAGAGCAATGTGAGGTGGGGCCCCTTCGTGCTGCTCTCCTGGAGGGTCTGCCAGGTCCTCGCTCCTGTTTTCTGTCTGACCCTTCAGCCTCAAAGCCCCAGAGGAGAGTAGTGGGCAAGGTTGTCTCAAAGTCCCAACATTTCTCAGGCCCTCTGGACTGTAATTATCAGATACCGATGTGGCATTTCCTCCCTTCCCCCTCTCAGCATTCCACCCCCTCAAATCACCTCCCACAAATCCCTGTACGAAACACCTTCATAAATAGTGCTGATTAGCTTCATGTTCTAATCAGCCTCTGCTCACAGACAATTCCCTGCCCCCAGCCCACTGCTCCTCTTGGGTCCACTAACCCACCAAGTGCCTGTAAATCAGCAGAGAAAACACACACACACTCATATGCACACACGCACATACGCACGCACATACAAATGCACGCACATGCACACACCACGCACATAAAAAAACCACACACGAATATACACGCATACACAAATGCACACACACGCACAGGGCTCTCTGCATCACGAAGCTGAACTCGGCCCAGGGTGGGGATCCTGGGAGCTATTGGGGTCATTTGTGTTTTTACTGCAGGTACCTGCTGGAGGAGGGCCAGCCCTTTAAAATGAGATGAGCAGAGCTAGGAATCATCCCAGCTTAACATCTGGAGAACAGAATTCCTCTGAGCAGCTCCTTCTTCCTCTCTGTCCTGTAATTCAAACAGCCTCCTTTTGGAGCTCGAGGCAGAGGGGCCCCAGCCAGGCAGAGGGCAGGACTGGATGAGCTCAGAGAGTGCCTCTAGGGCCAGGCCCCCAGGTACAAGTACATCCGGGCCAGGCGCATCTGCATGGTCTAGGAGCGCACAAGTACACATGGAGAGAAGGGTGGGGGGGCCAGTCATTCCAGCTTCACCAGCAAGCCTCCCTACCCTTCCCAACGTCACTGGCTGTGAAGTTTTCATAAAATGGAGGGGGATGGACGTAGCAGAAAAGAGCATAATTCAACCAAATGAATAGACTGATGAGGGTCCACCCTGTGGCCAATGTAACAGACACAGTGATACAGTCACAGCGCTGACACCTGCAGGAATAAAACCCCTTTTCTCCCAAGGGCTCCACACAGCCCTTCTCACCTGTAGAGGTCTGCTCCGAAGATCCTAGTGCACGGTGTAGCACATTATAGGCATCCTTGTTTTTCTCATTTCCTCCATTCTATCCTCACTTCCTTGTGCTAAAGAAATCACTTAAAACCTGGGCCGAGGGTACGAAGAAAGTTCTGGCCTCTGCTGCCCCGGGTGCTGTGTGCGGACTGGCTCTGCTGCTCTAAGGAAAGGGGTTCAGGGACAGAAACTCAGCAGGAACCTCTGCGGCTGCACACGTGATGAGAGGTACCTGGTGCAGGGTCTGGGGTCTGGGCAGCCAGGAAAAAGGAAGTAAGGAGAAAATGCTGTCCCTCCTTAAGGGCGGAGCTCTTGGAAAACTGAAAAGGGATCATCTTAATTCATAAGCCTAATTTTATTCTTAAAAAGCTATTTTCAAAAGAACTGATACCCCCTTCCCACCTCCACCCACCCTCCACCCCTCCAAAGAGCAGACCTGTCTTGAGTCTCTCTTGCAAGCATTTCACTTGTTTGGGGGTTGAAAGGTTCATGAGTAAAGGGAATCACAACTGCTAAATGCCCCCCAAACAGTGAGACATACACACAGCTCATGCCTGGAAATGAGAGAACATGGGAGAGCAAAGGATCAGGGTAAGGGGACTGATGAGCTCTGTGACCTCAGACAAGTCCCTTAACTTGGCTGAGCCTCAGATTTCTCCCTTTCCAAGTGAGAAAAAAAACCTACATCCTGAGGAGTTAATGCTCCTAGGCTGACATTCCTCTTGCACGCTGCCCATTACGACATTTATCTCATTCAATTCTCACGAGAACTGTGTGAGGAGGGACCTCTTCCTGGGTCTGAGACATGAGACAGCTGTGGGGGGCTGCAGTGACCTGTGGGCAGAGACCTGTCAGGATGGAGCTGGGATGGGTCTGGTCTTGCTCCACAGCCTGCACGCCCTCCATTGCACGACAGCTGTCTCCAGATGGGCAATGAGGTCATGTGCAGCCAAGACCTTTGGAAACTTTCAGGCCTGGAGAATATGAGGTGCTAGTTCTGAGAGTTTGGACAGTGGGAAGGAGAGGGGCACGTCTCCTTTTTTAAGCTTCCCCATCCAGAGTCCTCTTTTTAGACACTTGGCAGCCAGAATTTTCTCCCCCACTTGGTCTAGAAGCATTGCCTCATTTTTTAAAACATGACCCATAAACTTGGGGTGGGGGGCAGTTGGAGGCAGGGGCAGAACTGAGGGCTTCACTCCCTCTGACCTGGCTCCCTGAAGGTCTAGGGCAGCCGTGGGCAAACTACGGCCCGCGGGCCGGATCCGGCCCGTATGAAATGAATAAAACTAAAAAAAAAAAGACCGTACCCTTTTATGTAATGATGATTACTTTGAATTTATATTAGTTCACACAAACACTCCATCCACGCTTTTGTTCCGGCCCTCCAGTCCAGTTTAAGAACCCATTGTGGCCCTCGAGTCAAAAAGTTTGCCCACCCCTGGTCTAGGGCAAGGGTGGGGAACATCTGGCCGGCAGGTCTTCATTTGGTCTGGCCCTGCCAAGGCATTAGGGGTGAGTTTATTAAATGTTTGACCAAATATAGCAGGCTAATTTTTAAGTTGGTAATACTGTATGGCCCACGAATGATGTTATAAATATCCAAATGGCACTTGGCAGAAAAAGGCTCTCCACCCCTGGCCTAGGGCAAGGCCTGTCCCGCCCCTGCCAGCAGCATCTCCATCTGCACTGGAGGTGATCTGAGGGAGGCTGAGTGGCACGGCAGGCAGAAGTGGTGGTGGAGGGCAGAAAGGCAGAGACACATATTGGGGTGCCTGTGCCCAAGGGAAGGAACAAAGGGGGATTTGTCAAAGGGCCATCTGTGGTGTGGGGACTGGCGTGAACACTTCAGATACTGTCAAGGTACTTGAACGTCTCACGGAGTCTGAGATTGCCAGGTTGGGTTTGGTCCCAGGATGTGAAATAAGGTGCCACAATGGTATGTGTTTAGGAAGCCCCAGGTTAAACTGGATTTTCTTCAGTGCTGGGCTTCTTAAAATGCTTAAAGTTGTACCGAATCCTGCAACCCTTCGAAAGGTGTTTGTGCAGTGTTTCTGTCTCCAACGCTTGTCTGGTATTAGACTTCCCCCACCCACACCCCCATGGAGCCTGCTGTGCTGTGGAGCCCGCTTTGAGAAATGCTGATCGAGGGCAACTGTCCCATTTCACAGTCGGGCCAGAGAGGGGGGACCCCATGCGGCTTCTCAAACTGGCCACCTTCCACCTAGCTGGTGTGGCTCAGTGGTTGAGCATCGACAGATGAACCAGGAGGTTGTGGTTTGGTTCCCAGTCAGGACACATGCCCCGGTTGCAGGCTCGGTCCCCAGTGTGGGTATGTAGGAGGCAGCAGGTGAATGATTCTCTCTCATCATTGTTGTTTCTATCTCTCCTTCCCATTCTCACTGGAATCAATAAAAATATATTTTAAAACTGGCCACCTTCCTCAACACCCTCATCCAGGGAGCTGAGCAACACTCCTCACCTGTGTGCAGGCATTAGGGAAATGTGTGGCCAAAGCTGAGGAGGAGCATGGAAGAAAGAGGGGGTGGGGGCTGAAAATGAATGAGGGGAGGAGAAGGACGAATGAAGCTCCTTGAAAGTGAGGAACATGTAATAGAGTAGAGGAATGAGACAGCTGAACAGGTCACCCCCAAGAACAGTCTCTGCTTCCCCGGGACTTAGCAGGGACCCCCCAGGTCACTTGTCTGGACCCAAATCCCAGCCCCAATGCCCAGAGCCCTGCAGTCATTAGAACTACTCAGAGACACTATCTGACCTCTGTCTCCCCACTTGCTAATGGCTCCTTTCTGGAAATGAACTCTATGGTTTCTGGGGCCAGACAGCAGCTCAATCAGGGAAGGAGAGAGGCTGGGAAACAAGCCCTCTGCCGGGAATGGGGTGCTGCGTTTTCCCCAAGCCTCCGTCCCAACCCAAGAAAGGGATCGGGCCCCCAGCTCCTAGTCTGTATCTCCTCTAGTGAGGCTCCCTTCTCAGAACATCAGGTGTGGCACCAACCTGCTCAGGGCGGGGAGCTGATTCCTAAGGGGGTTGAGAGAGGCGACCGTCCCCACCCTCTAAAAACGGGAGACGACTGGTTACGACCTTGTCTTCCCCTGGGGTTGCTGGGGGTGGGGTGGACAGGACTCTGCTGGGCCTGGAGAGCTGGGTGGAAGGGTGCAGAGTGAATGCAGTGAAAGCCCCCTCTCCCCACTACATGTCATCCCAGGACTTCTTCCTCCCAGTTCTGAGCCCAGCCAAGGCAGCTGTTGTCCAGATCCAGACAAAGACCTGATAATTCTTCCAACCCCGCAGCCTGGGCGGTCTGTGGGCGGGCGGGGTGGGGGTGGGGGCAAGAGGGGGCAAGGGGAGCGGACAGGAAGAGCGGCATGTCTTGTCCTCTGGTCTCCGCCCTTTGTGCTGAGACAAGGCTCGAGATGGCCACTTTCTGTGGGGCCCAGCCTGGCCCTCCAGCAGCCTCCCCCTCCTGCTCTGCTCCTCAGCCACATGCCCTTGGGCTGAGCTAAGTCCAGAACCAGGCTGAGTAGGGGAATTGTTCTGAGAAAGTGGCCCGTTGGCTGGTTGCTATGGAAACCGACATACCACAGTGCTGACCCCAGAGAGGTTTAGCACGCTCCCCCAGCAGGGATGCCAGCAGCTGGACTGCAGCTGTTACAGCGTAAGTGGGGGCTGGAGCCGCTGCCAGCAGTCCCTGCTGTTTGCCCAAACTAGTCCGGTTCAGCTCCCCTCCACTTGCTCCCACCCCCCATCCTGTGCAGCCTCCCTCTTCCACAGCCAGGAAGGCAGTGCTGAGCCTGCCTGGGCTGGACGGGGTGGGTGGGGAGGACTCTAGGAGCACAGCACATCCTTAAAGAATAGTGCCTCATCCTCCCGATTGCATTTCTGGGGAAAGTGAGGCCCAGTCACACAACCGGGCCTGGCAGAGCTTGGCCTTTGGCCCTCCCTGCAGCCGCTGGGCACTCACCGTGGAGCACTGGCTCCGCGCAGACAGGTAGCATTTATCCCAGCATCACTCCCTGATGCCGCCATGGGGGCGAGGGGTGTCACTAACTGAACAAAACGAGCATCAAAAACCTGATCACAAAAATAGAAAGAGGATAGCAAAGAAGAAAAGAGGAGCGGGCTGAGGAGCAGTGGGGGATGGGTGGGAGAGGGAGACAGGGAGGTTGGAGGAGGAACGAAGAGAGGAAGGGAGATGCCCATGCCTTGGAGAAAGGTGAGGCTCCAGCTGGGTTCTCACCCTTCCTCCCCAAAGCGAGCCTGAGGCCTGAGACCTGATGGTTTCAAAACGGAGAGGGAGGGGGAGCGAAGGTGGAGTGGGTATTAACATCAGTTTGGGTTTGGGGAGGCATCTCCTGCCATCCCATAATGCCTTGAGCTCCCCAAGTGGCCTAAAACAAACATACCCCTGCCTCCACTCGTTGTGTGAAGCAGCAAAAACAGTCCAGGCTAGTCTGCCCAGCGCTAAACTAACACCCTCAGCAAGGGAGGTGAGAGGCACGCCCCGCCCCCTGGGCATGGTGGCCTATCAGCCATCCAGCCCATCCAGCAGGGCAGCCTGCACACACACTTCCCTCACACCCCTGCACAGTCGGCTCCAGCCAGGTCTGTTCTGACCCTCATCCTCACCCCTGAAGGCTACGTGGGCTTGCTCCTGCGAGCAGAGTTACAATCCACTGCCTCCTCCAACTCCCCGGCCTCATCCAGAACTGGGTCCCCAGTCACCAGTGCCTGTGAGCAGGTGACTCCCTTCTCTCCTCCAGGACCTGTCTCATGCTCCTCATGAATGAACACCTTTTGTAAGACACCTCCCCTCCAGCCCCTCTAAAGTAGTTGTTGCAGGCACTGAGGGTGGGCTGCACCTTCTGGCCCTTCTGAGCTGTGGGAAGCTGTTCTCTTTATGAAGGCTTCGCTCCAGACAGGACTCTGAGAACAGCTCAGGGATCTGCCAACATCGTTACACTCCACAATCAAAGGCCTGGCTCTGCAATGGGCCAGCAGCTTGCTTTGGCTCTAACCACCTTTGTAACAAAAATCTGGTATCTTAGTTGAGTGATTTCTATTATGTTTGCAGATCCAACAAGAATAGCATCGGAGCTGATGTCCGGCTCCTCGCTGCCTCGCTGCCCTCTGAGCAAAACCAGCTGGTTAGTCACGGAGGCTTAGCCTTGACTTGGGGGTGAGATGCACTGGCTGAGAGGAGCCTGGAGCTCTTGCTCCTGGCCAGCGAGATCATCACAAGGCATTTACTGAGCATTCAATCTGCTCCTAGTGCTGTGGGTGTGGCTGTTGGGGGGTGGGGGGTGGGGTGGGGTGGAAGAAGTCTTGGGCAAGGACCCCTGACCAGAAGCAGGTTGCAGTCTTAATGGAAGATGAGACTGATCCACCATGTGAAGCAGAGACAAATGGGTGCACAGCAGCGGAGCACCTGCGTGCAGATGCAACGGGAGCCAGGCTGTGTTCTCTGGGTGAAGACACGCCTGTAGGAGAATCCCTACCCACTTCCCGAGGCCAAGTGCAGGCACTCGCTTGGTGGAAATGGGTCTTTGAGCAAATCGTGATGGTGAGGGCGCAACTAGCTCTGCAAACCATCCAAATGGTGAAACTCCAGCCAGAGCCTCCCTCCCTCTCTCATCTTTGGAAAAGACAGATACATACTGTAAATATCCCATCCTGACAGCAAGGATCTCTTTGTCCTCTTCCCAGCCAGCCCACGATGAAAAGTGGGCCATGCCCCAGGACTCAGGGTCAGACTCACTTTAGAACTTGGTCACATTCCACCTGGAAGATGAGCAGCACCTACAGTTTCCACATCACTCTCTCACCTAACATCTCCCCTGCAGTGCGGTGGGGATGTTACAGACGAGAGAGGCGCCCAAGGCAGCGAGATGCTGCCTGAGGTCATGCAGTTGGAGGCAGCAAAGCTAGAATTCAACCAAGGCCTCGGGTGTAGGTGTAGGTCTGTGCCTTTCCACCGCTCCACAAGTCCTCCCTATTAGTTTCCTGCTTCTCACAGGACTTAGTATGTAGTCGTTGTTCAGTAAACATCTCTTGCACAGAGAGAAAACATAAAGTCACCCTGGAGGCCAGGGCAAGACGTGTTCAGCTGTGTGTGTGTACATGGCGTGGCGGTAGAGGATGCCGCCAAAGTCTGCATGAGTCATCAGCTTCTGAGGGGACAGTCACCCCAAGTGCCATTTTGAAGAGATAGTGGCAAAGGAAACTGAACTAGTTTTATGTTGAATTTCTAAAACATCCTCAAAACTCCCAACCTCTGTATACAGCAAACACCTTTCTGATTAAAAAGAGAAAAATTGAAAGGGGAGAGTGGGTAGGAGAATCAGTGGGTTGGGAGAATCAGCAGAGAGTGGCTGGGTGTTGAGGAGCAGAAGGGCGGTGGGGAGACCAGCCAGGGCCCATCCAGGCTCCCACAGCAGAATCCATGGCCGAGTTGCTGGTCAGTGCCCCACAGCAGGGCAAGGTGGGCCCTGCCCAGGGTCCTGAGAGGAAGAGAGGCCCGTTAGCTGGAGCAAAGGGCATGGTTTTGAGCAGCATCTATCGCTTCCTGTGGGGCAGACTCAGTGTGCAAGAGCAGGACAGGGGTCTTTCTGTGCGATGCCCGGGGCCCACAGAAACAGAACAAACTCCTGGTGCTCACTGAGTGAGTTAGAACCAGACCGCAGGTGGAACAGGAAGGTTACTTTATTGGTCATTTATTATAGAATTTTTAAAAATGTTGAAGCTGATGGAGATTATAGGGACCACTTTTTATATGTCCTGGCTCAGGGTCTACAACACAGTAGATACCCCCAAAAGGTTATGGGATCAATGAATGAATGAGTGAATGGAGAGGGAAGCAGATGTCCGAAACTGATCTCGTGACGATGTGCTGAGACCCTAAGACAGTCATCCAGGAGAAAACCATGCTCTGCACACTGATCTGCCTTTCGGGGTCATGTTTGAGAACCAGTGCTGAGCAGGGTAATTCCTGGTGAAGCAGAATCCACCCCAATTCTGTCTGATCGACCTGCATGGAGTCCCTGGCATATGGCAAACACTGTAGTACTTCACTGCCCTTCCATCCAGCACAGGATGAATCCGGCTTCGTGGTGGCATTCACAGCTCTGCTGCAGTGGCTGAGGCTGCCATGGGCCTGGCTGCAGCAGAAGCTGAAGCCCAGGGCGAGAGACACGTTCTCCGCATCCTCTGGGCTCCCAAGCAACCTCTGGTGTGTGTTAAAGGGGGGCAGGATGACCCCTCCCACCTGGCCCTCCTGAATCAGGGGGTCCTCCACCCACTGGCAGCCCGGGAGGGGGGGTGGCAGAGAGGGGCTTGGGCTGCCACAGGCTTCTCTCCCCTGCCACCTCCTCTGCAGCTCTCTCACTGGCCCTGTTTTTCAGACCTCCAGTAATAAAAACAAGCCAATAAAATGAACATGAAAATATATTCATTAGGATTTATAATGCTCATTAAAACTGCCTGTGTACGAAAGCATGACTTAGCTTCATATAAGTGGGGAAAAATGCAAATTATACAGCATGCAAAGAAGATATTTTCCTAATCGTCCAATCAAATGTCAGCCCAATTATCTGTGGCCAACCCAATGGGTTAAAATTATACTCTCTCTCCTTGGACACAGTGAGGCGCCTGAAAGTGTTTCATTTTAATAAAAATGAAATCTGGACCCTGCAGAAAACCAGCTTCACTAATGACGTGTTTACACAGAGAAAGACAATTTCTAGTTAATGGTGATTACTACCGAGAACAAATTAAACTTCCCAGAGTATATGGGTTAGAGATAATGGGAAAGGGGGGAAAAAGTTATGGTTTTAGTGTGTGTATGGCGGCATGGGGGGGGACAGTGACAGAGGAAGAAAGAAGCTGAGGAAACTTCAGGAGGAAGTTGGCGTGGGTGCAGAGGAGAGAGCGTGAGGGGCTGGCTGCATTGGTTCTGCCGGGGCCCAGCCAGCAGCTTGGGCCATGGGGCGCTGGCAGCTGGCTCTGGGCTCTCAAAACCCCAGGCCGACCACCTTCAGCTGGGCAAGGTCCCATTCACCCTGCTAGCTCAGGCCCCTGGGCATCTGCCATGCTTTCCTTCTTGGGAAAGCAAGTAACTGATTCCCACCATTCCCCAGTCATTAGGAGCATACGACAAGTGGTTCCTATTTCACTCCACTGGCTTAGTGATGGCAGAGACTGAGGCCGGCCTGGGCAAGTAAGCTTGAGATGGGCGATGGAGGAAGCAGAGGGGCAGGAGACAGAATGAGAAAATACCCATCACGATGGTAAGGTAACTTCACCTACCCTTTACTAAGTCCTTACATCTGGAGGGCACTGTTCTAAAACACTATCTTATCAAAATTTTTTTAAATTATTATTTCAGAGAGGACGAGAGAGAAACACCAATGATGAGACAAAAATCATTGGTCAGCTGCCTCCTGTACGCCTCACACTGGGAATCGAGCCTGCAACCCGGGCATGTGCCCCTACTGGGAATTGAACCACGACCCCTTGGTTCGTAGGTAGATGATCAACCACTGAGCCACACCAGCCGGGCAAACATTATCAATTTTTATCCTTACGTGGGGGGCACTATTATCACCTTCTTCCTCAATTTCAAAGCAAGGAAACTGAGGCTGAGAGATGTTACCAAACTGCTCAATGTCACATGCCTAGTAAGAGTAGTTGGGTTTCTAACCCAGATATGATTCCAACGGCCATGCTCCTAACCATTACATACACTGTCTTGTTGGAATAAATATGGAGCCCTTTACTGTTGCTATCCTGCAGGCCAGCTCACTGTCCACCTGCCCGGGCACTCAACTTTCTATCCCCTCCGTTGGCCATCAGAGGCCATGAAGATGCTCTCTCAATGGCAAAATCTCACGAACTGCCAGACCCCCTCTTCCGGCTCCTGTAGCCAGGTGAGCAGGGCGGGAGGTGGGGGGGAGCCAGGATTCTTCCAGTGCAGTTTTAATGTATGTTCTTTTGTAAACAAGAACAATCATTTGTGAACAGGCCCAGATGCAAACAGTCCCCAAATCAGGAATTCGAGCTCAGAGGCACAGAATAATACAGCTTTGGGGAAGATTTAATAATAGTAAAATTAAAATTATAACTGAAGCATAATGAAGAATGAGGTACAAACAGGCGCTGCAAAAGAAAAAAACACACAAAACCCTGCACAGATTGGCCCCTATGGGGTAGAGATTGGTTGAGAGCAACAGTAAACAATGCACAGAAATGCAACTTAATTATCTCGCAATTCTTAGCATTCTACCAAAGCCACACGGATGGCTTTGATGTTGGCAGCAGCCGGGCAGCAGCTCTCTGTTGTCTCCTGCTCCTGGAGGAAGATCATTACTAAGAACTGTGCAACGACTCCAGCAGCCGAGCCGAGAGGAGCAGGGGACTGATCTGCTGAGAAAACAGAAGGTGGACAACCACCTGGCAAGAAATCCTCCTCCTGAGGCTACCAGGGCAGAAGCAGGTGGACAAAAAGGAAGCTCTGAGGACTGGGCACGAGGATCAGGACACCGGTGGGAGAGGCTCAGCTGACAACCTGTCCTCGGAGCTAGGTGGATAGGCCTCCTTGGGGAGCCCCATCTCTCAGCCCCAGGATTGGCTTAGAGCAGTGATGGCGAACCTATGACACGCTTGTCAGAGGTGACATGCGAACTCATTTTTTTGGTTGATTTTTCTTTGTTAAATGGCATTTAAATATATAACATAAATATCAAAAATATAAGTCTTTGTTTTACTATGGTTGCAAATATCAAAAAATTTCTATATGTGACACGGCACCAGAGTTAAGTTAGGGTTTTTCAAAATGCTGACACACCGAGCTCAAAAGGTTCGCCATCACTGGCTTAGAGAGTACTGGGTACCTGCTGGGTAGAATCTGGCCTGCTCCCTGTCCCGTCCCTCCCCCCACCCCAACACAGTGAGTGCCACCCAGTCGGGAATGTCTTTGTTATTTCTGGATTTGCCCCTGAGGTGCCAGCCAGGGTTCTGGGCAGTGGAGGAAGAGACCAGAGGAAGGATGACCCTTGATTCTCAGTGAAATGTCTCTGTTAAGGATGCTTCTGATGACGTCTATAGAGATAATTCGAGACATCCATATCTAGAGACCCAGCTCTAAGACCCCATGGCTGCTTCCTCTCTTCTGGACTCGCCACAGAATGTGGCACTCCTGCCACTCCTCCATTTCCTTCCTCTTGGAAGCCCCCTTTATTCTTGAGAATGGCTATTCTCAGGAAAGGGGGAAATTTCATTGGTTGGTTGGTTGGCTGGGTGCAGTTCCACCTGGAGGCGGGGGGGGGGGGGGGGATGGGCAAGATGACCCCTGGTGGTGACAGGCACATACAGGGAAAGTAGAGGCCAGCACTGTGGACCCCAAAGTCCCTCTGGCAGGCTTGCTCAGATCTTCACCTCCTCCCCCTGCTGTCCAATCTCCTAGGAGAGCTCCTGACTTTGTTAAGTTGGGTCTTGAAATACAGACAAGACATCTCTTCCTTCACCTCAGCCCCTCTCAGCAGGCTTGGCACCTGTTTATTGGTTATTTTGTTCAGGAATCAGAGACTTCCTGTGGACGTGGGTGACCCTGTCTCTGGTAACCAGGTGAGCCCTTGAGTGAATGGTCCCTGATGGAATCCTGGTTCCCATCACCAAGGGGCAATGTCACCCCAGTGCCTGGCACAGGGAAAGTGCCCCACAAGCACTGGTGAAATGAAGGAATACAATGCCCAGGGCCCAGGGCCTCAGGGCCACTGCCATTCCCATCCTCCTCCTGTCATTTTCACCTTGGGGGTGGCTCAGTCTCATTTGAAAAACTGGCCTCAAGTTGTGAGCGAGGCAGGAGCTCAGGGCCAAGGAGTTTGTGGGACAAAGAGCCATTCCTAGTGGCTGGAAACCTAAAAGAAACATGTATCTCATTCTCACTAGGTAGGTACTAGGCACAGCCCTGAGCCCTTGGCATGTATTAGCTCATTTCATCTTCACAAGGTGGGTTTTTTATCCTGCCAACTCCACTAAATGGCCCTGTGACCACGTGATAGTCACTTTCTCTCCTGGGCCTTATTCTCTCTCTCGTCTGTAAAGTGGAGAAGAGTGAGCACTAATCTGGAATAGCCACTAGACCAGAGGTTCTCAACCTGTGGGTCGCGACCCCTTTGGCGGTCGAACGACCCTTTCACAGGGGTCGCCTAAGACCATCCTGCATATCAGATATTTACATGACGATTCATAACAGTAGCAACATGACAGTTATGAAGTAGCAACGAAAATATTTTTATGGTTGGGTCACAACATGAAGAACTGTATTTAAAGGGCCAGAAGGTTGAGAACCACTGCACTAGACTGTAGTCTCTAAAGGACAGGGACTGGTACCCACATTCACATCCTCAATATCTAGCACCCTCCCGGCACAGGGTAGAGCCTTAGTAAATGTCAAATGGAGGAAGTTATGTTCTGTTTAGCTCCGCTCCAGGCTTCTCGGCCTACATTTCCCATTGTCGTGTGGCACAGGCCAGTTTCCCATTCCTCTTGGGCGCAGGAGGCCTTGTCTGGGAGTCCAGGAGCCCCCGAGGACCTTGGACACAGAATTCACCTGGGTCCTCTTCTCAGTGTTAGGGGAAGCGAGGCAGGGACACCTGAGCAGAGAGAGGACTCTGTGTCACCCAGCTTGGACCAGAGGCCCCTTCCCCAAGCGGTCCCATCTCCTGCATGGCCTCAGGCACAGGAACTCCAACCAGCCTGGGCGCGGGACAGGGAGAGCTGCTGGTCCAGTTCATCTTACAGATGCAGGAACTGAGGCTCAGGAAGGGTCAGCCTCTTGCCCAAAGTCATGCTGCTGTTACGTGACCAGGACCCGGCTCTCGGAGCTAGTACGTCTTTCCCCCATTTCTCCCCTCGCTGCCCCAGGCAGTGGCCAGGGCCTTGGTAAGGAGGGAGCTGCTGGAGACATGGCCCTGCCCTTCTTGAGGGCAGAATCTCTTAACACCCATGGCAGCCTTGGAGGAATGTCAGTCAGAGTGACTTTTGCACTTAAATATTTAAAGATACATTTTAGTCTTTGTAAAACACCGCTTGGCCATTGCCCCGGTGCTAATCTCTGAGCAGGATGTCGATGCACACACCTCCTCACTCAGTTGTCTAAAGTACAACGGCTGCATCTCTGCTTGTTTGTTTCCTTGTGTGCTCTCTCCAGCCCCTGGGAGCTGAGGAGCCTGGTGTTACATAAGCACCTCATCAGAATAAACATCCAGCTAGACACTGCTTCCTCCAGTCCCAGCCCTGGGGAGAGCTCACCTATACTCCAACCTTCCCAGCATGTGGGGGAGATTTCTGTCCTAGCAGCGGCCCCCTATTCCAGGCAGTCGCCCTGGGGAGCTGAGCACATGACTCATGTGCAGCATGTCTGGGCAGCTTGCTCCTTCTGTAATGGACAGGGATAGGGATCTCCTTTACTCTGACCTCCAGGGCCCCCTAACCCGCACATCCTGGCATCCCTAATAGCAAGTATTTATTCATAGAAAACCTACTGTGTGCGAGGCTCTGTGCTGGGCACCAAGGATATAAAGAGGAGTAAGCCAAGGTCCCTGGAGCTGAGGTGACAGACTCGCAAAGAAATCACTATTGAGAGATGAATGTATTCTGGGAACCAGTTGGGAAGGAGGATCTGGCTCTGCCAGGGAATCAGTGGCACTCACACAGGGCCTTGAAGGACACGAACAAATGAATGAATGAATGAATGAATGAATGAACGAGTTAGGATGTATACACTGAGAAAGTAATACATGACAGGAGGCGTGAAGAGCCATAAGGAAAACAGCATGTGTAGGACTGAACCAAGCCACGGCCTCGGCTGCTCCCAAACTGGCTCTGGTCCAGCCGGACTCCCTCTTTTCGTGACTCTAAGTAGGAAGCTGCTGAATGGGGAACCCTGGTAGTCTTACGTAACCTCTCTGTCCACCGTTCCCTCCTTGGTAAAATAGAGTCAATAATAATATCTGCATGATGGAATTATTGTGAGGAATAAATGAGATACTATATGCAAGTGCTTAAAGGAGTGCCTGGGGCATAGTAGGCCTTGAAAAATATAGAAGTTATTATTATTACATTTATTACTATAACCACCACTGTTGCTGGCCAGCTTCCAGCAACAAAATTGGAAAATGCCTCAGAAGCACAAAAACATGCTGGACGTACTTAATTCATCCACGTGGTGTAAGCTCCAAATTCTTCACTTCCAACCCAAACAGATCAGACGTGGCCTTCCTACTCTTCCTCAACTATAAAATAAAAAGCTCTTTAGAAGAGGCAGCCCTTCGCCGTGGGAGCTGCTTGGGCAATGCTCAAAGGCCTGGGTATCGGTTAGGTTGCCTGGGTCAGAAGTCAGAGCCAACAGGTGACCGGCTCAGCTCAGCGCTAGAGCACACAGGTGTGCTAATGAGCTCTACAGATGCAACTGCGTGCCCTACCGAGGAGGACACCCGGAGATGTTCTACATTAAGAGTATAGCAGCCGAGAAGCGAGAGGAAGACACAGAGCAGCTAGCTAGCCTGTTGGTAGCTGTGGACCAGCTCTGACAACACTGCTCAGATCCTGTGGATCTGCTGGAACTTCGGGTTGGTTTCCAGGTGGCTGTTCTGCAGGTTCTCCCAGCCAGGCACCATTGAATTCCAGGAGCCTGCGTTACGTGTGGGCTTCCGGACTGCTGCCCACAGCCTCGCCACAGGAGCGGGCATTCCTCTTTGCAGACCGGGAGCCTCTCCCAGAGCTGCCCACTTCTCCCACCCCTGTGCCTATAGCTGATGGAAATTCTTTTTTTGCTGTTGATCCTCACCAGGAGATATTTTTCCATTGATTTTGAAAGAGAGTGGAAGGCAGGGGATAGACTGAGAAACATCGATGTGAGAGAGACACAACGCTTGGCTGCCTCCCATACACGCCCCGCCTGGGGTCAGGGATTGAGCCTGCAACCAAGGTATGTGCCCTTGACCAGAATCGAACCCAGGACCCTTCAGACCTTGAGCGGATGCTCTCACCATAGAGCTAAACCGGCTAGGGCTGATGTAAATTCTTTCAGATGGCTTGCATCCTTCTTCCCCCTTTCCTTCCTTAATGCATAAAAACACTTGCAAACTCCAGGAGGACAGGCTGGCTTTCTCACCTCCCCATGCTGCTGCTGGTTTAGACCTCCTGTCCCATGACCAGTCCTTTTTAGCTAGCAATGGCCCAAACCCTGTTTTTATAGACTTTAAGCCGTGGAAGTTAACATTTTTTTGTTGAGCACCGCTTCTAAGATCGAGTTCATGCTGTCAGACAACCCACAGGCCCCCCGGGGAAGGTGCTGGGATTTCACACTGTCCTTGGAGAATGTTACCCAGCATTTGTTGGGACTTGAGCCTGGGAGTCCCACATCCTGGGGGAGCTAAGGACTTCCATGGAGTACCAGCCTCATCCTGGAGTTGGGAACCCCAGGACACACATTCACCCGCTGCCCAAGCCAGAGAAGCGGCTCTCATCCCCGATGGCCGCCTCCCTCACCACCGCTCCCACTGCCAGCCTGTCATTTCTCCCCCTGCAATGCCTCCCAGGTGTACAGTGTTCTCTTTCTCGGCTGCCACTTCCTGCAGGCAGGGCGGCATCTCCTGCAACAGCTTCCTAAAGGCCTCCTTGCCTTTTTTCTTTTCTCCTTCCTCCATCCATTCTATGTACTGAAGCAAGAACAGTCTTTCCAAAACACAGATCTGGCCAAATCGACTGCTTAGAAGTCATCTATGTCCCACCCATCCCTCCGTGACCTCCAGCTCCCCCCTCACCGTGGCCTCGGTCCACACGGTGGTCCCGTTGGAAGGTAAGTCCTGCATTGCACCTCCCCTGCAAAGCCCTCTCTACATGCTTAAGTTCCTCTGCCCGGAGTACTTTCACCCACTCCCTTGACACTTGGCTAACTCCTCATCCTTCAAGTATCAACTCAGGCCCCTCCTCCCACAAGGAGTCTTCTGTGACGCCACGATTTTAGTAGGTGCCCTGCCCAGTGCTCTCGCATGTTCTGCCCTTGCCTGATCCCAACACTTAGCCTCTTGCACTAGAAGTGCCTGCTTTCCTGTCACCTGTTCTCTGTTCTTCACTGTTCTCTACACTTCACTGTTCTCTGCATCCTGAATGATGCCTGAACAAAGCCAGCAATAAACATGTATTGAATGAATAACAAATGAACAAATGAATGGATAAGGAGCAAATGAATGAATGACTTAGGATATATAAACGGAAAATAATAACCCTTAATAGGAGGTCATCACCACAGTGGTAACTGAGCACATTATGCAGGCGACAGAAACACAGGACAGTTCGGGAAAGGTCTGGGGCTGATCAGCAGGCGAGCAAGAGGGGGAGGGAGGGGCCTGGCAGAAAGGCCAGGAGGACATCTGAATAAAGGGGTCCTTTCTATCCTATGCCCCATCCTCGGAAATCTCAGCTCCCTGAGACTGAGGTTCATCAATAAGGAGGCTTATACTATTTGATAAACTTTCTTTAAATTAAAATCAGGAAACACACACACACATCCGCATCTACCCCACAGACATCTTCGTCGCTGAAAAGTTCTCCCTATAAAATAAAAGAAGCTGTTTAAATGTCTTCCTTCCAAGCCAGCCCCACAGAGCTGGAGCTGAGAATACATTAGCCTTTAATGAAGTGAGACTCTCATCTTCCAGGAGACACCTCATTTAGCGCAATTGTTTCAGAGCCATTACAGAAAGACAATTACAAGGAAGCGGGGAGAGTAATTGGAAATGCTGGCAGGAGTTGGGCGAAATGATAATAAATAAAAATATTCAACCTAATAAGCTTCCAGGAGGGGGTGGGATGAAGAAAATCAACATAATTAGAACTGAACCTTAGCAAGGAAAAACAGACAGCAGGGTGGCAAGTGCTCAACTTGTACAGGAAGAGAGAAGAAGTCGCATGCAGGGACCATGATGCCGGGGCTGCAGGCCGCTAGCCCCTCCGGAAGCTGCTGGAGGGCGGTGGGGGTGCCCAGAGCCCACAGCTCAGTGAAGGCTCTGAATGCGCTGTTCCTGGCACGGAACCCAGGGGGTGGGGTGGGGGGAAAGGCAGGCCAGCCTGGCGCAGCCAGAGGTCCTCCGTGTGCTGAGAGGAGGCCCAGGGAGGTCAGGGCAGAGCCCAGCTGCGCCCTGATTCTGCCACCTCTTTCTCTAGTCCTGCAGCCACAGGCGAGAGGCCTCAGCTTTCTGGGCTGTGCTCTCTCACTCTAAGATGAGGGAGGCGAGCTGTAAGACCTAGGAGCGGTCTGTCTGTCTTCTGTGGCGGCCGCCTCCCTCTCAGGTTCATTCCTTATCTGATAGGCCCCTCTGCGGTTCTGAAATTTCAACACAAGGTCTACAAATTAAGCTGGGAGACTGAGCCTAAGCATCATTTATATACGAGTCACTTATGGCCCATTGCACTGCGCCAGGGATGCTAACCGCACGCTGCCTGTCCTGGCCTGGCCACGCCCGCCGGGGTCTAGAACACACAGCTCCTGGAACATGACTGTGTGCTGGTGGGTCTGTCTCCCTAAGAGGCTGGGAGCAGTAGCTGGAGCATTTGCAGAGGAAATGGAAACGGGCCTGTTGTTTCAAAATAACCCCAGCGAACAGGGAGTGCTGACTTACATTATGAAGATTTCTCGTTTGGTTGACTTGTTTTAGTGGCTTTTGAGGGAAAGGAATGTAAATAATTTGAGGTTGGGGACCTCGGATTTGTCACCCATACCTAGCTCAGAACGTGGTACACAGTAGACATATTTTTTGTTGCATAATTGGTCTCTAGTAAATACATTGTGTACTGTCTGGAGTAGACACTGGGAGTTAAGTCAAAGTCAAATTTTAAAGCTTTAAAAGATTCTCAGATAGTCTCAATCAATTCAAATAAATATAATTCAAGTCACACTTGACTTACTGAGTGCCTACAATGTGCCACACCTGGACACTCACAGGGGAATAGGATCCCAAGTTCCTTTCCCTAAATAATTTGCTGTGTAGCCAGATTCAGGGTCTAAAGCTTTGGGCAGGAAGTGGGGCCACACTAGGGGGCGGGATGTTTGTGTGGAGACACTAATAAATAACTGTTGTCTCACCTCCTAAAAGTGGGCAGTGGTCCAACTCCATGATCCTCAGTTGAGTTTACAACCCTAACAGTAAAAAATTTTAATACACCTTTAATATATACATATGAAACATGCACGTGTGTGTATATATCAGACATACTGTTCTACCAATGCATGATGGTTCTTACAGAACACAGTCAACAATAGAAGTCTAACAAGGATGAGATAAAAATACAAATATATGAAGTTGTAATGTTTTCTTCTCTTATTCCAATGGCCCATCTTGCTTACTCTGTTTTGGAGACTTTGCACGTAGACTATCAGTTTCCTGAGACTTGACAGGCCTGCCCCACAGAAGTAATTCCAGTCTGCTCAGTATACCAAACAGAATTTAACACCTGTTTTTCTTCTGCTGGCCACAGCATCCAGTTTCCAGTGACTGGTGACAAATGTGCCTCCAGGTCCATTAGAACACTGGGACAGAGAAGTCCAAGCAGAGGATGGGAGAAGAACCCAGACACCTCCCTCTGAGAGAAGCCAGGAGTAGTTCCATTCATTCATTCATTCATTCATTCACTCATTCAGAACGCGCGTACTGTAAATTCCACCAGATGCAGTGAGGGTGACAGAACCATCAGCCATGGGCCCTGCACTGACCAGCTGCATGGAAGAGGACTGACGCAGATACACTTGGGATGTAGGTGGACGCTGGCCAGTGTTGGAGATTCAGGCCAGATGCTCTGGGAGGAGAAACTGCTTTTGCAGAGGGATCTTAGATCTGTGGAAGAGGTGGCATGGGATCAGGGAGGATGGAAAGGGCCTGGCCGTGCAGAGAGAGAAGAAAGTCTTTTCAGGAAGAGGAAATGTCTGTGGCAAAGACACAGGCACAGTGAATTAAGGGGATCATTCTTCTCTGCCTGTCCTCGGCTCCATCTGGAGATCCCATCCCGAGGCCAGTGGGAGGGAGAAAATACTTACTAGAATTGCAAATAAAAGAGGCAGTGACATGCTCTGGGAATGAACACCCCGGAAACTAGAGTGAGTCCTGCTGCCCTGGCTGCCTCCCTTCACACTGCCAGTGGTTTGTCCCACAAGACAAGCATTTATTTTTTTTGTTTTTCCTTTTTCTTTTAAATCTTTAATGTTGAAAGTATTACATATGTCCCCTTTTTTTTCTCCCATTGACCCCTTATAGCCCACCCCTGCTCCACCCCAGGTCTTTACCACCCTATTGTCTGTGTTCATGGGGGAGATACACATACACACACACACACACACACACACACACACACACGTTCTTTGGTTGATCACTTCCCACCTGCCCACCCTCCCCAACTTTCCCTCTGAGATTCCCCAGTCTGTTCTATATTTTTATGTCTCTGGATCTATTTTGTTCATCTATTTATTTTATTAGATTCCACATATGAGTGAAATCATGTGATACTTGTCTTTCTGAGGGGCTTATTTCGCTTAGCATAGTACTCCCCAGGCCCCTCCATGCTGCCTCAAAGGGTAAGAGATCCTTCTTTTTCACTGAAGACAAGCATTTATTAAGTGCCAATGACTAACAGGAGAGGAAGGCATTCTAATAACAGGCCTTCTCTTCTGCTAGCGATGGACCGAAAATGATCTGGCCTCCAGGCAAGGCAGAGCAGGTGACCCCAGGGCCCATGCTGGGTCTAGGATGCTCCACTCTGAACTCTTTACCTGGACTCTTTTACTTGGGCGACGCAGCTCTAGTAAAGACATTATCATGTGATAAACAGTCACAGTATGATGACCAAGGTGCACCAGGAGCTCAAGAAAAATAACCCCCTAGCTGCGATGTGGTCACTGACTACACATCACCCAGAAATGAGCTCTCACCAGGTAAACAAGGGGGATGAAGGGCATTCTAGGCAAAGAGAACCTCACACGGAGAAGCAGAGAGGCATAAAGGTACAGAAGCCCCAAACCCTACTAGTAAAGACAAACAGTCCTAGGACCCAACAAATTCAAAGAAAGCAGGAGCCCTCGGATCCCTGGGAGGAGACAAGAAGCCCGGAGGTCACTCTCAGCTCACCCCGCTGTGCCTAGAGCTGGGTACTACACACAGTAAGTGCTTATTAACGTGTTGATTCTCGGAAGTAAGAGCTGGGATAAGCAATTCATTCTTACAAAGCCCCAGGCAGGGCCACATGTGGAGACGCAGTTATTAAATCTGATGAGAGAGGGAAGGAAGAGAAGAGGGAGGAGGAAGAGCTGAGATGGGGGGTGCTGCCCATGATCTTGTCGGGAGAGCACCGGCCCCTCGAGATCCAGGAGCAGGCACCGGGTCTCAAGGGGAGGTAGACAGATCCGTGGACAGAAAGGAAAACTAGCAACAGTGTTCTGACTCCTGAAGCAGAGTCAGGCATGCCCATTATTTCCGTCAATTTTCCCAACCACCCTGTAAGATGAGACTGCTCCTACTCTTTAACCAATGAATCCAAGGCTAAGACATGGTCCTGTCTTGTTAGAGGAGGACATGGGAGAGCAGGATTGGCATTCAATCAATGCACTCCCTTCTCCTGATGCTTCCACCAGGCAGACGGGAGGGCAAGGCAGAGATGGACACCAGCAGGTGGTGCACAGTCCCAGGTTCAGAATCCCCTCCCATCTCCTCATGTTCCACGGCTCCCCCCCCCCCACCCCCCGCCCCGCCAACATCCCTAGAGAAACCCAGCGTTGGTGAGGACCTGCCCAGGGCCCAGGCTGGAGATGCCAGCAGTCCTCCCTGCTGGCTCTCTGGTAAGGGCATCTCAGAAGGACCCTCAGTAGACCAGCCCACAGCAGCCTTCCATCCCTCCTCACCCTGCTCCTTGCTCCAGCCTTGATACATTTTGCATCTAGAAAGCCAGTATCCACCCTACAAAACCCCTGAGCCCTCCACAGCGTTGATATTGCTCTCCTCCCAGGAGTTGAGAGCCCTGGAGTCCAGTCTAGCCTCTACCACTAAACCCTCGGTGGCCCCAGGCAAGCTGTTGCCTCATTGAACCTCAATTTCCCCACTCAGTACTGAGGAATTCCATGATCTCTAAGGTCCTTGAGCATCCCATGAGCCTCTTCCTCACTCACTTCCCCTTTGCCTCCCGGCTCCACCCACAAAAGCCAGGAATCCCTTCCCTCCGGTGAGTCACCTGCAGGCTGACACCTCATCCTAGACCCTGGGGACCACAGGCTCCACCATCCTAGTGGCAAGGTCCCCGATTCAACACCAATACCAACTGCTTCATCTGAGAGAGAAGTCCAAGTGCAGAGGAAGCCGTGTGGACCTGAGTTCAAATCCCACTGCTCCTCTTCCTGGCTGTGGAACCATGAGTGTGTTGCGTAACCTTTGGCTTGAGCCTGGCTCCCTGAGCTGTGCTGGGAGAGGACCTGTCTCGGAGGGTTGGTGGGAGGCTGCTAAGGCAGGAGGAGCGCTGAGTGCTGTGGCTGTCACACAGCGGACACTGGTTGGTCCCCTAAATTAGTGCACTGCCAGCCGTGGGGATCACAGGGAAGAAGAGAGCTGCTGCCCGTGCCCAGCCGTGACCATGGCTGAGCAGTTTCATGATGACAAAGCCCACCCTCCACCAGGAAAGGGCTCCCCCAGGGAGAGATCCAGGTGGGACACGTGAGTGTGACACTTTTTAAAAAATTGGGTTTAAAGTTATGAAACAACAGCAGTGACATCCTCCTGCCTCTGCAGGTACTGGGGCCCAGGTGGGAGTCAGGGGTATTAAACTCACCCGCCCTCTCTGACAAGAACGGGTGGCCCTGAGCCTGGCCACAGTTCCTCTCATGGTCACCAGAGAGCGGCTGCCCCACAAGTCCCAGCCTGGAGAGGGATCCGTCTTGTGGACCAACCTCACGGGCACCCCCCAGGTGCCCCCACCCCCCTAGCCTAATTCGGTCCTAAGTATTCCTAAGGTGCCTCCCATTTCCCGCTGTAATAAATGGCACAGAATGCAAATGGAGGTGGATGTGGGACACAGATGTTTGCACTAATTTAATTGAGGGAACACCTTGGATTAAACACTTTGCAAAACACTCACAAACAGGTTCAGTGCATTCGGTAATGAAAAGCCTGCCAGCCTCTGGCACTGCTGTGGCTGCCTGGGGCTCCGGGAGAGTAGCGGGGAGTGGAGGGGGTTGGGGGATGCCATGAACAGGGTGGGGACAAGATGCCTCCCAACACAGGGCTGAGGCAAGGGAGCTGGTCCCTGCGAGGGCTTCCAGCGGATTCCCCACCAGCTGGGCCCGCTCAGAGAGACAGAATCCGGAGGGGCTGGGAGGGAAGGAAGCAGCACCTGCTTCCCCAGGTGGGTAACTGCTCACCTGTGGGGGTCAGCAACAGGCAGTGTCTCCCTAGCCTCAGCTCCAACCTGCAGGCTTCACTGCCCATCTGGCTGACGGCCACTAGCCCACCCATATGGGATTGGAGTCCCAGGCCCAGTGACCCTGGGAAGATCAGCTGACTTGACAGCGTGCGCGGGAAGGTGAGAAATCTCTCTCAGAAGTTTGGGGGAATTGGCAGTGCTAAGTTCCCTGAAGCTTCTTCTTCCTCGCCTTCCCCTACAGCTTAGGGCGCCTCAAAGCGCCATCCTGGGCATCTAGAAAACCTCTACCCTTCCCCTGGCCATTCGCCATCCACCCATTCATCCTCAGTACCGGCCTGAGAGGTGTGCTGTGGCAAGGGAGGGAGGCAGGCATGCGCAGTTCTGTGATAAGTGCCCGCAGGGAGGCATGCATGGTAACCTGGAAGGGGACAGTGCACCAATGTGGCAGGGAGGGGAATGGGGGGAAGGATTTCGGCAGAGATGATGAGGCACAGAAGTCTAGGCAATTGCAGAACCTCAGGAGAGACCATCCACTTGGGCCACATGGGGACAGGTGGCCGCATGAAGGTGGGCCTACTTCCACCTGCCTTCCCTCCCACCGCGGCCCGAACATTTCCATAGCTGGGCAGATCTGGAATCAGCTTCTGTAATGATTGCTCTGTAAGCCTCAGAGTTCAAATCAGGGCTGATGATTTCATATTCCTAAAAACAGAATCCCTAATTTCCAAACACAATGATCACTTCAAGTGTAATGATTACTATAATAATAACCTCTCATACTTGTGTGGTGCTTTACAGTTTATAAAACACTTTCGCATATCTCCTATAATCTTCCACCAACAGCCCTTTGAGAAAGCTAGAATAGTTGGTATTAGTATTCTTGTTTTCTGGAAGAGAAAATTAAGTCCCAAGTTCCCATATGAAAATTACAGCACTAGGACTCAAACTCAAGTGTGGCCCCAAAGTTATGCTTATCCACTCACTCAAATCATTCACTCAATACATTCCTTCAATCATCTTGTGCATCACAGAGTATTTGTTGAGCACCTTCTATGTACTGAGAAACACGTCACACTCGAGCATGGCACGGTGGGGATGTTAAGATGAAGGGCAGTCACTGACAGACACTGCCTCAGTCTGTCTGTCTGTCTGTCTGTCTGTGTCTCTCTCTCATACATACACACACACACACACACCCCACAGCCTGCACATGCACATACGACATACACACACTGCATATACACCCTTATTACACGTGGAGGTCTGAGTTGTTCTCCTGGGCTGTCCCCATGCCCCCCAGCATGGAACACAGACTCCTCCACTCCTGGTGTCTCCACCACTGTCTGGGTAAGAGTCCAGAACTGGCCACCACAGGCCACTCTGGGGCCTGAGCTCTGCCCCATTCCCCAGCACACAAACCCAGACACAGGGACTTCAGCACATGTGTGAGATCCGGCCTCACAGGCAGCTAGTGTATGGACACATTTCTGGTGGGGCTTAGGTAAGGAAGGGCGTATGGAAGGATAGACAAATGGGTGAGTGGATGAATGGAGGGATGGGTAAATGGGTGGGGCAGGAGGAGATGGGCAAGCATAGGAGCTTTCACCTGCTATGGGTAGGTCCTGAGGGCCCCCCAGTGGGCCCAGTGACAGGACACTGCCCTGCCCTCTGACAAGGACAAAGGAGCCCCAGTTCCCTCTGCAAACACAACACGCTCCTTAGGATCCATGTGAGAATGTGGGACAGGAGACACTTTCACCTGGTATAGCCTGGCACACAGAAGGAATCAGGGCCTTCCCACCCCACAAGTAAAGGGACAGTAAAGGTGAAAGATCGTCCATCAACTCCACACAGCTCCTGATCTCCAACCACCGTCCCTCCTGGGGTTTGGGGGCACACTAAGAGAGCCTCTCTATCATCCACCCTCTTCTCCTTGGTCTATTCACCCATCACTTCATTCAACCAACCTTGTAGGGTGCCTGTCATAGCCAAGCATGATTCTAGGCACTGGGATTAGGAGAAGAATAAGGTTCAATCCTTAACTTGGATAGACAGACAACCACAACTGGGTCCTGTGATGACACACGGGACAAAGGTGTGCAGCCACATTTCAGGAAGAGGGACGTTTGTAAGGAGGATCACGGGAGGTATGTGAGCTGGGTATTACAAGTGGAGCAGTTATCCAGGCAGAGGAGATTCTAGGCCAGTGATGGCGAACCTTTTGAGCTCGGCGTGTCAGCATTTTGAAAAACCCTAACTTAACTCTGGTGCCGTGTCACATATAGAAATTTTTTGATATTTGCAACCATAGTAAAACAAAGACTTATATTTTTGATATTTATGTTATATATTTAAATGCCATTTAACAAAGAAAAATCAACCAAAAAAATGAGTTCGCGTGTCACCTCTGACACGCGTGTCATAGGTTCGCCATCACTGTTCTAGGCAGAGGAGACAGCACCTCAAAAGCACTGAGGCGTGAAGCTATGCAGAGCATTTGGGAACCGGCATAATTGGGGATCAGGGGTGGAAGAGTGCCCGTGTGTCTAAGTGTCTGTAACTAAGAGGAAAAAGGGAGCAACAAGGGTGTAGGAGATGAAACTGGACAAGTAGACAGGGTGGAGCTGCAAAGCCCCAGGTCAGCCAGGCCCAGGAAGCTGTGGATGGTGAAGAACCACTGGGGATGATGGAGCACAGGCCAGGCACACTCAGATACAACAGCATTCATTAGGCTCCAGCTCTTGTAGGCACAGTGCTGGGCCCCTCCAACCTTAGGAGGCTATCCTTGGCTGGTGATAAATGAATGTGAGATGTTCTCTCTCTGATTCATGCAGATAACCCTGGGGAAATGGCCAGCTAACAGCAAATGAAAGAAGAGTGGTTCCCACATCCCCACCGTCTCCATATCATCCAGTGGCATCACCACTGGTCCCCTCCACCCACCACTGGGACAGTGCTTGGAAATCCTCAGCATCTCCTGGGATTCGGGAAGAACTTGAGAAGGAATAATGGAGCCACAGAAAAAGAAAAAGGGGGAGGGAGGGATTCCTCAGGCTGGACGCTGATTTATGATTGTCTGGATGTCCAGCAAGCAGGAAAGAAAAGGCAAGGAGGTGGTGGCAGCCACCTTGCAGTTTCCAAACCCTGCTCCCCGCCTCTCTGGTCCTCCTGCTCCGAGCAAGGAGTTTCTCCCTCCATCTTCCTCTTCCCTCCCCAATCTCCCGGTCCTCCTTCCCAGGCCCCCTCCAGAAAGGTTTATGGAAAAGACTTCAGATAGCCCCCCTCTCCTGCAGGCACAGTCACACCAACTGAAAGGAGATTTAATTAGCAAAATCTCGTTAGGCAAACGAAATTATCCGTAAGACAATAGTCCTCTGGACAGGGGGTATGATTAAACAAAGCCATTAATTGAGAGAGTCGCATTGGCAGCTCCCTGGATGCGTCCATCTCCCCGGCAGGCTCCACTTTGCTTCCTTGAGCCAGAGGAACCTTCTCTGCCTCTCCCACCCGCCCCCTCCCCAGTTTGTCTCCCCTTCCAAGCCCCTTCAAGTCAGCCCTCTGCATCTCATCAGCAGCCTCCCTGCCACCAGATTCCTGCTAAAGTGCCTTGATTGCATAATGTCTATTTGCATAATGTAAATTGCAATCTCCTAGCTCGGGAGGCAGGAATCACAGAACAGCCATTATTTTTTACCACTCCACAAAAATTCTACATTTAGAAAGCAGATTTGCAGCTCAGAAAGCCACATAAATCTGAATCTGCCAGCAACGCCATTAAATCACACCAATTAAGCCGGACCAACGAAGAGCCCCTGTCACTGTTCCCTGCGCACTTGAGGACCCCAGCCCAGATGGAGGCCCTGGCAAACCGGAGGCCACCTTAGCAGGGCTGGGAGCAGGAGCTGTGAGAGGTAGGAAAGGATGTCTTATAAACCTGAACACACACCCCAAGCACAGGCGCCCATTCAGACCTGGTGAGAAAGAAGAGAGGGGGCGGGACTAGTGTGAGTTATTTCTAAGCTTGTTGCCTGATTTCTTAAGGGCACACAATCTTTCTGCAGACTTTTGATTTATGGAGCAGGAGAGAGCCTATGAGGAAGAAGCCTGCACCTGTGGCGAAGGTAGAGGGGAGCGCCACGGACTTCATGGAGGAGTGAACCGTCCCTGCCTTTAGCAGCTCTTCCATGGCCTGTTCTCTCTTCTCCCAAGTTCCCTCCAGCCAAGTGAGAGAGAACGGAGGACAAATCCTGCTCAGACTGGGCTGGGCTGGAATCTGAGTTCCTATAAGAGCTGTGTCCTGGGGTCACTGGGGGAGAAGTGAGTCACAGGGCCCTGGAACGGGACATTCCCCAACAACTACTTATGATTCCAGCTTCCCCATGGCACTATACCTGGCTACTCTTGCCTCTTTATTGCTCATTCAATATTCATTCGTCAAAGGGCAAGATGCTAATGTGTATTATTAAAATATCAATAGTTTATGAGTGAACTTTTACGGAGGGTACAGTTAAAGGAAAGGTTCTTGACCATCTATGGCAGGTGAAATGGAGAGGAACAACCACCCAGATCCACCTTTTATTTATTCACTGGGTGGGTGAGTGGCTGAACCATGCTGGTAGCTATGGGTGCAGGAGTGGCTCGAGGGCTGTCACATGCTGGATTTCGTTTAGTCCCAGAGTCTCAGGAAGCATGTACAATCCCAGACTGCGAGGAAGCCCAGGCTACATGGAGAAGCACATGAGCCTGGATGGTGGTCCGGCCAATGTCTCAGGCAAAGGCTAGTATTCAACCCCCAAATTATGAGCCTTTATATCAAGCATGTCAAACTCGCAGCCCACAACGAATATTTTTGCGGTCTAGCCAATATTAATAACGAACTACAACGTTCGCTAATGACTGATTACTATAATTGTGTTGCATTCATTTCCCTAAGCACCTTATGAGCAGGCGCACCATTTCTCTCCACTAATACTAGCAGCGAATATTTTAGCAGCCGACTGCCACGTCATTAGTCTTGGACTGACCTGTTTGGTGTGCGCAATAGGAACTATTTCGCTTTTCGAGAACAAGAAAAATAGGTTTACTTGCATTACGCTTATTAATTTGTGCAGTTATTCAGTGTCTGCTAAGTTAATGTTCAAGAAAAAAATATTAATTTTTATTAAAATGTTCTATTATTTTATGTTAACAATTACTCATTTATTTCAGCCCTTTGTAGTCATCATGTCTCTATCAAAATAAACCTATGTTTCTATGAAAATGAAAGCTTTTGTTTTTTTGCAGCCCTCATAAACTTAAACCTTGTTTATTTGGCCCGTGTTAGCCTTTGAGTTTGACATGCTTGCTTTAGATCAGTGGTTCTCAACCTCCCTCATGCCGCGACCCTTTAATACAGTTCCTCATGTTGTGGTGACCCCCAATTTCATTGTGACAAATTGAACATAATTAAAGCATAGTGATTAATCACAGAAACAATATGTAATTATATATGTGTTTCCCGATGGTCTTAGGCGACCTCTGTGAAAGGGTCGTTCGACCCCAAAGGGGTCGCGACCCACAGGTTGAGAACCGCTACTTTAGATGATTCTAGCACCCAGATTTTTATCTGCCCCAGCTGAACACCAGACCTGATGGAATAGAAACCAGTTGTCCCGCCCTAACTGGTTTGGCTCAATGGATAGAGCGTCGGCCTGCCGACTCAAGGGTCCCAGGTTCGATTCCGGTCAAGGGCATGTACCTTGGTTGCAGGCACATACCCAGTAGGGAGTGTGCAGGAGGCAGCTGATCGATGTTTCCCTCTCATCAATGTTTCTAACTCTCTATCCCTCTCCCTTCCTCTCTGTAAAAAATCAATAAAATATATATTTAAAAAAAAGAAAAAGAAAGAACCCAGTTGTCCCTACTGGTTCCTATTTGAACTCATGCCTTACAGATTATATGAGCATAATAAACATTGTTAAGTTGTTAAGTTTGGGGGTGGTTTCTTACACAGTCGTACGGACTGGAATACCACTGAGATTAAATTAGAATGTTTGTTGTTTCCTGCTCAAATACAGCCTTCACTGGTCGTCTCTCTGAGACACCACAGTTTCCGGCTTTTCCCTCCTCAGCTGGTCCCAGGCCCTCTGAACCTGCCTCTCCTCATCCTCATCCCCCCACACCTGAAAGGTCATTTTAATCTTCCCATGTCTGAGTCCTGGGACCTGAAGAAACCAGTTTTTCCTTGTTCCTCCATGCAGTCCAGGGGTATATCCTTGCCAGGGAGGTGTCCCTCTGTGCGAGTGGCCCAGGAGCCTGGTGCCCGCAGGGACAGGCAGAGAACATGAAAACCTATTTCCCCCCCCCATACTTGGCTCTCATTAAGGTTCATGCTCAGCTTGCTCCTCGCGTACTTGACTTGACTTATGAGGTCCCTCTAACCTCCGGTGCGAGGAGACATCGATTCTCACAGAGGTCATTATCTTTCTGCTCTGGCTCCCTCACCCCAGCCCTGTCTCCTAGGTAGGCTTTCCTGGAACAGGATGAGGGAGGCGCCCTTCCCCACCCCCTGGACCTGGGGGTCCAACCACTCCAGACCCTGGGCTGGAGAGGAGGTGCCCTGGGAGCCGTGGCCGTCAATCACAGAGGCGACCAGCACTGAATCGCAGACCATTAGGCGAAGGGCCGGCGCCCTGCTCACTCACCGGGCAGTCATCGGCAGGATGTTAGATGATCGCAGGGCGGCCATTCTTATGATTTATTCAAATACTCATTACAGTCAATCTATTTTTACACAGAGGTGAAGATGTGTGCTGATAACGGTTAATCATTTATAATTCCATGGACTGGTTGGAAGCCAATGTACTATCAAAGTCGCAGCAGCAGCTCGGCCCCTGCAGCCCCAGAGCAGGGCGGAGAAGCTGGGAGCCAGGGCAGCCCAGGCCCAGCTCACACCTTCGGCGCAGCAGGAGGCTGCAGGACATGAAGAAGTGGGAATCCCAGATGAGCCTCAGATCCCCCAGCCTCGGCCAGAGGGTGCTCGGCAAGTGACTGCAGGGGAATTGCAGAAAAGGATCCGGCTGGAGCTACCAAAGGAGGCTCCACAGAGGAGGCTGGACTGAGGCCGGGTCCTACAGGTGTGTGAATCTTGCCAAGTGGGAGAACCAATATGAACCAATAGGCACAAGTCTACGGTAGAAGGTTACTGTGTAATGGAAGGGAAGTGACAGCGGTATTTCCTTATCCTTCTTCACCCCTCCCTAGAAATAACCAGATGTAACAACACGGGCCATGACCTCAGCCCAGGCCCTCCTATCACTGACCCCCAGGCTTAGTCCATAGACAATAGGGGCCGGGGCCTGGGTCAGTATTGCAAATCCAAGAGGTGCCCTCTCTGACACACATAACACAGCATGTCCATGCCCTGCACCATCAATAGTCCAAGTAAATAGAATGTCGTGTTCTTTGTCACATTCAGACTTAAGCTAACGAGAGGTCCGCCGCAGTTTATGTTCTGTTATTGTTGATTTCTCGTGCACAATGCATGGCTGTTAAAGATCAGGTTCAAGGCTGGTCTTTAACCCATAACCTTATTGAATCACCACAGAAAACGCTGATCAAATTTACTTACAGTTCACAGTCCCTCTTCTGATGAGTGGCATGGAGGACAGAAAGCCTCAGAGTCCTGCTCCAGACTTCACCTGTCAATGAAAGAAAACATTTTTATAGACCGTGTACGATTCTGCTGGGAGTGAGAGCCAAGAAGAGGATGACAGTACAATCAGAAGTAGGTCTTCCCAAGAGCAAAGCCAGGCTGGCAGCCCTGTGCCCACAGTGCTGAGTGGCTAAGTCTCCTGAGCCAGGCACTCCTGGTACAAAAACTATGATTGTAGACAGCTAACCAGGACAAAGAGACAGGATCGCTCTCTCTTACCTGCTTGTGGCCTCAGTTTCTTTGAGTTCCACACCCTTCCCTAGAGAAATTCCAGAGGAAGAGGCTCATGGCTGTGGAGAGCCCTAGGCTGGCCGAGGCAATTATTATTTACTGACACCTCCTGTCTGATGGGAGACCCCAGGCAGGGGACAGAGCTGAGCAGCCCCCTGGAAATCTGTAGTCTACGCGGGGAAAGCTGCAAAAAGCAAGCAAACAAACAACAGAACTAATCCTGTTGCTGATGGCAAGAATAGGGAAGGGTGGTGTAGGAGCGGACTTTCAAGCAAAGGTGCGGAGTCCAGTTGGGCCGCAAGGAAAAGAACACGCGTGGAAAATAATAAGGCAAGTCTGGGAAGATCAAAAACATGACTGCTTTTTATTCTCTTTCTGAGGTAAAGCAACATGAACAAGAACAGGAAGAGCCCAGCACACATCACCAGGTGTCTGCTCTGTGATTTACACTCGCAAGGTGCAGCAGGAATAAGATCCATGGGTCCTGTTATAAAAGTGCCGCGGCATCATTGGAGGAATAAGATTAACCACATGAAACAGCATCAGATAAGACAAGACTATATATATGGCCGTGCCGAGCTGTGTGGTGGAGACTATAATTCTCTCTCCACAGAGAAATGAAGTCGGAAAGAGATGAAGCGCTCAGGGAAGTTTCCAGGGGTCTTGGAGGACTGGAAAGGAGAGATTTGGCTGATGGAAGGGAGAGAAGGGGCAGCCCAGGAAAGGGGAGCAATCCCAGCAAGGATGAGAGGAAGAAGCATGCAGAGCCCTGGGGCAACGCAGAGGCCAGCCTGCCCGAGAGAGTCCAGAGCAGGGACTGACACTGAATGAGCCGGCTGGACCGCAGCATCCAGAGCTTAGAATGTCAGAGAGGCCAGGCTGGGCTGTGAGCTCATGGAGCCATTGAAGTTTCTGATTTTTAATTAAAGTATAGTTGACACACAATACTGCATTAGCTTTAGGTGTACAGCACAGTGATTCGACATCTACATACCTATACAGTGATCACCACAAGTCTAGTTACTGTCACCACACAGAGTTACCACGGAAGGCTTTTCAACAAGGAAATGGCATGAAGAGAAGTTCTGCCCCATCTCCACAACCTTTAGTATTTTCCTTCTATTTAAGACAGAGAGGCTCCTTGGAAGAGGTGGGATTTCAGGCACCGGGAGGAGTGGGGGGGTGTGATGTGCCCATGGGAGGAAGGTGTCGCCCAAGATGAGGCACTTCCTCTGGGGTTGTCTACCACCATCTGCATGACATCAGAGACAAGACCAGATCTGAGGATGAGGGCTACATCTTATACGTCTGTATAGCCCTGGAACCCAGCAGAATCCCCAGCATGCATCAGGTTCTCAGAAATGTTTAATGATGGACTCTTTTCATTCCAACCAGAATCCACAACCAGAAGCTCCGAACCAGCCCCTGATCGGCAATGAGCTCAACTTGTATTCTCCTAAAGTATGGTCACATGGCTATTGAGCATACTAGACTCAGTACAGGAAGTCTCCAAACTGAACTGCAGGAAGCAGCCCTTCATCCTGTGGAGACACCAGCATCCTGGAAGAAGATATTGCAGACTCACCATGTGCATATGCTGCAAAGCTGGGAGGGGTGGTTGCTATGCGAGAGACATGGATTCAAGGGTGATATAACGCTTTTAACACGCTGAAAGGATGGGCCAGAACTAAAAAATCAATCTTTCCTCTATCAGTTTTTACTTTTTGCACAATAACATCATGACAGCCATAAATATAATAATTTTGAAGATAACGTACAAGTGCCTACAATCCCATCACTCTAAAACCATTAAATTATATTATGTCCGCATGAAAATCCATTTTTATTTTTTACAGAATTGTAGAAAAATTTTGACAAGAATATATACACCCAATCCTACTCTCACATTCAAAAATCAATTGCAAAAACACAGCATAGGTGACCTGTTTTTTTTAATAAGTGGGCTGAATCAAATGCAAGCTCAGGATGAGCCCAGGGTGTGGTGTTGTTGCCAAACCCATTAATCATGATCTTAGGTGTATTAATAGACATACCACGTCCAACGAGGGGCACATGGTCCCTTACTTTGTGTTTATTGGTGCCATTCTGGCATATTTTAATAACTTGGACAGCGATGAGTAGAAGAGAGATGGGCGAAGGCATCTAGTAGTTAAAGTACCAGTAAAACGTTCAGTAGTTAATAGTGCAGGCTCTGAAATCAGACTGCACAGCTCTGACTCTTACTACAGTGTGACAATGGGCAATTACCCAACTTCGCTGTGCCTCAGTTTTTCATCTGTAAAATGGGGCTGACAGGGGCTCTACCTATGAGATTAGTTGTGAGGATTGAAGATTTCATGTACTGTAAAGTGCTCAGCAGTTCCTAGCACTCACTGAACGTCAGCTATCGCTGTTGCTATTTTCATCATTAGGAGCGGTGAAGTAGAAGATATGGAAGAAGCTAGAGTTGTCCCTTCATTTGTCCCTCTCTAATAACACCCTTTGGTCCTAGAAATGCTGGCAAAGCAGCAACCTTTCTCCCATATGGTGGTCCTCCAAATATCTGAAGAAACTATGCCAGAGAAACTGCGCTCCTTTGGACTGTAGGGTTAGGACTAGCTCATGGATGTTAGAGGAAGCCAGTCTTCCGTTCAACATAAGAAAGAAGTTTCTAGCAGTGAGAACCATCCAAACCCAAGCTGGGCTTCGATATAGCGAGCTCTCCACACCGGACGGAGGATCCTGCACTGGGTGAGAAGCTGCTCCAGAGCACAGCCTCCTGAACGCAGTCTCACCCATCGGCACAATGTCACAAACAGCAGGAGACTGACAGAACTGACAAACTTACATATGGACAAAATATTAAGTGTCTCTTTCACCATCATTTCACCAAGTAATTCAACCCCCCAAAGGTGAGGAAAGCAAAAAGAGCCATCCTTTGAGTTGAATAGAGTATCATGGAAAACATTTTCAACCTGTGCCTGCCTCTCACACACACATGCACATGTGTATGATGCACACAGACGTACACATGTGCACAGGCAACCTCTCCACATTGTCCTTGTTTTGCCCTCGTGACCATGAACGAGCAGAAAGTCTTCCTGGGCTGGCACTGACCCGGGACCCACGCTGGGGAATCATCTGTGTGCATGAGGTTTTAGGACTTTCCAAAGCCAGCGTTCTGTGGTCCTGGCAGGCAAGTGACTATGTCAACGCCTTCAGACAAGCACCCACGCAATAATGCAACCAGAATTGAAATGAAAGCTTGTTTTACTCACCATGAAAATAAAATGAAACCATAAATGAGATGACCATTCACATAAATAGGAGGAAATTCTTTAAATGGAAAATGAGGAGGGAGTTGTTGAATGCTCGTGTTTGTTTGGCAAGGAGGTGGGGACAGGGACAGAAGAAAACCTCCCATAGGAGGCAGCACGTACTCAAGGACAGCTGAGCAAGCACCTTGAAGCTCACGTGGGTAAGCCGGGAGGATGGAGAGAGACGAGCCATGGTTTGAGGCGGAGAGCAGTAGACCAGGGCATCACAGATGTGGGCTTGTGCCCTGACTGTCATTAACTTAATACCTGGTTCCAAATACTGGGCTCTGAGACAGTAACCCAGCCAGCATTGCATGGGCTTCCTCAGAAGAACCGATGCTGATTCACACCCGTTCTCAGTCCCCTGGGCTACAGACAGCGCTGGGCACCCAGTTGCAGAGGTACTGGGAAAGCTGCCTAAGTCACATTCTCCAGGCCCAGCCCAGACCCAAGACTCTGTTCTTGGGGCTGCACCTGCACAGAAGACCCTATAAGGACTGTTGGCACTGGCAGGCTAATCCTAATAATTTTCCTGGGAGAAGGAGTTAGAGACACTCATAACCTGTTTACAGAAGCCGGCGAGGAGGGGAGGACTTCCATACAGAGCAGTGTGGGCTCCCAGGCGGCAGGGCCCCTGCAGAGGCCACCCCTCCACAGCCAGAGGATCCACTCACAGGGCAGCCTGCCCGGCCCTGTGGCCATCCTCTGAGGTGTGAACACATCAAGAGTAAGACTTGCTTATTCTCACCAGGAGTGTCACTGCTCTCCTTCCATCCCAGGTGACTGACCTGCCTCAAGCATCCTTTCTTCTCCTGGGCCCCTAACTGGTCCAGCCTTCAGCCTCTTCCCATACTTAGCCACCCACCACCTCCCAACAACCCGAGATCTCTCTGAAACACACATTTGATCTCATCCACTCGTCCTTAATGCCCTTTGATGACTCCTCATTGCCGGGCAGAGGTGGTCAGCTGGCAGCCCGCAGGTGACCTGTCCGGTGTTTTTGTAAATTCTGCCACCATCTAAAAAGGGGGAAATCTCCTTTAAAAGTCCAGATTTCTAAGTTTTCTTAAAGACCTGGATGACCTGAAGACACCAATCCTGCATGTCCATGTGGCAATCATTGATGCTGAGTACCACCTGCCCCTTAAATCAGGCCCAGGCCCTCCTGCGTGACCTACAGAGAGAAGCAAAGCGTCACCCGGAGTTCTCCTGTCACAGGGCCAGACACCTGGAGGCTGACGCAAGCTGCCTGCTGAGGAGTTTCAGGTTCAAGGTGACAGCACGGGTGGGTCAGGCAGGGTAGCTCACTCTGTTCCCAGATGAAAGCTGAAGGAGGGGATCTGGAGAAAGGCCATTGCCACCAGGCAGGCCCACCTGTGTCCTTCCCTCTCCCCTCGGCAACTTCTCCACTCCTGGCAGAGAGAGCAGGCCAGGGCCTCAGGGGTGATCTCCAGGAATGCCCAGGGCTACAGGGCAGGCTACAAAGAGGCCACACCCCCTTTCTTCCTGAGGCCCCACCCCTAAGTCCAGCCTCTTCCCACCCCCAACTCAGTGGTTTTGGACCCCCTCCCGGTATTTCCATCCCACTATTCCTATCAAAGCCCTAACAGCACATATTTTGTTAATTGTACAAACCTAATGGGGGAATGCATTGGCAAAAAAGGGTAATGGCCATCAGACCAGCAATAAAACAAAATTAATGGCCCATAGGAAGAAATCATGTCCACTTAATCCCAGCTCTGAAACTCTAATAGAATAATGGAATACCAACGGAGGGTTTTTCTCTCTATGTAGATTGCTTACACCATGTTAATCACTTGCAAAGCAGGCCACATACCACTCGGGCTCACATGACCCTCCAGGGAAAGTAGCAGACCAGAAACATTTAGTGCAAGGCTCATTACTGACATGCACCACCGCTGCAACACCTCCCGCGCCCGCCCTCCCCCAAGTGACTCTGCGACAGCCAGTGTGAGGTGTCACAGAGCCATGGGTGGTGGGCTGGAAAGCAAGACACATAATACCTAATAATAGCAAACATTTGTTGAGTGCTTACTATGGCCAGACACTGGGCTAGCTGAACACCTTCTATGTACTGCAGTAACGTATCCCATTTTCATCCTCTATAGCTGCACAGTCCAGTAAGGTACACACTAGCCACATGTGGCTTTATATGTAAATTCAAATCCTTATTAAAATTAAATAGAACTTAAAATTCAGCCTTTACTCTCACCAGTCACATTTCAAGTGCTGGACAGCCCCATGTGGCTGGTGGCTGTCGCTCTGGGGGCTCAGATAGAGACCACTTCCTCCATTGGGGAAAGCTGTATTAGACAGCATGGCTCTGGCGCATTGGGCCATTTTATTGTGCTCACTTAACAGACCCGGGGATCAAGGTGCAGAAGGTGAGGCAAGCAGCCCAAGGCCACAAAGCTGGTACACGGCTGAGCTGAGTCTAACCTGGGTCTGACTCAGTCTGGCTCCAGAATCCCACCTTTCACACGATTTCCTTGCAGAACCAACAGTTGAGGCAGCAGGGAGACCTTTTTAGGGAAGATGGCTGAGGGTCTCATGTTCCCTATAGTGCCCATCCCCCAAAGCAGACAAATCCCAGGGCTCCACCTTCGAGCCAGCTCTGGAGGTATCTCAACCCAGGAAGATCAGCTGATCTAGCTAATCCAGCCTCCTTCCACTTGTGAATGAAGAAACCAATAACCCGAATGGTTGAGTGGTCTGCCCAAGGACCTCCAGAGTTAGGGCTATGTCCCAGTACCCTGACAGCCGGTCGTCACTGGCCGAGGGAGAGGTCAGAGCAATGCCCAGGGTCCATGTGTGGCCACAGGGTGAGAGAAGAAAGAGGTATCCCTCAGCCTTTCTGGAGGGTTCTGGGCGGGGATGAGCCCAAAGGCACTGGGCTATGGAGCCCTAGCTGGTTTGGCTCAGTGGATAGAGCATCGGCCTAAAGACCAAAGGGTCCCAGGTTCAATTCCGGTCAAGGGCATATATCTCGGTTGCAAGCTCCTCCCCAGCTCAGGCCCTGTTAGGGCTTGTGCAGGAAGCAACCAATCGATGTGTTTCTCTCACATCAATGTTTCTCTATGTCTTTCCCTCTCTCTTCCACTCTCCCTAAAAAAATCAATAGAAAAATATCCTCCAGTGAGGATTAACAACAACAACAACAAAAATCAATGGAAAAATATCCTCAGATGAGAATTAACAACAACCAAAAAGCATGACTGGGTTGCTACTATGTTTTGAGAAAGATAGTATAATAGTATCTATGACAATTAAAAATACATACACTTTGAGCAGCCCTAGTTTGAGAATGTATCCTATGGAGGAAAGCAGCATGCGTAAGGACAAACGGGCAGCATCTTCAGCGGGAAGGTGTGCAAAACCGCCTGGATGTTCCACCAAGTGGGGAATGGCCATGTAACTTGGGGTATGACTATGCTGAAAAAGAACAAATTGGATCTGTATCTTTTGCCACATGCGCTGGCCATAATGCTCAAAGTAAGAAAAGCAAGGAGCAGAGTGACATGTGCAGTGGCATTCCATTTGGTGAAAAGAGAGAAGACTCAAGAATGAGTTCACCATTTGCCTGTGTTTGTGTGAGCACAGAGGCAGTGGAAGTTCACAGTGAGCCGACTGAATGGGAACAGGGACGAAGGCTCTCCATCTTTAGCGTATCTTTGCCTTGTTTCTGGTTGCAGTGAGCACTGCCACGTTTGTGGTTTTTGAAAAGAAACTGAATAAAGAACATAAAAATAATTGCTAAGAGAAAGAAAAAGAGGTTGGACTTAAAAGGCAGCCAGACCTGACTTCAAATCCACCTTGCGTCCTAGCTGTGTGGCCTTGGGCAAGCTCCTGAATCTCTCTGCATCTTGGTTTCCTCCCCTGAAAATTGGCGGTAATAATATCACAGCATGATGTTGTGGGGGAACTGCCGAGAAAATGAATTTAAAGCTCCTCAGTGACATGGGCCTTTTTATCAATGTTGAGGGAATAACCTGCCAAGGACACAAAGGTACTTCCTGGGTCAACTCTGGGCATCCTCACACGTTGTTATGCACCCCACCAGGCCCCTATATTTTGCCTTACATTATAGTTTAAGTGTGTCTATCTTCCTACCAGACTGTAAGCTTCTTACAGGCAGACACAGTGCCTTGCTTAATCATTCATTCATTCATTCATTCAATCATTCATCCATTTACTCCATGTAGCATTAAAATAGCTTAATAATGTCTTGGGCATATGCACCAGGCACTGTGCCTGCCATCAGAGATATAGTAACGAAGAAAACACCACAGTCCCTGCTTTTATGGAGCTCACATTCTAACGGAGAAAGCAATCTATAAACATAAATATCTGATTTACATATCACATTTTAAATTATGTGTGATGTTGAGAGGTGGTCAGCACTAAGGAGAACACAGCACGATGAGGGAGCAGAAGTGACTAGAAAGGGAGGGCACAGCACGATGAGGGAGCAGAAGTGACTAGAAAGGGAGGGCACAGCACGATGAGGGAGCAGAAGTGACTAGAAAGGGAGGGCACAGCAGAGAGAAGACAGCTGAGTCCCCAAAGCTCCTTTCTCTCTGAGCAAGCGCACTTTGTGAGACCCAGTGAGATCAGTAGTTGCTCAAAAGATGTCAGTTTAAGCATAAAGGTAGACTTGAGCAAGCGCAGAGAATAATGACACCTTAAAACCATCCCTCCACTTCTGCATATATTCTCAAAAGAATTAAAAGGAAGATTCGAAGAGATCATTTGTAAACCCATGTTCACAACAAGAGCCAACCCAAGTGTCCATCTAAGATGAATGCATAGGGAAGAATGTCATGTGTACGTACGATGGAATAGCATTCAGCCTTAAAAAGGAAGGAAGTTCTGACACAGGCCACAACATGGATGAGGCTAGAGGACATTCTCCTAAATGAAATAATCTAGTCACCATAGGCCAAATACTCTATGATTCCACAATGTGGCAGATTTATAGAGACAGAAAGTAGAATGGTGGTTGCCAGGTACTGGAGGAGGGGAGATGGGGAGTTATGATTTAATAGATACAGAGTTTCAGTTTTCCAAGAACTCTATAAGGTGGATGGTGGTGATGGAAGCACAATAATATGAATGTACTTAATGCCACTGAATTGCACATTTAAAAATAGTTAAGATGGTAAATTTTATGTGTATTTTACCACCATATACACATGAGGGAGGGGGGAGGGAGGGATGGGCAAAAGCAGGTTTATAGTTGTGAATGTACAAAAATACAGAGTTTATTGTTATGTTATTATTTATTAATATTGTATTATTTATTCATATTACAACTGTAAACCTATTTTGCCCGTGTGTGTGTGTGTGTGTGTGTGTGTGTGTGTGTGTGTATTCTTTTACTAACTTCTCCCAGTTTATATATATTTAAAGAAAAAAGAACCTGGGTATTAAAGAGCAGAAAAATGAGCAGCCGAAAGCCCAGGAGAGGATATGGGCCCAGGCGGATAGAGAGCAGGGACCCCCATTCTCTGAAGCCACAGCGGGAGAATGCAGAGGGCTGGGCTCCTGGGCCAGTCCGCCCACAGGGGAGGCAGCTTTCCTGTGGGAACATCTGGCCCAAGGTGACTGACTGCAAAGGGTGATGCTGGCAAATGAGACATGATTTAGGGCAGAAAAGGAAAAATAAGTTTTTTAAATGGTGGGAGGAGAGAGGTGTCTGGTAGAGCTGGGCCCTCTCTAGTCTGAAACCAAAGACAGTCAGGAATGGAGACATAGCAATGAGCAATAAGCGGGGACCGACGGCGAGAGGGAGGCTCCTGTGCTGAGCACAGTGAGCGGGGCTGGGCAAGGGCTTTAGATCAGACCTAGGAGCAGTCCTGGTCTTTACTGTCCTTGACCTTACGCGTGGCCCCCCTTAACTCTCTGGGCCTCCGTTTCTCCATCTATTAAGCTGAGTGGCTGAAGTAAAGCAAGAGGAATCTTAAGGGTTTAGGGGTCCACAAACCCCTTGAGATTTTATCCAGAACAGCATCGGTGTGTATACTTTTCTGTAGATTTACAAACTTTACCACGATTGCAAGGCTGTCCAAATCCTCTGAGAAGTTAAGAATCAGCGCAGAAGATACTCACTAAGCTCGCATTCAGCTTGAAAGTTCCAAGATGCCAAGGAATCTTGGACTAGATGCCAATAAATATTTGGGCCTCAAATAAATCAAGATGTTTATCCTGCCTTGTCTGCAACATAGACATACTTTGAAAATGAAGTAAAATAATGATGTACTTTGAAAAGTTAAAAGTATTTCTCTCATGCAAGGAGGTATGACTGGTTTCTCAGAAAGCAGGCGCAGGTCTGCACGGGGCAGAGAAGTGGGCGGAGACCCCACTCCACTGCTCCCCTGAACAGGGCCCAGCGCAGGGTGTGATGGCCACAGGCCACCTTAGTAGAAAAGAGGGCCCCCTCACTGGACCTTCAATGGAGTCTGGGACAGAACGAAGAGTAAATGCAGCCTCCCAGGAGGGCAGAGCAAATATATGCTTTGTGCCAAAGAGTTCTCATTTTTGTATCTGGCTTTATTCGGGAGGAAATTTTCAACTGTTTGACTCAGAAAAGTGACAGAAGGGGGGATATGTCAAGGGGAAATAGCTCAGGCAGGGGACAGTATCTGGCCACCAGAGCAGAGGACCCAGACCAAAACCCTGCATAATGGCCAAGCCGGGCCACCAGTACAGAGGAGACCGCAGTCACGATGGGCAGTGCCCGCCCAGAAGAGCCGGCCCAGAGGCAATGGGGGAGCCAGTGGGTCAGAACCAGGTCGGATGGACCTGTATGGAACCTTAGAGATCATCTATTTTGACCTCCTCTTTTCACATTTGCAGAAACAGGTTGCGAGGGGTGGAGACATGTCCAGGGAAGTCCAGGGTAGGAAGCCAGGCCAGCAGGGCCTTCATGCTTTACCAGAAGTGTTCTGACTGTAGACCCTTTACAGGACTGGAGAATCCAGCTCCCTGCTCTCAAGCTGCCTACAGTCTGACAGGAGAGACAGCTAGTGGATTGAGGGGCTAGGTGTCACCAGCAGGTAGGTAGGGATCACAAAGGAGTCTCCCACTACAGGCAGGAACATCCAGACAGAGGTGAGGCAGTGCAAATATTCACTCTGACATCCAGGCCAAGTCAACAGCCACCCACATGGCTGAGAAGGGTGCCCACCATGGTGGCTGTAGGAAGAAGCCTCCAGGGAGCGAGCCCCCTCCCCAGCAGGACGGCTCCAGACCCATTGAGCGGCCTGGGCCTCCGATTAGCACTTCCATTCATTATTCCTAACTTGCCCCCAGGGGCTGGTCCTGAATATTGTTTCATAAATAACTTCACAGGACTCCCGCTTGTTGGCGGAGGGCAGGCAGGTGTGTGCAGCACGGCTGGGCTGAGCATGGGGACTCCGGCTGGGCCACGGCTGGGATGCTGGCTCTCCGTGGAGGGTGGCTTAGTGGAGAAGGCCCCCTCCTGTCCCACCTGCATCCAGATCACAGTGGGATGCTGAAGGAGCATTTGTTTCCAATTGTTCTCAGCCACTAATTTGGCTCCAGGGTGTAACACCAATCTGAGAACAAACCGAGTAGGAAAACTGCCTCTCTTGAAGGAGGCCCAGTTTCACCATAAACAGGGGAGGGCGGAGGTTTCCTGAGTTCGCAGCAGTGTGCAGCCTCCAGATCAGGGCTGGCCGCTTCCTCCGTCTCCAGCCCGTCACCCGGAGTCACCCGGCTGCACTGCCATCTGCCGTACCTGCTCACTGCTCCTCGAGGTGCCTCCAGCAGAGGACAGATTACCCTGATGGTAGGTAGATAAAACGGGATCCCTTGCTAGCTGTAACTACCCCGAACAGTCTCTCTCCTGAGCAGATGACTGTCCCCACCTGGCACCTGCTGGCAGCAGAGCTGGCGGTGCCACAGGCTGGCACAGGTGGTTCTCCCTGGGCATGGGGACGCTGAAAGCCCTCTCGGGCAGGGCTGGCCTGAGGCCCTTCTGTTGGCTGCAGTGAGGTCTTCCCTCCCGGGAGACACAAAAGCAGCTCTGTCTGGGAGAGAAGAGCCAGCTCCCTCCAGGGCAAAGGGGTGGCAAAGCTGGCAAGGAGGACTGCCTGAGGCTTCCCCAACACTGAGGGCAAATCCTGTAGAGGCCCTCCTGGTGAAACTGCCTTCTGTGACTCGCAGTGACCCAATCAGAGGCTTTCCCTGCTGGTGCTCTTGAAAGAGAATAGATAAAATGCCTTTACCAACCCACCCCCACACTCCCACCTCAAAGGAGACAGGCCATCTTTCTGTGACCTACATGCCTTCCTCACCCCCATGTGATTTCGCTATGCAGTCACCTCATAAATCCAAACTTATATAAACATACTGAAACGATTTTTTAAATCTCCAAGCAGTCAAAATACAAGTCACAAAATCTTTGCCCTCAAGCTTCTGAGCCTTCTCCTAGGGCCACGGTCGGCAAACTGCGGCTCGAGAGCCACATGTGGCTCTTTGGCCCCTTGAGTGTGGCTCTTCCTAAGCCTTAGGAGTACCCTAATTAAGTTAATAACAATGTACCTACCTATAGAGTTTAAGTTTAAAAAATTTGGCTCTCAAAAGAAATTTCAATCGTTGTACTGTTGATATTTGGCTCTGTTGACTAAATGAGTTTGCTGACCACTGTCCTAGGGCAATTCTCAGGCTCCTTCTTACAGCTTCTTTGCTCTGATTTCACACAGCTTTCTACCAGGCTCAGGGTCTGGTATCTTGGGCCTCTGTAATATCCCAATCGATGACTTCACAGCTTGGAGCCCATGGTCTCTGAAATGATCCCAGCTCCCCGCCAACAGGACCCGGTTTTATTTAAGGGCAGGCCCACCCTGCCAGCCTGACCTATTTTTACCAAATCTTTGGAAGGAAGGGTTTTAGTCAACTGTTCCTCTCCAGCCTCCAGCCAAGCATCCAAAAACAAGAGCATTTTCCGCACAGCCCCTTTAGGTCTCTGCCCAGGTGCCCAATCCAAGGAGAGAGCCAGTGGCTCTTTGTGCTCTCCCCAGGCCCTGGGACAGCAGGCCTGGCACTGTCATCATTTTGGGGGCAGGGGGTCTTTAAGAGACTCATAGGGATGGTGGGGGAGGGGTCAGGATTCTGGCACTGTGTCCTGAAGAATTCAGGTTAATAATTTATGTGTGCATTAAAAAATCTTCTGAAACAAATGGCATACAAATTGTGTGACATTTGAAGGAAATTCGCCAATGTTGCTCAGTAAAGCGTAATAAAGAGATGCAGCCCATAATAATAAGTTACTTAAACTCGGGGCACTAAATGATTTATTAATTGTCTTCTAATCCTTTCCAGCTACAATTGAAACCGAGAGTGTGGCCCTGTTTCACACACCAATTCATAAAGCCTCCAACGCCGACAAGCACAGCTGCTGTTAGCCTCAAGTCCAAGTCCATTTTTTTCCTGGCCCCGTCTCTGCCAATGGGCCAGCAGCAGGGCCAGCAGCAGGGCCCAGAGCTCGGCGGACTGCTATTGCCGGAAAAAGGTACATGGGCCACAAACACGTCCCATTCCACCGCGTGTCTCACATGAGTGTCACATAAAACACATTCATTTTGCCTAGAGGGCCTCTCCGCTGGGTTCCCCGCCCCATCTACTCGCCTATAGCCATCAGTGCCCTGGTGCCCCTGGGCAGACATTAGTCCTGAGAAGATATGGGCACAGGGCTCATGGCCCCAGAGTCCTCTCTGGCAGCAGACGGTGAGCCAGAGAGAATTAGAACAAAGATGAGAAATGGAAGACAAGGATCCGCCCTTTCTCTGGGACACGCTGACCCAGTGGCGACTGGGGTTTCTGCTGCTGTGTCCACTTGCTGGGCCTCCTCCCTGACCCCAGAGCTCCAGACATCTGTTACTCTGCTCCTTGGGAGACCCCACACTCAGGCTGCTGCCAGAGCCACCAGCAGACCCAGCTCTGTCTCGGGATTCACACCCAAGGGGCTATGCTCACCGGTCTGATCAGGGGGACTGTCACCAGCAAATTATAAGTCCGTGGACTGATGGGGAAATAGAACAAGGTAGGGTCCCGGGACTGAGTGACCGGGGAAGTGCAGAGACCAGGTTCTCAAGGTGAAGTGATGCTCCAGGCTTCCTTCTTCCCCCAACATGCCTCTCCCGTGTCCCATGTCAGGACCGTGCCCTTCGAGCAGTTATCCACGTCTGCCAACCACCTTCGATTCCGCCTCTGTCCTTTCTCTCCCTCCCACACCCAACCAGGGGTTCACTTCTAGATCATTTCTTAAATCCACCCCTTTCCTACTCCACAATTCAGAGCCCGGGGGAAAGTCAGCAGGTCTTCCCAGAGGTTTCATGGGATTTGCTCAGTGTTTCTGGTTTGGTGTGGTTTTGAAAAAGGTAACACGGTTCAAAATCAAAAGGTGTATAAAGGTACGCACTGAAATGCCTCCCTCTCATTCCTGTCTCCCCCTTGTCCAAGCAAACACAAATGTAGTCTTGTTTTCCATCGTCTATGCACACTTTTCTGAACCTTGGTGGATTTTTTCCCTTTTAAACTCCAAATGTATTTTTGGAGATCTTTCCATAACAGCCCGAAGAGAAGTTCCCCATTCCTCTTTATAAATGCATAGTATTCCACTGTCAGGACATCTGGGTTATTTCCAATTGCTTGCTATTGCAAACAGTGTTGCAAATAATAAACATAGCATATATATATGTAATTTCACTTATGTGCAAGTATATCTTAAAATCAATTCCCTATTATGAAATTGCTGAGTCAAATGGCAAATAATTTATAATTTTGATATTGCCAAATTGCCCCTGTCAATACAGTGTGTCACAAACTTCTTGAATGTTGCTCATTTAATACATGAATGATTAAAGCTATCTCAGGATAGTTCTCATTTCTCGTATTATGTGTAAGACTAAACATCCTTTTACATGTTAAGAGCCGTTTGTATTTTCTGTGAATCTGTTCAGATTCTTTGCCCATTTGTTCTATTGGGTTATATTTTGTTGATGATTCTTAGGAACTCTTTGCATATTAGGGAGAACAGCCCTGTGATGTGAGCTGCAATTTTTTTTCCAGTTTCTCATTTGTCTCTTGACTTTACTGAAAATATTTTGCAGGTGCTTTTTAAAATTTTTATATGAATTGAAACAGGCCATTTGTCACAGCCTCCATTATCTCCCTCCCCCGCCCCCCCCCCACCTGCCCCAGTTTTACAGCTAACTCACTTTACTGTTTTTTTTTGGGGTGGGGGGGTTTAAAATATATTTTATTGATTTTTTACAGAGAGGAAGGGAGAGAGATAGAGAGTTAGAAACATCGATGAGAGAGAAACATCGATCAGCTGCCTCCTGCACATCTCCCACTGGGGATGTGCCCGCAACCCAGGTACATGCCCTTGACCGGAATCGAACCCGGGACCCTTCAGTCCGCAGGCCGACAATCTATCCACTGAGCCAAACCGGTTTCGGCGCTTTACTGTTTCTAATTGCAAACCTGAACATGTTGCAATGCCCACCACTGTGTGACCCAGAGGAAAGCTAGGCTGCAAGCAGAGCCCATCTCTGAGGGATGACAGACAAAGAACCGGGGGCTTGTTGATGTCATTGAGCCACTGAATTTATCCAGCCCCAGAGCAGTCCTGGTTTGAATGTCATAATGTATAAGAAAACATATTCCTTACTGTTTAATGCACTTTGGGTTGGATTTGCTGCTACTTTTAGCTTCTAACTGACACATGCCTTGAATGTTCTTCAAGCCCAACCCTGCCCCATGTGCACCTGCATGTGGTCAGCAGGGGAAGACTCCTATCAACTTGCTCCTTAACGACAGCCCCAGCAGTAGCAGCTCCATTGCTAGCCCATAACTGAGCCCAAGGGCTAGCAGAGGGAAGAGGGCAGGAGGAGCTGCCTCCTCTGATCAGTCAGGCTGCTCTGGACAGAACTTCCCAACCCAGCCCATCAGGGCCTCTCTGGTCAACAGAGAACTCTGGGAGGCCATTCTGTCCATGTCTCTCAGTTTTAAGACGGCAGAGCACGGGGGGAGCCGGGGGGAGCTGGGGGAGACACACACCTACCCAGCGACAATGACAGCAGTACCCTGGCCTCTAGCTGGAGAGGAAGAGGGGATGGAGGCTACAGGAGGAGTGGCACCCTGGGTTCCCAGCCACCTCTCAGCCCCACCAGCGCTGCCTCCGAGCTTCTTTCTCCTTCTTCCTCTCCTCTCACCTCATGCAGTCTATGGTCAGAGCCAGGGGCCCACCGTCACCCAGTTTATCAGGAGCAGAGGGATTCGAACCCACAGCTCTCCTCTCACTGCCTACCCTCGGGCTCCTGCCACCACCAGGCGCAGAACCATAGAGGGTTTCTCTGGAGCAGGGCAGAAGACAATGTGATGGGGTCTGGACCCAATACAAATTCTTACCCTTGCCCTGTACACCAGGGAGGAAAGATGCAACCCTGTACTCATCTAACACAAAAGCATCTCAGCAGCTGGCAAAAGCCTCGTTCTCTACATTCCAAACCCTGTGAGGACCTGGGGTCCGTAAGTCAATCTAGAAAGAGCCAACACAGTTGACCAACTTAATTCAATAGCAAGGACTGACTGGAAAGGCCCTTCTTAACCATTTCCCAGCTTCTTTGGAAAGCAAGATGCAGACACTAAACAGCTGAGCCAGTGTGTGATTGCTCAGGCCGGGGAGAGACCAAGAGTGGTCCCACCTTCATTGGACATTCCAAGCCCTTTCACCTCTACTACCCTCCGGCTTTCATGAATTACCGGGAGTGGAAAATAGAGTTTACATCCTGGCTCAAACTCTGCTTCCCTGGCTGCGAGCCTCGGGCAAGTTCTGTCCATTTAAAAGCAATGCCTGGAGGTGGCAGGTCTGCTAGAGTCTCGGAGCTGTATCACACTCGCTGTCTGCCAAGGCCCTGACTCACGGTCCAGAGCTCCCCCACAGCTCCCAGCTTTTCTTTCCATCCAGCCTTGATTAGAAAACCAATTACTACTGCACTAATCCCACAGCCCGTCCTCCTGGTGGGGAAAACAGTCCCTTACTAGCAAGCTGATACTTGGACCATCTGAGAGCCTCCCAACTGCTCCGGAAGGCACGGCCTTCCCCTTCCAGGACACGCAACAATGCCAACATGAGCAGGCAGCTTCCAACCCAAGTCTGTTTTCATGGAGATTCTAGTTCCTTCGCTGAGGCTCTCCCACCACAGATTTCTCTTGGTTGGAGCTGGTTCAAAAGTCACCAGGTACACAGCCACGCACCCTTGGAGCCCTGGGAAGCTCACAGCTTCATCTCTCCTCCCAGGCCCAGGAGTGCCTGCTCACCCACACTTCCACCCACACACACACACACACACACACACTCCCACTCTCCCACCTCCCCGCTCTCCCGCTCAAAAGACCCTTTGAGCCGCCCTAGCTGGTTTGGCTCAGTGGATAGAGTGTCGGCCTGCGGACTGAGGGGTCCCAGGTTCGATTCTGGTCAGGGGCATGTGCCTTGGTTGCGGGCGCATTCCCAGTGGGGAGTGTGCAGGAGGCAGCTGATCGATGTTTCTCTCTCATCGATGTTTCTGGCTCTCTATCCCTCTCCCCTCCTCTGTAAGGGATCAATAAAATATATATTTTTAAAAAAAGACCCTTTGAGCCACTCTGGAGAGAGAGGGGGGTCTGGAAGTGGACAGAAGCTTAAGTGGGACATCAAGGTGGAGAGAGGAGAGATGGGGAGAGAGGGACAGAGAGAGAGTTGGGGAGGGGTGCTGTGCACACGTGTTTCTGAGTGTTGGCAAAGGGATGAGGACCCCTCGCCACACCTGTACCGCAGGCACAGGCTGTGTCTGCAGTTAACTGGGGCCAGAACACCAGGGTGCAGATCTCCCAGGCTGACCCCAAGGCATGACTCAACTTGCACAGAGGCAGGGCCAGCCCAGGCAAAACTCAGAAGGGGAGTAAATCTGCTCAGATGGACAACGCTTCCAGGATCAGCTGCCCTCCCCGGCACACAATGTAGAGAGTTCACTCGCTCTCAGCCAGGAGGAAGGGGCATGAATCTGTGCTTCATGAGCACCTGCCCGGTGTGCGCATTAGAGAGAGAGGGAGAGGTGCGGAGTAAGGAGACTCAGAGGGGTAAATGCTCAGCTCCAGGGGTAAACTGCTAAAGTTAGAAATAGCTGAAGGGGGTAGGATCTGGAGGTGGCAGTGAGTCGAGGCCAATGATGGAGGCCCAACTGAACTCAAGGCGGCCCCGGAGGTGGGTGCTGACATATCACACGGGCAGGGACGTCAGGGTCAGGCAGAACTGGGTGGGATCCTCGGCCCCATCACTTGTGACCCGAGGAACTCACTTATCTCCTTGGGTCTCACTTCCACCAGCTGCTCAGCTGGGGCCAAACCATCTCAAGGTTGGCGTGAGGGACAGACAATGGCAGGAGCTCAGTCCCTCCTTCCGCTGGGAGGACTGAGGCTGGGTTGGCACAACCAGTATTTCTCCTCAGGCTTCCACATGAATGGGCGGGGTCTTTCCCTCTGTGTGCACCGTCTCACCCATGTCCCACAGTGCATGTAGCCAGACAGTAGAATTTTAAATGTTTACATTTTTTAAGTGTCTTTAACGTTTGTCATGAGGAGATAATAAACACAGTTACAAAGCAGTTATCAAAACTGGAGTCTCCTTTGTTCTTCAAACGGTCTTATTCCCATTTAATGAATGGGAAATGGAGAGCCAGCGATCTGAAGGGACTTTTGCAAAGTCACCCAGAAGGTAAGCAGCAAAGCAGGCATGACTAAGGAAATTCACCTGGGAAGGGCCAGAGGAGGGAGCTGGGTTCATACACAGATGAGGCCCCAGAGGGAATAACTTTCGGAAGATGGGGGCTTCTAATAAACCCTTAGAGCCTGAATTTGAAAGACCGGAAGCTGACTGCTACTCACAGGGACATCTGTGAGGCAAGGAGGCTGGAAAGAGGACGTCACTATTTCTGCAGCAGACCAAGGGAAAACGGACATACTTCATCTGTGACATGAAGACCTGTGGAAAGGGGCCCTGGGCCAGATTGGGGTTCGAGACACTGTACATGCAGTAGAAACAGAATCTACTTAAGTCTACCTTCCAGGTTTACTCAGACCAGGTCAAAGTGAGCTCTGAGGCTAGACCTTAATGAGGCACCTCCCTAGAGTACGTGCCCAAGATCTCCATCACACAGCAATAAACAAGGATGGGGAGGAACAAGGAAAGGCCGCTGGTCCTGCCCTAACTATAGAACAAGCCAAGAGGACCTTCCGCTGGCTGCTGGCTCTATGGATCATGTTTCCTTTGCACACACACCACCCATGTGACTGGGGTACACAAAGATGGCTGGGACATGCCTCTCCCATGCCCTATTCCGTGGGGTTTCCTGAAAACACTGAGCTGGGACAGGTCCTATAAGAACATGCTCTTATCCTCCTGGCCAGGGTTGACCAGCCAGGGCCAAGCCAGGTAAAGTCACACCTGGACTGGAAGGATGACTCCTGGAGCGCTCCTCATCCGGGGATCCCAGGATCTCAAACCCCTAACTGCCAGCTCCAGAAAGAACACGTTCCACCTGCGCCCTCGGCACACACAGACTGGCTCCCCGTTTCTGGGCTGATGTGCTGCTTAACCAGCTGCAAAGGAGTCTTTCAAAGGGAAGATGAGGAATGCCTCCCGGGTCCAGGGAAGCCACTAGTCTATATTGTGAAGCAATTCCAGCGTCTCCTTTTGCTTTCAAATGTACTTAATCAACATGAAAAGGATTGTGAGGGCTGGAGCTCCTACAGGTAGAACTAAGGGAGAAGAATAATGTTCATAAATCATTTACCATGCAATCCAAACAGGGCTGTATTTTTTTTCTTAAAGGAAAAGGCAATGCCAAAGAAGAAGAGCTAGAAGGGAAACTGAACACACTGACTTGTCCCCAAGTGGAGCAAGGCAGCCTTTTTATATTATCCTCATATGCAATCTGACCCTCAACACTAATTTTCCAGCCTGGGTTCCTCCCTCGTCCTGAAAGCTCAGACCAGCAACGCAGTCCGCGCAGTGGAAGGACAGCTGATGGAAACAGCTGCACTCCCACCTACTGTGCAGCCCACACCGGACTCACTGTCTCCTCCGCAGCTGACTCCACCCTGGGGCAGCTGGGCTGAGCTGGGAGCTCCAGGAGGAGGAGACTGCAGGCCACAAGTTCCCAGCTGCATTCTTTCAGGCCGCAGCTCAAATGTCACCCCTCCGAGAGGCCTTCCCTCGCCACCCCAGTTAGAATGATGCCCATGGCCCCTCCACTCTCTACCCTGTAACCTCCTTGTTTTCCCTTCAGAGTGATTATTACTTCTTCACATCATACATGTGTCTCCCCTACTAGGATGTAAGCTTCATGAAGGCAGAAAGTCTATGCACTTTGTTGACAATTGATTCCCAGCATCTAGAGCAGTACCTGGCATGTGGTTGGCATGTATAGTTGGATGGATGGGTGGGTGGATGGATGGATGGATGAATGGATGGACAAATAAATGAAATAAATCAAACAAATAAATGAAAAGGTCCCTTCCCCTCATCCAGGGGCCACTGCAGACGAGACTGCTTGTTTAATCCCAAGTAGGAAGATAGCAAACAAGAGCTGCACGTCTGTCGCTGATTTTTGATTCTGCCATTTTGACTCAGAGTGAATCATTCCTACTCCTCAGCCTCACCTCCTCCATCTGGCAGAATGGGTATCACTATCATGCAAGTCAGGAGAGGGAGGAGACAGGGAGATGTACCATCATCTCCTACAGGTGCCTGGGCCATTCTATGTGCCTGACTGACAAACGTCGTCTCATTCGGCCTTGTGGCCTGTGAGATTGAAACCGAGGCTCAGAAATATGAAGTCACTCACCCAAACTTGCACATGCAGGGAGTGACAAAGGGGGTTTCCACCTGGGCCTCTACATTACACAGTGGTGTCACGCTTTAGAATTCATCCTTTACCTACGAGACGGGGCATCATCCCAGAGGAAAAGCAGGCTGTGCCGGTAGAATCTAAAGATCTAACCTCTGAGAATTTCCAGAAGTGGAAGTGAGGCAGCATGACCACCTCATCCCAGCTTCCCTGAGACTTCCAGGTTTCTCCACTGGAGGTCCTGTGTCCCAGGAAACCCCTCAGTCCCAGGACTGGGCAGTCGGTCACCCTCAGGGGGAGGCAGCCACAGCGAGAGACCTGAACACCCAGTCCCTGAGCTAAAGAGCACGGGTGTCCTGGGAAGGAACCCATCCCCATGTGCCCCACCAGCTGTGTCCGTGACGGTGGCTGTGACCCCCAACGCAGCACCTATGCCTGATTTGCGACACGCAGGTTGGAGGCCACACTGGCGTGGGGGAGAGGCAGGACGCTCTGTGAGGCGCTGTGACCTCCTTTGCCCCAAATGCAGACTTTGGTCTCAGAACAAGAACAGCGTGGACTCCATCCCTCAAGGACTGCAGCCACCAGGACTGGATGACCTCCCGAAAGTGAGGAGGGCAGATTCCTGGAGTTCCAGTCGGTGAGGTTGGACCGATGGAAGTGTGGAATTCCGAATTGCCAAGAAGTGCCAAGAAGTACCATCCGGCCCATGGGATGGACCCTCCTGGATTCCCGGATCAAAGGCATTGCCTCAGAAGGAGAGGTCACCTCTGTGGGGGCCTCTGTTCTCCGGCCAGGCTCTGGCAGAACCTCTATCGCACACCTTCATTCTCCTGTGTCCAGAGGGAAGACCCGTCCAGGGCCCACCCCCAGTCCCCACCACCACTGCCACCTCATTTCACCTCCAGTGACGGCCACACTCCCCTGGAGCAACTTGGTTCTTATGGGGGCTGATCGGGTCTCCTGGGGCCAGAGCTGGATCAAGAGAACTGCCCAGAACACCGACAGAGACCAAGTAGAGGTGAGGGTGGGTGAAGAAGGCACAGGGCTGGGGTGTGAAGTACAAAGGACACGCTCCCCACCTTCAAGATTTCTATGCTCGGGGCCTCAGGAGAGGGTTCTTTACCCCTTTGTTCACTCGCAATAAAGGTGGCTCTAACCTCACCTTGTAGCCAAACTCTGGGGCCACAGCCTGCTTGTCCTCTCCAGCCCAGCCCCGGTCATTCCTGCGCTGTGGGTGTGTGGCTTTGTAAACGTCTTTGACTTTTCCATCTGGGTGTTTTCAGTGTCGGCTGGCTGTGTCCCCTCTACAGGCTCTATCACTAGCCTCCATCTCCTGCCCTCCCACCTCAAAAGCAGAGCCCCCTACTCCCCCCACCACCACCTGATGCCGCCTGGGCTCTGACCTCCATCCCTACAGTTGTGTGTATTTGTGTATCTTCAGCCTCCCCTAGGCTCAGGCTACCCACCATGACCTGCAAACACACAATGTCTCCCCAGGCCCCTAGCTTGACAGTGCAGGGAGAGCACTGGCCCAGAAGCGGGCATCCATCAGCACATGGACTGGCCCTGCATCCTTCAGAGACTCACTGGTTAACAGCCTCCATCTGACTTCCTTAAATAGCGTGAAGATTATGGACTTGAAGTATTTTATAAATTATAATATGAATGTAAAGAATTGTTTCATCTTGAAATTATTTTCTTAACCCTCTGAAATGATATCCTTCCTATCTTTCTCTTTAGTGATTTGTGCTCATGGCTGCCTGTCCTCACTTCCCTTTCTCTCCCATCCCCTAACCTGGCTGCTGACCCCACAACTCCCATGATGCTGCGCTTGAGCTGGCTGAGTGCTCCAGGGTGTCTCTCTCTGTTGGTGATGATGCCAGTTCTTCCCAGGTTAGCACCTCCAGTCACCGTACACAGGTGCCACACTTGATAACATCAGTCATTGTGCCAGTCTCCAAGTCAACCTGAATGGTGTCGTTTACCTTGAGGGGATCCAGGTAGCTGATGGTGCGAACATCATAGGTCACCCGATCAAGGATTCCTCTTGTGCCCACAAAGACCCTCCTCACTTTGCACAACCTGTACTTGGCCTCCTCAGGCACAATCCGATGAACAGCAAAGCGGCCCTTGGTGTCATAGATCAGATGGAAATTCTCCCTGGTCTTATCAATGCTGATTACATCCATAAAGCCAGCGGGGTGGGTTACCTCGGTTTGAACCTTGTCATCAATCTTAATAAACTGCTGGGTGCTGATCTTTCCTTCATCTCCTGTTAGGGCATAATTAAGTCTGTTCCATAGAAAATGATGAGAGGGAGACATTCTCTCAGCTTGTGGGGACCGGTAGATGGCCGAGAAGCAAACACACCATCAGTTTATCCAGCATCCAATGCTCTGGAGCCACTACACACCTCACATGCTTCCTGGGACCATGAGCCAGAGCTGTGCTAGGTGTGGAGCGAGCTTATCATCACTGTTTCTGTTACAGCACCAGTTCCCTTCTGGTCATCCATCCACGCTGGAGAAATCTTGGAATTCTGTTCATTTCTCCCAACCTCCCCCGCTCCCAACTTTCACTTCACCCCCTCACTAACCCAGGCCAACACATTCCCATAGGGCACAGCTTAAGTCCTAACAGGTCCAACTCTCATGTACATCTCCCCATTCACTTTCCCCTCTCCCCACAAACACGCTTGTTACTGCCTTTATTACTTTTTATTCTCGGACCATCAGTCACCTCCTAACTCACTGCTCTCTGCACTGTTCCACCTACACATTAGTGTCAGCAAGACCTTTCTATAAGGCAAAGTGTTCTCTTGTTCTTTATGTCCAAAGCCTGCACTGGCTCCGGGGGCCTCTCAAATAAAGTGCACATTCCTAAGCCTGGCATGGAAGCCTTCGCACCATGGCTCCAACCTAACTTTCAGTCCCAATTTACAGTCACCCTCTGCGCCAGTCCTACACTCCATGTAAATTCGAGTATTTCTCCTTCCCTGACTATGCCCCATACTTGGGTGACCGGGTGCCTTTGTGTGTCCCGTTTATCTGTCGGAATGCCTGTCTTCCACTTCTGCCTATTCGAACCCTAGTCCTCCTTCAATCCCAGTCACATGCCCTCTTCTCCAAGGAGCTTTCCTTTCCCTTACCCTCTCTAAATTCTCCAACCTGGCCCTTCCCCTCTATCCACAGCTCGCTGCCTCCATTCAGCCCTCAGCACGGCTTGCCTAGCGGACTGCACTAGGTTTCTAGCTGGCTTCCCTGCGTCCGGTCTTACCCATGGTAGTCCAGCCTTCGCAGCACCTCCAACATGACCTTCCTAAAGCTCAAATCTGTCCAAGGCACTTGCCAGCCTAAAATCCCTTACTACTGACAATGCTATAATTTACTGAGCACTCTCTTTGCTCTAGAATTGCTCTTTAACTCAGAATATGCTGATTAACTCAGTGCTCACAACAGTTCACTGAGGTGCTATGTTTAACCCCTTTTTACGATTAGGAAATTGAGACCCCAAAGGCACATGGGTAAATACAAGAGCAGGACACCTGGCTCCAGAGCCTATCCTCAGCCACATTTTCATTCTGTCCCTTCAGGCACCCCGCTCCCCCCTGGCTGTATGAAAACATGTTCCTTTGAGTGCGCACGAGGCTCTCCCTGACCTCTGGCTACTCTCCAGACCACGCCTTACACCCCCAAATCCTCTACTGCTTCTATGCACATGCGCAGCACGCTGGGCCTTGCACACCTGCCTCTGGGCAGGAGCACCACTTTGCTTAAGTCTTCCATGCCCACATGGGGCCACATTTTGGACCACTTTCTACTCAAGTCAGCTAAGATGCCACAAGCGGCAGTTCCTTCCAATCTCCCGACAGCCATCAGCCTGAGCCGAGTGTCCCTCTGTGGTGCTCCCACAGCCCCCAGCCTTGAAGTTTTCTATATCAGTTTCCCCCTATATTGTAGACTCAAGTGCAGGGTGATGTCTCATTTGCCTCTGTATCTGCAGAAAGCCTACAGTGCCTGGAACACAGTAGGTGGCCTGTAGTGCTTGCTCCGCCTTCCTCAGCTTCCTCCATCACACCCACCAAGGCCCTGCCCCAGTCGCTCCCGATCAGCCCAGCGCACAGCATTTCTTTCCTCCTGGAGCTCCCGCAGCACACAGCATCTGTGCCACTCATTCAGTAATTAATTAATTCTGTGACATCCTGTGACATCGCCTGCATTGTAATCTTCATGATTATTTAACTCTTGTATTGTTACTTTTCACAAATCACCTCTCCCATTAGAGGGGATAGATTTCTTTAAGATGGAAGTTAGGGGCTAGGTTTCACTTGCATGTTTGTCTTCTGAAATGCCTTGTACATCCTAAGGGCCTGATAAATGTATGGGGATTTAGTTTAACGCAATCTGGGGAGGCTAAGGTCAGGCTGTAGAGCCTGTGTTGGGGCAGGGCATGCAATGAGAGAAGAGGGATAGACCCTGGCTTTGAAGGAGGGGCTGCTCAGAACAGCAAAATGGTTGGGGCTCAAAGGGACATAACCCAGTCTCTGCTCATCCTCCCCCAAGCAAGAGTCACCTGCTGGCTATGCAATTAAGAAAAAAATTGGATGAAATCAAATGTAGAATTAAAATTCTTGATTCAGAAACAGGAGTCACAAAGTATAAGAGCCCAAGACATCACTCTGCCCTCAGTCAGGAAGCTGCCACCTGGCCTGCCGGGCATGGAAGCCCGTCGGGCATCAATTCTTCCTCAGCTGATCTAACAGCCATTGAGCAGTCAACCATCCTGGGAACTTTCATTGACTAAACTGGGGATTCCTGTGAAAACCGAGATGAGCTGGTCACCTACGACTGAACAAAGCACCCGCTTCGGCCACAGGCCAGTGACCTTGTACTTTGCAAGCACCACACTGATAAACCACACACCCCTTGCTACTCAGTGTGGCCTCAGACCAGCTGCATCGACACCACCTGGGAGCCAGTCAGTGGGGAAACTGAGTCCCACTCAGACCTACTGACTTAGAATCTGCATTTTAACAAGAGGACCAGGCAACTCACTTACGCGTCAACTTAGAAGAAACATGACTTTAGTGGCCCCTTACCCCCTGGACATCCAATTCCCAGCTACCCTGGCTGCATTCTGGGGACCAAAACTAGACCCCACTGACCCCACCCACCATCATGCCTCAAACCAGACTTCCTGTAGTGGAGGGGAGTCGGTCTGGCTTCCTCCTCGGGCCAGCTGATCGTGGGATTCTTTCCAGCTCCACCGTCTCTATGGCTAAACAATGTTGGAAATGAGATTTACTCTGGAGGGTCTGACCTCTCCAGGAGCCCCAAGCAAAGGGCAGCAAGGGCTTTTTCCCTGAACCTATGGCCACTCTGGGCAAATGAACTCAAGGGGGTGGTCCTTTTCCTGCAGACGGTGGAGGTGCAGCACTGGCCTGCGGAAGTGAAGCAGGGAAGCAAGGGGCTGACAGATTACTCCAGAGAGGACATGAGCTCCGGAGTCCTGAGCTTATTCATGGCTTCAGAGGACAGGCACACACAAGGCACAGGCTCGGCAGCTGCACGGCAAGTTACACCGAATCGTTTGCTGACCCGGGTCACACAAGACTCCTGGCATTTTGCTGGTGAGCTAAGAAAAAGTTCAACCCATCTGGGTCCCAGCCTTGATTGTCCTCCCAAAACCGCAGAGTGAGGGTATTTGGGTTTGTGGCCTGAAACTGTAGCTCTCTCAGTGGCTGAGAGGAAGAAGGTCCCCAGCAGAGGAAGGAGTGGGGGTGACAAAAAACTGAGCCCCTGCAGTCCTGTGCCCATGGAACTTTTTTTAAAAATATACTTTTATTGCCGAAACCGGTTTGGCTCAGTGGATAGAGCGTCGGCCTGCGGACTGAAAGGTCCCAGGTTCGATTCCGGTCAAGGGCATGTACCTGAGTTGCGGGCATATCCCCAGTAGGAGATGTGCAGGAGGCAGCTGATCGATGTTTCTCTCTCATCGATGTTTCTAACTCTCTATCTCTCTCCCTTCCTCTCTGTAAAAAATCAATAAAATATATTTTAAAAAAAAAATATGCTTTTATTGATTTCAGAGAGGAAGGGAGAGGGAGAGACAGAAACATCTATATAATAAAAGCCTAAGCGAGCGCTATGGCGGAATGACCAGAACTACCAGTCGCTACGATGCGCACTGGCCACCAGGGAGCAGACGCTCAATCAGGAGCTGCCCCCTGGTAGCCAGTGCGCTCCCACAGCGGGAGTGTCCCTCAGCCAGGAGCCAGGCTCACCGCTTGTGAGCACAGGGGCAGTGGCCACCTCCTTAGGAGCAGCGAGCTGAGCAGTAAGGAGCAGCGAGCAGGCAGGCAGTAAGGAGCGAGGGGTCCCAGACTGTGAGAGGGATGTCCACTGAGCGGTCCCAGACTGCAAGAGGGCACAGGCTGGCTGAGGGACCCCCTAATGTACTAATTCATGCACCAGGCCTCTAGTTAATAATGAAAGAGAACCATTAATTGGCTGCCTCCTGCACGCCCCCCACCCACAATTGAGGCCACAACCCAGGCATGTGCCCTGACCGCAAATCGAACCATGTCCTCCAGGTTCACAGGTCAACGCTCAACCACTGAACCACACCAGCCTGGCCCCATGGAACATTTTACACACTCTGCTTTCCGGCCTCTGCCATATCCCTCACTGAAGGGCCCCCTCTGAAGTCGGGAGATGGGTAGGAAGCAGGGGCCTGGCACCACCTGCAATGGCAGCACCCAGCTGAGTATTGGCCTGATGCCCCATGAGACAAGTTAAATATGTAGATGCAGACACGAGGCCCAGCCCTGGACCCTCTCTCTACCTGTGGGCTGGCTCTGCAGACTCTCTGGGCAGCGTCCAGGAGGCTGGCATTGTAGGCTCCAGACACCAGAATGTCTCAGTTGGGACTTGAGATGAAGAGCCATCAGGAAACTCACACAGTGGACACTCCATGGCAAGGGCCGTATACAAAGGGGTTGCAATGCTACCTCTTCACGAAATGTTTTTCAGACTAAAAACCTGGCAGCTGGCAGAGGGGAATCAGTGAGAGAACAGTGAGTGAATTTGCCCATCTCCAAAAAGAAAATAAAGTTTAAGTAGTATCTTCAAAGGAAGCTTTACAACAGCTGGCTCTGCGGAGATGGCAGTGGGTGGAGGGTGTCTGTCCCCCCAACTACAGCCCCCCAACTACAGCCCCTCCCCTGAGCCCTGAGAGCCCTACTCCCTTTGCCCCTGTGCTTCAGAAGGCACAACTGAAGGGGAGGGACGGGGGCACGAAGGGGCCCTGCTGTTCCCAGGAATGCATGGCTGAGAGCTTTGCCCACTGGGCACTTGGGTACCAGTGGGTCCCTCCCTGTGGAGGGGGGTAAGCAGGGAGCACAAAGACCACCTGGCACTTAAGCGAGGACTTGCTCCCAAATGCACCTGCAGATCCACCAGCAGCGATGGGGACAGACATTTCTCCGTGTGGCAGTGCAGTTACCTCGTCCACGGAGGGCGCAGGGTTTGAAGGGAGATGCAAGGAGGGGGAATGGGGTCCAGAGCCTGTGACCCCCCCCCCGCCCCCGCCACTGCCCCACCTCCTGTCAACATCTAAAATTTCCCCAAAGAAAGCAGGGCCCACACTCTCGAGCTGTGGGGGTAGGGTTGGGGGGGTTGCAGCTGCAGCCTGGCAGGCCCCTGGCCCCCAGCATGTCTGGGGTGAGATGGGGGGCTCTCCCGGGGATGCCATTCAGGCCCTGTCTTTGGGGGGGAAAAGCCAAAGAAAAACATGTATTTATAACATGAACTTCCCTCTTCTCCTTCCCCTCAGCTAACTGATTAATTAAATGAATACAAAGACCGTCTTGTTGGGAGCCCCAGCCGCACGGACCCTCTGTGTTTTCTTTAAGCCGGCCGAGCAAACAGGAAACAAAAGGCTTAATTCTGTCTGGTTTCATGAAGGGGGCTGTATGTCACAGCCAGAGGCTGGGGTTCCGCCAGACCCCGCAGAGCAGCCACCAGGCGGCTTGAGACCCCCAGCCTCCCGGCTGAGCCCACTGCCCCACAAGCACACAATTCCCCACCCCGAGCCAAGCCAAGCCAGCCTGGCCCAGGGAGACATGCCTACAGCCTACCAGGCGGGAGAGAAACTAGAAGGGAGCGGGAGGACCCAAGAGAAGGCTCTGGAAGAAGACCTCCAAGGCAGTGAGCTGGAGGAGTGTGAGCTGGGCCCCTAACCAGGGAGAGAGGGAGGTGGCTCAATCAGGACTTTCCTGGGGGGTGGGATGAAGAGTCGCCATCCCCACCTGTCATACTCCTGTCCCAGTGAGACTCTCAGATGGGCTTCAGCGTGGCAGCCACACAGGTGCCACAGTCTCCTCACAGGTGGAAACTGTAGCTCCGAGAGGGACCGAGACGGCATGTCACATGGCACCCTCACCTTCTCAAGAAAGAAAGCAATGTCTGGGAATGATTTGGGCTGCACTGGGTGGAGCTCCAAAGAAGCTCCCAAGAGTTCGTGGGACCAAAGGATGTGCCCGCAGCCCACCCCCCATCTCCCAGACCTAATAAGGACATGGCAAAGAGGACCTACTTCTTCCTTGGGGGTAGCAAGGACATGATCAAGCAGCAATCTTGACTTAACCCCAACCTAAGTTCTCAGCTCAGAAAGCTTCCATGGAAACCAAGGCCCTGGGAGGCCAGTGAAGAGACAGGAAGAGAGGATGTCACAGAGAAGGTGGCCCCTAGCTGAGTCTAGGCCAGTGGTCTGAATAAGTGAGCCCAGCCATGACCTCTACCTTCGAGACTCTAATCTGCTAAGTGCAGCTTTGCTAAGCCCCTGTGTGAGCCAGTGTGCTACACTCTAGGACAGTGGTTCTCAACCTTCTGGCCCTTTAAATACAGTTCCTCGTGTTGTGACTCAACCATAAAATTATTTTCGTTGCTACTTCATAACTGTAATGTTGCTACTGTTATGAATCATCATGTAAATATCTGATATGCAGGATGGTCTTAGGCGACCCTTGTGAAAGGGTCGTTCGACCGCCAAAGGGGTCGCGACCCACAGGTTGAGAACCGCTGCTCTATGGAGACATCTGTGAACAAAAGAGAGACTTCTTGCCCAGGTGGGTGTGCATCCCTGAAGGAGACGGAGCAGGAAAACAAGTGCCCACCTGGGCACCCATTCAGTCACTTGCTCAACAGGTACTCATCCAGGGCACTGCGCTGAGGATGCGACGATGACCAGCCCAGACACTGACAATGACCCTGGCCTCCTGGAACATGTCTAACAAGCAAGTCAGATACTAAACTCCAAATCACACCAATAAATATGTGACGGCAAACGGATGGCCTCAACTGAAGATCCTCAAGGTATGAAATATGACTATGGCTTCCATGGAGAGAAGAGCTGAGGGCAAGGGGTCAAGCAAAAACCAGCTGCACGTGTTGCAGTGGACCAGGCAAGCGGTGACAGGTGTGGGCAAGGCATGGGGAATGGAGAGACATGTTCGGGGCTAACACTCACCTTATGTAACAGTTCAAATTGACAGGACATGGGACTGGGCTATGTGGATATGAGGGAAAGTTCAAAGTCAAGGATGATCTCTGGTCTTCAGCTAAAGCACCTTGGTGAACGTTGCTGCTCTCAGTGAGATGGGGCAGAAGGGGGGGCTAAATTGAGGGGAGAGACCGAGTGGTCTGGTCCTTTCTGTTCCCTCCCCTGCCTCCAACCCTTCTGCTCATCCCTTTGTTTTATTTCCTCTGGTGACTAAAGACTGTGCCAATGGAGGACAAAATACCTTGGCATCAGGGCCCTCTGGCCCTGCCTCAGTTACGATGGGAGGCCAGCATCCAGGGTCTGATGTGCAATGAATGGCGACACGAAGTGAGATACGAAGTGCACTCCTCATATGCAGCCCTAAAAGCCTCAGTGTCCTGCTTTGTTGATAGGAAGATTGAGCACGGAGGAGTCGAGCCACCCGCCCTAGCTCTCAGTGCTGGGATTGGGCTGTACCCCAGGCAGTCTGGTTCGAAGCCCCGGGTTCCCTCATTGGGTGGATGTTACTTCTGTCTTGTCTAGACCGTAAGAGTAGCAAGAAGAGTTATGAAGGCCAGAGGAGCCAGGCTGGTCAGCTGAGCAGAAGTGCAGTCAGGTGCCACCTGGGGTGGGCAGAAGGCCTCCACGCCAAGGGCGGGAACTCTGACAAGCACAACGGAGAAGGAGAAAGAAAGGAAAGCAGAGGGAGGAGGAGAAAGAGGGAAGAGGTTCTGCAAAGAAACAGAAAAGAACAAAAGGGGAGGGAGGTGTTGGTGGCAGTGAGGAAGGAGCCCATGGGCCGGTCTACAGGGTTAGGACTGAAGGTCATCTGAGACTCAAAGGAAGATAAAAATGAACCCGCCTTGGTGAATTGCTCCACAGTGAAAAGACTATCCCCCAAATTCATGCACTCAAGTAAAATTCACCTCGCCACTCAAAGCACCAGGCTGCTACAGACAGGAGCGAGTGTACTGAAGAACCCAAAAGCAGGTTGAAAAGGGAGAAAAGGCTTCCATCCCATAGCCCCACCCTTCTTACCCCTCAGGTGCTGCCAAACAAAGAGGGATCCAAGGCTGAAAGGCTGGTGATGGGAGAGTGTTAGTGTCCCCAGCTCCACCTCCCTGCCTATCAAAAAAGCTGCTGGGAGCAAATAGGATTCCAGAGCCCAAATTCTTTTAACTCTGCCCTAGCAGCCATGGTGGGACATCTAATCTCCAATGAGGATCCACTCCTGGCCCTCACATAGCTCCTCTCTCCACTCACCTCCTCTCCGGCCAGTGGACTTGAGAGCCCCGTGAGCCCGGGAAGATGGGCATCCAGGCCTTGGCCCTAGAGCGGGCCTGGCAGACACAGACGGGAGCTCAGTCTCCCCGAGCACCTCTCCAGTACAGGGCCCGCCTCTGAGACCTAAACAAAGAATCACTGCTTCCCCGGATGCTCCATGGGTCTTGCAAGGCCAATGCAGTTTGTAGGCAGGTAACGGCCAGGTTCCCCAGGGCCTCCAATCTGCCAGCGTGGCTGTGGTGCAGCCCAAAGAGGCATCTGTGCACAGGGCAGCAGGGAGCAGGAGCGACCACCAGACCACTTTCCAGGGGTCTCGCCAGCTCTGTGCAGACAGCTGCTACCGGACAGCCCAGCTCCCCTCACTGACCCCAACTTTACAGCTGCCCAGGGCCCCTGGTGATGTGTGCGCTCCCCTGGTGACTCCAGCTCACCCCTACTCTTGCCCTGGAGCCTTCACCTGGAGCTGGGAACTAGGCCTCTTCCCCCCCCCCCCCCCCGTTCTCCCCTCCCCCCAGGTTGGGATTCCTCTGCCTGGCATATAGTAGATGCTCAATAGGCTACAGCATCTTTCCCTTCACTAAATAGGTGTTGAATTAGCCTGTTTTAAATTCGTGGAGTTTGCATTAGTGGCAAAAGACCCAAGTGGGAGCTCTCCAGCAAAGCAGTTAGAAGCAGGAAAGAGGCCTCAAGGGACACTGAAGGGAGAGTAGGATTGGGGGTCCTCTGATCGGGGGACCCACCAAACCCCAAGGAAGGACTGAACATCCCTCTTTGTCAGCCAGTGTAATCCCAACCTTGGGGCAGGGGAGAATGGGGGGCAAGAGTCCCAGTTCCCCTGCTGTGCAGTGAGGACCCTCCTGTGGGGACACAGGACTGGGGACCTCAAACCTCCCCGCCTCTGGATGCCCACAACTACTGAACACCAGTCTTCCCAGGAGACGCTGGGAAATCCCGCCTGTGTTGTTTCCAGATGGGAAACATCGCAAAGACCAGGAGAGGGTTACTGCTCCTGAAGAAGGTTGGGAGTGGGAGCTGCCTGGGGTGGGTGCCCAGCGGCTCTTATCAAAGGACCAGAGACCCTGGTGGGAAAGGGGGAGCTGAGTGTGCAGAGCTGTCTGCTCGGGCCTCCTGCAGCCTGGAGGCTGGTCCAGAGGCCTCTGCATTAGCTCTGGGAAGATCTGAGGCATCACACTGCTCTGTGCTCCCTCCTCAGCCCAGCCAGCAGTTTAGAGCTTAGAATAGCTAGCATCCAGCCCTCGGATATTGCCTCGGCTTATGAGGGGCCTGCGGAGTCATTAGCACACTCCACGCTCACAACACCCCAGTGAGAAATTTTTGATCCTCCCCCCATCCTGCAAATGAGGAAACTGAGGCTTAGAAAGGTCACAGGCTTCCCCAGCACAGCACATCTGGAACGTGCTTCATTTCGACCCTAAATCCCAGTCCCCTGCTCTGAACTCCCCACTTTGTGCACCCCACAAGAAAGAACACGGGGCCAGGCTTGCTGGGTGCGTTCCTGCTCCCAGGCCAGTGCCTGTCTCTGTACCAGTGCTTGCTCCTGGTGGGGTAGGGAGGGGTCCGGGTTATTGCAGGCACAGGACAAAGCAGCCAAGCCTCTTGTAATAAGGAAGAGCTGGCTGTACATTATGCGCACATTTGTGAGTTATGAGCATTACAGAGAGAAAGAGGCACATAAATTAAAGTGGCCAACTTGTATGCACACATGCACACTGGCACGGGCAGAAGGCTGGCTCTAAATGGTAAAAATTAGCAGCTTGAAACAGTAAAAAACCTCAACTTTGCCTCAGAAAGATGCAGGGCAACTTCACAGAGTTTTATGTGGCCCATAAATTAGAGCTGAGAAAGGGCCTCGGCGCAGACAGGGGCTTTCCGCCGCGCAGAGATGCCGTGTGGCAGCATTACAAATGTCCCAGGCAGTTTATACACAACAGCACAGCGTGAGTTTGCTGGGGGATATTGGAGCTGGTAATTGCTATTCTAAAACTGGCCTTGTAAGCTTGGAGAAATGTTTTGAAGGGGGGAAAAGAGCCAATTTAAGAGCTTTATAAAGCCATAAATGCCTTCTGAGCAAACCAAATGTAATCTATCTGGAGAGACAGGCCGTCCCTCAAACCCAGAGTTCCCTGCAGGTCCTGCCGCAGCACGGAGTCACCTGTGTGGACAAGGGGCGGCCATCAGAGGGCTTCGGGGCAATTGTCCCCTCGAAGAAACCACCCACAGGCCACTGCCAGCCCCACAACTATGGTCCCTGCCGGCCACAGCTGATGCCCCCAAACAAACAAGAAAGCCGGGGCTTCCTCTGCCTTCCTCCCAGGTGCCCTCCCTCCTGGGGGGCCTAGGAACCAGGGAGGGCTGGAGACGGGGCAGGAGGGCAGAGTTCTCCAGCTTGGCCCCAGTTCCATCCACGCAGTGGGGCTGTTGTAAGAGCTAAGGAAAGGCATGCGAGCCCCTGGCCCCAGCACCCAATAAAAACCAGCTGTGATTACTTTGTGGCTGTTGGTGCGTGTGGACAGGGGTGCCCGGGGCAGAGGGCACCTTTGCAAGGCTCCACCTTCTCCAGGCCCAGCTCCTGCCAGGCTCCTGGCATCAGGACATCACTTAAGAATCCTCGCCAGCAGCGTGCGGGCATGGACACCGGCCCAGCTTCCCCGGGAAACAACCCCAGCGCCTGTTTCCTGACTTCATTTGAATTTGCCCTCATCTCTCCACGCTGCCTTCAGACACTTTCTATAGCCGCAGCCCCTGCCTTCACCTGGCATATCATGCCAGGGCTCGAGAATCCTCTGCCAACCCTGCTTATCCTCTCAGTCTCTTCAGGCCATGGGAGGGGAGAAATTCCCCCAGGTCTGTGGCTAGAAAAACCAAGACTCAAGGGACCGGCTGGGAGAGAAGCAGCGGATTCCTGCCTCCCACCCGCTGTCCTCAGGCCCAAACCTCCCTTTCCCGCCTCTTCCCAGCGGCCTCCACCCGGCAGTCCTGCTCGCTTTCGGATGTCAGTATTTCATAACGGAAAACAAAAGCCATATAATGCACAATTACCCACTTTCCATTGTGTGTTAATAGCTCTATTGACAGCACGGAGCACCACACAGGAGCAGTAGAAAGGGATTCGAGATCAAGCTTCCAGTGAAATGTGGTTTTAGTTATATGTATTTTCATAGCTTTTGCAACACCTTATTAAAGTTGAAAGCTATATATAACAGCATTACCGGTGGCACTTTCAATACCACCGAAGTCACATTTCTTTACAGCCCAAACAAATGTGACCCAGCTGCCTCCAAGCAGGACTTCCCATATACTCCTCAAGCCCCCTGAGCTGTCCCTAACCCCCTCCCTCGCCACACACACACACACACACACAATACTCTGAACAGCGGGCGGAGAGACAAAACATTCCTCTAAGGTGCTGGCAGGTGGCTCGATGTGACAGACATCTTACGACCCAAAATCATGCGACTGAAGGTCCTCCCTGTTCCATCCCTCCCCCCCACAACTCTTACATAGGAACTACCTTGGTCTAATTGCTGTCCCCCCAAAAATTACACCAAGCCAGTCTTCATCCCCGAGGCTTTGCTGAGGCCATGCCGCTCCTGGTTCGCTGGCCTTCCTTCCCTCTGCTATCTAAACCCCTACTCAACCTTGAAAATGGCTGCAATCCACTCACAAAATAAAATCAACATGCGAGGGTGGACCGGTGATGGGGAAAGTGCACTGGACTTCCAACGACAAGATCTGCCCTTTACATTCACTAGGTCCCCTTGACCAAGTAAGTCTCTGATTCCTCTTGTCTTTATGTTTTGGTTCAGCTACAAAATAACAGTGTGAAATACATTATTATAAGAGTCCTCCCAGTTCTGGGATTCCTGATTGAATACATAGTGAGGTTTTCGGGTCGGTATTTATTATGTATCTATAGGTATTTGGTGCCATACGGATAAGACATGGTCCCTGTCCTTGGGGAACCTGTAATTTCATGGGGGAGTAAGGCATATCAGAAGAAAACGTGACATTTCAGCAAATACTTTCAGCTCCAGTCCAAGATAGCAATATATAAAAAGTCATGAGGCAGTACATGATTAGATGCCAAATGAATTGTGCAGCCAATAATTGCTCTAGGCCGAGGAGTCAGAGGAGGAGAGAGTGCTAAGGGATGGGCTGATGGAGGACGCTGGGCTTCGGAGATGGGAACTGACCTGAAGGACACACAATGAGATTCGCATCTGCAGGAATGGCTGGGGTGTGAGTCCAGGGAAGTGGACCTTTAAGAGCAATGGTGGTCATCAAAGGGCAGGGGCAGGGCACAGGGTGTCACCCAATGAGAGTGGACATGAGCTTCATGCCAAGAAACTCAGAGAGGACTGTAGACCACAGCAGAGCAGAGGCTGGGCTGCAAAAGGTTTGAAGTGCCAGACCAAGATGTTTGAACTGAATCCTGGAAGAAGCAAGAAACCACTGAAGTGAGCACACAGGCCCCTGTTTTGTACTGTGTTTTTGTTTTAATTTTTTTTGAGAGAGAGAGAGTGAGAAACATCGACTTGTTGTTTCACTTATTTATGCATTTATTGGTTCCTTCTTTTTGTTGTTGTTGTTGATACTCACCCAATGATCTTTTCCATTGATTTTTAGAGAGAGTAGAAGGGAGGGGGAGAGAGAAAGAGCAAAACATTGATGTGAAGGAGACACATTGATTGGTTGCCTCCCGCATGTTCCCCGACTGGAACTGGGGATAGAGCCTACAACCGAAGTACATGCCCTTGACTGAAATTGAACCCAGGACCCTTCAGTCTGCGGGCCAATGCTCTATCCACTGAGCCAAACCAGCTAGGGCCATTGGTTGTTTCTTTTATGTGCCTTCACTGGGGATTGAACCTGCAACCTTGGCATATGGGGATCACACTCTAACCTACTGAGCCACCTGGCCAGGTCCAGAGCACCGTGTTTTGAGAGAATTAATCAGGCAATGATTTGCAGACTGAATTGGAAGTGGGAGGCACAGGAAGCGAGGAAACCAGAGAGAAGGCAATTGCCATAGTCCAGGCAGGAGGTGACAGTGTCTGACCTGGGGGCGGGGGGGAGGAGGGGGCCGTGGTAGTGAGAATGTAGTGACATGCCAGGCACAGAGAAGGATGGGAGGACAGCCTTGGCCTCTGAAAGGTTATAGATTGGCTGATCACTTATTTATTGCCCTAACCTGGACACTTTTAAGAGTGAAAAGAGAGTCATTACAATTACATTGGGACAAGACAAACAGGACTGTCTGGGGCAAACTGGGGTGTATGGGTTTCTCTAGACCAGAGAGTGGAGGAGAGGGAAAGGAGAGGTGGGCTTTGAGGGTTTAAGCCTGCAAGACAGGGGAATGTAAGAGTTAACAGGAGCAGGTTGGAGAATGGGGCAGGGAGTAGCACAGAGCAGCAAAGAAATAAGGGAAGAACAGAGTTCGAAGCAGATTTTGAATTCTTTGAAGACAGAACTCAATATCTGAATTATTACACAGACATTTGCCAAACTGACTTGGGACAATGAAGACCTGTTAAATGTCAGGGAATAAGAGACAGGGGTACCCCTCTGCCCCTGGCTTTGTGAACTTCAACAGACGTGCCTCTTGGTGAGTTTGTCCCCATGGCCATCTGTCACCCAGGGAAGTCTTCATGAACTGGTGATTCTAACGTGCACTAGAAGCCTAATCGGGGCATCGGCGTGGCCAGCACTGACAGGGGACTCGGCAAATCCTGCTCCGAGCAGGATAGAAGAAACAGGGATCTAAATTTACCCCTGCCCCTCTTCCCCGCTAAAATGCAGAAAATGAAGCCAAAAGAAAGAGGAACTTCAATCTAAGAAACCAAGAGAGCAAAGTGCAGCCCTCCCCTGCCCTGAACTGACGGGGACTTTTCTGTGCAAGAGTCTCTGATCAACATAACTTCTGCTGTGTCCCATCCAAGATGAAGATTAGCACCCAGGATCAGCACTCAGAAATCTGAGGACTTTCCTACAGACTACCGGGCCGCTCCCTCCAGCCAGGACTCTATTATTCCGGGCTCACGCCCACACTTCTGTAGCAGACTTAGAGGCTAGCCGGTCGGGTAGCATAACCTGGTCCAGAATAGGATCCGACAGAGCTCCAGTGACCCAGAAATCTGAGGCAGAAACGAAACATTGGCTATGAATTATCCAGGAACCTGTGGCTGCAGTTACTTGATAAAACGAACCTCGCTAAGAGTGTTGATTACTACAGAGTTAACAAGACAGGGATTTGGGGCCGGACAGTTGCCTGGCTCAGCACTTCTCCTTGAGCTGTGGAGAATTTGGTCCCAATCCTCAGAAAGGGTTCTTGCTTGGAACCTCCTGATGGATCCACTCCACAAGTCTCCTCACTGATCTGGCACCACCAGCATCATGAAGGAAAGACGATGCTGTGGTTTGCAGTGGCCCTCATCCTTTTCTCCACTGCATACACTCACAGTTGCAGCAAGCTCTTTTCAGTCGTGACGGATCCTTGCAGCAATGAGTCCTCCTGGGGACAGGGCACCCCTGAGTGAGTGATCTATCAGGACAGTCTGAGGAGTGGCAGTCTCTTGCGAAAGCCTTTCTACCCCGTCCACCCCCGGTGAGTTGCTAATGCACCCCAAAAAGAAAAGTAGTTCTCACTCTCCCCCCCCCACACCCCTTGACACTTACTGGACAGAAAACAAGAACTCAACTTACAGATCAGGAAACTTACCACATACACCTCACTTCCTATGAATACCTACCAGCTGCACACACCGCCTCACACACTCGCCTTCATTTCCTCACCTCTAAATGGGAGTGGTGATAATAAAAGCCTGTCTCCAAGGGCTGTTGTAGGATCAAATGAGGCAATAAAAGTGTCTCCAACATAGTAGGAACTTAACAAATGTTTGTGTTTTAGTTCAACTGACATTTTAACAGTGTGATTAGTGCTGCCATGAAATTGATATTTTCTAATTAGTGGATATTTTCTCTGCACAAGGCTCCAAATATGATTCTCTGCTATAAACTTTGTGTGTCCCCAAAATCCATATGTTGAAATCCTAATCCCCAATGTGATGGTCTTTGGAAATAGGGCCTTTGGGGGATAATTAGTCATGAAGGTGGAGCCCTCATGAATGGGATTAGTGCCCTTATAAGAGAGGTCCCAGAGAGTGAGGTTACAGCAAGTAGTCAACTGTCTACAAAGCAATAAATGGTCCCTCAACAGACACACTGAATCTGACAGTGCCTTGATCTTGGACTTCCCAGCCTCCAGAACTGTGAGAAATAAATGTATGCTGTTTATAAGTTATGTAGTCTGTAATAATTTGTTATACCAATCCAAAAAAAAACTAAGCAATTCTCCTTCATTATTCTTGTTCAGTAATAAAGCAGATGGTTGCCCCCATCCCCACCTGACCCAAGACCTTAGGAGTGGCCCCTTATCAAAAGGGAAAGCTAACATCATACTCAATGTTAAAAAACTGAAAGCTTTCTCCCTAAGACCAGGATAAGACAAGATGCCCACTTTCACCACTGCTATTCAACATTTACTAGAAGCTCCAGCCAGCGAAATTAGGCAAGAAAAAGAAATAAAAGACATTCAAATTGGAAAGGAAAAAGTAATGCAATTTCTATTTATAGATGACATGATGCTATATATATATATATATATATATATATATATATATATATATAGAAAATCCCTAAGAATAGACAAGAAAACAAATAGAACTAATAAACTAATTCCACAAAGTTGTAGGATACAAAATCATATGGAAAAATCAGTTGTGTTTCTATACACTAGCAATAAAAGCAATTCCATTTACAACAGCATCTAAAAGAATAAAATATCTAGGAACATGTGTAACTAAGAAGGTGAAAGACTTGTGCACTAAGAATCAAAAACATTGCTGAAAAAAATTAAAGAAGATCTAAGTAAATGGAAACACATCCCATGTTCATGAATAGGAAGACATAAGATGTCAATACCACTTAAAGCAACCTACAGATTCAAGGCAATCCCTATCAAATGGCTCCGGACAACTGGATTTCCATGTGCAAAGCAAGAAGCTAGACCACTACCTCAGACCACACACAAAAATTAATTCAAAATGGACCAACAATCTATGCATAAGAACTAAAACAATAAAACTTCAAAAAAAAATAGGGATAAATCTTCATGACCTTGGATTTGGCAATGATCAATGTCACCAAAACTACAAGCATAAAAGAAAACTACATAAATTGAAATTCACTAAAATTAAAAAACTTTTATCAAAAGACATTATCAAGAAAGTGAAGAGACAATCTACAGGATGGTAGAAAATATTTGTATATCAGGTATCTGATAAGAGTTTAATATCTAGAACATATGCAGAACTCCTACAAATCAACAACAAAAAGATAAATGACTCAATTTTATTTATTTATTTTTTTAAATATATTTTATTGCTTTTTACAGAGAGGAAGGGAGAGAGATAGAGAGTTAGAAACATCGATGAGAGAGAAACATCGATCAGCTGCCTCCTGCACATCTCCCATTGGGGATGTGCCCGCAACCCAGGTACATGCCCTTGACCGGAATCGAACCTGGGGCCTTTCAGTCCACAGGCCGAAGCTCTATCCACCGAGCCAAACCGGTTTCAGCAAATGGCTCAATTTTAAACTGGGCAAAGCACTTGAATAGATAGGTATCCATAGACAATATACAATGGCCAATAAGCACATGAAAAGATGCTCAACATTATTAGTCATTAGGGAAATGCAAATCAAAACCACAATAAGATACTACTCCACACTTAGAAGAATGGCTATAATTTAAAAAGAAAAACAGAAAATAGCAAGTATTGACAAAGAGATGGAGAAATTGGAACCTTTGTGCTTTGCTGATGTGAATGTAAAATGGTGCAGCCATGATGGAAAACACTTTGGCAGTTTCTCAAAAATGTAAACATAGCCCTAACCAGTTTGGCTCAGTGGATGAAGCATCGGCCTATGGACTGAAAGGTCCCAGGTTCGATTCCGGGCAACGGCATGTACCTTGGTTGCGGGCACATCCCCAATAGGAGGTGTGCAGGAAGCGGCTGATCTCTGTTTCTCTCTCATCAATATTTCTAACTCTCTATCCCTCTTCCTTCCTCTCTGTAAAAAATCAATAAAATATATATTTTTAAAATGTAAACATAGAATTACATATGACCCAGCAATTCTGCTCCTAGGAATATACCCAAAAGAACTGAAAATTGGGACTCAAACAGATATTTGTACACCAATGTTCACTGTAGCATTATTCATAATTGCTCAAAAGCAGAAGCAACCCAAGTGTCCATCAACAGATGAATGGATAAACAAAATGTGGTATATACATACAATGGAATATTATTCAGCCATACAAAGGAAATTCTTAGATATGCTACAACACAGATGAACCTTGGAAACATGCTAAATGAAACAGCCAGACACAAAAAGGCAAGTATATTACAATTCCACTTTTATGAAATATGTAAAAGAAGCAAATTCATAGACACAGAAAATAGATTAGAGATTACTAGGAGCTGAAGTGAGGGCAAAATTGGGAGTTATTGCTTAATGAGTACAGAGTTTCCATTAGGGTGATAAAAAAAAGTATTGGAAATAGATATGGTGCTGTTTGCACAACATTGTGAATGTAATGAATGCCACTGAATTGTACACTTAAAGATGGTTACAATGGCAAATTTTATTGTATATATTTTAGCACACTATAAAAGGACAGTAGAAAGATAGGGTGCAATTATTTAATTTCCCATGTAAAGCTAAATTGAACCAGATAGCCTAATTAAAGAAAAAACAATAGATTTCTTTCAACCTGAACTCAATAGCTATAAATGCACATGAGCTTTGCAACAGCCTCTAGTCAACTAAGTCTCAGGGCCACTGGGCACAGAGGACACTGAACAAACTCCAGGAAGGAAGGACCAGGGATGCTACTTGCTTTCTTCAGAGGTATCCACAAATGGAGTGGGAATCCTCCAAAATGCATACACTCAACTAATGTTTATTGAGTACCTATTATGTGCCAGGTACTGCACACACAATGGAAAATAGTGAGCAACCTGCCTGGGGAACTTGTACTTGGACTGTCCTCTGAGATCTGAGTACAAGTGGCCTGGAGCCTTGGACTGTGCTCATCCATCAGGATGTTTTTCTTTATGGTTTGTTCTGGGTTTCAAGTGAAAGGACTATGGGGATGTAAGAGCATGATACAGGTGTGTTACTATTATCTACACTAATAAAAGACAAAGATGCTAATTGACCATACCTTCGCTATGCCCCAAGCCACGCCCCCAGCCAGTCAGAGCAACTATATGCAAATTAACCCAACCAAGATGGCAGATGGCAGCCAGGGAGCTGGAGCAAGCAGAAGGCTTGGTTGCCCAGGCGATGGAGGAAGCCAAGCTTCCCGCCTGCCCTGAGCTGGCTGTGGCCTCCGCTCATGGCAACAAACTTTTAATTATAGAAGACAAATAAATCCCAGATACCTGCTTCCAGCCAGCCTCCACTGGGAGCTTGGGTGGCTGAGGGCTGTGGCAAGCCTGCAAACAGCCATCAGCCCCTCACCCGGGCTGGCCAGGCACCCCAGGGGGGAACCCCAACCTGACGGGGCTGTGGCCAGCCTGCAAACAGCCATCAGCCCCTCAGCCAGGCTGGCCAGGCACTCCTATATAAAAGGGTAATATGCAAATTGACCCTAACAGCAGAACAACTAGGAATGACTGGTCACGATGACACACACTGACCACCAGGGGGCAGATGCTCAATGCAGGAGCTGACCCCTGGTGGGCAGTGTGCTCCCACAGGGGGAGCTCTGCTCAGCCACAACCCAGGCTGATGGCTGCCAGTACAGCGGTGGTGGTGGGAGCCTCTCCCACCTCCTCAGCAGCGCTAAGGATGTCCGACTGCAGCTTAGGCCTGCTCCCTGCTGGCAAGTGGACATCCCCCGAGGGCTCCTGGGCTGCCAGAGGATGTCTGACTGCCAGCTTAGGCCCAATCCCCCAGGGAGCGGGTCTAAGCCAGCAGGTGGTCAACCCCTGAGGGGTCCCAGACTGCAAGAGGGCACAGGCCGGACTGAGGGGATCCCCCCACACACACACAGGTGCACAAATTTTTGTGCACTGGGCCTCTAGTCATAATATATGTTGTTGTTGTTGTTATCATGCTAGGGGTTATTAGATCTTCTTGGAAGAATCCAGCTGAGCCACCACCCAACTCAAGGCCAGGAAAAGCAATCTTAGTTTGGATTCCTGAGTGTGGGGAAAAGGGGTCCCAAGGGGAGAACAGGGAACACATCAACACGTGCAAAGTTCCAGAGACTCAGGTCCCTACCCCATAAGGAGCCCAGAACTGCGGGCTCCTCTCCCCTGGGCCAGGCTGGCTTTCCCCCTTCCAGGCTGCTTGGCTCGAAACCCTACCACAAAGTAGGGTCTTTGCTCATCATCTTTCTACACACATGCCCTTGTTTAGGGTTCCCCTCTCTCTGCCTATTCAATCCTATCCAACATGGCGTGGCTCATGCAAGACAGGATTTCTAAAAGAAAAAGTTCAAATGCAGGTGGGTCTGGGTTCTGATCCAGTCTCACCAACTGCGTGGCCTGGGCCTTTGCCTTATATAAAAATGGGACTGGTCATACCCACATTCCAAACCTGCTGTAAGGTCATGTGTCACTCCTTCCATGAAGTCTCCCCTGATCCCTCCAGCCCCCCTTGATCTCTCCTTCCTCTGAAAGCCTCACTCTCATTAGTGCCTCTCATCTGGTAATGAATCCTCTGTGTCCTCTAACATCTCTTATGATAAACCTCTCTCACTTATTGTTATGTAACTCCTCGAAAATCATTTAACTTTCACTCCAACTGTAAGCTCCTTCACGTAGAGGCCAAATTGTAGCCTCTTTTGTCTCCCCTCCATGGTGGCCAGCACACAGTGGGTGCTAAATACATTAAAATACATTTGAGCAAATGGAAGATCTACAGGCAACAGAGGAAAGCCCCACAGGAAACAGACACATTCAGCTCAGAGTAATAGCCCATTCATGCTCTCTGCTCTGGATGAAACCATTCCCTGCCCACACTTAATGAACACTCCATTCATTGAGTGAATGAAATCTGCTGATGCCCCAGCTCATTAAGGTCAATTGTAGTGTGGCTAATCCAGGGAAATAGTTGATCTGAAGAAAATGGCGTCGTTTTGTGAATTAGAATGTCTTTGAAATGATTTTATCATCTTAGTTTCATTTGAACATTAAAAGTTCATGTAAAATTTAATTTAAAAAAGAGTCAATGTCCCATGAGCACAGCTCACCCTCCACTGGGGAGAGGTGGCCCAGGAGGAGGCTACAGTGGCAGGACCAGAAACTGACACTTCTTTGCATTAGTCCCCACATTAGACCCCAAGTATGAGCGTCATAATCATTTCCTGTGGGCTGACCTTGACAGAGACTGACAGCTCATTCACTTCACTTCTGAGTGCTGGGAGACATGCATGTCTGCCTGTTGGTGAGCACCTGCCACCTTTACCAACATCCCGAAAGACGGCCCCAAAACGTCTCACAGGTGCTGAGCAGTAACAGAGATCTTGGAATGAAATTACAGCTCCTCAGGCCATGTGGCCCCATGAGCAGAATTCAAGGAAGCCAGAGCCCTGTGGCCACCCCCGACACACACCGACTGTCACCCCCACCCTCCAACTCCCAGGAAGTTAGAATCCACAAAGCAACCCCCCCAAAAAAAACTTTGTAGCCAGAGTTCTGTAGTGAACCCCAGAGGCCTCGGTTCTCATCCTGGCTCTGTGCTACGTGATCTTTCAAAGCCCCTTGACCCTCTGGGCCCCTGTTTACTCAGATGTTAAATGAGAAGGTTATTTGAAGACCAGCTGGTTCCTTCCAATTCCAACATTCAATGAGTCAGCTTCAGAGGATCAAAAAAAAGCATCTCTGAATGACCCTACCAAATCATTTCACAAGCAGCTCTCCACACACATTAGCTGGGCTCTTACTTTGTGCAAGCATTGTGTTGGATTGCAGTACCAGAAAAAAAAAGAGACATCATCTGATCATTATTGGAGAAAGATAAAGGGGACCAGGAAGAGCCAAGGATGGGAGAAAGGGATTTCATTTCTGATGGGGCCTTCAGGGAAGGCCTCACTGTGAGGGTGACATCAGAGAGGATATCTAGAAAAACCGAGGGAGTCGGCCAGGCAGGTACCTAGGGAAAGTGCTCCAGGCAGAGGGGACAGCACGTGCAAAGGCCCTGAGATGTTCCAGTTAGCACAGGGAGGGAAGATGGTGACAGGAGTTGAACTAGGAGGTGCAGGTTCACCCATGTAAGGACTTTGGCTTTTATTCCCTTATAAATTCAAATCATTAACGCTTTCACAAGAAAGAATTCGACACTGTTCACTTATAGGATGAAGGCAAAGTTCCTTTTCCATTTGTTCAGTTTACTTCCCTCTCTCCACCATGGACCCGCAATCTAGTTATGATTTTTATTATTGCCTTCACCTGGGGCAAAAGACTGAAGCTTGGCGATATCAGGCCTCTAGCCAGACCTTAGCCTGGTCTCCATCTCAGAATCTCACACAGGCTCTCCCACCTCTCCCGAAGGTACAGTGTCCAAGCTTCTCTAAGCTGCCGCTCTGTGATCACACTGCCCCTGTCACTCTGCCCCAGCCCCTTGCCATCTATCAACCACATCCTCTCTCCCAGGGCCTTCACACCTACTGTTCCACGCCCTCCCCGCTTCCCCCCTCAGCCCCCCACTGGAATACCCTTCCCTCTGGCTCTCCTCGCTTATGTCCTACTCTCCCTGTAGGTCTCAGTGCAAATATCACTTTCTCAGAGACTTCCCTGCTTTCTCAAAATAAAATCTTCCTGCTAATGCTCTCATAGCTTTAGGTGCCTCCCGTCAACACTCTGCATGCTCATATTTCTTTGTCTGACTTTTAAAAAAATAATGCCTCTCTGCTCCATCCAACTGTGAAATCTTTCAGGATAGAGGTTACATCTGTTTTTGCTCACCTTTCTGTCCCTATCCCGGGAGCAGGACAAGGCCTGGCATACACTCAAGCTACCGATTAAGACTTGAAGGCCAACTGAAAGAATGAATTCGTGCCCCAGGCCTTCTAGGGGCACAAGGTGGGCCAGCTCAGGGCTCTTTGGCGGGCTCCGTGCGTGGAGTGTGACAAGAGCCATGAGCTAAGCGGGGCAGGGCTGGAAGGGGAAAGGACCTGAGCCCACAGAGCTCCTGATGCCACACCAGGCCCTTTACACAAATTATCTCATTTCATTGTCATGGCCGCCACTAGAACTGAGAATGACATTCCATCTTACAGCTAAGAGAACAGGCTCAGAAAGAAAGTTCCTATAAATGTATCTGAGGTCAGACTTAAGTCTTTCTGATTCAAGATCTACGCTCTTTCCACTCTGCCCCAACGGCTTGGCCAGGCAGTTTCCAGTCCAGCTCGGCACTGATTTCCTGCATGACCTTAAGCAAGTTTCTGCCCCTCTCTGAGCTTCAATTTATATATATATATATATATATATATATATATATATATTACAGAGGTTGTAATACATGTCCTATCTAGTTCTGAGACTTCATGCCTCTAAGATGCTATGCTTTTAAATGTATAAAATCAAATAATGGGTACTAAAGTACTAGCTCAATGTCAAACACATAGTAGACACTTCACAGATGTTCATGTCCTCCCTCCCTCCTTCCTTCATCCCTCCTCACTTCCATCCTTTCTCCCTTCCTCCTTCCCTCCTCTTCTCCCCAGCTCCCTGTTTCAGAGACTCTGCCTCCTATCCCTCCTTGAGGTCGCCTGTGCTGGCTGGCTCTTCCAGGAGACCCCCAGCACTGCCTCCCCACTGTCCCGGACATGGCCTCGCTCTGACACTGTCCCCAGCCTGCAGTGGTCTCAGCCAGCCATTCCAGCTGTGCCCCCAGAGAGGCTCGGGGTCTTCCCGCCTCCTGAAGGGGGACTTTGGTCTCCGTCCAGCACTGTGAGGAGTGAGAAGGAAATGACAGGAAAGGGACTCACATATACGAGTACCTTCCAGAGGCCAGAGACTAGGCCAGGCTCTGTGCTGTGTGATCTCATTGAACCCCCTTGCCAAGAGCCATGGCGAGTTCCAGTTCACAAAAAGGAAGAGCCTAAGGCTCAAAGAGGTTGAGAAATTGCACATCCAGCAGGCAGCTGAGGCTGCACTTTCACCCCTACCTGTCCCATCCAGGTACATACCCCTTTGCCAGCCCCACGGTGCCCAAACCTCAGCAAGGGCCTGTTCTGCACCGCGGCCATTCCCTTGAGCGCACCTTTCTTTTCATACCCATGTAACTTTGGATTAACAGCCTCAGTGATTTAAGTCCGTCAAACTCTCTGGCCACTCCCTCCCGCCTCTCCACACTGCCCCCTCCAAAGCACCAAACTGCAAAATAAGCACGAACTGCCCCCAGTGTTTCTGAAGAATGGCATGGCTGGTACTGAGGAAGAAGAGTGAGCCTTTCCTCCCTAGTTCATGCTGCTGAATCCAGAAATCAGACTCGGGTAAGATGTGAAGGTCACCAAGTACTCCCAGATATGATCAGGGCCTTAGCTGGGGCTGCAGGAAGAATGGAGAAGGGGTGCCTGCTCTTTCTAAAGGCCCCTCCTGGAAGCTATGCCCTCAAGGAGTATGATGGTGACGGGGGAGCAGGGTGTGTGTGGGGACAGCGTCAGCCATGATCTCTGAGGCACCCTGGACGAGAAACAGGTGAGAGCAGAAACCCCGGCAGGATTTTTCTGGCTCGCACTGTCTTCCTCTTGCCTGTTCTGTACTTGTCTGGGATGGAAAGGGAGACCCCGGTTGGAGAGATTGGTCAACTCTCTCCCTGGGAGGGACCTCATCTAAGGACCAAAACTCCAGGATGCTCTCCCAGACCGCTGAGGGGGTGACACTCCCCCATCACGCTCCCCTGACTTCCTGGACTCCTCCATGGCCCTGTCATGGTTTCACTAATTACTTATGAACTTGAATCCTGCCTCCCCCACAGTCCGTGAACTGGCAGGAAGCCCGGCTGTCCAGTGCACAGTCGTATCCCAGTACTTCTGCAGGGTCTGACACATAGAAGATGCTCAATAAAAATCAACCAAATAAACATTACCAGTGGGGAAGAACCCAAGGCCTGGCTCAGGCTGATGGGACCTGGCGGCCACACACACCAGGCCCCAGGTGGCCCCCGCACTGGATTAGATGAAAAACGTGAGAACAGCCATTGGCACATGGTAGGCACACAATGCAGGTTTGTGGACTCTGCCAGAATGTGGTGAAAACCCAGAGGGTGTGGTTCCTACCCCGGCTGTGGGGCAGTCACGCAGGTCAGATTTTTATTCATCACTCAGTGAGTATGAGGGGTGTATGTCTGCACGTGTGCTCCACTTTAATAAGAATCATAGGGTCTGTGCCAACCAATTTTCTCCCCACGTATTACATGCCAGACACGGTGAAGGCGCTTCATTTGTGTGTGTATAATGCGCATGACACATCCACATACATTAACTTCCATAGCCCCAATGGCACTATTACCATCATTTACTGATGAGGGAAAGTGGGGCCAGCTATTAAGGTCATCCAGTGAGCATACGGCTGAGTCAAGTCTCAAACTCAAGCCTTTGGCTTGTGCTGCACAGGTTCCAGCACACCGCAAAGGAGCCTCCACAATCAGGGGCCTTGCTCAGCTACCCAAACACCACAGAGCTCAGCAAATCCTTCTCCCTCAATCTCTGAGCGAGCCTGTGGCAGCCGTCCCCTCTTCCCAGGAAGAGTCCTGCTCTACATGGTTTGGGGGGAGGGGGGGTCTAGCCCCATGGCTCTGTGCAAAAGGAATGCCAGACGGTTCCCCTCTCCCCTGCCACACTTCCCAGCTAAGGGCACTCCCCAGAGGACTGAAGTTCTCCTTCCACCCCTGCCTTCCAAATCCGATGGAAAGACTGAGAAGTATTCAGGAGACCAGATGTCCAGCTTGGAAAGGGGCTTTCTTGACAATGTGGAAGTCAGTGGGAGGTAGCAGTCTCAGCATCTCATGGCCACTCAGCAGCTCTGAAGGATGCGGGTGCCCCTGAGGAGAGCTATGCCCAGCAAGGAGCAAATCACTTTCCCTGGGAATGGCCTCCAGGGAAGGTGGAGGGGGGAGGGAATCCATAGAGCTCCTGGCCTTTTCTCCAGATCACACCAGTGAGGAATGCCCCAGGGGCTGCTGTCCTGGGTGAGCCTAGCCCTCCCAGAGCTGAGAGAGGCACCATGAGCAAGGAGCTCCCATCGAGGCAGTAGGGCAAGACCACCACTTCTACACAGGCCACAGGAGAGCGGTGGCACTGAACCTCCATGCTACTGGGCTCTCCTACTCGATTTCTGTCCCCGTGTCCTCAGGCCTGAAGGACTCAGAAGGGCCCCTCTCACCTAATCAGAGTGAGGCAGGCCCTAGTCCACTGGGCTAAGCGTCCCTTGGTGCTCCCCACCGTCTCCAGATTTGTGGTGCTCGGGAGCCTGGACCACACACTTTAGCATGTACTCACAGCCTAGTAGACCTGGAGGGCCTTGAGGACAATCTCGTCTAACCTCCTGCTGTATAAAGTGACGATGCTACAACCCAAAGACGTTACAAAAGTGTCTGAGTCACGCAGCTTTTCCCTTGGATGTTATCTGTTTGCGCTCCTGATGAGATAGCGTAGTTCCCAGAAGACAAGGCCCTAGCCCCGCACAGCCCATGACCGGGCATTCATGAAGAGGGGGGCTCAGGCCACGCTGTGGACGGGTAGATGCATTACCGGGAAGGGCTCAGGAGTGCGATCAAGCACCTATGCCTGTGGGCCCTGGGCACACCCCCCGAATCTCTGGGCCTTCTTGCTTCTGATCTGGAACTAGAACCCACAACCCACAGGGGGCACCGCCTCCCTGAGAAGGGCAGAAGCAGCCCTGGACTCCACAGCTCAGCACAGGCCTTGGGCTAGAGCAGCACAACGACAATGAACTGCCTGAGAGAGGACAGTTGGAGGAAGCTCTAGGGTGGGGCTGTCTGCCAGGACTGTAAGCAAGAGGACGATGGGTGCCAACCCCTGGGGACCTTCTCCTTACCCCAGGCTCCTTACCACTTGGGCTGCACTGCAGCTCTGTCACCACCAGCCACTGCCATTACCCACCTCCGTGCCCAAGTCTGCCGCCACGCCACCTCTGCGCTGGCCAGCCCACCCCACCTATAACTGAAGGCTTTGTGGAAGAAAAATATAGATCCTCTAGGTTTTCGTTTCCATAACAGCTGAAAACTTTCCACAGAGTCTGCCAGACAAAGATATGGGTAATGGGAAGATGTGTTCATCTGGTTCCTTTAAAGAGATTCTGGGGAGACGAATAGTGGGGCTCAGGGCACAGCAGCTCTCAGAGCTCAGCAAGGCACTTCCTTTGTCTCCAAAGGCTAAAGAAAAGCCCGTAGTTGTGACAGGGAGACCTGGGCTACTTTAATTAACACGCTTCCCCGTGAACAGGCAGACACTTCGCATCCCCTTCCAAGACCCACCACTCTCGCTCCTCTCATTTGTGAAATGATATGACAATGTCCATTCCACCTGCTGCACAAAGTTGACAAGATCAGACGAGAGAGCGCATGAGAATGTGCTTTATTAGGGAAGAAAACTAACATCCACCATGAGCTTACCACAAGCTACGCAGTTTTAGATAGTTTCTTCAGTACTCCTATGGGCTCTATGTCATTATCATCCTGACTATAATACGAAGAAAACGGAAGCTCAGAGAAGTTAAGTGATGTGCTGAAGGACACACAGCTTAGCAGTAGTAGGACCAGGGTCAGGATGGATAATCTGACACCCTAGCCCAGCCGTGGGCAAACTACGGCCTGCGGGCCGGATCCGGCCTGTTTGAAATGAATAAAACTAAAAAAAAATAAGACCGTACCCTTTTATGTAATGATGTTTACTTTGAATTTATATTAGTTCACACAAATACTCCATCCATGCTTTTGTTCCGGCCCTCCGGTCCAGTATAAGAACCCATTGTGGCCCTCGAGTCAAAAAGTTTGCCCACCCCTGCCCTAGCCTGTATTACTTCTCCCAACACCACACCATCTAACAAAGGAAGCCAACATCGCTTTGTAGAAGAGGCCAGTGAATCTTCAGACTAAAAATGCTACCGCCATGTGTGGGGAGCAGCTATAGGGTTAAGCCTCGGACTGACCTGTTGGCAAAGTCACAAACAAGTCTCAGCTTAGAGGGCACAGTCCTCTTAAGCATAATTAGGTTTGACCTTATGAGGATCCCTAGATCTTACCTGGGAAGCTAACGGGCTGAGGGAAGTGCAGCAAGAACAAGAACAAAAACAAGTGAAATTCGCAAGAACAGTGTAAACAAGTGAAACTCACAAGAACAGTGTAACTTTGGTAACCACTACCTTGTTTACCTCTGACTATAAAATAAAGGCTCAGCTTGCCTCCGGATCTTTCTGTGTGGCCTCAGCCAGGCACAGGAAGATCCACAGAGACTAAAGAGAGCTAGAGAGTCCGTGTAAATCATTCTTTGCCAACTCCGTGCACACCTTTGGGAACCCCTGGACTGCTGGGGCTGGACCCCAGGAGCCATGGAGCCACTCCTATTGCTAGGACACATCTATTCACTCCAGGAAGTCAAGTCAAAGCCAAAGCCAACCCGCTCTACTGTCTCAAGACCCTACACCAGTGATGGCGAACCTATGACACTCATTTTTTTGGTTGATTTTTCTTTGTTAAATGGCATTTTAATATACAAAATATCAAAAATATAAATCTTTGTTTTACTATGGTTGCAAATATCAAAAAATTTCTATATGTGACACGGCACCAGAGTTAAGTTAGTGTTTTTCAAAATGCTGACACGCCGAGCTCAAAAGGTTTGCCATTACTGGCCTACACACAAGGGCGACCCAGGGGCCACGCCCTCACATGGTGCCTCTGCAGCTGTGTGTGTTCCAATGCCTGCCTGGGAGTGCTGCTGCAGGAAGGAGGGGTCAATGATTGCCCAGAAATAAAGCAGTATCATTAGGAGGAAACACAAGCCAAAGGGGCTCCTGAGAGCAACTTCAAGCTCCTCATTGGATAGGTGAGGAAACTGACAGCCAGAGATCAGTCACAGCCCGAGTCCACCATCCTCTGATGCCCAGTCCAAATCCCTGTACTCTCCACCATCTCAATCAACCACTGTAACACTGGTCAGCTTCATGGTCCCTGAGAGGGCTGGGGTGGGCCTATCTGCTCTCTTGGCTGAGGAAAAGCAGGGATAGTGTGCTGTAGTCAGGGGTGGATCCGTTTGCTTCATGCACTGTCATTAGCCTAGGTTCTACCCACTGGGAAGCAAGCATAAAATCCCCTCAGGGACCCCTCAGTGTTTGACAGAGGCCAGTCCCCAACAGGGAGGCCCAGGTGGCACTCCTGAGGCAGTGGTGGCCCAGCTGGCCCCCTGGCATGCTCAGAAAGGGCTGGTCTTCACTCTGGTTCAGGCTGCCTCAGCCATCCCTGTGAGCACTGCTGAGAGCTCACCTCCCCTTAAAGTCTCCCTGATTACCTACACACTGGTGACTCAGTAGCATCCCATCCCACCTGTCCATCCTCTGGTTAATGGCAACCTGTGCCTTTTTTCATGTCACCTCAGTGTGTCTGCATGCCATCTCGTATGTGTTTGTCCGCCCCCAAACAGCTGAGGACAGGCCTGTTTCTACCATAGACCAGCCAGAGTCTGCACGCATTGAGCAGCACCAGGCCTCCACGTCACCAGCTGTCTGTTCCACACTTGCTGATGGTGCCAGTGGCCTGCAAGAGGGCCAGGCCATGTCCCAGGAAAGCACAATGGAAGGGGAGTGGTAAGCTGGGTGGTCCAGCCGCTGGATGTTCAGTCCAACATAACAGGGAGGGGGTTCTCCAACAGTGATCGAGTCTCTCCTATGTGCCAGACACTGTGCTGGGGACTTTACATATGCTCACCTCACAATCCTTTGAGCTTTATACTTTTAGTTCCCACTTTACAAGGGGGAGGAGGGAGTTGGATCAAAGATGTTAAGCAACTTGTCTAAAGTCATCTGATTAGTAACTAGCAGAGCCAGGCTCTCAAGGGCAGTTGTATCTGATGCTAAGCCCATACTCTGTCTCCACAGCAGGCAAGCTCTTTGCGGACAGGGACTGGATGGTTACCTGTGCCTGTTCCATTTGTTGTTGCAGTTGTGTCCTCGATGCCTAGCACTGTGCCAGGCACACAGGAGACACTGAATCCTGGCTGGATGAAGGAACACCACGCTGCCTGTCCCCAGCAGGACGGGACAAGCCTGCGATGCCAGGTTCCTGGGCTCCACTTCCAGGAATCTTGGACAACTGTGTGTCCCTCCTCTCCACCTACAAAGGTCCCCAATATTAAAGTTCCTCCAAAGGCCTCCTGGAGCATGGATGGGTTTACTAGGCACAAGATGGGATTGGGAGTGGAAGCATAAGCTGAACCTAGGAGACTAGATCCTAACAGGGTGGGGAGTTTAGAAGTGTCCTCAGTGCCCTGTCACCTGGGCCACTCTTTGGCCACTCCCCAACCCTGGGGCCCCCTCAGACCCCCACTGCCTTGACTGAGCGGCACTGAAGTTGGCCACATTCCTATTAAGCAGAGAAACTAACAATTACGCCACCCAGCCCAGCTCCATCGGAACCCTCGCAGCCTGCTCGGGGCCCCAGGGCCAGCTGCTTTTTTCCACATTCCAGCCAAAAATAATACGAGAACGAAGCTGTTTGGTGGAGACTTAATCTAATCTTCATTGCTTCAGTTTTAAAATATCCTGCCTGGTTTAGGGTTTCTTATTACACACGGGGATGTGTTTTTAGTGAGATAGGTCTTAGCAGAAACGTCCTTCGTGTAATTAGAAACCCAGGCAGGCAGGGCCTGCGGTGAGGCTTCCAAGCCAAATAGCAGATCCCCCTGAAGACACGGCGTTTGCAGCGAGTTCACGCAGCAAGTTCTTCTCGAGGGTCTGGGGCTTGGTTCTCCCTTACTCCTGCAGGATCTGGTAGAAGGACTGGGCCTTCCCACTCTCATGGTTTCTCTTAACAAACTGGTGGTTCCTTCTACCCTCAACCGGGCTCTCACCTCCAATCAGAATGGAGACTAAGATGTTGCCCGTGACTGTAGGAGGAGGCTGTGTGGAGAAAAAAAATTATCCTAAGAAGTCCCCACAGGCAGAGAATTAAAGGCAAGCCTTTCACTGGAGCCACGTCTCCAGAATCAAGGCTGGCTTTGAAAAACCAGGCACAGGAGTGCAGAGTGTCCAAGGACATGCACTTTTGTAGAAGGGCCCGCTGTAAACTTCGTGGGCTTTCTGGCCCAGGATCTGCTTTGATCTGCCAGCGTGGAGACTGCTAAGCAAGGGTCAGGCAGCGGCTAGCTCTGGACCAGCGCCCATCCCCCCTAGCCTGACCAGATGTCACACACCAGTTGGTGCTCAGGCCTCCTCTTCCCCGTGACATAGAGAAGGGGCTGGATTTCTGATAGGTCAGATTCTGTGTTCATCTGATGCATGAAAGCCATTCCAGGTAGCACCATGGGGAACAAGCATTCCAGTTCCCCCAATGCAGCAACTTAATTGTCCCTCCTGATGAGGTGCAGGTGGTTTTTGGAATCACAGCAGGGTTTCCAAATTCTAGGATGTAAGGAAAGGCAGGAGGTCAACCCTTTCACGCAAGTCTTGCAACTCCTGAGAGTTATGGGGGAAGGCTGTGGAGCCAAACAGGGAAGGAAAACACACTGAGGATTCTGACTGCTGCTCAGAAGCCTTCCCTCTCATTCCCTTTGTTATTTGAGAGCACCCAGTACGATCCCTGCAGGATTCACTCAGGAGCCTCGGGAGCAGTGTGTGTGATACACTCATTTTACAGATGGAGAAACCAAGATCCAGAAGTTAAATGACCCACTGGAGTCCTGCAGCCAGACAGTAACAGGGGATAAAGCTGCCCGGCCCCCAAATTTCAGCCTAAACACTAGCTCAGCATGCTGACCTGCCAACCTTGATTATCTCCTTCCTCCATTCCCACCAGGTATTAGATCTAATTAAATTAGCAGATCCCCATTGCAACAAGCTGGCCAAGCAGCCTGGCCAGAACCCAGCCAGTGCGGCTCCTCCCTCTAAATTCTGCTTCTCCACAGAATTCAATCTTCAATAAGTCATGAATCTCATGTGAAGCGTTTTATGCAAAGTGTGGTGTGCTGGCTATAATCAAGGCTAACGGTGGCTCACGATGATTCATTTTCTCCCTCTCCATACTCTGATCTGCATTTTGTTTGATCAGACACTCTGGTTCCCATGCCGTCACCTCTAGCAATTGCATCACACGTTTATATATATCTCAGCATCGCAGGCCTTGTGCCACACAGTATAGGAAAAGGAAAACTTAGAACAGCATTTCTCACCTTCCTCAAACTAATTTAGAAAATGTGCTCCACATTAAATAAATCGGGAACAAAAGTCTGAAATTGGAGATAGAATGGGGGAGGGGGGTGCTAAATAAATAGCATGGAAATCTTGCAACATGTTGGAAGCCTATAAATTTTATAGGTTGTTTCTTTAATAAAAACAAATTCAATTGCTAACAACACAGTATTATTAAGCTGCTAACATTTAAAAATCTAATTTGGCCTGCTCTGCTGCTGTTCATGGTGCGTGTTGCATTCACCCAGAATAAGGAAGTCAGGTTGATGGGTTTGGTTTGGTTTCTGAACCAGGCTAATAGAAGCCGCTTTAAAACTCAGCCTTTTTGCTTTCTAGGCATGCCTTGGTCTTTAATGAGTTACAGCCCCACGTTGAAGATGGACATGGCAGAAAGAAATTTAACACACACTCTGGTACACCCATAAACATCAAGGCCAAGGGAGAGGAGGTATGTTTCCAGTTAAGCTAGAACTCCATGAATTCAGGATTCTCCACTCACAAGACAGTAATTCTCCTTATTTCATCACTAACTTACTTCAAATGTGTTTATACAATTTATTGCTACTGAACTTCCAGGCAACTGGTGTAGAGTTAATGAAACCCAGCTTGGAGAAGCTTTGAACAACTAACCACAGTTTAAATGGTTATGACATGCGGTCAAAGCCACAGCCCAGCCCCACTGCAGTTCCTGTGTTAGGACCTAGTCAAAAACCTTGTCATCTCACCTTTTGTGCCAAACAGATTGGAAAAGGGAAAAGTGCTGAAAAAATAGTTTTGCACGTTTCTTCTCAAGGTTTCCAGACTTTCGCCCTGACATTTTAGCGCATCTTACTTACTAAAGGCAAGACAGAGCCCCTCCCCCAGTCCCCAATATTTTAGTTCACGTTTGATTTGACAGCCAGTTGAAATCCTGAAATCCAGTTGGAGTTTAATTGAATTGGGTCAGGTCTATATAAAGCAATGTTGAGAAGGGGTTTATGGGGGAGGGACCAAGCAACATCTGAAGTCAGACTCAGTGAAAGTCCGAAAGGCAGGATAGGAATGTATAGAGGACACTGGACTGGAAAAGAAGGAAACGCATCTTTCTGAATTACTTGGACATTGATTTTTATTCATCCTCATTGTCGCACGGCGTCCTGCCCCAGCTCTGTCCCTGTGGGAACTCCAGGAGTCTCTCTCTTTTTAAACAGGCCCATTTTGGAAGAGTAAAGGGGAGGGACTGGACTCATCATGGCCCCACAATAAAAGCTCCTTTTGAAAGCAGCACTTTCATTAACTTAAAGCAATCTATAGACTTAAAAGCAGAGAGCAGTAAACTCCCAGAAAGGATCATAAAACAGCCAGTCTCGAGTCCGGTACACTTCAGTGCAATTTGCACGAGGCATTTTACTGTGAGCCTTGGCCGGCCCATCGCTCTCCAGTAACCCCCTGCCCCTTATTCTGAGCAGCGTCTCTTTCTCTCTCCGGCCTTTCATGCCTCCGGAGCTCACAAAGGAGAGGCGGAGACCCGGAGTCTCCGTGGGGTCACGGCTCCCTCCTGCACGCAGGCTCTCGGCGGGAGAGAGTGCAAGAATTCCAAGCCCGCAGAACAACAGCGCGGAGCTCCGCTCACAGCGCCCAGGCGGCCGCGGCCACTCGTGGGTCGCGGGTCTCCTGCGCCCCGGAATCGCAATCTGGCAGCCCCAGAGAGGGGGGCGAGGGGACGAGGGGACGGGTACGAGGGCTGGGAGGTTGAGCTCAAGATTGCGAGGAGGACATTTCAAACCTCCCTCCTGTGCACCGCCCTACACACTGCTTCCCTAGTTGGCCAGAGGGGTAGGGTAGTCTCTCTCCCGAGTCGGGACTTCTCTCTCCCGCGAGCTAGGCCAGAGCCTAGGTCCCGGTGCCGCTCGAATGAGAGATCCAGAGTCCAAAACAAGAGACCCCTCCCTTCCCCCAAGGCCCCGGCCTCCAGAAGGCCAGAATGGCAGAATAAGCGGGAGGTCTTGGGGTTAGGCTTCGCGTAATTTATCTTTTTGTGTTTGAACACCATCATTTTCTCAGTTTGGGGGAGGGGTCACCTAAATCTGTCTACAATACGAAGCTTTTGTCTTCCACCAGTTGGACAGCATTTTATATCCGAGAAGTTAACACGCTGGAGAAGTCCGGGGACGAGAGGGTGAGGGTAGGGGACCCCGAACTCCCCCCTTTCCCTGGCATCACATCGCTGCCGCGGCCCCGCGCGTGGGCTTCCGGGCCGGGCCGCGAGAAGCGCAGGCGGCGCCTAGGGGTCCAGAGCCCGCGACTCAAATCAGGGCGCCGGAGTTGAGTCCTCCCTGCCCTCGGCCACAGCCCGGACAACCCGTTGCGAGGCGGCACCTCGCTGTTGGCCCCCGGGGCGGGCCGAGGCCCCTGCGGGCGGGCAACCTGAACCCGCCCGGCCGTGTTCCGCCCGCAGACCCGGAGTGACTCCTGGAGCCCGAGGCGCCGCCACAGTCCTAGGATCCACCTAGAGCCCTGCGTGGTTACCCTGTCGATTCACCCAGAACGTCCCATCGATATGTCCGCTTCCCGGAATCTTTCTCCTAAGACCCGGTCCTGAGCGCCTCGAATCCTCTCTTCCAGATCCTCTTTCCGGGAGAAGCAGCAGAAATTCGGGGATCGCCTGCCATGGGTCGGATCAACTACTTTCATCGCCTACGTTAATGCTTTTCCACCCACGGGAGTGAAGACCAGCGCGCACGACCACCCCCAAATTTCAGTAGCCTCAACCCCGATAAAAATTCGTGATCCTGTGCCTAAATTCAAAAAACAAATAAAATGGAAAAAAAAAACACCCGTTTCTCCGACTCCAGCCTCAGATGTAACTCCAGGCCCCCAACTCCAGCCCCCAGCTCTGGCTGGGGTGTGGATTCCGCCCTTAAGCTACTCAGTGGCCCGTTCACGCTTCTAAAGTGAGCCTGGACCCTACAACCCAAACTCCAGCTTGGCCCGAACCCCTGCCCTAATTCAGGGCTGATGCACCACCACTCCCAGCCCTGCCGCACTCCCACCCCGAGCCCGGGTCTCCCTGCCGCGCAGGCTCCTCTAAGACCCCGAAAGGGAAGCCCGTTCCCTCGTTTCTTCTTCGGGTTCGGGAGCTGGGAAAGCCCGCACACCTAAGCCGAAAGAGACGCAAACTTTGCGCGGCACACTCCCGACCCTGCCCCGTCGCCCTCCGCTTTCCATCCCCTCTTTTACGAACTTACGCCCGGAGGGCTCGATCCAGGACTCTAACTCCCAACCTCGCAGTGGGCCCCACGCCTCAACCACCTCACCAAGGTCTCCCAACAATCCGTCCAGAGCCCGTAACCCTACAGATTATCGCTCCTTGCAGGGCCGCGGTCCCTAAACTGGCCCCAGGGATCCCAGTTTCCAGACTCGTGTTCCGAAGTCCCCCGGATTCGCCTGCAAAGCCCACTCGCCCAGGCCAGACGAGTCAGGCGGTGGCTCTGACTTCAGTCGCCCGGCCCGAGTCCGAGGCTGCTCCCGCTTCAAGCCGCTCAAAGGAGCCCCAGGTTGGTGGCGCCGGCAGCGCCGGCCCGAAGGGCGCCGGGAGCCGGGAGAAAGCGAACCTGGAGCCGGCCTCGCCGGAGGAGCGCCTGGCCCCGACCGGCCCGCCGCACAGGGCTCTGGCCAGCGCGCTCTCCCTGCCCTCGGCCCCCGCGCAGCTCCCCGCCCGCCGCTACGGGGCCTCGGGCCCGGCGGTCCTCCTCCCACGCGGACAATGCTCGCCCGGCCCCTGCCCTCCAAGGCTAGGCAGCGGCCACCGCGGGGCTGCGCGCTGGGCGGCCGGACGCTGGACCGCCTCCTCCCCAGCCTCGCCCGCTCCGCGTTCGCCGGCGCTTCCCCAGCTTCTCTCTGCGCGCTCCCTCCCCGCTCCCTGCTCCCTCCTCCCTGCCGCCTCCCTCTCTCCACCCGCTGCCTCCCTCGCTCGCTCGCTCGCTCGCTCTCCTCCTCGCCCTGTCGCAATGAATAATACTCCGGCTTGGGGACCGGAATAAAACACGCGCGCTCCGAGGCAGCCGCCCGCAGCCGCGCCGCCTGCAGAAGCTGCTCTGACATGGAAATGAATGACAGCTTACCTGATGCCAATCTTCATCAGACTGACACCGGCGTGACAACACAGCCTATACTTCCCAGCACTGCTCGGGACGTCAGCGCTCAGGGACCCGCCCCCGCCCCCCCCCCCACCTCTCCTTTCCCCACTCCCCCTCTCCCCACCCCCACACCCCCACCCGCTCGGCCCGGCGCTTTCCAGGCGGAGCCGCCGCCGGAGTGTCTCCCTCTGCTGGAGGCTTTTCCGAGACGCCCGGCGCGGGCCTGCTCCTGCGGGCAGGCGCAACACAGCGCGGGACAGAAAGCCTCAGGCTGGGGGGCTGCCTCGGACGTGGGAACGCAGAGGACCCCCAGAACCTCGGGAGCACTGCCCCTGCCCCCATGCCAAGCCCTCCTCAGGAGGAGTTCTAAGACATCCTGTACTGAGCGGACAGAGAGGCGGACCCCAAGAAAACTCAGAAATGACAAAACTCAAAACTGGCAAGAAACCCTTACCTCTACCTTCACTCCGCCCACCCACCCCCACCCCCCCTATCCCTGCCAGGCCGGCCTCATTTTTATGACTGCATTTGAATAATGTTCGTTACCCTAGCCCCAGAAAAGGTGTTCAGATGAAACTCCGGCGAGTTATTCCAATTCTTAAGACCTTTTTTTGCTGCGGGCGGGCTTCCCGGGGCGTTTGGTTCCCAGAGGGGGAGACTGTGTGATGGGGCGGGGCAGAGGAAGAGCTAAAAGGGTACAGAGGCTTTATCAGTAAATCACCTCTTTGCAAATACCAAACAAGCCTGTTCGGAGCACCGCTGTTTTCATCCTAAAAAGTCCCAGGTTTGGGGGGTTGGGCTGCCGAGGGAGACCAGCTGGGCTGTTTCAGCCTGGGCCTGCTGGGGTGGCTTCATCTCCTCTGGGGAGGACGTTAATATAAGTGCCTTCCAAGAGGAAAACCAGTGCAAGCATGTGCCTTCTTTCGTTCCAAAAGATTATAGTCCTACTAAGTGTTGGTGCAGGCAACCAGCACCTACAGATGGTGGCTTGCTCGCTTCACAACTCAGCACGTGGCCGGCGGCATAAAGGGACTAGAGGACCCTTTCTGCCTCCTTGAAATGTGCTCTGGGCTCCCTCCCCTTAGAGGAGCCATTCCAGCCACAGTCAGGCAGCCATTGATCCTCTGACCTCAGACCAGGCAGGGGGCCTGGATAAAGCCTAGACAAAGACACCGATGTAAGCAGGGAAGCACAAAGTGAAACCCAAGCTGGCCAGGTTTTCAGTGAAGAATCTGACCCCAGAAGTTGAAGGCTGCCCCTACCCTCTTCCCAGGCCTCTGGGTGACTCCTCATCTGCCCCCATCACCACCAGCAGGGTTGAGCCATTAGCATTTTATGGCTCAGAGGAGGCAACTATGACCTTTTTTGCATCACATCCCAGATACTAAATACTGTTTGTCCAGGTCCTCCCAGTCCCCCCCAAATTTAAACTCCAAAGGTGCTTGTAGAAGAAACTCTTCGCTGAGATTCTCCATTATAGACGAAGTTGGATCCTCTCACCTTCACGTAGAATCTCCAAAGACTTAACTAGGTGGATTTATGTCACCCCAGCCTCTGATCTGTGGTCAGAGACTCTGGCTCCTGACAGCATAATCGCTATTATATATTATACATTGTATAATAATATAATAATAATGAATGCACTTGCCCTTTTTATGTAGTTCAGAAGCAGCCAGATTCTCCAAACCAAAGGCTGGAGGTCAGGCTGCCATAAACTCCCAGAGGCAAGACCTCTTCAGAGGCAAGAGGGGGAGGGGAGATCCATTTGCCCCAGCCTGGGACCCCTGCAGAGAGGGTATTCTCTCTTTCCCAGGGCTCCCAGAGGGTGGCTGTAGCCTGCAGAGTCAGAGGGGAGAATCAGGGCTGAATGTAAATACTTAACCCCATCAGAGAGGTGTCAGGGAGCCATAAATAGTACTGCAGGCAACAGCCGTGCATCACTGATTCCCACTGTTCACACCCCTCATTTTCTGAAATCTGGTTTGGTGTCCAAATCTTTCTTGAATCAGGAGATCCAATGCCATGAGCTGTTAATTTTTGGAGTCTTTAAAACACTGTGATTTCTACTAATACCCTTTTAGTGCTTTAAAATGCACATAGTAATTTCTTAAAGTGTATCTTGTTTTGACTATTTTGTAATTTGCAAAAGCTTAAAAAAATTATCATCTAAAATGCTGTGTGCTCGTGCTAGAGATAAAGAGCAGAAGCTAAGGTGTTCACACTCAGCTCCTGACCGCAAGGAGCTTTCATTCTAACAGAAGAAGACAAAGCACTAATACATAAAACCTTCAATAATAATAATGCAAGAATCCAACAGTTGAAACAAGCTAGCAAATAATCAATGAACAAATGAATTCACAAAATGCCAAACTCCATGAGTTCCATACCTAAATGGCTCTGTCAGTGAGCCTAGAATTCACTTCAAATACCCTATAATCTCTCCCCATCATACTTCTGAGAATAAAGAAGAGGATGGAGAAGGGCCACATGTCACATAAGTCACCAACACATCAACATTAAAACCAAGCAGCAGTTCCTACCATCCTAGCCATCACTCTTAAATGTTGGTACTTCTAAGGCTTAGTTCTGGGCCGCCTTCTCACTTTATCTGCATTTGATTTGTCTTTAGTGTAAGCAGCCCACACCAGCCCAGGTTGTCTCCTCTGAGCTCTAGACATGTACAAACAATGGCCTGGCTAATACTGTCCATGTCACCCCACAAATAAAAATTTAAGACTTGTATTAGTCTGCTCCAGCAGCTGTAACAAAATATCACAGACTAGGTGGCCTAAAAAACAGACATTTATTTTCCCACAGTTCTGGAGCTTGGAAGTCCAAGATCAAGGTGCTAGCAAAATTGATTTCTAGTGAGACCTCTCTTCCTGGCTTACAGATGGCACCTTCTTGCTGTGTCCTCATGTGGCCTTTCTCTTCTGTGAACCAGACACTTTCCTCTGGTGTCTCTTCCTTTTCTTATAAAGGCACCAAGCTATTGAATTAAGGCCCTACCCTTATGACTTTATTTAACTTTATCCCCTGAAGCCCCTATATCTAAATACAGTCACAGTCAAATTCAACATGTGAATTTGCAGGGGACACTATCTAATTAATTACCAGTTCCCTTTTTCTCAACTTAATTATTTTTTATGAATCTTGATAGATTGTGAGTTCCTTGAGGATGAGGGACAATATTTCAGCCCAGGGTCCTTAAAACCTGGCACTGTGCTCAGTCCAGAAAACATATTAAAGAAATACTTATTGGGTTGAACTGAGTGGAACTTATTTCTCCATCATTGTCCAATCCTTGTTGAAGGACTATCACCAGTCAGCAGGAATATTTTGATGATTTCTTAATTGGTCTAATGTCTCCAATATCCTCAATACTTCCTATACACTATCACCAGAATGTTCTTCCTCAAACAAAGGTTGAATTATGCCTTGGTTTCCCCCTCAGAATCCTCAGTGCCTTTCCATTGCCTATAAGATCTAGCCTAAGATGTTTATTGAACCTTATAATAAAAAGGAGGGCCTTGAATGCCACCTTCCTTAGCACAGCATTCAATACCTCCTCCTCACCTGGCCCTGAACTACCTTTCAGGCTAATCTCTATTCCTGCTGATACCTCCCCAGCTCTACCACCCAGAGGCTCCCATGCCTGGCCCTTGGACTTCCTAAATAAGAATCTTTATAGTTCAGGGTTTCTGGTTCCACCCCTAGAGAAAGTGGCTCTGGAGAAGGGCCTGGGATATCAGTATTTTAAAAGCTGTGAAGGGGATGAGAAGATAAGCCACAGACTGGGGGAAAAAATATTTGCAAAATATACAAAGAACTCTTAAAACTTGACAATAAGAAAATGAACAACCCAATTAAAAAATGAGCAGAAATCTGAATAGACACTTCACCAAAGAAGATGGCAAATAGTATATGAAAAGATGCTCCATATCATATTGTCACTATGGAAATGTACATTAAAATGAGATACCATTACATACTTGTTAGAATGAATGAAATCCAAAACCCTGACAAAACCAAATGCTGGTGAAGATGTGGAGCAACAGGAACGCTCATTCACTGTTGGTGGGAATGCAACGTGGTACAGCCACTTTGGTTTCTTATAAAACCAAACAAACTCTAACCCTATGATCTAGCAATTGCGCTCCTTGGTATTTGCCCAAATGAGTTGAAAAGTTGTGTCCCCACAAAAACCTGCACACAGATGCAGCTCTGTTTATAACTGCCAACATTTGGAAGAAACCCAAATATCCTTCAGTGGGTGAACAGATAATTAAACTGTGGTCCATCCAGATAATGAAATATTATCCAGCACTAAAAAGAAATGAGCTACCGAGCCATGGAACACATGGAGGAAACTTATATGCATATTACTAATAAAAGAAGCCAATGGAAAGTCTACATATTGCATGATTCCAAACTATATGACATTATAGAAAAGGCACGACTATGGAGGTGATAGAGGGATCCATGTTGTCAGGGGGTAGAGGGTAGAGGGAGAAATGAATAATCAAAGCACAGAGGATTTTAGGGCAGTGAAAATACTCCACATGATTCTATACTGATAGATCCACACCATTATACATTTGTCCAAACCCACAGAATGTACACTACCAAGAGCGAGCCCTAATGTAAACTATGGACTAATGTGGATGTGTCAATGTAGGTTCACCAATTATAACAAGTATACTGGTATCACTCTGGTGGGGATGTTGACAGTGGAGGAGGCAATATGGGAATCTCCACACTTTCTGCTCAATTTTCTGTGAACCAAAAACTGCTCTAAAAAATAAATTTTATTTATTTTGTCAAAGCCGCTGCAATTGAGGGGTCTGGGCACTTCCATTCTGGCCACCCCCAGAGCTCCATATGCCTGTTACCCCATGTAGTTCAACCCTCCCGCACTTGCTGGTGCCATTCCTTCAGCCTGGACTTCTCAGTCCCCTTTCCCTATCTTCTCCAATTATGTCTGCTGTTAAGACTTAGCTCAAAAATCGGTTCTTTTCAAAACTTCCTTGGCTTCCCCAGCTTTGGCGTCACATGGGTCTGGCTCAAATTTTCACCCTGACACAGAAAGATACCGACACTCTCCAAATCTCAGTTTCTGCCCCTGTGAAATGAGGATATAACAGTTTCCAGCTCATGAGTTTGTGGGGATTAGATCCAATGACGAAGGCACAGATCTCAGCACCATCCCTGGCACAGGGGAGGCTCGCTAATAAATGGAGCCATTGGATTTAGCAGCCCTTACCTCAGGCTTCCACAGCACTTGTCTGCGCCTTTAATATGGCACTTGTTTAATTGGCCTGAGGAGAGGAGACAGTGCTTACTGAGGATGCTGTGACAGGCACTGCAACCCGGAAGCAGAGCGTGGGAGCACAGAATGGAGAAAGGGGTGGGAATGCAACCCTCTACCTCAGGCCACCTTCCTGACCCCAGAACCAGGTGGGGCTGTGGTGCTGGGGAAGCCGGGGACATGTGAAGAAGACTGTTTCTGATTAAATTCGTAAAGGCACACCCCTGGCAGACAGGGTGAGGGACTGCACAGTGTGAAAACACAGACACTGTAAATCCTCCAAAAGCTGGGGCTCCAGGATTCTGCTCTGAGCTGGAGTCAGGTGTCCAGGCCCTTGTCCACCTCTGATTCATTTTTCACCCTGAGAAAGCCTCTCTGCTCCCCTATTCCACTCCCACCCTCTGAAGCATGGTGGATGCAACCTGTCCTCTGGGCACATGACAGTCGATCAATTGGGTCATACAGTATCTCTAACCAGCTTCTCTAATATAGGAGGAATACAGTCCCCAAAACCATTTTAAAAGCCTGTCTTATGGTACTAATGTACATATGGGAAGTTTCTTCAATCACTGTCCCCCCACCATGCCTTACTTCCTTCAACCCAATACACACACACACACACACACATGCACACGCAGATAGGCATGCAACACACACATGCATGTATGCAATACACACATACACACACACACACACACACACACACATGCTCTCAAGATCGCTGCCCTGCCTCCAGATGAGAGGCCTGTGAGCTGCAGAAAATAAAGGAGAAGAACTTTGGTTGAGCCTGCAGTTCTTCCCAGGCCCTGGCAAGGGGTGGCAGCATCACAGCCAGTTGAAAGGGCTGAGAAAGAGGGATACTGAGAGACAGAGTATTTAGACTATAAAATGCTACGATGGTTTCCAAAAAGTGTCACCGTGGGAAATGGCATCCCAAGAGTCTGGCCACGCAATTTAAAGAAAGGAAGATAGAAAGCGGTGCTGTCCAACACAGCAGCCACTAGGCACACGGAGCCACTGAGAACCTGAAACGCAGCTGGGCCAAACTGAGATGTGTTGCAAGTGTAATGTCCACAATGGATTTGGAAGACTTCTTATTTAAAAAAGAATACCAAATTTTTCATTAATAATTATTTTCTATACAGGGGTGGGCAAACATAGGTTTATAGTTTATACTTTTTTGTATGGAAAAAGATATACAGGTTATGATTATTACAATAGCTTCGTTAACTCAAAAGAACATCACAATGCAACTATAAACCTACTTTTTCCTACCCGTCTATTAGATATTGAAATGATAATATTCTGCTTACACTGAATTAGATAAAAATGGGCTATTAAATTTTTTTCACTGTTTCTTTTGCCTTTTAATGCGGCTACTAGAAAATTTAAAATTACTATGCAACTTGCATTCGATTTTTATCAAAACCTCTCTTCTGGGCTCTGTTTTTGCTCTAGTATAAACTCTGTGTGCATGCTGAAACATTTATTGTTTATCCTGTGTCACTGGCGCCCAAGCTCCTCAGCCTGCTCTGCTTGGCGCCTCCGCCACCCATGACCAGCTGAGGGGTGGTACGGAGGCCAGTAGTACACTCAGAGTGCTGGGTTGCTCAATTCTCCTCCTCCACCCTCAGAGTTACATGAGGTTTTGAAACTTCTACTTTCCCCAACACAAAGATCTCTTCTCCCACCTCTACTAGAGCATCCATCCCTGAACCCCTAGTCCTCCATCTCCTTTCAAACCCCTCATCACCATCACAATTGTCACCCCTGCTGTCACTGTGCTCTCCCTTGGCCATATTCACATTCTCTCTCAGCCCTCAGCATCACCATCTCTCACAGAACTGCCCTGAATCCTTCTGCTCCTCCCATGGACCATCGCCTCCCTGTCTGCAGGGATGAGCCCTATCCACATTAGTTGCCTCTGATGCTGCATGAGCCCTCCTGAGCTGAGGATTTTGCATGGCTGATCTCCCAACTTCATTCTGGTGGCTGGGACCTACAGCAGCCAGAGCAGGGCTTGGAGGACCAAGCAACAAAGGACCCTGGGAAAGGAGAAGTGGGTCCTGTCCTATCATGTTTAGGGGATGGGGAGGAAGAGTGACCAAATAAGGGAGCAAGATACCCAACTTGTCCAGCCTGGTTGGCTTAGCAAGGGAGAACAAAACAGAGGGTCAACAACAATAATTGCTAATTGATTATTTGCTATTGATTATTTGCTAAGTGCTCAACATGCATCCCCAGTGAGGCTCAGATAAGGGAGTAACTTGTCGCCAGGTGTAGACTTGGGCACCCTGTCTCCAGAACCCACACTCTAAACCACTTTCCGCACAGCTTCTCTGTAAAGTACAAACGCTCCCTTCCTCCATCCCTCATCCATTCACTAGTTCACCCATTCACACATATACACCAAAAGCCTCTAAAAATGTCCCAGTGTTGGTTCCCATTCAGCATCTAGGCTGGCAGGCACATGCTAGGCCCTTAGGCTCTGAGGATGAATAAATTACAATTCCTGAATCACAGAGATCTTACAGGTTTACAGGGACCAAGAGAGATCTAGAAAAGTCTAACTCGGCCTGCAGATCCCACTCCCATTCTACAGGTAGAGAAGCTGAGGCTGAGAAGGGACAAGGATGAGGTGAGCTTCAAATCTCTTCTGTTTTAATACAGCAAATAGTAGTTGGCCTGGATTCTCTCACCAAAGCAGTCCCACCCTCCCCGGAAGTTCTACGAACACAGAACACAGTGTCGATGCTCTGTGCAGGTTTCTCGACAGACAGACACAGCATGTCTTCTCCTGCCATCGTCCCCACTGGCTGCCATCACAGTGCACAGAGGAATATTCACACTCCGGTGAAAACCTTTCTCTCCAGAAAGTCTACTTAATTCAGGACACCCATCTCCTGCATCCTTCTGAATTGTGCGTTCACGTCTCCGCTGTAGTATGTGAATGCGGCTCTGTGCATGCTCTTCTATTTCAGGTATGAATGCGTTCGCTCCCTGAGCAGCTTTTGAACTTCTTACAGGCAAAGGGCTAAGTCTTACCTTGTCCTTCCCAGTGTCTCAGCATTTGGTAGCAACCTCAGCCTATCTGAATTGCTTAAGTCAATGGTTTGATTTACTGTGCACAGACTTAACTCTGTGTGTGTGTATGTGTGTGTGTGTGTGTGTGTGTGTGTGTGTGTGTGTGTGTGGTGTATGTATCTGGTTAGTATCCTGAATCGATATGTACAGCGGGGTGTTTGTACGTACAATATCTGTGTGAGCATATGCACGTGTGTGTGTGGATGATTCTCCAGCTATTAGAGTTTTGGAAGCTTATAGACACACATCTGTGCAATCCATCAATTTCCAGACGTTATCTCTCATGATCATTTCCTGCCAAATCTTTGAGTTGCAATTAAGAAAGTAGATAATTTGAAACATTTCCCTCTGCATGTTGAGATGGATTATAATCCTAATTTGATAAAGACTGCTAATGACTCATTAGCCACCCCTCACTTCTCCTCAGGTCAGCCAACTTCCCAGGAGCTGGGAGATACCACGCTTGGGCCATCGCATGTTATCGCTTCTGCAGCACGAAAACAGAAAGACACAACAAAGCCACAGCCGTGCAGCAGCCCTTGAATTCCTTTTTCTTCAGCTCCCAGATTTGGGCATTGATTTTCTCTTCCTGGCTTTGAACAAAGCCTCTAATTTCCTGACAGCCAAAATGCTGTCCCCAGGGTCTTAGCTCGCTGCCAGAGTGGCATGCACAAAGTAGCAGCCTTCTCTCTGCACAGGTAGCGGAGAGTCGCAGAGTCGCTGTTCTCAGACATCGGGGCCTGTCCCCAGTAGAATTGGTTTCATCAGAAGTGCGCCCCCCCGCCCCCCCGCAAGGAGTTCTTGGGAGCAGGAACCACTACTCGTTGTGTATAGACGATGACCCCCTTTCTGCTTTGGCCGACCTGGAGTCAGTGAGTACAGAGGGCCATTTAGAGGGAGCTTGCACACCCCTTCCCTCCTGGCACTGTGCCACCTCTCCCAGCCCCGTGCTTAGATGATCAAATGCCTCACAGAAGCTAAAGTCAGGGTTTCCCTTGGGTCACCCACTCTAAGAACCCAGACTCTCAGGAAGTGGATTCCAGTGGACATGTGTGCAGCATGCAGGCACACATGAGCATTCGTCGCAAGTTAAAATGTAGAACACACATGCCCACAAGTAGAGAGGCAGCATGCATACATGTATAAGGAGTTCTCTGAATGACCCCTGACCCTGAGATCTGGGGTATGGAGGAAAGAGAGGCTTAGTCAATCAACAAACATCGATTTTGTCACATGCTTACTATGTGCCAGGTGCTGTGCTGGGTGCTAAGGGGTGATGATGTACAAACAGGATGGATGACCTGGGGAGATCAAACACAGTTGGACCAGTGGTTGCTGCATTCTGATTGGGAGCAGATAAGAGGTATCCTTGGCCACGATCAGCCTTCTGAGCTCTAATTCCCTTTCTGTCCCTGCTCTTCTGTGTCCCTGCTGCCACAGGGGAGACTTGGGGTGAGATAAAAAGCCTCCACTTCCCCACCCCACTGCCGCCTGCGCGTTCGATCAATGTGACAAATGCTCTCTGGGCAGGACCCCCGAGGCTGCCTTCTCTGCCACCCACCCCTCCCTCCTTGCCAATGAGTCCAGGGAGATCTGAGCAGAGGGTGATGGATAGCCCTGTCTTATTGTTCCAGACTCCAGATCCAACAGGGGCCTGGAGAGCTGTATAAATCAGAGCCTGGGCTGGGCTCTCCCCGGCATGATAACTCGGCAAGAGGAATGGAAGGTGAGGGACCATAAAACTGTCTGAGGGCTAAGTCGTTTCATTTCAAGTCAGGGCCAGAGAGAGAAAACCTCTGCTTCTCTGGAGACGGGCTCGTTTGGAAACGAGGCTAGGCTGGTAAGGTCTAGATGTCTAGTGCACAGAGAGGGGGGGACAAAAGAGGCCATTCCCACAGACACTGGACAAGACATCCCCCGTGTCCTTGTGTCCCCATCATCCAAGTCCCCATCATCTCAGGTCCCAAACTTTGATAACATTTCAAAAACTTCACCTCTAGAGAAGATTCTCACATTTTCCCTCCACTGAGATAGGAACAATTAGGGGGCTGGAGGAGGCAATGCTGAGCAGGGCTCTAACCATCCAATCATGATCAGGGAGAGGCAGGAGTCACTCCCACTTTATTTGCTCAGATGTTTATTGAGCAACTACTTGTGCCAGGCACTGTGCATGGTGGTGCGGGCACAGCAACAACAGGATAGAAGCGTTGGCCCTGACCTCAAACAGCTCACGGTCCGGTGGGGAGACAAGGAGTCTGATTCATGAATCGGTGGCATGTAGTTCATTACCCTTACCTCAGCACTCATGACAAATTGCCAGATGTACCCAGGTGGTTGTCACTCTCCCCTCTTTAGACTGGAAGCTCCTTCAAAGGAGAAAGGACCTGGACCAGCCTTTCAGCACTAGTTCTCTGCTCCAGCTCAGCCCTTGCAGCCCTTATCCCTGCCATGCGCTTCCTAGGAGATTTCATTAACCTCTCCTCGCAGATGAGAAGATAGAGGCTCAATGAGGTTAATCCACTTGCCCAAGACCAAAGCTAAGTGTGTGTGTGTGGGGGGGGGGGGGGACTCAACCCATTTCCATGTGTCCCACATCCTGCACAGGTCTCCTGTATCGTGCCTTCAGCACCTGAAGCAGCGCCTGCCCCAGATGCTGTGGATTATATAGCGGGGCGGGTGGGTCAGGGGAGACTGCAGAGAAAGGGCTACTGACCAGTTTTAAAAAATAAGTGAAATCTGCCAAAATGACAAGGGATGGAAGTCGATGTAGATGGAAATGACGTGCAAAATAACCTGGAGGCATGAAATGGCATCGTGTGTACTGGCCACCTACTCAGCAGCTCCCTGCTGCCCGCCCCTCCCATTGCAGTCCTAAGACACGGGAGCTTAGCAGTTGGTTAAGAAGCACATGGATGGTGGAGGAACAAAGCAGGCTCTATGGGGAGTGGAGTGCTTTATTTTGTTGTTCCTGTTGTTATCTTTCCAGGACTAGATTATAAGGTCCAGGTAGGATCCAGCCTGCTTTGCTCACAAATAGAATCCCACACCTAGGGTGACAGAACTGGACCAGGAAACAGGTGCTCTCTACATTTCTGCCCTCCCATGGGGCTGGTGTAATGGGGCCAGTCTGAGAGCCCCTCCTATTCGGAGTCAAGGAAAAGCATTTTCAGGCCAGACAAACACCAAGGTAGGACGGAAGGAAATGCGGCCCAGGGCCACTGAGCAGCTGGTGAAGGGTGGCCATGCCTTCTTGTTCTCCTCTGCTTCCTCCTCCCTAGTGCAGCCACGAAAGCCAGCACATGAGTGGACTTGGACCTGCCCCTAGTTTCCATCTTACACTAAAGGGACAAGAGTCCTCAGGGCGCAGAAGCTTGAGGAACACCAGTATTTAAGGGACAATGAAGAAGAGGAGCTCGCCGAAACCGGTTTGGCTCAGTGGATAGAGCGTTGGCTTGCGGACTGAAAGGTCCCAGGTTCGATTCTGGTCAAGGACATGTACCTGGGTTGCAGGCACATCCCCAGTAGGAGATGTGCAGGAGGCAGCTGATCGATGTTTCTCTTTCATCGATGTTTCTAACTCTCTATCTCTCTCCCTTCCTCTCTGTAAAAACTCAATAAAATACATATAAAAAAAATTAAAAAAAAAAAAAAGAAGAGGAGCTTACAGGGGAAGCTGAGGAACTGTGAGACCCAGAACGTCACCCAGTTGCCCGTCCACCTTCTCACATTAGTGGCTATCACACTGGGAAGGCCTGTGGTTCAGCAGCCCAACCTCTGGATATTACAAAGGTATTAACCAGAGACAAGAATGGGAGAGGGGCCCGGCCAGCATGGCCGGGAGTCACGGTTCGACTCCCAGTCAGGGCACATGCCTGGGTTGCAGCTCGATCCCCAGTGTGGGATGTGCAGAAGGCAGCCGATCAATGATTCTCTCGCATCGTTGATGTTTCCTTTTTTAAATTTTTTTTTAAATTTTATTATTATTATTTTTTTTACAGAGAGAAAGGGAGAGGAATACAGTGGGGCCTTGACTTATGAATGTCCTGACTAACGAGTTTTTTGAGATACCAGCTGTCTCTCCTCCGATTTTTTGCATTGAGCTGACAGAGTAATTTGAGTTAACGAGCTCCTTAACGAGCTCGGTCTCAGAACGAATTAAACTCGTAAGTCAAGGCCCCACTGTAGAGAGTTAGAAACATCCATGAGAGAGAAACATCGATCAGCTGCCTCCTGCACACTCTCTACTGGGGATGTGCCCACAACCAAGGTACATGCCCCTGGCTGGAATCAAACCTGGGACCCTTTAGTCCACAGGCCGATGCTCTATCCACTGACCCAAACCAGTTAGGGCTCATCATTGATGTTTCTATCTCTCTCTCCCTCACCCTTCCTCTCTAAAATTAATACAAATATATTTGGGGGGGGGGGAAGAATGGGAGAGGGGAAAAACAGTGATTACAGAGTTTCACAATTTTTTTTTATTAGAATGAAAAGAGGAGAATGGTAAATGGCTCAACAGAGAGACGTCACAAGCCAAGGGCCTGTGTGAGGGTCGATCCACTCTGCAGAGCCCTGAGGTCAGCCCTTGAAGGCACCCAGCACTGGCTAACCAGGGGCACTGGTGGGAAGTCTGTTTATAGAAGGGGTCCCACCCACGCCACAGAGGCAGTCAGCCACGCCCCTCTATCCTGTAGGAAGCAAGAGATTATTTTCTTTGGAGAAACTGAATAAGAATAATATTGGACTGGCGAACACTAGGAGGGTGGAGGGTGGAGGGTGGAGGGTGGAGCGTGGAGGGTGGAGGGTGGAGGGTGGAGCGTGGAGGGTGGAGGGTGAAGGGAATCAATGAGAGGTCTGCATGCTGACCTGTGGGACCCTTCAGTGCTTTCTCTGGCCTTGCTAGCAACTCCCCCACACTACCAACCAGCAAATTGGAAGATTCTTCTTTAAAGAACTGAACAGCCTCAGAGAGAACTCCAGTTAGTGGTAGCTGAAGCTCCCTCAATAAAAAGATCCACGTTCCACCTGATCACCCCAGTGAAGCCCACAATTCAACAAGCTCTGCCACTTACAAATAAGCTTCCAAAATATGCTGTTAGTGCCTTTCTTAAATATGAATAAACAGTCAAGAATCATCAGATATTTAAAGAAAGCCTCAAACATGAAAAGGGGGCAAATAATCTTTTTCCGAAGGAGATATGAGTGGATAGAAATTTTGCAAGGAAAAAAATTCAAAACGAGCAATAACACTAATTCAAAAAATAAAACGAAAGGTTACATTCATTAAAAAAAGAAGAGAGTACAATGGAAAATGAAAAAATTAAATAAAAGGCCTCTTTTAAATTAAAAATATAATTAATTTTTTTCAAAAACTCATAAAGGTTAGAAGATAAAGCTAAGGAAATTTTCCAATGGGTGAAGCAAAAGGAAAAATAAATAAATAGGAGAGAAAAAAAAAGGACATTAGTCTCCTGATTAGCCCAGTACAAACAATGTAAAAAGATATATACCAATGCCCATCATTATCATTATGACATTTTAAATCTTGAAGGATAAATAGAAGTTTCTAAAATCTTCTAAAGAGAAAGAAAACAGGTAAAAGAAACAAGAATAAGAACAATATGGAACTTCTTCAAAGCCAACATCAAATATTAAAAAATAGCAGAGAAATATCTTCCAAATTCTTAAAGAAAACATTTTTAAATCTAGAATTCTATACCCAAATAAAGTATCAACTACATATTAGAACATATATAATTTAGTATATATTTCCAGATAGTCAATGACCCAAGAAGATTACTTCTCAAAGCACTCATTCTTAAGAAGTTATTGGAGGCTGGGGTTTAGTAAAGTTAGGTGATAGTCCAATAACGAAGATAGGGAATTGAGGAAATAGGGCAGCAGCATAGGTGGTCAGTAAAGGAAATATTCAAAATGATGGTACAGGGAAGCCTCAGGATGACAGCTCTTCAGTATTCCAGTGCCAGGTTAGAGCAGAAAAACAGAAGGCTCTTGGAGGGATAACTGTAGGGGAAAGAAATGGAACAGATGGGCTTGAATGTATGGAGCCCCGCATTGACAAGTATGGAGTAGAGCTGCTGAATCATTTTTTAAGAATTAATTATAAGTATATTTTTATTGATACCAGATCAATAAAAAGGCAACTGTTAACGTCAGGATAAATAAAAGATTGTACTAAAGAGAAGACATGAGCACAGTGCACTATTGACTTGGGAGTTAATAATATTTGCATAGTCATTAGTATATAAACCCAAATATCAATTTAAGAAAAAAGAAAATTTATGTTGGAGATATACAAAAACGGAAAGTGCAGGGTTGGATTTGGGGGAGAATGGTGTGGGAGAACTAAGTTCTCATCTACCATGGTAGAAAGTCAATATATAATTTAAATTAGTAAATCAAGAAATAGTGTAAGCAGAGTATTTAAAAACATGGCAATATACACAAAAGAGAAATGAACTATAAGAGTTTAGGGTGATTGCCTTGGAGAATAGGACTTGGGAGTGTGAGGGGACAAGGCAACTGATGATTTCCAAACTATGTTTATGTATTCTTTGATTAAAATAAAAATTAAACTCTTAAAAAGGGGTCCCTGTGGCTCACACACAGCCCAGCTTAGCTCCTCAGGATATAGGATCAGATGATGATTTGGGACCAAAGCTCTGACCAAAATAAATGATGCATTTCTTTTGTGTCTACACATACCCCTTGGGGATCTGACAGAGTGGCTGGAAGTCAAAAACTTTCAAAGACTGAGAAACCTGATCCTGGACTACACTTGTGGATGTGACGGGCAATTCTCAAACATATCTTGATATGTCGTGTCTGTGCTTGCTGGCCTCCCTGACTAGAATACCTCAATAAACAAACCTCCCCAACATGCTGAACTTCCCTTCAACCTCTAAAACTCTTCTAATGCCCAGCTGCTGTGGCTCAGTGGTTGAGTGTCAACCCTTGACCCATGCACCAAGAGGTCGCCAGTTTGATTCCTGGTCAGGGCACTTGCCCAGTGGTGGGCTCAAATCCCCAGTAGGGGGTGTGCTGGAGGCAGCTGATGATGTTTCTATCTCTCTCTCCCTCTCTCTTCTTCTCTCTCTAAAAATCAATAAAGACATATTTAAAACTCTTCCAAGCTATTGCCTCTTCTAGGAAGATTTTCCTGAGGCCTCTTCCTCAGAGAGTCCTTTTTCCCTCTTTTGGCCTGCTCCTGAATCTTCTGTGTATACATCTAGCAAAGCATCCATCACTCTATTTCAGCTGGAAATAACCCATCTCTCCAACTACCCTGTGACCTTCCTACAGCCATCAGCTTAGGGTAGTAACCTACAGGATAAATAACCAGAGATCTCAGTCACTCACTCACAAGATCTCTCTCTCATTGTGCTACACATCGGTTGGGGCTCTGGTTCACCTCAGTGTCCTCTCTTCGAGTGGGACCCAGCTAGAGGCATACTCCTCTGGACATGCCACTCTCCTGGCAAACAGAAAGAGAAAATGTGGGTGGGGCCACAAAATGTCCCTGAAAGCTTCTGCTCAAATTTTATTGGCCAAAGCAAGTCACATGGGTAAGCCTGATGTCAATGGCACAGATAAGCATAATCATTTTACAGGCAAAAGTAGCAAATCATTGGGCACAATACCACCTACTACAATCTCCTTGGTAGGGTCCACATCTTATTTTTGTAACCAAAACCCAATGCCATACTTACCACCAAGTACGTACTCAGGGCATCTGTGTGACTTAAACTGACTTGTCAAATAATAACTTAGCCTCATATACAAACCTGAGAACAGAGGGAGATCTGAAAAGGGGAAAGAGCCTGATGAAGAGCTAGGAGGGCGCCAGCAACAAGCTCATTGTATGTGGACCAGCACTGGGCTTGAAATCAGGAGACCTGGGTTCTAGTTCAGACTAGGAAAGTCATCACTCCTCTCTGGGCTCATCTTTAACATGGAGATGAACCAGAGGACCTTTAGGGTCCCTTCTAGTTCTAGCCTTTCAGGAGTCTGTAATGGAACCCCCAACCTGGGCTCCTTACTACCTGCTTGCCAATCTCCAACTTCTATTGGCCATGGCATCCAGTTCCACAGCTGGAAAGAAAATGAGCCCCAAGTCACTTCACATGCTCAAATAAATTTCTAAAAACGAAAAATGCACCCATGATGAAAAAAACAACTATACTTCAAAAATAAATAAGTTTGCAACAACAATGTTTAATGGCAAGTGTTTGTTTTCTTTTTTTAAACAAATCATTTTCTGTTTTGAGTGCATTGTTAAAGACAGGGAATGTCCATTATACAAAGGCTACTTTCCATGACGCTGCACAGCACTGGCTACACAGCTGAAGTATCAACACTGAGTTCACATTCACACACAGAAACTGTCACATCGGTTGAAACTGTCTCGCACATCTAAACCTGGGTTTTGCTTCTTTCAAAGCTTTTAGAAAAAAATTAATCCAAAAAGGGTTGAGAAATCCTGTAGCTAATGGGCTGATGTACTATGAGAATTATTTAACAGATGCTGGGTCCTGAGCCCTGTGTGCTCAACAGCAGAAGGCAGACGCTGTGATGACCCGTTTGATTAGAGAAACTGTACCCTACGTTTCCACCCATAAATCATGGATGCCAGCCCAGGAATCCACCACCACCAGGTAATAATAACAACATGCAGATAGCATTTACTGTATGCCAGAACAGTGCCAAGTTTTTTACACAGATTAACTCTCATAGCTATCACAGCAAGCCTAGGCAATAGGTACTGTTATCATCCCCATTTTACTGAGGGGGAACAGGGCACAGCAGGGTTAACTGACCTGTCCAATGTCACACATTGAATGGCAGCTCTGGGCTTTGAACCCAGGCATCTGGCTCCACAGTCTAAGCTAAAGTCACCTCTACATTATACTGCCAGACCTTGCAATAGGCTGCCAAGCAAGTTGGCTTCATTCCTGGATATCGATGTAGCCTGGAACCATAAACATACCATCACCCCATTGCCCTTAAAGATCCTTTTCATCCTGTCCCTGCACCAGCCCAGGAGACTGGGGTTCCCACCCTCTAATTGTGGAAGTGCTGAGGGAAGTGCGTGTGACTGGCCCCCTTCAAGCACCAGAGGGTAATTTTTAGGTGGATGCCATCTCTCCTCGTCCACATCCAAGTTTCTGGACTCCACCCCCTTGCCTGGGTGGGTGTCAAGAAGGGCAACCTCTGGGACAGAGAGGTCCGGGTTCTGGTGGCCACAGCACTGCAGTCACCAGGCTCTTTCCTGTAAGACCGATCAATACGGCCCCATCCCACAGCCCCACCCTTTCCTGCTCCTCAGTCGGTAACTGCTATTGATTACAGCCGAGCTGGGAAGCAAATGCCAAAATATATCAATCAATCACCAAGATGGCAAAGAGACTTTATTAAAACCATTACACCTTCTTCTGTTTTCCTACCCGCCCAGCTTCCTCGGCCCAGTGGCCATTTCTTTTGGAAGGTTTCCAAGAACTTTGCAGACATGATCTGATGGCTGGTGGAATTTCCTCTATTTGGGGAAAATTTAGACCCAGAGACGGAGCAAGAACAAGTCCCACAGTGAGAAGATGGAAACCAGGTGTGAGAGTATGTGCATGTGTCTGTGCAGCACGTACATAAAAATGTGCAAGTATATGTTTGTTTAAAACAAAACCTAGAACTTAGTCACATTTCAGAAATAGTTTGTAATTATGACTGAAATTTTTACGAATCAGTCCTTTCTGGTCGCTTAATGTCCCTCATTAAGTGGTTTAATCATGAAATTTTACTTTATAATTGGGTTCATTTTAATGCTGAACGAGGTAGATTTGCATAAGCAAATGACAGTTAACAAAATCCATTAGCAGAGAAGCAGGAGTCCAAGGACCACAGACCTGGGTTGTGGTCTCAGAGTCAGAGCCTGTGGTGAGGGAGCCCCGCCACCAGACCAGGTTCTGCTGCCCGACCCAGACAGAGGGGGCAGAGGGACAGAGGGGGGCAGAGGGGCAGACAGAGGGGGCAGAGGGACAGACAGAGGGGGGCAGAGGGGCAGACAGAGCGGGACAGAGGGACATTTCAAATGCCTCAGCGGCTCTTGAGGACAAGGAAACCTACCTTGTGGCCAGAAGAGACAAAGTGAGGGAGATTGCTGCTTGTCAATGAAAGACCAAAGACCTTTTCTTTGTAAGGTAATTCAGGCAAGGATTGAAAAAGAGCCACCAGTTTTATGCCGAGATCTGACAACTCTCTCTCCAGGTGAAAAGAGCGCTGGATCGAGAAGAAGAAAACATGGCAAACCTGACATCATTGCTCCTTCTGTCACCAACTAGCAAGGATCCACCTGTCAGGCACCTAAACTAGATCACACTGAATGTTCTATGTTTCTACAGCTCCTGCTAGCATCACAAGTAATTGAAAAACTCATTCATTCCACATTGACTGAGCCTGTGCCGTGAGCAGGCATTGTGGGATTACAGAGGATCCCAGGGAGACAGGCTGAGGTCTGAGCTGAGGGAGGAGAGCGCGGCCCTGATGTGATAGGACTGGAGTCCTTTAGAAGAGGGGGAGACATCAGCGTGCTCTCGCGCCACACAAGCACAGAGAGGCCACGTGAGGACAGAGCCAGAAGGCAATCCTCACCAGAAACCAGCCCTGCTGGCACCTTGATCTTGGACTTGCATCTTCCAGAACTGTGAGAAAGTAAACTGCTTTAAGCCCCTGGTATGAGGTATTTTGTGATGGCAGCCCGAGCAGACTGATACAAGGAGAGGGACACGGTGGTGCTAGGAGCTCAGGCAGGAGCACCTCACCCAACCTAGGGGAAGAGGGGAGGTTTGCAGAGGATCCGCAGGGGAAGCATGGGGAAGAGTGCCCGGGACAGGATACCTGTGTGAAGGCCCAGAGGAAGAGGAGCACGCTCTGTCGGAGGAGCTGGGCACTCCCTGCAGATGGAGCCTGGAGGGTCCGAGGAAGAGCGTTAGCCAGGAGGCTAAGGAGGGACCGGCTGGAGGAGCTTTCGGAGGCCAACTTGCCCCCAAAGATCTCAAAGACCAAGACGCTGCTGTACCTTTTGAAACCTGGACTCACACTATTGGGGTTTCTGGTTCTGCTGGGAAAATACCAACTTGGGTTCTGCACACACCGAGGAGTAGCAGCCTCCTGCCCCCCCCTCAGCCCCTCGCCCCCCCCCCCCCCCGCCAGGGAACTCTTTCTCGGCACATCTGCGTGTTTCCTTGTGGAAATGCTTTGCTTTGTCATTTACACATGTCCTCCTGGCCTTTCAGAGTGTCCTCTTCAGACACTCACCTTCAGCTCTGCAAAACCTCTTTGCTTTTTGCTAATCACTGTAGTGCTTATTGAGCTAGCTAATGGTAACCGTGTGCCAGGCACTGCTTTAAATGCCTTATGTATATGAGCTCTTTTAATTCACAACACCCCTAAGAAACAGATTCTATTAATTCCAGTTTATCGATGAGGAATCTGAACACAACGAGATTAAGCCAGTCGCCCAGGGCCATTCAGTTAAATGGCAAAGTTAGGATTAAATCCAGGGCAGTCTAGCTTGGGTATCTGTACTTTCACTCTGTGCTATGTTGTCCTTGGAAAGAACAAAAGAAAAGGAAAAAAAAGCAAAGATAGAGACATTGGGCTCAGTTAGGTTCCCATGGCTAGTTAAGTTCTGGGGGGGGGGGGTCTTTCTGACCTTAGCAGTGGTTCTCAACCTTCTGGCTCTTTAAATACAGTACCTCATGTTGTGACCCAACCATAAAATTATTTTCGTTGCTACTTCATAACTGTAATGTTGCTATTGTTATGAATCGTAATGTAAATATTTGATATGCAGGATGGTCTTAGGCGACCCCTGTGAAAGGGTCATTCGACTGCCAAAGGGTCGCGACCCACAGGTTGAGAACCGCTGCCTTAGAGTCTATGCTTTTAACCTGTTGAGAGAATAGAGAAGCAGCAGAAAGCTTTGAGATTCATCGAGGAAGTAGACTAGATAGAATGTCATGGAGCAGTTGAAGAATAAGGGAGCCCTAGCCGGTTTGGCTCAATGGATAGAGTGTCAGCCTGCAGACTGAAAGGTCCCATGTTTGATTCCGGTCAAGGGCATGTACCTTGGTTGCGGGCACATCCCCACTAGGAGGTGTGCAGGAGGCAGCTGATTGACATTTCTAACTTTCTATCCCTCTCCCTTCCTCTCTGTAAAAAATCAATAAACTATATTTTTAAAAAAATAAGGGAGAAGGAGACGGAGAGAAATAGGAAGTCAGAAGTGACACCCAGGTCTCTGGATAAACCATACAACCAAACCAGCACCATCCTGTGCCACCTTATTCATTTATTCATTCATTTAACACATCCTTATTCAGAACCTACTCTGTCTCAGGCATTGGGCTCGGAGAAGCAGGAAAAGAGGAGCAAGGAAATACTGAGAATGACCATGACTCTCACCTGCCCTTGCCCTCATCTAAGAAACTCAAGGACTTTACATTCTAGGGGATGGGGTTGATTTATAAACAGATACAGTGAATTATTACAGTATGAATATATGTATGTATGCCATTTGAGTCCATCGTGAAGAATAATGAAATATCTTGGAGAGTGGCTGGGCTTCTTGGGAGCTTCCCTGGGAAGTATGTCATAGATCCCCAAATTCCTGGACACAGAGTGTGGCCCAGCCTTAAAAACAAGGCACAGTTTTACTGGGGTCACAGACCGTGTGGAGCAGATAATCAATAGCCAACAGTGCCGGCAAGAATGCCTGCGCGTCCACCATTTCCTGGGCTTTGTGACTTGTGGGGTGTGGAGGGCAAGGGAGAAGGCAAAGATGAAGGAGAGTCATGAAAGTCATCATGGTCTATGGTTTGTATAACTAGAGGCAGCTCTAAATCTCCACCTCCATCTCCCCCAAGCCCTTCCTAGTTCCCTGCTTCCCTACCCCCAAAGTCTTAGGTTCTCTTCGTCACAGTGTCTTTCCTTTTCCTCTCGCTACTACCTACCCTTCCACGGCCACACCTTCCCAACATTTATTCCAGCTGCATATTCTCTTCTCTGGGGCCCCTAGGGTGCAGCACCCTGCCCTCTGCCGCAAAGGTCCAAGGGCTGCAGTTCAACAATCTGCCAGCAGGGGGCAGGCCTGCGGAGAGTCTCCATCCTGCCCCGAACCTCCCAGCCCCGAACCTCCCAGCCCCCAGCCCAGTCACAACTCCTTAGAGATGCAAATTGAGAAGCAGCCTTCCTAACCGGCGAGGGCTGCTAATTCTCTGACGAGTATGCAGATTTCCATACTGCCTTTGCCTGGCTTTATTTGTTTTACTTTGCAATAAATTTAATACAGACTCCCTGAAGCAGAGAGGCAGATGGACTATAAACTCTGCATTTTGAGCAGCCTTAGTTACTAGGTTAGTGTGGGTTTTGATCCCTGCTTAAATTATATCTATGAAATTTGACATGGATTTGGGTCTGGGGTTGGCGGGCTCCTTGGTGCTCTGGAGCTGCTTCTGGGGAATTTACAAGGCTTGATTTGATTATTGCGACTTTGATTTCTCACAGAGGCTAACAAGGAGGCTGGGAAGCCTGGCTGCAGCACATGATGGGAAAGCAAGAGAATGGGTTGGCTTGCTACCTGCAGCAGGGTAGGCAGTGCCAGCATTGTTTTCCCACGCCCCTAAGTCAGACACACTGGGGACCATGTGCAGAAGCCCGTCCTGACCCGCGGGAGTCATGCAGTAGAAGTGCCCACAAGAAGCTCAGAGTCCAAGAAAAAAATCAGACGCACATATGGGGCAGACATAACTAAAACATCTATAAAGAGACACGAACAAGAACGGAACAAATTAGCATTGTGTAACAATGTAAATGGGGCATGAGGGGATGTGGCAGAAGGGGGAAATTGGAACTCACCCCTCCTATTAACACCTTGCCTTGTGCCCTAGCCTTCTCCCCTTCCCCCGTGCCCTTGCACAGAGCTCTAAAGAGAAGGTGTGATGAACTCGGAGTATGACAAGCTGGATTCTTATCCCAGCTCCACCAGTTACTTCTTTGTTCAAATACTGGATAATGTGTTTAATTTCTCTGAACCTCAGTTTCCCTATCTGCAAAATCAAAATCACATGATTATCCTGAGGACCAAGTGAGATACTGGGGTAAGAATGCTTGTGCACTGTAAAGAACTGGACCATACCAATTATGGGATGGATGGGGGCCCTTCTACGCTGCACAATGGCCACTGATTACAGTAGGAAGGCCTTGGGATGGGGAAAGCTATGGAGACCATTTGAAAGCCTGTCAGTGAGATCCATGGAATGAGTTGGGGCCACACTCCAGGCAAGGTGTAGGATCCAGCTCTCTAACTTGGTCCTTCTGCTCATCTGTATGCAAAACCTGTCTGTGAGCAGAGGAGGACTGGTTGGGGCCCCTGGGAAGGTTCCATAGCAGGCACTGTTCTGCAAACTCTGAGGGCCTGGACCATCCCGGCTGACATGAGCCCCCCAGACTCATCTTTCCCGATGGAAATCCCAGCGCCTGGCACAGCAGGGGACAGCGGGAAAGGAAGGGCCCTTTCTCTGCCCTCCCTTCTCTGCATTTCTGCATCCTTTAGGCAGAGGCTGGAGTAGGAAAGGGAGCTTGAGGGGGCAGTGAAAGGAATGTGTTTGAAGAGCTAAGACAAAAGAAAGCTGAGAGTTGCCAAAGCAAAGGAGCAAAGAGAAGGCAGAGGGCAGATAAGGAGAAAGGAAGGAGCCAACCAAACTGTGACATTTGTTCACTGAACGTTGAGAGACTCCCCAGAGAGGGAGAGAGAGAGAGAGAAGAGCCAAGAGGACAGAGAAAGGAAACAACTGGGCTTCCCACAGCAGAGGGTGGGGGTCGGGGTAGGGAGCAGCCGGGATTAGATGGAAATGGGGGCTTGGTCGTCATGGAGAAAGAAGCTGGAAGCTCTGGCAGCACTTTATCTGTTAGGGGAGAGGGGGGATTACGGAAGCTGGGTGTGTCTATGCACACAACCGGTTTTGAAATAACACTGAATTCAGCCCAAAGCAGGGAGTGGAGGAGAAGGGGGTGAAAACAACTGGTTGAATTCTCTCCAAAACAATAGCCTCCAACCCTCACTTTTCCATCCTACCTGTTCCTCCCAGCCCCAGTAATACTACATCAAAACTGTTCATTGTCAAGATTTTGTTGAATGAAATGTGGTGATCGCGCCCGTGCTTGTGTGAGGAAAAGGAACTCCTAAATCCTGAAGCAGTGAGAGGAAGGGGGGCTGCGTCTGAGGCTGAGGAAGAAGGGGAAGGGGTGAACGCAGAAACAAGGACAGCCACTCAGATACCTGGTCTTCATAGAGCCTCCTGAGGGAGGACAAAGAAATCTGGCAAATACAGGCCACAAGGCCAAGACGATGACCACACAAGCTCTCCAGGATGACGGTGGGCAGCACCTCCTTAGACCCACCACCAGGTCCCTGCCTGACCCTGCACTTCAGAAGAGCCCACACTGGCACTCCTCCAGGTCCACCCCCACTTAGGGGCAAGGAAAGGAGCCTTGCTCCCCTGTCTAGGTCACATTCCAGGTACCAGGCCAGCCAAGGGATGGCTGTTTGGGGGGGAGGGGGAGAGAAATGCATGGAGGGTATGCCCCTGCACAGAGGGTGTGGACAGATCTTGGGACGGGGGCCAAGGGACACAAGGTTCCTTGCCGTGCAGAACAGTCCTACCAACAGGAATCAGGAGGAGGTGCTTGGCCGAGACCTCCACTGGCACTCTTGTCTTGGCTTGCAAATGCCAGCAGCTGCCCTGAGCAGAGGAGAGCCTGGCTTCACAGTTGGAGGTGAGGAGACTAAAAAAAGTAAGAAATCCAAGACTGCTAAAGGTTAGAAGCTCAAAGGGAAAGGGGGCAATAGGAGGGACAATCCAACGCTGGGTGTGTGTGGCAAAGGAGACTGGAGACAGAGCCATAAGTGTATCTCCTGTAATGTCTGGTACAAACTCATACTAAAATCATTCACTGTTGATCTGAAATTCTTATTTGACTGGTTGTCTTATGTTTTATCTGGCACCTCTCCCTGGGGCCCGAGGGGTTGGAGTGGTGGCCATGAGGTTGTGTCATGAGTTGGATGAGGACGGGGGACTTTCAGGGACTCACATGCCAGAAAGCCTTACCCATAGGGGGCTACACCAGTATGTTCCAGCTAGGGATGGAGCCGTGAAAGGCAGGGCCATTTTCAAAGGCCTTGGCCTATATAAAGAATATGCTCAAGTCTCTTATCTCTGCCAGTGACTTTAAGACGGAACCAGAATCTAAGTAGCATACAGTGAGTCCCTCAGGAAGAAAACATCTCTTTTTGGAACCCTAGAGGCTAACTAGATCTAAACTGATAGAATTTCCTCACTGGGAGAATATTTTACCCCAGTTCTTCATAGTGAGAAAGGGACTCTGTCAGCAAAAAAAGAGTATAGCTAACACTTTTCTCAAAGGTTTACACAAGTCTACACTATTTTCTTTCTCCTACTACGAATGATACTCTTTAAAGTTCTTTACAGAATCTACATGTAGAATCTCTGATGCTACATTCCAGGAAGAAAGTAAATAAAGAAATACATAAATCAATAATAATCCTACATTGATTTCCAAGTGTTATGAACACAGAAGTAAAAAATAAAAATAAAAACATCAATGGGCCAAATGAAAAAGAATAAATTCAAAGGAGGATTTTTTTTAATCCAAAAAAGTTTTCCAATGGTACTACAAACAATAGAGAGAATAAAATTAAAACAACAATAATAAAGAAGCACAGCCAGCAGTGTCCTGGTAGATAATTGGATGAGATTCACCAAGGCAGCAACTGGTGCTGAGTGTTTTTCTAATTTTCTCCTGCTGTGTCTTCTCCTCTCAGTGTCAACAAATAGATTAACTACTTGTCAGGGATGAGGCCTTCACAGCACACAGCTGAATTCTTCAGTATTTCTTTTCCTCTTCATACCTCCTCCCCAAAGACGAAAATCTGGCCATTTTTTTTAAAAGACCCAAAATCTAGAAATGATTAACTCTGCCCATGTGGACCCCTTGATTACATCATGCAGAGTGCATTCCACCCCAGTCCACGCTGGAAAGCTGGGTTTGACAAGAATGACTAGTCCCCTTGCCTTCTGAAGAAATGAGCTTTGAAAGTGCAAAAGACAGAGGCAGACCCATTAAGTGATGCCTTTGTGGCAAATGATAGCCAAATGGCACCAGGGAGCTATCAACAAACAACAATTATGCAGAAATTTAAATCTAGCAGAATAGTGGGGCCCATAGCACCAGGCAAACTAGGTTAGAAGAAAACAAAAAACCATGGCTGTCCAACTGGTGTGGCTCAGTGATTGAGCACTGACCCATGAACCAAGAGGTCACCAGTTCAATTCCTGGTCAGGTCACACACCCCTGGGCTCCATGGGCTCCATCCCCAGTAGGGAACATGCAGGAAGCAGCCAATCAGTGATGTTTCTCTCATCAATGTTTCTATCTCTCTCTCTTCCTTCCTCTCTCTAAAAATTGATAAAAACATATATTTTTTAAAAAAACAAAACCTATGGCTGAGCATCAGGGTTCCATGCCCTTCCATGGCAGGGATTTAGTTTAGGGAAAATGATATTATGGTTTAATTGGACTAATACTGTTGATTTTTTAAAAGAAATGTGTTAGTATTTAATTAATTCTTAGTTGTTAAAAAGCTATAAACATTTGGGAAGTCATACCTATTTTTTGTTTGCACCTTTGTTGTGATATAAAAATTTATGTCCATATTAGATGTTAGAGAACAGTTTTCCTCTTGGAAAAAGGAACTGTATGTTAATCTAGTATGAGTAACCATGGTAAAGTAGAGAACTTTGGCCTAGAAAGCCAGACACTCTGGGGCCTGATTCAGGGAATCCCAACAAATTAGTAAGAAAAAAAGAAGAGAAAGCAATAGAAAAATAAGCAAAGTATATAAATAAGTAGTTCATAGAAGGGGAAATCCTAAAGGCTAACAAGTCTTTGAAGGGATGTTTAATTTCACAAATAATATGTAAAACACAAAAGAAAAATAAGATACCACTTTACATCCAATAAATTAGCAAAAATGAAAAATTCTGATAATACCAAGTGCTGGCAAAGATGTGGAGAAACAGGAAAGCTGATTGATGTGGTACAGCTATTTCAGAGAGCATTTGGTAGGCTTATTCAAAGGAAGAATGCATAGAGTACGGCCCAGCTCTGCCCCTCTGGGTACACAGCCCTGCAGAAACTCTCACATGGAAGCACACAATGTCCACCACCTTGCTGACGGCGGTAACAAAGTGCCTGGAAGTCCATCAGCAAGGGAACGGAAGGGTAAATTGTGGTAACTACAAGTGACAAAACTTCTTGCAGTAGCAAGAAGAAATAAAATAGATCCACTTAAAACAACGTAAGTAGGTAGAGCTCCAAAACGGAGTTGGGATGGAGGTAGAGGGAGGATACACTTATAGCACAGCACCATTTATGTAAATTTGTAAAAGACACAAAGCAATCACACGTTTCATATATGCAGATGAATAAACAGGTGGAAAGCGGATTGAAAGAATACACATTGTAATGGGTACAGGGGCGTTCCCCCCCCCCCGCCCATTCCCTTCATCAGGGCCAATGCACCCGCCCCCAGGTGCAGGGATATTAGTGCTGAGGCTCAAGGGTGCATCTCAGAGGAATGCCCTACCTTTGGGGTTGTGCCCCTTCAAGGGGAGTGGTCCGTGGCTGGCGGATGAAAAGATACAAAAGCTTGGTGCCCCTTGCTTCCATTTGGGAAAACCCTAAAGGGTCATGCCAGGTCCAGAGCTTCTGTGGGCTCAGCTGCATCCTCTGTTGCAACCACAGAGGGGAACAGCTTCACCATCAGTCCCATCCTGTGGTCCTCACTCCCTTCCACATGCATCTCGAAAGGGCATCCTGAATAAACCTGCGTGCAGCCCCCCAATCCCGACCTTGTTTCCAGAGAGCTCTCTCAAGGAGCACATTAAATAACCAGGTGAGAGCCTCCGGCGTGGGAAAGGAAACAGACGGGGAAAGTAATTCGGTAAACCAGTGAGCAGTCTCACTGGGCCCGGGATGAAAGCACACAATGAAAAGAGGAGCAAGATCACCTCAGTAATGTCACCCAAAGTCTAAAATGTAAAACCACAAGAAGGAAAACATCTGCCTGTGGGCACTATGCAAGTTGTTCCCTCTCTTGTTCACTTTTTTTCTGGAGTTCATCTTCTGATTGTGGGCCAGTGGTGAGCAAAGAATGCACTCAGAGAAAGCAAGGGAGGTCAGAGGGCAAGGACTTACGTTTCTTTACCTTGGTAACCAGGGGCATCCTCAGGAATCAGGGAGCCGGGACCTCTCTGGTCCACGTCTATCCTTGCTGCAAGGAGCTGTGAGAGGTAGTTACATCCCACCCAGCAGAGGGAGGTGGAAGTAAAGGTGTGTGTGTGTGTGTGTGTGCGTGTGTGTGTGTGTGTGTGTGTGTGAGAGAGAGAGAGAGAGAGAGAGAGAGAGAGAGAGAGAGAGAGAGGTGGTGGGGGGGACAAAAACAGAAAGTGTGTTTCTACCTCAGGCATGGAACAGCCCAAGAATTGACAGAGATATAGACCCTATTCTTCCATTCATTCCAGCACCAGATGGAACAAGAGGTCTTTATGGCACTTGTGGGGTGGGGGGTTGCTTACATCTGGGGGAGCAGCTTTGTCTGCCTCTGAGCCAGATGCCAGATGACTTGGGCATCTTGCTCTGCCTTCTACTCCCCTTCCAGGAGCTTCTCCCCTCCTCAACTCTCCTGCTTGATATTTTTCTGTAACAGAAATTTATTCACTTCCCTGGGCCCTGACCCAGCCCATTTCCTCTCCATACACCCTCCTCCATCTTTTCTTTAAATTGTTTTATAGATTTCAGCGAGAGAAACATCAATCAGTTGCCTCCCACACCCCAACTGGGGATCAAACCTGCAACCTGCATATGTGTCTGGACGGAGAATCAAATGCTCCAACCAACTGAGTCACACCAACCAGGCCTCCCCGCTCCATCTTTAGAATCTTTGGTCCTTTTCAGTGCTACATGGGTCTCTGGGTTAGCTTCACACCCAGACACTGACGCAGATGAGGCTAAGGAGAGAGAAAGCTGATGCAGTAGTGCATGTGCCTTGGGAAGAGGCTGACTCAGTGGCTGCCCAGAGGCTGAAGCGTCCATTCAAAGAAACATAGAGGACCATGTCTGAAGGGCCATAAGTGAATTATAATGTGAACTCACCAACCCACCTCTGCAATAAAATGCATTGAGCTCCTGCCATGTAACATGTAAGTATGTTTGAAAGGCAGGGCTTTTCCAAAATGAGTAAGATGGACTGCTAGGAGCTTGCAGCCTGGTTAAAAGTTAAGACTTGCACACAAATATCTATGATATAAAGTGTAGCATGGTAATGGTAATAAGAAGCTACCCCCAAATGCTATGGGTGTTCAGAGAAGGGAAGCTCAAATTAGAAGGACGAGTCAAAGGTTTCCTGTGCCATACCAATTTTGAGATGGGTTGCAACTGATGGACAGACTTTGTTGTTTATGCTTTTTAAATTAATTTCGAAGTATTTGAAAAATACATTGAATAACATTTTTTTAAAAGATGATCAACAACTCTAGTGCTTTTTAAAAAACTGTATGGAATAAGAAATCAACATTCCCCTTTTGCCCATCCCACTCCATCCCCCAAAACTAACTATTTTAACAGGTTAGTGTGTATCAGCACTAATCTTTGGATGCAAATGACTTTAACAGAAAGAGAAGAATGGTATCACTAGTAAAGAAGAGGATGTGAGAAGAGAAAAGGCTAGTTGTGTGCCTAGAGTGTGTGGCAAAAGTAGATGAGAGATGGCATCGTAAGAGGAAGTTAGAGACATGTCATAGATGGCCCTAAATATAGGAGTTTGGGATTTCAGACATTATTCAATAGGAGATGTCTTAAAAGAAATGGCTGAAGGAACAAGGGATTTTTACTGGAAGAAGAGATCTAAGCGGGCACATGGTAGCAATAATTCAGTTATATAAAGTGCCATCATGTGGAGGAGAGATTAGGCTCTTAATTTGAGGATCCATAGGTCAGAATTTGGGTTAATAACTGTAAGTTTCAGGAGTGGTACTTCAGTTCCATATAGGAAAGACCTTTCTGACAAACAGGCCTATGTAATGATAGAAAGCACGACCTGGTGAGGAGTAGCTCCTCTTCCCTGGAGATGCTCAGTTAGAGGCCCACTGACCAATCACTGCAGGCAGAGGATTGTGCATCAGGCAGGGAGCTAGTCCCAAGAACCTGTCAAGTCTTTTCTAACATTAAGATTCTACAATAAAATTGGAAAGCAGTAAGAGTTTTTAACTGAGGAGTTATACGATTAGAGCTGTGCTTTACGAAGATTAATCTGGCAGAAATGCATAGATTGGTTGAAGTAGAAACAGCCTTAAAACAGATGAGCATGCGGCTGATGGAAGAGCTCAGTCAAAAGCAATTAGGACTCTGGTTAAACATGGTGGGTTAGACAGGCTGTCTATCTGTGCTCCCTCGTGGAGCCGAGCTAAAATGACAATAAAAGAACAGTAAGGACCAGAACCCACACAGACAAAGACTATGGAAGACAACAGCAGACAGGAGATGTCAGCAAATCTGACTTGGGATTGGAAACGCCAGGTGCCTCTGAAGGCCCCAGACCGGGGTCAGGTTGTAATTGGGCAGCTAGGTAACTGCCCAAAATGCCCCCCTCCAAGCCCAGCAGATGACAGTACCTCCCTGGAGAGAGTGAACTGGATGGTGTTCACATGCAGGGACAAGAGTTACCGCTAAAGGTGGAGGTGAGGCGCCATTCTGAAACCAGGAGGGATAGGGAAAGATTACATGCTGAATGGTGAGATCACATGGTTCCCTTCCCTGGCCAGGCTCCCAAAGTGCCAGCAGCCAAGCTTGTACTCACCTCCTCAGGCAGAACACTACAGAATTCCTTTCTTGGGAAACTTACCAGCTTAAGAAAAAAGGCTAACCAATACTTATGTTTGGGATTTCCCCAACTAAATGGCCAGATTCCTGCCCAATCATTCTGCCATAAGACCCACTAGTCACCAAGACCAAGCACATGCACTCATACACACACACACTCATATACAGGGGTGGGCAGAAGTAGGTTTACAGTTGTAATACAAATTACTAATACAATATAATTAATAAATATAATACAAGAATAAACTCTGTGTTTCACATACTCACAACTGTAAACCTATTTTGCCCACCCCTGCATACACAAACACACACAAAGAGAATCTCTATCTTATCTTTAGGATTTCATTTTCAAATACTACTTTAGAGCAAATTTTCAATAATCACTAAAAACTTGAGGTAAATCTTCAGCATGAAAGACCTAGAAGTCAAAATAAAGGAATTTTGAGGAGACAGATACAGAAAGAAAGAAAACTTTGGAAATATAGTAACTAAAAGTTAAGAGAATCAAGAACTAACACGGTATTCAATATTTTAAAAAAGGATGCTATAAAAAAAACCAGAGAACTAGAAAGTGCTTTTTAATATTAAAATATCCCAAAATAAAATGTTAAATAGAAAAGCTAGAAAAGAGTTGAGGAGCTCTCACAGAAAATAGAACAAAAAAAGAAAACAAAATGGAAAAGAGAAGAAATGGGATAAGAATATTTGAGCACCAATCTGGAAGTTTCAAAATCCAACTAGTAGGAATTCCAGAAAGAGAGAAAAGAAAGAGGACATACAGATGGCCAACTGAAATATGAAAAGATGCTCAACGTCACTAATCATCAGAGAAATGCAGATTAACACCACTATGCGATTTCAATTCACACCTGTCAGAATGGCTACCATCAATAAACCAACAAAGAAGTATTGGCAAGGATGTAGAGAAAAGGGAGCCCTCAGCCACTGTTAGTGGGAATGCAGACTGGTGCAGCCACTATGGAAAATAGTATGGCGTTACCTCAAAAAATTAAAACTAGAACTGCCTTAAGACCCAGCAATTCCACTCCTGAGCACTTATCTGAAAAAAAACCAAAACACTGATTTGAAAGAACATATGCACCCCTATGTTCATTGCAGCATTATTATTTTTTAATATATATTTTTATTGATTTCAGAGAGGAAGGGAGAAGAAGAGAAAGCTAGAACATCAATGATGAGAGAGAATCATTGATTGGCAGCCTCCTGCATGCCCCCTACTGGGGATCAAGCCCACAACCCAGGCATGTGCCCTTGACTGCAATCAAACCTGGAGTTCTTCAGTCTGCAGGCTGACGTTCTATCAACTGGCTAGGGCCATTGTAGCATTATTTACAATAGCCAAGATTTGGAAGCAGCCCAAGTGTTCATCAGTAAGATGAATGGATAAATAAGCTGTGGTACATTTACACAATGGAATACTACTGGGCCGTATAAAAAAGAAGGAAATTTTACTTTTTGGGACAGCATGGATAGACCTGGAAAGCATTACGCTAAGTGAAATAAGCCTGAAATTATCTGAAATTTCAGATTACCTGAAAAGTCAGAAAAAGACAAGTAACATATGATTTCACTCATATGTGGAATCTAATGAACAAAATAAGCTAACAAATGAAATAGAAACAGACTCATAGATACAGAGAACAGACTGACAGCTGTCAGAGGGCAGGGGGCTAGGTAGAAAAGGTGAAGGGATTAAGCACACACCAGAAAAACATATAAACAAACAAAACTCATAGATAGACAATGATATGGTGATCACCAGTGGGAAAGGGGGGTGAGGGGAAGTTGAAAAGGGTATAAGGGGGTAAATGGTGATGGAAGATTTGACTTGGAGTGGTGAACACACACAATACAATATACAGATGACGTGTTATAGAATTGTACACTTGAAACCTACATAATTTATTAATCAATGTCACCCCAATAAAATCAATTAAAAAATAAATCCCTTGGGGACTTTCACCAATGAGAATGTTAACCAAGAGCTCAGTGTTAATCGCAAATTTCTTTTCTCTTTTTTTAAAATATATTTTTATTAATTTCAGAGAGAAAGGAAGAGGGAGAGAGAGATAAAAACATCAATGATGAGAGAGAATCACTGATTGGCTGCCTCCTGCATACCACCGATGATCGAGCCTACAACTGGGGTATGTGCCCTGACCATGAACTGAACCGTGTCCTGGTTCATAGGTCAATGCTCAACCACTGAGCAACACCAGCTGGGTCCAACTTCTTTTCTCTTTGAAGTCTTATGAGGTGAGATTTCATTCCTTGCCTTATTGTGATTGGATGGTATTATTACACATCCATAAATTGTTTTCACCCTTTCTCTAAGAATGTATGTGAGATTAGTGTTCTTGTTGGGTATAAGGACAACCATCTATCTGGACATATGTGTGTGGGAGAGACTATATCTGTGTATGGGAAAGGTTATATATTTGAAAGCTTATGTGATTTTTCAGTACGTGACAGGAAAAATGACCCCAATAAAATGTAAATGTTTTCATTTTTTTAAAAATTGGGGTCAGAGTTGATGACAGGTACATATAAAACTAAGCAAATTTTTAGAGCATCAATATTAACTAAAGAAATAAAACACATAAGAAATGTAATTATAGAATATAACATGGCTTACCTACAGACAATATTTCCATAGTCATCATAATACTGTAAGTACTGAATAGCAATTCCACCAAAATTATATACTAACTAAATTAGGAGGCTCAGACATTAAACTATCATCTTCCAGAGGAAGAAATCAATAATGATGTCAAAGTTGGGGTGAGGTTTAATCAAACAGTAGAAGCATAATGCTGTCTAGAAAATACAGACTAAATATTATAAGAGAAATTTAATTTTGAAAAAGTAATGAAGTCCTGAGCTAGAAGAGTGGCTGGTGGGGTTGAAAATAAGAAGATGGATTGATTGGAGTGATGTCACAGAAGCAAGACCTGGGGACCAAGGTTGAGAGCAAGGAACAGTGAAGCAGAAAACAAACAGAAAATGAAAAAAATTATCCCATGGTTTTAAGCCTGCGTTAGAATATGGTCGTGCTTGGAGGGAAAGCAAAGTTTGAGAAAGTGAGCTGCTAGTGAGAAGATAAAGATCACCTTTATGCAGTGGGGTCCCTTTGGCCCCGCCCCCTTTGGCTTCTAAAGCTCAAGTACTGTATTCTGATGGCAGATCTCTGGCAGACAAGCTTAGAAGATCTTAAATGTGTAAGATTGTGTCACCAACAGGGTCTTAAAAATCACTTCAATTAATTCCCCCAACTGTCAACTAATCAAATCAAAACTGAGAAATTACAATCCCCCAGAGGAAACAGTTTCAACCAAGGGACGGTCAACAGTGTTAAGAGCTTTAGAGGAAGTAAAGAATTGAAGAGTTAAAAAAGGCCATTGGATTTGGCATTTAGGTAGTCACTGAGAAGATAAGTGCCCTGGAGTGGAGGGGAAAGCAGGGTTAAAAATGATGTGGGGTGGACAGGTACAGAGTGGAGGGGGGGTCAATGGGGAGAATAAGGCGGATGGGTTCAGAGTACAGGGGACTAATGGAGGAATAGGGAGACATCTGTAATACTTTAAACAATAAAGGTAAATTAAAAATAAGTAAATAAATAAAAATTATGTAGGGCTAAGGCAGTTGAGTCTATCCACAGTGCCTAGCATATAGTAAGCACTCCACAAACTTTAGTTGTTGTTGTTAGTTCTTTTTCAGAGAAACATGAGATTAAATGAAGGGGGGGAAAGGTTAGTAGTTTAGTGAGAATAACTAAGTACTTAAGGTGTTTAAAAAACAGTGGAGACTGTGTTTAGATAAAAGTGAGGTCTCAACGAAGACAAAGACTGAAGGAGCAGAGAGGAATGGCGGCTGACAGAGGTGAGGGCTGGAGCACTGTGGGGGGCTTTCATAAAAGAACTATGCAATGATCAGTTCTGAAAAAGAGGACAATTCTGGGCTAAAGGGGAAGAGAAAGGATGGGGGCCTATCCAGATGAAATTGCGTGGGAAGAAAGGGATATTCAAAATACCTAAATCGTCTACGGCCATACCACCCTGAACGCGCCCGATCTCGTCAAAATACCTAAATCAGATGATCTCTTTCTAAAGAAAATGGGAGGCAACCATCAACTGAACGTGTGTGTCTGAAGGTGAGGTCCTTAGTGTGAGGAAGACAGAAAAGCTTGCTGGGCTGGCACGGCTCAGTGGTTGAGCTTCGACCTATGAACCAGAAGATCACAGTTCGATTCCCGGTTGGGGCACATGACCAGGTTGCAGGCTTGGTCCACAGTGTGGGGTGTGCCAGAGGCAGCTGATCAATGATTCTCTCTCAATAATGATGTTTCTCTCTCTCTCTCCCTCTCCTTCCTCTCTGAAATCAATAAAAATAAAAAATAAATTTAAAAAAGACAGAAAAGCTTTAGAACAGTGGTTCTCCAGCAGGGCGATTTTGCCCACCACTCCGCCTCCAGGAGACCTTTGGCAATGTCTGGAGAAGGGGAAGAAGGTGCTACAGGCCTCTAGTGGCATCTTGTGGAGGTCAGGGATGCTGCTAACCACTCTATAATCCATAGGACAGCTTCCCACAACAAAGAATTATGCTGTCCCAAATGTTCATTGTGACAAGGCTGAGAAACCATGCTTTAGAACAACACTGAGGAAATTTCATTAAAAGAACTCAGCCAAGGATGGGTAGGAGAGTGCTCAGCAGCTGCACAGGCCTACCCAAGCTTAAATAGCAGAAATTTGTAGTAAATCCAATTGGTATGTTTTTTTAAGTTTTATTGTTACATTAAGCAGAGAGGGCTCATACAAATAGAATGTCTCATTTTGAAGGGCTTCACAAACATCTGTCATGAATCATTTACTAAAGGTGTAAATATCTAACATCTATTTCTTTAAACAAATCTGTTAGATAGGTAACTTATCTCTGGTTTTCCAGATGAGGAAACAAAAACAGAGAGGTAACTAACTTGCTCAGTCGCACAGCTAGTTCAGGGCAGAGAAAGAAGTTAAAGCCAGGCAGTTTGACACAAGTGCCTGCATTCTCATCAGATGCCATGCTACCTTTGTAACCTCTATAATTGCTTCCATTGCTCATTTTGACACTCTTCCAATGACCTTCCAATTCTGGAATGGGATGTCCTTGCAATGGCATTTATTTGAACAGTTCTGCACTATACATATCTCCTCCCCTTAATATGCAGAATCCAGTATTGATTTTAACAACCCAAATCTTTGATGCTAAGGGCTAGGATGTTGGTTAAGTTTTCCTTGGACAGAAATCAAATATCTGATATATGATCTCTGAGATAACTACTTTTTAAATTTTAACTTCTTGATTTGAGAGAGAGAGAGAGACTCATTGTTCCCCTTATTTATGCATTCATTGGTTGCTTCGATCAGAGATCAAACCCTCAACCTTGGCATAGTGGGATGACACTCTAACCAACTGAGCTACCCGGCCAGGACCTGAGATAACTACTTTTAATGAGATCAGCAACCTTACCCCTTAGAAATTCTGCAAATGACCAGTCTATTTTATGAACCAACATGTAATGTAGCCATGCCCCTTTTTCTGAGATGACAGAGTGATTTAATGCCTCTGAGCATTATTCATTCTACCTGCGGAGGCCTTTTTGACTAACGATCCCTGATTGTATGCTCTGCTCAGCTAGGTTTGGAATTACTAACCTCCTAGGGTCGTGTTCATCGGGACTTTGCAGAAGCACAGCTAAGGTTCCACCTTGTATGTGCATAATTCAGAAGAACTCAGGGAAACCTAACGGCTGACCTATGATGGATGCTGTTATGAAAAATGCTCAAGAAACAGATGGGAACCAGATACTTTAAAGCATCATTAATCCATCCTCAGAGTCTGTTTGACTTTTGACCCAGTTCTGGCTCATGACAACAAGAGGACTGTAGCAGGTGGAGGTAAGGCTGCTGCAATGGGACATGGAGAAGCAAATAGCTCACCTGAAGGATACTGAGTTGGGAAGCAGGTGGGAGGGGCCAGAGCACCAGGATTCCTGGCAGAGAAAGACTGCACCCCTCCTCTGACCCCATCATTCCTCTTCCCAGCCTATGTCAGCTCTGCCTGGAGGGTCAAGGGGCTCACAGAAGACACCAGGGCTCCCATCTGCCAGCCCCCTCCTTTCTCTCCAGTTCTCCTCATAGCTCCTTTATTTGGCTCTTATGTCCCCTGCTCCCCCAGTGGCCTAATACTATACAACAGGGGTCCTCAAACTTTTTAAACAGGGGGCCAGTTCACTGTCCCTCAGACCGTTGGCGGGCCGGACTATAGTTTAAAAAAAAACAACTATGAACAAATTCCTATGCACACTGCACATATCTTATTTTGAAGTGAAAAAACAAAATGGGAACAAATACAATATTTGTATTTGCATGTGGCCCGCGGGCCATAGTTTGAGGACCCCTGCTATACAACATCCCAGCTGCCCTAGTCAACATTCAATTCGCATCCGTCAAGCCACATGCTTTCCTTGTATACTCTCTCCCAGAAAGTCTCTCTTGGTTACATGCTGACAGATGAGGAAGACAGGACCAGGACAAGAGAATGTTTTTATTTCTGTTTTAATTACTAAGTTCTTTAGGGCAGCGGTCGCCAACCTTTCAGACCTCACGGACCACCAGTGGTCCACAGACCACAAGTTGACAACCGCTGCTCCAAAGGTTTCCTTAAACCAGCGGTCACCAACCTTTCAGACCTCACAGACCACCAGTGGTCCACGGACCACCGGTTGGCGACTGCTGCTTTAGGGTTTCCACCCCTGATCTTGATTTTGGTTCTTGCTTAAGTACTTAATTGATAGAGCATATACTTCAGGTCACTTTCATATTTTCCCAACCATTCATATCTGATGATTCCCACTACTCCTATAGCTAAGATAAAATCATCAAGGCTTAAAGCACTAGGAACTTCAGTTGACCCACACTGTAGAACAAAAACTTGAAACTCTGAGACTACAGCATGACGGGGGGTTACACATCTCATTCAGGGCAAGTGATTCCAGTTCATTTGGTCTCATATCCATCCCTTCCCGTTAGAAAAACCCTGCTTTTATGTAACTTAAATGTATATGCTATTGTGTTGTCCATTCCAGGAGAAATCCAGATTTTCATCATAGTACCTCTCTGGTGAGTCCCTTTGAAAGAGTCACCATCGCAACCTTCTCATGCTGTAGTTAGAGGATCTGGGGTAGAAGTAAAATTCATCTGATCTGACAGATGAGGAAACTGACGTCAAGGAGGACAAGGGGCTTCAGCAGAGTCATGTAACTGAGAGAAAAGCCAAGAGTAGAGCCCAGATGCTCTGATCCCCAGACCCCTGTCCCTCCTACCGCTACACCTAGAGGGCTTGCCCTTTCCTACACCTCCTGCTGATCTGTCAAGTGTCATTTCCTGATGTCTTTTTCTTTCTCTAATCCAGCGGTCACCAACCGGTGGTCCACGGGCCACTGGTGGTCCGTGAGGTCTGAAAGGTTGGCGACTGCTGCTCTAATCTACCCCCTCCAGTATCTGCAGTAGTGAAGTTAGTATTAGGTGGTCTACTTTGTCTTTGATTCTATCTCCCTGTTAAGCGGTCCCTCTCTTAACCAAGAGGCCTGCTTTCCTCAGCATCTCGTGTTGGCTGATTTCTGAAAAGGATATAGTTGTGCATGTCTGAAGCTGCTTGCATCTTGATTTCCTGCCAGGATGCTCAAAACCCGTTTCTACCAGGAGGTGAAAAAAAATGATACAGTAGGCCCCTCTGGGGTGGAAGACAGAGTCCCCAGGGTGCCACTGCACTCTCTCTTTAAATTATTTGGACTTTGAAACAAGTGATCTGTCTAGACCAGGGGTGGGCAAACTTTTTGACTCGAGGGCCACAATGGGTTCTTAAACTGGACCGGAGGGCCGGAACAAAAGCATAGATGGAGTGTTTGTGTGAACTAATATAAATTCAAAGTAAACATCATTACATAAAAGGGGACGGTCTTTTTTTTTTTTTTTTTTAGTTTTATTCATTTCAAATGGGCCGAATCCGGCCCGCAGGCTGTAGTTTGCCCACGGCTGGTCTAGACACTTAGACCAATTGAGTGATGAGAAAGAGAATGCCTGCTGCTCTCTTTCCTTCTATGAGTGCCCTAAGGAAAAGCAAACGATGTTAAGTGTGCATGGAGCCCACCCTTCCAGTGACCCAGAGAAGAGGTGTCATCTGCCAGGTCAGCCTCTCACCTAGCTATGCCACAAGGCCCCTTGGAACCTTCTAATCCAAACAGGACCTTAGAGCAGAGAATGCATGCAGTGGGTGCCCAATAAACATTTGTTGAATAAATGAAAAAGAAGTTTTAAAGCCCAGAATATCTCTTCAGTATGTAGGTTACCCTCCCTCTGAGTAGACAGAGGCTAAAAGAGACAGAAGAGAAATTAAAATGAGTTTGGCACGGAGACAGAGCGGAGCTGTGTATGAACAGGAGATAGAAATCGTGTTCTCTCTGAGCGCCCCAGATTCCCACGTGCAATGACTCAGGAGATAACACTGACAGATGGAAGAGAATGAAACCTTATTTCCGAGACCACCAAAGCAGGGAGTGTTCCATCTCCGTGAGCCAAAGAGCATCTAGGCCTATTTCTGACCTAAAGAATGAGATAAAAGTTCCTCCTCAGGAAACCCACATTTATGCAGATCTGGAGAACTTGCTGTTTCGCAGCGTTAGCTAAACAATGCTAGTTTGATTAGCAAATATTAGAATTGGGAGAAACAAGCATCGATGCAAGTAAAGGAATATTCTGCTGATTTAAAGACAAGTGAATCGCTAAATATTTTTATTAGCAGCAAATTTGCTGCTTGCTGGAACTAATTTCACGCCCTGTAGATATGGTGCTTAAGTTGGAAATGGCGTTAAATTGCTCTCTCCTTGAGGCGGGTAAGGCCTCTCTGGTGGCAACAACCGCTAGACAACACAGACAAGGGAGCTCCTCTAAGACAGGCAGCTTTGAAGCCAATCATAGGGCAGTCCGGAGGAAGTTCCACCCTATATATCCCCTCCTGCTTCCAAAGAAATATTTGTCTAAAAATCCAAGCCCTTTAAAAATAGAGTTGACTAGAAAGGACCGTTTCTCCTAAGGTCCTTGAGTTTCTCCATTCAATCTTTACTCTAAGTTCACATTACTCCATAGTCAGTACATCCAATTTGTCAATCAGTTTTAACATGGTTTCTTGTGTGTTGGTCCTGTCTTTCCAACTACCCCATTCAGCTCCTAGAAAGGAGAAGTGAACAAACAGGTACGACCTGCAGGTCAAGGAGCTAGAAGAGAAGAACTGAGGCAAAGATAGTAGCACAAAGGATGAAACCAGGTTAGAACAAGGCTGAACAGAAAATGCAGAGATCATGGCAGATGGGGGAATGTGAATGCAGGTGAGCAAACCATAGTGGAGGCCAGGCTAGCTCTGAGGGTAGGAACTGCTATGGCTTAGATACCAGAGACAGAGGACACATTAAATAGTAAAGGTCAGAGCACGCTGTGGACGAACAAATAGACCAACAGAATGCAGAACAAATGCATAAAGACAAAAAAGGCAAGAGTCTAAAAGGCCAAAGCAGCAGCCAGGAACTACATAGAAGCTGAAGAAGGTACAAAACACACAAATACACATACACAAATGGATTGAGGTGCTCATCAAACAGATGCTTAATGGTCAGTTAATACTAGAACCACAATGGATTCACTTAGAGTAAGTCTGCCAAGCTGAACTCATTTCCTTGTCAATAGAGTCATGTAAGCTGATATGTCAGACCATACTACTTATTCCCTTGTTTCATTACTTCTGACTTGACTAAACTCTTTACCTACAGGATAAAGCCTTAACTCCTCACCGTGGCACTGGAGATTGAGAGGGCGAGGGCTGCGCCCTCCATCTTACCCCGGATCCTCTATATTTGGGCAGCAGCCATTAGCCATGTGCTCCGCAAGGAGCTTCTTCCCAGAAGCCCAAGCCTCTGCTCTTTAAACTAACCAATGACAATCAAGGGAAGTGCGCGCCATAGACACAACCACATCCTGTGTAACGAGACCCCGACTTGCACCTGGACAATCGGCAGGGCCCACAGTCCTCTCTCCTCCCCTTACTCCAACCCCCCTATAAAACCCCTCTTCCCACAGGGCTAGCTCTCTCTCTGCCGCTTGCCGCTGCGTCGGCGTGTGTGGCTGACGGGGAGCTCAAGCTAGCTTGAATAAAGACTCTCTGCTTTTGCATCGGACTTGGCGCTCCCTGGTGGTCTTTTTGGGATCCTGAAATCTGGGCTTAACACAGACCTTCTGCACCCTGTTTTATTTCATTTCTTGCCATTCATTTCCCTGAACCTGGCACTCCACCCACAAGAGAATATTTGCTGTCCCTGAACCTTCTGAAGACATTCACTACCCTGTGGCTGGCTTGTCACATTTCCTCACTCTGGAATATCTTCCCACCTCCAATCTCCACTCATCTCCAAATCCTCGATGTCTTTCAAGGCCAGTTAAGATGTTCCTTCTTTCGTGAAGCCCTCCTTTCTCCTTTCCACATGAAGAAGTAATCTCCCCTTGCTCTGTATTATTATATACTTTGTTTATACTGTTAATGCACAGTATGATACAATGCATACTATCTATTACCTATTATGTTTTATATTGAAAAAGATATACAACTCTAATACAGATCAGAGGTAACACATATTTAATTATACACATACTGATTTGTAGCTGGTGTATGTAGACCTGTCACCTCCGCTAAATTGAAAGTTCTTTAAGACAAGAATGATATCTTGATTATTTTCATGTCCTCAACGCCTAACACAGAACCTAGAAGATAGGAGGTCAACAATAAACATTTATTGATTTGAATGGGAAGAAATGCCAAGTACAATGTATCTTCAAAGTTACTCGTGAATAATGTAAAATGGGTCATGAGGTGGAACTCAAGCTGTGTGAACACACACCCAGACTGGAAGTAGACCTCCAGGATTACCAAGTTCTGCCCTAGAAAACATTTTTATTAGTGACTTGGATTAAAACATACAACAGATGTTTATCAAGTGTGCAAGGAGAGCCACTCGTGTCATAGAAAAAAGAATCAAGCCTTTAAAAATGAATCTAATAGGTTGAAATCTAGTAGTCTGGAAAACTAACAAGGTCAAGTTTAAAGAATATGAAGTCCTATATTTAAACTTCAAAAACAAACGGTACATACAGAGTATAGTGGAGATTTTGTTTGGCAATAAGCAGTGTGCAGAAGAGTTAGAAGCTTCAGTTCATCAAAAGCTTTAAAAGCAAATAGTGGGATGTGACCAGTAACAAACTAAGGAGACTAGAGTTCCTGATGGTTACAGAGTGTCCAGCTCAAATAAGCAGTAATGGCATCGCTGTACTCCATGTCTTTTGAGCTGATTTGAAGTATTATGAGCAATTCTAGTGCCAGATTCTGAACGATGCTTTAATAAACCACAATGCAGACAGCTGTGACAGCGGTGGTCACGAGCCTAGAAACAATGAAGTAAACAAAGAACGAGTGAACTCTAGGTGCTTCACTTGGGAAGCTGAAAACTAATGGGAGGTTGCACTGGTATCTTCAAATATTTTTAAAGTGGTCTTTCCTGTGTTGCTACAAATGGCAAAGCCAGACACAGTGAGTAGGAATTATGAGGAGGCAGAGTTTGGCTCAATATAAGAAAGATTTTGTAAAATTTACAGTCACCCAACAATGAAGTGGGCAGCTCTGGGAGGTTGTGAACACCCCAGCCCTGAACATAATTTATGCAAAAGCTAGATAACCAGATAAATATGAGAGATTTATGGACTAGAATATTTTTATATATACAAGTTATAAATACCTTCCCTTGTTACATCTTTCAGTGGATCATCAGAATCTGAAAGATACTGTCTCATGTCCTTCTCACATGATGCCAGTCTCATGACACTATCCCAATGCCCCCTGGCTGCTTCTGCTGCCCTTCCCCCTTCTCACGCTCTCAGCCCCAGCCCACAGCACACCAGACACTCTGAACTCCTCGCCTGTCACCGATGCTCGTCTCTCTCACAGCCCGAGAAGCCTGCATGTGCTGTTCCTTGAGCCTGGAATCCCTCTCCTCCTTACTCTCTGGGGCTAATTTCCAGTCACTCATAAAGACCCTATTCAAGTGTCACCTTGGAAACCTTCCCTGACCCCTCTATTTCCTCTCCTGTGCTTAGGAAACCCCCCAGACTTACCTCTCATGTGGCCTTTATCACACAGGGTGTTATCCTTGTTTGTCGCAAACAGTACTGTGTGGACAATTGGAAGAAAGGGGCTGTAGCTCCTGCGTTTCTAGAACACTGCTCAGTGAATGGTAGATATTTAGTGTTTGAAGTGAACTGCCTCAGGCCCTTTTTCCTTAGGTCAAAGCATGATCAAGGGGCCAGGCAGATCTAGTTTACTCAGTGCGCATTCATCTCCAGAAACAGAGGCTTTGGGGAAATGACTCATTCGGGAATGGCCATCCTTCTCAACTGCGGACCACCCACCGGAGCAGCTCCACACTGTGCTTCCTTTCTCTTTAAGGAATCTGGCTTCATTGTTGTCATTCCTCCAGCACCTGTCTGTCCTTCATCACTTCTTCCTTTCTCCTTCTTGTCCCCTACTATGTCCTTTCTGACTCCCCTGTCTCAACCAGGGGAATATGCTGGCAAAGCAATCAAAGAAGCAATTCCATTTATTATCATTTATGTATTAGATTAGCTAACGTCACATCTACTACCCTCAGGGCCTCTGACTTGGTGTAGCAAACTCATTCATTAGCACTTTCTATTCGGGATAGTTTGGATGGTACTCCTAAGATAAGCAAAGCCGGTTCAGAGAGGCAGAAATTCCAGGAACTGAAATCTTCAAGGCTTCTTCCCCTCCCTGTGGACAGTGGGCTTCAGTGATCAAACACGGAATATTTGTGAGCTGTACTCTCAAGCTGGGCCAGCCCCAGGTATCTGTGCACTGCTGAGAGAAGTATATTCCTAGCCCTGATTTAGCTCTGAATCTCTTTCCTGAGGATTTGGTCTTTCAATCCCAGAACCAATGTGGAGTGGAAGGCTCATTTCTCCGCATATGTGGGGTGGCTGAGGGTTCTCTATTCTTTGTAAACAGCATCCTCTCCTGGAGAGTGCCAAGGGTGGTGACATAGTGGACTTTCAGGCAGCACCAATCTCTAAAAAGAACCTTTCAATTTCAGCAGCTGGGAGCTCAAATCAGAGTTGTATCCATCGTTTAAAACCCTTATGTGTGGGTCTGGCCATCTCTTTCCACTCAGGGCTCAATGATCAAGACGACACTACCCAAGCCTCCGCTTGACTCTGCTCTGAAATACCCTGAGAGAACAGACTGAACGTGCTCATTGGTGTGACCCCAGATGAATGAATGGAGGCATTTTTCAGCTGCTTCTTGGACACAGTGAACTTGACATCTTGTAAGGAAGCATGGGGCTCGGGCCTGTCATAGGCTGTAGCGATGCTTCCAGACATCTGCTAATCCAGAAGCCCCATGGTTCTCCTAATACTCTCTCACTCCCCATAAAACATCATGAGTTTCCTCCCCCATCTACCAAATGTTCCTGCAAAGGCTCCAGCTGAGTTTGCCATATATATCCTCCCAGCAGCTGCCTGGTGCCTGCCTCTAGGGCTGCAGTCCTCTCCTGCTCCGCAGAGGAGAGGAAATCGGAACTCGAAGAACCCTTCTCCTGCAAGAGCTTCGTATTGGCCAGCCGCAAACCCAGCGCTGGGCAGGGCCAGTGCTAACAGATTCTCTGCTGTTTGATGCCTCATATCCTCCTTCCAACTGTGGGCGAACAAAGGGATCTAAAGCCCACTGTGTCACCACCCGTGGCACCCTCCAGGGGAAGACGCTGTTTACAAAGAACAGAGAACCCTCACCCACCTCACAGATGCAGAGAAATGAGCCTTCCGCTTCACATACTGGGAAGCAATCACCTAAGCTAGTTAGTGTTACGAGAATCAAGAATCGAGCCCCATTCTGACCTGAGACCGCATTCACTGGTATCTGGCATGCTCCTTCTGGTTTTGCTTTTTGGCAGGCAAGTCAGATAATGTCACTCCTCTGTGCAAAACTCCTCAAGTGGCTTCCATGTCACTCAGAAGAAAGCTACAGCCCTACACGGCTCCTGCAGGCTCCCTCCCCACTCCAGCTGCACTGGCCTCCTTGCGGCTCTTGGAATTCACCTACATCCCTCTCAGGGCCTTCATGCTCACTTGGCCCTCGGCTCTTCACTCTCTCACTTCAGGTCACTGCTAAGATGTCGCCTATTCAGAGAGAGCCTCCTTCCTCAGTTGTATGAAATAATACCTCACCCTGCATGCCACTTCACCCATCGTTATCCAGAACCCCATGTTTCTTCTTCATAGCACTTGAAAGCAGCAGATTTTTTTACCAGCAGGTCATTTATTTGTTGACTTTCTGGCTCCTTCCACTGGAATGTAAGTTCCATGAGAGCAGGGCTGTTTTGTTCATTCTTTATCCTCACTTTCCAGGCACACAGGAATACTCAGTACAAATATTTGTCAAACGGATAAACAAATGATGAATGCATGACCTATTCTCAAGCTTCCATAAATGGTACACGACTACCGGCCCCGAGCAAATAAGGAGGTGGTGCTTGGCAAAAAGTGAAGCCCCCTGTCCTGTTATGCTGCTCAGAAAGAGGGTTAAACGTTGAGCCTAAGATTCACACAAACCAACTATTCCCTCCCCTCCCCATTTACCAGGACTCCAGCGTTTTCAAATGACGATGAGCATGATCAGAATTCCACCCGGCTGTCCGCCAGGCCTTTTCTATTCTTCAGTTTAAAAAACAGATCTTAGAACTCCTTCCCAGCATGAAAGACCTTTCTAGCTATCAAACAGGCCAAATGAACCCAATTTTCTGGTGACTGAGCACCCTAAAACATTTCATTTGGTACTTGCTAATGTTAAGGTAGACCAAGTTCTTCCTTGTTTGGGCAAAACAGCCTTTTCAGAGAATAGACAAAATACCTGACTCCTACTTGTTGAGCCAACTGGTTACATTTTCCCTGAAGGACACTTTGATTTGTAAGAACTGGCAAATAATTTAGAAATCAAAGCATGTTACTTGTCTTGTCCATTTCTGAGCCCCACCAAAGAGAGAATTCATCCTCCTTCTCTAAACCAGGGAGGCAGCGGCTTTCACAAGACACAATGCTGCAATAATGCTGAAGGGAGCTGTCCAGGTTTGCTTTCCATTCTATTGTCTTATTCTGTCTGCTCCCTCGTCTCCCAGAATCCAGGCTTAATAATTTACAGCGGAAAGACATTTAATAAATAAACGGCCAGATTGGAGCTGTCAGCACCGCACAATGGAGCTGTTTGCCTCAGCACCCGCTCTCCCAGCTTGCTTCAGCTAAAACAATCCCGTTTGCTATTTTCATAAAATTAGTTCCTCTGCAGTTTCTATTAATCAGAACGTTCTCTGGTGACAATTATGCTGGGATTTCATCACCATCTGACTTCAACCGCTTTGTGAATCTGATGAATTTTTATCACCTTTATGAGTGGCAGAGAAGGTAAAAAAAAAAAAAAAACCAACTTAGGTGGGCTGATGTGAGTGGGCGAAGAGCTCTACCCGCATGTCAGCTGAGGTCTTACCGTAGAACCCAGATCAGTCTCCCACACCACACCTCTGAGCAGCAGTCTCCCCCAAACACATCTTTTATATATCTATCGTTCCAAATCTTCTTGAGGTCATGGCCTCTTAAATATCTTAGGAAAGCTATGGATACCCTCCCCAGAAAAACCCACATATGGGTATGTACACTAAACTCACCAGTGGGTTTGTGGACACTCCCTCTCCCCTCTCCACACACATGGCCCATCCCTGGACTCCAGAGTGAAATCTGCATCCTATGCCTTTCTAACCATCCTCACTTCCCTTAAGAACCTTAAACCGGAACAGAAAATCAGCCACCTCTGAATTCCTTTGTTGAAGGAGACAGATTTGGTAAACGAGAGAAGGTGAATAAAAGTAAGAAAGTTTTTCATGATGGCCACACACCTTTTGAGAAACGTGAAAAATGGGAAAATAGAAGACAACTCATATTGGCTGAAATCATGAAAGTCCAAGTATCCATCAACTGGTTGCCATGCAGTGTATTCATCTGGATGAGGCATCAGGTCAAAATCAGGACAATGTTTGATGACTCTCTTTGCTTCCAGACCTATCTCACCCCAAGGAAGACACACCATATATGAAAGAAGCCTTGCCGAAACCGGTTTGGCTCAGTGGATAGAGCGTCGGCCTGCGGACTGAAGGGTCCCAGGTTCGATTCCGGTCAAGGGCATGTACCTGGGTTGCGGGCATATCCCCAGTAGGAGATGTGCAGGAGGCAGCTGATCGATGTTTCTCTCTCATCGATGTTTCTAACTCATCATCGAGAGAGAGAGAATATTAACTATCCCACACTCTAATGTTGAACACTTTCCCCAAAAACATTAAGGGCTCAGAACTGGTCCTGACCGGTTGGTCCACACAATGTTATTTTCTATTATCTGTCTCCACTCTGGCTTGGACCAGTTTCCACATTTTTTTTCCCCAAATACTCAGTGCTCATTCTTGTCTCAGCCTCTTGCTCAAACTACTTTCTCTCCCTGGATTCCCTTCATCTCTGTTCCACCTTTCCCATTCCTACCCAAATGCCAGGGCACAGCATTAGTTCCACCTATACCATGAAGAGCCACATTAACTCTGACCAAAACAATATTTCACCCAAATAACACAAGTGAAGAAGTGCTCTGAAAACTACTAAATGCTCTGTAAATATGAAGCCTTATTATTATTTGGAGCCATTAACTATAAGTCTGGCCCATTGTTATATCTTGCTTTAAAGCATCTTCCAGTTGCTTCATTAGCAAACCATGATCTATTAAGGCAGGAGTCACATGGTATTTCTTTTGTAATCCTCACAGTTCCTACCAGTGCTTAGCTACGGTGAACACTCAATTCCAAGCAAATGAATTAATCAAAATAACGGCTTTCTTAACCACAGAGCTCCTCATTGGTCCACGGAAGGTCAAGTTGTTAAACACGTCAGAAATCAGTGGTTGTGCATATGACTGCAAATGAAACTTTGCAAGTAGAATACTCAGAGGGAAGGCAGGGGAGGGTGGGTGGGTGGGTGGGTGGAAAGAGATCAATCAATATTGATGGGCACAGACTATTGTGAAGGCCTGGAGTGGGGGGAGGGGGGGCAGGCAAGAAGAGGTCAATATTGGTGTGGGGGGGGACATACATAATACTTTCAATGATTTTTTTTTTAAAGTAGAATAAATTTGAGACGTACATTCAGTGGCGTTCAACCATCGTCTTCAATCTCACTCATAAAGCTGTGATTCAGCATTGGATGCCCTAAATCAAAAGATGTGGTGTCCCAGGATTGGATCCTTTGCTTCATGATAGTTCAGAACGGTGTGTGCGGTCGAGGGTTCGAATCCTAGAGCTCTCGCCTGTGGTCTTGTTTTGCTTTCTGTTTTCCCTGCCGGGCTCGGCAATGGAGCGTGCATCCTCTGTCCTACTTCCTTCGGTTAGCTAGCCTGGTTGATGGATCTTTGGGTCTAACAGGTTACAGCCTCGCGACAACATCATGGCAAGTTTCATTCAATGCAGTTCGCAGCTGGACTCAGAGCCGCTGGCTGGAAGCGTGCGCCAGCTCCGGGGACGGAGGCCTGGAGGTGTGGCCACGGCAGATTCACTCCACTGGCCTGGCCTCCCCTCCCAGTGCTGTCCCGGGAGGAGAGTGAGCCTCGCCACAGTCTACATCATACGAATAACGGGAGAATACCGCCGCATAAAATAAGGCGAGGGGAGACTACGTGAAACCATGGTGCTATCACAGCGACCGCGCCGTACTCGGCTCTCTCCGGGAGCAGGAAGGACCCTCAATAACTGGGCCTGTCCCCCCTGTTGAGGCCACGTCTGCTTTGCCCACCGGCGCGCCACTGGCTCAGGAACTGAGGTGCCCCTCAGACCCCGAAACAGGCACTAATGTCCAGACGGCTGTACCTATCTCCGCACTTGGACCTGAAGGAAAGGGTTGCCGGGACCCTGCGCACCACAGCAAGCCTGTGAAGTCTCCCCTAGTAACAGCGAGCGGTGGCGGGAAAGAAGTTCTTCCCCGACTTACAACCCGCCCTCAGGCGCGACTGGCCAATGAGCCCGCAGGTTACCTAGGGGATGGTGTGATTGACAGACAATGCGTGGTGGGGCGTGCGCGGAGCCTGGATTGCTTCTTCTACCCAATCGAGCTTAAGGCGGGTCCCAAGAACGGCCTGTCTCCAACCAATCGGAGGGAGTAACGGGGTGCGACGTGCCCGCCCACCACGCTGCCTGGAGCCACGGCGAGCGTAGGCAAATGAGGGGAAGCTGGGCGTTGAAAGAGGGGCGCTGATTAGCGAATCTGGCTGAGCCTGGATGAAAGCCCTTTTGTGATTCGTTAGGAGCAGAAACGCTGAAACCAGTGGGGCGGCCAGGTGTGGGAAGCCGGGGAGGGAGGAGGTGAGGCGTGGGGCCGCCTGCAGCGGAGAGGATGGCGGAGGTGAGAACGGCGGAGGCTGGAGCCTAGGGAGCTGGGCCGAGGAGGCTGGGCCAGAGGAGGCTGGGAGAGGCGGGGCGGGAGGCGGGGCGCTGACCTGGCCGCGAGTGGCAGGACGCTCCAACCTATTGAGCCACACGGGCCACAGCTAGACCGGCTATTTTATTCCATCGCCCATCTACCTGTTTTAAATGCCACAGACATTCAGTAAATGGACTTCCCCTGGAACCCAGGTTGGCTAGGCCATCAGTCCTCGAAGAAGGTTTGAAAAAGCCCCGGACATAAGTGAAAACACTGTTGTTTTTACTATTTTAAATCACCGTTTACTCAATAATGTATCTATTCTAGTGTAGGAAATAATATATTATTCACATTAGAACACACTGAATTGCCGAGGTAAAGTGACTGCATGCTCACTCCTTCCCCGCAATAGCACTCTGCTCCATCCAGCCCTTCCTTTTCACGCTCAGTGAGGAAATGTAGGGCTTGGTTATAAAGTGTTGAGCTTCATTCTTGTAAGAGTTTGGGATATTTATCTCATTCCTTTAAAGCCAGACCATATACTGAACCCAGTATCTCATGAACTTCTAAGATTTTGTGCAGACTGATGGGCAGTATTTCTAACGATCGGCTTCCATTACCATTTGCCCTGTATTCGAGTTGGTCCGAGGCTTACAGGTTTTTGTGTGTAATATCCAAAACAGCAGCAAATTAAACTTAACTAGTATCTTGTTAAGGATAGTACCAAGAGCTCAGTCAACCAAGCAGGAAAGGTGCATCATCTATTTTTTCTTAATTAAAAACTTTTTTTCAATTAGAATTTACATTTCGAAACCGGTTTGGCTCAGTGGCTAGGGCGTCGGCCTGCGGACTGAAAGGTCCTGGGTTCGATTCCGGTCAAGGGCATGTACCTGGGTTGCAGGCACATCCCCAGTAGGAGATGTGCAGGAGGCAGCTGATCGATGTTTCTCTCTCATCGATGTTTCTAGAATTTACATTCAACATTATTGTGTTAATTTCCGGTGTGCAGCATAGTGTTAGGCAGTTATATACGGTACTTTACAAATTGTTCCCCCTGATACTTCCAGTACCCAGTTGTCACCAGACATAGTTATTACAATATTATGGACTATATTCCCTATGCTTTGTAAGTACCAATCTGTACTTCGCAATCCCTTCACGTTTTTCAGCCAGTAACCCAATTCCTCTCCCCTCTGGCAACCATCAGTCTGTTCTTTGTATCGGTGAGTCTGTTTCTATTTTGTGTTTGTTTGTTTTGTTCCTTAGATTCCACATATAAATGAAGTCATATGGTATTTGTCTTTCTCTAACTGACTTATTCACTTAGCATAATACTCTCCAGGTTCATCCATATTGTTGCAAAAGGTTAAGATTTCCTTCCTTTTTATAGCTGAGTAGTGTTCCATTGTACATACGTACCACCACTTTTTTATCCACTCATCTACTGATGGGCACTTGGGCTGTTTCCATAGCTTACCTATAGTAAATAATGCTGCAATGATCATAGGGCTGCATGTATTTTCGAATCAGTGTTTCAGGTTTCTTCCAATATATACCCAGAAGTGGAATCGTTGGGTCATAAGGCAGTTCCATTTTTACTTTTTTGAGAAATCTCCGTACTGTTTTCTTTCCTTTTTTTTTTTTTATTCCTCACAAGTGATATTTTTTTGCACTGATTTTTAGAGAGAGTGAAAGAGAGAGGAAAAGACAGAGAGAAACATCCAAATGAGAAAAACACATCGATTGGTTGCCTCTTGCACGAGCCCTGACCAGGTTCCGGGCTGGGGAGGAACCTGCAACCGAGGTACGTGACCTTGACCGGATTCAAACCCGGGACCCTTTGCTCTGCAGGCCAATGCTCTATCCACTGAGCCAGACTGGCTAGGGCTCATACTGTTTTCCATAGTGTCTGCACCAATCCTCATTCCCACCAACAGTGTACCAGGGTTCCCTTTTCTCCACATCTTTGCTAACACTTGGTGTCCGTTGTTTTAGTGATGATAGCCATTCTTACAGGTGTGAGGCAATATCTCATTGTGGTTTTAATTTGCATTTCTCTGATGATTAGTGATATTGAGCATCTTTTCATATGTCTGCAGGTCACCTGTATATCATCTCTGGAGAATTATCTATTCAGGTCCTTTGCCCATTTTTAATTGGATTATTTGTTTGTTTTTTGGTGTTGAATTGCATGAGTTCTTTATAAATTTTGGATATCAACCCCTTATCAGATGTGTCATTGGCAAATATTTTTTCCCACTCAGTGGGTTGTCTTTTCATTTTGTTGATGTTTTCTTTTGCTGAGCAAAAAAAAAAAAACCCTTGCCCCATTTCTGATGCCTTTGTCCTAGACCTAGACTCCTTTCCATCTCCACAGCTAAGAAAGAGTTCTGGCCCTCCACATCTCTCAACTGGAGAACTGCAATAGTATCCCAACTGGTCACCAATCTCTGTTCTCTGATCTCAATTCATATGCACCCTGCCTCCAGTTACCGCTTTAAAAATTAAAAAATGGTTGAAAATTATCAAAAATAGTATTACACTGGGTAGTATAACAAATACCTATGCCCTACCAGCTAGATAAATAAACATTGACATTTTGGCACATCGACTTAAGTTGTATATTTTAAAGAAATAAAACATCACAGATTTAGTTCAGATCCCTTTTGATCTATTTCCTGGCCCCATTCCCCTTCCTCCCTCCCTTCCCAGAGGCAAACACTCCTTCTGAAATTGTTATGCATTATCCGTGCCCATATTTTTATACTTCTATAGTATATAGTATATCATAAACAATATATATTGCTATTAGGTTTTTTGTACATTTTAAAAATACAAGTGTTATTATACTGTGGGCTTCATTTTGCAGCTTTTGTCACTCAACATTATTTCTGAGCTATATTTCTATCAATACCGATAGATCAAGTTTATTCATTTCGTGTTCAGTGTGAGAATGTAATATTGCATCCATTCTCTTACTGATGGACATTTAGGTTTTTCCAGATGTTTTTGGTGTGATAAACTAACATCCTTGCCCATGTCTCTTTGTGCATGAGTTTTTCCAGAACAGTGGTTCTCCAAAGGGGTGGTACGTCTCCTTGGTCATTTTGGAATGTATGGGGGCCTATTTGAGGATTATGGTGACTTTGGGGGTTGACAGAGCAGGGCCCGAACTGTTCGATATTCTGTGATGCACAGACAGCCCTCGCTGTGAAGAACTGTCCTGCATCCTGTACAACTCCGGAGTGTCCCACAGGATACTCATGTATCATCGGAGCCTAAATCTAACTTTATTTTTTGGACAAACATAATGTATTTTTTGGCAGAGCGGAACATAGTTAAAATTTCCAGGAATGCAACTCTAATGTAAATCAAGGGGAAATTATACTTATTTGTGGTTTGGAACTTTAACAGGAGTTGTTCATCACTCTAGAAAATTCACATAACCGAAGGCAGCGCAGCTCGTGGTATTTGAGCTGCCATCCAACGCACCTGCATCAGCCTGCATTCTGTACTTTTCCGCTCATGGTGATTCTAAGTTTAGGTGCAAGCATCTGACTGCTGTACTTCATTACGTATTCTAGGGTAGTCAGCCCGAACATTTGTATATTTAAACATATGCTGTTTTATAATGAATTGCTTTCCATTTAAAATTGGTTTCTGTGCATGATTTAAAGTAGAGATCTAATTTTATTATTTTCTGATTGGATAATCATCTGTCCCAGCACCACCTATGAAATCCACTGAATCCTAAAGCCAACTCTGTCCTGAACAAAGCTCTCTCATAAATGCCTGGATCTGGCCTGGGTTCTTTATCTTGTTCTGCTGGTCCATGTGTCTTTATGCCACCATCACACTGTTTTAATTACCTTGGTTTTATAATGTGTCTTGTGGCAGTTGGTAACAAGAAAGGCAAGTTTCCATCCTAGTTCTTAAAATTGTTTTTGCTATTCTTGGTCTTTTGCTCTTCCATATGAATTTAGGATCGGTTTTCGAGTTCCACACAAAAAAAGTATTATTTTGAGATTTTTTTTTCTGTGTGTGAGAATGGCATTGAATTGATAGATTAAGGAAAATTAAGATCGATTCAAGTTGAACCATCCCAAATAGGAACATGGGTTATGTCTCTCTTCGGGTCTGTTTTATTTTTCTATTCAGGTCTTTGAAAAAAAAAATCTTTGAATAACATTTTATAAGTTTTGTTATAAAAATCTTGTACATCTTTTGTTGGACTTATTCCTACTTACACATATGTACATATGCATATCGACATCTTTTTATATTGTGAGTTTGGACTTTCTGTGTTTGGCTGAGAGCTTTCATGTACCCCAAGAGTGCGCAGAAGATGGGCAGGCTGCGGGCTGAGAGGACACCTGGTCCCGCCCTGGCCCAGGGCCAGGGTGAGCGCAGGGCTCAGGCTTCCTCTCCCCACAGGTGGCCGGCACTGTGCTCGGCGTGGGCACCGGCGTGTTCGTCTTAGCTCTGGTCTGGGTGCTGGCGCTGCTGCTGTGTGCGGTGTTGTCCAGAGCCTCCGGTGCAACCAGGTAAGGCGCCCTCTCCCCCCGGGAATCCACGGTAAAACAATGAGGAGCAAAATCGCTGGTGCTCATAACACATTTAGAATTCAGAAGATCCTCTCTGTAACTCTTGGCACATTTTCACCTGGTGTCATAAGCACCAAGGGTTGGGGTTGTGCATGTGTGAGTTTCTTCATTGTTCAGCCTGTGGCCGATGCTTGGTCCAGTCCCTAAGCTCTAGGCCTGGGCCCCGGGACCCTGATAACGACCGGCTCTCCATCAGGCACCAGCCTCAGGATAGAGGCCAGGAGCTGACACAACAACACGGTAGCTTTGTGCTCCCTGGCCACTGCCGGGGGTAAAGCAGCGAGTCACATACTTTACTCAGATATTCTGCTCTCAAAACAAACACGGACGGACGTAGGGGTGAGGGAGGGGCCACTTTGGTTTTTTGTGATTATGACCCTGCAGAGGCAAAAAGGAAAACTCGCAATTCCCATCCTTGGAAACTTGGAATGACGGGATGGACAGGAATGCGTCCAACTGGTACTGCCAAGGAAGAAGGGCTTTGGGATGAAACCATTTCTAAATTTACAGGCAGCATGGACAGCCGGTCCCCGGGCTTTGATAATGGGCTGAAACATACAAGACTGGCCCCAGGGAAGAGCCCATCGGGCCCGACTGACAGAGAGGAAACCGTAAGCGGTGCTGTAACGCTTGCCCTTTGACCCCAGGTTCTCCGTGGTTTTGGTATTCCTCGGCGCTCTGCTCATCACGGCCATCCTGTTGCTCTTCCCCCGCGCCAGTGAGACCCCAGCCCCAGAGGTCGAGATGAAGGTAAGACGGTCGCTTTTATTTTTGCCTCCCAAGTTGCAACTCTTGCTCCTCTTGGCCTAGGCCTCACTCCTGCCCTGTGGCGTTCCCTGATGTCCGGTGGGCTGAGCTGTGTTAGGAGATTTGTAAAGTCCAAGCGAGGATGAGGAAAGCTCGGGGGAGGTTTAGCTTCCCCGCCCCTTCACCCAGGAATAGAATCGTGTTCAGAGTCCCCATCAAGATGAATGAGCACTGTCTGGAACCCACCTCCTCCTGTGGGGCAGGGAGAGGAAAAGTGAAGTAAGAATAGGAATAGACCTGCTCCTGGCATCACAGTGTCCCTTCCAGGAGGCCTGGGCTCAGAAACTCGGATCCTGGGCCTACCCTTCTGCCATGCCCTCAAGGTGCCGAGCGGCACGCTTTTCTGCCTCCTTGTGTTTGAATTTTTCCATTTCTGATGTGAAGAATACACCTTTCATAGAGAAGAGTAGTGAGGAAGCCGTTCCAATAGATGAGCTCACCGCTCAGCCTTCCGGGCGTTCCTTTGGTCCTCATTCCTGGAAGCGCACCTGCCCGCACCACCTCTCAGAGTGGATTTCACATCTTTCTCATAGCCCATCCCTGGACACTCTCCTCCTTCTGGTTCATTCCTGGTTGGGGCCCTGGCTTCTTCCTGCACAGCTGCTCTCAGACCCCTGCCATCTTAATGGTATTGACTTCTTATGTCCCATTATTCCTTCTGTCAGCTTCTTTCAACCTCCACTGTAACTTCTTAAGCAGGATGGTGATAATAGCTAACATTTTTTAAGGGATTACTGTGTGCAAGGTCCTGTAATAAGCACATTGTTTGCATGATCTCATTTAAACCTCTGGATGACCCAAAGTAGCAGGAACTAGGTACTGTTGTTATCCCCATTTTATAGATAAGGACACTGAGGCTGTAAGAGGCCCAAGGTCAGACATAAATAGAAGGAGTGAGAGCAACGATTGAAGCCTAGCTCTGTCTTCAAAACTTTCATTGTTGGGGACTCAAGACTATGAGGGGCCATCACAGAGACTTCATAAGTAACTATTTCGACACTTTACAACAGGACACAAAATTATAGCATTCTGAACCAAAATCGGCACATATTTCCAACTCTTCCTGGGGCTAATCATGGCAAAAGCGGGGAGAATTGTTCTGAAAACTCCCAGGAAATAATACCACACAATTTAAGGAATTCTTTCCATCCGTGCTAGGTTCTTTGGTCAGCGTTTCAAACCACTCTGCTGGTGTGAGTACCGTGTGTGAGCTGGGGTCGCTCCCACCTCGGCTCCCCTGACTTACAGGGGGAGCGCGACGAAGGCTGCTGATTTCTGGGCGGCTGCAGATACCGATGTTGGGAGAAGGGCACAGAGCAAACACTGTTCACAGTCAGTCCCTCTTGTCCTGTCATGTGACCTGCAGACCCGGGAGAGGAGCGCGGGGTTTGAGCAGAAGATGTTCGTCAGCCTGGCCAGCGGACTGGAGTTCTCATTTTCGGGCTCTGAGAACCGGTCCGGCAGCAGCCTGGCTCAATACCTATCAATAATACATGGCCTGGGCCTTCTCCACCCAAGGCCTGCTAATTGGCTAATTAAAAAGTGAAACGTGTCGAACGAGCAAACATGTAGCCCGCGGGAGACTTGTTCATACTGGAGCCAAGGTCAAAATTGTGTTAAAGCTGTTTGATCAGACTGACCTTTGTTCTGCGTTGGCTGTGGGGGTGTCTCCGGAGCAGCCCTTGCTTCGTGGTGTCTTTGGGTCTCAGCGATGGCAGCAGTATTTGGACTTGACAGGTGCTTGGTGGGTGGCCCCTGTACTGTCACTGTCCGGCGGCTGCTGTAACAAATGACCACAAACTCAGTGGCTTTCAACACAAATGTGTTATCTTAAAAGTAAGCCAGAAGTTCAAAATCGGTCTCACTGGGGTTGGAAGGGCTGAATCCCTCTCTGGAGGTTCTCGGAAAGACTGTTCTTTTGGCCCTTTCCGGCTTCGGGCGGTCACCCTTGGCCGGGGGTCTTTCGCTCCCTCTTCAGAGTCAGGAAGGTAACACCTCTCCGACTTGGCCTCCCTCCTGTACTTTTGAGGACCCTGTGATTACACTGGGCCCGCCTGTCAGCCAGGCTAACCTGTCTATTTTAAGGTGAGCTAATTAGCAGGCTTAGTTCCACTTACAACCTTAATTCTGCTTTGCCATGTAATCTCTAACACATCCCCAATTTCTGAAAATTAAGCTGTGGACATTCTTGCAGTGTTGTTCTGTGTACCCCAGTCACCTTTTAAATATTTGGGATTCTCTATGAGGCACTGGCTTCTCAAAGCTTCTGGAATCTGTGAAGTCACCCAGTCTCTGGTTTGTGTAGCTGTTCCATTAGGTCTGTAGATGAAATTTCTTTTTTCCTGCCCAAACTTAAGCACCACCATTTGGATCTGGAGAGAGTAGAGCGCTGGCAGCGGACAGGAGACCAGTGGGTAGCGCCAACACTAATTATAGGTTTTTGTCAGCGAAGACTAACAGCTTTGGGGCCTCAAGTCTGACTGGTTGCCAAGCAGCCAACTGTATGATTGGGGCCCATGATCTTCCTGTCCTCTTAGTGCTTTAGTATCTCAGGTAAATGGCCATTCTCCCTAACCCTGGGAATGCTGGGTATGAATGTTAGGGTTCAGAACTCTTCAGATGAAAGTTTTAAAGAGCCACCTTTTCACTTTGAAAATGAACCCTCCACAATTGGCAATGGGTTATTTTTGGGGTTAGGATTTGGGGTACATGGGATTTATTATGCTGTCACATTTTTATGCGTGTTTAAAATTCTCTCTAATAAAAAGTTAACAAAAATGAGCCTTTCTAAGACCAAGCAAACTTCTCACAAATGCTTTCGGATACCATAACATATGATTCTAGAACATAAAGAACTTGTCCGGGGTCTTCACCGTGTTTACAGATCTCCCAAATGGAGCCATTTGTTTCGTGTACTTCATTCATTCTTTATCTTGCACTTCCGGCTCAGGGCGTTAAGAAAATGTTCTTTCTTGACCAATTACAGAGGAGACCCAGGGCAGGATGTTACTGGAAGTCACAAATACGAACAGACTCTGGGCCCATTCACCAACGATTTCAGACGAGCACAGCTGGGTGCTGACGTGACAGTAACTTCCTTTGTGATGTTTCTTTCTCCAGATCGTGGATGCCTTCTTCATTGGTCGCTACGTCCTGCTGGCTTGCCTCACTGCTGTCTTCCTGGGAGCTCTCTTCTTGGTTCTAACTCATCACATCCTGGAGCCAATCTATGCCAAACCCCTGAGGTCCTACTGAGTGCTGCTCACGAAAATTAAGACCCCGTCCTCTCCCTCACTTGGATGAGCAAAAGGGCACTGGTTGGAGCCTTGTTTTGGTAGCCTTCGTGCCTTAAGATCAGGGAAATCCATTCATGGCTAAGACAGATCCCTTGGGTCCTGGCTTCCAGACGCGGGGCTGCTGGTTGAGCATCGACCTACGAGCCGGAAGGTCACGGTTTGATTCCCGGTGTGCGCGAGGTGGCCAATCAGTGATTCTCTCTCATTAATGTTTCTATCTCTCCCTCTCCCTCCCTCTCTGAAATCAATAAAAATATATTTTTTTAAAAAATTGTCTCTTTGGAGGTAGATTCTGACCAGCTTGAGCGGGATGTTGCACTCTTCCTAACACCTGTACCCAGGTTTCCCATCTGTTCTGTAAGGGAAATAGTAACTGATCCGCTTAGAGGAGATTTTCAACCAGTAGGGCAGTAAGGGGATTTCAGGAAAAGGCGCGCTTGGCTCCTGCTGTCCAGTAAGTGAGAAAATTTGGTCCTTTTGATAACGCACACAGTCCTTAGACGTAAGCTTGGGGTCATGTGGGAAGGAAAGGCACCCAGCGTTCAAAAGGTGACTTTACTGTGATGAGCTGGAAAACTCCCCAGGTGTTGTTATTGGCCACTCTGTGTGTGTCCGGCCACAGAACTCCCCGGCAATGGTGTCGCTTCCCTCCGCTCTAAGAGAGCCCACATACCAACCCAGGACTGGCTCTCGCTGCAAACTCACCACAGCTCCCCGCATCTAGTATTTGTGCATTTCGGGTTTACGTGGGGGATTAGTGAAAGGTGTGGAAGTGTTGAGTGTTTGTCTTGCTACTGTGTATCTCTGGATTCTCTTTCTTCCAGGACTTGGTGTGCCTTATTTAATCACCAGTGAGTCCGTTTGGGGTTATTGTCATTTGTTTCATCTTGGTAGCCCTTTCTCCGAAGCTGGTAAGGAATGTGTTCCCAGGATCAGATATAACTTCATACCTGTCTCAGATCCTAGGCCAAGTGGAATGTGTCACCAAATAGAGGGACCCTGGCTGGCTCCACTTTGAGTCTCATCCTGACTCCCTAGAGCCATTTGAAGAAGAATCTCCCGGCTTAAAGTTAAGAAGCAGAAAACAAATTGGAAAGAGAATGTTGACTGGGTACGTGCTATACGCCAGCAGTACACTAGTTCCTTTGAAATGGAATTTGCTTAATTTTTACAACGATCTATTATCACCCCCAATGTAAAGTAGCAAAAATAAAGGCGTAAAGAGATGAAGTAACGTGCCCAACTTCTCATAGTGCCCAGGGTGCACGCAGGTGTGCCCTCCCCCACCCCCACCCCCCACCCCCCACCCCCCTCCAGGCCCATCTGGGGCTGAGAACAGCTGAGCTCTGTGGGCTGGGACCGAGAGGAGGCTGTCAGGCCCACTCCTCTGCCTTCCCTCCTGCATCCTGCTGTCGCCCAGCCCTGCCACCCAGCGGGCGCTCAGCTCCAAACGAAGAGTGGAGAGAACTGGTGACTTCGGGGGTCATGGGCTGGTGAGGACCAGGCGCAGTATCCCTGCCCTTGAACTGTCTCTATCGTATTCAGTTTGGAAAAACTTTGCAGATATAGTTTGGCCACTGAATGTTTCAAAGGAAATCGTTTCCTTCTGGCCTAGAGTCCTTAGGTAAGATAAATATCTCTCCCCCCCGCCCCAGTACCCCCCACACACCCCAGCAGATTGAAGGGAAAAGGAGGGTGTGGATGTGAAATGTTGAGGGGAGTGGGGCCGGGTGGCTCCTGTGGACATTCCACCGAAGCCCGCAGTTTCTGGCGAGTCCGTGCAGAGTTGCTGAGCCAGCCCCGTGACTCCCAACAGCACAGGCTGCCACTTGGCACCTTCTCCCGAGAGACTTGCTGAGAACGCAAGTCTGGGAAAACGCGTAGGTTTCCGTCTTTCTTATTCCCCAGCAAAGTTGTCCAACCTTTAGATCAATGGGTAATGGTTACGACGTTTCGGGTGGCTGCTTCTGTGGAGAAAAATGTGTGAAGGTTGGAAATTGACTTCCTTCCCATCCAGTTGTTGCTATTTTCACAGATGTAAATGGCAGGCTGTGTGTGAAGGGCAAAAATCATACTTGGAACCAAGTATTTTTTTTTTTTTTTAGCTCAACCTGCCTTCTATAGATCCTGTCCGTAGCTACCGGCCGCAGTGAAATGAATGACAGATTACTCTCCACCTTCATACGCAAAGCAGTCGTATTCAACCACCTCCCAGAACTGCACAGGGTTGGGATAAGAAGTAAAAGGCTGGGAGGGCGCAGAATGAATTTCATGGGGAGTTCTACATGGGCACCCCGACCGCCAGTGTCTGATATGGCACCGCTTATGCATATGGCCTCCCTGGAGGTCGTCCCTTAGATAAAGCAGGGGTTATCTTAATGTCCCTGGTCACCATGTTTTGATGAATGGCCATGGAGCAGGTGTTGCTATACCACTCCCTACCCAGTCGGATCCCGTGGCAAAGAGACTGCGGTGATCCCTACTGTTTGTAAGGTGGAGGAGGAGAGCAAATCAGGGCCTCTGTGTAAGAGAACAGGCTATATTTCATAGCCTTTTAAAATTGTGTCCGGACAGAAGCTAAGTTAGCGGGGCACCTCCTTTCCCCCCCACCGTGCAGGCACGTGTCCTCTCCACTAGGCGGCGCTGTGTGTTGTGTTTTAGAAATCTCAAGCCAGTAAAAAGCCCTAGGTAATTTCTTGACAAGTTCCTTACATTTCTCATAAAAATGAGAGTAAAGCTAACATTCTCTACTGATGCACGATATCAGATATTTAATTTAAAAAGTCATCAAAATCATTGTACCGATGTTCAGTCACTAGGGTCTGCATAGCTACCCACGCCTGCTGCACACACGCCCATTGCCCTGCATGCAACACTTTGCATCGCTGTTGGGTATATAGCGTCGGTCCTGGTAGAGTGAGCCAATCTGAGAACTGGCCTCGGAGGCATCTAGACAGTCTTCCTAACTCTGTCCCGGGAGGAAGGCACCCAAATTACTTTTAAATATTTTTTATTCTAACATAAAGTCCTTCATTTCTCGTTGTGTTCTCTAAGACAAACTTTTTTAAAAAAAAATAAACTATGTCACTGCTGCTGCAGTTGAAGTGTTTCTGTTTTGCTTTGACTTTAATTCAATGTGTAAAGAAACCTGCCGCAATTTGACGTGAGAGACCAGCAGAGAGATACGGCTGGTCAGTAGAGGGGCTCGAACTGGACCCCAGGATCCCCCATACCTCATTTCTCAGATAGTTTAAAGATTGCTTTTGGGTTTCAAACGCCTTATTTTTCCATTGGTTAATACTGTTTCTTAGCTATGTGTACCCATCATTTCCCTAATCCATATCCCCAAAATGATAAAAGTTTCATTACGGAATTCCTAAGCATTTAATCATAACTTCTTGGCCTAAACCTTTAAGGATGTGGCTGTTGTTACTTACAGAGGTGCAAGTTTCCAGATGTTGGGAACCAGAACCACATGGGGGTGAATTTTTTAAAAAATGCTGATTATCCTCTCATGGGCATAAAAGCCAGGCTTGGAAGGGGTCTTACAGTTCACGGAGTTCCATCCCTGCTCTCTATTTCCATCCCAGTATTTGAGAATATTCCATTTTTCACATGCAGAAGTCACCGTTTGTATAATGCTTAGCAAACATGTGCTAGACATTTCTCTAAGTGCTTTGTAAGTATTTTGTAACCTTCATAGCAACCCTATGACGTAGGCACTCTTAATGTCCCCATTTCACAGATGGGGAGCAGGCCCAGCGTGGGGAGGTGCTTTGCTTGAGGCCACAAAGCAAGGGGTTAAATAGGAGGCATGCAGTTTGGCCCCAGCCAAGCTCTTGATGTCTACAGACGACTTACTCCGTAAAATGAAAACAAAGAGAAAGGAGGGGCCAAGGTCAAGAGATGCATATCCCGTTGACAGAAATACCGAGGAGAAGCCACTGAGTCTAGTGGAAAATCTAGAACCTTAGAGATTGGTCAGGAATCCAGGCAGAGCCGCTAAACACCAGGTGGGGCCTCAGAGACAAGTTCACTGATCACATGGGTTTGGGGAAGGTCTTTGCTCTGTTAGATGTTGACTTCCTTCTTGCTTAGCGATTCACATGGGCAGCTCCTAGACTGAGCTGTCAGAAGGACTTGCACAGCCATCGCTCTCTTAGGCGCTGTCCACCCTGCAAAAGGATTCTTGTTTGTTTTCAGAGATGCCAATGGGAGAATCAAAGCCACACGCCACAAATGTGCTTGTTTCTTCATCTCTTGTCTCCAGCAGATCATGGTAGCTCCAGGGGGAAAAAAAATGTTTCCAAATCCCCACCCCAACACGCAGGGGCCTAAGAAATGACAGCAGGGATCAAAACCAGTGCCCAACACCATGGACAGAAGGATAAAGTTCCTTTTCCTGGTTTTCATCGTCCTGTCGGGTATCGTAAGGATGTGCAATGCACATCGCCCGTTCCCGCTGTCAGAGAACGCGGCGGAGTGACAAGTGGCCCGTATGTGGTGCCTACATACCGCCTGGACACCCTTCCACTCTTTTTCATCTTTGGGGACGTCTTCAGTTCTCCTGTCTTCAAACTGATATTGCCCTCGTTGTACATGAAGAAGACGTAATAGTTTCCTATTGCTGCTGGAACCGATTTCAACAACCTTCGTGGTTCAGAACAATACAGATTTATGATCTTACAACTCTGGAGGCCAGAAACCTGGGTTCCATGAGGCTAAAATAAAAATTTTGGAGGCCCTAGGGGTGAATCCCGCTTCCTTGCCTTTTCTAGCTTCTGGAGGCTGCCCGCATTCCTCCTCCGATGTGCCCTTCCGGTTTCTTCCAAAGCCAGCATCTTCTTATCTGACACTGGACACTTGCTTCCCTCTTTGGTTTCTAAGGAGCCAGTGTGATTACTTTGGGCCCCGCCCTGAAAACCCAGGGTGTCCCCCACCCCCCACCTCACAGTCCTCCCTCACATCTGCAGTGTCATTTGCCGCCTAAGACAATGGGTTCACTGGTTCTGGGAGTTGGGATATGACCGCTTGGGGGATGGGGCACCGCTCTGCCTCCCACCAATACGTGACCCCATCCTCCTTTTCCAAGGGGTGCCTCCTTCCACCCTCCACCTTCCAGCCTCTCCCAAGCCCACCCCTCGTTATACAAAGTGCACCCCTTTAACACCAGGATCGCTCTCCAGTTCTGGCAGTTCCCACTCCCACACCCTGGGCACGTGAAGAATTTCCTTCCCCCAACGTCAGTCTCAGTGGCAGCCTCCCCGAGCTTGCATCTACCCAGAGCGTCTTCCCTTCCCTTCCCTTTCCTTTCCTTTCCATTGCCGCCTCCCTCCCCTGCCCCCTGCCAGCCCAGCCTCCCAGTGGATCGCTAAAGGAGAAATGCGAAGAGTTATTGCTTTTTAATTACAAGTGCTATTGTAACATCTATAAGGAAGAACACTTTAAGCTTAATTGAGACCAAATGTGAAGTTAAATTAAATGAATAACTAATTAATGGAACGCTCCTGCATTAGCCCCCAGTGAATGGTGAGGCCCAGGGAGGAGGCGGGGACCAGGCCTCTGGGAACAGCCGGCGCCCAGGGCGAGGTGGGGCTGGGACCCGGGAGACAGTGCGGAAGGCCAGGCCCCGGGTGTTTCCCCAAACGCCCACCTCCAGCCCGAGTGGCGGGGCCCCGAGTTCCCACGCTGGCCTCTCCCTGGTGCCACCCTTACCTGCTGGCAGGAGCGGGTGTGCCCTGTCATGTCCCAGCCCCGCCTCGCACGTGGGGCCTGGTAAGCATCACCTTCACTGCCTCCCTCTTCTGCTCCCCCCACGGCCTTAGCCACCTGGCAGCCCCCGCCCCACCATTCCTCCTCCCCGTGCCTTTCACACCTGTTCCTGCGCTGCCACGGGACCACCTCCCGCCAGCCCCTCCCTTCAGGGCTGGGCTCACCGGGAGGCCCTAGGATCTCGTGTTTTCTCTCGTGTTGTGTCGTTTGTCAGCATGTTCGCATTCCTGTCTCAGCCCCTCACCAGACAAGCTCTTCGGGGCGGGCAGTGTTTTATACCCATTTTTCTCCCTTCACACCTGTGCTCTGAGGGTAGGTAATGTTACTGTTTTCTAGATGATGAAACAGGCCGAACGCGAGTGAGACTGGGGGAGAGAAGACCTCAAAGGTGCCAGAGAGGAGCAAGATCCCCCCCTCTTACCCTGACCCGTGGGCAGCGGCAGCAGAAAGCAAGATGGCATTTGGCTAGTGAAGAAACCGCTGCTCCTTGGTCCGCCCTGAGGGATAGACGGAGCCCAGGCTCACGCTGGTCCCTACCACGGGGTGAGGGCACCACCTAGCGGCCCCTGAGGGATGATGTCAGGTAAATCTTTACAGCATCCACTCAGTCCTCCTGCTTTCAAACCCATGTGTCTGTCACACTGGGGCGGGGACTGCCTATTTCACATTGAGAAGTTGCATCCGGCTAATGCACTGGCCCCGCGTCCCAGCCGAGGCAATGGTGGTGTCTTACGTGGGGCTTGAAGCTCCCGGCCTGCCCCACCGGTCATCAACGTTGTCATGCGTGTCTCCTCTGGGAATGACCATTGTGACCAGCCCAGCACACAACCTGGGGGCCCCAGGACACTGCCCCCAGAGCCCACGGGAGCCTTCGCACCTGCACAGCCAGCACACGAAGTCTGTATTGGCGCTGAGAGGCGGCTCCGGGGGTCAGACAGAGCGCTGCGAGCTGGCCTGGCCTGGCGCACGCCGGGCCTTGAGGGGGCAGGACAGGTCCACCCGGAACCCCAGGGCAGAAGAGGCCATGGCCGAGAGCTGCAGGCAGCTGCACAGGTGACGGCTCCTGAGTGACCCAGACTTGTCACCCTGGTCCCTGTGCTCAGGTGTTAAGTCCTTTTCCTGTGTCCACTGTCTACTCTGTTCCCAGAATAGAGCAGGCGTCCAGGGAGCACTCAATAACCACTGACACTTCTTTATCAAAACACTGGCATTTTAATCAAAACGCACACTGGGCCCGGCCGGTGTGGCTCAGTTGTTGAGCATCCATCTATGAACCAGGAGGTCATGGTTTGATTCCCAGTCAGGGTACATGCCCGGGTTTTGGGCTTGAACCCCAGTCCAGGGGGCATATGCAGGAGGCAGCCAATCGATGATTCTCTCTCATCATTGATGTTTCCATCTCTCTCTCCCTCCCTCTCCCTTCCTCTCTGAAGTCAATAAAAATATATATAAAAAACAACACACACACACTGGTATTTTCAGACCTGGCTCCCACTCCCCACAGCAATGCCCTGATGTGTGGTCTCTACTCGAGACATAGAGGCTGGGACAAGGGTGAGGCAAAGGAGGCCCAAGAATGACGTCTTTGGCACCTCCCCCAGTCCTGGCCCCGGATACAGCAACGGTGCTTTACCCCAAATGGGTCAGGAGTTGGGAACAGGTTCAAATGGCGATAAATGGCTTGTGAACAAAGGGACGAAGGGAGGCTGGGCTGCCCCGAAACCGGGTCAGAATCCCATCTGTAGGTACAAGCTGACCACAGAGGTCCAATTCTACACAGGAAGGAGAGACGTGCCTTTTCCCGCCTTGGCCCTGGGCAGCCTCGGCCTCGGTCCTGGGATCTGAACCAGCAGGAGTCTGAGCAGGTGTTTCCCTCTGCAGGATGGAGACGCCTTCCGCCTGGCCGGCCTCTTCCCACGGAGACTGCCCCAGCCCCTCAGGGTCCCCGTGTGCTGGGAGGGCTGGTGTTAGATCCGGAGGCTTTGTCTCAGCCTCCTGCAGTTTCAATGGTCTTGCCAGGGGGAGCACTTTGGGGCCCTCCACGCTCCTTTCCCAATCGGGGCCTCATATTTCTTTATACCTGAATGAGGAAGGGAGAGAGCGGAAGAGAGAGAGAGAGACAGTTTAATCATCTCTGGCCCCAGCGGTGGGAACAGGGAGGGCGGGCTCCTGGGGTCCCTTCGTAATTGCCTTCATCCCTGTTCTCTGTAACCAGGGCTCCCTCTCCCCTCTTCAGCGGGGAACAGAAAGCCAGATTAAATTAAAACCTCGGGATATTTGTACCACATCTGGCAGCTTTAAAAAGCAATATCACATATCCCGTGTCGCCTCGGCCTCGGATCAGCCGCGGCAGGTACTTGGGGCTACGCGGCTCCGTTTTACACGTGAGGACGGGGAGGTTCGGAGAACGTGAGCGGAGAAGGCGGGCTGCCCAGGGGTTCCTGGTTCCCGCCCAGAGCTCCTCTGCCCTAGCTCATCACTCCGCTCCCCCACAGGGGCCTTTCAGAGAAGGACCGGCGTGTGGAGATGCACAAACCCCACACACCAGGGACACTGAAGCACATCCGATCCCTGAGCCACTGTCCTCTCGTCTCTAACGGGCATGTCCATCTCCCAAGGTGGCTGGGAGGTAAGCTAAGGATCTGGCGTCAGGCTATTCCAGGCACAGGGCAGAGCCGCCTAAGTGTTCATTCTTCCCCGTTTCTGCCTCTTTTCGATCCTTCATCCCCCAATCTCCCCGCGGGCTGGCAGCTGGAAGACCCGCTGGCCCTATGGCCAGGCCCCCGGATCCTCCAGGCCAGGGCACGACGGACGGAGGTCCTCAATGACTCCTCTCTCAGTGTTTCGCCCGGAACCTGGGTGGCACCCGCCCTAAAGGGAAGCGCTTCCCCACAGGGCATGCTGGTTACCAGGACCCACATTCCCCATCCCCACCAGGTCCACAGCTCTGCCAGCTTCCCGATAGCAGGGCCTCCTGCTCAGGGGGGAGCCAGAAAGGCCAGCAGAGCCCCCAGCCCCAGCAGAGCCCCGCTCAGCCACCAGCCTGTCCGCGCAGCCTGCGCACCCACCACCACTGGCTGCTAGTAACCGACAGCGCGCACCAGCGTCAGCGACAAGCATTCGATTGTGTCCCGGAGGCTTTGATTGGCAGCTGCTTCTTGCCGCACACCGCAGGCGGGGCCCAGGGACTTGGCTTCTGAGCCTGCGGAGCACTTGCAGCCCCGGGTCTGAGTTCAGAAGGAAACTGTTTCCCTGGACTCTGCTTCTCTGTCCTGGGGGACACCCCACACCCCGCTGCTCCCCCAGCAAAGAGGCCGCAACCCTGGTGGCAGCTCAGGCCTCAGGAATCACTTCCCAAGCACCATGCTCTGCGTGGGTGGACGGGACGGCCTTTGGAACTGGCCCCCAGGAAGAAAGAGAAAGTTGGGGGGGCGAAAATCACTGGAAGGAGGAGGCTCTGCATGCAGGACCCATTCTGCTGGCACATGATCAGCTACAGACTTGAAGGAAATACTCACAAAAGTCATGGGGCTTGAGGGAACGACTACTGCGTGTGGGTTAAGGCGAGACAAGAGCTACGGAGACACATGGGACAACAGAGGGCGGGTTAGTGGGGCCGGGGCGGGGCGGGCGTTCACGGGACACATCCAGGTCTGCGCGGAGCGGGCTCCGACTGGGCTCCGTGCCCCTGGACTCGGCCTCTCTGTCCTGGGCGACGTCCCACGCCCCGCTGCTCCCCCAGCGAGGAAGCTACGGCCTCGGCGGCGGCAGGGGTTTGAACTGAGGTGGGAAGCGGGGCTCCCGCTCCCCGGAGGACTCACCCGGTGCCTGGGCTCAGGTGTGACTTGCAGGCCAGGATCTCTTTGTACACCAGCCGGCAGAGGAGCTGCGGGAAGTTGGGGGCACAGAGGGAAGGGAGCAGTGGTCAGTCCCCAGTGCTGTGACCAGCAGTGGGCTGGCAGGAGGGAACGGGCTGGCACATAGCCTCGGGGTCTCCGTGGGAGGGACGTGGTTCTTAGCAAAGGGCTGCTGGCCCGGAGCCCCTCGGGGCAATACTGTGGGGCTCCAGGGCTCTGGCCTGGCAGGACAGGACACCCCACCATGTCCATCGGTGCACCCCCAAGGACTCTTACCAAGCAGGCCAGGATGTCAGCAGAGATGAGCATGTAGAAGACGTTGTTCCAGCCCGTGGGCGAGATGAGCCCGGCCAGCAGAGGCCCCAGAGCCGCACCTGTGGATTGCAGTGTCAGGGCAGGGCTCCCGCCAAGGGACCCTGGGCCCGCCCACGGGACGGCAGCAGGCTGAGGAGGATGCCCAAGACAAGGCTCAGTGCCCGGCTGCCAGGGGCCAGGAGCCAGCCACAGACCTATGGAGCCGGTGCCGTCGATGATGGCCGTGACGGTGGACAGGGCCTTCGAGTTGCCTTTCAGGCTCTGGTGTGTCCCCTGGGGAGAGAGAGCGGAGTGAGGCCCGACGAGAGGCCGCACCGAGCGCTGGGACCGAGGGGGCGCCAGCCTGGGACAGGCCTTGGGGCTCGGAGCAGAGGAAGAGGGATTCCAAGGACTTTGAGGTCCTTGTCTGAACCGGCCAAGAAGGGAGGACAGGGCTGTGGGGAACACGGACCAGGAGACAGAAGCCCCGACCAAGACCCCCACGTGACCCCTGGCTGCCGGGAGGCGGCCCACTTACAAGGTCAGCGGAGACAGCGGTGGTGATGAGCGCGTAAGGGCCGTTGACCAGGGCCCCGCAGATGATCAGCATTACTGAGGTGTAACAGGGAGCCGGTTAGGCAAGAGGAGACCCCTGGCATCAGGCTGAGCACCTCTGCTTCCCCGTGCCTCCCACCGACACCCCCAAGGCAGTGCCCTCCTAAGGCCCGGCAGGCTCGCAGGGTCTCACCTATGGAGCTGGCAATCCCGCTCTGGCCGAAGTGGTTGTACAGGAACAACTAAGAAGGGAGAGGCAGCGTCACGCCCAGGCTTCCCACCGGCCTCCTGTGGTGTCTGGGACAACCCTGTGCTGCCCTGTATCCCACAGGTCACCCCACTCCTGTTCCTTCTCATAACAGGTCTCACGGCCCTTAAACGTCCCGAGGATGAGGGCGTCTGACGTCTGGTAATTTATTGCTTCCTTTCCCCTGAAAGTCTCTCATATCCAACCTCCATTTCCTGTTCTTTCCTTGGCCAAGGAGTTGATCAGCCCTGGCCGGTTTGGCTCAGTGGTTGGGGCGCTGGGTCAAGGGCATGTACCTCGGTTGCAGGTTCCGTGGCCAACCCCCACCCTCCTTCCCCTCCCTCCCGCTCGTGCGGGAGGTGGCCAGTCCATGCGTCTCTCTCACATTGATGTTCCTCTCTCTCTCATTGATGTTCCTCTCTCTCTCTCTCTCTCTCTTCCCACTCCTCCCTTCCACTCTCTCTAAAAATCAATGAGAAAAATATCCTCGGGTGAGGGTTTTAAAAAAAAGAAGTTTATCAGCTGGTCTCCCCTTCTCCACCAAAGCCAAACAGTCACCAATCCCTTTCTGAACTCCCAGCCTGGGTCTCTTTCCTGCGCCCAGGGATGCGCACACACGTGCCCCGGTGGTTGGAGCATTGGGGGTGTCCGGGTGCACACCCTGGTCAGCAGCCGCACGCAGGGACACATGCACACACACTTCGTCCTGAGGTTATACACACCATGGGGGCGGCCAAGATCAGCATGACGCAGCAGGTGGTGGCCCTGCCGTTGGTGTAATCGGAGATGAGCCCTGCCAGGATGCCACCTGGAACATAAACCAGCCCGCTCACTGCTGCCCAGGGCACAACCCCAGCCCCCCACCCACATGGTACCCCTCCACCCCCACCCCAAGCTCAGCCCCATCACTGCCTGGTGCTGGCTTGGGCCTCCAGCAGAGCGTCTCCCTGTAACGTCCTCCCTGTACCGGCATGTCAGACTCGCGGGCGGCGGCCCACATGCCTTGAAACGAGTTTGACATGCTTTCTGTACCCACTGCTTAGGGGAAGACCACTCATAAGAGCTGTGTTTCCCCGTGGGGCAGGAGCCCTATTTTTCTCTGATGCCACCGGCCCAGGTCACATTCTTGCTGCACCCCCACAGGAGGAGAGGGGGACGCAGCGTGGAGGCCCCACCTGTGATGCCACCGACGTCGAAGAGCGTAGACAGGTCGCCCGCCTCCTTGGCACTGAAGTGAGCTGTGGAAACACAACGACAGGGTCAGGCCCGAGGGCTCAGGGCCGACGTCCCGGAGTGTCGGCCAGAAAAAACAGCGGCGGTGCAGCCCGCGGCCTCCTTTTCCGGAGGGAGGAGTGAGAACCAGTGGAAGTGATGGGCCAAAGGGAATTTACAACAGTTTGGGCCCCCAACCCTGCTCTGCCTTCTTCCCCTGCAGGACGGCCTTGGCCTCTCAGACCAGCCCTCCCCCAAAAGCCCTGGGATCTGGCTTAGGCATCCTACCCGCCAGGCCACCTTCCCCTGGGGATCAACCTCTCCCTGTGCTTCGGCCCAAGCAGCCGGTGCCTGCTCTGCTCCGGGCTGAGTGGCAGGCCACCACCAGGGGGCGTCACATCCCCCTGCGATCTCCGCTGAGAATCAGCCAGGGCGGAGGCTCACGGGAAAACAGGACCTCAGGTCCCAGCGTTGCCCAAGCGCTAGGGAAGGAATCTCCGGAAGGCTGACTCATCCTCTGACATAAGTCAGCACCGAGGCCAGAAAACAAAGAGTCTCCCTGTCCGAGCAGCTGCCTGAGGCTCCACCTCTGTTTGTGCAAGAGGCCCCTCGGGTAGGAGCTGTGGGGCAAGTTACAGCTTGAAATCTGGCTCTGACTGATCCCCACGGTGTCCTGTCTGGAGTCAGTACAGTACATGGCAAGGCAGCCTTGGCCCTCGGCCCTCCCGTGGGGCTTGTGGGAGCAGCACAGCCTGGGTGAGGGCCTGGCCCTGGCGGAGCTCTGAGGCTCAGGGACAGGGGTCTGCTTGTTTCTTTTTTTCAATTCTTACCCGAGGATATGTTTATTGATGAGAGAGAGCGAGAGAGAGAGAGAGACATTGATGTGAGAGAGAAACAATGATCGGATGCCTTTTGTATACATCCCAGCCAGGGATCGAACCCACAACCTTTTGGTGTACAGATGATGCTCCAACTAACAGAACCACCTGGCCAGGACCAGGAGTCTGCTTCTTGGTGGAGTAGCCACCTGACCTAGGGAATAGCAAAGACCCAGGCCAGGCAGACATACACATTCTTTTCGAGCACAAAAGTGACCTCTCCTCGTCTGTCCATCCTTGGACGGGGTAGAGGCAGGAAGAGCGGTCCAGGAGCTGGGCAGTGCCGCCGACCCGGCACAGGGCAGAGTCGCATGAGGCTCCCGGCAGCCCCTTGGGAGAGAATAGTGTTCCCCTCCAGGCTACAAGCGGTGGGGGTGGCTCACCAGGTCTTCCCCGGGTTGGCAGAATCTCAAGGGACCTCTGGAGCATTCAAAAGGCCGACCTTTTCTAGAGCCCTCCAATCCCGCCCGCCAATGCGCCCAGCAGCCTGGAGGTGGGTTTCTCCTGCACTAAAGGATGGAGATGTTGCGGGGGGGGGGGGGGGGGGGGGGAGCTGGGATTACAGAACAGAGCTTCCAGGTCCTAACTCCCAACTCAGCCCCAAGGACGGAAGGGTGGCTGGAGTCAGGGCCTGAGGGGTAGCATACAAGGTTCATCTTTGTATTTAAAAATAAAAATCGCACCCGGCAGGCGTGGTTCAGTGGTTGAGCATTGACCTATGAACCAGGAAGTCACGGTTCCATTCCCAGTCAGGGCACATGCCCGGGTGGCGGGCTCGGTCCCCAGTGTGGGGCGTGCAGGTGGCAGCCGGTCAATGATTCTCTCTCATCATTAATGTTTCTCTCTCTCTCTCTCCCTCTTTCCTCCTCTCTGAAATCAATAAAAATATATATATTTTTTTTATTGCTTAAAGTATTACAAAGGGTATTACATATGTGTCCATTTTATCCCCCCGCCCTAGACAGTCCCCTAGCCTCCCCTATCCCCCAGTGTCTTATGTCCATTGGTTATGCTTATATGCATGCATACAAGTCCTTTAGTTGATCTCTTACCCGCCTACCTCCTGCCCCCCAACCCTCCCCGGCCTTCCCACTACAGTTTGACAATCTGTTTGAGGCAGCTCTGCCTCTATATCTATTATTGTTCAAAAGTTTATAATGGTCTCTATTATCCATGAATGAGTGAGATCATGTGGTACTTTTCCTTCATTGACTGGCTTATTTCACTTAGCATAATGCTCTCCAGTTCCATCCATGACGTTGCAAATGGTAAGAGTTCCTTCCTTTTTAGAGCAGCATAGTAATTAAAAAAATAAATAAAAATCGCCCTTTGCCCTCCGAAAGGATCAGCCGAGATCCTTCCTGCATCCTGGAATCACACGCATCACGCAATGGTTTCCTCTCGGACCGGAGCCCCCTTCCTCCCTGCTTCTCCCCGGAACTCACCCACATTGAAGATGTAGAGGGGCAGCCAGTAGAGGAAGGTGTAGCTGACCAGCTTGGCAAAGAGCAGACACAGAGAGAACTCGATCACACCCTGGGAGGGGAGCAGAGGGCACGATGAGAAAAGGGTGCGGCCCCCGGGGCAGATGAGCACCATGAGCACCTCCCAGCACCCTGCACCCCCCGCCACCCAAAGCACCTCCAGCCACACCCACTGTCAGCGAGAGCAATGTAAGCGCCGCTCCAACGCTGTGTCCAGACAAGCCGACTGTGAAGAAACCCTGGAAACCACAGAGCACCCTGCAACCCCCTCTCCTGACATCCTACCGAGAAACCTAGAGAGCCCTCTCCTCCCCGTCCCCCCGGCTTCTCACCGGGATCATGAGTGCCCCCCAAAAGCTGATGGCAGCGGGCTGAGCGCTTGGCTCCTTGGAGCATCCGGCGGCCGCCTCCAGGCTGCTCTCCTGGTGACAGTAGGGGTTGTTCCCCGGGTCCTCAGGGCTGTCCTGCTTCTCTTCCGACTCCCCCTGGACAGAGATGAGACCGTGCTGTGGGCATGTCCATGTGCCCCTCCTGCCGGCTGGAGGGGTGACCCTCGTGAGAGGCAGGGGCTCCGAAGCGGGAAGAGGTGCGGGTCCCTCTCAGGACTGGAGTAACCGCCTGAGCCCCCCCCTCCCCCCCCACCCCCGCCCCTCACCGGGCTGCGAGGAGCCAACCCAAGGGCCTGACATGGGGCCTGTGAGGTAACTGGGCTCAGGGCTTCCTCCTCCGACGCCCAGCCCTGTCTGGGGGTGCAGTGGGAGGGCAGGGGGCGATGGGGGTGCACACTCACGTGGTGCTGAGGGGTGGTGCAGTCCACATCCTCTGGGTCTGAAACAAAAACCTTCTAAGAAGCTTTCCTCAGGCCGGGCCCTCCCCTTGCACTGGGACTGGTCCCCACCCCCAAGTGGCCCCAGAGGGAGCTGGAGCCGGGCTGGGGCGTGGAGCCCACCTGCTCTAGGCCCGGCTCTCCATCACCTGCCCTGTCACCAAAGCCTCCGGGACTTCCGTTCTCCTGCTACAGGTGGCCCTGCTACCTGGGCTGCCTGACTCAGGCTGGCAGGGATGGGATGAGAACAGCGAATGTGGGAGTGTCCTGTCCCCCACCCCGCCCTCCGCCCTTCCCACTTCACCCCTCACACTCAGCCAGCATTTGCCAATCACCAACTAGCAGCAGCCATTCTAACCTCCTGTGTCGCCTAAACCTGCACCAGCCCCGGGATGGACAAGCTGTTGGTCCCATTGACAAATGAGAAACCTGAGGCTCCGAATGGCTGCTTGTCCCGAGTCCCACATCCAGTCCTCCCGCTCTGTGACCAGGAATCTTCCCCTAGCCAGCTGCCTTCTCCCAGAGCTGCGGGCCCCGTGGGGAGGGAGGGTCCACTCACACTCGATGAGAAAGAAGAAGGTGACGATGCCCATGGCAGCGGTGATGACGCCTGGGACCACGAAGGACAGGCCCCAGCGCTCGCTCACCCAGATGCCGGCGATCAGGGAGCCCAGGATGTTGCCCACGGAGGTGTGGGAATTCCAGATGCCCATGATGAGCCCCCGCCTGGAGGGAGGGGAGGAGAGGAGAGTGAGGGAAGATGAGGAGCGGGAGGGGAGAAGAGCAGAAAAAGTTAAAAGGGAAGCAGAGGGTTCACCTCGACTGCCCTGGCCAAGTGCAGAAAGCTGGCTGCCTACAGCGTCCGTGCCAGGGAAAGGGGAGGGATGGCTGGGATCAGACGAGGGACAGCCAGGCCTGCAGACCTGAGCCAGCACACAGGGCCTGTCAGTGGAGCTCTACTGTCCTCAGGGGTCAAGACTCCCACCCCCTCTTCTCCCTTTCCTGTGGCTGTAACTCTAAAGCACGGGGCCTCAACCCCCAGGGGCCAGGGGCCAAGTCCGGAGAGTTTTGGCTGTCACAGCTCAGGATGCGCTAGCAGCACCTGGTGGGCAGATGCTGCTAAGCATCTACAATACACAGCTGGCCCTCATGACCAAGAATCCTCCAGCCCCAAACGCCAACAGTGCCGAGGTGAGAAGTCCTGCCCGAAGGCAACCTTTTTTTTTGCATAAAACCTAGCTCAAGCACAGCTGGCGTGGCTCAGTGGTTGAGCGTCAACCTATGAACCAGGAGGTCACAGTTTGATTCCTGGTCAGGACACTTGTCTGGGTTGCCATCCCCAGTGTGGGGCATGCAGGAGGCAGCCAATCAATGATCCTCTCTCATCATTGATGTTTCTTCTCTCTCTCTCTCCCTTCCTCTCTGAAATCAATGAAAATATCTTTAAAAAAAGAAAAGCCAGATCAAGAAAAAAAAACACAAAAAACCCACAGTTTTACAGGCTTCTTTTTTGCCTTTAGGAGAAATGGAAATTCATTTATTATGAGGAAAAGCATAATTAAAGTTGCTGTTTTATGGGTTAAAACCTAATCAATAGAAAATCAATGCTGCTTTTGTCACTGACATGTTGATCTCACTCAGCATATGCAAGTCGGCCAAATGGAGGCACGTTTCTAATCGTGTACCCAGTGACCTTCGCACTACCCCCGCCCTCCCGGAAAACCTCCTGCTCACACTCCTTTGTCACACTCACCTCCCCTTCCCAAACCAGTTGCCCACGCAGGTCACAACCGAAGGCCAGCCTGTGGTCTGGACGAGTCCATTGCAGATCTGCAGGGAGAGAGCAGGCAGGTGGGACAGGCCCGGCATGCTGCCCACTTCCTGCTCTGACCCATCCCAGGCTGGGGAGGTTCGACATCAGAGGCCCAAGATCCTTTGCGGCAGAGACCCAGGCTCAGGCACCCTAGCGACCCAGGGTGTGCTCAGTGCAGACTTACTGAGCGGGCAAATGCGTGACCCTGGGAGGTGGCACCCTATGGGGCATCACAGAAGAGCAGTGGGCTGGGCAGGAGGCGTGAGGGCCTACCTCGGCCATGACCTGGGGCGGCCGAGGGGGACTAGATTCTTCCTGAGATGGAAACAGAGGCCGGAGAGCAAGACGGAGGCTCTTACCTGAATGAGCACGAAGTACCAGAGCACGTGGATGTCCCAGAAATACCCCAGGCCAAAGAGCGAGGTGAAGAGGCCACTGAGCAGCATTCCGGCCGACAGGTAGTAACGAAGGGGGAGCCGCTCCCCGAAAATCCCACTGGAGAACAGAGTTAGATTTGTGGTTGGTCCCGCTATCTGCACTCCTCAACCCTGCCTCCATTTCTTCCCCCCAACACCCCACTGGGCGGGGCGACTCAGGTCAAGGTGACCACCAGTGACCTCCGTGTTGCCACAGCCAGGGACACTCGCCGCCCTCCCCTCGCTAGGCTTCTCTGCTTTATTTGAAACTGCTGACCACACTCCTGCTCTCCCCCTGGCCTGCTGGACGCCACTCTTGAGGGTTCCAGCCCCTCCCCCTTGGCTGACCACGCCTCCTCACTGATTTTCTTGGGAGCCTCTCCGGCAGCATTTTTGCGGTTGTAACTACCACCGAATTTTTTACTCTCTGCCCCAGAGCGGCCAGCACATCCAGATACTTCCTTCTGGACATCTTGCCTGGAGACCCCCAAACACTTGAAACTCAACACTCGAAAACTGAACTCTTCCTCCTCACCCTACGCAGCCCTACCCGGTGCGCTCATCGGAGGGAATGGCACCTCCGCCTGTGGCCACTCAAGCCAGAAACCACAGAGCCACCTGCCTCTCCTTCCCACCCTTCACGTTCAACCTCCAAGCCCACCAATCCTACTCTCAGTTTCTAGCAGGTCGTCTTCCCATCTCTATTACTGCTCTTCTAACTCTACAGCTCCTCAAAGCGTAGCTGCGCCCAGCCAGTGTGGCTCAGTGGTTGAGCGTCGACCTATGAACCAGGTTTGATTCCCGGTCAGGGCACATGCCCAGGTTGCGGGCTCGATCCCCAGTGTGGGGTGTGCAGGAGGCAGCGGTTCAGTGACTCTCTCTCATCACTGATGTTTCTATCTCTCTCTCCCTCTCCCTTCTTCTCTGGAACCAATAAAAATATATATATTTTTAAGTGTAGCTGCACTGTCATCCATCTGCTTCCTAGCATAACCAGGCCTTCGGCCTTGCCCTCCCTTTACCTGCCTCTCGTCCCACTCGGAGTGGCCTGAAATGTAAATCTGAACACGACACCCTGAGTGAAACCCTCCAACGCTCTCCTGTGCCCATGGCCTGGCCCACATGGCTCATTCTCCAGCCCATCTCCTGCTGCTGCCCCCACCCCAGCCCTGACCATGCCACCTCCCTCTTCCTTACTTTCCCATGCTAGCCTCCTGCCTCGCCCCTTCCCCACCGCCACGCCCCTGCTCTGCATTGGCGCCAGCAGTATCTCCTTCAAGAAGCCTTCCCTAGTCCCTCTTCTGTGACCCCGGCCTGGACTAAGCGGCCACCCGGAGCCGCCGGTCACAGAGCCACCGCACTGATGTGTACCAGCTGCTGCTGGTCCCGTCAGGCTGTGCGCTTGCTGGAGGTGGTACCTGCCGGACTCCTGGTGACAAACACCAGGCCTGCCTCGCTAATGGAGGCCCAGGACAGGACAGGGTTTCCTGCCCGTTTCTGCGTCCAGCGCTCGCCCTTGAAGGATTCGGGTCCAGAACAAACCGCACTCCAGCCACACCATGGACCCTGCCACCCTGTGCAGAGTCAGAAGGAGCGTCCGGGAAAGGCTTTCCAGGAAAAGAGCTACTGGAAGTGGGAGTGACCACACGGGGAAACGAGAATGGCTGTGGCTGAGCGCACGTGCAGAAGTCTCGCTCTCATTTCCACCGGGGGAGCTGGCGGCTCGTTCACTGACCCGCTGTCGGGTGAGGGCGAATGGAGGGCGGCAGCGGCTCCGCCTCTCTCACCTGATGAACATGCCGATGGCATAGGCCACCAGGAAGGCGTTGTCCACGGCGCCCAGCAGCTCCTTGTAGTTGTCCTGGTCTGGAAGCAGGAGGGGGAGACAGAAAGCTGAGCTCGCTGCTTGGCTGCCCCTGCAGGAAGGCCTCTCTGGCCCTGGACCCCCTTCCTGGGGAGGGTGGGGGAGCAACTGGCCCCATTCTTACCAAACGGAGGCCAGCTGCACCATGTGGTGTCGTTGGGACTGTGGGTGGCATTGGGGGGCTGGATGATCCCTGAGCAGTTCTGGTGCAGACGGCTCTGGACAGACAATGGGATACACAGGCCAGGGGCCCCTCAGCCCGAGAGGAGCAAGCAGCTCCCTCCCCAGCCACACCAGCGCCACTGCCTCCCCACCGGCCTCTGCTCCGGCCTCTGGCACCTCCCCTGCAGGACCTGGTATAGGGACAGGTGGCCACAGTGGATCCTCAGTGAAGGCAGAGCCCACAGAGCCCGGGGTCCTTGCTCACAGGAGCGCTAGGGCGGTTCTCTGCAACAGCAGGGCTACTAACAGAGGGAGCCGCCAGGCCAAGGACCAGGCTCGGTGGCTGCGGTAAGGAGGAGGACGGTCCTGGCCCCAGTCCCGGGCCCCTCGCCTAGAGTGTGTTTCTCTAGCCTCTCCTGCATCTTTCCTGCCGCTAGCCAGCCTCACCTTCACCACGCTGATGGGCTTCCTGGACATGTGATAACACGTGTAGATGAGGAAGGTGAGCAGCAGGATGAAGCCTCGGTACCTGCAGGGAAAGGTGGGCGTCCGGGTTAGCAGGGAGATCGGACCCAAATTGCCACCTATGCCCACACTGCAGCCCCGGGCCTCAGCACCACCAACTCTCTACCTTCAGGCCCCCTCCGGACGCAAGAGTCTTGGGCAGAGGCCATAGGGATAGCAGGGACAGATGCCCAGGCCAGGGTGCTCAGGGAGCCCGGTCTTCCTGGTCCCCTCTTCTGAGTGCTTCCAACCGCACTGGCTCAGCACCAGCACCCAGTATGCCTCTTATCACCTCCGTCACCTCTGAGCTCCTTCGGCCTCACTAAGGGCAGGGTGCCTGGCTGGATGCATGTGTGAGAGAGATGGGGGCAGGGAGCGAAAATCGTGTTTAAAATACCAGAAATGACGGGAGCGGATGGGAGGCCGAGAGGGGAGAAGGGTCCATCTCCACAGTGAGCTCAGTACTCCCTGTGAGCTCAGAACACAGCGGAACTAGCCCCCTGCGGCCTGTCCCGCAGAGCCCAGACCATACATGGAAACGTGGCTCCAGGGGGAAGCTGCTGACAGAACCACGTGCTCTTCCTGGTCCCAGTCTCGCCTCCGCCTGGACAGCAGGGTCACTCTCTCCATCTGTGGCTCACCCATCACATGTGCCCCCGCACCCCCCACTCCTCACCCCGTGCGCTGCGTCTGGGATGGAAAGAACGGTTCAGCCAAACACCAGTAAAGTTTCCGTGCACGCCCGGCTGCGGGGCCTGGGAAGGGCCTCGGTGCCCTGAGTCACCGTCTGCTTCCCCAGCAGAGATCAGCTGAGCTGAGTCAGCAACTGGAGTCAGGAGACCATGGAAAACGGGCTGCAAAGGCTCCCTGCCCAGGAGAAAGGGCCAGGCACTCACAAAGACCCGAAGCTCTGGTCCATGAAAGATCTCATGGTGGGGGTGGGGGTGGGGGCGGGGGAAGGCTAGGAGGGACCTGAAGCCCTTTGCATCCCTCAGCTCCATGAACCTAAGGGGCTGGACACTGGGACTCAACCCGCCCTTCCGGGAATCTACCTCCAAAACCCACACTCACTTCTTCTAACTGTGTCACGAAGGGGATTTAGGCAGAGCCTGGGTTTAGGGTGGGCTCCCAGGCCCTTCTCTATGCACGCCTGGACGCGAGCTTCCTGCCTGGGTTCTCTGTCTCCATTCTCTCCACTGCCCCCAGTTCATCCTTTCTTAAAAGCTATTTTTTTTTTATTGATTTCAGAGAGGAAGAGAGAGACAGAAACATCAATGATGAGAGAGAATCATTGATCAGCTGCCTCCTGTATGCCCCCATCTGGGGATCGAGCCCGAAACCTAGGCATGTGCCCTGACCAGAAATCAAACCGTGACCTCCTGGTTCATAGGTCAACGCTCAACCACTGAGCCACGCTAGCTGCGCCCCAATTCACCCTTAAAAGGATGAAGGTACACGTGCCCCGCTTCATTCATCACCCGCTCACACTTCTCCAGGGCTCTTCATTCTGCTGAGAACGAAGTTCCAACTATCGAGCCTGGACTTCACGTTCCCCTACAACCTGTCCCTCCAGCTCCCAGCTCCCAAGGGCGCGTGGGCTCCCCAGGGAGCCTGGGGTTACTCCAAGGGGACTGTCACTGTGACTGGCATCAGCAAGCAGAAATGTTTCCACTGTTGGCATATGGCTCATGACTCCTAGTCAGGGGCTCGCGGAACCCGAGGGGAATTTGGAGAGGGTGCCCAGCTGGCCTTCGGAGAGCGACGGATGGAAGAAAGCTGCAGCCCTACAGGTAGCCCCGACCCAGCGCCCTGCCCGGGAGGCTGCCCGCTCAGGAAGAAGCTGAAAGCTTCGGGTGAGGCCTCTGACTGTGTATCAGATGCAAGTCCCTGGTTTCCGCATCAATTGCACGTGGGGATTAGCACCAACCACATGTGCCTCAAAGAGAGGTGAACCCAATACTGCTCTCAGCCTGGTCCCTGGCCCCTGTGGTGTCACCATTAAGACTCCGGGCTGCAGCAGAGCCTATCTTGGCTGCCACTGACCCTGGTGACAAATAACATCTCCCCTGGATCTGAAAGGTCCCCGAGGCGCTGGCTCGGACTGCTCTCCCCTGACGGGCCCAGCAGGGAGGCCCTTGCCAGCGATGGAGCCTGGTACTGCCTAGGAAGCCAGGCTGCCACTCGGCAGACACATGAGCCCTCTGAGGAGCTGCTCAGAGCCAGTCAGGGGCTCGACAGTCCAGCTTGGTGGCCAGCCGCCCTTTCCTCCCACCCCCACTCCCCACCACCACGCTGCTTCCATCCCAAGCACCAGGGCCTGCCCACCGGGCAGGGACCCAGACAGCCTCCCTGGGCTCTCTCCTGCTGGTGTCCCTGCTGTCCTTCCTTCGCCGCTCAAGGCACTTTTCATCTGGACTCCTCTCCGGACCACGGGGGAGGGGCTCTGTCACCACAGGACACGGTGATGCCAACTCTGACATCTGATTCTCCCACCCACATCCACACGTGTGCCTACCACGTGCCAGGCACTGGGTAGGGATCCAGCAACATGCCAGAGAAACGGTAGCAGAGATCTCTGCCCTCGGGTGCTCACAGGTCAGGGGGCACATGAAGAATTGGGGCCACAGCGCGACACAAGCGGGCGGCCATGCACAGCAAAGAGGCACAGGAGGGGCGCTGAGGCCAGCTGGGTGGAGGCGAGGCTTTAGCTGACTCTTCAAAACAAGCGGGAGGAGGCCAGGTCGACCAGAGCCGGGCAGGCAGCGCGTCCAGCAACAGGGAAGTGCGTGTGCAAAAGCAGAGAGCGTGAAATGACACTGCCTGTTTGGGGAACTCCAGGTGGCTCAGGGCGTGTGGAAGGCGGGACTGAGCCAAGCTGGAAGGAGGCAGGGGACAGGTCATGTGGGGCCATGTGGTGACAGGGATGGGAAGGCACGGAAGGGGCTGGCATTTTCTAGATCAGAGAGGTCTGGACACCACCCGAGGCTCTGCTCTGTGCACTATTTGGGGGGAGCCCGTGGCAGGCTTCCTCACTGCCTTTTCCATTCTGCCAGCCCCTCCCTGGCACACGACTTCAGCACAGGGAGCCCTCAGAGCTACATCTCTGGGAGTTTGTGTCTCTGTAGAAAAAAAGAGCAAGGGCTGGGGAATCAGGCAAAACCTGGCTTCCCTCCTCACCCCCATTTGCTCATGTGAAAAGCTGAGATCAGCACCTTTCTCGTAGGGTTACTGACAGGTTAGTGAGGTGGTGCCAACGACGGAGGGTCTTATGAGTTCCTGACACCCAGCAGGACAGCTGCTGGTATTTTAATGTTTTAATATATTTTTATTGATTTTAGAGAGGAAGGGGGAAGGAGAGGTAGAAACATCAATGAGAGAATCATTGATTGGCTGCCTCCTGCATGCCCCACACTGGAGATCAAGCCTGCAACCTGTGCACGTGCCCTGATCAGGAATTGAACTGTGGCCTCCGTGGTCGATGCTCAACCACTGAACCACACCGGCTGGGCAGCTGCTGGTATTTTAAACTTTCAGATGAGGAAGAAGAGCTGGAGGGGCTGAAACACCCCGTGCTGCTCTGTTACAGGAGGTGAGTGGGGGTGGGCCTGGCACCACACTCCTCCGGGTGAGGGGCGTTCCAGCCCCTGGACTCCCTGGGAGGTGGGGACTTGCAGGCCAGGACTCCCCTTCCGCCCCACTCCCCCAGTATTCACACCTGGGCTGGCGGAACCACCAGGGGAGTGCCTATGGGGAGCCTGCCATGGTTCAGGGCAGACTCGGCCTGCTGGGCCTGCCATGTGCCCTGGGAGCAGACACAGAGGCTCAGCAGAGGTGCACGCTGACATCCCGACTGGCAGAGCTCCGCCCTGGAGGGGGCAGGAGGCCCGCCACGGCGCGGTGTGATGCTGGACCTGGCACGGGCCCCTCTGGGACTTCCTGCCTGGTTCGGCGTGCCAGAGGGATGAGCTCAGTCTCACAGCTGGCTGGGCAGAGCCTGGAGCCAGGCCTCCTCTTAGCCCAGCCCTCTTTCCGTTCCCCTTTGGCCACTGTTCTGAGAAAAAGGCCAATGTGCCCCAGTTCAAGGGGGACCGGGGACATCTGTCAGGTTAAGGGCCGGGCTGAGCGGAGGCAAGGCTGCCAAACTCACAGTAACCCGCAGGAAAGACAGCTGACGCGCTCCTGCAGCGTGGGCAGCCACAGGTTTCACTTCCCTCAAGCCCTGCCTGCAGAACCGAGAGGCCCCAAAGGAGCAGGGAGCAAACACACACAGCTGGGCTCCACCTCACTGCCCCAGGGAGGCTGTGAGGGCGGAGGATGGCAGCCTGGCACAAAGGTGAGGCTGGCCTGGCACAAAGGCCAAGGACCAATGCACCTGGGTGGTGAGGTCCCCAGATCGGGGCTGGCTTTGTTAGCCAGAAGCGGCACGTTTTACACGTGATCTTGGCCCCAAGACCCAGGAGCGATGAAGAAGCAGCACTTTTTAGAGTCCAACCTGCCATACCGGCACTGGTACCCGGCAGCCCAGTCCAGTAGAGAGCGGGCAGCTGTCTCAGGATTAGCGGACAGCCCAACGTATCCACTCGGGGAGCATGATAACGGCTTTATCGACCATGGGATGACTTTGCACTGGGAATGCTTCTGAGATAGGAGCCAACTTGTCACAAAGCAGCAACAGAAAAACAAACAGCCGAAACCGGTTTGGCTCAGTGGATAGAGCGTCGGCCTGCGGACTGAAAGGTCCCAGGTTCGATTCCGGTCAAGGGCATGTGCCTGGGTTGCGGGCGCATCCCCAGTGGGAGATGTGCAGGAGGCAGCTGATCGATGTTTCTCTCTCATCGATGTTTCTAGCTCTCTATCTCTCTCCCTTTCTCTCTGTAAAAAATCAATAAAATATATATAAAAAAAAAAGAAAGATAAACAAACAAAAAACAACTACAAAAAACAAAGGCTCTATTACCACCCAAAGGACCCACCACCAGTCCAGAAAACAGCAAGGGACAGCAGAGCAGAGGGACCTTGGCCTTAGGAGATGGTGGGAAGAGGTCCCTTTCCCAAGTGGCCACCCAGTCGGTCACCCCCACTCCCTGCATCCCCCTTCCTGGCTCTGCATCCACATTGCTGACAGTCCCTCCCCCCTGTAAGGCCGGTGGGGACTTACACTCCCTCCTCAATCAATCCCGCCACTCCCTGCCCTAACAGGGGCTGCTACTAGATGGCTAGGGCTTCTAACATGGCTCCTGGCTGTGGCTGCAGGTGCTGCTGGCACCTGCCCTGGGAAAATAGACTGGGTGGCCTGTCCGTGGCTGTGCCTGTTCTTAGGACTCTGCAGGCCTGAAGAGGATAGAGTGCTGGGCACTGTAAGAACCAGGCCAGTGGCGACAGCGCCACCACCCCACCCCCTGCCAAATCCTGCCCGGCCACTGGAGACTTCACGTAGAGAAAGGCCAGCCTGGGACAGACACCACAGGGCAGGGTCCTGAGCCAGGCCTTCCGTGCACAAGATGGAACATGGAGCCCTCCTGGAGCAGAGAGCCGGCGCAATGAGTCCTCTACTGTTCCCCTTCCTGGGACTCAGGGCGCTTGCTCAGAGAGGCCAAGATCACTCAGGGTTGGCCCCCCCAAACCCTTCCCCGAGGAGCCCGGGACTCTAGAAGAATGAGTAGGTAACATAATGATCTTTTTCGGGGAAGAGGAAAACATGATTGTTTTGCCTGGAGAAGGGACCTGAGTAGGGGAACCCTGCGCATTCAGACAGGATGGAAAGACACGGCCTTAAGCTCCGCCGGGGGGTTTTGTCCAGGGAGCTGGAATACGCTGGGAAGAGTGGGAGGCTTGGGAGTGTTTGGAAGAGATGGTCAGCAGGTGTTACGTCAGTCCTCCTGAAGAAAGGCTAAGCGAGCAGCACAGAGGGAACCGTGGTGAGGACGGCAGAGCTGTGTCCTGCTCGGGGGGGTTAAGGTGGCGGCCTTGCTCTCGGGATTCCATGGAGGCCTCGCCTCAGGCCTCACCCTGGTCCCCAGGCCTCACCCTCGTCCACTCTCCTGAGCATGAAGGACACAGGGGATGAGGCATGAGCCAGAGGCCAAAACAAGAGCAGTCACTAGCCACTCCCACTCCCCCACAAACACCAATGTGGGGTAATCAGATGGGGGGCAGAGTGGGGGATCAGGGGCTGCAGGGCCTCCACCTCTTGTGTGTCCCCAGTTCTGGTGTGACTCAGACAGCCCAGTCCGACCTCGGTGCCCATTGGCGCAGCGTGACTGAAAGGAATAAGGCCTCGGCCAATCACTTAGACCCGTGGTCGGCAAACCGCGGCTCGCGAGCCACATGCGGCTCTTTGGCCCCTTGAGTGTGGCTCCTCCACAAAATACCACGTGCGGATGCGCACGTACAGTGCGATTGAAGCTTCGTGGCCCATGCGCAGAAGTCAGTATTTTGTGGAAGAGCCACATTCAAGGGGCCAAAGAGCCGCATGTGGCTCGCGAGCCGCAATTTGCCGACCACTGATAGACCATCCAAACCCTCGCTGCCTTCTGGACCAGTCCATGGGGCCTGGGAAGGTGCTCCCCATCCTGCTCTGAAGGGGGAAAGAGGAAACTGCAGGCAGGAAGAGGAAGCAGAAGCCGCTGGGGAAGCAGCAGTCACACCGGGGGGAGGGGAGCCGCAGGGTCACGCGCCTGGGTCAGCCCTGACCCTGAGAGGCGGGGGAGGGGGACAAGGACACGGTGATTAGTTCTCGGGGTCCTGCTCCAGGCCCTCTCCTTTCTTTTCAGAGCATCCTTTCACCGTCATAGCTCGTTTGAAGGAGCCCTTTCTGCCGCCCTCACCTAGAACCGCTTTGCCATGACTTGGAAAATCAGACGAAAGAAAGCCATCTTGGCAGCGCTGGGGCCCCTGATCTGAGTCATCGAAAAATAGGGAAAGAACTTAGACCAAAAGAGGATGAGTCTTAAGTTCTGGTTCAGCTGCTTACTGTGACCTCAGGCAACTTGTTTAATCTCTCTAAGCCTCAGTCTGATCTTCTTATAAAGAAGATAATGATAAACTCCCGCCACACGAGACTGTTGTAGGATTAAACAGCAGCCAATGGAGCGGCAACGTGAGCCCTTGGCCGCGTAAGGGCAGAGCCATTCATCCCAGCAGCAGCCACCCGCCAGCCTCGGCCTCTCCAGCTCACGTGGGAAGAATCAGGTGTGGGGCATAGCCAGCCTCGGCCTCTCCAGCTCACGTGGGAAGAATCAGGTGTGGGGCATAGCCAGGCGGGAGTCACAGCTCCTGCCCCCCTGCCTCCCCTACCCCAGTCCTGCTCATCCTGCTGGTCCCTCCTCCCCAGGCTTCTCCTCTCCGTGTCCCGAGCTGTTCCCCTCACAGGGCCCCAGGAAATGGGCCCAGCCCCACTAGGACAGCCCCGGGCATCTCTCTGGCAAGATGCCCGTGTTGCCAGCTCGCAGACATGTCTGTGCAGACGCTGCCACGGAAAGCAGGGCCCTGACCAGGCCCAGAGCTCGGGAGGACTATGAAAGGCCGTGAACCCGCTAGGAGGAGGGGCAGAAACCCCTGCTGCCTGCCTCTCAGCTCCACCTTCTGGCCTTCAATAGACAGGCAACACCTTCACTGCCAGGTCTTTGCTCCAGGCCCTGGGCTATAGTACCTCCAGCTCCACCAGGTCACACGCTACCCTTTCCTCTAATGAGGAGGAACCCCTCCCTCCGGGAAAACGCACAAGCACCCGCCAATGCTAACCGCAAGCCACACAAGGGGGCTCAGTGCTTTAAATGACTTATTTAATTTCACCAAGACCCTGTGACATAGGTACACTGTTTTTTCCCACTTTATATACCAGGACCTGGAGCCTGAGAGAGACAAAATGACCTGCCTAAGGCCAAATGGCCTTGCGATCTCTCCCCCTCCCCTCCTCTCAGCAGGAGGACAGCGTGGGCGGCAGGCTCACCTGGATTCAAATTCTGGTTCAGCCATTTACGGCTGTGCGACGCTGGACAAGCAGCACAGCTTCTCTGTGCCTCAGTCTACCCACAGCGGGTGGGGAAGCTTTGCAGTGAGCTACAGCTAAACGAGGCCTGATGCTAGCAGGAAGCAAGTGGAGGGATAGTCCATAATCAGTGCCCACTCAGTGCCCAATGGGAGCCTGTCGCTGGCCTGGGAACCTCAGGCACTGACCTGCTTTAACCCTCACATCTTCCCAGGGAGGAATTCCCAGTATTCTCACTTTATAGGCAAGGAGTCCAGAGTTCAGGCCCACTCCACCCTCGCTGGGTCTAGCTACGCCTGCTTCTCCATTCACCTAGAATGCCCTCCTTGGGGACACGCAGAAACAGTAAGTTTGATAACAGGAGTGCACACCCTCTCTCTAGCTGAGCCTTCGTTCCGAGAAGGGAGGACCATGTCCTAGTCATCTCTGCAGGCCTCCAATCTCAACATCATCACGTGCCTACAGTGGGAACTATATTAACACCGTGTGTTCGATAGGAGTCCAAACCTACATCCACGAGGGAGGAAGTAAAAGAGCATTTATCGCACACCCGCCCTTAGGCACAGGGGGTGAAGAACGCACACATACACATTTGTCCTCTAGAACCCAGCTTTTACGGATGGGGAAACTGAGGCTGAGGAAAGCTAACTGCGTGGGGCACACAGTGCGGAAAGGATTCCGGGCCAGGTCTGCCTTAAATCTGGGAGATGCTGGCTCTTAGGAAAGAGCTTTCTTTAAATGTTACCTTCTATGTTTATTTTTAAACGTAATGTTATTACTTTCAAATGGGTGGGACAAGGGCTGATTCTTAGCTCTCAAGATAAGCATTCTTGCCTCCTAATCACTTTTGTCTTCCCCCACCCAAATCCTAAACAAACATAAATCAAACAAAGCATTCAGGATATCTTTTGCACCTACAACTATCTCTGAGATGCCCAAAGGGGACGTCTGGGAAACCACAAAGATCAGTTCTTTCACCTTTTAAAAAGAGAGGGTCTAGAACCAATCAGGTGTGTTTCATATGTTATTGCTGAGCAATCGCATGGAAATAGCCGCGAAACCAGAAGAGACGCTCAACCTTCTCTAAGTTAAATTTTAAAAGGGAAATGTTACTTATATAAATATTTCAGAAATTGTATGCTGTGTGAGAAGTTTCTACAGATTTCTTAGTGCCTTCTCTAGTCCATGGTTTGTTTCGATGGATCAGCATCCTGCTGACACGTTACCTGATAATAGCAGTATAGTGTGTTACCAGTCATGATTTGGGTTGGGTTTTAAATGTTTCCTGGGTTGGGGGGCGGGGCGGGAGGGGGGGTAAGAGATCAACCGAAGGACTTGTATGCATGCATATAAGCATAACCAATGGACATAAGACACTGGGGGGTAGGGGAGGCCAGGGGATTGTCAAGGGCGGGGGGAAAAAAGGAGACATATGTAATACTCTTTGTAATACTTTAAGCAATAAAACAATAAAAAATAATAAAAAAAAAAATGTTCCCTGCAACCTCACTTCTTTGAGGCTAACATCTTCTAGGTCGGCGGTTTTCACCAGGGCACGCACGTACATCAGGCTTTCCTGTGGAGTTTTATTAAGTACAAATGTTTAGGATTCACTCCAAGCTTTCGTACTGAGTGTCTTTAGTTGATATTCTTGGAATATCCTTGGTACATTATGTAAATTATGTCTCGAGATTTTTATATACCTCAAGATTTTTTTCCTCTATAAAAATTGTGTCCATCCATTTTTTATCAATCAGATGTTATTGTCTAGATTTCTTTTTTGAGGGGGGGGGTGGTGGCTTTATTTTGTTTTGCATACTTCAGGAAGAACAATAAAGCAGCCCTTGTCAGCTCATCAGATCATTCACTTTTGAAAATTACCAGTAGTGCGTTAACCTGTTCCTTTTTAGGCCTCTGTCATTTACAAAGGGCTTTTGTTTTGTTCTACTCAGATGCTTCCTAAAGGCTCTGCAGCCAGCTACCTATAGGTCAAAGGTCTTATCTTTAACAACCGAGACCTGGCTCAGAAAAGTGCTGTACCAGTAACTTGCTCTTGGACACACGCTTCTGATGGCATCGCTTAGAGACCCTTAAGGACATACCAATGGACTAAGTCAGGAATTTTCAAAGCTCTTTAGTCAAGAAGCAGACAGGTTTGTGAGATTGCGAACCCAATTCAGCAAACAAGAAGCAACCGCATAGGAGTGAATAAACAGGCAAGGGATGCTCGCTGTTTGTGTTTTGAATATTGTTGATGTTGTTCTGCTTTCTGGATCTATAAGGCAGCCCCTTCTCTTTCTTCTTAAGCTGTATGTAGCCCATAACAATTTAGTAGACTCTGTTTTAGTAAACCGAAATGAAACATTTGTGAAAATCTTATTCTCCCTACCTGAGTCCCCAGAATTCATAAACTTTTGTTGCATCTTCTTGCTTTTCATAGCAAGACGGTTATTTTCAAAAGTTCAATAAGAATCTTTCCTATTTTTTTAAAGCACAGCATAGTTAGAAAAATTGGTTATGCAACCAACGCCTTCCCTGGAATGTCGTAATTAACTATGATGCTCAATTAATTAGATATAATCAGCCTGTTTTAAGGAACTAAGGTTGACTGTATGGAGCCAAGGCTAATAAAACCCTCCCAAGAAAATCGGCTTACTGTTTTCCCTTATACGCAAATAAGGGAGGTCAGTCCCTGGCCAGCCCAGGAGCCTTAGGATATTTTGGGGACCTCAAAGGAAGACTTTGCCCAATGTATAGGTACAGCAGGTAAAACCTATGGCGTTTCTTGGCTTAGCTTCCTAATTTCAGAACAGTCACTAATAACAAGCTTGTAGAAATCCAATCTAAGGTTTCTTATAAAAAATTCCAGCAAAGCAAACTTCCCAAGGCCGATATTACAAATTAGCACTCTTGCTACACCTGTATCATCAGATCAAATCCGATGAGACAAACTTTATTTTATGAGCCTAGAATGGTCTTTCTTTGTGACTATTTGTTATCAGAGCAGGGAACGCTATAGGAAACACTTCTGTGATTCACTGGAAAACTGCATTGTCTAGAGCAGCGGTTCTCAACCTGTGGGTCACGACCCCTTTGGGGGTCGAACCACCCTTTCACAGGGGTCACCTATGACCATCAAAAAACACATATATAATGACATATTGTTTTTGTGATTAATCACTGTGCTTTAATTATGTTCAATTTGTAACAATGAAATTGGGGGTCACCACAACATGAGGAACTGTATTAAAGGGTCGCGGCATTAGGAAGGTTGAGAACCACTGGTCTAGAGGACTCCTCTCAGCTTATCTGACTGTAGCCTCTCATTGACCACGGGCTGTTTACAATGCTTCAATGGGGCCGGAAACTAAGTCATACAAAATATGTCTGTGAACTGATAGTTTCAATAGTCTCCGCTCCCAACCTGTGGAAATACTAGTTTTGCCTCAATTTTCTTGATTTATACATGGGCATGTTCTTTGGATTCTTTTTTTTTAAATTGTGGCAAAATATATATAACATAAAATTTACTGTTTTAACCATTTTTTTTGCTGTTTTTGTTATTGTTAATCCTCATGTGAGGATATTTTTTTCCATTGATGTTTCTTTTTTTAGAGAGTGGAAGGAGAGAGGGAGAGAGAGAAAGAGGGAGAGAGAGAGAGAGAAACATTGATGTGAGAGAGACATATAGATAGGTTGCCTGCTGCACGCACCCCAACCAGGGCCAGAGATGGAATCTGCAACACAGGTTCGTGCCCTTGACCTGGAATTGACCCCTCAGCCTGTAATCAACCCTCAACCCTTTGGTGTGTGGGCTGATACTCCAACCACTGAGCAACACGGATGTTCCAACCAGTGAGCCACACTGGCCAGGGCCCACTTTAATCCTTGCTAAGTGTAGTAGTACAGTTCAGTGGCATTAACCCCCTTCATATTGTTGTGCAACCATCACCACCATCCATTTCCAGGACCTTTGCATTTTCCCAAACTGAAGCTCTGTCCCCATTAAACAGTAACTCCCCATTAACCCCTCCCTACATTTTCCCTGGATTATAACATCTTCTGATTCCCTCATTATGAGTAAAATAACATCTTTAACATCTATTCATTTTTATATCCTTATGAGAAGCAGGTTTTATCTTTCTCTGAAAAATATATCTTAATAGTTCCAAACTCAAAAAGGACCAAATGAGTCATGTATACGAGTGAAGAAGGCTGGAAGTAATGAGGGCTGTCACCAATAGGAAAGACCAATAGGAAAGCCCCTAGGGTGGCCAATAGGAAAGCGCCTAGGGTGGCCAATAGGAAAGCGCCTAGGCCAGGGTGACCAACCAGCCCAAGGACCAAGGGGGTCAGGAGTGTGGGATATTACGTTTTAAAACTAGACCGAGTTGGTCGTGTTCAGAACACTTCCCCCATCTAAGGGGAATCTTTAAGTCCTAGTATAATTTGGGAGTTCAGGCCTGGTATGGCTTCATCTGTTTTTTAAGAGAAGCCAGGAATCTGGCTATGTTGATTTTTATCATTTGTAAATGATGGCAACTAACGATATTAAAAAAAAAAAATACTCCGCAGACCAAACAAACTACTCCAGTGGGTGGTCTCTGGCGAAGAGTGAGCTGAAAGCTCTGCACCTCTCACACACACACACACACACACACACGCGCACACACACACACACGCACACACATACACACACACACATGCGCGCGCGCGCGCGCCCATCTGGGCCTCCCTTGGTCAGGAGGAACGCTGCTGTGCAAGTGGCTCACTCATTGTTGGGGTTGCCCACTGTTGGGGTGACTACCCAGCTGAGCGGCTGCCTGCTCTGGTCTGAGAGATTAGCCCTCCCTGGTAAGTCCTCGGGGCCTGGAGCCCCTGAGGCCAGCTCCCAGGACCGCTGAGGTCTGGCCTTTGTGTGTGTGTGTGTTACCCGAGGGGGAAAGAGACCGAAAGGGACACTCCACGACTCCAAGCGCCACTCTTCAGCAACTCCACCATCCCCGGTGTCCCGGCTCGCCTGGGCCCCAGTGCTATGGACGTGAGGGGCCCTGAAGGTCCGCCCGGGGTGTGGGGTGTGTGTGTCCCAGCGCAAGCCATTCAGGGTCACCTTCCTGCGGCGCCGCCAGGCGCCCGGCCCGCGGAGGGGAAGCCGTCCCAGCCCCGCGCGCCTCCCTCCCCCGCGCTGCTCACCAGCTGTCCCTGGAGAAGGTGCGGATGAACCAGATGCCCGGAGCCAAGGAGGACCGCATCCTGCCTGCCGGTGCCCGAACTCGGCGGCGAGGTGGACGGCGCAGGGCGCAGGGTGCAGGGCGGCGCGCCCCGGCCCGCAGCAGCTGGGTTTAAATGCCCCGCCGGCCGGCCCGCCCCGGCCCCGCGGCCGCCGGCCCGGAGCCCCCGCCCACTTGCCCCGATCCGCCCTGAAGACCGGCCGGGGGCAGAGCGACTGCCCATCCTCCGGCGGGTGCGCCAGCGCCCGGTTTTCTCCTGCTTCGCCTTGGGGCTGGGGGCCCGCGGCGCGCGGAGCTTCTGGGGCCGCGCCCGCCCTGCGCTCCCCACTCAACCCGCAACAGGGAACCGAAAGTCACACCCCACACCCGTCTGTCTCAGCTGTTCTCGGGGCGCCTTCCTGTCCCGAGAAGAGGTGGCCCCGACACAGACGGGAAACTGAGGCACACCGGAGGGCTAGAGCTGACACCGGTGGGTGGTCCCATCATTATCCCACTAAGGGCGGAGCGCAGGGATATCTCGCGGAGCTACAATACTTGTCCCAAATATGCCTCCCGGGCGGGACAGGAGCTTCCTGTCCCTCAGACTCCAGACAGTGCGCTGAGCCAGACAGGACCCACTACGCCCCTCAGAGCCTGGGCCCCCATCCACTCCCGGGGACAGGGCCACAGCCATTCTGCCCTCCCGGAGGCGGCAGCCCGGAGGAAGCCAGCGAAAGGCCATTCTGGGCACAGGATTCTCTGCTCTGAGCATCCTCTCCTGGCCTCTAGCCTGGCATTTCCAGGGTATTTCCATCTATAAAAAGAAGATACTGTGGGTCTTTGAATATGAACCCGAGGATGAACTACAGAGGGGTGGAGAGGGAAGCATTCGCCCTGAGAACAGAGCTGTTAATAGGACATGTGTTTGTGCAAATGGCTCTCAGCCCGGACCCCACCCTGTCCCTAATTCTTGGGAGTGCCCAGGCCCTAAGTGCAAGGTCAGGGAAGTGGAGCAACAACTTCACCAAACAGGTTAGGACCCAGGATAATGAGCTTGGCTGCTACCAGCCAAGAGAGAGGGCAAGCCAGTTGTAAAGCCCTCTGTGAATGCCAGGCAATGGCAGGGTGTGTGTGTGTATGGGGGGGCGGGGGGAGGTGGGGGTCAGCGGCAGAAATAAAGACAACAGAGCAGAGGCCAGAAGGTAAAGGGATAGAGAGGAAAGAAGAAAGGGCCAAGGAGCCAATATTAGATGATGGAAGTTACAGAAACACCAAAGGCAGAGCCCAGTTAACAGCCGCTAACTTAATCCTTAATACACCGCACACTGTGGACAGTCCCTTATTCTCATCCATCTGGGGCGGGGGACTCCACGTCTTGTTTTGCTGAGGCAAGTCCAGGAGACACTTGCTGTCCAGACCAGCTCTGAAGTCAGTAGCATCCAGCAGACATTAGGCTTTTATGGACGCAGGCTAAGGGGTGGAGAGCAAACTAGAGTGATTAGCTAATATCCTCAGGAAGACAGCTACTTGTTTCTCGGGGGCTGAAGGACGGAGAAAGCTGGGAATACAAATGAGCGGGGACAGTGCTGCAGTTACTTGATGTTACACAGGAGCGCGTGGGCATCCCCGGGCAAAGGGGCGGGGCCATCGCCAGGGCTCCAGACTTGCCATCCAGACTCCAATAATACGGAAAACCCATCTTCCCATCTCAGACAGAGAAAAGCCAAGGAATAAGGCTCATGACTGCTCATCTCACTGCCCTCTGGAGACACTGCCTTTGGGCCTCTCAGAGGACCATGTCTGTCTGGGGCGGGAACGCTCAGAGAGACATCAAGACTATGCCCTCATCCAGGCTTTCTACACTCAGTGCGCAAGCGGGGACCTTGCTGACCTGGTTGTACTCAGATGAAAGACAATTCTCATACACACCATTAGCGGGGCCCTCCAGCCCATGTCTGGAGCGTCCTCTAATCACTGCACGTTGGAAGCCAGTTTTCTGAAACGTCTTGGAAGGTCCTGTACCTACTTGAGCACAGGTTCTTAGAGGAGCCACGTCACAAGGTCTCAGACACTGCTACTCCACGTTGAACCCCCGAAGGGAGCCCCCATTTTGGAAGTCAGTTTCTTTCTTTCTTTCTTTTTTTTAAAATATATTTTATTGACTTTTTACAGAGAGGAGAGGAGAGAGATAGTTAGAAACATCGATGAGAGAGAAACATCAACCAGCTGCCTCCTGCACACTCCCCACTGGGGATGTGCCCGCAACCCAGGTACATGCCCTTGACCGGAATCGAACCTGGGACCCTTCAGTCCACAGGCCAATGCTCTATCCACTGAGCCAAACCGGTTTCGGCAGTTTCTTTCTTTTTTTAAAAAAATATATTTTATTGATTTTTTTACAGAGAGGAAGGGAGAGGGATAGAGAGTTAGAAACATCGATGAGAGAGAAACATCGATCAGCTGCCTTCTGCACACCCCCTACTGGGGATGTGCCCGCAACCAAGGTACATGCCCTTGACCGGAATCGAACCTGGGACCCTTGAGTGCGCAGGCTGACGCTCTACCCACTGAGCAAACCGGTTAGGGCTGGAAGTCAGTTTCTTAGACTCTTGAACAAAAACCAAACGGTCAAACCATATGACCGATTCCACTCCTGGACAGTAGGTGAATGTGTGGTTCTTGTGTTTCCTGACATGTGGGTGGTGTGGGTCACACCATGAAAATGATGAATCTGTATGAGCCCAGGTTGTGACATAGAGAAGTGGGGCCCCTCGAGCTGACCGTGGCGGCTGCATCTGAGCTTTTATGTCTCGCCATTTCTACAATGCAAGTGGCTTCCTCTTATCCCAAAAGCACGCCTTCTTTAAAAATTTAAAAACCCACCACAATAAATGCACAGAAAGGCCAAAAAAAAAAGAATATGCCCCCATGCGTGGCTCAGTGGTTGAGCGTTGACCTATGAACCAGGAGTTCAGTTTGATTCCCTGTTTGTGGGCTTGATCCCCAGTGGGGAGCATGCAGGAAGCAGCTGTCAATGATTCTCTTTCCTCATTGATGTTTCTCTCTCTCTCTCTCTCCCTTCCTCTCTGTAATCAATAAAAATATTTTTTCAAAAAAAGAATATGCCGTTATGGTGGCATGGCTTGCTCATGGAGTGCCTACAAGCTGCTGGGTGCAGGGCCAGTCCTGAGACAGACCTTGCCTTATCCCAGCTACTTCCTGTGCATTCCAGCCCTTTATCTATGTTTTGGGCCGGATGACAACTGGGCCACTGCTGCCAGTGCTCCTTGCTGGGCCCTGTGGGTGAGCGGGGAAAACCCCTTTGCTTCCTGCTGCTCCGGGGCGTGCCAAACAGGACGAGGTGGCTCAGATGCTTTCACTCACCTACACAAGCTCTCCACTCCTGACTCACCTGTTATTTGCCATCCCTTTCACACCACCTCCTCAAACCCCGCAGGGTGTGGGCAGTAATATCTGAAGGAAATGAGGGAAGGGATGAGCTCCTGAATCAGAAACTAAAGGAAAAGATCCTCCGTTCTTATTGTGAATAGACCTGTAATTTTCAAAAAACGCTTACTATGGTTTCATGGCATCAAACACCTGTAAGACGGGAGCTGGCTGTTAATGGCCTGTCTGCCCACTGAGTACCAGGCCCTACTACTAGCAAGCCCTACTGACCGTCCACAGGAGTTTGGGGCAGCCAGTGTCTGATTAGGCCTTTCAGACATGGCAACAAGTGTCCTCCCTGGGTTTTTCAAAGGGACCCAGGGACGTGACTGCTTGAGGAAGTCTATGAGGCTAAGTGCCAGGAGAATAAGCCATTTAGCAACAGAACCCTGACTTGCACCACACGCACAGGCATCGCTCTTTGAACAGTCTGTACCCGCTGCCTCCCACTTCTGTCTTACTAACCAGAGAACAGCCCACCTTTTCATGATAGAAGCAAGACCCAGACCCTTGATTAATGGGGTAGGAGTGGGATATTAGGAGAAATAGAGATTATTTAACCTTTTAAAGATTCAGTTTCATATTAGGCTTTTTTTTTTTTTTCTGAGAGGCCAGTGGTGGCTTTGAGGCAGAGTCCACCCTGGCACAGACACTGCTTCTCTGCACCTCAGTTCTCTCATCTGTAGCATGTGGATAACATATACCTTGCAGAATGGCTATGAGAATTAAACATCATGTGTACAAAGGGCCTGGCCACATTAACTAGGTTTGGTAAGTGGGGGCAATTATTACGTCTACATGAGCTTGTATACAATACTAGGATCAGATATTGATGACCATTGATAGAAACCAATGGCCATTTACAAGTGAGAACAAAATATAGGGGACACAGGATCAGAGTTCTTAAAAGTGAGTACCATTATATAACAGGTTTGACCTGCCAAATTTTTAATATCCTGTGTGCACATATGTGCATGTATGTGGGTATCTGTGTATGCGTGTGTATACACAACTTCACTCACTGAGTTATTGTAAGCATCAAGGTAACACATGTTGAATAATTTTGAGCTGACAAGGGTGAATGTATGGGTTGCGTGAAGTGTCATAAAACGAGCAAAGCTATTATTATCTCAAGTGTGTCAGAGGTTGAAATCTTACTAAGGGTTGTTATTAAATTTCTTCCAGCTAACACCGTCAAAAGATAGATAAGCAAGGTGACCATGTATCCAAAAAGACCTTGTTTCTCAATAAAAGACAATGTTCTAGAAGGGCGTGGCAAAGAGAGTCCTGCCATTGATATAACTGGTCACAAATAGGGGCTTCATCTCTTTAAGACTGGACTGATGGGTCCCATGGCATGAAGAATGGGAGACCATTCTCAGCCAAGCAAGGGGGCCTCCCTGCTTCCAAATGGTCAACCAGTGGCAGCAGCAGGAGTAATGAGGACAACCTGGAAGCAGCCAGCCCTCAGGAAGGGAGAAGTCGATTCAGCAAGTGGTTAAATTATTACAGTCTCCTGAAGTCACTTTGTTCGGGGGGAGGGGGGTATATAAAGGAATATACGATAATGCTAAAAGGAAGGCAGCCTCAGGTGGCCTAGACATACAAGCTGAGGACAAGTTTTCATTGCTCCAGTATCTGAAAGTAACAATTCATTTATTCACTTAACAAACACTTGCTGAGTGCCAACTATGTGCCAGGCACAGTGCTAGGTGCTGAGGGTACATTGATGAATAAGACAGGCACAGCCTGAACCTCAAAGAATTTAGTTAGTTGAATGGGACAGAGCCACACAGAGACATAATTTCACCTCAAAGAGCTGTCGTAGAACAAGAAATCGCATATAGAGGTATGTCTGTACTGCCAGGCTAACTCCGGGAGTGCTTGGAAGGTGTCACAGTAGGAAACCTGAGAGGCAGATTTGAAGGAGAGCTAGGCGCATGCCCGTGGAAGAGAGAACAGCAGGACCAGCAGAGCGCATGAGCACTAGTGTGTGCACCACCAACCACGTGGAGGCAGGGGACAGTTAAAGGGCACAGGAGGAGCTCTGTGGAGCTGGGGACACCTGTGCACAGTGAGGAGCTGCAGAAGGTATGGCCACTGTTACTTAGGATGGGACCGTCGAGAGCCTTAAAAGCCAATGTTAAGGACTTAGAATTTTATCCTTGGGACAGTTGGGTGTTAAGACAAAGAGGTTTTTAAGGAGGGTTGATACATGATCAGATTTATGTTCTTAGGGGTGAAATGGCCATGTAAAAGCCTTTTGTCAGACTTCTGGCTCTAGGTCAAGATAGAATAGATGCAGTTCTCCTTAATTTACTTGCTAAATACTAAAAACACTGGCATTATATACAACGTAAAAAAAACTCTGGTCCTAGCTTGTTTGGTTCAGTGGATAGAGCTTCGGCCTGTGGACTGAAGGGTTCCAGGTTCGATTCCGGTCAAGGGCACATGCCCGGGCTGTGGACTCGATCCCCTGTAGGGGGTGTGCAGGAGGCAGCCAATCAATGATTCTCTCTCATCATTGATGCTTCTATCTCTCTCTCCCTCTCCCTTTCTCTCTGAAATCTCTATATATAAAAGGCTAAGTGTCCATCCGTTCAACCAGTAACTATGATGTGCACTAACCAGCAGGGGGCAGATGCTCAACGCAGGAGCTGACATGATGCGCACTGGCCATTTAAAAATAAACAGCACCACGGACCAGGGGCTGACAAACCAACACTTGGCTTCCCCCAAATGGGACACAGGCCCTGCCACCACCCCAGAGCGACGTCCCACCAAATCGCAGCCAATGCTGCCAAGACCCCATGATGCAAAATGTGGCCCACAGCACAGCCCTGAAACGGTCGCTGTGGGCACCGGGTAATGACATCACCTAGCAACACCCAGCTTCCTCTCCCTAGCGACTAGCCTCCTTGGAGTTTCTTTAGCCCAGGAACACGACTTGCTTTATAGCCAGGTATAAACATTTTACAGTTTAATCAAATGTTTGTCAGGTGTTTTCACGTGCCTCGTCTCATTAGATCCTCACAAAAGTCCTGGAGTAGTTAGATAGGAGATTTGGTAGAATCCTATTTTCTTTTCATTAGCCAGAAAACGGAGATTTAGAAAGTTTAGAAACTTGGCTGACTGAAAAGAAGTAAGAAATGGTGGAACTTGGAAATGACTTCAGGTTTTCTCATTGCACAGAATATAGTCAAACACAGCTGCAGTTAAATACTTTACCCTTTGTTCTCCCTGCGTGATCTACAATAATAATCTGCTTCGTGTTGATATTTACTGCTGTGTTGCTGACAATTACCTGAAAGAGAAGTTGGGGTACTTCACTGGGCTGGAAAAGTTTAGTTAAATCAGGAAGCAGGTCTCATTAAGCAAGTTTATTCTATATTTACAAAAGGCTAAGTTGACTCGTGCGTGCGCAATACATATAAAGCTCTCACTGGCGCCAGTCACACATGTGTGTTTCTACCTGTCACTGTCGATCATGAATTTGGTTGACACTTCTATTATAGAGAAAGCGTGAATAGCAATATTAAAATATTTCTTCTAATTAATTTCCTTTCAATGTGCACGAATCTGTGCACCGGGACACTAGTAAAAATATATTTTATAAAAAGAAGACTGCAAAAGTAGAGAGAAGGCAGATTAGTGAGGAACCTCCAGACCTAAGGAATGACCAAGTAGTGTTTTAGAGAGAGAGGAAAAGAGAAAAAGAAAGGGAGAGGGAGAGGGAGACTGTGAGGAAGAGGGAGAGGAAGAAGGAGAGGAAGAAGGAGAGGGAGGTAGGAAGAGAGGTAGGAGGAGAGAGAGAGAAACATCGATGTGAGAGAGCGGCATTGATCAGCTGCCCCCGCCCCCATGCATCCTGACCAGGGCTTGAACTCAAAACTGAGGCATGTGCCCTGATCAGAATCAATCTGGCAACCCCTCGGTGCATGGGAAATGCTCAGCCAACTAAACCACGCTGGCTAGGGCTGGGTTTACTTTTGCTTCACCTCCCCTTGACTGGGTGCTGGAGAAACTAGCAATCCACAAGTGCCAAATCACACAAACAAGAAGAAAGAAAAAACACCAATAAAAACTGGCTGTATCTAGCTAAAGGAACAAGAAACACTACAGAAAACACTTCCATCTGCCCCACCCCACTGCCATCAGCCTTGACTTCCATTTGCACCTGGCTGGGATGAGTTGTCCCCTGAGCCCCACCTTCAGGAGGGTGTCAGAGAACTCCAAACAGGAAGCCAGGACTTACACACCATCTTCCAGTGGCAATGAGCACCCCACCTCCACCCCCACCACCATGGGTTAGTGGAGGTCATGTGGGGAGCAGGAAGGAGGCACCTGCTCCCTCCCATGCTGGGTGGTGTCAGTGGAAGCCCAGTAGGAAGCCAGAACTCCCACTATCCAAGCAGTAATGAGGTGCCCTCCCCCACCCCGCCAAGGGTAGCAACCGAGGCTAAAAGGGAACCTGGTTGCTACAGCCCGCCTGGCAAAGAGGAATAAAATCTCAATCCAACTACATGCTATCATCACTTTCTTAAAAAAGTAAACATACACTCATGATACAACCCAAGTTGCACTCCCTAGGCATTTAGTCCCATTAAATGAAAATTTCTCTCCATACAAACCTGTACATAATGTCCATAGCAGCCTGTAATAGCAAAAAACTGGAAACAACCAAAATGTCTCTCAATAGGAGGATGGTTAAACAAGTTGTGCTACATCCACACCACTGAATATTACTCAGCAATATAAGAAACAAATCACTGATGGATGCAACCACTGGATGAATCTCAATGGCATCATGCTGAGTGAAAGAAAGCTATCTCAAAAGGTCATACTGTGATTCCATTTATATAACATTCTTGAAATGACAAAATTATAGAAATGGAAAAAAGATGGGGAGGGGTGGGGTATGGCTCTAAAGCTGCTATTTTCAATTGGTATGCTGCAAGAATATTCAAAACATGCAATACCTGACTATTTAGTCAGGGACACTGACCTCCTTTCCTTTAGATTGTCACATTAAAAAACAACAACAGGCCCTAGCCGGTTTGGCTTGGTGGATAGAGCGTCAGCCTGAGGACTGAAGGGTCCCAGGTTCGATTCTGGTCAAGGGCATGTACCTTGGTTGCGGGCACATTCCCAGTAGGGGGTGTGCAGGAGGCAGCTGATCAATGTTTCTCTCTCATCGATGTTTCTAACTCTCTATCTCTCTCCCTTCCTCTCTGTAAAAAAATCAATAAAATATATTAAACAACAACAACAGCAACAGCCAACACAACAATAGCCATCGAGAGTGAATGCCCTGTCTTGAACCATAAATAGGTCAGATAATAGAATTTCACCTTATTGGTCATATCGTATAATGAAGTTGCGTGTGATTGGTTAATTCTTGGTACCAGAAATCCTTATATACAAGTGTGGCACCTGATTTTTTTAAAAAGTCACTTTGGAGTAAAAAGGGTAATTACTATTATTTTTTGTAAATCAATCAAAATTATACTATTTCCTGTCAGATCAGCAACAAATTTATATTTTGGTGTGCTGCAGAATTTTAGTAGTTTATGTGTGCCATGGGATGATAACGGTTGGACATCACTGCTCTATAGGGTACGATCAGGGAAACATTTGTGGTGATGGATTAGTTTTGTCTCTCGATTGTGGTAGTGTTTACAGAATCAACATGTGAGAAAATGTCACACATAGAACTATATGTACATATTGTACCATGGTCAACTTGGTATACTGGACCTATCTGAACTATTTTTGCAACTTCCTGTAGGTTTATAATTCTTTTATAAAAAAATTTTGTAAAGAGTGGGGGCAAAGCAGCCCTTTGTAAACTTTTAAAAATGTTATTATTATTATTATTATTATTATCATTATTATTATTATTATTATTGATTTCAGAGAGGAAGGGAGAGAGAGATGGAAACATCAATGATGAGAGAGAACCATTGATTGACTGCCTCCTGCACAACTCCCCACTGAGCTGCAACCCAACCTGGGCATATGCGCTGACCAGGAATTGAACCATGACCTCCTGGTTCCTAGGTCAATGTTCAACCACTGAGGCACACCGGTCAGGCCCTTTGTCAACTTTTCAATTTCTTCTAGTACTTCTCAGTGTGCTAATTCTAGCAACAGGGGTGGGTGGGGGTGGTCCTTACCTTTTAAATAGAAATCTTTCCCCTTGAGAGCATGCAGAGCAGCAGCATGGTCAGCTGTCCTTGTTAACTCCAGTTAACACCTAACTCGCCCTCATCAGTGCAGATTTCAGGATACTCCCTGGCTTCCAAGTTATTCTTACTTAACTTCCTCTTCACCTCTGGATGGCGAGGAGAGATAACACTCTTTCCTCAGACCAGGATATGGAGGCTTACAGAGGAGAACTGGTACCTGAGCCACACAGTGATGGTGGAGAGATGAGATACCAGCTCTCCCAAGGGCAATCAGCTTCCTTCTCAGCACCTGGGGGTAACTATGGGACCGCCCACCTGCCTTACACTGTTTTGTGTCTGTAATTGGGAATACCTTTTTATTGTAACTTTGTGAAGCAAGAGCAATAAAACAGGGAGAACAGGTTGGACAAATGAAGTTGAAAATTAGGTTTAGAAACCAGAAGCACGTGACTTCAAAGACCTATGATTTTTTTCCACAGGAAAGGACTGAAAGGTCTTTAAGAGGAAACTTTTACTAGGAAGATTAAAGGTCTGAGTAAACAATCCAGGGCTACACAGTAAGGACTGGAGGTAGTCCTGCTACTCCTAGATGTCTATGGCAGCAAAGGCAGACACACACTGATCTGGAAAAACTCTTACATCTCCTCTGGCCCAGCACTACCTTCACCCTAGAATTTTCCCACAAAACTCCTTAGTACTGGTTCCTAGTCCACTGTTGGCATTCCCGAAGAACGGGCTACAAGATGCAGAAATCAAGTCCCAGATTGAAATTCCTGGGAAAGAGGGTTCTGATCCTAGACCAACCTTCTGAGAAATCTTACTCTCAGGCCCAAGTCTCCCTCATTCATAACTAAACATCATCTAAACGTTCCCCTTTATGGCAACCTGAGCTCCAGTCATTTCTGTTTACTGAGCACTGTTTCTGAACCTTTTGCTCCTTCCTACTAATGCACATGGAGCGGTTCCTCCCAGTTTATGCCAGAGCTTCAGTTGGGGGGAAGGGGATGCCCAGGCATCTCCAGAAAAAAAACAAAACAGAAAACTCGTCAGTGTCTTTCCAAATCCTGTGCTGCCTTATTAAGTCCTTCAGGTCTAATCAAGACCTTGTCTATTTATTGCATAGAATGAGATTTAAGATGCTCACACAAGCCTCAAAATTTAAAAATTCAATCAGGTTGCAAATAGATGAACTATAAATGAATACACAGCTTGGTTAATTAACAAGTATTTAAAAAGTCAAATCTGAGATTTCTTATGAAAACTTCCAGCAACACAAACTTAAGAAGATCTGTATGCTCACCTTTATAATCAGATCCAATCTAATGAGACTTAGTTTGTGATCAAGAATTATCTTTCTTTGACCTAGCCGGTTTGGCTCAGTGGATAGAGCGTCAGCCTGCAGACTGAAGGGTCCCAAGTTCAATTCTGGTCAAGGGCACATGCCTGGGTTGCGGGCTCAATCCCCAGTAGGGGGTGTGCAGGAGGCAGCCAATCAATGATTCTCTCTCATCACTGATGTTTCTATTTCTCTCTCAATCTCCCTTCCTCTCTAAAATCAATATATATATATATATATATATATATGAAAGAATTATCTTTCTTTGAGACTATTTTTTATCAAAACAAGAAAGGATATAGAAAACATTTTATGCTTCAGTGGAAAATTATGCATTATCCAGAGGAGTCCCCTCCAGGTTGCCTGATTTTAGCCCATAGTTGATCTAATTTACAATTCTTCAAATTGTAAATACCTCTGGAAAAGATCAGTTTTGTGTACATTTGGACTTTCAACATTCTTTTATCCCTGAGTTTTTTTTCTTTTCCTTTTTTTTTTTTTTTTTTAGAATCAGTTATAACATCTGTTTATTTCCCTAATGAGTTAAAAAGTCTTTAACACATGTTCATGTAATATCTGTATGAGAGTTGTGATTTTACCTTTTTAGGAAAATTATCTTTTAACATACAAACAATTATCATGTAAGGCAGAAAAAAATATGTGCTACATAGAGTTACAAGGAGTGTACTAAGGTTGGCCAAGAGGAATTATTGCTTCTGATTGAGAGAAATCAGGTAGGTTTTTTAAAAATTCAGCTGCCTCCTGTATGCCTCCTACTGGAGATCAAGCTTGCAACCGGGGCATGTACCCTGACCCAGAATTGAACTGTGACCTCTTGGTTCATGAGTCAATGCTCAACCACTGAACCACACTGGCCAGGCTCAGGTAGGTTTTCATGGGGCAGGTAACGCTAAGTTAAAGAGTAATAGTAGTACTTTGCCTTAAGGGTGAGTAGAACTCCAAGACTCAGAAATGGGTATTTCAGGCAAAAAAAAAAAAAAAAAAAGGACTGCTATTCCTAAGGGACTCTCTTGACCCAAAAGTTATTAGCACCCAGCACCCTAGAGTCCCAAAGGAAAGGCCAGACTCAATCCAGAGATTCATGTAGGAGCAATGCCCAATTTGGAACCAATCCCAGAGGACGTCCCTATATATTATCCTACCTGGCAAAGGTTACAGTTCCCACTGCTCAGAGGAGGAAGGGCTCCTGGCAGTCACAAGGAGCATGAGGCACAAGAATAACTGGGACAACTGGCCCCATTAATTCAAAACAGTGTGTCTTGAAATGAGCATCACAACCTATTTCCTGTATGTCATCTAGCAGAACTATGCGACAGCCTAAACAACTTCCCTACCAGGCCAGGTATAAAGTTGTATGGATCTAACTGCATCACACTTCTGGGGTCAAACTAATTTCATTAACAGCTATTAATCTATACATTTCCATTTTGCCAGTGGTCAAGAGGAAGAGGTAGATAAGGGGTTCAGAAAATGTAATAGGTAGAAAAGTACATATCTAGCAAAGCATTTACTAAGGCTCCAGCTACCACTGTTGACCCGCATCAGATTATATTCCTTCATGAATGGATTTCCCAGCCTAAGCCACTACGTGAAAGTCATACTTACTAGACTTCCTTTTAATACAGACACTATAGTGTGAGGCACTAAATGTGACTCTACCAACAACAAACCCATCTGCAGTCTTCAGAGACTTATGCCCAGCTAAACTACTGACTCCTATGGTGCTGGTTCAAGCTCCAACCCTACTGCAAACTCTCTTTTCCCTTGATCTTCCGCTGTTCATCTGCCTCAGTCCTGCTCCTTGCATTTGTCTGTGTCGTCAAATCTCAGCTGTTCCTGGTCCCCCTTTATCTACTATCCCTGACCCAAGTTACTTGTACGATAAGAAAAAGGAATTACCTTCTATGAAAAAAGTCTCCCTGACCCTGAACCTAAAAGACTAAGCTGTATAACAATCAAGTTTTATGTATGGGATATATAAAGTCCTAATGAGTGACAGATAAAAATGTGCTTGTCAGCTCTAATGGCAACTGCTTTCAACTCCTTAGTAAAAACAGTGCCCACCTGGGAAAACAGGGGAAGGCATGTCCTTCCTCTGGCTCAGCCATCCATTACTCAATCCTGGCAATGTGATGGAGTGGGTGGATCCTGTTGGGTGAGGGTACTTACCTGTTTTTAGCCTGAAGAATTCAAATGTAGGCATCATCTCGCCCTCTGGTTGAGCAACAAAAGGCGTTCTAATTTGCAATTTAAATGATATACCGATCCATTTGGCAACTAGGAACTCTCTTTCCTTGATACTCCCCCTTCTAAAAAAAAAAAAATTGATGTTAGTGGTAAGAAGGCTCAGTGTAGGATGGAACAATGAGTCAAATCAAATCAAATGTCAATGTCATCATAACTTAGGGACATAGACAACTTTTTCTCTTAGGCATTAATACAGAAGGTCAAATTGGATGTGTTGCCATACCTACCTCACTCACTCCTGGCTAAAATATCCGAAACATCAAGGATTCCATGTGGCTAACCAAGGAAAGCATCAAGGCCTTGTCTCTTTGTATTTAACATGTTTCAGGCACTATGCTAACCACATACTATCTCACAACAACTCTGCTTAGTAAGTACTAGGTTATTTCCATTTCGCAGATGGTGCCTGCACACAGGGTCTAAGTAACTTGCTTAAGGTCACACAACTGAAATGTAGTAGAACCAGGATTTAAACCTCCCCTAGCAGCAGGGCCTTTGAAAAACAGAGCAAGAAAGAACTTTAACAACAAAGAGCAATTTTTCAATCTCTGGAACAGTGACTTTCAACCTTTTTCACCTCATGACACACCAAAAAATATATATTTTTTGCCAATCTGACCAAAAAATAGGTAAAATTTTGAATCATTCACAGCAGATGGATATTGTGTTGGCTGTTGTCATTTGTTTTTTATTTGACAATCTAAGGGAAAAGAGATCAGTTACCCCTTTCTACAGAGTCAGGTATTGCATGTTTTAAACATTCTTGCGGCACACCAAGCTCTAGAAGACTCTAGGGAATGTAGAAATATAAGTGACTTTTCCCATCCCTGAACTGAACCATGTAAATATTCTCTTACTCCCAATTCACCCTAAGATTTCAAAGCTTCTTTTATTAAATTACTATTTTGTTCTTTATACCCTAACTAGAGGCCTGGTGCACAAAAATTTGTGCACTGGGGGGAGGGTCCCTCAGTCTGGCCTGCGCCCATTTGCAGTCCAGGACCCCTTGGGGGATGTCCACCTGTTGACTTAGGCCCACTCCCCAGGGTATCAGGCCTAAGCTTGCAGTCAGACATCCTTTTAGCAGCCAGGGAGCCCTCAGGGGATGTCCGACTAAAGGCTTAGGCCCCCAAGAGTTCAGGCCTAAACAGTTAGTTGGACATTCTTAGTGCTGCCACGGAGGTGGGAGAGGCTCCTGCCACCACCTCTGCACTGGCCAGCCATGAGCCAGCTTCTGGCTAAGTGGCACTCCCCATATGGAAGTGCACTGACCACCAGGGGGCAGCTCCTGCATTGAGCATCTGCCCCCTGGTGGCCAGTGCGCATCATAGCAACCGGCCATTCTGCTGTTCAGTCAATTTGCATATTAGTCTTTTATTATTATTATATAGGATGTCCCTATTTCCCCCCTTTTGCCCCCTCTACACAGCTCTTGCCCCCCACTTCTCTCTGGCCATCACCATACTGTTGTCTGTGTCCATGGGTTGTGCATATATTTTCTTTGGCTAATCCTTTCTTTAAATTCACTTCTTTAAATTTTTATTTTCAGACAAGTGCTTATAACTGCACTATTATATATTTTCTATTATATCATTTAGAATTAAGATATTTTTAATTGAACCCTTGTAAATTTTAGCACAATTTAATAAATTATGCTAGAAGCAATTAGGAGAAGATTTTTCATGTAATGCAGATACATTTCAATTAATATTTTATTAATTTTTAATTTTTTAATATTTTAATTTGAAATAATCTCATACATGTAAAAAAAACCTATAAAATACTACAGCATATTATATGTACCCTTCACCCAATTTCTTCGGTGTTAATAATTTAAACATAACTATTATACAACTAACAAAATTTGGAATATATTTTTCTTATAATCTATTTAATGTTACTTAATCCATTTACTTTGTTTTTGTTAATCTTCACCCAAGGATATTTTTCCATTGAATTTTAGAGAGAGTGAAGGGAAAGGGAGAGACACATTGATTGGTTGCCTCCTGCACATGCTCTGATAGGGACTGGGGATCAAGCCAGCAACTGAGGTACATGCCCTTGACTGGAATCGAACCTGGGACCCTTCAGTCCAAGGGCTAATGCTCTATCTACTGAGCAAAACAGGCTGCAGCTTAATTCATTTACTTTTAATCTATATGTGTCTTTATATTTAAAATGGGTTTTGTTTTTGATTCACCCTCATAATCTGTCTTTTAATTGGTGCATTTATGCCACTGACTTTCAGAGTGCTTACTGATAGAGTTACTGCCACATCTGGCGGCTTCTGGGGCTTCCGGGGCCCGCCAGCGGCCAGGACCAATAAGGTCTCGGGCAGCAGGCAGGCGGCTCCTGGGGCTTGCAAGAGACTTCTGGAGTCGCCCACGGGGGCCTGGATGGCAGCTGGCGCTGGCAGCTGGCGCTGTCCCACCCTGCCTGCAGTATGCAAATTAGCCGCCATCTTTGTTGGCGGTTAATTTGCATATCTCGCTGATTAGCCAATGGGAGGCGTAGCGAAGGTACGCTCAATTATCATGTTTGGCTATTATTAGATAGGATGTTCTTCATGGTCTTTCACCCCTGGTCTTCTCAACTTTTATATTACTGGGAATTCGCCAGATAAAGCCAGGTGATTGGATACCTAGCTGATTACTCAAGGTCTCTTTCTGATTACTTAGGGTGTGAGCTATGTTAGTGAACTTCCATACAGACCTGGCCTGCTGGAATGAACCTAATTTCTATTTAATCAGTCTTTCTTATAGAAAGGCCACAAAATACTGCAGCTTCTGGGTTCTAATCACCACTTGATGATAACTACCATGTCAGAAGTCCCACAATTAAGGGATATTCCTTTCCTACCTAAACCTATTATTTGGGGTTAAGCTATAATGCTAACAAGGTTCTTTCAGGCCCATGGTTTTTAAAAGAAAAATTCACATACACACAAAAATAGAGCAAGTAGAATAAAACTCAGACCTGCCAGTTACCTAGATTCACTAGCATCAGACTTTTGCTACTTATTTCATCTATTTTGTTGAATTATTTTAAAGTAAATCTCAAACATAATTTAATTTCATCCATATGTGCTTCAGGACATATCTATCTTTGTAGATATTTTCGTATACATCTCTAATGCCATCATCATACCTAAAAATTCCCAATTGCTTCCAAGATACCTTTTTCAGACTGTTGTTTTCTTTCACATCAGGATCTAAACAAGGTCCATTCATTATAGTTTGTGATTGTAATATCTATAAGTCTATCAAAATCTAGAGCCACTTCCCAATTTTTATTTTATTTTTACTATTATTTAAATTTTTATTTATTGATTTCAGAGAGAGGAAGGAGGAGGAGAAAGAAATATTGATGTGAGATAGAAACATCTATAGGTTGCTTCCCACATATTCCCTGACTGGGAATTGAACCCACCACCTTTTGGTGTACAGGAAGACACTCCAACCAACTGAGCCACATCAGCCAGGGCTATTATATTTTTTAAATCATTTTTTTAATTTTCCATTATAGTTGACATACATCATTATGTTAGTTTCAGGTGTATACCTCAGTGACCAGACATTACATAACAAGTGATCACCCCAATAAATCCCACACCCATCCAGCACACTTAGTTATTAGTACATTATTGACTATATTCCCTATGCTGTACTATTCCGTAGCAATCAATTTGTACTTCTTAATCCAGTGGTCACCAACCTTTCAGACCTCACGGACCACCAGTGGTCTGCAGACCACCAGTTGGCAACCGCTGTCTTAATCCCTTCACCTTTGTCGCCCATCTCTCCAACCCCTCTCCCATCTGGCAATCAACAAAAAGTTCTCTGTATCTATGAGTCTGTTTCTGTTCAGCTTGTTCACTTTGTTTGTGGATTCAATTGCTGATAGATATGTATCTATTGCCAGTTTATTATTCATATTTTTTAATCTTCTTCTTAAAAACCCTTTAACATCTCTTATATAGAAGGCCTGTGGCCGTGACACAGTAATGCCGTTGTGACCAAACGAGCAGCAGCTCTTGCAGTAGGCAGGGCACCAGCTACTAACAGCGGAGAGCTACGAGTGAGCAGTAGAGAGCTATGCGTGGCGGAGAGTGGGTCAGCGAGCTACGAGTGGCGATGGGCCGGGCAACCAGCTGAGGCAAGTGGAAGCGAGCTACTTGTGCACAATTTCACGTGCTCTGGGCCTCTAGTTTCATATAATACTGGCTTAGTGGTGGTGAATTCCTTTTGCTTTTTCTTATCTGGGAACTCTTTATATGTCCTTCGAGACTAAATGATAGCTTTGCAGGGTAATCTTGGTTGTAGACTTTGTTTTTCATCATTTTAAATATTTCTTGCCAATCACTCCTGGCCTGCAAAGTTTCTTTTGAGAAATCAGCTGACAGGCTTATGGGAGCTCCTTTGTAGGTGATGAAATGCTTTCCTGTTGCTGCTTTTAAGATTCTCTTTGTCTTTAAACTTTTGCATTTTAATTATGATATATTTTGGTGTGGGCCTCTTTGGGTTCATCTTATTTGGGACTCTCTGTGCTTCCTAGACTTGTGTTTCCTTCGCCAAGTTAGGGAAGTTTTCTGTCATTATTTTTTCAAATAGGTTTTCAATTTTTTGCTCTGCTTGGCCAGTGTGGCTCCATGGTTGAACACCAACCTATGAACCAGGAGGTCATGGTTCAATTCCTGGTCAGGGCACATGCCCAGGTTGCAGGCACATGTCCAGGTTGTGGGCATGTTCTCCAGTGTAGGGTGTGATGAAGGTAGCCAATCAATGATTCTCTCTTATTAATGTTTCTGTCTCTCTCTTTTCCTTCCTCTCTGAAATCAATAAAAATAAACTTTTAAAACATTTCTTGCTCTTTCTATTCTCCTGGCATCCCCATGATGCGAATGTTGGTACATATGAAGTTGTCCCAGAGGCTCCTCACACTATTCTTTTTTTTTTTATTATTCTTTTTTCTTTTTGCTGTTCTGATTGGGTGTTTTTTGCTTCCTTATATTCCAAATAACTGATTTGATTCTCGTCTTCATCTACTCTATTGATTTCCTGTAAATTATTATTCATTTCAGTTACTATAGCCTTCATTTCTGACTGGTCCTTTCTTATGCTGTAAGGTGCTCACTAAGTTCGTTGAGCATCCTTATAACCAGTATTTAGGACTCTGCATCTAGTAGATTGTCTCTATTTTGTTTAGTTGTTTTTTTTTTCCTGGAGTTTTGTTTTTTCTTTCATTCGAGCCATATTTCTTTGCCTCCTCATTTTTCCAAGGCCCCTGTATTTGTTTCTGTGTATTAGGTAGAGCTGTTGCATCTCCCAGGCCTGGTAGAGTAGCCTAATGTAGGAAGTGTCCTGAAGGGTCCAGTGGCACAGCCTCCCCAATCACTCAAGCTGGGCACTCAATGTGTGCCTCCTGAGTGGGCTGTATACACTCCTGTGGCAGTTAAGTCTTGATTGCTACTGGCACATCAATGGGAGGGATTTACCCAGACTGAACAGCAGGGGCCCCACTGCACAGAGCAGAACTTACTTTAGCAGGGCTCTGGTATCTGCTGGGTCCATCCCAAGTGTGTCGCTTGTGGAGGTGGTTGGGTGGTGGTGCTTTGATGTGGTCTGAAGCTATCCACTGGGTACGCTGGCTCTGGGGCCCGAGAGGTGAATGCCTAAAGTCAGCCACTGCCTGTCTTCTGCCTGGGGCCACCTGCAGAAGCAATCTACAGATGGCTGCTTCTTATGCTGGGCTTGGAGGTGTCCAGGCGAGGCCAAGCTATGAAATCAAGGCTGGCTACTGCTAGTTCCAGGCCTAGGGCTTTATCAAGAGGAATAGAGCTTGCTGAAGCCAGATGCTACTTGTGAAATTTTAGGAAAATGTGAAGCATGAATCAAGACAGGCCATGCCTATGGAGAAGCCACTGGAAACAGTCTGTATGGGCCGAAAGTTGGATGGGGCAGGGCCTCAGGGAATCACCAGGGTGGGGGAAGCAGTGGGATCCAGGATGATGGAGTTTCAGATATGGTGCCTGACTGCTTTGTGAGGGAAGGGCTCATCAAAGGAAAATGGCTTCTGCCAACACTTCTGTCAGGGAGAAAGCGGCCCCACCCTGATGCCAAACAATTCACTTCCTCCCCGTATGCCTCTGATGCTTTTCAAGCTGCTGCCCCTGCATGGAAGCTCAGAGGGATTGTCTAAGACTGTGTGCAGACCCTTTAAGAGGAACTGCCAGGCACTCCAGCAGTCTCAGCCTCCCTCAACCTTAATCCTTGGTTTTTACAGCCAGAAATTATGGAGACTTTTCTTCCTGGCACTGGAACCTGAGCTGGGGAGCCTCCTGTGGGCCTAGGACCCCCTCGCTCCTCTAGGGGGACCTCCACTGCTGAGATATCCCTCCCAATTTTTACCCACCACACCTGGGTACTAGACCAGCCTTTTCGTCTTTGCCCCTCCTACCAGTTTTGATGTAGCTTCATTAATTTTGTAGTTGTAGGACTTCCATTCAGCTTGATTTCAGGTGACTCAGAATGATGGTTGTTGTGTAGTTTAGTTGTAATTCTGATGTGAGAGTGGGAGGAAGTGACTACCACATTTACCTATGTCATCTTAGCCATAAGTCCTCCCCATTTTTAAACTTCAAGCCATTAACTTGTTGAAGAACTTGGATCAGTTTTCCTATAAAATGACACATTTTCTTACTATCTGCTTTCTTGTGGTATAATTTGTTTCCCTCTCCCCATTCCTATAAATGAGATCCTTAAGGCTTTTCCCTTTACATATTATCTTCATCTAAACCAGAGAACAGAGGAAATTATTTGAATGACAATTTCCTCAATTCTCCCAAGTATGGTACATAACGAGTATCATTCTATTCTAAATGACTAGAGGTTAATCCATTACATACAATGGATTCTCTAGGGCAGTGAGACTTAATTTTGTCCCAGAACCCAATGAAAACTGCTTAAAGGTTTGATACTATTGAGTTTCAATTTTTGGAGGGACAAAACCACTTCAGAGAAGGCACTGTGTACTTCATACTGTGTCACATCAGGAGGCACAATGTCCTCATGTTTGTTAGTTATGCTTTTTTAATTTAAAAAAAAGGAAGCACAGGCCTCCTGGTGCTTACCACAGGCTGTGTTCTTACACTGACTGTACAGAAATAGGAGGCAGAGTAAACTTGCCCCATACACACCTCAGCTCAGGCTCTTTGCCTGGTCTGTATTGTGAATGGGGAGACGTTAAAAAAAAAAAAAGGAAGCACAATGTCTGCTTCTCTCATTTTTAGTGATGTAAGGGTGGATGTGGGTTCAGATGATGACAATGTCCAATAGTTCCATCCATTAAGGATTGTTGTATGTGTTTTGGGGGGTGAGAAAGGAACCTAAGGCAAGAGTTGAGTGTTAACTTCTACTAAGGATGATCTCATCTTGGGAGCCTGGAAGGAATGATGACCCAGGCAATACAACACCAAACTGTCTTAAACAAAAGGGATCAATTTGACTTCTCCTTGGCATGCCTCTCTAATAGGGGTCAGTCATACTGAGAACAAGACCGGAGATAGACCACTCATTTATACTTGAAGAGAGGTTTAAAAATCTAAGTCAGCCGAAACCGGTTTGGCTCAGTGGATAGAGCGTTGGCCTGCGGACTGAAGGTCCCAGGTTCGATTCCGGTCAAGGGCATGTACCTGGGTTGTGGGCACGTCCCCAGTAGGAGATGTGCAGGAGGCAGCTGATCGATGTTTCTCTCTCATCGATGTTTCTAACTCTCTATCTCTCTCCCTTCTTCTCTGTAAAAAATCAATAAAATATATTAAAAAAAATAATAATAAAAAAAAAAATCTAAGTAACATATTCAACGTCTTTCACCCAGAAGAATGGGCCTAACATGCCAGGAACACATTTGCTTTTATCTTCGATAATAGTGCCAATCTTCCAAATCTTTTTTCTGAGAAGTATGAAAAAAATACCCAAAATGGGACACAAAGAAAATAAATTATGCTCACTACACTTAGAGAAAAACTAAAAGAAATATTTTGCTTCCAAAACCAGAATCTATATAAATAAACACAGTAAAGTAATAACTGCTACCTCCTTTATCATACCTTACATGGTTAGAAAACATAAAAGCAGCAGTTTCTACACTCTTTACCCAGTGGGTAGTAAAAAAAAGTTGGCAATCACCCTGGCCAGTGTGGTTCAGTTGGTTGGAGCCATTGCCCAATACACCAAAAGGTTTTAGACAGGGTGCATGGATGTTTTCCTCTCTCTCTCTCTTTCCTCTCTCCTCTCTCCTCTCTTCTCTCTTCTCTCTCTCTCTCTCTCTCTCTCTCTCTCTCTCTCTCTCTCTCTCTCTCTCTTCAAAAGTAAAAGTTGGCAATCTTATTCTTGCCCATCATAAAAGGCAAGGGTGAGGCCTGGACAATTAAGTAATAAACTGGAACAATGCAAGGGAGAGGACAGAGTTGACTAAATTAGAGCAATTTGTGCAAGCTGTTTAGGTTGGAATGTGCAGGAAAATATGTTGTGCATCAGCTTTCTGATTTTTGTTGTTGCAGGAAAACTAGTACATTAATATCCTCTGCCACCACCACATTCTGGCATTACTTCTATCACATATATGTTCCATCTCCTAGCCTGGATCCTATAAGTGATAAAGCCCCTCTGGGGAACGGCACAGCTAAGCTTTTCTGGAGCTGTGTGCCTCTTACTGGACGTATGCCCATTACTTTCCTCAATTCTTCTGTTCTGCCCTCCTAGTCCACTGTGACTTCCTGAACTTGCATCTACTCTGACAAGATCAGTGCTGAAGTCAGAATGAACTTGTCCCACCCTTACCTCACTGTCCACAGTAAAACCTATCACTAGATTTTTAGAGAGCGAGGAAGGGAGAGAAACAATGATTGGCTACATACCACATGCCGCTCCTGGGAATTGAGCCCACATCCTGGGCATGTGCCCTGACTGGGAATCGAATCGGCAATCCTTTGGTAAATGGGATGATGCCCAACCAATTGAGCTACAGTGGCCAGGGCTCCCAAGCTCACTTTACAAGGCCAGCATTAGCCGAATTATAAAACCAGATAAAGACACTACAGAGAAAATTATAGGCCAATAATCCTTATGAATATAGATGCAAAATTTCTCAATAAAATATTAGCAAACTGAATTCAGCAAAAACATTACACCATGATCAAGTAGGATTTATTCCTGGGATGCAAGATTGATACAATATCCACAAATCAATTAACATGACAGACCACATAAACAAAAGGAAGGCTAAAAATCATATGATCAGCCCTAGCAGGTTTGGCTCAGTGGATAGAGCATCGGCTTGCGACCGAAGGGTCCCAGGTTCAATTTCTGTCAAGGGCATGTACCTCGGTGGCAGGCTCCTCCCCAACCCAGGCCCTGGTCATGGTGCGTGCAGGAGGCAACCAATTGATGTGTTTCTTTCACATTGATATTTCTCTCTGTCTTTCCCTATCTCTTCCTCTCTCTCTAAAATCAATGGAAAAATTGAGGATTAAAAAAAAAATCATATGCTCACAGCAATAGATGCAGGAAAAGTATCTATTGACATAATCCAGCACCCATTTATGATAAAAACTCTCAGCAAAGTGGGAATAGAAAGGTACATCTCAACATAGTAATACAGGCCATATATAATAACCTATAGTTAACATCATATTCAACCATCAAAATCTTAAAACGTTTCCTTGAAGATCAGGAACCAGACAGGAATGTCCAGTTTCACCACTCTTATTAAGCATGGTGCGGGAAGACCTAGCCACAGCAATCAGACAAGAATAATACATAAAAGTGCTCCAAATTGGAAAGAAAGAAGTAAAACTGTCATTATTGGCAGATGACATGTACTATATAGAGCAGGAGTCCTCAAACTACGGCCCGCGAGCCATATGCGGCCCTCAGAAAACATTTGTTTTTTTACTTCAGAATAAGATGTGTAGTGTGCATAGGAATTTGTTCATAGTTTTTTTTTAAACTATAGTCTGGCCCTCCAACGGTCAAGGGACAGTGAACTGGCCCCCTGTTTAAAAAGTTTGAGGACCCCTGATATAGAGAAAACCTTAACGATTCCACCAAAACACTACTAGAACTGACCAATGAATTATGTAAAGTAGCAGGATACAAAATAAATATTCAGAAATTAGTTGCATTTTTAAACACTAATAATGAACTATCAGAAAGGGAAACTAAGAAAATAATTCCACTTACAATTGCACCAATAAAATAAAATACCTGCTAATAAATTTAACCACGGAAGTAAAAGACTATACTTGGAAAATTATAAGATACTGAAGAAAATAAATGGAAGTGTTAGCATCATTAAAATGTCCACACTACCCAAAGCAATCTGCACACTCAATGCAATTCCTATCAAAATGTCAATAGCCTTTTTCACAGAACTGGAACAAATAATCCAAAATTTATGTAAAACCAAAAGTATGAATAGCCATAGCAATCTTGAGAAAGAACAAAGTTGGAGGTATCACACTATCTGATATCAAATTATACTACAAGGATACAGTACTCAAAACAGCATGGTACTGGCATAAAAACAGACATAGATCAATGGAACTGAATAGAGAGCCCAGAAATAAACCCACACCTTTATGATCAATTAATATTTGACAAAGAAGGGAAGAACCTACAATGAGGTAAAGACAGCCTATTCAATAAATAGCATTGAGAAAATTGAACAAATATATGCAAAAAAAAACGCCTGAAACTAGACCACCTTCTAATACTATATACAAGAATAAACTCCAAATGAAATAAAGACTTAAATGCAAGACTTGAAAGCATAAAACTCCTTAAAGAAAACATAAACAGTTAAATCTCGGACATTTCTCTTAGTAATATTTTCCTGACATATCTCCTTGGGCAAGAAACAACAGGAAAAAAATAAACAAATGGGACTACGTCAAACTAAAAAACCTTGCACAGCAAAGGAAACCATCAACAAAACATAAAGAAAGCCTACTGAATGGAAGGAGCTGTTTGACAATGATACATCCAATAAGCGGTTTGTATCCAAAACTTATAAAAAACTCAAACACAAAAATCCAATTAAAAATGAGCAGAGAAACTGAATAGACATTTCTCCAAGGAGGAGAGACAGATGGCCAATAGCTATATGAAAAGATGCTCAAGGTCACTAATCATCAGGGAAATGCTAAGTAAAACCATAATGAGATATCCCCTCAGACCTGTCAGAATGGCTATTATCAATAAATCAATAAACCAGTGTTAGCAAAGATGTGGAGAAAAGGGAACCTTTGTGCACTGCTGGTGGGAATGCAGACAGGTGCAGCCACTATGAAAAACAGTAAAGAGGTTCCTTAAAAAATAAAAAATGGAACTGTCTTAAGACCCTGCAATTCCACTTCTGGCTGTACAGGGTGGGACAAAAGTAGGTTTACAGTTGTTCATAGTTGTTATGACTACTGAACTGAAAATTAAAAACATTCTTCAGAATTATCACCACTATGGTAGCTTACTGGCACCTTTAGCAATTTCTTAGCTTATTAACACCCACAAAAATTGTTTCCTTCTATTAACGTAATTATTCCCCTTCCCTTTCTCATAAAAACCCCTTGCCTTACTTCCTAATCAAAATATTGTTGTGAAACAGATCTCCACAACTTATTCACCTTGCAAAACTGAAACTACCCATTAAACAACTTCTCATTTCCCCTCCCACCAGCTCCTGGGTATGACCATTCTAATTTTTGTCTCTATGAATTGTAGCACTCTAGGTGCCTCATATAAATGTAATCATACAGTACTTGTCTTTTGGTGATTGGCTTACTTCACTTAGGTTACGGTTCCTTAATGCTCATCCATATTATATCATGTGACAGAATTTCTTTTTTAAGGCTGAAGAATACATTATTCCATTTTATGTCTATACTATGTTCTGTTTATCCACTCACCTGTAGATGGACATTTGGGTTACCTCCACCTCTTGGCTATTGTGAATTCGTGCTGCAATGAACATGGGCGTGCAAATATCTCTTCAAGATCCTGTTTTCAATTCTTTTGGATATAGACCCAGAGGTAGGATTGCTGGATCATGGAGGCATCTCTTTAGAGTGACAAACACGTTCTAAAATTTGATAGTGGTAATAGTTGCAACAACTCTAGAATATACTTAAAACCACTGAATTGTATACTTCAGGAGGGTGAATCATATGGCATATGAATTATATCTCAATAAAGCTGTTAAAAAATACAACTCTTAAAGGCTGAATCAAGGATATAGTTACTTAAGGATTTTGACTGGACAGTGAATCTAGTTAAATAACCAATAAATTTTGTCACACAGATCATTTTGATCCTTATTTTTCATGACCTGGCTAGATGTTTAGGTGTTTTTGAGACAAAACCTAAATGCTCTTCAACAATGATCATTAGAGAAAGTATGAAAGAGAAACTGCCAGTATGCTTTTAATTCACAATATTAAACCTTTTCGTATTTTATGTCAAAAAGCACTATAAAGAAATAACAAATCACCCTAGCTGGTTTGGCTCAATGGATAGAGCGTTGACCTGCGGACTGAAGGGTCCCAGGTTCAATTCCAGTCAAAGGCACATGTCTGGGTTGTGAGCTCAATCCCCAGTGTGGGGTGTGCCGACAGCAGCCCATCAATGATTCACTCTCATCATGATGTTTCTATCTCTCTCTCCCTGTCCCTTCCTCTCTGAAATCAATAAAATATATATTAACAAAAAGAAATAACAAATTAATACTAGCTATAGGAATTTTTATTTCATCTGTTCTGTAGGTATGCCATTCAGAAAATTTTTAAAAGATTGGGAACTGAGGCAGGATTTTACTCACTTTGACTTCAGACGCACTTTTGAAATGTCACACAATTATTTCACAAAGAAGATGCTCAAAAGACAGAGGGTTTATTTTCCCTTTTTTGGCAATGAAAATTATAAAATTAAAAAGGTTTATGACCAATTCACTGAATGGGGAAAGAGGTAATAAGTTAAAACACACACACACACCAAAAAACCCCCAAAGAAATTTTTAGAAAAAAAGTGCATCAAATTCAAATCCTTCTCATCTCTAATTGTTATATACAACTAGAAAAGCTAGCAGGAATCTAGATGACCACTGATGCGAAGAAACTCATTTCATCATCTTTCTTTTCTGCTTCTTCCAGACATTTCCAATTTTGTTAAAGCTCAAAGATACAGTTTTAGAAAGACAATAAACAAGGTAATCTCAAAGATTTCTCATGATCTCTTCAGATCAGAACAGAGCAAAGTAAGATAAACCTTACTGGTCTGACTGATCATTTTTAAAACAATAAACTCCACATGGTTCACAGCAAAGAGGCAAGTGTGGAAGTCAACTTCCATCGTGGTCCCAAGATGGAGACTGAAACAATGGTTCCAATATAACTGCAGAGACTGTTGTTACGTGGGACAGTCTTCCTTTCCAGATTATACACTTTAACAGTTTTTCCTGAACAATCTCTCAGAGAATTGATTTTAAGCGAAGGCTGAAATACTAACAGTTGATTTCAGATTCTGAATATACATTTTTCAAAGTCCGTCTGTAGGCAGAAGCAAAATTATGAATGGCAGCTCGAAGAATCAAGGTCCCTCTATCACAGGAATTGATGACTGAATATAGTGCCCGGATATAAGCTGCAAATAAAGGTTTGAACCGTGATGAATGAAGTCACATTTTAAACAACTCTCCCAACCTCTTTCCTATTACTACTGCTTCTCCACCCAATCTCATAGGTATTAACTTTACCTATTGAGTAAATATTTATTGAGTACTTACTACATGCCAAACTCACCGTGAGGATAGGAAAGAGAATGGAGAGGATGGACAAAAATAATTGCAGTGCAAAAATTCCAATCCAGAGACATACACGAAATGTCACCACATAATGAAGTTTGGAATGAATTAAAACTTCAGAAAAGATTTCCAGAAGTGGACATTTTAGATGGTCTGAAGGTTTAATAAGAGTAAAGGAAAGAAGGCATTCTAGGCAGGGAATCAACGTGTGAGTTTCAAAGGTATAACAAAAAATGTGACATGTATTGGTGTGTAACAATAGCAAATTTGATAAAGCTAGAGAGTCTTGCCTGGGGCCAGAGAGAAAATATACCAAATGTAAAAACCTAGAGATTTGAGAATAGGGGAATGGCATCATCAGATCTGTGGGGTTTTCATTTTTACTGATTTCAGAGAGGAAGGAAGAGGGAAAGAGAAATAGAAACATCAATGATGAGAGAGACTCACAGATAGGCTGCTTCCTGCACGCCCCACACTAGGGATCGAGCCCGCATCCCAGGCATGTGCAAGGAACAGGAATCAAACCCTGACCTCCTGGCTCCTAGGTTGATGCTCAACCACTGGAGCCACCCCAGCCAGGCATCGATCTGTGTTTTTTAAATATAACTCACAGAACTGATAAGAAACTCCTATCATACAAATGCACTAGGAATGTATATACTTGCAGTAGTTTCAGTGCGTGCATCAAGCCTACATAATCATCACAGTATGTAAACCAATATATTTAAGGATGGACAGGAAACAGAAACATTAGTGACAATAGAAAGGACTCCATTTTCTCCAGCTGGGATTCCTGATAAAGACAGAGTTTACACTGGTCCTCATTTTCCTCAGGGTTCCCTGGCAGAACTGGCAGTCTAATGTGGATACACATGGTCATAAATCTGCGTTAGATAACATTAAAGTCTTTAGATAACAGGGAATTCAACTAGACAGAGGCCTAACTTAATGGCCATAAAAGGTAAACTAACATTCTTCATTTACAGAAGAACCTGGAACCTACAGCAGAGTAAGCTGGAACCATTTCCCCAGCATAAATGGAGAAAGGATGATAACAGATCTCAAAGAGAAATAGAACTCACTATCACCAGTTTTTATTGCCTCGGAGTGGTTTTGTAAAGGGGTTGTAACAGCCTCTGATATATAGTAAGCACTCAATAAATGCTAAATTACTACAATCACTACTTTTTAAAAAAGTGCCACCAGGCCCTAACCGTTCCTTTAAGAAACTTACCTCTGTGGTTTTTATAGAAAATACAATTGTTGGCACAGGTATTAGGATGAGCATCCCAAAAGTCAGGACCACAGCCGCAGAGTGGAGGTAAAGTAATATTATACAGCCGCATTTTCTCTTGGATCTGGACCCTTAAAGCTTCTAGATACCTATAGAAACACAGTATGATCAGTGAACCACTAGAAAGAGAATGAGCATGAGTCCCCATTTTACTACCAGCTTTAACTGTGAAAACTATTCTGCACCTCTGTGCTCGACGCTTCCTCTTTGTATGAGAAATAGGAATATGTAGTGCTATTCCCAAGAGGTACTTGGTGAGGTTGTATGAAAAGACACAGGCAACTCTTGTAAGGAAAAGAACACTGACCTCCCAAAGTCTCTTCTAGACCCAGAATTCCATGCGAGGATTCTGAAAGTACCTTTGACATTCCCTTTCTCTTCGTTGCTGTTTTTCTCTGGCTTCTTTCGTTTCCTCGAGCTGTAGCTGCGCTAACATCTCACTCATCTTCTCCCCTGAATATGGCTCTTCATGAAAGTTCATTCTTAATATCCTCTGCTCTTCAGCATAACGTTGCTGCTCTTTCTTTCTCTTAATTCTGAGAATAAAATCATAACATGGTTAGGAATTTTATAAAATCGTTATTTAGAATTAGCTTCTAGGTCCAAATAACTCAGGAAATTCCCAGAATTAAGGGAGTCAGAAAATGAGTTTAACACCCTAAAACAGCTTCCAAAACTCCTGCTGGCTCATCTGAGCTTTCCCTACAGCTCATGTATATAAAGAGAGCCTCTCAGATGGAAATGAGAGGTTACTATCAAGAATCCTATATAATAAAGGGTTAATAGGCAAATTTTTCTCTCAACCAGGAGTTCAACTGGGAGTTGGACCAGGGGGCAGGGCTGGCAGGCCAGCCACCCACGGCCCCTCCCCTCGGCTGCCTGGTCCGATGGGCCCCGATTGGGGTGGGCCAGCCGTACCCCACCCGTGCATGAATTCGTGCACCAGGCCTCTGGTTTGTCTATAAGAATCCAAGTACAAGAGCTTTCTCAGATTAAAACTACAAGTAGACAGAACTTCTGTTTTGGGCAAAAATGGAGTAACAGGGTCCAGAAACCAGGCCTGCCCTGCCACCCTACACAACCAAATCTATAATAATAAAAGCGTAATAGGCTAATTAGACCGGATGTCCTTCTGGACGACCTTCCAGATGAAGCTGGGGCTGCGAGGGCCAAGGTGGTGGCGGGTGGGGGCTGAGGCGGCTGCCGTGGCAGGTGGGGGCTGAGGCAGAGAAGGTGGCCTCCATGGTGGCGGGGGCCGAGCCCCTTGCACCAATTTCGTGCATCAGACTTCTGGTACATAAATAAACAAACAAACCAAACAACCAGACAAAATACAAAAAACAATTGTTTTAAAAATTCTGGACATCAGACAACAAAAGACAATGATCCTTGACAGATGAGATGAGCCCTGTAACTGCCCAAGCTTACTGACTGCAAAGTTTCCAGGCAGCAGTACAGGGCAAAGCAGTTGAGGTAGAATGTAGTGGATTCCCTGAGCTGAGGAGATGAAGGTCAAAGTCCAGGGATACAAAGGCAACCAGAGTTCACAGGACAGAATAGCAGAGAAGAGAGAGCTGCTCAGAGAGAGGACTCAGAGATTTACAGAGGGGCTCCTTCTAACACCCAGCAGACTACTGTGCATGCATGCGAGGAAAGGACCTGAGGTGAGAGACAGCCATCTAAAGGGTATCAGGGAACAGTGCCTCGTGCTCACACAGAGCAGGGAACAGTGCCTGTTCCGCCAGTCACACTTAAAAACCTCATCATGCACAGGCACTGGGTGGTTTTCAGGAAGATCTATGTCAGTTGAGGGGAATAATAATTAGTCCTAGACCAGCCGTGGGCAAACTACGGCCCACGGGCCGGATCTGGCCCGTTTGAAATGAATAAAACTAAAAAAAAAAAAAAAAAAGACCGTACCTTTTTATGTAATGATGTTTACTTTGAATTTATATTAGTTCACACAAACACTCCATCCATGCTTTTGTTCCGGCCCTCCGGTCCAGTTTAAGAACCCATTGTGGCCCTCGAGTCAAAAAGTTTGCCCACCCCTGTCCTAGACCGAGTACTGCTCCAAACACACCTAACAAACTGTAAAAACAAAGCCCCAAAGTAACTTAACTGCATCTGAAAACAAAGCTCAGAAAAATTCATATGAATATAAAGATATCCAGCAACCAACAAAGTAAAATTCATAATGATGGACATCTAATCAAAGATTACCCGGCATGCAAAAAAGAAGGCAATCACAACTCATAATGAAGAGAATAATCAAGCAATCAAAACCAATGCAAAACTAAGTTATTAGAATTAGCACATAAGAACATTAAAACAGTTATTACATCTATATTCTATATATTCAAAAGTTAAGATATGAAAAAAATGAAATCAAACATCTCAATAAAACTACAACTTTTGAGATGAAAAATACACTGAAGCCTGGCCAGTGTGGCTCAACTGGTTGAGCGTCATCCCAGAAACCAGGTGGTCACCAGTTCGATTCCCAGTAAGGGCACGTACCCAGGTTGTGGGCTCAATCTCCAGGAGGGGGCATGCAGGAGGCAGCTGATCAATGTTTCTCTCTCTCTCCCTTTCTCTTTCTCTCTCTGAAATCAATAAAAACATTTTTTTTCTTAATGAAAAGACACGCCACAGACTGGGAGAAAATTTTTGCAAAGCGTATACTGGATAACGGACTTACATCCAAATTAATTAAAAGCTCTTAAAACTCAACAATAAGACGACAACTAACTTAAAAATTTGGATTTGAATAGAAATTTCAACAAAAAACAATATACAATTGAAAAGATGCTCAAGAACTTTAGTCATTCGGGAAATGCAAACTAAGCCATAATAAGATACCATTACACACCTATATTCAAAGAGCTAAAATAAAAAGGACTGACCATATGAAGTCTTGGTGAAGATGTAAGGAAACTTGAATTCTCTTACACTGCTGGTGGTAATATAAAATGGTATAACCACTTTGAAAAAGTTTGACAGTTTCTTTAAAAAAAATGAAATTTATACCTATCATATGATCAGACTTTCCACTCCCAGGTTATTTGCCTAAGAGAAAAGGTAACATATTGAAAGACTTGTACATGACTATTTATTTGTAAAGCAAAAAACTGGAAACAACTCAAATGTCCATCAACCCATGAATGAATAAACAAATTATGGTATCCATACAATGGAATACTATTCAATAGCAAAAGGGAATGAACTCTTTATACACACAATAAGGATGAATCTCAAAATAATAATGTGGAATAATTGGAGCTGGCCACAAGAACGTGTGTGTGTGTGTGTGTGTGTGTGTGTGTGTGTGTGTATGTACTGAAGGCCGGGTGCACGAAATTCGTGCATGGGTAAGGTCCCTAGGCCTGGCCAGTGATCAGGGCCGATCGGGGCCTTCCTGTCCTGGCTGCTGGCCGGGGCCTTCCTTCATTCTATGCCACCCCCTGGTGGTCTGCACATGTCATAGCGAGTCATCGAACTCCCAGTTTCCCCGTTGAACTCCTGAGGGGACACTTCGCATATTAGCCTTTTACACACACACACACACACACACACACACACACACACACACACTATGATTCTAGAAAATGCAAACTAATCTATAGTGACCTAAAGCAAACCAGTGGTGCAGGGAGGAGGGATCAGGGAGGGGCCGGAAAGAGGGGCTATCATGGGCATAAGGAAACTTTTGAGGATGAAGAATATTTTCACTATCTTGATTATGGTAGTGGTTTCATGTATATACATGTCAAAACATTTAAGTTTATACTTTAAATACGTGCAGTTTCTTCAATATCATTTATACTTATTTTTAAAATCACCTACAAGTAGAGAGGAAATGAGTAGCTCATTGATTCATAAGAAACCTAAGTAAAGAGCTTTTGTTACGAAATAGGACTAACTCAGGACTAGAACTTATAAACATATGCTGATAATTTTAGTTTCTAAAAATTACTTTAAAACAAATGAGTTACTATTTTCTGAACAGCAGTATGAAATCAATTCACACTCTTAATAAATCATTGACTACTGAAAATTTTGAGCTATCCATTAATAGCAGGCTAATTACTCCAGGGGAATTAAGGTGTTCCTTTTGGTAGATTAAGAAGTAAAGACATATAAGGCAGTGACTTAGGAATGTGAGAAAGGTGATGTAGGAGAAAGGTCAAAACAGGCACATGCTCATTCACAACTGACTTGAAAATATACATTGCCTTGCTCTCTAAAAGAGTACTAAAGTTAAAAGGTCACAGGGGCTCTTGGCTCGGGATCTACTTACATAGAGCTTTTATTCCAAAGAGAGCAGTAAAGAAAAGTATTTTGAGGAAATTCATATTTGCTTAGTTCAATAACTACTTACCTTGTGAAAAAGGCAAATAAAAAAATATTTTTCTGTAGATAATTAATGAAATTGAGGCTTTCATTGGTGAAATTTAAGTAGAACCAAGTGAATGCCAACAGGAAAGCTAAGTCACTTATAATTCCCTATACCAATTATTCCTTATACCACTAAACTAAGAGTTAAGGAAGCAGATCAGCATTGTTTTTCAAATACTGGCACCTTAGGTCTTAATAACAGGCAGTTACTATAAATGATGGAATCAGCCTCTCCCCTTCTCCCTGTCTTTATTTCCTGATGTCCTCACCCACTCCAATATGGCTTTAAGACCTATGAATTGTTCCACGAAACAGCTCTCTCTAAGGTCAATGGCATATAGGTCATTTAATCTATCTAGCACAGCAATTTTCAACCTTTTTCATCTTATGGCACACATAAACTAATTACTAAAATTCTGAGGCACATCAAGAAACATGTTTTTTGCCAATCTGACAAAAAAATAGGTATAATTTTGATTCATTCACACTGGATGGCTATTGTTCTATCGGCTGCTGTCAGTTACCATCCACTACCACCTGTAACTCATAAAGCTACAGTGCCATCATAGACTATTCCCCTGAGATTCAAACCTATTTAACCACCTGCCAATTTGACATTTTCACCGTAGTATTTCAATGGTATTTTTTTGGGAAAAGAATCCACAACTTTGGTCAGATTCTCAGGCTTAAGAACTATTGCCATGCAGTAGTTTCAAAAGGATCATAAAATAAAAAATGACAAAGATGCCCTGCTCAGTGGTCAGTGTTGGCCCACAGACCAAAGGGTCTCGGGTTTGATTCCAGGTCAAGAGCAGGTACCTGGGTTGCAGTTCAATCCCCAGACCCGGCCAGGGTGTGTGTAGGAGGCAACAATCGATATATCTCTCTCATGACAATGTTTCTCTTTCTCTCCCCGAGCCCCACCTCTCCGCCCTACCTTCCACTTCACTTGAAAATCAATGGAAAAATATCCTCGGGTGAGGACTAAAAAAGAAAAAAATGACAAAGATAAATAAAAAAAGTTGTTATAAATAACTATTTTATAAACAAGTTTTTAATCTTTTCTGATGTCTTTTAAGGCCTCTTGCATAAATATATCTTTTACTTATACACTAAACTAGGTCAGAAATCAACATGTCAATATATGCTTTTTTTCCAGAGCACTGACGTGAATATAATTATAGTAGTTTGCTGGGATGCTAAAGGTATTCTGAAACCATCGTCAGACTTCTAGTAAAAGCAATAAATTATAAATAAGGTAGGTCCCATAAGGCTGTCAGCTCATTTCTCAACAGGAACTTTGCAGGCCATAGGGACCAGCACAAAATATTCAAACAGATGAAAAGCAAGGACCTACAACCAAGATTATTCTACCTAGCAAGGCTCTTATTTAGAATCAAAGGAGACATGAAGAGCTTCCCAGGAAAGAAAAAGCTACAGAAGCTCATTGCCACCAAAACAGTACTACAAGAAATGTTAAATGGACTTCTTTAAGAAAAAGAAAAAAAAGAGGAACACCATTATAAAGAAAATGGCGACAGCCCTAGCCAGTTTGGCTCAGGGTTGCGGGCTCGATCTCCAGTAGCGAGCATGCAGGAGGCAGCTGATCAACGATTCTCTCTCATCATTGATGTTTCTAGCTCTCTTTTCCTCTTCCTTCCTCTCTGAAAACAATAAAAATATATTTTTTAAAAAAGAAAGAAAATGACAAAAAATACATACCTATTAATAATCACTTTACATGTGAATGGATTAAATACTCCAATCAAAAACATGGGGTAGCTGAATAGATAACAAAACAAGACCCATATATATGCTGTCTACAAGAAACCCACTTCAGATTGAAAGACAAACACAAACTGAAAATAAAGGTATGGAAAAAGATATTTCATGCAAATGGAAACAACAACAAAATCTGGGATAGCAATACTTATATCATACAAAACAGACTTTAAAACAAAGGCTGTAACAAAAGGCAATAAAGAACATTTTATACACAACAGCCAAAATATGGAAGCAACCTAAGTGTTCATCTACAGACAACTGAATAAAGACGTGGTACATATATACAATGGAATATTACTTGGCCATAAAGTAGAATGAAATCTTACCATTTGCAACAACATGAATAGACCTAGAGGGTATTATAAATGAAATAAGTCAGAGAAAAACAAATACCATATGATTTCACTTACATGTGGAGTCTAAATAATAGAAACAAACAAAACTGAAACAAACTCATATATACAGAGAACAAACTGGTGGTTGCCAGATGGGTGGGGGGCTGGAGGCAGGAAAGGGGAAGGCGAAGGGATTAAGAAGTGCAGATTGGCAGTTTCAAGATAGTCAAGAGAATGTAAAGTACAGAATAGGAAATATAGTCAACAATATTGTAATAGCTATGTATAGTGCCAGGTGGGTAAAGGACCTACCAGGGAAAATCACTTTGTAAGTTATATAAATGTCTAACCACTATGTAGTATACCTGAAATGAATATAATATTGAATGTCAACTATGATTTAAAAAATTGTTATTAAGCGACTAATATAATATTGCTATCCCTGTGTTTGCACAATGAAACAAATAGACATCAATATTTACTTTTTAAAGAGACTCCTAAAAATAAAATATCACAGGTAAACTACATTAAAAGTATCCTATATAATAAAAGCCTAATATGCTAAGTGTCCGGTCGTCCATTCAACCAATCAAAGCGTAATGTGCTAATGATATGCTAAGGCCACTCAACCCCTTGCTATGATGTGCACTGACCACCAGGGGGCAGACAGTCGACCAGTTGACCAGTCGCTATGACGTGCACTGACCAATAGGGGGCAGATGCTCCAACTGGTAGGTTAGCTTGCTGCTGGGGTCCAGTCAAATGGGACTGAGGGAGATGGGCCGGACATACCCTGGAGCCCCCCCCAAGGTCCCTCCCCGGCTGGTCAAACTGCTGCATCCCTCCCTGGCCCCGATTGTGCACCAGTGGGGTCCCTTGGCCTGGCCTGCGCCCTCTCGCAATCCAGGACCCCTTGGAGGATGTCAAAGAGGCAGTTTCAGCCTGATCCCGCTCAACACAGGAGCTGCTCCCTGGTAGTCAGTGCACTCCCACAGCCAGAAGCTGGGCTCACGGCTGGCAAGCGCAGTGGCAGTGGCAGGAGCCTCTCCCGCCTCTGTGGCAGTTGGACATGCCCCAAGGGCTCCCAGACTGTGAGAGGGTGCAGGCCAGGCTGAGGGACCCCGCCCCCAAGTACACGAATTTCATACACCAGGCCTCTAGTATTCTTATAATTTCAACAACTCAAAAACTCTTGTTACTCAGTCATATATGATAAGGCCATACTACTAATCTTTTACAAAGTTAAAAGGAATTCTGCTTCTAAGATTAAGAAACAGATTTATTTCAGGAGTTAAAGAGGTGCCCTGTTAGAAAAATAACTTCTCAAGGAAGTGGAAGAAATCTTTCTCTTTGACAGAACAGGATTAAGGTCTAATCTGGCATGGTCTAAATCTTTGCCTGCTAATCCTGTTTTTCTTTCAACCTTCCTGTCTACTGTTTCCTGATTCTGACAGCATTCTTTCTTAGTGATTTCTAAAATCATTACTAAAAATAACTGAATTATTTCCTACTAGACTCTCTACTTGGATTTCCTTTAAGCACGTCCAACCCAATATGCTCCAAACTAAATGTATACTCCCCACCTCTACCTACCTCCTTCCTGGCAAATCTGTTTTATAGCACCCCATTTACCTGGTAGCCTAAACCATAAACCTAAATTTATGCTTGAATTCTCTGACAAAATCTTATCAATTCTCTCTCATACGCTCTTAAAACTGCCTTCTCCTCATTGCCTCTTGGCCTTGGCTTATCTGAAAGGCTGTGTTACAGATCCAAAGAGGTTAGGTATTGGAGTCAAATAAATCTGGGGTAGAATCCCAGTTCTACCATTGCTAGGTAAGATCTTAGGCAAGTTACTTAACTTCTCTAGGGTTCATTTTTTTCATCTGTAAAAGGCAAAGAGTAAAATTTACCTCACAAGGTTACTGAAGTGAGGAAATGAACTAATGCCTCTAAAACACCCAACACTGTGCCTAGCACACTGTAAACACTCAGGGAACAGTAGTTACCACTACCCTGCAGGACTGTGTACCAACTAGAGAAAATTATGTAAAGTGCTTGACACATAGCAAGAACTTTATTGTAACAGGACTTTGTTTAAAATTTAATTTCACCTCTCATCTTCTAAGTGTATTACTTCAATGATCTCCTAATACATAGTTTCAGTCATCTTATCTGTTCCCCACCATGCCTCTATATGGCTCCTGTTTTCAAGATAAAATCCAAATTCCTTGCCAAGACATGCAAAGCTCTTTACGATCTTGTCTGTCCTTATTCCTTAAGGCTCACCTCTTGCCATTACATTAGGCCCAATCCCATCAATGTCAGAAGTATCACATTCTCTCAAGAGTCAATGCTTTTACAAAGCTACGCCTTTGCCTAGAATTCCCATGTATGCTTTTCCCCAATCCAATTACCATTTTCTCTCACACTACGGCTTCTAATTCCCCAAAACTCAGCTCAGGAAGTCTTCCCAGTCCTGCAAACCATACCCCCAATTTGGGGTTCAAAATACAGTCTCTGGGCTCTCCATAGTCTTGTAATTTTTTTCTTCTAATGATATTACAAACAATAGTTTATTTTACTTGAGGTTTTTATGAGAGAAATTAGTCTGTAATTTCTTTTTTATAAATGTCCTTGCTAGGTTGGTATTAAGGTTATAATGACCTCTGTAATTATTTGGGAAGCATTCCCTGTTTTCTATTCTCTGGGATAATTTATGTAAAACTGGGTATAACTTTTTCCCTTAAATATTTGGCAACTAAGATTTATTGAGCACATAGTATGTGCCAGGTTCTGTATTAAGCACATTTACGTGTTACCTCATTTAATGCTTACAGCAACATCAGAGGCATATACCATCATTACCCCTGGTTTACAGAGAAGAAACTAAGGCTCACAGAGGTAATGTCCCAGAGTCACACAGCTGGTGGGCAGCAGAGCAGGGACTTGAACACATCTCTCTCCATTTCTTAACCACATGCTACATTATCTTGTAATGCGTAATATATAGTGTTGTCATTACCTGTTCATTTATCTGCCTCCCAATTAGTCAGTAAGATCCCTGAAGAGTGGGATCATGTCTTTCATTTTTTGTAGCCCCGAAGTCTAGCTTCATGTCTACTAATTAATAGATGCTCAATAAATAGCTGCTAAATAAATTAATGAAAACAAATCATTTGATTCTTATTGCAACTGGGTAAGTAAAGCAGTGTTCATCGGTTCCTGTTTAGAAAGCTGATATATGTTTACTTTAGAATGCTGTTAAAGAAATCTTACCTTTCACAACAGCAAGGATGGACCTAGAGGTTATAATGCTAAGTGAAATAAGCCAGTCAGAGAAAGACAAATAACCATATAATTTCACTTAAATGTGGAATCTAATGAACAAAATAAATCAACAAGCAAAAATAGAAACAGACTAGCCCAGCTGATGTGGTTCAGTTGGTTTAGCAGCATCCCATGCACCAAGAGGTGACCGGTTCGATTCCCCGTCAGAGCATGTGCCCAGATTGTGGGCTCCATCCCAGTAGGGGGCATGCAGAAGGCAGCCAGCTGATGTTGATGTGTTTCATTGATGCTTCTATCTCTCTCCCTTTCCCTTCCACTCTCTATAAAAATCAATAAAAACATGTGTGCGTATTTTTTTTAAAGAAACAGACTCATAGATACAGAGAACAGACTGACAGCTCTCAGGGGGGTAGTTGGGTGGAAAAGGTGAAGGACCAGCAAACAAACAAACAAAAACACCTTATAAACAGTATAGGGATTACCAGAGGGAAAGGGGGTGGAGGAGGTAGACTGTAATGTAAAGAGGGGGATAAATGGGGATGAAGGAGACTAGACTGTGGGTGGTGAGAACACAATATAATATACAGATGATGTATCATAGAATTGTACACTTGAAACCTATTTAATTAACCAATGTAACCCCAATAAATTCAATTTTAAAAAAGCTCAATGAAAAGATGGACTAAAGACCTGAATAGGGACCTCAGCAGAGAAGATATACAGATGACAAATAAGTACAGTTGATCCTTAAACAACATGGGTTGGAAATACGTGGGTTCATTTATACTTGAATATTTTCCAATAAATCTACAGTTGGCCCTTTGGATCCCCCAGGTTTGCATGTGTGGACTCAACCACTGCAGATGGAAACAGTATTTCCAATCTATAGTCAGGAATCCGTGAATGCCAATGCCAATGCCATACCATAAATAAGGGACTTGAGCATCCACAGATTTTGGAATCCATAGGGGGGTCCTAGTACCAATCTCCCATAGATATGAGATGAGTGTAGTTAAGTTTTTGGGGAGTCAAAGCAATATGCAGATATCCAACTGTGAGGGGGAGTTGGTGCCCATAACCCCAACATAGTTCCAGGGTCAACTGTATATGAAAAGATGTTCCACATCATATGTCATTTCGGAATTGCAAATTAAAACAATGAGATACTATTAGATACTTAGAATGGCCCAAAGCCAAAACACTGAAAACACTAAATGCTGGCAAGGATGTGAAACAACAAGAATTCTCATTCACTGCTGGTGGAATGCAAAATGGTTTGGCTACTTTGAAAGAAAGCTTGGCAATTTCTATCCAAAGTAAACAAACTCTTACCATACAATCCAGCAAACGCACTCCTTGGTATTTACCCAAAGGAGTTAAAAATTTATGCCTACATAAAACCTGTATGTGAGTATTTATAGAAACTTTATTCATAATTGCCAAAGCTTGGAAGAAACCAAGATGTCCTTCAGTAGGTGAATGGATAAAAATAAACTGTGGTACATTCAGACACTATAATATTACTCAGCACTAAAAAGAAATGAGCTACCAGGCCATGAAAAGGCATTGGAAGAACCCGAATGTAAAATATGGATTATAATGCGTCCACGTAGGTTTATCAGTTATAACAAATGTACCACTGAGGTACAGGATGTTAACAGTAGAAGAGGCAGCGGTTAAGTGGGAACTCTTTGTACTTTCTGCTTACGTGTCACTGTTTAAAAACATAGCCCTTAATCACCTATTAATGCTTCCATCCAGATCAAAAATAGTTGTTCCCACTACGCTCAGAAGGCAAAACCACTACCTGATTACTTCTAAAACTTAGCTTCTAAAATCACCTTAACTAGTAATTTAAGGATCACAATGAGGATCAAAAAACTCACTTTTCAATTCTCTTCCTGCATTCTTTTTGCCTTTGTTGTTCTTTTACTTTTTCTCTTTCAATATCCATGAAAAGTCGCCTATATCTCAGGTACCGCTTTTGACGCTAAAGGAAGGAAGTTAAAATTGTTAAGATTCTGCTCTCAGAGGACTTTCCAAGGACGGAAATTATCTTTGTGCCTTAGACAAGAAAACGATATGATTTGGAAGCCACAAGGAACTAAGTCCTTAATTTCCTTCTGTTTACGGTGGCTCAGGATATCACATACAGCAAGACCTTTATATCTTCAAGCACATGGCCATTATATGTTACAGACAAGTCAGAGAAAGAAGCACTAATTTAGTTTTCCCTTAGTACAGTCCCTTGTCAATGGCACTTGAGGAAATGACTATACTTGGTATGATAAAATATATACTATATTTACTATAACCAAGTAGTAAGTACCATAGAAGCAGGGCCACAGAAAGAATGTGAGTTGTATTTCCTAACAGTAGTCACTAACTTTTCAAAATTAAAACCACACTCTAAGCCTAGCCTAATGTGGTGGGGAGCAGAGAAGGACTGAGGAATGTAAGAGCATCATACTTTTAAAGGGAACAGGTATAACAAAAGCAAGTGCTACTACGATGTGTGATACATTCATACCTCTGGGTTTATATATTCTCTTTTAAGGACATAGCTACTCAAATAGCAACAGTATACACACAGACATGTTTGTTAACCTTTTAGTAAAAACATTAAAAGTCTAATAGCAGTTCTCAATATTGAAGATATAGAACAATCACCAGTGACACTTTTTAAAAAATACAGATGCCCCAAACCTACCTTTTCAGATACCAAAAAATATATATATCTGAAAAAAGCTCCACATCTGATACTGGTGCATGGCCAGTGTTAAAAACTGTTGGTTTACACTAACTTTGGATTGAAAAGGGAGGAAAAAAGGAAGCCATAAATGAAAACTCTTCCTTTAAATAAGTTATTGTGGCAAATATCACTAATTGAAGAAATTCAGTAGGATAATATCTCTGATTTCACATCAAGGTACCCTAAATCCTAGGAGCTTAGAAGTTTAACATATTATAATAACTCAAGTAATTTCTTAGTCTTTATGAAATTTTTAGTATTAGCTCTTAATTATTAGGACACAACAAATTATTTCTAATTTCACATATATTGTTACAGTAGAAACACTAGTGTCCAAAAGCATTTATCATTACATACCTCTTTTTTGTCTTCTTCTTGATTTACTCCAAACTGAAGTCCTAGTGGAGTTTGGAATTCAGTGTTCCATCCTGATTGACATTTATCATAAACCTGTTAAAAAGTCCAGTCACACAAAGTGAAAAACTGCTAAAAGTTAGCCCCTTGCACACTTTGGATATTTCCATCTATTGATTCTTTTCTCCTGCAACCTTGAGCTCAATTGAATAAAAAACCAAATGCATATACATATATATATAAAAGAATAAAATTTAAAAAAGAATGAAAGGAAGCAGTTTCAGACTGAATTAACCAAATAAAAACAAGAAACCAAAGAAAAAGATTCAGACCCTAGCTGGTTTGGCTCGGTAGACAGAGCATTGGCCCATGGACTGAAGGGTCCTGGGTTCAATTCTAGTCAAGGGTATGTACCTGGGTTGCAGGCTCGATCCCCAGCCCTCGTTGGGGTGCTTGTGGGAGGCAACCATTAGATGTTTCTCTCTCTCTGTTTCTCCTCCTCCCTTCCACTGTCTCTAAAAATCAATGGAAAAATATCCTCAGGTGAGGATTAACAAAAAACCAAAAACAAAGAAAAAGATTCAAGTCAAAAACATGGATGAACTAATAACAAATCAAAATGCCCAGAATGAAAGTTCTTCTGATATAGTCACTTAATATCATTCTATCATGAGTGTGCTTGGGATTGAATCCAAGATATAAAACCAGCTCCCTTAATGTCTCAAATGTATAAGCATTTTCAATTATACAACTCTCTTAAGAATAAGAGACTGAAAATAACAAAACAACTGACAAAGAGGGAGAAGACTGGAGCTAATTTCTCCCACATTATCAAGAAGTCTTATAGCATCACTTGGTCTACTTACTTGGACATCATATGAGTCAAATTATGATCTCTAACTTTTAGAAATAAAAGCTTAAAATTACTTTTGTCTTTTTTTTTTAAATATATTTTATTGATTTTTTACAGAGAGGAAGGGAGAAGGATAGAGAGCTAGAAACATCGATGAAGGAGAAACATCAACCAGCTGCCTCCTGCACACACCCTACTGGGGATGTGCCCGCAACCAAGGTACATGCCCTTGACCGGAATCAAACCTGGGACCCTTGAGTCCGCAGGCTGACTCTCTATCCACTGAGCCAACCCAGTTAGGGCTACTTTTGTCTTTTTAGGTTAAAGATTATTTCTCTTTCAGGAAAGTTGCAGGATATAAGATCATTATACAAAAATCAATTATATTTCTATATACTTGCAATGAACTATCTGAAAACAAAATTAAGGGGGAAAATTTATTTATAATACCATCAAGAAATACTGAGAAATAAATTTTTAACAAAGAAAGTGTAAATTTTATACTCAGAAACTTACAAAACATTGCTGAAAGAAATTAAGATCTAAATGAATGGGAGGACACCTCATATTCATGGCTCGGAGGACTTAATGTTGTTGAGATAGCAGTAGTCCCCAAACTGATGGGCAGATTTAATGCAACCACCATCAAAATGTTAGTTAGATTATCTGTAGAAATTAACAAGATGATTCTTGAATTCATGCGAAAATGCAAGGGACCCAAAATATCTGAGATGATCCTGGAATAGAAGACAAAGTTGGAGGACTCACTCTTCCCAATTTCAAAACTTACTACAAAAGTAGAGTAATCAAAGATCGTGTGGTACCAGGATAAGGATAAATTATATAGATCAACAAAACAGAAATGACCTTTCAGAAATAAACCGTTATATTCACACTCAAATGACTTTTGACAAGAGTGCCAAGAGAATTCAATGGGTAAGAATAATCTTTTCAACAAATAGTGTTAGGATAACTGGATATCCACATGATAAAGAATAAAGTTAGACCCCTATCTAACACTACATACAAAAATTAACTCAAAGTGAATCATAGACCTAAATGTAAGAGACATAAAATTCTTACGGGAACATCAAAATCAAATGCCACAAAAGAAAAAATAAACTAGTCTTCATCAAAATTAAGACTTTTGTAGCTGCAAAGGAAACCATCCAGAAAGTAAAAAGACAACCCACAGAATGAGAAAAAAACATTTGTAAATCATATAACTAAAAAGGAACCTGTATGTAGAATATATTAAGAACTCACATAACTCAATAATCAAAAGACAAAAAACTCAATTACAAACCGGACAGAGAATCTAATAGTTTTCCAAAGAAGAAATACACGTGGCCAATAAGCACATGAAAAGATGCTCATCACTAACCATCAGGAAAATATAACAATGAGACACTACGTCACACCTATGAAGATAGCTATAATTTAAAAATGCAGGTAATAGCAAGTGCTGGTGAGAATGCAGAGAACTGGAACCCTCATATACTGCTGGTGGGAATAAACAGTAGTACAGCCACTTTGGAAACCAGTATGACAGTTCCTCAGAAAGCTAAGCATAAAGTGACATATGCCCTAGAAACTTCACTCCTATGTATATACCCAAGAGAAATGAAAACACATCTCAACAAAAAACTTGTACACAAATGTTCACAGCAGCATTATTCATAATAGCCAGGTAATGGAAACAATCCAAATGTCCACCAACTGATAAATGGATAAATAAAATGTGGTAAATGCATAAAATGTAATATTATCCAACTGTCAGGAATGAAGTAATGCTACATGCTACAAGACTGATAAACTTTTGAAAACACGATGTTCAGTGAAATAAACCAGTCACAAAGGGTCATATTTTACATGATTCCATTTATATGAAATGCCCAAAAAAGGCAAATAAATCTATAGAGGCAAAAAGTAGACTAGTAGTTGTCTAAGGCTGGGGGTAGAGGTGAGGGAAAAAGGTTATCATGGGTACAAGACTTTTCAGAGTGATGAAATTTTCTGAAATTGTTTGTACCACCTTTTAAATAAGCTATTAAACACAGAATTGTACAGTTTAAATAGGTGAATTGTAGAGTACAGTGGGGCCTTGACTTACGAGTTTAATTCGTTCCGAGACCAAGCTCGTTAAGGAGCTCGTTAACTCAAATTACTCTATCAACTCAATGCAAAAAATCAGCCAAGAGACAGCTGGTAGCTCAAAAAACTCGTTAGTCGGGACACTCGTAAGTCAAGGCCCCACTGTATGTAAATTACAGTAAATCCTCCTATTCACATATTCCTTATTTATGAATTCACCTATTTGCTGAAACTTATTTGAAATTCCAAAATCAATACTCACGGTGTTTTTGTGGGCATTTGCAGACATGCACAGAGCTGTGAAAAATTTGAGTCACCAGATGTGCACATTACCAGCTGAGGTTGAACTTTGATGCTGTAAACAAGTATCCTTTTCAAGGTATAATTAGTGCCAAGTTTTTTGCTTTTTTGTTGGTGATTTTGCTGTTTAAAATGGCCCCCAAGCACAGTGCTACAGTAGTAGCTAGTATTCCTAAGCATAAAAAGGCTATGATGTGTTTTATGGAGAATATACATGTATCAGATAAGCTTCATTCAGGCATAGGCCACAGTGCTATTAGCCCTGAGTTCAATGTTAATGAATCAACAATATACTATATTAAATAAGGGGTCTTTAAACAACAATTCATATACAACAAGGTAATGTATTGATCAGCTAACAAAAATGTGATCAGATGCTCCCAGGAACCTAACCTATATCTTCCCTAGGAGCAATGGTTCAGAATTCACTAATTTGGTGTTTGAGGCAACTATATAGAACATAGCTACCGTGAATGACAAGACTAGACTGTATATCTCAATAAGGCTATGATTTTTAAAGTGATTCATTTGTTTGTTATAGGTAATATAGGAAAATGAGAAATAGCAAAAGGCTTATGATGGTTCTCTCTGGAATTTTTGTGGAGTTTTTTCTTTCTGTTTGGATTTACTTTTGCTACAATAAAAATGAAATTATTTTCTGCTTTCAAAAAAGTAAGAAAAACTAGACTTCCAGCACTGGTAAAGGAGTAAGCCCATGACAGATTTCTCTCTCTCTCCTCTCTCTCTCTCTCTCTCTCTCTCTCTCTCTCTCCCCCTCCCTCCCTCCCTCTCTCTCTCTCATTGATTGTAAGAAAAATTGTCATCAGTGGGATCTGGGGAGTGTAGAGGGTGGGTATCCTGAAGGGGAGCGAACTAGAAAAGTGGATCCTTTATATCCGTGTATGAACTGGCACACATCCCAGAGTCACCCTGAGCTGTGTGTGCACAGGGGAGGACCTAGAGAAGGACAACGAAGGCTTTGAGAACTGAACTAACACTGAAGTCACTGTTCACAGAAGGCGAGAAACTACTGAGAGTCTGAACCCAGCCAGGTGATGCCTGCTGCAAACAAAAAGGATGAAACATTCTTTAGAGGATTTTGACAGAAACCAAAGTCTTATATAACATTCAAAATTGGACACGGAAGTAAAGGTAGCAAGAGAATCCAGAATATGGGTCCAAAGAGAGACAACTCTTCCTCTGAGATAGTAAGAAAAGGAAGAATGGCGAAAAATAAACGGCTGAGGCAGTTTTGTGTGATGGCTTCAATTTTCTTTATGAAAGCCAGAGAGTACTGGGAACAGCAAGAACTTTAAGAAGTGTTTAAGGATTAGAATTATCAGTGTAGGCTACGGGAGGGGCAGGCAAGAAAAATGCTAAGCAGTACTGGGGACCCTGGTAGTATGAATGTGGTTCAAATCTACATGAATAGTGTTTTCTTCCATGAGGCTCGATTATTTGGGAATCTAAAATGAAAAAGGACTGATCAGGGCTGAGGATTTTCAGGGCTGGATGGCGGAAGGACAAGAGGAGGCTGTGACTACAAAGCCACACCCTCCATTGAACAGTCAGGGTTGGGTACCCCACTTCTGTGCTCAGATAATGCCCTACGCCTTCTCTACAACTAGCCACGTTGCTTCATAACCATCTGCTTATGTTTCTCTCTCATCAATGTTTCTAACTCTCTATCTCTCTCCCCTCCTCTCTGTAAAAAATCAATAAAATATATTATTTAAAAAAAAAAGAATAAAACATGACAGCAAACCCTTAGGCCCGTGGCCGGCAAACTGCGGCTCACGAGCCACATGCGGCTCTTTGGCCCCTTGAGTGTGGCTCTTCCTAAGCCTTAGGAGAACCCTAATTAAGTTAATAACAATTTACCTACCTATATAGTTTAAGTTTAAAAAATGTGGCTCTCAAAAGAAATTTCAATCGTTATACTGTTGATATTTGGCTCTGTTGACTGATGAGTTTGCTGACCACTGCCTTAGGCCAACCTTATAGACCCAAACTAAAAATCCCAAAAGAGTGGCAGTTTAGTTCGGAAAACCTCAGCCCAAATCCTACTTTCTGCCTTTATGCCTCCTTTTCTTGTTGTGTAAGAACCAAGAGGAAATGCAGAAGAAACCAGAAGAAATGAAAAATGACATCACTGCACTAAAGAACTCAATAGAAAGCATCAACAGTAGACTAGAAGAAGTGGAGGACTGCATCAGTGAGCTATAAGACAAGGTAAGAAAAAATACCCAAGCAGAGCAGCATCTAGAAAAAAAACTTAAAAAACAGGAGGAGAGCCTAAGAGAACTTTGGGACAACATGAAACGAAACAACATCCGCATAATAGGGGTGCCAGAAGGAGAGGAAACTGAGCAAGGAATAGAAAACCTGTTTGACAGAAAAATTTCCTGATATCGGGAAGAAAAAACTCACACAAGTCCAAGAAGCTCACACAGTCCCAAACAAGATGAACCCCAAAAGACTGACACCAAAACACATTATAATTAAATTGGCAAACACCAACGACAAAGTTAGAATCTTAAAGACAGAAAGGATCTCCCATCAGAATATCGACTGATTTCTCAACAGAAACAAATCAGGCCAGAAGGGAATGGAATGAAATACACAAAATCATACAAAGCAATGGTCTGAATCTAAGAATACTGTACCCCACAAGGCTATCAATCAAAATTGAGGGATAAATTAGGAGCTTCACAGACAAAAAAGGACTAAGGGAGTTTATTACCACCAAACCAGCAATGCAAGAAACGCTAAAGCAGTGGTTCTCAACCTTCCTAATGCCATGACCTTTTAATACAGTTCCTCATGTTGTGGTGACCCCCAACCATAAAATTATTTTCTTTGCTACTTCATAACTGTAATCTTGCTACTGTTATGAATCGTAATGTAAATATCTGATATGCAGAATGTATTTTCACTGCTACAAATTGAACAAAATTAAAGCATAGTGATTAATCACAAAAACAATATGTAATTATATATGTGTTTTCTGATGGTCTTAGGCGACCCCTGTGAAAGAGTCGTTGGACCCCCAAAGGGGTCGCGACCCACAGGTTGAGAACCACTGTGCTTAAAGGGTCTCCTGTAAAAAGAACTAGGAAGGGAAGAAAGAACACAGGCATAAAGAATAAATATGGTGGCAAATAAGTACCTATCAATAATCACTTTAAATGTAAATGGATTAAGTGCCCCAATCAAAAGACACCGGGTAGCTGAGTGGATAAGAAAACATGACCCATATATCTGCTGTCCCCAGGAAACCCACTTCAGAACAAAGGACTCAGACTAATGGTGAAGGATGGAAAAAGAATTTTCAGGTGAATGGAAATAAAAGTAAATTGTCCAGCCCTAGCTGGTGTTGCTCAGTGGGTAGAGCATCAGCCCGTGGACTGAAGAGTCCCGGGTTTGATTCTGATCCAGGGCACATACCTCGTCACAAGTTCAATCTCTGGCTCTAGTCAGAGCACGTGTAGGAGGCAACCAATCCATGTGGCTCACTCACATAATGTTTCTCTATCTCTCCTCCTCCCTTCCATTCTCTCTAAAAATCAATGAAAAAATATCCTCAGGTGAAGATTAACAACAAAAAGAAGAATCTGGACATGGTTTATCAGCCTTCTGAATCACAGAACTGATCTGACTGATATTGCTCGTTAGACCAGGCACCTTTGCACCTGACTCTATTCTTCACATTACCAGTTGTTGAGAATGTCTAAAACCCAGCACTTTATTTCCCATTTATCTCTTTCTTATTCTGCTCTACCTGATCTCTGATGCACGCCTGGTCCTGGACGTTAGGAGTCGGAGACTGACAGCCTGCCAGAGAAAAGCCATGTCTCTCTCTCTCATTTATAACAGAATATGGCTCCTTGAAGCGGACTTTCTAAAAGAAAAAAAAAATACAAACTTTAAATAGTTCAGTAGGAGTAATATGATAGCAATAACATTCTGAGCTTTATTGTGAACTTTATGGTAATTTTTAAATTCAGGATACATTGGAATAAAAGAGAAAACCATACTTTTTGTCCGTTCTAGCTGAGAACAATTTTTGCAAGCTCCAAACTAACCCTAAACAACTCAGTTCCTGCTGGTCTCTTTCCCTTTTATGTCCGACCATGTCCCTGATGGAGGCCTGATTTTGATGGACATCCAAAGAAAATACCTCTCTCCCTCTCCTACCTATCCAAATTGATGCTGGCTGCTTTAACTTGCTTTCTAAAACAGAACAAACACAAAACAGCAATTGTGCAGTTAGAAAGACATGTTAACCAATAGTACTTTAGGCTATAGTGAGAATTCTGGAGTTGAGGTCAGAGAATAACTGGACATCTTATGGAATAAAAAAAACCACTATATTCCACATTAGCCCAGCCACACCCCTAAGTAATTCCTGTCAATCTCTTACTTCTTCCTTTTGGTCTAACTGATCTCTAGTAGAGGGCTGGCCTTGTAATCTGGTAAAAGATACTACTGGACACTTGTGGGCCACTCCTTCGCCCATCTTTAGCTGTCAAAGCAGATTATGGCTTCCAGAAATAGTTTCCCTAATAAAGATTTTATTTAAAGTAATTGTCCAGCCCTAGCTGGTTTGGGTCAGTGGTAATCAGCCTGTGGTCTGAAGGGTCCCGGATTTGATTCCAGTCAAGGGCACATGTCCGGGTTGTGGGCTTCTGTGGGGGGCATGCAGGAGGCCACCAACCGATGATTCTTTCTCATCATTGATGTTTCTCTCTCTCTCTCTCCCTCTCCCTTCCTCTCTGAAATCAATAAAAAATATATATTTTATTTTATAAAAACGGTAAATTGTCCAGACAGGGGTAACATGCTGCTGATATTACTTTAAGACTTAATGAGAACTCCAGAGCTTTTAGAAATCAACCAGGATATTATCTTTTCCAACTATGAATCTCCAAATTAGTTGCAATCTAGTCCCTGCAAATCCCACTCCAAACCTTAAGTAGCTTATTTCTTCTTGCTTTATCTCCTTCCCACTCCATTTTACCTGATATCTGGGTAGAAAATCCTGGTCCTGACATTTGCATCGAGTATTCTGTTCATTGGAGAAAACATGCTGATCTCTGGTGAGAACACAGTGCTCTCTGGGAAGAAAATGCTGGTGTTGAAATTTGAGTATGCTATTCTGGTCGTTAGCAAGAATATGCTGGTCTTTGGGTATAAAATGTTGGTTTGGACATTTGGGCATAAAATCCTGGTCCTGATATTTGGGTTGAATATCCTGGTCTTTGGGGAAAGCATGCTGATCTTTGCATAGAATATGTTGGTCTGGACATTTGGGTATAAAATCCTGGTCCTGATATTTGGGTTGAATATCCTGGTCTTTGGGGAAAACATGCTGATCTTTGCGTTTAATATGTTGGTCTGGACATTTGGGTATAAAATCCTGGTCCTGATATTTGGGTTGAATATCCTGGTCTTTGGGGAAAATATGCTGGTCTTTGCGTAGAATACGTTGGTCCTGACATTTGAGTAGAATATTCTGGTCATTGGGTAGAATGTTCTGGTCTTTGGGTAGAAAAGCCTGATTTGGGGATAAAAAATCATGGACTTCCAACATATTTCCATGTTCTAGTTCAATACTCTGGGCTTCCAGCATCAGACTCTGAGGTTCTAGCTTAACAACCTGGACTTTAAGTTCAATGGCCTGGGCTTTGGGTTCAACAGCTTGGCCTTCGATAGGCTGGCCTGCCAGCTCAACAGCCTGGGAATGTGGCTCAATATCCTGGGCTTCCAGCTCAACACTCTGCACTCCTGTTAGATCACCCTGGGACTCCAGCAGATCATCTTGGGTTTCTGAAAGATAATCCTGCGTTTCTGGCAGAATATCCTGTAACTCATTTTGCTGTTCCTCTTCTATTACAGCATATAATGGAGTTTTGAATTGTATTTTCTAAAAGTGAACATAAACATCAAATATAGGTTTTCCAGAGACTCTTAAAATAATCTTAAAAGGATATGGTAGTCAAACAAATTATTAGAATAAAATGTGAAATTATAGACTTTGCTCCACGTAACCTAAATCTATAATCCCAAACCAGTACAACAGAACTGGCATTCCTCGTGTAAGTCATTTTAGTTTAATTTCTATTAAACTAACTCCTTTCACTCTGCTTTACCTGAACTCTGCTGAAAGCTTTGTTCTCTTCAGAAAAGAAACCCTGTTGGTTCTTCCAAAACAATTTTTCATTCCCTTTCTTGTCTATCGTAATCGATGAAGATTCCTCAGAGTCAGGTTCCTAAAGAACACACAAACAAAAATGAAAAAATTATGTCTATATAAAAATTTTAAAAATCCAAATATATCTATTACAGGAAGAAACAATGTGACTGAAATAACATCCTAGGCTTTACCACACTACTAATACAATTTTAGTAGGTTAGTATAGTCAAATATTAAAAAAATAGGACATTACAAAATAAGTGCAAAAATGTACACTCAAAACTATAAAATACTGTTGAAATGAATTAAAGAAGATCTAAACAGATTTCATCTTCATGGATCTCCAAAGACAATATTGTAAAGACAACATTAAACTCTTACACTTACTGGTACAGTCAACTAATTTTCAAGAAATGTCAAGACAATTAAATAGAGAAAGAATAATTTTTCAGCCCTGGCCGGTTTGGCTCAGTGGACAGAGTGTCGGCCTGCGGACTCAAAGGTCCCAGGTTCGATTCCGGTCAAGGGCATGTACCTTGGTTGTGGGCACATCCCCAGTGGGGAGTGTGCAGGAGGCGGCTGATCGATGTTTCTCTCTCATCGATGTTTCTAACTCTCTATCCCTCTCCCTTCCTCTCTGTAAAAAATCAATAAAATATATTAAAAAAAAAAAAAGAATAATTTTTCAACAAATGGTGTTGGGACAAGTAGATATCCATATGCAAAAGAATTACGTTAGAACACTTCCTCACACCACACATAGAGATTAACTCACAATGGATCATAGACCTAAATGTAATAGCTAAGACTATAAAATTATTAGAAGAGCATATAGAAGGAAATATTCAGGACCTCTGATTAAACAATGGCTTATTAGATACCACACCAAAAGCACAGGCAACAACAACAGCAAAAAAACTAGATCAATTAGACACACCAAAATAAAAAATTCTGTGTTGCAAATGATAGCATTAAGACAGTGAAATGGCCCTGACGGGTTTGGCTCAGTGGATAGAGGGTTGGCCTGCGGACTCAAGGGTCCCAGGTTCGATTCTGGTCAAGGGCGTGTGCCTTGGTTGCGGGCATATCCCCAGTGGGAAGTGTGCAGGAGGCTGATCGATGTTTCTCTCTCATCGATGTTTCTAACTCTCTATTCCTCTCCCTTCCTCTCTGTAAAAATCAATAAAATATATTAAAAAAAAAAAAAAAAAAGAAAGTGATATGACAACTCACAGAATGGGAGAAAATACTTGCAAATCATGTATCTAATTTGTATTGGGAATATATAAAGAACTCTTACAACTTAATAATAGGACAAATAATCCAATTAAGAAACAGTATCACACTGGCATTTTCTCCACAAGAAATACATAAATGGGCAATAAACACATAAAAAGATGCCAGTAACAATTTCAGAAAGCTTATGATTTTTGTCTTGGTGACCTGACAGCAGGCAAGCAAGTATATCTTCTACTTAAAGCTCCAGGTCTGGAACAACAATAACAACCAGACAGATTCTAATGTCAGTAAAAATAAATCTAACAAGGAAATGAAACCAGAATTCAAATAGATGGTTCTCCTTTCTGACTGGAAGATTTCCACTTCAGATAACTGAGAGGGTAGAAAACTTCAGACCTGAGGGAAAGATTATATACTTGAAATAAGTGATAAGAAAAACTTCACAAATTTCTTAATCACTCTCAATTATATGCAGTAGATTTGTTTCTGATGTTACACCTGAAAAATACACATGAATTCTCTGAAATCAAGCAGCAGCCTGAATTCATCATCATTGTCATCATCATCATCATAACGTATTACACTTAAATGGCATCTCTGACGTATCAACTGGCTTATGCAAGGATTTTATCTCAGGCTTCATCCTCCTTCCTTCTACTGGATAATTATCTCAGTCAGACCTGTGAATAGTACTCTTTGTGGGGAAAAACAATTGAGCAGTTTGAACATGTTCCACACCATATAAAATATCAATCTCTAGCATCAAATAACGCCTTTACTCTGGTTTATTAGAATGTGTCCAATCGCCTCTTTCTAACAGTACCCTGGAGTCAGTCCAAATCTAGAGTAGGTATGGAAAGTGTCAAGATACCAAGCCACTGAGAAGAATTCAGGCACAAAAGAAACTCTACCTTGAGTCTCAATACGGCAATGCTCTTTAGGAAAAGGTAACCAGTATGAATGCAACTAGATGGAATGCCATATATGGATACACACCGCTGCCCACTTGTATTTTGATATTTAAGTATAAATTTCTTAACACTGGGACGGAAGACAGTATAGTTTAGTATTCTACCAACTGCAAACATATAAGTGACAAGTGTTTTTGACTGTTGAGATACTTAAGAAAAAAATACAAAAATAAAATATATATGTATAATCTAGGAAAATATAAAAGAATACTAATTAGGAAGCAAAACTGAGGAAGAACTAAATAAAACAGTCTATGGTAGCACAAAAAAAAAGTAAAAAAGCCTAATGGTCCATTTTTCTAGATGCTGCCTACCAAAACTTGAAATTAGTCCCAAAATTATGTAAACAAAGGCAAGTAAAGGAGTTTAGCATCCAAATATGTGAACACTGAAATAAGTAGGCACCAAAACAGTGTTATTTTACAAGTATAGCCTTAAATATCCTTTTCAGTTTAGCTCCGCATTTGGGTTCCAATTATTCACTCTTATGTTATCTGTTGAATCAAAACAATTTCTTTCTTTTTAAAAAATAACAGTATTTTTTTCCTAATTAGAAAGCAAAATATATACATTATAGAAAACATTTTAAGTAAAGAAAACCAAGAGAAGAAAATAAAAATCACCTGTAATACAACTACTCAGAAATGATCAGTATTAACTTCTTGATCCACTTCTTTCTAGGCTTTTGTCTATGCACACAGCATTCTCTCCCCATCTCTTTATTTTACTTTATTTTTTTTCATAGCACTTACTGTTAGAAATTATATTCTATATAGAATATAATAGATATCTCTTTATTATATGCCTCCCCACAGCACAGAAGCTTTGTCCATCTTTTCACCTGCTTCTAACACAGGGGTGGGCAAACTTTTTGACTCGAGGGCCACAATGGGTTCTTAAACTGGATCGGAGGGCCGGAACAAAAGCATGGATGGAGTGTTTGTGTGAACTAATATAAATTCAAAGTAAACATCATTACATAAAAGGGTACGGTTTATTTTTTTTTAGTTTTATTCATTTCAAACGGGCCGTAGTTTGCCCACGGCTGTTCTAACACAATGTCTTGGCATTTGTAGATGTCCCATAAATATTTGTTGAAAGACTTTTTAAAATTGAGATTATGCCGAAACCAGTTTGGCTCAGTGGGTAGAGCGTCGGCCTGTGGACTGAAAGGTCCCAGGTTCGATTCCGGTCAAGGGCATGTACCTGGGTTGCGGGCATATCCCCAGTAGGAGATGTGCAGGAGGCAGCTGATTGATGTTTCTCTCTCATCGATGTTTCTCTCTATCTCTCTCCCTTCCACTCTGTAAAAAATCAATAAAACATATTTTTAAAAAAATCATTAAAAATAAATAAATAAATAAATAAAATTGAGATTCTATTGTATATAACTTTGTATTCTACTTTTTTCACTAACCTTTACCTCACAGACACTTTCCCTTGTCTTCAGATGTTCTCTGAAATCATGATAGTTTTTAGAATGGCTATATATAGGTGTATCATAATTTTTTAACCATTCCCTGCTATTGGATATTTAAGGTTATTTCCAATTATTTTACAGGTGTAAATAATGTTGAAATTAGATATAAATAAATCTTTATCTATATTTTTATCACTATTAAAAAAATTTATTAGAAGTTAATTTACCTGTTGGGCAGGACAGCTTTTCCTTGTATCATGTGGAAACACTGTTGCATATTTTTGACTCATAGTTTTAAAGGATGCCAGCTGGTGACGTGCCTGTTTCATGGTTTTCCTAAGCTGTCAGGGAAAAGGGGAAAAAAAGCAAACAAATGTCTTAATACCAAATTCACTAAAGTGTTCCAACAAGAACACAGGCCCCTATTATTAAGAAATGCGAGACCTAAGACAAGAGGATTACTTATAAAGGAGACTGTGACTGTTGACAATGTTTTTACATTATTTTTATTAAGAGACTGCATTTCATAACTTGTTTTAAGTGCTCAAATTTTTTTAAATAAGGTATGTTTTATACTCTGTACACAAAAATATCAGAACCTAAAAGTTTGAATTATTACACTAGAAATTATTGAACAGACTTATTACCTTCTGGTCCTTGCATGCCTAATTACCTTTTATCACTCCTTGCTAGATGTCTCTAATTCCTAATCCTCCTAAAATCCTTTTATCCTATTTACATGAACCCTTCTTCACCCCTACAGTTGAAGAATGTAGTTATTTACAGTATTTTCTCAAATCTCCCTTCTTCCATGAAGCCTTCCTAAGTTACCTGAGGACACAAACTCCAACATCTCAACAGAACCAATTAGTTTTAAATACTCTAAGTAACAGCTGATAATGAGTATTAATACCAAGTATGCTGACTTTGAGTTCATTCCTAATCTCTACCTACTAATTTCAGTAAGCATCTATTTTTAATTCTTTTTCAGAGAAGCAGCCTACTCTATATTTCACAAATCTGTACAGAATGTTCCTTAAAGGAAAATACAGAAATGAACAAAGTTCCTTTTATTTAGGCTGAGCACTCTATATCATATGGGAGAAAAGCATATCCCTGTGGCACGCAGTGAAATTATGGCAAAGCAGGGACCAGTTCTAACCCAACCAGTGAAAGTTTAATGAGATTAGTTCTCCCTTGGAAGGAAAATCATGACTCTGATTTATAGATATCTATCTATATAAAACCCTAGACTGAATGGTGTAACCACCGGCAGAACGACCAGTTGTTATAATGTGCACTGACCACGAGGGGGCAGATGCTCAATGCCGGAGCTGCTCCCAGCCCGCAGGCCCCAACTGGCTGCGGCAGTGGGGGGCGGGGCTGGCAAATGGGCGGCACCAGGCCAGCCAAGGCGGGTTAGTGGAGGCCCCCGATTGCCTCGTTGGTCACCCCACAGATTGGCCCTGATTGCCGGCCAGGCCTAGGGACCCTACCCATGCACAGATTTCGTGCACCGGGCCTCTAGTAAATAGTAAATACTGTTGTGATTTTTACTAATAGTGAAGTAGGAATAAAAAACAACCAGCCCATTTTCCTTACAGCATATATCACCTCTGTTTTGTTCTTGCTTCTAGAATGTCTATACCTCTAACCAGAGAAATCTGCTTGAAACAGCACTCTTTATTCGACTAGGAAGGAGATTTCTACATTTGGTTAGCACAGAGTAGCTAAAGGGATCACAACAGTTACTTAAAATGCAAAAAGAGGTATATGTGCAGTTGAGGTTATAAAAAAATACAAAGCCATGATTATGTCTCCTTTTAAAAACATATTTTTTATTGATTTTATGAGAAAGGAAGGGAGAGGGATAAAGAGGTAGAAACATCGATGAGAAAGAAACATCGATCGTCTGCCTCTGCATGTTCCCCTGGGAATTGAGCCTGAAACCCGGGCATGTGCCCTGACCAGGAATTGAACCGGCAACCCCTTGGTTCATGGGTCAATGATCAGCCACTGAGCCACACCAGCTGGTGAATATGCCTCCTTTTACTCATTGCCCAGTAGGATGCATGTTATTGCCCCACACAATGTAACAGATTTAAATGAGGATACATAATTTTCATTTCCCATTGAGTTTAAAACTCAATTAGAGTCACAGATTGATTTTAGTCCCATAAGCAGGAATTTCAAGTGGCCAAAGCAGTTGGAATATATATTATATTCATTCTTTTGCTCTGTCATTATCTAAACCCTTCATCAAACCGCAACCCAAAGGCCCTTTCAATGACCTGCTATGAGGACTGAACAATGGCTACCCAAAGATATCTGGTCCCAATACCTGAAACTTTTAAATGTTTCTTTATAAGGAAAAAGTGCCTTTGCAGATGTGATTAAGTTAAAGATCTTCAGATGAGGAAATAATACTGGATTATCCAGATGGGCTCTAAATGCTATCATACATCCTATATAATAAAGAGCTAATATGCTAATGGTCGTGATGCCCTCATGCCCTAACAACCGTTCAGCAGGAGGCTGCCTGCGCGCCAGGGCAGAGCTGCCGTGTTGCTCCAGAGACAGGGTGGCAGCAGGGAGGTGCCCGGAGGAGGCGGGACCATCCCGTGGTGGGGAGGGCAGGGGTGAGAGCCCGTAGTGCCCCCTTCACCAGTCCTTTGCCACCCACTGCTTGCACTCAGCACGCCTGCTGCCCACCTGCCAGGGGAAGGAGTGCAGTGCGCGTGCCACCAGGAAGCAGCACTCGAAACTCCACAGTAGGCGCAGGCTTCCACACTCTCCTCTGGCGCCATGATGGGGCGGAGCCGCCGTGTTGCTCTGGAGATGGGACCAGCCCAAGGTGACTCGGGGGACTGAGGGCGGGGCTTGAAGTGGATAGAGAAGGCCAGATGGGTTGGGGGCGGGGCCAGGCACACTCAAGCTCTGGGTGGAGAGGTTAGGGTGTCAAGGCGGAGCAGTGGATGGGTGGGCGGGGCCACGCAATTTCGCATGCCAGGTCACTAGTATCCTTATAAGAGATAGAGGAAGATTTGACCCATAGGAGAGAAGGTGATGTGAAGACAGAGGCAGAGATTGGTATGATGTGGCCACAAGCAAAGGAATGCCAGCAGACATCAAAAGCTAGTAGAATCAAGGAATGTAAAAATCCAAAAGGAGAAAAATGATAGCTATAATCAAATACTTGATGTGTTCTTAGAGCTCACCATGGTATTTTATCCTCTATAACTTGAGAGTACAAAACTAGACCCAGAGTAAAAATTATAGATTTTCACTCAATATATTGAAAAAATATTTGTAATTATTTCAAACCTTATAATAATTAAAGTCTAAAAAGTGAGTTGATCAACAGTGGCAATGTTCTAGCAGAAATTAGAGGGCCATATGTATACTTGAAACACTATAAAAAGAATTCCTTAGAGAGAGAAAGGTTAGACTAGATAATGTCTTTTCTTCTCTAACATTTAATGTAAAATGTAAATAAATTCAAATATATTAGAAACTTCAAACACATATAGAAGTAGACAGAATACTATACCTCTTGGCCAATCTGGTTTTATTTATAACCCCCTACTTCACCTCACCCTTACATTATTTTGAAATACATCCCAGATGTCAAACTATCAAACTATTTCATCCTTAAATCACAAGAAAATTGAAAAGTACACTTACATTCAGAAAGAGAATTACAACACTATTTACTCAACCAGTTCTAGATAAACTAAAGGCGGCTGTGCTTGAACAGTCTCACTGTCTAGCTCTTAGTGACATCTAGTGGATAAGAACTGCAACAGAAATAGTAAACTTTAAAAAGTATTGTCATGGTGTTGTGTGGACAAAAGTTTATAGGCTTAAAGTAGTTTTCAGCGGTCGCCAACCTTTCGGACCTCGCGGACCACTGGTTGGTGACCGCTGGTTTAAATCACTGAACATTTAGTAGTTCATCTTTTAAGAAAAAAACATACTATAAAAACTTTTAAAATTTTTGAAACTTTTAAGGCTTCTCATAACTTGATTTCCTCCTACCTAACCTCATTTTCTGTTTTTTCCTCTATAAACTAGCATTAGAAAGGTTCTATCACTTACTCCAAATACATCAAGCTTAATACATATTCCAGACTTTTAACTGTCCCTCCTATCTCAAAATTCTCTTGAATTTACTAATTCAATTCAGCTTAACAATTCAAAATATACAGCTCAATTCCACCTCTTCCAGGAATTCTTCCCTAACTATTCCTTTGGAATTTAAATTTTTTTCAACTGCTAAAACACAACTTTATCACCAAATACAGCAAGTATCTCTATATTAATATCTACTAAATTGGGGGTCTATTAGCTTTGTATGTCTACTTGTAAATATAAACCCACAAAGGGTCCTATTTCACATTTTATTAGTATCCCTACAATGTTGAACAAACAGTACATCTGGTGGACTGATCTATTTATGTTTTATAAAGATGAAGTAAAATTCTTACTTCAGTGGGATTTATAGCTACAAGGACCACAAAAGCAAGGACTGTGTCCGTCTTAATCAATTTTCTATCCCTTTTACTGTATGCAGTGCCTGGCTCAATAAATATTTGCCCAACAAATTATTCATAATCTTAATAAAAGAAAACAAAAATGATTATAAAAATGATGACTACAAACAGAACAAAGACAAGAAAAAGCTGTAGTTTTGGATAAAGAAAAAAAATGTTTTTAAATATTTCAACATAACATGTGCTTATAAAGCTTTCCCTATTTATACTAATAGCACAATTGGATTTGCTTCATACTGTGATCAAACACGTTAGCCGTTACACAACTTTTATTTTCACAAAATCATCATTTTCCATATTTTGCTTTCCTCTCCGTATCCCTAGGAATACAATTTTTAAATGGTAAGATGAAGATAATTCCCACAGCAGACCTGAAATATATGATATCAACTGGACAAAAGCTCAAGCATACTACGAATAGAGTTGACTGGATGGCATCAAGTGATTCAAGTGAACGGATCTACTGATGGTGGTTAATTTTAAAATATCAGGTATATAAAATGAATCACTAAATAAAAGTTACAGGTAAAAAAAACCTCTGAATGTGTTAATTAAGACTTTCCTATAATATTACTTGACTTTTAGAATTATTTATTATGAGAATCGGATTAAACGACAAAAAAAATTAACAAACGAAACCCCCCACGCATGTAGTAACCTTTTTGCAACAGAGGTTAGGATCACCCTGCCCATATGCTACAAACTGAGACAGAGGAAAGGAGAGAGAAAAAAACATTGATTTGTTGTTCTACTTATTTATGCATTCGCTGATTGATTCTTGTATGTTCTCTACTGGGGTTTAAACCCGCAAAATTGGTGTATTAGATGACGCTCTAACCAACTGAGCTACCTGGCCAAAGCTCTTTCTAATAACTTTTGAACTTTAACACTTTGGCACCTTATATAAGATGATTCTAAATCGGGTGGGCAAACTTTTTGACTCGAGGGACACAATGGGTTCTTAAACTGGACCGGAGGGCCGGAACAAAAGCATGGATGGAGTGTTTGTGTGAACTAATATAAATTCAAAGTAAACATCATTACGTAAAAGGGTACGGTCTTTTTTTTTTTTTTTTTTTTTTAGTTTTATTCATTTCAAATGGGCCGGATCCGGCCACAGGCCGTAGTTTGCCCACGGCTGTTCTAAATTGTGTTACCAAAAACAAATATAATATTTTTTAACATATATTAAAATAAACATCATCCCACTATTTCCCACTTTATAAAGATTTTTAAAAAGGTGAGAAAAAGTAAAGTTGAATGTGATACCTCCTAATCTCTACTTCATATCCTAATATGTCATACATCTAAAAAAAATTGTAGATATAAAATAAATATGTACTTACAGCCAGGGCGTGTTGTATTAATTGATTCTGATTCTCTCTGTCTTGTATTCCATCATCAAGCTTTTGGGAAGAAGGTGACCAAACACTTCCAATAGCAGCATTCAAAGTCTTTGGAAAAATCATTGTTCTTCTAGAAGTTAAGTGTTCTAGATCTGAAGGCAGCATACCTACAGTGTCTTCTTTTTCTGCCTATACAAAGGAAGAAAGAATGACATGATTCTAGTGAGATTCCACCCCAACCCAGTACAAATAATGTCTATAAGCAGCCCAAAAGATTTAAAATTGGTGCCAGGGGGAGGTAGCAGAAATCTGGCAAAACACATTTACCAGGCACTTACTATGTGCTAATAATTTACATTATCTCATCTAATTCTCACAACAGTCTTATGAGACAAGTATTATATCCCCACTTTATAGGTGAAGAAACTACAGTCCAGAGAAGTTGTCATTAGCCCAAAGTTCACATTGCTAAAAAAAAAAAAACATAAGCCAGGTCAGCATCATGGAAAAGTGAGAAGACCCCTTTGCATATCCCCTTGCATCTACAGCAAGTTAAACATCTATACCATCATATCCCATGATCAACTGGGATTCATTCCAGGGGTGCAAGGATGGTTCAACAGCCGCAAATTAATCAATGTGATATACCACATTAACAAAATGAAGGATAAAAATCACATAATTCTGCCCTAACCGGTTTGGCTCAGTGGACAGAGCATCGGCCTGTGGACTCAAGGGTCCCAGGTTTGATTCCGGTCAGGGCATGCACCTTGGTTGCAGGCACCTACCCAGTAGGGAGTGTACAGGAGGCAGCTGAACGATGTTTCTCTCTCATCGATGTTTCTAACTCTCTATCCCTCTCCCTTCCTCTCTGTAAAAAAATAATAAAATGCCGAAACCGGTTTGGCTCAGCGGATAGAGCGTCGGCCTGCGGACTGAAAGGTCCCAGGTTCGATTCCGGTCAAGGGCATGTACCTGGGTGGCGGGCACATCCCCGGTGGGGGATGTGCAGGAGGCGGCTGGTCGATGTTTCTCTCTCATCGATGTTTCTGACTCTCTGTCTCTCTCCCTTCCTCTCTGTGAAAAATCAATAAAATATATTTAAAAAAAAAATAATAATAAAATATGTATTTTTTTAAAATCACATAATTCCTTTTTACGAAGATGGCGTCGAAAGCTAAGAAGGAAGCCCCTGCCCCTCCCAAAGCAAAGGCTTTGGAGGCAAAGAAAGCAGTGTTGAAAGGTGTCCACAGCCACAGACAAAAGATCTGCACGTCACCCATCTTCTGACAGCCAAAGACACTGAGGCTCCGAAGGCAGCCTAAATATTCTCGGAAGAGCGCACCCAGGAGAAACAAGCTTGACCACTATGCCATCATCAAATTCCCCTGACTAGGGATGGGAGCTTGAGTTTGTGTGTGGGGGGGAGGTTGGGGGTTAATGGGGGGGATGAGGACACATTTGTAATACCTTAACTAATAATAAAAATAAAAAATAAAAAATTCCCCTGACTACCGAGTCAGCCATGAAGAAGATAGAAGACAATAATACACTTGTGTTTATTGTCGATGTCAAGGCCAATAAGCACCAAATCAAACAGGCTGTGAAGAAGCTCTAGGACATTGTTGTGGCCAACATCAACACACTGATCAGGCCTGATGGAGAGAAGGCGGCATATGTTTGACTGGCTCCTGACTCTGATGCTTTGGGTGTTGCCAACAAAATTGGGATCATCTAAACTGAGTCCAGCTGCCTAATTCTAAATATAAAAAAAAATCATGTAATTACCTCAAGAGATGCAGAAAAAGCATCTGACAAGTTATAATATATACTTATGGAAAAAAAACCAACCCTAAAATAATGAGTATAGGAGGAAGTACCTCAACATAATAAAGGCCAATAAGATAAACGCATAGCTAAAATCATACTCAATGATAAGCTGAAAGCTCTTCCTTTAAGATTAGGAACAGACAAGATACGCACCTTACCTATTATTCAACAGAGTATTAGAAGTCCTAGCCAAAGCAAAAAGGCAGGAAAAAAAATTAAAGACATCCAAATTCGAAGGAAAGAAGGAAAATTGTCACTAATTGCAATGACATGATTACATATATTGAAAACCCTAAAGACTCCAGCAACAAACTACTAGAAATAATAAACAAATCACATTCCTCAACTCCAAACTTTACTACAGAGCTATAGTAACCAAAATGATATCGTATTGGCAGAAAAATAGGTATACAGACCAATGGAACAGAATTGAGAGCCCCAAAATAAACCTTCATATGCATGGGCAACTAATTGACAACAAAGGAGCCAAAAATATGCAATGGAGAAAGGAAAGACTTTTCAATAAACAGTGCTGGGAAAACTGGACAGCCATATGCAAAAGAATGAAACTAGACCACTATCTTACATCATACACAAAAATTACTTAAAATTGAATAAAGACTTGAATCTAAGTCCCGAAACAATAAAATACATAGAAAAAAACTAAGTTCCCAGACATTGGTCTCAGAGATGTTTTTTGTGAATTTGACTCCAAAGGCAAGGAAAACAAAAGCAGAAATAAACAATTCGGGCTACAGCAAACTAAACAGCTTCTGCACAGCAAAAGAAACCATCAGCAAAACAAAAAGGCAACCCACCCAATGGAAAAGATATTCACAAATGACACGTCCGATTAGGGATTAATATCTGAAATATATAAAGAACTCATAAAACTCAATAACAACAACAAAAAACAACACAAAAAAATCGGATTAAAAAGTGGGCAGAAGATCTGAACAGCATTTCCCCAAGGAAGACATACAGATGCCCAAGAGACATGAAAATATATTCAACATCACTAGTTATTAGAGAAATGCAAATCGAAACCACCTCATACCTGCTAGAATGGCTATTTTAAAAAAGACAAGAAATAGTAAGTGTTGGAGAAGATACGGAGAAAAGAAACCCTTGTACACTGTTGGTGGGAATGCCCTCCTGAATGTCAACTGGTGCAGCCACTATGGAAAACAGTATGGAGATTCTTTTAAAAATTAAGAATAGAACTACCATATGACCCAGCAATTCCTCTTCTGGGTATTTACATGAAAAATATAAAAACACTAATTCATAAATATATATGTATCCCTATGTTTACTACAGCATTATTTACAATAGCCAAGACATGGAAACAACCTAAGTGTCCATCAATGGATGAATGGATAAAGATGTGATATATATATATTAAAAAAACTTAGACATTAAAAAAAAATTGCCACTGTAGTAACATGAATGATCTTGAGGGTACTATGCTAAGTGAAATAAGTCAGATGGAAAAAGACAAAAATTATATGACTTCACTTATATGTTGAATATCAAACAAAAAGTAACAAACTAAGAAAACAAACAAAAACAAACTCATAGGCAACAGACAACAGAATAGTAGTTACCAGAGAGAAAGAGCAAAATGAGTAGAGATAGTCAAATATCTGATAACAGAAGAGAACTAAATTTTGGGTGGTGAGCATGTAATAGAGTACACAGATAATGAATTTTGTTGTACACCTGAAATTTATGTATTATTAACCAATGTTACCTCAATAAATTTAATTTTAAAAAATAGCATAAGCCCGAATTCAAACCCCAAAAGGAATCCAAAACATTGTTTTTAATTAGTAGAAGCAAAAAATGAGTCAGAACCACACAGGAATAAAACATGGTTTCTCTACATACAAATCTACTGCTCTCACCAGCAAATCAGATTATGCAAAGCATGGAATCTAAAGAAAGTGAGCTGGTACTGTCATAGCTTATCTCAGAACACATACACTTCCCACTCCCTCTTTACTCAGGGCTCACTTTGAACTTACTTCTTCATAGAACTTCTGAAGCTGTTGCGCTTTTTTTAGCCTAATTCGTTGATTTACTCGGTGTTTGGCTTGTCTCTGAAAACGCTTCAAAGCTTCTTGTTTTTTTCTTAACTGTTCCTTTAGTTCTTTCTCAATTACATATGCTGCAGTCTTTAAAGATCAAAGACAGAAAATGAACTTTAATGTCAACCGTTTTTCCCAATAGGGCTTTGTTATTAACACAAGAGGAAACAATCCTGAAAAAAATAACTCAGTTCTATAATCCAAAATTCCCAGTAGAGTAAGGAAATCACAGGAATTCAGAGGTTATAATCTAGACATAGCTAGTGAGTGCTGAGAACTTCAAAGCAAATCACAAACTAAAAATTGTTATTTGGAGTACTCAAATCCAATCTGATTTTTTCACTGAACTGAGAACAGTGTCTTCATTAATTCTTAATGAATCAATTCAAATCCATCTTATGTTCTACATTTTCTAAAATAGTGAAACAGTCCAGACACACCAGATTGCTCATCACTCACCAAAATATCTTATTCTAAAATGCCTTCATACTCAGAATTATGCTCCATTTTTAACCCCGCATGCCCTCCTGTACGCTCTATCTAGTAAAGACCTGCTCCATCTCCAGACCATCTAATACCCACCTCCTAGTACCTCCTACAATCCTTTCTTCTCTCAGCTCTGTGATGCTTAGTACCTCTGATTAACGTTAACTGAGTACAGTGTTTCTTGATTCCTTCATTAGATTATGATCTCTTTGAGGGCAGGAAATGTATTTAATTCTCCTTTATTTCCTCTATAGTATATAACACAGAGACCTGAATATAAAGGTACTTAATATCTGTGTAATGCTCAATTCCAATACATATTCTAAACAATTTGGAACATTTTATCGCACTTGAGTCCCTGATCAGTATTCACAGACTTATCTTTCTTCTTTAAATACCATAGTCTTAGCACTTAATTATACATTACCCAAACTCTTAAAATCCTTTCTGGAAATAAGCAGAGTAGAAATAAATGAATATATACATACATACATACTTAAAAACATAAATAAAATAAACACTGCATTACTATTTAACATTTACTTTAAACATACCTCATTTCTCCTCTCATATTAAGGACCACTAAGTAAACGTACTTCACACTTTTCACCTTCATGCTCAGCACCCTGTCTATACTATACGTTCGGAAGACCTTCACACACTGTGTGCATTCCATAAATTCTTACAGAATGCCCATATTTGTTAGGAACTAAGATGAAGATGGAAATGTGTGATAAGTAAGATTTTTTCCCCCTGTGATCCAAGAACTCACACTCCATCAGGAAAAGTAGATATGTAAACAACTTACGATGAATGTAATGTGTTAAGTGTCACAATAAAATCTGAACAAATAGCGAAGTGAAACCGTTTGGGTGAAAAGACTATAAAAATCTTCTTACAAAGTTATCCTCATGCCCTAAGCGGCTTGGCTCAGTGGATAGAGCGTCGGCCTGCGGACTCAAGGGTCCCAGGTTCGATTCCGGCCAAGGGCATGTACCTTGGTTGTGGGCACATGCCCAGCAGAGAGTGTGCAGGAGGCAGCTGATCGATGTTTCTCTCTCTGATCGATGTTTCTAACTCTCTATCTCTCTCCCTTTCTCTCTGTAAAAAATATATTTTAAAAAATTATCCTCATGTGTTACTTAGTAGTATGAGTCTAACCATGTAAACAGGCACACATGTAAACTTTGCAGAAGTTTCCCTTCATCTCCTGCCTCCCTGCCATCCTGTACTTACAGCGGATCCATTCTTTAAGGACCAACACAAGCTGTATTTCCTCATTCATTCATGCAACAAGTATTTCCCGAAGACCTACCATCAACCAGGACAGGCATGAACAGCACAAGAAGGCCTCTGTCCTCATGGAATTGATAGGTACACACTTCCTCGGAATCCCCGTCAGGATTCATCTTCCCCTCCTCTATTCTCTTACGGCCTGAATCTCCACGACCAAACTTACCAAAAACTGTAAGTGATGCCCTAGCCAGTTTGGCTCAGTGGATAGAGCCTCGACCTGTGGACGCAAGGGTCCCAGGTTCGATTCCCGTCCAGGGCACCGGCCCAGGTTGCTGGGGTCGCTCCCCAGGAGGCAGCCAATCAATGATTCTCTCTTATCACTGGTTTCTATCTCTCTCTCCCTCTTCCTTCCTCTCTGAATAATAAAAAAAATATATATTTTTAAGAAAAACTTCAAGCGATAATGAATGTTGCATGAAATGTGGCCACCTGTGGTCCTGACTACACTGTAGAAGATATAGGCGTTGCCTATTGCTTGTGCATAACAAGCACTCAAGAGTTTGTGAAGTAAACTGAAATACATACATGTTATACGTATGTGAGTTTTGGCAAATACACCCGTGATTGTTCTATAATGCTAATGCAAGAATATATTATTTATGACCGAAGAGAAATAGCATCCTCAGACTGTTTATCTTTAAGCACCGGAGAGGCAAAAAGAAAAAAAAGGGAAAGATGGGGGAGGAACCCCAGGATTTAGTGTTTCGGTTCGCACGGACACTCACATACGCTGTGTTTCCCGAACTGTGCGGCGAGGCAGGTTCCACCCACGCCCCCACTGGCACCACAGGCTGGTTCCTCTCCGCCAGCACTGCCAGCACGTCCTTGCTCTTCTGGGGGTTTAAGGCCAGGGGCAACTTTGGGGTGTTTCGACGCTTCTTGCGGGGGGCCATACTTGCTGAAATCTGTGACTCCTGCTTAGGACAAAGGACAAGCCTGTCATCTTCAAACGACCGCGTTAGCAGCTCAACTTCCGAACCCATGACCCGCAGGCCCCTTGGAGAAGGCGGCCAACGGACCATGAGCAAGAACGGGGATTCCTGAAGAAGGTGCGAGGAAAGACGGGAAAAGCGGTGGGAAGGAATAAGGAGGGAAGGAGGAGGCTTAAAGATTGCCTAACGGAAGAAATGGGGGATAGAAGGATCTGACAGAGGACTGTACCCAGGGGCGGCACGGCGAGGTGAGACTGGGAGGACCGACCGCAGCAGCGGGATAGAACGGGGGCTGGGGGGGAGGGGGGAGAACCTGGGTCTGAGGGAGAGTCCAAATAATCCGTGTCCGGTTACGGGGAAGACGCTGAATGAGGAGGGGGTCCCAGGACAGAGAGAAGCCACTTTCTGAGGCCTTGGGGTCCCGCTACCGCTGAGATAGCGCCCGCAACTCGCCAAACTCAAACGCTACCCGGGACGCTAAACGAACGCCCGCCGGTCAACCGCCACTTCCGGTGGGGCGCCCCGCCCCTCGGCCTCTCTGAGCCCGCCCCTTCCGGACTACCCGGGGGCGGGCGGATAAGGCGTGAGGGCGGAGTTCGGGCCTAGTCCGTCACTTCCGCTGAGGGGGCGGGACTTGTGAAGGCGCCAGGAACCCGGCGGAAGGGAGTGGGTGCGTGGGGTCGTTGTGTAGTGTACCCGGCCGCGCGCGTTGGTCTGAAGACACTGCTGAGCCCTAACCGGTTTGGCTCAGTGGATAGAGCGTCAGCCTGCGGACTGAAAGGTCCCAGGTTCGATTCCGGTCAAGGGCATGTACCTTGGTTGCGGGCACATCCCCACTAGGAGGTGTGCAGGAGGCAGCTGATCGAAGTTTCTAACTCTCTATCCCGCTCTCTTCCTCTCTGTAAGAAATCAATAAAAAAAATAAATATACTTTCGCCCTGATCGGTTTGGCTCAGTGGATAGAGCGTCGGCCTGCGGACTGAAGGGTCCCGGGTTCGATTCCGATCAAGGGCATGTACCTGGGTTGCGGGCGCGTCCCCAATCGGGGGTGTGCAGGAGGCAGCTAATCGATGTTTCTCTCTCATTGATGTTTCTGGCTCTCTGTCCCTCTCCCTTCCTCTCTGTAAAAAATCAATAAAATATATATATTTTTTAAAAAGATTGCAGCACACTTTGTTGTTGATGGGAATTACCCAATAAATAGGAGAAAACTGATGATAGAGGAGAGAGATGGGATAATTTTTGCATCTACGTCCTTAAGTGGAGAAGAGGAAATGGGAATCTAGTGAACAGGTGGAGGCAGTGTTTCTTCTTATGTTGAATCCTTGTATCACGATCTATCTTCTTAGTGTCCCTGGACTCACGACTGGGAACCCAATTTTTCTCTTGCTAACTAAGCTTTGTTTTCTACAGTCCCTTTTGCCCACCTTATCCTCTGCTTCACATCTTATTTCAGAGCCTTCCTTTTTCATACTGGTTTTTCCTTCTGGGCCTGACTGAATGCAACTTCTTTTAGGAGTATAGTGTGGACACTAGGCAAAGAAGCACAGGCTGAGTTGGAACTATGCAGACTTACAAAATACGTGATTTTGAGCAGGTTCCTTAACCTCCATGTTTCTCCTTGAAAAAAAAAATCCTAAACACAGAGTTGTTAGAAGAGTAAATAATATTTGAAAAGACGGTTTATAAGGGGCAATGCAAATGTATTACCAATGATACTTACTTATAGAATTAGACGCTGCTTTTCCAACTATATTTAAGCACCTAGACAGGGGTTGTCTTCTTCTACTTTTGAATGAGCCTCCTTCCGCCCTACCTTCCTCCCACTCCTCTTAGTGTTAGTGTAGGTAGCTAGTTAGTATCAATAAAGGAAGAGGGCAAATAGAATCAGACAATAAGCCTAATAAATTAGGGAGTTGAACCAGAAGGTAAGCGTGGCTCACTAGGAAGCCACAGCATTCAAAGGCTCCCCAGGGGACTGACACATCCTTGGCAGAAGGGACTTGATCTCATCCAGCCTTGTAGCAGGATTGGGGGGCGCGGCGGGAGGAGGAGTGCATTCATCTTGGGCACATGCCCAATAGAAGCCAAGATGGTGCAGGGGGAGACAAGCACATGTGCAGTAGAAACCAGATGACAGCATCAGAACGTTAGGACTTGCAGCAGTAAAAGCCAAGATGGTGACCATAAAGGGGAGGTCTCTAGCCTGGGGAAAGAATCAGATTGGATAAGGGACACAGAACCCCAGAAAATCTAGGAAATGGATTGGTTAGGAGGAGGATCCAGCACAACCCCTGAAGGATTGGGAAAGAGATTGGTCAGTTTGAAAGACCGGATAATATAATCAAAGCTTAACATAGTCTCTCTCTCTCTCTCTCTCTCTCTCTCTCTCTCTCTCTCTCTCTCTCTCTTTCTCTCTCTCTCCCTCTCTCTCTCCCTCTCTCTGTAACATGTGTTCATGAGGGCCCAAGTGAGGGCCCCAAGCGTGAACCTGGGAACAGCAAGGCATCATTGGCTGAAGCACAGCTGGGAACAGAGGCTAAGCCAGCTGGATGGGGTCAGAGACGGAACTGGGCTAAGCTTTGGCATGGATTGAACCAATGGCACAGAATTTCTGGACCCTGGCCCTTCTTCTGGGCTTGATGAAAACAAGGCTGGACTTCTTCCACGTGGGATGGATGGAGATAAGACATGATGGACCTAGAGGCAGTCTTTTATTTGTACCCCAATCTTACCACTACACTTCACCCTCCAGTGTGTCGGTTCCTGGAAATGCTTTTCTTGCTACTTTGTGGAAGGACCCCATTTCCACCAGCAACATTACTAATCTCTGGAACTTGGAGTGCTCTTCACACAGCAGACTAGCTGATTTCCACTTCGGCCCCTCCCTCTTTGAAAAGAGGCGAGAGATGGAGGATGGGAGTGAATCCTTCCCGGACATGGTTGGTGAGAGGACACCATCTGAGGATCCAGGAGAAGGAAAACAATGAAGCCTTTCATGAGTTGGGGGTATTTGTGGCTTCCCCATGATTTTTCAATCTGTTTTTATTTAAGCACTGAAGCTTTAGAAGAACAGGACTCCAGAAATGTTCTCTAGAATGCCCTCACTACAGCTTAAATAGGTCAGCAAACTGGATCTTTCCATCACTTGAAAGCCAATTAATTTCTCCTCTTTGTTCCTCTGGAGAGCTGCTGAATAGGGCACGTTCAGCAACCATGGACACAAGCCCGAGTTCCCCTCAGTTTCCGAGGGGGCTGGAATTCTATTCAGAAATCAAATATTTACTCTCAGCATAAAAGGCTGTGATGTTTTTCAGTTTTCCAGTATGGAAACGGGAGCACCTCCTCTGCCTTGCAGAAATGCACCCGGGACCCCATGCCACCCCGCACCCTGATCACATACTTCTCCCAACAAACCCATACCTTTTGAGACATCCTCTCTCTGCAGAATGCTCTTCCTCGATGAGTGACCCCTCACAGTTACAGAAATCTGCAGGCAGCAAAACCAACATTCAGGATGAGGCTATGGGAAGGCTTTGACTCCATCTCCACTTTCTAATTGATGTTTCTCAACAGCAAGCCAGATTGGGGCTACCTAGGAGAACTTCAAAAAAGAAAAAGAAAAGAAAAAAAATGCCCTCACGAGGGCCATTCCTCCAGGGCCACACACACAAAAAAACTTGTTTTGTTCCAAAGAGAGCTAGCTAATCTGTCTTTTTTGGTGGCTACTAGAACAGCAAGGCTCTGCCTCCTCAGTACAAAGCCTCACACATTCCTTGTTTCCCAGGCAATGCCACAGCTCTACAAACTCTCTGGCTGGCGTGGCCTCCTGGATTCTCTCTCTCTCTCTCTCTCTCTCTCTCTCTCTCTCTCTCTCTCTCTCTCACTTATGGTAGGGACCGCTCTAACACCATTCACCTATAGGCTTATGGAACAAAGAATCAAAAATAACTTCAGCAGTAATAGGGGGCACAAGGAGTAGAAAGGCCACCTTCCATCATGTAGCTTAGTCAGAGAGCAAAGGCTACGGGTAAAAGGTTAGACCAAGCCTGAAACACACACACACACACACACACACACACACACACACACACACAGGGAATGTCCCACTGAGGAGTTAGGGAGGTAGTCCAACTCTGACCTATTTTAAGCTCTGTTGGAGTTCAAACAGGGTCTCTAATCCAAGTTCTGACTCGTAGTTGCTAGATGACCTTTGCAAGTGACTAAGTTCTTAAATCTTAGCTTTTCCCGTTTGTAAAATGAAGATATAATCTCTACCTAAAAGGAGTATTGGGAGAATTAAATAGGTATAAAGTGCCTGACAGTAAAATGAGGAGTAGCTCACACACACACACACACACGCACACACACACACACACACACACACAGAAGTTAGAGGAGGGAAGTTGTGGACAAGATGCCTCCATGTGAGAATCAGCCAGCAGTCTGAGGAATTAGCTTCCCCTCTCCCCTCCGAAGCTGCCCTCAGCCTGCATCTGATGGTGACTAAATAGCCCAATTCCCTGGCCCCTTGGATGGGATAACTCTGAGGCATAGTCTTCATTATCTCCCAGAGTTCCCTGAAAGGAGTAAGCTGTTGCTGCCCGTGATGGTCATTTGATTGATATGTAGCCTTTATTGGTTTCCTACCCTTCCATGTCTCATTTCCCCGATATACTACCTGGTTTTACTAGGATCACCTTTTGAATAAACCAACTTCTTATCTCAGGGTCTGCCTCTGGAGGAACCCAAACTAAGGTACCAATATTCAAATTTCCAAAGTCCTAGGTCAGGACAATCTTTGACTCCCAACTCATGCTTTCTCAGTATATAATCTCTCTCTCTCTCTCTCTCTCTCTCTCTCTCTCTCTCTCTCTCTCGTATTAGTTTTTTCTTTTATATTTATTGTTCATCTTTAATACCGATTTAACTGGATGTCGTGTATTTTTTTAAATATGTTTTTATTGATTTAAGAGAGGAAGAGAGAGAGAGAAATATCAATGATGAGGGAAAATCATTGATCGGCTGCCTCCTGCACTCCCCACACTGGGGACCGAGCCCACCACCACGGTAATGAAACCATGACCTCCTGGTTCATAGGTCAAAGCTCAACCACTGAGCCACACCAGCCAGGCTCTCCTGTATTAGTTTTCTATGCTGCATAACAAATTGCCACAAATTAAGCATCTTGAATGGACATGCATTTATTACCTTACAGTTCCTGTGGGTCAGGAGTACAGGCACAGCTCAGTGGGTCTTCTGCTCAAGGTTTCAAAAGACTTCAGTGAAGGTGTTGGCTGGTGGGCATTCCTTTCTGGAGTTTGGGATCCTCTTTCAAGCTCACGTGGTTGTTAGAAGAATTCACTTTCTTGTGATTGTGGGAGTGAGGTCCCTATTATCTTGCCAGCTGTTGGCTAAGGGTTGCTCTCAGCAACTAGGCTGCCAGCCATTGCTTGCCATGTGGCCCTTTCATACCATGGCAGTTATTTTATTAACTGAACAATCTCTCTCTCTCTCTCTCTCTCTCTCTCTCTCTCTCTCTCTCTCTCTCTCTCCTGCTATGTCTGGGTCTTACATCATATCACCTAATCAAGGAAGTGCCTATCCTATCACCTTAGCTATATTCGATCAGCTAGAAACAAGCACACATATTGATTTGTGTGTAGTAAACTCTTCAGAAGTCGGAAGAGGAAGGGTTTTTAGTGTAGCAATGCAAGCTGTTCACGTTTTCTTCAGCTCCCCACCAAGTTGCTCTCCCATTCCCTCTCCCCTTCTTCATTTCTCTCCCCTAATCTTTCCCCATCACCAAAGTCCTGTTTATTTCTAATGCACAGTGGTTTATCTTTTTGTGCCCTGACTACTTGTGCTTAAGGTTTTACCTTCCACTCCATACCTAAGTATTTTTCTTGCTAAAGACAGTTCCCTCTGTAAGAGGGATTTGGGTGTCATTTTTGGAAGATTTTTTCCATTCTGCTATGAAAAATTATTTACAATTTAGTGAAGGAGGCACAGATATGACTCAATAGCAGGAAGTGAATGAAGAAAAGGTCGGGGGGGGGGGGGGATGCTAAATATAAAAAATCACCACTGATGTTACGCCATTAGTAAGGCCAAAACCTCTTTAGTAATGTCAGTGCCAGAACATTCTTCCTGGAGCCTGGGAACAAAGGAACAGGCCAAGTGGGTGGGGACATCCTGAAATCTAACGGTAGAGGGTGTGGAGGAAAGGGAACCCTTGTGCACTGTTGGTGGGGATGCAGATGGGTGCAGCCATTGGGGAACGCAGTACAATGATACTTCAAAAAATTAAAAACAGAACTGCCTATGACCCAGCACTTTCACTTCTGAGAATTTATCCGAATAAACCTGAACCACTAATTAAAAAAAAAAATGCATCCCTGTGTTCATTGCAGGATTATTTACAATAGTCAAGATTTGGAAGTAGCCTAATTTTCCATCAGTAGATGAGTGGATAAAACAGCTATGGTACATTTACACAATGGAATACTACTCAGCCATAAAAAGAAAGAAAATTTTACCCTTTGCGACAACCTGGATGGACCCGGAGAATATTATGCTAAGTGAAATAAGACAAAGACAAGTACCATATCATTTCACTCATATGTGGAATCTAATGAACAAACGGAACTAACAAGCAAAATAGAGACAGATTCATACATAGAGAGCAGGCAGACAACTCTTGGGGGAGGTGAAAGTATTGAGCAAAAAAGAAAAAAAAGGAAACTCATGTACACAGACAACAGTGTGGTGATTGTGTGTGTGGGGGGAGGAGTGGGTGGATGTAGAAGAGGGTATAGGGCCGCCGTGGGCAAACTATGGCCCGCGGGCCGGATCCGGCCCGTTTGAAATGAATAAAACTAAAAAAAAAAAAAAAAGACCGTACCCTTTTATGTAATGATGTTTACTTTGAATTTATATTAGTTCACACAAACACTCCATCCATGCTTTTGTTCCGGCCCTCCGGTCCAGTTTAAGAACCCATTGTGGCCCTCGAGTCAAAAAGTTTGCCCACCCCTGGTATAGGGGGATAAATGGAAAATAAAATAAAATTGGTCATTATTTACATAGTGTGTGTGTGTGTGTGTGTGTGTGTGTGTGTGTGTGTGTGTGTCAGAGCTCCATTCTGAGCTTCAGGAACACATCTGAGTGCTCACCACAGAGGTCTGAGTTCAGCAGGCCAGGGCTGCCATGGGTGCAGGGATGAGGAGTCAGGATCCCAGAGTCCCAGAGGATGTGCCAAATAGGAGTGTGCAACTCTGTGCAGCAGGAGGGCCAAGAGGACTGACCGGCCTGTGCTGCTCAGAAGAGGACAATGCCCTTGAAAATGCATCTGTTGAAATGCTCAGAGGAGGAAGGGGCATGGCCTTGGCTAAGCTAGGCCATTACCGCTGTCAGTCAAGCATCTGTCCACACCATTGTTTCAGCAGCCACATTACACAGAATTCAAAACCAGGCCCTGCGAGGAGACCTGTAAGAGTGGAGAGTTACAGCTTCTGCCCCAGAGAGTTTCCCAGGATAATGAGGAGATGGCTGCAGTAACCACATTTTCTGATTCAAAAATCGGACAGGCAGACTGACAAGTATAAATATACTTTTGAAGTTAAGATATGTAATGTTTATAATCAGGATGTAAAAAAACAACAGCACACAGCCCACATCGTCAACAATTATATGGGACAGACATCCAGGGGGAAAAAAACACAGAACACATGGAAAGATAAAACAAGATAAGCAAGGACAGCTGAGGTCAATGTTATGTGTGAGAACAACTTGGCTTGACTGTTGATTTATGTCTCTGTAACCCAATTGCCTACAGCCTATTGGATCAATGGCCCCCTCAAAGCGAATTCGTTACTTCTGGGAATTCACAAAGGGGTTGTCTCGTGTCTTCACAAACTGGTCTGTCATCGGCAGTCATTATTTGGTGCCCTCCCTGCTCTCACTCCTCTATCCCAGTTCCCTCTCACAGTTGTTCTTTATTCTCTCCATTTATATCTGTAAAGGACATCTATCCATGTTCTTTATTCTTGAGAAACTGCCTCGATTTCTCGTCCATTCAATACTCAGTAAATCTATTTACAATATTCAGCACCTACTGTGTTTCCTGCCCTGTATGAGGCAGTAGGGCTACAGAGACCAGTAGACACAATCTTTCAATCAAAGAACTCTCTACTCACTAGCAGAGAAAGTACATAAGCAGATGATATGAACTTTCATAGGTCTACTCATCTTAAAAAGACCTGAAAGAGGGCTGCAGAATGGCTCCTTCTACACTCAGACGTGCAAAGGAACTGTAGTACCTTTGTGCCTTTGCAGCTGCTCTGATCTTCCCATGAGCTTCCCACCCCCAGGGCAGCAAAGGAAACTAAATGTTAATCCATCCTGAGAAGCTCAGTTTGACCAACCACTTTAACATTCTCTTAAAGAAGCTAAGTCTCTGCTTGAATAACTCTGGAAATTGCTTAATCAGTGATTCACTTCCTCCCCAACCCAGCTCCTGTCTAAGAAGGTTGGGGGTAGTCTAAGTGATGGGGCTTCGGTGACCTTATAGCAACAGAAGGAGACAATGGGCATGGACTTATGTGGACTCAGGATTCCCACTGGTCTCGGATGAGCTATATGTATGACTCCCACCAGGTCAGCTGGTGGCCCCAGCCATTGCCTGCATAGTGTGACTCTTTGCTCCAAGTCAGCCCTCTGTAGGTTCTTTACCCTCTCAGTATCTCCAGGTCTTCTCAAGAGAGCTTGTGGGCACTTTGAAGCATTTACATATTCTGCGTGGGCATAAGCCGAAAGTTCATTTCTAGGGCAGGGAAAGGGGGGATGTTGAGACTTTAAATCCCTCTTCAGTCTTCCTCTGTCACATTTAAAAAAAAAAAAATATATATATATATATATATATATATATATATATAATTTCAGAGAGGAAGAGAGATAGAAACATCAGTGATGAGAGAGAATCATCAATTGGCTACCTCCTGCATGCACCCCACTGGGAATTGATCCTGCAACCCCAGCTTGTGCCCTGACGGGGAATCGAACCGTGACCTCCTGGTTCATAGGTCGAATGCTCAACCACTGAGCAACACCAGCTGGACTCCTCTGTCACATTTTTCTTTCCACGGTATTCAGGCTAAAAAAGGCAGACCTCAGACTATTCCTGAACATCATATACTCTTTGTACCCTCAGACAATAAGCCTTAAGGCCTGGCCTTCACAGACAAAAGAGGCCATTTGTCTATAGTCCTGTAGAAGAACTCTGTTATCCAGTCCACAGGCTGTTGTTCTATGATATTTCAAGGGAGTAGATAAAAGAAATTAAAATATCCTGCCGAGGCCGGTTTGGCTCAGTGGATAGAGCGTCGGCCTGCGGACTGAAAGGTCCCAGGTTCGATTCCGGTCAAGGGCATGTACCTGGGTTGCGGGCACTTCCCCAGTGGGGGATGTGCAGGAGGCAGCTGATCGATGTTTCTCTCTCATCGATGTTTCTAACTCTCTATCTCTCTCCCTTCCTCTCTGTAAAAAATCAATAAAATATATTAAAAAAAAAAAAGAAATTAAAATATCCTTTTGTCCCTTACAGAGTTTGGCTTTCAAGCCTTTCGTCTTGCTACTGACTCTAAAAGACTATGTCAGAAGCTGAATGTTGACTTTCTCTTTTCCATTTCATACCTGCTGAAACAACAATAACTCTTTCAGAGACAGACAGGTGCCTTGAGCTGTCTAGGGAAAAGTTAAAGACACAAAAATACAGACGGAAAAAAATCTTATTTATATAAATCAGAATGATTTTTGGAGTTCCTTTGTGAAGTTCAAAGCCAATGCTTCCCAACTCTCCTCCCCATCCTTTGACTCATTGGACTACACAATGGGTTTTTTGCTCTAGAAACTTGGTGGACTCAGGCTTTCTCCAGGATGTAAAAAAAATATTTTGAGAGGCAACTATTGCAAACCTAAGACCAGGGTTAAAGATTACCAAGAGGGGAGCTGTAAACTTTGGTCTCATCATGATATAAAGATTCCTTACAGGAATGAAAGAGAAGAAGAAGGAGAAGAAGAAAAAGGAGGAGGAAGCAGAGCAGGAGTTATTTTTTTAAAGTTTAAAATATCTTTGTAACAAAGAATTTCCTAGGCATTCCACTGTACCATGTCTTCATCAATCCTCCTAACAATTCCTACAAGGGAGCTACTGTTTCCCCATTTCACAGATGTGAAATTGAGGGTTAACAAAGTTGTGAGCCAGGTTTCAAGATTGCAGTTAGTGAGCCTACATTCTACTGACAGCCTTCATAAGAATGGTGGACATAGCGATGAGGGGGCAGGGGAGCTAGAGGGACGCTCCTCCTCAAAGCCTGGAGACAAGAAAAGGCCACCAGGCCGAGAAGCTGGTGACAGAACCCCAGGATGCTGGCTGTTAGGGGGTCACCTTTGTCCTCGCTCTGACATGTTGGAGAAAATTAGCTAAATTAGGCAGAGGAATAAACAGAGTGGCTTCTGGAGAGAGGCCCTCAGTATCTACATGATTCTATGATAAGACAGAGAACCCCAAGTAGGACCCGACAGGTATGAAAATAATCGAATTCAGGCCGTGTTCCAATCTCCTTCCTTTGGGATGGAACAGGGGTTTCCATTTCTTCAGCAGTTCTCTAGAGTCTCTCATTCCCCAGCCTTTGAAAAGCTTCTATCCCTCCCTCTTCAAAATGTATTGGAGGTCTACCCCTGGCATACACCTGCCTTCTCAGGAACAAGGAGCATGAGGTGGAGACAGGATGGATTGGGGCACAAGTCCAATTTAGGGTGTGTCCCAGTTCATTCCCTATTGAGCCCAAATCCTCATCTCCCCCTCATAGTGGTTCTCAGCCCAGACAGGGACGATTTGATGGGCCCCCGGGACCCATTTGATTGGCACCCCCTCTGAAGATTATCTCCTAAGCAAATACCCCCTTCTAAACTGGGGATGTAGGGCTTTGAAACTAGAAAATGCCAGGTCTGAAAGAGAAGAAAGAACAAGTCCGGCAACACACAGAGCTCTGTGTATTCAGAGAGAAGTTGGCAGGATTGTGCTCGGGCAGAGAAACTCCGAGTGGTACAAAGGGACGTGCCCAGAGTGAAGAAATCATGCTAATTGTCTGCACCGAAGCTGGAGAACGCCACCCAAAATGAAGAGAGAAAGGGGATCCCTGTCCAGAGTCTTCAGTGCCCTGCGCCTCACTCCTTTTGTCTACCTACTTCTGATCCAGACAGGTAGGAGACCAGAAGGGTAAGAGAGGGTTTGGAGAAGGGCCTGGGGCTTTCAAAATGGAAGGAGGGGAGAGTGGAGGGCCAGAATGCCTTTAGGGTGGGAGGAGGGGAGAGAGCTCAGCTGTGTGGGAAGCATCTCAGTGAATTCAGGCATTAGTGTTGAATGTATTTCTTCATTCTGCACGGCCCCTGCCCCCTCCCCCAAAAGGCTGCATGACTTCGGAGCTCCCACGGCATTCAGGACATTAGACGAAGGGCAATGAGCCATTTTTATAGGATGACTTGTTGGTACGGGCCAGTTCGGCATTCTTTGCAAGGATTATGGTGAGGCTTGGAGGGGTGGGGGAATCTTGGTTTTGTGCTTCCCTAACTTCCTGCCCCCACTTCTCTGAGAGTAAAACAGCAAGAGATAGAAAGAAGCTTTGGCGATAACGAGCATCCTGATTTTGGAGAGTAACACCAAACTACCCATAACTCACCGTACACCGTAGACACCTGTCTCCTATTTCACCCCCTACCAACTATTTGGAGAACTGATCTTATTTTAAGTATATTTGTTTATGTCCCCACACACTGTTCCAGAAAGCTTAGGAATTCACAATTTAGTTGGGCAAACAGATGCAGAGATCGTTTTAATAAAACACAGAAACTGTTTTGAGTCAGATATGCAGAGGATGCCTGGAAGCAGAGAGAAGTCACCTACCCCACCAGGAAACGGGTGCTGGTGGTGCAGGGTGGGGTTGGGGGAATATCAGGGGAGGTCACCTGGGAATGTCTGCACTAAATTTTTAAAGGATCAGATAAAATAGGTAGGTGTGGGTGTGGGCATTAGAGTTGGGGAAATGGGCAAAGGTTGACAGCTTGAAATGGCATCCTGTGTTTAGGAGCAGCCCAGCTGCTCTCCACTGCTGGAGAGGAAAGTGTGAATAAGTTAGGCAAGAGCCTGGTGAACTATACTAAGTAAAAGAGAATATTCTGTAAACAGTGGAGTGGAGAGAGCATTGGAAGGTTCTAATCTGGGAGCTGGGAGGGCCAGACGTGTGTTGGGATAGCTCACTCTGTAGTGAGGCATCGGAGGGGAACTGGAGGCAAACAAGACAGGAAAGGCACCTGTACGCATTTCCTAGGGCTGCTATAGCAAAGGGTAGCCTAGAAAACAGAAATTTATTGTCTCACAGTTTTGGAGGCTAATAGTTTGAGATCAATGTGTCGGCAAAACTCAGCTGATGGAGGTAGAAAAGGATCTGTTCTAGGCCTCTCTGCTTCTAATAATTCCTTGGCTTATGGCAGCATAACTTCAGTATTTACATGATATTCTCCCTGTGTGTGTGTGTGTGTGTGTGTGTGTGTGTGTGTGTCCAAATTTCCCCTTTTTTATAAGGACGAGAGTCATATTGGATTAGAGGTCCATCTTTCTCTTAGCTTATTACCTCCACAATGACCCCATTGCCAAAGAAGGTCACATTCTGAGGTACTGGGATTAGGACTTGAACATATGAATTTTAGGGGACACAATTCAACCCATAAAAGACTACTGCAGTAGTTCATGAGAGAAATAGCATGGGCTGGAATTAGAATAAAGACAGAGGGAATGAGGAATGTTGAGATAATATTTTGGAGGGAAAGTCAAGACTTAGTGATTGATAAGAAGTGGGAGAGTCCAGAGAGGGAGGTATGGGCTCTGTGTGAAACCTTAAACAAAAATCGTGAGGATATGATCATTACTGTTGTCCATGTTAAGTTTGAAATACCTATGACACATCTGTGGGAACATGTTGAATAGCCTAAACCTGGGGAGCAGGGAGGCCAGGGCTGACGGGGGGTATTTGGAAGCTGTCAGCCCATAGGTAAGATTTAAAACAAAGAATGGATAATAGCACTTAGGATGAGAAAATAGGCTGAAAATGGAACATTGAGTAACCCCAAGATTTGTAGAGGAAAAAATCCCATTGGGGAGACCAAGAAGGAACAGTCACAGGGACAGAGGGAGGACTAGAAGACTGTGTGTGCAGAAAGTCAAGGGAGTTGAGAGTTTTCTAGAGAACCAACATCAAATGTATCAAAGAGGTCCAGTACAAGAAGTACCTAAAAGAGTCCGTTAGATATGGCATTTAAGAGGTTACTGTTGGCCTTACTGAGCAGAGTCTCAGTGGAAATGACAATGACTTGAGGAAATGAGATTTGGGGAATTGGGAATACAAAGTGCATATGAAATATACAAGTCAGAGATGTCCCTAACTCCTTCAGGCCATCATATGATAAGGAAAAAAATTACAGAAATATATTGTTAGTCAATGTGACTGGGCAAAAACAAAAGGTGGCAAAGGGTCTAACGTGTGGGAGAAATAATAAATATAACAAAAAAATTCTAAATATCAACTATGCTAATAAGATATTAGTTATGACCTATGACAGGTAAGAAATCAGTGCAGGGTCAGGCCATTGTACTGCTGTGATCTGAGAGCAATAAAGAGCTGACATTCTATAAGAAATTTCTGCCATCTTCAATACATCAATTAGGAAAATGCCAACTTCTTTGACAAATAAATTCCAAAATTTAAGTAATTGGTGTTAACCATATAGAGGTATGATGAAGTTTCCAGCTAGGCCTGGGTTGAGGAAGGACTCTGCTCCATGAAGTTTTTCAGGGACAAAGATGATGGAGTTCTGTCAACTTTGACATGTGTTTCCAATGGTCACCCTGAGATTTATCTCCATTTCTTCTAGGTAGAAAAAAATTTAAATGGGTGTGCGGGGTCCTAAACCAGCGTATAGAGCAGTGATGGCGAACCTATGACACGCGTGTCAGAGATGACACGCAAACTCATTTTTTTGGTTGATATTTCTTTGTTAAGTGGCATTTAAATATGTAAAATAAATATCAAAAATATACATTTTTGTTTTACTATGGTTGCAAATATCAAAAAATTTCTATATGTGACATGGCACCAGAGTTCAGTTAGGGTTTTTCAAAATGCTGACACGCTGAGCTCAAAAGGTTCGCCATTGCCCTAACCGGTTTGGCTCGGTGGATAGAGCATCGGACTGCGGATTGAAGGGTCCCAGGTTCGATTCCGGTCAAGGGCATGTACCTTGGTTGTGGACACATCCCCAGTGGGGAGTGTGCAGGAGGCAGCTGATCAGTGTTTCTAACTCTCTATCCCTCTCCCTTCCTCTCTGTAAAAAATCAATAAACTATATTAAAAAAAAAAAAAAGGTTCGCCGTCACTGGTATAGAGGGTACCTATCACTTTCACTAGTTCATCAGCTAGAACACAGGCACCTGGCCAAACCTAACATCAAGGGAGGCTGGAAAATATAGTTTTTAAGATTGCCACTAAAAGGGGAGCTTGGACCATGTCACCCAAGCTCCCAAAGATTTACCTTAATCCCTTGTGCTTATGGCAGCAACCACCAAGCCAGGCTCAGATAAGTAACACTCAATATTTAATGCTCTGTCCCTAATATATGGATTAATAAAATTTTCCTAAATTCGTCACAGCCCAACTCGTGGAACATGCACCTAAGGCTTTCCTAGAGGCCGGGACAGTATTTTACAGACATACACACAGCAAGCCACAAATCTAGATAATCTGATTTGCAAGATTTTACTCTTTGGGATCTCATAACTATTCCATCCTCTAAGGACCCAAGAAGAAGAAGTCCCTTGCCTGGATTCCATCCTTTTAGCCCTAAAATCCCCTTCACATGGTAACTGGAAACTTTTGCCAAGCAAAATTAGCACATAAAAATGAGTAGATGGTGGTGTCTTTAAAGGAAGAGGCTATTAAGGGAATCCGAGGCTATTGGCAGATACATTCTTGTGCTTTACAGCTTGACATTGCTTGGTGTCACAGGAGGTCAAAATCCTACATGATGAAGGCCGCCTACCTGACCCAGTGCGGCACTGTTTAAGTTGATCAGTCAATTTCCTTTTGTTCAGCCTTGGGTGGGAACAGACACTTTCTACATAACGATGCCTCAGAGACTAGAGGACAGTAATTAAGTTAATCACTTCTCAAGGCTGAATAGTCCTAGTCCCTTTTATTTCTACTGTGGATCACAATTGTTAGCCACTTCCTCATTTCTGTGTCCTGCTTTGGCTCCTGTCCCAGTTCTCTGTGTCCCTTGAAAGTTGTGGAACCCTGAGCATAATACAGAGTCCAGTTTTGGCAAGAATTTTGGGAAACAGTGTTTCCTTGGCAAAATGCTCTCTTTGTCAGCTTCTGAGAAAGACTGTTCCATTCACTTCTGAACACCCATACATACCCCTGTGAGACATGGCGGGAGGAAGACTCCCACCTAGAGGAGAGTAAGGCCTAGGGCAGTGGACGGCAAACTCATTAGTCAACAGAGCCAAATATCAACAGTACAACAATTGAAATTTATTTTGAGAGCCAAATTTTTTAAACTTAAACTATATAGGTAGGTACATTGTTATTAACTTAATTAGGGTACTCCTAAGGCTTAAGAAGAGCCACACTCAAGGGGCCAAAGAGCCACATGTGGCTCGCGAGCTGCAGTTTGCCGACCACGGGCCTAAGGCAATCCATATACTATAGCTTCTCAGTGTTTCCATCCTGAGGAACCAGGTTTAATTGGCAGAAAGAGCAGGTGGAGCCCGATCTTACAAGGCCTTCTGGGTTTTTTTTGTTTTGTTTTTTGTTTTTAAATATATTTTATTGACTTTTTTACAGAGAGGAAGGGAGAGGGATAGAGAATTCGAAACATTGATGAGAGAGAGAAACATCAATCAGCTGCCTCCTGCACAGCCCCCACTGGGGATGTGCCCACAACCAAGGTACATGCCCTTGACTAGAATCAAACCTGGGACCTTTCAGTCCGCAGACCGACGCTCTATCCACTGAGCCAAACCGGCTAGGGCACAAGGCCTTCTGATCCCAAACTTTTTGTTTTACTCATCCTAAATCCCTCTTCTAAAGGGAATACAAATTGGGCTGGAGTTTGGGTGAATTTCCAAAATCATCTACCCCGTTGCAGGGCTGTTTTGCACTGTAAGATGCTACGTGCAGCTGGGGCAAGGATAGGAGAGGCTCTTGGTTTAACTGGAAGGTGGCCCAGTTGTCTTCAGGCCCCTAAACTTCCCCTTTAGTGCACCATCATGTGACATACTCCTTTCTTTGTGAATCTGTGTCCCCATGCTTTCTCCATCACCCAACCCCACCTCACTCTCCCAATTTCCAATCAAGAAAACCTGACAAATTCATTCTAAGGTCGAATGACTTATAAGCTACAGAGGATAAAAGATGTTTGTCTGTTTTGCTCAATGACATAGCCCAAGGATACAGAACAGTGCCTGGCACATGGTAAGTGCTCAATAAATATTTCTCTAAGTGGTGTGGGGGAGCTGGACCCTTCCAGAGGAAAACTACCAGAGGCAGAGGGCCAGGTGGAAGAAGAGCGAAGGGCGGGCAATGGGATGGGCGTGAGGGATGATGAAGGAGCAGAGGGGCCCAGAGCTACAGGGGGAGAAGAGAAGGCACCAGAGCGTAAGAAGGAAGGACACCTGTGAAGGGCGCAGAACGAATGGAGAGACTTGAAGCGATCAGAGGAATTAAAGGCGGGAGCCCAAGGGGCTGATGCCGCCCTCTCCGCGTGGGCCTCTGTTCACAGGGCCCCTGCAGGGGGTGAACATCACCAGCCAGGTCCGCCTGATCCATGGCACGGTGGGCAAGTCGGCTCTGCTCTCCGTGCAGTACAGCAGCAGCAGCAGCGACAAGCCCGTGGTGAAATGGCAGCTGAAGCGGGACAAGCCGGTGACCGTGGTGCAGTCCATCGGCACCGAGGTCATCGGCAACCTGCGCGCCGACTACCGAGACCGCATCCGCCTCTTTGAGAACGGCTCCCTGCTCCTCAGCGACCTGCAGCTCGCCGATGAGGGCACCTACGAGGTGGAGATCTCCATCACGGACGACACCTTCACCGGGGAGAAGACCATCAACCTCACCGTGGATGGTAAAGCGCTCCGGCAGGGGAGGCGGTGGGCCGGGCCTGAGACTGGGGCAGGGTCCATTAGGCCCTGGAACACCAACACAAAAACCACTTGGGGGTTGAGAGGAAGCCAGTCGGACATTAGCAGTTAGCAGACAGGCTACAGGAAACAGGTGAAGAGTGCTTACTCTATTCCAGAAACTATTTTAAGGGCTTTGCATATATTGGCTCTTAATGCTCACAGTAATCTAGGGATAGTAAATATCATTATCCCCATTTGCAAAAGGTGGCCACAAAAGGGGGAAACGGAGGCACAAAAAGGTTGAGTAACTTGCCTAAGCCTTGCAGCTAGTAAGTGATTGAGCCAATATTTGAACGCAGGCAGCTGGACTGAGTCTGAGTTGTGCCACACTGGGTCAGTTTAAGACATCGTAGGAAGGTATTTGGGGAAAAGGGGAGGGAAGGTCCATGAGGGTGGGGACCATGGCTGCCTTGTTCAGTATTGTACCTCCTGTGCTTAGTAGGTACTCAATAAATAGCTGATACAGAAATGAGTGAATGGGGCACCTATAATACTTTCAACAACAAAGAGAAATTAAAAAATAAGTCCATTAATAAATGAGTGAGTGAATGAATGGATGGATGGTGGTCAAGAACTTGACTAATGATCTCTGAAGGGCCTCTCTGATCACACACTGAGTTGTGTTGTGTTGAAGGTAGAAAGTTAGGAAGGTGGGAGGAGCTTTTGGCCCCCGGCTCACCGCGTCCCCTCCCCGGGCCCAGTGCCCATTTCGAGGCCACAGGTGTTAGTGGCTTCGACCACTGTGCTGGAGCTCAGCGAGGCCTTCACCCTGAACTGCTCCCATGAGAACGGCACCAAGCCCAGCTACACCTGGCTGAAGGACGGCAAGCCCCTCCTCAACGACTCGCGAATGCTCCTGTCCTCCGACCAGAAGGTGCTCACCATCACGCGCGTGCTCATGGAGGACGACGACCTGTACAGCTGTGTGGTGGAGAACCCCATCAGCCAGGGCCGCAGCCTGCCCATCAAAATCACGGTGTACAGTGAGTCTCCCTGCCTGCCCTCCCTTCAGGGCTCAAAACCCATGAGGGGCTACCGACATCCCCCACAGAGGGAGAGAGAGGCAGAGATGGGCGGGCTCTCCATGGAGAACAGCAACAGGTGGGAAGTGGGCCCTGGGCAAGCTCTGCCAGGAGCCAGCCATGCTGCCCGGGGCTCTTTTTCTCTTCCACCCGCTGCAGGAAGCTCTCCGCACCACACCCGGAGTCTCTCTCACTTCTCTGCCTTTCTCTCTCCCTAGAAAGAAGCTCCCTCTACATCATCTTGTCCACCGGAGGCATCTTCCTCCTTGTGACCTTGGTGACCGTGTGTGCCTGCTGGAAACCCTCCAAAAAGTCTAGGTAACCCCTCAAGTTCCTCACCCTGAGCATCCTAACCCTGCAATCCACACCCAAGCTCTCTTCTTTTCGAAGTCTCTTTAAATGCCTTTCCTCCCAGAGCCCTGCTCTTCTTCCCAGGAGATCCATCTCACCATGTGTGTACAGTGTATGGAACCACCTCCTGCGCTCACAACCCCCCCAATGACCCACACTGTTAATGGTTTCACTCGCAGGGCACCTTTCCCAGGCTAGGCACTGTGGTTGTGGTTAGCGCCCTACCTTTCAAGTATCATTACCTGCAGTTTACAGATAAAGACACTGAGGCTCAAATTGTCCACAGTCACAATGCCAGCGGCAAACTTAGATTTGACTCCTTCCAGCCCATCCTCCTGTTATCAGGCCCTTTTTACAGCCATCACTCTCCCTTGTCCCCACCCCCAGACCTCCTCCTGCTCACACTCAGCAACTCTGCTCATGGGGTGCTGGGTTGATTTGCAGAAAGAAGAAGAAACTGGAAGAACAAAACTCCCTGGAATATATGGATCAGAACGATGACAGCCTGAAGCCGGAAGGTGAGCTCCCAGCGGCCCACTCGCCCAACCCATCCTCACTCAGATCAGTGGGCTTCTGGGAAAAGGCAGAACTGGGCCTCAAGGAAGCCGGCTCTGCAGGGCCCCTTCCTCCACCAACTGCCCGAAGACTGCAGAGCAGGGAGAGGTGCGGCCAAGGTAGGACCCCGCGCGCGTGGCTGATCCTTTGGTGGAGGTTGTGGCGGGACCTTGACTGGCCACTTGGGGAGCAGAACGTAGGTGCTGGCTGGTGGGGAGGGTTCTGGATCGGGGCCAGCCACCCCATTCTTTGCCCTGTGCAGCAGACACCCTCCCCCGAAGTGGAGAGCAGGAGCGGAAGAACCCCATGGCGCTCTATGTTCTGAAGGACAAGGTGAGCAGCTGTGGACCGGGTGCCTCACAGACACCAATGAGCCCCTACCACATCCTGGTGCTAGATGTGTATATATCCCTTTCTAGTACGCAGAATGACCTGAGAAATGGGTGTGTCGTCCCCGTTTTACACGTTAGGAAAATAAGGCCGATGAAGGTGAAGGGACTTGCCCAGGATCAACCAAGAAAATAAGGAGCAGGTCTAGGCCAGTGGTCAGCAAACCACGGCTCCCGAGCCACATGCGGCTCTTTGGCCCCTTGAGTGTGGCTCTTCCACAAAATACCACGTGCAGGCATGCATGTACAGTGCGAAGTTGACTTAAAACTTTAAAGTTTATTAAGTTAATTTTAGGGAACGTTGTGGAGTGAAAGAAGATGTAGTGTCGAGGATGGAGAAAGGTGTATTGAGATGGTTTGGACATACAGAGAGGATGAACGAAAGGAGATAGACGAAACAAGTACACAAGACGAGTGTGGATGGGAGAGTTGGAAGGGGTCGACCTCAGCGAACGTACCTCAATCAGATTGAGGACGTTTTTTTAGCAAAGGCCAGCTTAGGAGGACCCTAATGAAGTTAATAACAATGTACCTACCTATATATAGTTGAAGTTTAAAAAATGTGGCTCTCAAAGGAAATTCCAATCGTTGTACTGTTGATATTTGGCTCTGTTGACTAATGAGTTTGCCGACCACTGGTCTAGGCCTTTAGTTCAGGTCTTTGAACATCAATCAGCTCGGGTCATTTCCCCTCTGTTCCACTAACGCTGCCCCGGGCTATCCTAGACAGGTGGAAAGAGGACAATAAGGAACAAAGCACTCAAGTTAATGCATTTCACTATTTACTAAGCACCTGTTATCTGCCAGGCACCTTGCTAAGTGTCTTGTATTGGGGCTGGCGGGGGGAGGGTTAAGAGGGGCAGGGAACCAGTCCTCCATCTGCCGTCTTCCCGGAGGTGGGAGTGTGGAGGGAACTACCTCCTTCACTTAGGTTTGCCCAGAGCCCCTTGAACACCAGTCGCGCCCCTAAACCGGGCCGCTGTCCGCTGACCCTGGCGCGTGTCCTTGCAGGACGCCCAGGAGCCCGAGGAGGAGCCTGCTCCGGAGCCCCGCGCAACGGAGCCCGGCCCGCCCGGCCCGCCCGGCTACTCGGTGTCGCCGGCTATTCCTGGCCGCTCGCCCGGGCTGCCCGTGCGCTCTGCCCGCCGGTACCCGCGCTCGCCGGCGCCCTCCCCCGCTCCGGGTCGGACGCACACGTCTCCATCCCGGGCCCCCGGCTCGCCCGGTCGCTCGAGCATCCTGCGGACTGCGGGCGCGCGCTTGATCCGCGAGCCGGAGGAGGCTGCCCCGGTGGGGATCAGCGCCTGAGCCGCCCGGGACCCGCCTTCCCGCCGGAAAGCCCGCACGCGCTGCGGCCGGGGAGGTGGGGAGGCCCGAGAGGCCGGAAAGCCGGGCGAAGAGAGGTCCCTGCAGGAGCGCACGGGCGCACGGGTCTCGCCCGAGGACGTGGATGAGCTTGGGCTGATGGAGGAGGCGGCGGGAGCCGGAGATTCAGGGGTGAAACCGGGTCGCGTTTGCTTCTGGTTCGCTGGCAGTGTTCTCGGTGGATAAGGGTTGTGCCCCCTTAGGACTACATAGATTATTCCATTCCCGGCCCAGTCCTCCAAGGGTCTTATGGAAACTAACATCAGTAACCTAACCCGCGACTATCCCGCGACCTTGCCACCCGCCTCCCTTCCCGCTGAAGGAACGCCTGGTTCCTGGCGCTTTGGGGCAAGCCCAGGCTACGGAGGCCTTTTGCTCAAAATGCACAACTGTAAGGGAAGGGGAAGTCAGATGCCGGTGACCGTGTGTACAGGGCACTGTTCTGAACATCCGGAAAGCATTGTGAAGGCAGCGCCTCTGGGCACCTGGTACCTGGGTACCACCAGTTGATGCGGGAGGAGCTCAAGGGCATTCTTTTGCCCCCTGACCTGGGCCCTGGCGAGAACAAAGGATTCCAGTCCCGGCTTGGCCTCCTCCCAAAGCCTCCGTCAGAGAGAGGCGTGCTAAGCGTTCCTTCTGTCTCTATTCCTAGAGAGAGGGTTTCCCACTCACGCCCCTAGCCGAGAAAGCTAGATCACGTGAAGAACCGTTTTTAACCCTCACACCTGTGCCTTCTGCCTGGCTTCCTTACACAACAAGCCTTTCAAACAATCATAATCCCCCTTGAAAGGCTGTGGGCTCCCTCCAGCTGTGAGAGAATAAGGTTTGACTTTCTAGAGAAATGAAGTGTGTATGTGTGTGTGGGGGGGGGTGGGGGAGGGGTGTAGGGGGGGAGGCTCATTGCTCCCTTGGCTCCCCCCTCTACCTGCCCTGCTCCCAGATACTCAGATCCCAAGAGACTGGAGAAGGGCAGACTCCCTAACCACACAGCATCAGAATACAGGGAGGTAGGGCCATTGTGTAGCCAGGCCAGGCCCATGCCCCAGCCTATGGACCAATTGTAGGAAAGACAATAATCTACTGTGTGAGGAGAGAGGGCAATTGAAAAGCTGGAAGAGAAGACCTTCTGAGTTGACCTCTGTTTTTTGATGCCTCTAGGGGTCCTTGCACCCCAGGCCCCTCCTCAACCTCCTAAGCTCCAGTTCTGACTCTCCACCATCCCACAGAGCAATTCCTAAGGCCCCTGTCTCCACCCTTCACCCTGGGGTAAGTTTTGTCCCAGCCCCAAGGGCAAAAGCCTCTCTAGTTGGCCCCTCCCCCTCTGCCTGCCAGCGTGCCTGTGGCTCCTTTGAGCCTGCATGCTTTTGCAGCTCCCCTTAGTTGTCCAGAACTGCTCCCCTAATCTTCCCAGGTGCCTCATCCAGAGATAAAAGGTGCAGGGTAAGTTGCTCAGGCAGGTGTGAGATGCAGGACTCAGAGAAAGGGAAGATGCTGGTCAGCCTTGAGAGGCAGGGGTGAAGGTTAGGGTGGGATGAGATGAGAGTCTGCTGTATTCCGTACCCTGATGCTGAATCCCTGAGGGCCCAGGCCCAGCTTCCCCGGCTGAAGCCAAATTTACCTTGAGTGGGGTTGGGGAGGTTGGGGGAGTGAGGAAGTGGATTTTGTTTCTCTTGTATTTTGTTTGGATCTTCATCTTTGTATTACTAGCATCTAGCAGCGTGCCTAGCACATACTGGATGCTCAATAAACTTTTGATGAAATGAAATGACATCTTTCTTCCACTTAAGCAAGGAGAACAAAACAAACTTAAAAACATCAGTCATTTCCCTTTTTTCTTCTCATCTTCCTTCACCATCCTTCATCCTTTTTGAAAACCCCAAATTGTCTATTCCAAAATCATTCACCGACATTCATCCATTCAGGTATTCTTTCACTGATTCATAAACATTTGTTACTCTACCATGGCCCAGGCCCTGTGATGGACACTGAGGAAACAGCAGTGTCAGGGTTGCCGAAGGGGGAATGCACAAGGCCAAAGTGGTAAGGGATTATAAATTTATTTGGTCATCTGGATACCAGATGGGCTAGCCCCCAAATGGCACCAGCACCCAGGGGCAGGGAGTCAGAGATTTATTTTTAAATATATATTTTATTGATTGATTTTTTACAGAGAGGAAAGGAGAGAAATAGAGAGTTAGAAACATCGATCAGCTGCCTTCTACACAGCCCCTACTGGGGATGTGCCCGCAACCAAGGTACATGCTCTTGACCGCAATCGAACCTGGGACCCTTCAGTCTGCAGGCCGATGCTCTATCCACCGAGGCAAACCCACTAGGGCAGGAGTCAGAGATTTTAAAGGACTCTAGGCAGGCTTTTTCTGGGCGGAGAATTCTCTGGGCAGGTCGGGATTCTGGGAAAGTCCAGAGATAATGGTCTTAGCAAATGGAATGTGGTCTAAGGGAAAGGAAATGTCCCTTGTGAAGTGGCCTAAAGGTCAATTTCCAGGGGAGGGGTGTCGATTCAATTATTTGATCAAACCTAACAAGCATAACTATGCCAGGACTCCTACCCAGAAGCCTCATGGAGGAAGACAGATGGGTAAACAGATTATTACACTACAGTATGGAAGATGCAACGATAGAGGCAGATACAGGGCGCTCTGCGAGCATATGGGAGTGTTCTTTAACCCAGATTAAAGTATCTTGGAGGAGAATAGGCCTGAATTTTGTGTTAGGAAGATTCGTTAATCAGGTGGAGGAGAAGGAAAAAAGGATGAAAGGACACATATTGGAGGCAGAAGGAACAGCATGTATGAAATCTTGGCAGTGTAACATGAGTCCAGACTACCTAGACCCCATAAAATGTGTATTGCCCAGGGATAAATGTTTACATAGCCCTGTAATGGAAACTAGTCTTGGACAAGTGACAAGGTGGGGGAGCTGAACCTGAGACGCCCGTATTAAGTTGGTGTCCTGGGAAGGGCCCCCAGTTGGTCGTATCCCAGGCTTCGACAATAAAAATTTAGCCCTGGCCGGTGTTGCGCAGTAGGTTGGGCGTCATCCTGGTTGGGGGCTCAATACCTGGTGGGGGACATGCAAGGCAGCCAATCTGTGTTTCTTTCTCACATCGATGTTTCTCTCCCTCTCCCTTTCTCTCTTTCTAAAAATCAATTTTAAAATATTTCAAAAACACACATAAAATAAAATTGCAAATCCTCTCTAGAGAAAAGCACCTCCTAAAATTGTCAGAGATTAAGACCAACCAAAGATGAATTACAATGAAAGGTCATAAACACAGATGGAAACAAATCACCATGAAGGAGAGTCTGCAGAGTAAAAAGCAATAGATTTAGACTCTCAGTAGGCGGTGTGCAAGAGGCAGCTGATCGATGTTTCTCTCTCATCGATTTTTCTAACTCTCTATCCCTCTCCCTTCTGCTCTGTAAAAAAATCAGTAACATATATATATATTATTACTATATACGGTTAGCCTAGAATACTTAGCAAAGCAAGCTTCCATATCGGAGGGCAAAAGAAGGATATTATAAAAAAACAAAAACTACAGTTTACCATCAACACTAAAAAAAAAAAAAAACTCCTAAAAATATTTTAGGAAGAGGGAAAATTATTCCAAAAGAAATATTTAAGGTACAAGAAAGAATGGTAAGCAAAGAGATGAGTACAAAGAGAAAGGCGAATCTGAACAGTCCTTTATAAAATGATAATAATGTCTAATCTGTGGTTCCCAAAATTCAGACAAATAAAATACAGGGAAATAATAGCGGGTAAATGGAAAGGGAGGCATCAGAATGAGACTACTCCAGGGTCCTTGAATGCTTTGGGAAGAAAAAGGTGGTCAAGATAGTAACTTTAGAGGCTGCACGACAGCAGCTGAAGGGTGGAGGAGGTGGGGTAGCCGGTCTCGTCCTCTCCATGAGGTCACAGCTCATGCTGATGTTCGGCGTTCAGGAAGGTATTCATTTAGTGAAACCACAGCAGTGGCACACACTGCCAGTCACAGACCAAGTTTCCCGCTGCACTGGAGAACCAGATTAAAATGTCCACACTACCTAAAGAAACCTATAGATTCAATGCAATCACTATCAAAATACCGATGTCATTTTTCACAGAACCAGAACAAATAATCCTAAAATTTATATAGGACTACAAAAGACCCCCATAGCCATAGCAATTGAGAAAGAAGAATAAAGTCGAAGGTATCACACTACCTGATCTCAAACTATACTACAAGGCTATAGTAATCAAAACAGCATGGTACTGGCATAAAGACAGACACATAGATCAATGGAACAGAATAGAGAGCCCAGAAATAAGCCCATGCCATGACAAAGGAGGCAAGAATATATAATGGGGTTAAAACAGTCTATTTAATAAATGGTGTTGGGAAAACTGAACAGATATATGCAAAAAATGAAACTAGACCACTTTTTTACACCATATACAAGAATAAACTCAAAATAGATTGAAGGCTTAAATGTAAGACCTGAAATCATAAAACTACTAGAAGAAAACATAGGCAGGAAACTCTGACTCTTCTCTTAGCAATATTTTTCCTGATATATCTCCCTGGGCAAGGGAAACAAAAGACAAAATAAACAAATGGTACTGCATCAACTAAAATATTTTTGCACAGCAAAGGAACCATCAACAAAGCTAAAAGATAACTTACTGAATGGAAGAAGATATTTGCCAACAATACATCTGATAAGGGGTTTGTATCCAAAACTTATGAAGAACTCAATTCAGCACCAAAAACAACAAAATTGTCCAATTTAAAAACGAGCAGAAAACCTGAATAGATATTTCTCCAAAGAGGACATACAGATGACCAACAGCCATATGAAAAGATGCTCAATGTCACCAACCATCAGAGAAATGTAAACTCAAACCACAGTGAGATATCACCTCACACATGTCAGAATGGCTGTCATCACTAAATCAATAAACAACAAGTGTTGGTGAGGATGTGGAAAAAGGGAACTCTTGGGCACTGTCGGTGGGATTGTAAATTGGTGTAGCCACGATGGAAAACAGTATGGAGGTTCCTAAAAATATTAAAAACAGAAGTACCTGATGACCCAGCAATTCCATGTCTGGGTATTTCTCCAAAGAAATCCAACTAATTTTTACACCAATTCAAAAAGAAATATGCATTCATTCACATGTTCATTGCAGCAATATTTACAATAGCCAATATTTACAATAGCCAAGATATAAAAGTAACATAAATGATCCTTAGTAGACAATTGGATAAAGAAGATGTGGTACCTATATAGTATGAAATATTACTCAATCATAAAAAAGAACAAAACTTTACCATTTGCAACAACATAGATGGACCGAAAAGGTATTATGCTAACTGAAATGAGTCATACAGAGAAAGACAAATACCCTATGATTTCACTTATATATGGAATCTAGAAAACTAAATAAATGAACAAACAAAACAGAAACAGACTCATAGATGCAGAGAACAAACTGATGGTTGCCAGATGAGAGGGGGCTGGGGGACTGGTTGAAAAAGTGAAGGGATTAAGAAGTACAAATTGAGAGTTACAAAATAGTCATGTGCTGTAAAGTACAGCACAGGGTATATAGCCAATAATGGAATAACTATGGATGGTGCGGGGTGGGTACTAGACTTATCAGAGGGAATCACTTTATAAGTTACCTCAATGTCTAACCAGTATCCTGTACACTTGAATCTAATAATATTGACTGCCAACTATCATTTTTTAAAATGAATAAAATAAACTGAGAAGTAATTGAAGAGAAAGAAAAAAAAAGCCACAAAGAGTACCTAGGGGTGGTTGAGGCTGACTGAGGTTGGTCAGGGAGGAGATGTGCCATTCCCAGAACACCCAAGGGATAATTAGCGCATAGCTAGTGTTCTCAAAGCACGTCCACATCCCCTACCCATAAACCTCATACCGACATATCCTGACGAGGGAAGTGGGGCTCGGAGAGGCTATGTGACACTCAAGGTCTCTCTGCCAGTGGAACCAGGATCTCCACAGAGTGTAACTGCCTTCAGTCCTACCCGAATCCTTACCTTTTACCCCATTCGCTTGGCCAGCAGGCATCCCCCACTGCATCTCCAGAGAACATGAAATAGGAAGCCAGAGGAGCCAGGAACGAGAGGTGGGCATTTTTCCTCTGGAGGGTCCTTTAGAAGGGCATTCAATCCCTGCCCTTTCTCTCCCCTCTTACAGGCAACTATCAGACACTCACAAGCCTCAACACTTTAAAACCAGAGGGCAAAGGAAGGTACTTTCTAAATTGGCCACTGGGTCTGCAGATCACCAGGGCAAGGAGCAGAACTTCCTTAAAAGTGAAGGCACCTCCCACTGACAGAATCCGCTTGACTCACGCAGCCAACTCTTCCTTCGTGTGTGGGAATGAGACAGTCAGGATGCTGATGGGCCAGGTTGCCGGAAGTGAGCACTGTGGTCTCTGGGAGCCATCTAGAGCCACCTTACTGTTGGGAACTCCCCTTGGGCAGCCACTCCATGGATCCCTGAGTGTCCCTGATGCTTGGACCAAGTAAGGGGAAGGACCTTAATGGCCTACAGCAGTGGTTCTCAACCTTCTGGCCCTTTAAATACAGTTCCTCATCTTGTGACCCAACCATAAAATTATTTTCGTTGCTACTTCATAACTGTAATGTTGCTACTGTTATGAATCGTCATGTAAATATCTGATATGCAGGATGGTCTTAGGCAACCCCTGTGAAAGGGTCGTTCGACTGCCAAAGGGGTCGCAACCCACAGGTTGAGAACCACTGGGCTACAGGAACAGCTCAGAGTAATTGGCCCCTTCTATCCCCATCGGTTCTTAGCACTTGGCCCTCCGGAGTCTGGGAATAGAGGGAATGGAATGGAATGGAATGGAATGGAATGGAATGGAATGGAATGGAGGTGATCTCCAGGGATGAGGCACATGACTGTGGGGTGGGGGCCATTCCTCAGGCCGTCGTAGCCTCTGAGGCTCTGTTCCTGCCGTCCAGCACTGGCACCTCTCCGCACTGTGCCACCTGTCCATTCTCACTCAGCTGAGGACAGGGCTAGTCATGAATCCAAATTCCTTTGGGACTTGCCATCTTCCCCCCTGAGGGGGTTTTATACCATCTTTCTAGATTGCACACGTTTGAGATAAATCCAGTTGGCATTCAGTCCTTAGCAAAGAACTTGGTTAATCTCCCCAAGTCCAGTGTGCAAGCAGGAGAGGCTACCAAAGGACTGCTGACAGCAACATTCTTGGGGAGCCAGCAGTCAGTCTGGTCCCCTACCAAACAGGCCTCAGGGCTCTGTCTCTGGGAAATCTCAGGCTGGCAGGGTGTGCAGTAAATTCATCTGCCTCAGCACATCCTTCTTGTCACCCTTGGATGACTGCAGTGTCCACATGAATACCCCTTTATCCCTCTGGCTCCACGGGTCCTTGACCCGGTAAACTCTGTGCCACTCCGCCTGGCACACATGCCGTGGACTTGACCACTGCCTGTAGCTCCTCCAGTTCTGAAATACCAAGCTCTCCTCTGGTCCCAGTCCCTATCCTTCCAGCTCTGTCACTCAATTACTTTCATTGTCTATTCCCCACCCCTTGGAAGCGCTCAGGTTGTAAGAACCACTGTGTCCTCTTGTTCTAATTGTCTCGGTCAGTCTTGGTCTGCATTTGAAGGGGAAGAGGAGTTGCGAAAGAGGCCTTCCCACCTCTTTATTTTTTAATTGATTTCAGAGAGGGAGGGGGAGGGAGAGGGAGAGAGAGAAACATCAATGATGAGAGAGAATCAATCAGCTGCCTCTTACACGCCCCACACTGGGAATCGAGCCTGTGCCCTGACTTGGAATCAGACCGTGACCTCCCGGTTCATAGGTCGACGCTCCACCACTGAGCCATGCCAGCCACCAGCCGGGCCTTCACTCCTCTTCATGGGCTGTTAGGGCTGTGGCTGTGGCTGGTACTACGCCAGGATGGGAAGGGGAGGAAGCGAGGGAGTCAGCTGGGTTAGGGGCCTCACGGAGGAGCTGGCCAGGAACTCCTGGAAACAAAGGCTGGACAGTCTTCCGTTGAGCCCCCAGAGCCCTGCCTTGGCGGCCTTGGCTTTCCGGGAACAGCTCCAGGAAATGGCTGACATTCCAGATTTGGAAGGAAGAAACCTGTAAACAGGAGGTGGGCTCTGAGAGGGGAATGCAGCCTCTCTCCAGGGAGGGGGGTGGGAAGCAGCAGGCTCAGAAGCTACAGGCCTGTCGGCAGCAGACACAAGGTTTCAAGGCTGGAAAGACTCTTAAATATCAGACTCAAGCCACCATCCCGGGGCCTGAAGTATCCCAGCCGAGGATGCTTGAATAGTTCCCGTGATGGGGTGTGCATAAAAATAACAGCATTGGTTAAACTTACTGAGCACGTATCATGCATTAGGTGACCGGACTAAGTGATTTATGTTTTATCTCATCGCATTCTTGCTCCATCCCCCAAGGTACGCACTGCTGTTATTCTCCCCACTTACAGATGAGTGACATGCAGGCGTTAAGGAACGTGCCCACGGTCTCCCAGCTTATTTCATCTGTCTCTGAGCGGAATAGGAACCCGCGGTGGGCATCTCCAGCTTGTCCCAGAGCCTCGGAAGCCTTCCTGTCTTCTGTCCCACCCAGCCCCTCCTCCATCAATCCTTGAGGAATGGACCGAGGAGTGACCGCTCCACTCGGCTTAGTTTCCTCTGGCTTTCCGGTCCACTCTAGCAAGGGTCACTTGAAAGCAAAGGAATAAGGATGGGGACTCAAGGTTTAAGTACAGGCTTAGGGTTAAAGGGTCAAAGCTGTGGTTAGAGTTATGGTTAGTGTGAGGATTGCCTTTAAGAAATCCCAGACTAGCCCTGGCCGATTTGGCTCACTGGACAGAGCGTCAGCCTGCAGACTAAAGGGTCCCGGGTTCGATTCTGGTCAAGGACATGTACCTCGGTTGCAGGCTTGATCCCCAGTAGGGAGCGTGCAGGAGGCAGCCGATCAATGATTCTCTGTCATCATTGATATTTCTATCTCTCTCCCTCCCTCTTTCTCCTCTCCGAAATCAATAAAAATATATTTAAAAAAATAAAATAAAAAGAAATCCCAGACGAGATCACAAGGTAAATCTCAGGGCTGGGGTTGGGAGCCAGGGAGTTTCTCTCCTCTGGGCTCCTCCCAGTTCTTCAAGGCACCGAGGGCCAGGCAGGAAGCATCGGTTTCCTCAGAGCTGCTTCCCTCTGGGGCAGTCTTGGCCACAAACAACCACCAACGGCCTGCCCGCCCCTCCCCTCCCTGTGAGCTCAGAGCCGCAAGACAAAGTGCTTGGGACCAGGACAGAGACCTGAGAGCAGCCATGGGCTCCGGAGGAGCGGGTCTCCCTGGGGTCTGGTGGCCCCTGCCTCTCCTGCTTCTGTTCATGGGTGAGTGTGGCCGCCCCCTCTCCTAGCTCAGGCTCCCTGGATCCAGGGCCTGGCCAGGGAAGAAGAGCCCCCCCTTGCTCCTTTGCAAGAGATGATGATGATGTTGTTGATGATGATGATGGTGTGTGTGTATGTGTGTGTGTGTGTGTGTGTGTGTGTGTGAGAGAGAGAGAGAGAGAGAGAGAGAGAGAGAGAGAGAGAGAGAGAGACTGACAGACTGAGAGTTCGAAAGGTCTCCTTCCTTTGAATTGATCCTCAGAGGAGAGAAGGCAGGTAAGGAATGCAGGGATCTGGGCACCTGATGGTAGTCAGACTGGGCTCCACCTCCCTTTCCCTTCCAGAAGGCACGACTCAGGACTCCCCACCCCAGATCATAGTCCACCCACAGGACCAGCTGCTCCAAGGCCCTGAGCCCGTCCAGATGAGCTGCCAAGCCTCGGGCCAGCCGCCTCCCACCATCCACTGGCTGCTGAATGGGCAGCCCCTGAGCATGGAGCCCCCAGACACACACCAGCTCCTACCTGATGGAACCCTGCTGCTGCACTGGCCCTCCACCCAGGCTCACGCCCGCAACAACCAGGCCCTATCCACGGACCTGGGCATCTACACATGTGAGGCCAGCAACCGGCTGGGCACAGCGGTGAGCCGCGGCGCGAGGCTGTCTGCGGCTGGTGAGGCCTGGGAGGGGAGCCGGGGTGGGCACACCTGGGGTGATAATGCCTGTGCTGAGGGAGGTTTGAAGGGGTATCTGTGAGAATCAATATGTGCGTGTGTTTTGGGGGGTGAGGGGGAGGCTCCAGTTAGGCTGGTGTGGGCTGGTATTGGCTGAGGTTACAGTATGTGAGGACGCCTGGGATTGGCGTCAGAGGGAGGTTGGAAAGGATATCAGACTGGGAACCGTGATGAGAGAGCTGAGTTGGGGGTGAACCTACATGGAACTCTTAGGAGGTGTGTCTCTGAAGAGTGGGCACAGTCGTGAAAAAATAGAATGGGGCAGGTGTGGCAGGAAACACCAAGGGGGGCCTTTGGGGAGGCGAGGACCGGGCACTGCTCCCTCCAGAGCCTCCTTCCTCCCCACAGTCCTTCAGGAGGATTTCCGGGTCCAGCCCCAGGACACAGTGGCCACGGTGGGCGAGCAGGTGATCCTGGAGTGCTGGCCACCCTGGGGCTACCCAGAGCCCACGGTCTTGTGGTGGAAGGATGAGAAACCCCTGGCCCTCCAGCCGGGGCGGCACAGGGTGAGTATAGCTCCCTTCCCCATACCTCCTCCTGTCCCGGCACTATAGGGCACGCCCTGGGGCCTGACCCACCTTCTGAGTGCCCCCTGCAGGGCCCGCCCTGGGTACTGACCCACCTTCTGAGTGCCCACTACAGGGCCCGCCCTGGGGACTGACCCGCCTTCTGAGTGCCCACTACAGGGCACCCCCTGGGGACTGACCCGTCTCCTGAGTGCCCCCTGCAGGGCCCGCCCTGGGGACTGACCCGCCTCCTGAGTGCCCCCTGCAGGGCCCGCCCTGGGGACTGACCCGCCTTCTGAGTGCCCACTACAGGGCCCGCCCTGGGGACTGACCCGCCTTCTGAGTGCCCACTACAGGGCACCCCCTGAGGACTGATCCACCTTCCAAGTGCCCACTACAGGGCCCGCCCTGGGGACTGACCCACCTTCCGAGTGCCCACTACAGGGCCCGCCCTGAGGACTGACCCGCCTTCCGAGTGCCCCTGCAGAATTTGAGGAGAGGAAGGCCCTCAGCTTGCCTCCCCTGTCAGAGCCCCTCCCCTCATGGGAGACTGCGCATGTGCCTGTCCTGACAGGTGTCCAGTGGCTCCTTGCGGATGCTAAGAGCAGAGAAGAGTGACTCGGGGACTTATATGTGTGTGGCCACCAACAACGCGGGACAGCGGAAGAGCCGGGCAGCCAGGGTGTCTGTCCAGGGTAAGGCAGGGAGCTAACATCAGGGCCAGTGCGGGGGGGGGGGGGTCCGGTTAGGCTGGTGTGGTCTGGTTTGGGCTGAGGTTAGGGTATGTGAGGTTCAACCTGGGATTGGCATCAGATGGTAGACCCCATCTTAGGGGAGGTTTGCTTCCCCATCCTACAGTGGAGATAGGAGCGCTCTAGTTCTGAGGAAGCTGGGAGTTTTGGGTTCTCGGTAGCTAAGGGATCCTGAATCCCTCAGTTCCTTCACTTGGGCCTGGAGCCCCCATCCCAGCCCTGTTCTCCCCCAGAGCCTCTGGAGCTTCTGGCCGTGCGCATTCAGCTGGAAAACGTGACCCTGCTGAACCCGGGTCCCTCCAAGGGCACCAAGCCTGCGCCTGCCGTGTGGCTCAGCTGGAAGGTGAGGAGGCCCAGCGCCCAGGGCTGGAGCCAGTCCCGGGTCCAGACAGGACCGCGTCCCTGACCCCCCACCTTTCTCCGGACTCTCTCCCAGGTCAGCGGCCCTGCTGCCCCTGCCCAGTCCTACACGGCGCTATTCAGGACCCAGCCGGTGCCAGGAGGCCAGGGAGCTCCGTGGGCAGAGGCCCCGCTGGCTGGCTCGCAGAGCGCGGAGCTCGGGGGCCTCCGCTGGGGCCAAGACTACGAGTTCAAAGTGAGACCGTCCTCCGGCCGGGCTCGGGGCCCTGACAGCAATGTGCTGCTCCTGAGGCTGCCTGAGCAAGGTCAGGGGCAGGCGCCCACGACCAACAATAGACCTCTGGTGTCACTCCAGTCTGGGGGGCCCGGAGGACTGTCCACTCCAGTCTGGGAGGTCCTGGAGGACTGTCCACTCCAGTCTGGGGGGGCCTGGAGGACTGTCCACTCCAGTCTGGGAGTTCCTGGAGGACTGTCCACTCCAGCCTGGGGGGCCTGGAGGACTGCCCAGTCCAGTCTGGGGGGCCTGGAGGACTGTCCACTCCAGTCTGGGGGGCCCTGGAGGACTGTCCACTCCAGTCTGGGGGGGCCTGGAGGACAGTCTGGGGGGGCCCTGGAGGACTGTCCCACTCCAGTCTGAAGGGCCCTGGAGGACAGTTTGGGGGGCCCTGGAGGACTGTCCCACTCCAGTCTGAAGGGCCCTGGAGGACAGTTTGGGGGGCCCTGGAGGACTGTCCCACTCCAGTCTGAAGGGCCCTGGAGGACAGTTTGGGGGGCCCTGGAGGACTGTCCCACTCCAGTCTGGGGGACCCTGGAGGACAGTTTGAGGGGCCCTGGAGGACTATCCCACTCCAGTCTGGGGGGCCCTGGAGGAGAGTCTGCAAGGGGCCCTGGAGGACAGTCTGGGGGGCCCTGGAGGACTGTCCCACTCCAGTCTGGGGGGCCTGGAGGACTGTCCCACTCCAGTCTGGGGGGGCCTGGAAGACTGTCTCACTTCAGTCTGGGGGGCCTGGAGGACTGTCCCACTCCAGTCTGGGGGGGCCTGGAGGACTGTCCCACTCCAGTCTGGGGGGGGCCTGGAGGACTGTCCCACTCCAGTCTGGGGGGGCCTGGAGGACTGTCCCACTGCAGTCTGGGGGGCCTGGAGGACTGTCCCACTCCAGTCTGGGGGGCCTGGAGGACTGTCCCACTGCAGTCTGGGGGGCCTGGAGGACTGTCCCACTCCAGTCTGGGGGGCCCTGGAGGACTGTCCACTCCAGTCTGGGGGGCCTGGAGGATTGTCCCACTGCAGTCTGGGGGGCCTGGAGGACTGTCCACTCCAGTCTGGGGGGCCTGGAGGACTGTCCCACTGCAGTCTGGGGGGATGGTGGGTCCTGCTCGTGGATCCCTCTGCCCTGGTCAGGCAAGCGGAGCGCTTATTCTCATCAGTGTGGCCTCTGCCCCTGTGTCCCCATCCCAGCCTTCTCCCTAGAGCTCCCTCATTCCTATCTCCTCTCTCCCACCCCCAGTGCCCAGCGCCCCTCCCCAGGAGGTGACCCTAAAATCGGGCAATGGCAGCATCCTTGTGAACTGGGTCCCACCACCTGCTAAAAACCACAATGGCATCATCCGTGGCTACCAGGTACCCCCACAAGCTGACACATCCCTTCCTAGGAGTGCCGAGGCCTCCCTCTCCCTTGGCATCCTGCGTGCCCTCACTCTGGGCACTGAGAAATGAACCCGTGCAGAGAAGCGAGGAGCACCCACTATTGATAACTGAGCGTCTGCCAGCCCATGCCAAGCAGTTAGCTCCCTGGTCTCATTTCATCCCCTGGTCCACCTGGTTCTTATCCCCAATTTACAGACGCGGAAAGTGAGGCTGAATGTAGGGCCCAGGATGGGATGAGAAGTGGGGGTGGTTGTGAGGGGAGTGCTCCCTGGTCAACCCCAGGGCAGGGTGACCACAGGCTTGGAGTCTGACTGCAGATGAAGGGCCCAGCAGCTGGGATGGTGCCTGGGGGCACTCACTGCTCACCCTGCCTGTCCTTAGGTGTGGAGCCTGAGCAACACCTCATGGCCCCCAACCAACTGGACAGTGGCCGGTGAGCAGACCCAGCTGGAGATTGCCACCCAAACGCCAGGTTCCTACTGTGTGCAGGTGGCTGCTGTCACCGGCCCTGGGGCTGGGGAGCCCAGTAGCCCCGTCTGCCTCATTTTAGGTGAGGAGAGTCTCCACTGGTCCCACCCACATTCCTCAGCCCCAATACCCACCTTCCTCTCATTGTCCCCACTTCCCACTTCCAGCTCTTCCCCCTTCTCTGTCCGACCCTCGTTGCTCCCCCTGCCCCCTACCCCTGAGCTCCAAATCCTATACAGAGCAGACCATGGAGCGAGCCATCCGAGAGCCCAAAGACCCCGGCCCATGGATCCTGGAGCAGCTGAGAGCAACATTGAAGCGTCCAGAGGTCATTGCCACCGGGGCTGTCCTGCTCTGGCTGCTGCTGCTGGGCACCACTGTGTGTATCCACCGTCGGCGCCGCGCTGGGGTGCACCTGGGCCCAGGTGAGAGAGGGAAGCAGACTCCAGGGGGTCAGGACTCACTGGGTCCAGTAAGAACACTATAGGGAGGTCCTAGCTGGCTTGGCTCAGTGGATAGAGCTTCGGCCTGAGGACTGAAGGGTTCCAGGTTGATTTCTTGTCAAGAGCACATACCTGGGTTGTGAGCTTGATTCCCAGGAAGGGCATGCAGGAGGTAGCCAATCAGTGATTCTCTCTCATCATTGATGTTTCTGACTCTCTCTCCCCCGCTCCTTTCCTCTCTGAAATCAACAAAAATATATATATTTTTAAAAGAACTCTATTGGGGTTAGCTCTCTAGCCTGATGCTGGGGACTCTACATTGAGCCTTCTTCCTGTCCTCTCCCAGGTCTGTATAGATATACCAGCGAGGACGCCATCCTAAAACACAGGTGAGACGTGAAAGGGGCGTGGCCTGAGGTGAGGGCGGGGCAGGGGGGACCCAGGGTCAGTGGAGCTGGAACAGAGAATTGGATGGAGTCTCCCTTACGCCAGGCAGTTTGGAGTCCTACCTGGTATCTGTCTCTCTCCTCAACTCCAAGTGAGAATTGTTTTCTCTTTCAATAATGTTACTATCAGACCACTTGACAGAGAGTAAACAGAATCATAGGCTTAAGTAGCTTTGCCCAAGGCAACACAGCTGGCCTGCTGAACTCCTGATCCAGCGGTTCTCAAACTGTGGGGCGCGACCCCTCTGGGGGGTCGAACGACCCTTTCACAGGGGTCGCCTAAGACCATCGGAAAACACATCTATAATGACATATTGTTTTTGTGATTCATCACTATGCTTTAATGATGTTCAATTTGCAACAATGAAAATACATCCTGCATATCAGATATTTACACGACGATTCATAACAGTAGCAAAATTACAGTTATGAAGTAGCAACGAAAATAATGTTATGGTTCGGGGTCACATGAGGAATTGTATTAAAGGGTCGCGGCATTAGGAAGGTTGAGAACCACTGTCCTCATCCAATGCTGTTGTCACCAAGCTCTCACTGATAATACTGACTACACTTTCCTGCTGAGTCATCCTCCTGGGTGGAGAATCATTAGCGTGGGAGGAGCAGCCTAATTCCTGATTTTCTCTGTACACTCAGAGTTCACCTAGCAGTACCTTTGCCTTTGCTTTCCGTCCATCACTCAACCTATGGAGCCATCTTTCCTTCATGGCAGTCCACCCACAGTTCCAGTAGAGGGCGCTCTGCCCCTACACCATCGGGCGGTTGCTTCAAGTGTGTCTGGCTGCTAGAGACTCAGAAAGCAAGCATGCCTTTTCATCCTGTTGGCCGAGTTTTACACTAAAACAACCATTTCATCTGCCCACATTCTCCTGCTCTTTATCGCATTAGATTTCCTCTGGGAGGTTTCGCAGCTTAGGTCTGCGTTTATCGAGCACCTCCGAGGTGCCAGATACATCCAGCCAGACCCTTTTTCTGTCAGTGTCTCAGCTCAGAGCAAGGTTCCTTCCTGTGTTTTCTGTGCCCACTGGCCTTTCTCTTGAGTTACCACCTGGGCTTTGTCTGCTCTGCCCTGAACGTTCTCTGTCCCCCTGGGACTTCACCCCCATCCTTGAGGGAGATGCCTTCATTTCTCTAAAACAGTCTCCATCTGCCAGGAACTCAGTATAGACCAGTGGTTCCCAACCTCTTTTGGGTCACGCCCCACCTAAGCATCTCTAAAATCCTGATGCCCAACCCTACCCCATGACATATAATTCTAATTATTCAAAAAGTGAACTCCCATTCACATGGAGGAAGCCTAAAAGGCCATTAAATGGTCTAAACAAGCTTCGAAGAACATGGCATCCATGAAAGAGAAAAGTAAAAGAAGGAAAGGATAGATGAAGTACTGAGAAAGAAATCACTAAGAAATTGTTTAAAATAATAATAATAATATGAAGTGATATGAAAAAAATAGCAAATAAAGTTACAAAACACATACCGGTAATAGAGAACTGGAATGCATAAATATGTCACAATGTATATTTATAGACTGTATATGAGGCCCCTAGAACCATCGGAAATGCAAAAAATTCACTGTTAATAACTCATTCTCAAATTGCCCCCCTTAAAAATCAAATTGCATCCCTGTCGGGGGCGGGGGGTGCCCTGCGTTGGGAACCACCAGTCTAGACAGAGACATCCAAGCGAATGCAATCCAGATTTGGACGTGCAGACACATGTACAAGATACATGGAGGAGACTGGGGTGGGGAAATTCCGGAGGGAGATTTCACACTGACCCTGACAGTGAGCAGGAGAAGGCCAACGCGGCAGCCGGAAATCGCCGCCATGTTCGCAGGGAAGGAAAAGCCGTTTGGTCTGCCTGGGGCATAGCGTGTGAGATGGGTCTGGTCAGGCAGTTGGAAACCAGACCGGGGGCCCTGTTCGCCATGCCAGGCAGCCGGGCGCTCTCTGGGTAAAGGGGAGCCACGGGAGGTTTCAGGCAGAGAAGCGCGTTGGCTGGTCCCCGCTGTTGAAACCTGACTCAGGCAGCCTGCATGGCCCCCTGTTCGAAGGGAACCGGACTAGAGGTCGCGAGGCCACGTTCACGTAGCAAGCTCTGCTCTGCCAGCGCATGACCTCATGTTTCCTGCCCCAGCGCACAGCATCAGCCTTATATGGAAGGGCGTGGTTACTTTTACAGATGGAGAACTGGGCCTTAGAGAGGCTGACAGACTTGCTCCCAGGGATGCACAGCTGGGCTGCGACCAACGGGGATTTTCAAACTGGGTTTGTCTGGCTCCAGAGAGATATTCTTTTTATCTTAGCACACAGCTGTTTCTTTTTAATACCTCTTATCTCTGGGCAACCTGGACTTCCCCAGATAACCAGGATAAGAAAGGGCACTGAGTTGGAGACATCAGTGCAGAGATTTTAAGGAGTCTGAAGGGCTTAAAAGCAGGTAGAATAAAGCCTGTAACACAGCGGTTCTCAACCTTCCTAATGCCGCGACCCTTCAATACAGTTCCTCATGTTGTGGTGACCCCCAATGTCATTGTTACAAATGGAACATAATTAAAGCATAGTGATTCATCACAAAAACAATATGTGAGCCCTGACTGGTTTGGCTCAGTGGATAGAGCGTTGGCCTGCGGACTGAAGGGTCCCAGGTTCAATTCCGGTCGGGGGCGTGTGCCTTGGTTGCAGGCACATCCCCGGTGGGAGGTGTGCAGGAGGCAGCTGATCGATGTTTCTCTGTCATCGATGTTTCTGGCTCTCTATCCCTCTCCCTTCATCTCTGTAGAAAAAATCAATAAAATATATTTAAAAAACAAACAAAAAACCCAATATGTGATTATATATGTGTTTTCTGATGGTCTTAGGCCAAAGGGGTCGCGACCCACAGGTTGAGAACCGCTGCTCTAGCACCATCTCCTCACCTCCTTTGGCTACCCCGTGGTTCTTGCTTTACGCTGTTTCTCCTGCCCTTGCCCCTACCTCCCCCCTTGCTCCCCCCCCTCCCCCATTGCTGCAGGATGGACCACAGCGACTCCCCCTGGCTGGCAGACACTTGGCGATCCACCTCCTGCTCTCGGGACCTGAGCAGCAGCAGCAGCCTTAGCAGCCGGCTGGGAGTGGACCCCCGGGACCCACTAGACCGCCGGCGCTCCTGTGAGCATGCCCAGAGGCGGCCAGGGCCTGGCAGTGGAACAGAGACCCCAGGGCTGGAGGAGGGAGCCGTGGGCAGGATGACTCACCATCACTCCTCCTGTTGTGTCTTATTGCAGTGATCTCCTGGGATCCCCGCAGCCCTGGGGTGCCCCTGCTTCCCGACACCCGCACTTTTTATGGCTCCCTCATCGCTGAGCTGCCTTCCAGCCCCCCAGCCCGGCCAAGCCCCCAGGCCCCAGCTCTCAGGCACCTCCGGCCCCAGCTGGCCCGGCTCTCCAGCCCCTGGCCCAGTTCCGACAGCCTCTGTAGCCGCCGGGGGCTCTCTTCCCCTCGCTTCTCTGTGGCCCCTGCAGAGGCTTGGAAGGCCAAAAAGAAGCAAGGTAAGGACAGGACGGGGTCGCAGACCCAGCCCGGAGCAGGCGGGAGGAGGGCCCAGGAGTGGGAATGTGGTGGGAATGTGGCCTGGGCCCTGGCAGGCGGGTGTGGGTAGCACCCCACCCACAGCTTTGACTGGCCTGTCCTGCTGGATCCCCATCACTGACGCACTCGGCGAGGGCCGTGCTGGCCTCAGCTTTTCTCTACACAGGCTCTGTTTTCAGTTTGGCTGCACCAGGAGGGGCCCTGCCTCTGTAATCAGCTCAACTCCACGTGTTAATAAGCGAGCACCAGGGCCCAAGAGACACCAGACACGGTCCTCGCCCCCTAAGGGCTCAAAGTCTAACACAAGTGCCTGACCAGCACACCAGTCATTCCAGAACCTGGCAGGATGTGCCCAGAATGCACCCAGTGCTGGCACCAAGGCTCTGGTTCCCATGAACAACCCCCCTTGTGCTCCACACAAGTCTGCCCAGGTCTGACTCTCAGCTTGCTCCCCAGAGGAGCAGTTCCTTTCTGCCAAATCTCTCCTGACTCCCAGCATCCTGCTTTGACTTCCCAGAGAAACATCATTATCGTCTGTGTTTCTTTCTATTTTTTAATATATTTGTATTGATTTCAGAGAGGAAGGGAGAAGGAGAGAGAGAGAGAAACATCAATGAGAGAGAATCATTGATCGGCTGCCTCCTGCATGCTCCCTACTGGGGATCAAGCCCTCAACCGGGGCATGTGCCCTGACCAGGAATCAAACCGTGACCTCCTGGTTCATAGGTCGATGCTGAACCACTGAGCCACACCAGCCAGGCTAGTTTCTGTTTCTTTAGCAACCACTATGTTAGGTGCTTTACTTATATTTATTTTATTTAAGCCTCACAACATATTGACTTGGTATTATTTCCTCTAATTTCACAGATAGGGAAAGAGGAGCAGATTTGGGTAACTCATTCAAAATCCTACATCAATAAGGGGCAGAACTCAGAGCTGAAGTCAGAGTGGTCTGCTCCCAGGGGCCACTTTGACTGTCTCTGGGAGCGTCCGTGGGAAATCCTATCCTCTGACTCCTTTCTCCCATCTCCGAACATTGGCCTGCACCCTGTCTGCTGTCTTCATGAGCCTTCTGTACTGATGAGTGAGACTTACAAATGCTCAACAGCCATTTTTAAAAAAATATATGTCTAATTGATTTCAGAGAGGAAGGGAGAGGGAAAGATAGAAACATCAGTGATGAGAGAGAATCACTGATTGGCTGCCTCCTACATGCTCCCTACTCGGAATCAGCGAATCGAACCGTGACCTCCTGGTTCATAAGTAGAGGCTCAACCATTGGGCATACTGGTCGGGCTCAACAGCCAATTTTTTTAAAGTTTATAATTGACTTTTTATTAAAACAAATGTGGATTCAGAGTAATTAGGAGCTTGTCTAATATCCAAAATTGTATGTCTCTGAATATTAATGAAGCTGGCATTTTTTCCAGCTTTGCCTCAAAGCTATTGCATTAGAAAATCTCAGTGGTAATGAAATACCAACTAAAAAGAGGTTGCATGAATCTCATTTAAAAACCAGCTTTCCGCCCAGCCAGCGTGGTTTAGTGGTTGAGCATCGACCTATGAATCAGGAGGTCACAGTTCAATTCCCGGTCAGGGCACGTGCCCAGGTTACAAGTTTGATCCCCAGTGTGGGCCACGTCCCCTCTAGTCCTCAGCAGATCATGCTCTGACCTTGTCCAGAGCCATGGCGTCGGCTCCACTGCTATCATCTAGCCCACAACTGACGCGTCTTCATTTCCTAAAACGGGCAGGCACTCTCAGCGCCCCTATTCCCCGTAACTTACTTATTCCTTTTTCCTACTGTTTGACTCTTGTTGGGGTTTTTCTCCATGATAGATATTATCACACTCTCCCGGGTCTCAACCATTATACCAGGTTCTTAGTTCCCCGTACTTTGTCAGATACAAACACCGAATATTCTCATTAATTCAAACCAATATGTATTGCAATTCAGGGCTGGCCAGTGAGATTTGGCCTGACCTTGATAACATTTTTATTGCCTAGTTTCTTATTCAAATAACATTGAAACTAAAATCCAAGTATTTCCGAGCAAGGGGGGAGGGGCTTGTTGTTACCAGGGTCCTTTAGAGGAAATGAAAAGGGCTGGGACAAACATGGCCTTTTCCAGAACTGGCCTTTCCCTTCCTTTTCTTTTTTAAAAAAATACATTTTATTGATTTTTTACAGAGAGGAAGAACGAGGGATAGAGAATTAGAAACATCAATGAGAGAGAGAAACATCGATCAGCTGCCTCCTGCACACCCCCCACAGGGGATGTGCCTGAAACCAAGATCCATGCCCTTGACCGGAATCGAACCTGGGACCCTTCAGTCCGCAGGCCAACGCCCTATCCACTGAGCCAAACCGGTTAGGGCTTCCTTCCTTTTCCATACAACCAACCAGCCAGCCAGCCAGCCAACCTGTGTCTCCACTTCTGAGCTTAGTTCCGAAGCCAGGTACTAGGTCATTCAACGAAAGGAAATGTACACAAACCAAATCAGGCGAAGTATGAAAGCAAACTTCAATAGAGGAAGTCCAGCCATTGTGTGGGTTTTTATCCCAGTGGCTCAGAAGATCTGGCCACTCTCCATGGATTCCCAGGGCCCAGATGGGGTCTTAGTCTTGTCCCTGCTCTGAACTGGCCATGGTGGCCCCCAAGGCTTTAGGATGAGACAGACTAGACAGCTCTGCCTCCAGGGTCCTGCCTGGCTTTAGGTCTGGGCTTCTGACCATGGGACACTAATCTGAAGGCTGTTTCTCTCCTCCTTTGCTCTGGTTCCTGGTCTGGGGAAAATCTGTTATTTCCTATTTACAGTACCCACTTCCTCTCTGGTTTAAACTTAGATCACCTGGGTTTGGGCCTGACCAGGAAGCATTGTACGTGGCTGGGTCAGTCCTTTCAGTGACCTCGGCTTCCCTATTGTCAGAGTTCACTCAGCCTTGTCTCTAAGTGTGGTTCACTCTCAGTGGGAGTCACGTCTGTATGCGTTTACACCTACATCTCTAACAGCATCCTTCATTCACTCATCTAGCCAACAAATGTTGACTATTTACGGGCAGGGCATTGCCTTTCTGGGTGAGACCAACACATCTTCCTACTCTAAAGTGCCTCTTCCTTCACACCTGGCCTGGTCTCGGGTGACTTGCTTCTGTCTTACCCATTCGTGACAGTCTAACCCAGTGGTTCTCAACCTTCCTAATGTCGCGACCCTTTAATACAGTTCCTCATGTTGTGGTGACCCCCAACCATAACATTATTTTCGTTGCTACTTCATAACTGTAATTTTGCTACTGTTATGAATCGTCGTGTAAATATCTGATATGCAGGATGTATTTTCATTGTTACAAATTGAACATAATTAAAGCATGGTGATGAATCACAAAAACAATCTGTAATTATATGTGCGTTTTCCGATGGTCTTAGGCGACCCCTGTGAAAGAGTCGTTCGACCCACAAAGGGGTCGCGACCCACAGGTTGAGAACCGCTGGTCTAACCCATGTCCCCAGGTGAAAGACGCTCAGGTTGCTCAGGGCAGGGCCAGCCAGAACCACGTGAGATTTTCATAATGTGAAGAGTGGAAATGAATAGATTCTCTCCAAGAGAAGAAGGAGCCAAAACTACCGAGAAGAGTAACCGTGTGAGGCTACACAGAGATCAGGAAGATGGCAATACATCCAATAAAGGGAAGAAAGCTTTTATTAGGTGCCAGGAACGTTCCGATCTGTGTTTATTTAATTGGAAAAGCCATCACTTGCCGTGGGTGTTTACAAATGAAACAGGCTCAGAAAGGTTCATGGATCTACCTGAGGGCACACAGCTATTGCATGGCCAAGCTGGGCTACGAGAGCCCATTTTTTTACTCCAAGCCTGGTGCTCCTCCCACCCTCTCACAGCTGCCTGGCTGAAGGTGGGAGGGGGAGAAGAGGGAGGGCGGTTCTTCCCTCTTTTCTCTTTGTTCAGGGGCCTTAAAGCATAACTGAATGACAAGGCCGGAGCTGGAGCCTGAGGTTGGGGTCTGACAGGCCCACCCTGGCTTGTCCCTCAATGGCCGATTCTTCCTTTGCAGAGTTGCACCAGGCCAACAGCTCCCCGCTGCTCCGGGGCAGCCACCCTATGGAGCTCTGGGCCTGGGAGGCAGGAAATAAAGGCTCCAAGAACCTTTCCCAAAGCCCAGGTGAGAGGAAGTGAGGCGGTGAGGTGGGGTACAGGGGCCCACCAGCCCCTACAGCCGGCTTCAGCTGTCCTTGAGGAAGCTGACGGGTGGGGTGTAGGGGCAGGAAGCTGAGGGGAGGGCTGGGCAGGGGGCAGGCTGGGGTGGGGGGCTGATGGGGGTTCCGCTATTCTCATGCCCAGGCTATTGTTCCCCAGGACCTGTGCCCCGAACTCTGGTTGCCTGGCGGGCCCTGGGACCGCAGATCCTCAGCTCCTCCAGCGAGCTGACTTGCCCTCTCCCGCCAGCACCCCTCTCTTCTCATGAACCCCCCACTCAGAATCAACAGACCCAGTAAGAGGGCATGGGGTCCAAAAGCAGGGGTGGGGTGGGAGGCGGTGAGGGAGGGGTGGACAGGGGCTGGAAGGACCCCACTAACCATCCTGCCATCTGTCTTACCCCAACAGGCACGCGGCAGAGCCCCGAGCTCCCTCCCCCCACCCCCTGTCAGCAGCCCCCATCCCCACCTGCAGGCCCTCCAGTACCACCAGCCACTCCAGCCACCGGGCCTCCTCCCTGTCCGGTCCCAGCCCAACCTCCAGTCGCCTGTCCAGCTCTTCGCTGTCATCCCTGGGGGAGGATCAGGACAGTGTGCTGACTCCTGAGGAGGTGGCCCTGTGCCTGGAGCTCAGTGAGGGTGAGGAGACCCCCAGGTGAGTAGGCCCGTATTACAGTATGTTTGTCCCTGCCTCGTTCCACTCTTCCCGGAGGAATGGTCCCGCCCTACCGCACCTCAACAATCCTACTGTCTCCCATGTTGCCTCCTCCTAGGAACAGCATCTCTCCTATGCCAAGGGCTCCTTCACCCCCCAGCACCTATGGGTACATCAGCGTTCCCACAGCTTCAGAGCTGGCAGATATGGGCAGAGCTGCCGGAGGGGTAGGGTCTGAGGTGGGGAGTTTGCTGTGCCCACCTCGGCCCTGCCTCACCCCCACCCCCAGTGAGGGCTCCCTGGCCAATGGCTGGGGCTCAGCCTCCGAGGACAACGCCCCCAGTGCCAGAGCCAGCCTGGTCAGCTCCTCAGATGGCTCCTTCCTGGCCGATGCCCACTTTGCACGGGCCCTGGCAGTGGCCGTGGACAGCCTTGGCTTTGGTCTGGAGCCCAGGGAAGCAGACTGCGTCTTCACAGGTACATCAGCTCACCCTCACCCCTTGGAGTGGGACAGCCCCTGTAAGACCCCCTTCTATATGTGACACGGCACCAGAGTTAAGTTAGGGTTTTTCAAAAGGCTGACACGCAGGGCTCAAAAGGTTCGCCCTCACTGCTCTAGCATAAGCACTGCGCATGCATTCAATGACCCCTCTGGGAGGAATGCTCTTTATTCTTTTCCAAATGAGGAAACTGTAAGTCAATCAGGTTTATTAACTTGCCCAAGGTCACCCCATGAGAACAGGGACCGACTGTTCAAGTCTGAAGGCTGCAGGCAGCCAAGTGCGACCCACCCCCCTACCTGAAGGACCCCCCCTCACCCAGACAGGGGTCTCCAGGAAGGGCGGCTCCAGCCCCCGTGATTCACTCCAGCCCAGTGTTCAGGTTCCTCCTCACTGTGGGACGTTCTGTCTCCTCTTACCCCTGCCGTGCCTCCACGCCCTCCTTGCCTTGTCTGTGGTTGTGGGGAGGAGCAACCGGGCTCACCCTTCACTGTCTAGTGGAGTGGGACCATCATCTCCATGTCAACCTTCACTGTCTAGTGGAGTGGGGCCATCATCTCCATGTCCACCTTCACATGTCTAGTGGAGTGGGGCCATCATCTCCATGTCCACCTTCACTGTCTAGTGGAGTGGGGCCATCATCTCCATGTCCACCTTCACTGTCGAGTGGAGTGGGGCCATCATCTCCATGTCCACCTTCACATGTCGAGTGGAGTGGGGCCATCATCTCCATGTCCACCTTCACTGTCTAGTGGAGTGGGGCCATCATCTCCATGTCCACCTTCACTGTCTAGTGGAGTGGGGCCATCATCTCCATGTCCACCTTCACTGTCTAGTGGAGTGGGGCCATCATCTCCATGTCCACCTTCACTGTCTAGTGGAGTGGGGCCATCATCTCCATGTCCACCTTCACTGTCTAGTGGAGTGGGGCCATCATCTCCATGTCCACCTTCACTGTCGAGTGGAGTGGGACCATCATCTCCATGTCCACCTTCACATGTCGAGTGGAGTGGGACCATCATCTCCATGTCCACCTTCACTGTCTAGTGGAGTGGGACCATCATCTCCATGTCCACCTTCACTGTCTAGTGGAGTGGGACCATCATCTCCATGTCCACCTTCACTGTATAGTGGAGTGGGACCATCATCTCCATGTCCACCTTCACTGTATAGTGGAGTGGGACCATCATCTCCATGTCAACCTTCACAAGTCTAGTGGAGTGGGACCATCATCTCCATGTCCACCTTCACTGTATAGTGGAGTGGGACCATCATCTCCATGTCAACCTTCACAAGTCTAGTGGAGTGGGAACATCATCTCCATGTCCACCTTCACATGTCTAGTGGAGTGGGACCATCATCTCCATGTCCACCTTCACTGTCTAGTGGAGTGGGACCATCATCTCCATGTCCACCTTCACTGTCTAGTGGAGTGGGACCATCATCTCCATGTCAACCTTCACTGTCTAGTGGAGTGGGACCATCATCTCCATGTCCACCTTCACAAGTCTAGTGGAGTGGGACCATCATCTCCATGTCCACCTTCACTGTCTAGTGGAGTGGGACCATCATCTCCATGTCCACCTTCACAAGTCTAGTGGAGTGGGGCCATCATCTCCATGTCCACCTTCACTGTCTAGTGGAGTGGGACCATCATCTCCATGTCAACCTTCACATGTCTAGTGGAGTGGGACCATCATCTCCATGTCCACCTTCACTGTCTAGTGGAGTGGGACCATCATCTCCATGTCCACCTTCACATGTCGAGTGGAGTGGGACCATCATCTCCATGTCCACCTTCACATGTCGAGTGGAGTGGGACCATCATCTCCATGTCCACCTTCACATGTCTAGTGGAGTGGGACCATCATCTCCATGTCCACCTTCACTGTCTAGTGGAGTGGGACCATCATCTCCATGTCCACCTTCACTGTCTAGTGGAGTGGGGCCATCATCTCCATGTCCACAGAGGCAGTCAGGGCTCCCCTTAGCTGTTCCCTGCCTCATCTGCTCTATCAGATCCCCTGTTCCCGTCGTATGAACGCTAACCCTGCCCTGTGCCCCAAGAAAAACAACCAGGCTTGTGGTGCACGAGAGAGCAAGGGTTATCCAGGGCAGAAGTTCCCCTAACGGAGGGAGAGGAGGACGCCGGGAGTGGGAGAGGATGGGCAAAGGCCAGTTCGAAACATTCTCTCTAACGAAACGAATGGTTCCTGTCCCTGGGGCCAGAGACACCGAGGCTGATGGGCCAAGTTGGGGTTAGATTGTACTTAGGGTTGGGTGTCTGCTTTAAGTTGGCCCCAAGCTTTGTTCCCTAAACTGGTTCCCAGGGGTGAAGGCCAACCCTCCACAGATATCTCTGCCCCCACACAGGTGCCTCATCGCCTCCCTCCCCCCGGGATGACCGCTTGCTGACTCACACCCTCTCCCTGCCCCTATGGGAGTGGAGGTCAGACTGGCTAGAGGACCTGGAGAACAACCACATCCAGCGACTGGGCAGAGGGCTGCCGCCCTGGCCCCCCGACTCTTAGAACTCTCCCCAGAGAAGCCATCTCAGCTGTGCTGCCCCCAAGGCTGGCCGTAAGTGTCCGTCTGCCTGGCTTGTGTGGTTCTGGGTGGAGCCGTGAGGGAGCCGGGGGTCTGCAGGAGACACAAGGAGCAAGGGGATAACTCCACTCTCCTCCAATTCTCCTAGAGACTCGTCCTGAGGCATGTCCCCGAGACTCCCCACCCCAGCCCCCCAAGAAGAGACTCAGAACTCCCTCTCCTATCAGCCACGGGCCCTGAGGAGGGCTGGGCCCTGGACTGCAGATCTTGGTCGGTGCATCTCTGCCCTTGGGTACATCTGGCCTCCAGGAGAGCTCGCCCTCCTTGACCGTGAAAAGGAATGAAGCAACACAATCAGAGCAAAGCAGACCCGGAGCCCCCGGAGCGGAGAACCGTCTCCACCTGGCGCCTTGCTTGTCCTTGGCTCTACCCAACCCCACAACCAAACTGTCTGGCTTAAGGAGCAGCCCATCTCCTGCTCTCCCATCCACGGGGATCATGAGACATGGGGGAGCCAGGGATCTTTCTGGGGGGCAGCGGCAGCTTGAGGGGGTGGGCCGTGGAGGAAGGGGCTCCTCAAGCCTCCCTTCAGCCTCACTGGACTGTGTTCCGTAGAGGGGCTCCACGCCCGCCCCCCCACACACACACCATGTAAAGGAGATACAGAGCAGAGCCCTGAGCCACGAGGCCCAACCCAGCACCAAGGCAAAGTCCCAGGCGGACCAGGGAGGGAGCTCCAGGGCGGGAGGTGCGGAATGGGGACAAAACCACCCTCCCCGCACTGCTGTCAAGTGAGCCCAAGGAATTAATACTATGACATGGCAATGCCCTGAGTTCTGTGAGCCCTTTTCCCGGAGTGTCATTTGTGGGGTGGAGGGGGGCACGTGGAGATAGAGAAAGAATTGCCTGAACTGGAAAGGGAGCAGACATTGGCTGACACTGGGCCATGTCACTCATCCCTGTCCAGGAACTAAGGGGAGAATTATGTTCACCCATCCGATTGGAAGCAGGACCCAGGCAAGGGAGGGCTGGGCATGGTCAGGGCCTGCTGGTCTTGGCAACTGTTCCCAAGAAGACAACTCCTGCCTCCAGCCGCCCCAGCTCCCTCCCCAGAGACCAGTCCCAGGTGGTTTCTTAAAACAAAGTAGCTCATCCCACAAAAGGTAGAGCCACCTGTCATGATTGGCTGGTGCACACCTTTCCACCAGGACAACAGAGCAAACCAGCGGTGGAGCGGGACTCCCGGGGCCTCCGCCCCAGACAGCAGAGGGGAGCAGGTGACAACGTCTCCCCAACGTGGCAGGAAAGGTCAAGGGCAGAATCCTCAGGTTGGGGGGGGCGGGGGGGGATGAGCATGAGCAGGGCCACAGGAAGACGCCTTCAGGGAGGGCCCATTGGAAAGGGCCCCGAGACGGGGTGATCATCCCCCAAAGCCCTGTGGCTCTACTGGAGGCCACGCTCCTTTGGAGGCTGAGAAGGCGCGGTCCGGGGACAGTGCTGCCTAGACTACCCTGACCTGGCCAGTCTGGGCTGAAGGGTGTGACCTCGGAGGAGGGAGCCGCACTGCAGATAACCATCCTTTCTCTCCTACTGATTTTCCTTTCCTGGAATCTGCTTCTCTTTTAGCTTCCTGGTAACATTCCTTTAAAAAATATTCCATGTTTGTTAGCCCGAAGGAGAGAAAGGGGTTGGACGCACTTAGGACGAAGTGGCAGGAGCGGTCAGAGCCTGGGCATGCGGGCAGTGGCAATCCCGAGAGTCCAGGGTGGTTCCTGAGCCGGGGGAGAGCAAACGGGAAGGAAACAGGCCTCAGCTTACCTGTGAGTGGCACTGGCTATGTGTGGGGGGGTGATGGGGACCATGGCACCCACGGCCAACATTGTTTAAAATTCTGTGCCAGCCAAACCATCCCATCTGGGCCGAACCTGGCCAGGAGGTGCCTGTTCGCACATACCCTCTGTGAGGAGGGGCTCAGAGGTTTGAAAAGCCGATTCCTCTTTTTTTTTTTTTTAAATCCTCAGCTGAGGATGTTCTTCCGTTGATTTTCAGACAGCGTGGGAGGGAGGAAGGGGAGAGAGAGACATCGATTGGTTGCCTCTTGCATGCGCCCCGTGTGAGGCCAGGAGTCAAGCCTGCAGCCGACGTTTGACCGGGAATCAAATCGAGACCCTTGGGTCCGTGGGCTGATGCTCTAACCACTGAGTGACCAGGTCAGGGCCTGTTTTCCCCTCTTGACCCGGGTTCCCCCCATGAGCTCCTCCTTCCTTTGAGTTTAAAAGTTATTATTACGCGGGCATATTCCCTCGCAAGAGAGAAGCAGCACCCAGAGGAGGCACGAAGGGAGGGCCTGGCTTAGCTCTCCGAGGGCAGGACAAGTTTCTCGCGGTTTGTTATTTGGAAAGTCCCTCTGGTTGTCACTGGGAGGGACAGTGACTTCAGCTACTTCAGGAGGCGGGACAGGCCGGGTCTCTTAGCCCAGTCCTCACCTAGAGTTTTGACAGAAGTTCAAAAGGAAGGGCCCTGATATACACCCCCTAGGGGCCCCTCCTGCCCCGTATCCCGCGCAAAACCGGACGATGGCCCAGCAAGTCACTCCGACTCTTTATTGTCTTTTTTACAAACGGGTCTCAGGTAGGTAGGATGGAAACGGAAGAGCTGTCTCCTGGCTTCTCAGCCAGTCCTCAGGGAGCCCCACCATCACTGCCGGGAGGGAAGAGACCCCTCCTGCTCCTTTGCACCCCCTCATTTACCAGGGGAGGGGCTCCCATCCGGGCTCCTGGCCCGGGACAAGCCTTTCCCCCACGGATCTGCTGATTCTCCATCAAGCGTTATCTTGGCTCCTAGAGAGAGACACACAGGCTGGCTCGCAAGGCCTGGCCCACAGCAAACAGAGCACGGGAGGCGATCGCCAGGCTGATTTCTCGCCCACCTCCCCTGACCCACTCCTCTGGGAGCCCAGCCTCCTCTGCAGTGTGGCATCGGCCTTCACCCTTTGTCACTGTTCCCCAAGACTCCCCCAGCCCCTCACTCGCTGGGCCGCCTCCTGTCCACACTTCCCCTGGAGGCCTTCTCTATCTCCCTCTTCCTAGTCATCCCTGTCCTCCACTCTCAGTTTCTCCACCCCTAGCCCCCACCTCTCGGCATTTCCGTCCGGGCCTTTGGCTCTGGCTCTGGCTCCGGCTGCGGCTGCGGCTCCGGCCAGGGCCCCGGGAGCCCCGAGAGCTGCCGGAGCCCCTGGAAGAGTTGCTGGCAGTGGAGCAGGTGCTGGCGGCCTGGCCCCGGGACAGGAAGCTTGGTCGGCTGTAAGGGAGCCAGGCCTCTTCTGCAGCACAAGAGAAAAGAATAGCTGGGCCCAGGCAGGGGGCAGGACACCACTCCTGGCCCCCTGTGCCACCCCAACCCTCCTCCCAGCTCTGGAAGGAGAGTTGAGAGCAGGCAAAGGGCTCAGGCCATCCTGGGGTTGAGAAGCAGAGCGGCCAGTACGCGGCCTTGACATCACACGCGCTCAGAACCCTGCAGGGAACACCCACCCCTGTTCTCCTCTCACTGAGGCTGGTCCTGAGAAAGGATGCGACTGGGGAACCTCAGGGGATTTTGCTCAGAGGCAGCTGGAGAGACAGGTGCCTCCGATGTGGGTCAAATGCATGAACCCAATGAAAGTGAGGGGTGAGCTGGGATGAAACTAGCCCATCATTGGCCCCGTCTGCACTGTACGATCAGCCTCCAGTCCTAAAGCCCACCTTCTATAGCCGCGCCCTCCAGCCCTCCCTGGCCTCCTTACCATCCGGGAGGGGTCCCCGATGGGCCCCCAGGGGTGCCCCCTGCACCCCTCTTCTCTCCCCGCTGCGCTCCCGTTCCAAAGAGGACATGCTGCCTGCTGCTCTCAGCCCTGAAGCCCAGCCCGTCTCTTCCTCTGGTGGGGGCAAGGGCGGTGGGGGCAAGTCTGGGGAGAGGCCTGTTTCAGCAGAGGGTCCCACTCCCCTGGTACCAGTCCCTCCCACTCCCATTCCCTGGCGCCAGGAGGCTGCAAATAAACAGCCCAGGATGTGGGTTTTCCTGCTCCCCACCTCCAGCCTTCAGAGCCCGCCCTTGGTTTCTGCCCGTGTCCGCTACTGTCTCCACCCCCACACCCAGGGCCCCTCACCCCCAGGACTGTGCTCCCGCCGGTAGGGCACGGCCTTGGGTTTCTTCCGATGGGCGCGGGGCCCTTGAAGTGGCGGAGTCATCTCCCTCGGCGCCTGCCGGGTTCTCCCTGTAGCATTAGGAGAAGGGAGAGGAGCAGGTAAGAGAGAAGGTCTAGAAGGGACTTCAGGAGGCGGTGGGATGAGGTGAGGGTTCTGTAGACTCACCTGGGGCACTGCTGGCGGTGCTAGGGACAGGGCTGGCGCTGAAGTGATAGGCCGCTGTGGGGCCAGCCCCGGGGCCAGCAGGCCTCGCCTCGTGGCTGTTCAGAGCGGGCTGGGACACACTGAGCGGGGAACTGGGCTCAAGGGGCAGCCTCCTGCAACGACATAAGGCCTTAGCACTTGTTCTCTCAACAAACACTAAGCGCCTACTGTGTGCCAGGCACTGTGTTAGACACTCGGCCTAATACTCAAATGAACAAGACACAGCCGGCCCCCACCAGGCTCCCGAGCTAGTGGAACGTGAGGAAAGCCATGTCTTTGAAATGCTCCCGGGAGCTGGCAAAGTCCCTCTGAGGGAGAAAGAGTCTGAAGGGAGTGAGAGGCCTTGTTAGTCTCCAGGTTTCTCCCCAAATCATACTTCCACCCTCATGCACCCCAGATCCACCCATCCATCCATCCACCCATCCATCCACCCACCCATCCATCCACCCACCCATCCATCCATCCATCCTTCCATCCATCCATCCATCCATCCATCCATCCATCCACCCATCCATCCACCCATCCATCCATCCTTCCATCCACCCATCCTTCCTTCCTTCCATCCATCCAACCATCCATCCATCCATCCATCCTTCCTTCCATCCATCCATCCATCCATCCATCCATCCATCCATCCATCCTTCCATCCACCCATCCTCCCTTCCATCCATCTATCCATCCATCCATCCATCTATCCATCCATCCTTCCTTCCTTCCACCCATCCATCCTTCCATCCACCCATCCATCCTTCCATCCATCCATCCATCCATCCTTCCTTCCTTCCATCCACCCATCCATACATCCATCCATCCATCCATTCACTGAACAGATGTGTGCCGAGGGCCTATAACGTACAAGGTGCCATGCGCTTCCCTACCTGGGCATCTGGTGGAGATGGGGAATGTCAGTGAGGGGCTGCGGAGGGTCGGGAGGTGAGGGGGTGAGAGTGGCTGTGGACTGCTGTCCGTAGGAAGGTGTGGGGGAGGGGGTCTCCCCTCGGGACGCAGGGACCAAGCACCCTCCGCTGGAGCTGGGCTCGGCCAGGTGGCTCCTCTCAGGCACCACAGGGGGGCACCACTCTCCTGGCTCTGAGCTGGGGAAAGAAGCAGGAGGTGAGGGTGACTGAGGAGCTTCCATATCCTTCCTTGGCCGTCCAGTTGCCAGCTCCCTTCCTCTCCAGCTCTCTGCCCTCCCAGCAGGCAGCCGGGGCTGGTCCCACGTGCAGGACATCTGCAGCCAGAAGCATCCTTACCGGCCCTCGAGGTCCTCCTCAGGCCCCTGGAGGCAGCTCAGTTCACAGGAAGGAGGCGGTGGGGGCAGGGCTTCTGGCCAGTTGAGGGAGGGCATCTGCACGGGTTTCCCCAGCAGCTTCGCTTTGCCGGCCCTGGGCCCTGAGTAGAGCAGGAAAGGGGCAGAGGTGAGACCTGTCAGAAGTGCTGGGCCAGGTCCCGAGGAGTGTGGGGCGAGGGGCCCGGGAGGCCTACCGCTGTCCCCCTGGCTCCATTCCGGGGGCGCATACTGGCTCCAGGTGCTCGGGTCCCCAGAGGAGTTTGGGGGGAAGCCCCCATGGAAGGTCTGCAGCTCCTCCCCGGCTGGGTCAATGGTGCTGTAGACAGGACCCTCGGGGGAGGCAGCCGCGCCCCTGGCCGTCTGAGCCAGGTACAGGGAGATCCCAGCTTCTGAGGAGGAGAAAGAGGGGGCCCAGGGCGGACACAGAGAAACAGGACAACAGGAGAATGGAGGGCAAAAGGAAACCCCACCGGAGCGCTTCTTCCCCCACCCCAAACCTTACTCCCAAACCAGGGTACAGGTGGGGCCAGAGGGACACCCCCACTCACATCCTCCTGAGGACTGACCAACCTCAGGAGCACTGGGGCTCCCTGCAGTGTACCCCGGTAGGTGGAGAGGAGAGAAGGGTGCCGGGGCCACACGGGCCCCCGAGGGAAGGAGAACTCCTCACCATTGTAATATCTGTCGTCTGGGTCGGGATTGCTGGGGCAGCAGCCCCCCCGGGGTTCCTGGGCAGAGGGGCTTCGAGATGGGTGGGGCCAGGAGTCTGCCAGCCAAGGGTAGGGAGCAGGGCCGAGGCCCCCGGGTGGCCTGGGGGAGAGCATGTGGACGCTGGGGTGGAGAGCCCGGGAAGGCCTGGGAAGTAGAGGAGGCAGGGGCAATGGGGGGAGGGGGGAGAAGTGGGGTGGTGGGCACGTCAGCTGAGGAGGCAGTGAGGCCTGGAGAGGAAGGGGTGCAGCCTGTCCCTGGAGGGGACTATCCCTAGGAAGGAAGTTGAGCGAATTACCTGGAACTGGCTCCCGAAAGGCCCTCCGAGTGTGGGAAGGACACTGGGGAAGATGAGGGGAGACTGGATGAGAGAAGAGCCCGGGCTGGGGCGTGAACCCCACAGGGCAGTCAGTGGTGGCTCACCTGCAGGCGTGTAGGCAAAGGAGGCTTCCGGAAAGGATCCCATGGGAGAGAGGAGAGGGAAAATGGAAAAGGGGTCAGAAATAGCCACCCTCTTGTCCACTCCTCCCCCCGCCACTCAGGCTGCACCCTGAACCGATTTCATCAGAATCGCTAGGAGTGAGAGGGACTCGGGCATTAGTATTTTTCTAAAGCTCCCCAGGTGATTCCCGTGTGTAGCCAAGACTGGGAACCACTGGTCTAGGTGCTCTCAGATCTCTCCAGATGCGCAGGAAGGGGGGGGGGGGGCAGGGGGGCTGAGGGGGTAGCAGCGAGGCCTTTCCACCCAAACCCTGGCTCATGTATTGCCTGGGTCCTGGCCACACCCCTCCTACCAGGCCCAACCCTCACGTGTATGTCTTCTTAGACTCGCCCCCTTTATTTATTTTAAAAAATATTTTTATTGATTTCAGAGAGGAAGGAAGAGAGAGAGATAGAAACATCAATGATGAGAATCATGGATCAGCACCCCTCACTTAGTTGGAGCCCAAAACCCGGACCTGTGCCCGGACGGGGAATCCAACCGTGACCTCCTGGTTCATAGGTCGATGCTCAACCACTGAGCCACATCAGCCGGGCTGACTGCAGAGCCTGCTCTCTCCTCCCTTGGCGTCTTCAGGGTAAGTCTTACCCCTTCCCAGGCTCAGGTCCCGCCCCCTCCCGGCCCCGCTCCTCCCCTCCACCCCCCCACCCCCAGTCCTGTTCCCAGGGGCGGAGCTCCAGCCCCCGCCTCCCACTTTGGAGAGGCTGAGCCTCCCACGCCCTCTCTCCAGGCTGCCCGCCTCGCTCCGAGGAAGGCGGCTCCAGGCTCGGTCCGCTCCGAGGCACCCCGTTCCGTCTCCCCGCGTCCGAGGGCGCCCTACGCCCCGCAGCCCCGCGGCCCGCCGCCCCCCGACGGCTCTCACCTGCGTAATGGCTGAGCTCCTTGCGCTGCCTGCGGCGCCGGCAGAGGGCGCCGCCGAGCCCGATGAGCAGCGCCCCGCAGGCCGCGCCGCCGCCCGCCAGGAAGGCCGGCTCCCGCAGCACCCGCGCCAGCCGCTCCGCCAGCCCCTGGCCCGCCTCGAGCGCGGGCTCCCGTTCCCGGGGGGTCGCTGCGGGGGTCAGAGCCGTGAGCGCAGTCGGGGCCTGGAAACTTGCAGCCCCTCCGGCCCCCCGCCCCCCACCTCCAGACTCACGCAGCTGCACGGACACCGGGGCACTGGCCACGCCCACGCCGGCGCTGGTGGCCGCGGCGACCTGGGTCCGGTAGGGGAGACCGGGCAGCAGCCCCTGCAGCACCGCGGAGCGCGCCCAGCCCGCCGCGGACCGGTTGAGGTGGAAGCGGCTCTCGTTCCCCAGGCACCAGATCTGGGGAGGCCGAGACCCGGGTTAGAGTCAGGAATGGGATTCTGGCCGCACGTGGAATGGCACAGGGCGCTCAGCCAGGCATAATTCAGCCTGGAGAGGGCACGGAACCCTCTCTCCTCCCCCAGAGCCTCCCCCCCCCCCCCCCCCTGCAGCCACAAAGCTGGCCCAGCCTACCCTAGACCCTTTCCAATCCTAGCCCTGGCCCTCCTCCCCCTCCCACCCAGCCGTCTCCCTCCCACACACCCTGTACCTGGTATTCCTTGATGACCCCATTCTGCTGGGAGGGGAGCGGGGGTTCCCAGGACACCGTGATACTGCTGTTGCCTTCACCCCCTAAGGCTACGGCCACTGCCTGGGGGGGACCGCTGGGGGCTGGCCAGGGTGGAACGTGGTGAGAGGGACTCAGCCATTGCAAGCTGCCCCTCAGGCCCCAACCTCTTCCCACCCCCCACCCCGCCCCCAGTTCTAACATCTTAGGGAACTAAGGCTTCCCACCCACTTGCTTTGCTCCACCCCCCCACCCCCACCCCGGCAAGCTTTCCCCCTCCCACTTCCCTCTTGTCCATCCAGCAGCTCCGGCAGCCCCTTACCCTCCTCAGGCGTGCTCCTGGCCACCAAGAGGCTGTCAGCACCCAGCCCCTCCTGGCCTTGGGCTTGCACCTTGATCTGAATGCGGGTCCCCGGGGGGAGTCCTCTCAGCACAGTACTCTGCTGGCTTGGGGACTGTAGGTCCAGCACTGTCCAGCTTCCCCCATCAGGACCTGCTACCCTCCAAGACACCCGGAAACCTTGCACCAGCTGGACTGGGCCATCTACCTGCAGGGGAGAAGAGGGAGCATACCAGGCCCAGCCCCTCTTCCATTCACCCATCTTCCCCACCCATTCTTGGAGGCCCCTATGTCCCCCGTCATTATCCCTGCCCTTCACCTCATCCCTATGCCACACTCACAGTCCAGGACACCTGCAGGGTCCGGGGCCCAAGGACGATGGGCTCCTGCAGACGCACAGCCACTTCGGCCAGTCCCGGCTGGCCTCCCCGTGGGTCCTCCACTGGCCTGGATGGGTTGCTGTCTGTTGACCAAAGAGCCCGCTCAGCAGGGGCCAGCAGGGGCAGGGGAGTCACCACTGACAGTGTGCTGTGTCCTGCCTCTGCCCTGCCCTGCAGACAGTCCTGGTTAGTGCTCCAGAGCACACCCCAGGGCAGCCGTGGGCAAACTACGGCCCGCGGGCCGGATCCGGCCCGTTTGAAATGAATAAAACTAAAAAAAAAAAGACCGTACCCTTTTATGTAATGATGTTTACTTTGAATTTATATTAGTTCACACAAACACTCCATCCATGCTTTTGTTCCGGCCCTCCGGTCCAGTTTCAGAACCCATTGTGGCCCTCGAGTCAAAAAGTTTGCCCACCCCTGCCCCAGGGTCAAAAGAGGCTGGGGGAGGGGGGACAGAGGTGGGCCTTCTAGTCCTGATAATCTACTGTAAGGGACTCAGGAGTGAGGTGCCACCAAGGTGATTGAATCATTCTCCACCCCGTGTGTCTCTCCCCTCCTCCTCATCCTCTTTCTCCCTCTCCCCCTCCTCCCCCCTCCTCCCCCCCTCCCCCTACTTCTCCTCTTCCTTCTTGTTCTCCCTCCCCCTCCCCCTCCTCCTCCCTTCTCCCCCTCCTCCCTCTTCTCTTGTTCCCTCAATGAGAGGGAAGCATGACCCCCTGCTTCAGGCCAGGCCCCCCCCCCACTCCCATATAGACCTGGCACCACAGGAAAGAGCTGCCATGGTGCCATGGTTTGGGGGGAGGGGTGCTATGCAGTGTCACATGTCATAACCATGAGCCAGGGACCCTGCCCTTACCCTGGGTGCGGACAGGCTCAGAGACGGGGCTGGGCTCACTGAGACCCCAGGCTCCCACCGCTCGCACCAGGAACAAGTAGATGGTGTTGGGCTGCAGACCTCCGACGGTGTGTGTCTCCAGCTGCACGCCATCCGCCACTGTCCGCCATGTGTTGCCAGCTGCTTGGCTGCAACGGGAATGAGGTGGCAGAGTTGTCTGAGCCAGGGATCCCCAACCTGCCTACTCCATCTCACCCATTCTCGTTGGCCCCCTACTGCCTCCTCCCCCGGGGAAAGGGAACTGGCAAACCTCTCCCCACAATAGCAAAGACCCTCAGGACACAGGCCCGCCCCCTCCCCCCCCCCCCCCTTGAACTGTCCAGGTTTGCACTCACAACCTTCCCTGTACCTGAAAGCCTCTATCAAGTAAGAGGTAACTGCGGCCCCAGCCTGCGGGTTGGGCTTCCAGGTCAGGGTCACGCTGTTCTTGGTGATCTCGGTGACCACTGGCTGAGAGGGAGGCCCCGGAGGGGTACTAGGTTCTGGAGGCGGGCCTGGTAATTCTCCCCAGTCTTCTGCAGTGAGGAGATCATCTTTAAGGAGAAGACTGGGAAAAGAATGTAACCTGCGCCTTCCCAGAGGGACGGTGGAGCTGAGACAGTGCTGATGGTGGAGAGAGGGACTTAGTGCACTAACCTCTACTCACATCCGCCTCCCAAGGGCACCAATTCTATCCTCCTCCTCCTCCTCCTCCTCCCAAGGCCATGGCATTGGGAAGATAAAATCAGTCCTGGGGTTTGGCGGCCGAGCATTGGCTGCCTTTGAAGAATGTTTGGAGAAAGGCGCTGGCAAAGGAGGGAACAAAGGAGAAACTCACCCCGCCTCCTAAGCCAGGCACTCCACGTGGCCTCCCCTGTGGAACTCCTGGCCACACAGCTGTAGACGCCCATGTCCGTCTCCTGTAGGGGAGGGTAGAGGACTGGCAAACTGGGAGTGGAACAAGGTAGGGTGAGAGGGTGGAGCCCGGCATTCAGAAGGATGGGGAGGATGTTGTGCACTCCAGGTGGTCTGAGAGCAGATGGTTAGAATGGAGCTAGAGTCCCAGCGGGTGCCTAATGGCAGTTGGCCATTCTCAGTGACCTGGGCCCGGGGTGAGACTCACCTGCACGTTGGTGATGTGCAGGGTACCATTGGCCATTAGGTTGAGCTGGAGGCCATCCCCCTGCAGCCACTGCCCGTCCTTCTTCCATTGGACGCTAGGTTGAGGGTCCCCGGTCACTCTGCATGGCAGCCACACAGAGGAGCCAAGTGCCAGTGTCTGATTTGCTGGTCCCTGGAGGATGATGGGAGGCAGCCCATCCATCGAGGCTGAGAGAGGAAGAACTTGGGTACCTCAGAGGAGGATCCCAGGTTCAGGCAGCCAGCTCCTTGTCCTCATTCTCAGCTTGTTCCCAGAGTGCGCCCCCCCACCCCCACCCCCGCCACCGCCCGCCCTGGGATTGAAAGGGCTTCCATAACCAACTGTAGTCTCTGTCCGGAACCAGCAATCTACTATTAGTGGCTTCTTTTGAAACTTTGAGGGCATGTCTCAGGAACATGCCCCCACCCCCCTTGCAGACATATTGTAGAGAGTCCAAGATAAAACATCTCTTTCAGCCATTATTTCCTTCCAGGCCTTTGGGTCCCATCTTATCTCCATAGGCACATACCTCCTTTTACCTTCAACAGGGCCTTGGCCAGGATGCTGCCGGCCACACTGACCGCCTGGCACACATAGTAGCCAGCATCCGCACTCTGCACGGCAGTGATGTTGAGCTGGCCTCTCGGGGAGACGGAGAAGCGCCCTGTGGGCTGAAGGGACTGACTGGGGAAAAGCAGCACCTGGGGGCAGAGCAAGGAACCACGGCAGGGACTGAGCAGGCAGCTCCCCGTTCCCGTCGACACCAGAATTCAGAGCGTTCCCAAGGCTCTGATTCATGCTCTGTGCCCAGCCAGTTATGTGACCTTGGGCGAACTAGTTAAACCTATTCACACAAAAATGAGCGGTGTGATTAGATGTACCCCCCAGCTCTGTGCGAGCGATTTGAACTTCCTGAGCCCAAATTTCCCCAGATAGGACTCTTAGAGGATAGTTATGAAGATTAAATGAAGTAATCATATGACACTCTTAATACATTGCGTGATAAATGTTACATACTCTCCCCTTCTTTCTGGCGCTAACATTTTACATTGGATACGTTCACGGAAGGTAGTGGGGTAGGTGTGGGTCTCAGGACATATATGTAGCACCTGACTCATACCTGCTCCCACCCTCTACCGCCACCAGCACTTTTATTCATTTCAGAATCTAATGGAAACACAGCAGACTCGGACGCTAGAGCAGATGTTGGAGGAAATTGTGGCCGTGGATTTGGAATGAGGTCATAGTGGCCTGGTTTCCCAGCGTGGGGAGTTCATCAGACTTATTTTGTTATACTGATCTTGTTTTCCAGTAGCAAAATTCCCGCCTTTCCCTTACAGGAAGTTACTTGCGTTGTAACCTCAGTTAATGTTCATTCCAGTTGTATGTTCTGGGATCTGTTTGCTACGATTGCGCGCCCCCTGGTGGAGGCCTCTTATAAGTAGAAAAGCAAGTCACAGTCTACCCTCCGCGCTTTGCTTACAGAGCTGTTTGCTTTCTAGAGCGATGTATGAAGCCGAGGCCCCACGGCCTGGGGAAGGAGGATCTAATTGAATTTGCTGCATCCTCAGGACATCCTTGACCCAAAGAGAAAGATTCCGAGGAATGACTGCACCGGACTGTTCCCTGCCACCTAAATATATTACCATTTATTTTGAAAGTGTTAGCTATGTCTAAGGCCTTTCATATTAATTATCTTATTTAGTCCTCACAAACAATCTGCAAGGGCTCCTGGGAGGACCAAAGGTAAAGCAGAACCCTGAAAGCAGTTTGCAGAACGGAGAAGGAGCGGGGGGGGGGGGGGTAGGGCCCGAGGGGAAGCCGGTGGGGAGCCCCTGGCCTGGGCACCTACTTGACTTCCCTCCTTCTGCCAGAAGATGGCAGGTGGCGGGTTTCCTTTGGTCTCGCACTGAAACGTCACGCTCTCTCCAGCGGCTGCCATCTGGTCCTGGGGCTGGGTCACCAGCTGGGGTGGGACTGGCAAGGGGGTGCGGGGAGATAAAGGAACAGGGAGTCAGGGGTACTAAGAAGGGAGACTGAGGGAACAGGAGAGAGACGGCCAGGCTTGGCTGAGGTAGGAGCAGATTCTCATCCATCTCTTGCTCAAGTCTGTTTCGCTGCCTCCTTCTCTCTCTTGTCCAAGTCTCAGGTGACCCCACATCTCCTGCCTGTCCTTTCCTACTTGGCCCACCCCCCTCATTTCCCTCACCTCACCCCTGCTGCGGGCAGAACCAAGGGGGGCCTCACCGTGAACGCTGAGGGAGCCAGCCGCTTCCACTCGGCCCACGCTGTTCTCCGCCACACAGGTGTACGTCCCCTCGTCTTCAGGCCTCACGCGCCCAATCCAAAGGCTGTGGTCACCCCGGATCTCATACCTGCTCCACTCCCCACCCCCAGGCTGGGTTGGCCATAGCTACAGACCACTTCTGTCTCCCCCAGGACAGATACCAGGGACAAGGCAGGCCTCAACAGGGACAGGAGCTCGATGAATGGAGTCGGGGACTGGCTAGGGCAGGGCCACAGGCTCTGGGAAACAGACTTCTCTGTGTGAGAGGGTCTCTGCCTCCCAGTTTTCTAGGGCGGGGTACACACTCGAGCGGGTTGGCTCTCCTCACCTGCCTGTGGGCAGTTCTCCATCCTCCTTTCGCCAGTGTAGCCGAGGGGGGGGATCCCCTTGCACCTCACAGGGGAAATGTGCAGGGGCGTCAGCCAGGACCACCTGATTCACTGGTCTCCGCAGGAATGAGGGGCGCTCTGTGGCGTGGGAGTGAGGGAACAGTCAGGGGTCTGCAGGGCTGCGTGCTTCCCCGGCTCCATGCTCCCGTAACTCCAAACCTCCGCGTGCCTACCCTGTACCACAAGCTCGGCCGGCCCGCTCTCCCGTTCTCCTGCCATGTTGGAGGCCACACACACGTACATCCCTGCGTCACTCTTGTGTGCATGTGACATCATCAGCTTCCCTCCACGGATCTGCGGAGTAATCACAGGAACTCTGGTCCTTTATAGCCATCAGAGCATATTTATTTGATTTTCACAACAAACCCAGGAAGGAAACCAGTGACGTTGATCCATTTGGATAAGAAGTTGTCGCTTTGTCCAAGGTGGGGCTCAGGCCTGTTGTTTCTCCCAAGGGCCCCTGGAGCACCATGCTCCACCCCTGCCCCCCCCCCGCCCCCCCCCCCCACCCGGGCTATCTTATACCAAGTCCATCCTACCCAGCCTCATTTATCCCTCACTCAACAGCTGGCTCTCCGCCTCTAGCCAACGGATGCCCTGATCTCAGATCTCCTGCCTTATCGCCGCCGGAGCGAGCATTATTCCCCGCCTTCCAAGACCCTGGGATTCAGGCCTTTCTCCTCGGAGGCAGGCGCCAGACCCCTAGCGCGTGGCCCCGCCCCCTTGTGACTGCTGACTCCGCCCCCCTGTCGCATCCCCTGCCTGGCCCAGCCCTCACCGTGATCCTTCCCTCCTCCTCCTTGACCGGGGTACTGCCCTTCCTCCAGGTCACCGATGGCTCCGGGTGGCCGCGGGGGGGCACGCATTCCATCACAGCTGGCTCCCCCACTGCCACCACCACGTTCCCAGGAGCCTGCCGGAAATCGTCGCGAAGGACTAGAGAGAGAAAGAGAGAGGGGGAGGGGGGGAGAGAGAGACACTATGAGTACATATATGACTATGACCGTCTGCCCCGCTGCAGGTGAGAAAACACCAGGCCCAGGCGTGGGCATGAGAGACCAAAGGCGCAGTCCCAACGGAAGATGAATCGCCCGAGATGCGAGCTGGTTCTAGACTGGGTGGCCCACGCCCTCCCGCACCCCCGACCCCAGAGCCGCGGGCTGACTCCCCGACTTCACCCGCCACTTCCAGCGAGGCGTTCCTGCTGGCCGCCGCCCCCAGGTAATTGCGCGCCACGCACGTGTACACGCCCTCGTCGGGGCGCGCGCGGCGCCCGTGCACGATTCGCGGGAAGAAGAGGGCGCCGCTGGGCAGCAGCAGGCGGTGGGCGCGCGGGTCCTCGCGCGCGGTGGCCACGCGCGCCCCGTTCTTGTACCACTCGATGTGCGGCCGGGGCCGGCCCTCCGCGCGGCAGGGCAGCGTGGCCGGTTCGCCTCGGGACACCAGCAGATCCGGCGGCTGCTCCACGATGCGCGGCATCGCGTCCTCGGGCCCGATCCTTGACCCTGGAGGATGGGAGGGGCGCAGAGCGCTCAGACCGGCAAGTTGGGGAAAGATGGAAGCTCCGGAGAGAAAAGGGGCCCCGCCTCTCTCCGTAGCGGGTGTGGGGGGGGGGGCGGGGGGGGCGGGGGGGTACCGTCTTATGGGAAGACGCCTCAGGCTCCTAAACTCGAAACGGGCAGATCAGCCAAGGGATCAGGACACCCTCCTCCTCCCCTCGGCCTGGGGTCCCCCGGGACGAGGAAGGCTTGAGTGATGGGCGCGGCCTGGGAGCCCAGGACCTGGCACAGAGCCCGTCTACTGACGCCCCAGACAATCATGTTTCGGGGTCCTGTGAAGCCATGGGAATTGACCCAATGCGAGCGGTAGTGGGAATGTGAGTGACGCTCTTTTCTGAGCGGGCACAGGTTTCGGCAGGTGGTTCTCAGGGTGATGAAAGGCCACACACCATCGAGAAAGGCATTGCTCTCCTTCCCTGCGTGTTCTGCTCCTGCCCCTCCCTGGGCCGCTGCAGTGGTTTGGGATCCAGGAGCCCGGAGCCCAGAGCCCGGAGCGCGTCAGGCTCAGGTACCCCCAGCTCGATCCAAAGTGGCTTCGTGACCCCTGGCGGCCAGCAGGCGCCGCTGCCGCCTCACGGCATCTGTGCCCTTCACTAACCAGGACCCATGGAACCCGCTTCTGTTCTCCACCTCCCCGCCCCTGTCCGCTTCTCCACGCTGTTCCAGAATCCGCGGAACCTCTACTTCCAGCCTGGTGTGAGCTTGGCTTTCACTTCCCGCCCTACTCCTGGAAGTTCCGATGGAAAGGACGCGGGATGGGTTGCCCCTGGTGAGCGTGTATTTAAGGGGTCGGGGACAAGAAGATCGGTTTCCCTCCCACTTGGAGAAGGGAATCATTTTCTCCATTTCCCTTCTAGATGGAAACTTCCGATTCTCACCCCATTCCCCGCCATCCCATCCCAGGCCCAGTTTAGGCAAACCCCAGGCCCAGTTCAGGTGAGCAGCACTGGAATGACAAAGAGCTCAGGGATTGGCTGGAACAAACTAGGGCGGGAATCTCAGGCCTCCACACTAACTCCTGTGAGAACTTGGGCAATTATTGAATTTCTCTGCGTCTCAGCTTCTTTATAGTAATAAAGAACAGTAACCCCTTAACCGGGTTGGCTCGGTGGATAGAGCGTCGGCCTGCGGACTCAAGAGTCCCAGGTTCGATTCTGGCCAAGGGCATGTACCTTGGTTGTGGGCACATCCCCAGTAGGGAGTGTGCAGGAGGCAGCTGATCGATGTTTCTGACTCTCTATCCCTCTCCCTTCCTCTCTGTAAAAAAAAATCAATTATATATACTTTAAAAAAAAAAAAAAGAACAGTAATAGGGTCATCATAAGACCATCATGTACTCCCCCAAAAGTACTTAATAAATACGGCCGGTCTAAGATTATTTCAGGGTTCTTCTCCCTCACCCACCTGACCTTGCCGTGGCTACTATAGTCTTTACCTGAATCGGATTCTACCCGGCCCCAGCATTCCCCTTTGCCCTTCACAAAACCATCGGCCATCATGGGAATAGGCAGGTCTGTTATAGCCACGCTTTGTGCTCTTTTTGTGCCCACTGGGGCACCGTCTATCTTCTCTGAATTTGCTTCCTCCACTGCGAACACGACCATCAGTTCCTCCCCTACAAACCTCACTGGGACAGTGTAGAGTGAACGCCCTCGGTGAGGTGAGAGCGCTGAGGTGTCTGTGGGAAGGACTCTGTGCTTAACCTCCTGGGGATCCGGGAGGTCAGCAGGTTGGGGAATTCCAGCTCATTCCCCATCTTCCTCCCCGCTCCCTCCGTGCAGGGCTCACCTTGCTGGTCCGCCCTTTCCCCCTAATTCCTGTAGACACATCTGCAGGCTCCCTTTCCCTGGAATTTCCTCCCTGTCATTTGGGGTCTCAGGAGAGGCTTTGACAGAAGCTAATGAATAGCTAAGGGTCATGCTAATGGGGCTCTGGGGCTTCTCCCCAGCACCTGAGTACACACACACACACACGCACACACACACACGCACACCACTGCCCAGGTCTCCTTTCTCGCCGCCTTGGGGTCTCCAGCGCAGCGCTCGCCCCAGATTCCAGTTGGCGAGGCCAGCGGACCCCGGCTGGGGAAGAACCAGAGAGAACCCCGGCCCGAGTGCCAGGGAACGCGGGAGTTCCCGACGCGGCCGGCAGGGGGCGAGCTCGGCCCTCTCCCGGCTCCCGGCTCCCGGGGCGCGGAGGAGCGCGCGGTCTCGGCCGCGATTTATCAATCAGCGTCATTGGCGTGGACCACCTCGCCGCCAGCGCAGCCTGCCCGCCCAGCTCTGCCCGGTGGACCGGCTGCGAGCCCGCCTCTGCGGGGCGAACTCCTAAGTTCCCTGAAACGGTCGCCGCCTCTGTCCAGCTCTGTAGCAAACACATGCAACATTTCGGCTTCCTCGCCCTCGTCCTAAGTGTAGAGTTCCTGGCAAACTTGGGTTCTCGGTGGGAAGCCTGCTCCCTGGGCGGGTCTCTAAGGGGCCCCGCGGCCACGCCCCTCCGCTGTCCTCCCCGCAGGGGGTCCCGGCCTCTCCTAGCTCCAACTTGCCCGCATCCACCCCTGGGATGGCCTGGGGTCGCCTGGGGAGGTGGGGAGTAATGAACTCAGCAACCATCTCCCCCCAAACCCTCGACCCCCGCCGGGACACCCACTCAGGTGCTCAAAGCCCCATATCATCCCTTGATCCCCGCCCGGGAGGCGCCCCTGGGTCTCCACGAGGGGCAGGCGCTCTTGGTCTCCTCCTCCTCCACGCCGCCCTCCCACCTTGCCCGCACTCGGGATCCCACGTCCCCACGGGGCAGGGGCTTACCGTTGAGAGCAGGCTCGCCCGGGGCCAGCAGGCTGTGGTTGAGCGCCGCCCCCGAGGCGTTGAAGCCGAAGAGCAGTTCGCTGGAGTTGGACGCGTCCCCGGCCAGGGAGTCCGCGAACAGGTTCATCTGCAGCAGCGCGTTGAGCAGGTAGCGCAGCATGGCGCGGCTCGACCGGGACCCGGGCGGGGGGCTCGGGACCCAGCCCCTGGGTCCGCGACCCGCGGGCCGGGAGCCGCCAGCCCCGCGGCCGCCTCTGCGCTCCGCCCCAGCCACGGTGCCGCTGTCCCGCCGGCCGGCGCCCGGGTGCCGCGCGTGCCTCCGCGCGCCCGCCTTCCCGGTCCTTCTCTCCACCCCTCGGCGCCGCGGCCCCCTGGGGGCTGAGCGGCGGAAAGCAGGTGCCACCCGACCACGGCGTAATTAAGGGATTAATCCCACACCCTTCCTCCTCCCGCCCCCGCCCCTACGGCCACGAGCGGGGCCAGAGACTGGAGTCGCTCAGCTAGAGTTGGAGTCCCCGCCCCGAGCCCCGAGCCGGGATCCGGACGTCGCGGGAGAGTTTCCTGCTTTCTCAAAGCACCCCCCCCCCCCCCGAGTTGAGAAAGGAGGCTCTGTCGGACTCTGTCCTGCCTGACTTTAGAACAGAAACCCTCCCTCCCTTTTCTGGGCCCTTAGGGAAACTGAGGCACAAAGCCCAAGATCGCTCCTCTAGCTCTCAAAACCCCGGCTCCATTTCCTCGCAGGTCCCGGGAGACTGGGGAGGTTTGAGGAAGGAGTTGGAGGTGGGTGGGTGGTGGTGGAGAACAATCCCACGCGTGTCCACCCCTTCGCTTGCAGTCACCCGGTTTGCAACGGAGAGCCAGGGGGTGAGGTGGGGCGTCCTGACCCTAGTCTAGCAGTTCCTCTAGGAGACTCAGGACCGGGATAAAAGTGCGGGGAGAGAGCCCCGGACGCCAGGCAGCTCGCCTCGATTTGCATACTTTTGCATATTGCTCTGCTAGGACACGCTTTATGACATGGTTTCACCTTTTTGAGGAGGCTGATGGGGAGCCAGGGAGCGCGGGACAAAGACAAAGCAGTATTTCTCCGGTGAAGGCAAGTGCAAGAGAAGAGATGGGCTTGATGCAAAAGTCCTGCAAATCTGTTAAAACCTGACAACTTTGTCCTCCGGGGTTGGGGAGGAGGGCATGACCCCTCCCTCCGTCCCAGCCTGCTTCTGACTTTTCTGGAGTTCTTTTTACCTGCATCTCCCTGTCCCACATCCCCACCCCATTCTCTCTCTCTCTCTCTCTCTCTCTCTCTCCCTCCCTCCCTCCCTCCCTCTCTCCCAGGCTGGGACAAGCGGGGTGTCAGGGGGAGAGAGAGGCCAGCCTTCCTATCTGGGGTCAGGCCCTGCTGATGGGTGTCAGGTTGTGGCTAACCCCCGGTTCTGTGTGATGAGACGGTTCTGTGTCGTTGGCTGACGGTTTCTGACCAGGGAGGAGGCAGGTGAACAGGTCTAGAGCCAGAGAAGTGGATGCTGCCCAGTCATAGACGCCAGCGTAAGCCGAGTCAAGGGCTGGGGTATCTCAGGCAGACAGCCTTCAAGTGAACCCCATCCTTTCTCAAGGGGTGGGGGACTTGTCCTCTCCCCATCCACACGCCAGCCCTGGGGCCTCAGAATAATTGGTGTTTGGGTGTCTTCACTTGCCTCAGCTCCGCAGGAGACTTTGCAGGGCCAAACACAAGGTGCTGGGGGGTTGGAGGGAGGCAGCCCCCCCCCCAGTAGTTCTTTGAGCCCCTCTCTGCGGGGCTGGACTAGGAGGCTGGCGCCCCCAGAGGACTTCAGTCCCAGCCCACCTTGCGGCTGAGAGTTGAGGGAGGTGGCAAAGGGGCCGGTGACACCTCTCTTCTTTGGAAAGGGCCAGCATAGTAAGAGATGGCACTTGGCGTGTGTCCCTGCTCCAGGGCCAGGGTGCACTCAGTGAGAGAGATGGTAAGGGATAGATGTGGGATGACGAGCCCAGAAGCGGGATCCAATCCTGTATTTGCCAGTTAGAAGGCATCGCCACCCTAGACCTCAGGTGCTCTGCTCCCAAGGGTCCCCATCTCGGGGCTGGGGCCTCTGCTCCTCCTCCCGCTGACCTAGGTCACCTGGGTTCCATCACACGAGAGGCTGAGCCAGAAATCCGGGTCCTGCAGGACAGGGCGGGCTGTCCAGACAGGAGACCGAGGCCTGCTATGCGGCTCCTGCCCCATCCTAATCCCTGATTTGCTCGCCATCAGCCTCTCAGCAAACACAAGGCCTGCCAGCGTCTAGGGGCTTGTCACCCTGTTAGCGGATTTGTTCGCAGAGGCGTCGCAGCTAATTGGCCTTTTATGTGGGGATCAGGGAGTATTTGCTCAGGGTTCCCTGAGTGGAGGCTGCCAGGCAGCCCCTGGGCAAGGCTGCTTCCCCATCTCCATCTTCTGGGTTTGGAGGCTGGACAAATGCTGGGGTCCCTTCCCTTCCTTCCTTCCTTCCTTCCTTCCTTCCTTCCTTCCTTCCAGGACTCTTCCGGCCACGTCTCCTATACCTCTTCTGCACCTTCTCCATACTTTTTCCTCTCCCCACTGTTACGCTTGTTTCTCTCTGGTCTTTTTCTCTTTGTACTTCTCTGTATCTCTGGGATGCTCTCCCTTTAAACCAACTCAGACCTAATGCCAAAAGAGGGTGGAGCACTCTAGTGGGGTGTACTGGGGAATAAAAACCTCCCCCCATAGCCTCAGTTCCTCCCCCCCAATCTATGTCCCTAAACCTCTGGCCCAGTAGGGGGCGGGGCAGAGTGGGTGGAGTCAGCCCCACAGGGGTCACACACCCCAGCTCTCCTTCAGACCTGGCGCTGCACCTTCTCAAGGCTAAGCTTCTCTCTGGTTTGTGACCATAGGCCGTTCTGGAAGGAGTTTCCATCCCTATCTCCTCACTCCCTGCCCACTCCCCCCAAATTACCCACCCAACTCTGCTTTGCCTCTTGCTTAGAGAGGGTAGGCAGCTCACTGCGTCTGCTGCCATTCTTACCCTGCAGACTACAGGCACTTGGGTAGCACCCAGAACCAGGGCCCTCCAGCTACATGCACTGTGACTGCAGGGCCCTTACTCTGGCTGGGGTTCCATCCAATTGATTTGAAGTTTCCTCGGGCTGAAGAAAGAATCAGAGTTGAGTTCAGGAGTCCCCTCCTCTCCCCCTGCCTTCTGCTGCCCGGGAAACTGCTTCCTTTCAAGGGTTTTATCCATAACAGTCCGCACTTTAGAAAGGGGAGAAAGGAGAAAAGGAGGGTGTGAAGGGGGGTTGGCAGAAAAAGGAGAGAGTAGCAGGAGGCAGGGTGGCTGGGGAGAGTTGAGTGTGTGGAGGTAGAGGGTAAGTTCATTCTGATAGTGTTATGGCATCTGGGAGGAAGTGTCTGCATGTATGTGTGTGTGTCTTTGTGTGTGTCTGTGTGTGTCTGTGTATGTGCTGGGGGAGAGAACAGTCACCCACCAGGCCAACTTTCCTGTCCCAGTGCCAGCACCCTGGCCAGGGAATGTAGCTGGGAATTTTCAGTGCCCAGGCTGGAGGCTGTGTGGGAGGCTTCTTGGTGGTCCCAAGCCCGCATGCCAGCTGGTAGTGGCTGAAGCTGTTGGCATGTAATTTCCCCAGAGGGCAGTCTGAAGACAATCCTGCCCCCATCTCGTACTGATTACTGCCACTGTCTCTCCCCAACACACACACACACACACACACACACACACACACACACCGCCTAGTCCATTTACATCCCCCTAGACTAGAGCCTGCAGCTTCCCATCACTCTCCCTGCCTGGACCCCTTCCCAGGGCACTGATACACACTGAGCATATGTGTGTATTTTGGTGGGGGCGGGGAGACAAGAAACTAACATCTGTCCCCCACCCTCACTGGGCCATGCCTGTGAATGGGCAGCAGGGTCGCTGGCTTCAGAGTTCTGATGCCAGGGGGCCGTGACCAGCCAGCAAGGGCCAGAGGGCCACACAGGAGGGGGAGTCAGAAAGCAAACAGCATCGGCAGGAAAGCAGACAGCAGGAGCCCGCCCCTGGCCGGAGCCAGGGTCTGTTGGCTCACCCCCTGTAGCTGCTGAGATAAGCAGCCAGCCCTCCCGGCCTAAGAGTTCCCCTGGCCCCACAGGGTTCCGTGGGGGAGCCTCTGGGGAGATACTTTGCAGCTCACTCCAGCAAGTCTGGAAATCTGGAGGCAACTGGGCGGAAGTGTGCACATCCTCGTGCAAACCGAACAGCGGCTGGGAAACAAGAGTGTGCTGGTTCCTTATATAAAACTTGGTACAGAGCAAGCCCTCCATGAAGACTGGTTTAGTGAAAACATCTATGCACTTGTTAGTCCTTACAGCGGGCCCCTCGGAGCCCACTGCCTTCTCTGCCTCTCTCCACCTCCCTGTGAGCACGCCCCTCCAGTCAGTTTCTGGAAGGTGTTCCATCAGCTCTGTGGCCCCTGCCACCTCCCTTGCCACTGCCTTAGTCCAGGTTCTCACCGTCTTTCACTCTGACTATTGCAAACTAACTCTCTGCATCCAGTCTCCCCCGAGAATCCACCCTCTACGCTGCTGCTTTGGGGAGTTGTCCTGTTGTTTGTTCAACCCTGTTTAGGAAGCACCTACTAAGTGCCAGACACTCAGCTACATGCTTATCTCTAATGTTCAGAGCTGATCATGTCACTGACCCACTTAAAATATACTGGCGCCTCAATTCCTGCAGGGTAGACCCCACACATGTGGCAACAAGGATCACCATAGTCTGCATGCTGTCTGCCCTCCCAAGATCTCCTTTCCCCCTCCCCCCTCCCCTCTGGCCATCTATATCCCACCACCAAACAACTTTCTATTATTAATGTGCAGTGCTCTCTCTACTTTTATGCCTTTGCTCATGCCCTTCCCTCTTCCTGAAATCCCTCTCCCTTCCATTCTCCACCCGCTGGCTCCTTCCATCCTGGCAATCCCACTCATGTCACCCGATTAGTGAGTCCTCCCCGACTCTCCCAGACTGTGGGGTCCTCCCAAACCACTTGGTTTATTCCTCTGCTGCATAATTTAGGACGTTTTAATTTTTTGCTTACATGTCTATCTTTCCCATAAGCTGCAACTTCCCCTTCGAGAGCAGAAACGACATCTTATTCCCCATCTGAGGACAACCCTGCCCCTCATCTCATACTAATTACTGCCTGTGGGGGAGCTTGTGGGGGAGCCACTTTGCAACTCACTCCAGCAAATATATATATATTTTTAAATATTTCTATTGATTTCAGAGAGGAAGGGAGAGGGAAAGAGCGACAGAAACATCAATGATGAGAGAGAATCATTGATCGGTTGCCTCCTGCATGCCCCCTGCTGGAGATTGAGCCCCCACAACCAGGGCATTGTGCCCTGACCGGAAATTGAACCGTGACCTCCTGGTTCCTATGTTGATGTTCAACCCCTGAGCCACGCTGGCCAGGCTCTTATTCATCTTTGTACCCCTGGTGCCTGACATGATGTGTAGCATAGAGTCGGTATTCATTTCATGTTAATGAAGATATGAGTTATAGTAGATAACATCTCCTGTGAACTTACTATTGCCAAGGCTGTTCTAACTGGGTTACTCATTTAATTCTCCTAAAAACTCTATGAATAGCTACTGTGGTTACCTTCATTTTACACATGGGGAGAGGGGTGCAGAGTGGTTAAGTAACTAACCCAAAATCACTTGGCTAGTAAATAGGGGGTCCAGAATTTAAATGCAGGCTGACCCTATACCTGTAGGCCTTGTATACCGCATATCTGTGAAAGACCTGCATCTGGGGGTAGCAGAAGGAAGCCTCCCCCTGCTCCCCTCCTCTCCACAACGTTACTCACATATATATAATTCTAGTAACAGAATGACTTCTAGAGTCCTCTGCTGAGTATAATCCACTAAGACCGCCAGATCTTTTTCTATCATTCTGTTTTTAGTTCCTAAATCCCTTAGTCCCTGCTACCCATCAATAATTAAACCTGCTGCTCTTTGCATTTGCTCATTTCTGTGATTGCCGGCACTTTTGTAGTTAGTCAGAAGCGGACTCTATTCTTTATCACTCTCCGTCTCAATTTGTCTGTCTTCATGCCCCCCTTCCTCCCCCTCTCTCTCTATGTAGGTGAGCACCAACTTCACAAAGGAAGAGATGCATTAATATATTCAAATCCCCTACATCCAAAGAAAGATGTCCCCTTCTTCAATTAAAAAGGATATTCCCTCTCCTCCAATGATTTACATTCAAAGGAAGATGCATTTGCATTTAATACATATGTGAAAGGCTTTCCACCCTACACCACTGAGTCTTTAGTCTGTGTTTTTTGGGTTGCTTGTGTGGCTGTTGGAAGATGTATTTGTATTCCTGAACACTGGGCCTATCTCCAGTATCTGCAGGGACCCCTCCGCCCTGGAGTCCCCCTTCCCACATTGACCTTCTTACATCATCAAGGGCTTCCTTACATCATCAAGGGCCTTCTTACATCATCAAGGGCATTGTTTCAACAAAATATCCTGGAGCTAAATTCCTTGAAGTAAAGATGACTCCAAGATATCTCTGGGTTTCCCCAGAGAAGTGCAGTCTGACCTGGAAAAGTTCAGCCTCACTGTGACCTCACCCCCATCAGGACACAACTAGATTTTAGGGTCATGCAGAGGAGTCACTCCTCTGACAAGTCATGGGAACGTGCTTTTCCTTTCCTCCCTTTCTTGTGTCCCTCTCCTTTCCCCATTGCGTCCCTTTCATGTCTCTCCTTCCATCCTCCCTACCCCCATCCTGCTGCCTGTTCATGTTTAAAGCCTTACCTCCTAGGCCCTGATTGCATCGCTCATACATATTCAACATTTCCTAGAAGCAACCTCGGAGTGCTACTTCACCATTCGGTGTGTTCCCCCAACTAATCAGAAACGGGGCTGGGCTTTTCTCAGGGTCGCTTGCCCCCACCCCCTGAGCCCTGCACTCATCAGCGTGGGGCCTTATTTCCTCCCCACGGTCTTAATCATAAAGGGACTGCCCACTGTGGCTTTGGTGCCCCTATGGATTCCCGTCTTGATAGGCCCCGAGACCCTGTCTCTAAATGTGAGAATTTTCAAATATTCTGTGATGAGAAGGTTTACCTACTCCGTGGCAATAACCTGGCGTCTGGAGAGGAGAAAGAAAGCTAGGAATGGATCTGGAGTTATGATTCAGGTAGAAAAATTGTAAGCACTGTACCTGGCACACAGAAGGCATTTAATACACACTTTAGTTGTGCTGAGTGATTTCCTATCTATACTAATAAAAGTGTAATATGCTAATTAGACTGGACGTCTTTCGGACAACCATCTGGACGTCCTTCCTGATAAAGCTGGGCCTGGGCGAAGCCATCCGCCTATGGTCCGGGTGCCAGCGGCTGCAGCTGCAGCCAGGGAGAGGGAGAAGCCGCCCACCCCATGATTCCCTGTGGCTGTGGCCGGCCCGGGCTAAGCTGACCAGAGGGAAGGAAGCCTAGGTCCCGGGTGCCTGTGGCTGGCCGGAGGAGGGAATCCTGGGTCCCAGGTGTGGGGCCGAGGCAGAGGCAGTTAGGGGCGATCAGACAGGCAGGTAGAGAGGTTAGGGGTGATCAGGCAGGCAGGCAGGCGAGCAGTTAGGAGCCAGTGGTCCCGGATTGCGAGAGGCATGTCCGATTGGTCCTAAACTGGCAGTCGGACATCCCCCGTGGGGTCCCAGATTGGAGAGGGTACAGGTCTGGCTGAGGGGCCCCTCCCTTCCTGTGCACAAATTTCATGCACCAGGCCTCTAGTATGCATATAAAAGTGGAAAATACAACCAAAGTGTAATCAGTGGTTGAATTAGATGTGAAGGTATATGTATAATTTTTCCATCTTTCTTTCCCCCATTTAAAAATAGTTTGTTATTAATAATGAAAAATATAAAAGTATCTATTTTAAAGGGTTAATTAGAGAAAGCCGGCAGGCAGCTTATGGGTGGAGGGGTCTCTCTTCAGTACACAGAGCTCGCGCCTCGATGGGCACCTGGAGCAGCTCCAGCCCAGGCAGCACCCAGTCTCTCTGTTCCTCCTTTGGGTTGGAAGAAGGACCAGCAAAGCTGTTTGTGTTGGCGGGGGGCGGGGGAGGCGGGGCGGGGAGGCACAGCGAGGTGGGAACAGGAAGTAAGTGCAGGGCATCAGAGAGTAGAGGTCCCTTTGCAAATATCCTCCCCAAACTCTCTCCTAAGATATTGGAAACAGATCTTAGCTGGGCTGGGCTTGAATCCTTGCAGAGACAGGGAGCTCATACGCTGATGGGGAAGCGGGTACAAGATGAGGCAGCACCAGCGCAGGGAACGGCTCTTGTCCCGGATACCTGTCTCATTTGGGGGGCGTGGTTCTAGTTCTGTCTCTGAGTACAGAATTGGTTGGGAAGTGGGTAGGAGCAGAAGTCAGATCAAGAAACAGAGATGGAGTCCAAGAATGAAGGAAAGGAAAACCTCTTGGTAAGATTCCAATGTGAGTTGAAACATTGGAGACTGAGGACCCAGCGCGTCTTTTAACGCTGCCTTCAGCCAACCCACAGGGGACTTCGACCGGCAGAGGTTGGGGAGGGGTGGGCAGCAATGACTTGGGCCCTTGTCCAAAGGAGCAGCTTCACAACCCCCATGTAGGTCCCATTTCGGCACAGCTTAGGTAGGAGGTGGGCGTGAGGGATATTCCATGGGCTATTTCCAAAGGCCAGGGCTGCTGGCAGAGGAAGCTGCGAAAGTGTGTGTGTGTGTGTGTGTGTGTGTGTGTGTGTGTGTGTTGGAGGGTCGGGGTGGGGACAGGGCCCATGTGTTTTTGGCTCTATTAACTAACTCCCTCCCATCCATCACAGCCTCCCCCCTGGGCTGCTGCAGCCCTGGCAGCTGGGTCACCCCGGGGAGGCTGGGCTGGAGGTCCCTAAAGGGAGCCAGGCTTCGGGCAGAGCAGCGGAGACACATGTGTGCCTGGCTGAGTTGGGGCTGGCGCCTCATTGAGAAGGGGGCTCTCCAAGCTGGGCTTCATTAGGGCAGTGGCACTAATAGGGGAAGGGGTGCAGGGGGCTGGGCTGACAGCCAATTACTTGCTCGTCTGCATTATGGATTAACCCATCTGGGCCTGGGAGATTGGCTCTGAAAGGGGCACAAAAGGGGGGGCGTGACCACAATCACACACTGAATTATCGCGTCTGAGCGCGATTGTCCACCAACAAATGGGCCTCAGGATGGGTGACCCCCTTGGGTTCTGTCCGCGCCCCCCCCCCCCTGCAACCCACCCCTCATCCCACAGGAAGAGCCAGAGATAATCTGCCGCCTGGTTAAGAGGCCAAGGGACAGGGAGAACCAGGATGCCAATTCAGGGGACTCAGGGGAGGGGCTGGCTTGGAGGTGAAGCCAGAGGAGCCAGGAACCAAGACAAAGTTCTTCCAACAGACTTACTACCTCCGCCCTCTTCAGAGGCAGAGCGGTCACGTGAAACTGACCTTCTGGAGAAACTCCTGGGCTGCCCAGCCCAGCCCAGCCCAGCCCAGCCCAGCCCAGCCCAGCCCAGCCCAGCCCAGCCGAGGGGAAAGCAACGGAGGCCCTCAGAGTCAGGGGCTCCTAGCTCACCCACCACCCGCCCGCCCGGGACTAATTGATTCCAGGCATGAGTAAGGGGCCTTGGAGGACCCCTGCCCTGCGCTGGCATCTCTGATGCTCTCCCAGTAGGAGTGCCCGCACCCTCCCCCACACCTCCTCCTTCAGGAATAAGCCCACTGAAGGGCGATGGAGGGGGCGCCAGGGAGCGGGCTCTCTCCTCTGGCTAATCCCCTCATTACCATCTCATAATCAGAGCCACGCTTTCAATGTAAATGGGGATGTTAAATATTGGTTTCTCTAGACACAAGCTCCTTCTCGGAGAAATTATTGATGTGCCCCGTGGTGCCAGCGCTGGCGGCTCCCCCAGGGAGGGGGTGGGCGGTGGGAGTCACTAGTGAGGCCTGGAGACTTCGGAGTTCTGTTGGTGGGGGAGGCGGTGGGGTCTGACAAGAGGCGGGCAGACGGCTGTGTTCTGAGTGGGCCTAGGCAGCCTCGGTTTCCCTGATTCAGCAGGAGGAACTCAGCCAGAGGAAACTGGCTCATTTCGAGCTCATCAAGACATCGTTGGAGCTGATTGGCTTCTGGCCTCAAATGGCTCTTGACTGGAGGTCAATAAATTGTTGCAGATCCTAAAATCAGGGCACTGGGCAGTGTGTGGCGGGGAGGAGATGCGGGGATTGACTGGGCAGCCCAGGCACCTCGCCCTCTCGCCTGTTGGTGGAAACCCCTGGCACACCCCAGGGAAGGGCCCTGGACTGCCCTGCCAACCATTTCTAGACCCAAAGCACAACATCAAGTTACAGTGGCTTTTCACACGCAAAGCTTCATGTTGGACCTTCTGCAGCAGCCGGGGAAGCAGGGATGCAGGTACTCCCAGCCGCCCGGTGAGGCTCAGCCTCATCAAGCGACTCACCAGGTGCACACAGCTGGCCAATCGCTGATCCCATCGGAACACGGTTGGTTCTGGGCCCACACTCGGCCCCATCCCTTGGCACCGAGCTCTATCCTTTCAAATTGAGGCCACTGCTCCTATGGGGACGTGGAGGCTGTTTGGTGTGTCCATAGTCTGACCAGAGGTGTGTGCACGGAGGGTGCATATGGGGGCTCAGGCCGAGGTCATTTTCTGCTTGGATCCCCGACTCGGGTTAGGACACAGCCACAGACTGCCGGAGGGGCACCCTGCTTGTTCTCTCTCTGTTCAGGGCTGGATCCCCCACTGCCTTGGCTAAACACTGGGAATGAAATAAAAGAAGACTGGCTTCTCACATTTACTTAGCATTTACAATTTGCAAAGTCCATTTGGTGGGTTATATGATGAGATCCTTGAAACCTCCTTGTGAAGTAGCACCATGGCTTAAGGATACAAGTTCTGGGGTCACTTCGAGCCCCACTGCTTAGCTGCTGGGTCCCCCAGGCCAGTAGCTGAGTGACTTCATGCAGGTTATGTCACATTCCCTGCCGCAATGTGCTTATCCATGGAATAAAGATGATAATAATACACCCTACCACCTAGACTTTTGGGGAACAGTAAATGAGATTATATGCCAAACGCCTAGAGTAATGTCTGGGACACACTAAGTGGGGTAAGGAGTATGAGCCCATCTGACAGGTGCAGAAACTGAGGCTCAAAGTACTGATAACTTGTCTAAGGTTACTCAGTACCGACAGAGCTGGTTCTTAGTTCAGGTGGGAATGAAATCTGCAGGTGATCTGGGAGCCCTGCCCAGCTTCCTCCAGGTGGAAAGAGGAGGGTGGTCCTGTGCTGTGTCTTCCATGGCAAGGGCATGTTCTTTCTCTGTTTACCCGGGTTAGGCGCTCACGGGGGAAGAAAAGGCGAGTCCCCGCTGCAGCCAGTGCGAGGCGGCACCCCTTCTCTGCTGGGCCAGGGCCTCGCAGAACCAGCGCACCATGTGGCTGCGCTCAGCCTCCCTGAAAAGAAAGGGCGGAGATGCCTTCGGAGCCCCCCAACCCCCCCCTGCTCAGCTCCCTCCGTTTAGCTTTCTCCTCATTAACTCCCTGGCCTCATTAATCAACCCCATGAAACGCACCCCAGGGAACACTGCCTGCCAGCTCTGCAGCTTGGTGCTTTAATTATCCTCCCAGCGGGAGGAGGAGGGTGCCACACACACACACACACACACACACACACACAATCTCCCACACTCATAATCATACACACATACACATGCAGGAACACATGCCATACACATACTAGTACACACACACAGAGCCACAATCTCCCACACTCACATACACATACACATGCAGAAACACGCACCCATACACACACACAGCCACAATCTCATATACACACACACACATGCAGAAACACACACCTATACACACACACACAGCCACAATCTCCCACACTCATATACACATACACATGCAGAAACATGCACCCACCCACACACACACACACAGCCACAATCTCCCACACTCATATAATCATACACACATACATATGCAGAAACACGCACCCATACACATACACACATACACACACACAGCCACAATCTCCCACACTCATATACATATACACATGCAGAAACACACACCCATACCCACACACACCCATACCCACACACACAGCCACAATCACCCACACTCAGCTACACATACACATGCAGAAACACGCACACACACACACACACAGCCATTATCTCCCACACTCATATACATATACACATGCAGAAACACGCACCCATACACAATACACACAGCCACAATCGCCCACACTCATATACACATACACATGCAGAAACATGCACCCATACACAATACACACAGCCACAATCACCCACACTCATATACACATACATATGCAGAAACACGCACCCATACACAATACAAACACACACAATATCCCACACTCATATACATGCAGAAACATACATCTATACACATATACATATGCACACACAGCCACAATCTCCCACACTCATATATACATGCACACATACATATGCAGAAACACACACCCATACACAATACACATACACACACAATATCCCACACTCAGATACACACATACACATGCAGAAACATACATCCATACACATATACATATACACACACACAGCCACAATCTCCCACACTCATATACACACATACACATACACACATACACATGCAGAAACACACATACAGCCACAATCTCCCACACTCATATACACACATACACACATGGAAACATACACCCATACACATGTGCACACACAGCCACAATCTCTCACACTCATGCACACATGCACACATACAAATGCAGACACACACACACACACCGCAAGTGCTGATCTTACAGCAAGCACAGGGTTCGATCTACATGCAGAGCAGGACAACGGATGCCGCCAGAAAAGGTGTACCTGTCAAGCATCGAAGCCTGAAGGGGGAGTCAGCTGGTGCAGGAGTGGGTGCTGCAGGAAGCACCTAGAAAATCCGAAGGACACGATATGGACCGCACTGCACATGGTGCAGCCTGGACGGAGGACAGGGGCTGGGCAAGGGCACAGCATGAGCTACGGGGGCAAATGCGGCAAAGGCCCAGGTCCTGGGGCCTCGTCAGGCGCAAAAGGTTGACTCAGGCCTAACCGAAATGTGAGGAGGAGTTACTGACGGATTTTAAAGCCAGAGAGTGACATGATGAGACTTCTGTTTGGGGAAAAACAATTCTGAGTGAGAAGGATGAATTGGCGAGGGGCAGCCATGGAGGCGGAGAGGCTAATTAGCCGCGAGGTGACTGACTGCGTGTGGGAGGCAAGAGAGGGAGAGGAGTTTGGAATATTCCCAAGCTTCCTCTGCAAAGGGAGTTTTGGGGATTGGGAGGAAGGTTTTCTCGAGGTGTTCCCAGGTCTCTGACTCAACCCACACTGAGGGTCAGGCAGGGTCTGGCTGGTGCTCCCCTGGCGAGGCAGCCAGGAGACTCGTCGTCCTAAGTAGCTTCTTCGTAGTTCCGTCGTCTGTCCGATGAAACACAGATCGAATCTGCGTTATAAACTCACAACTGCAGGGTCCAGGGAGGTAGGAAAGATCTGAGCAGACCAGGGCAGTGCCCTTCCGCCACAGCCTGCTCTAGCCATGCTGGAAGGCGCCCAGGATTGCCAGGCCATCCAGAGGAGAAGCCAGGGCTCAGGATTTTTCATAAGATAACCTCCTAGTTTTAAAATAGCCATGCAGCCCGGCCGGTGTGGCTCAGTGGTTGAGCATCGACCTAGGAACCAGGAGGTCACAGTTCGAATCCTGGTCAGGGCACACGCTCGGGTTGCGGGCTGGATCCCCAGTGTGGGGTGTGCAGGAGGCAGCCCATTAATGATTCTCTCTCATTGTTGATATTTCTATCTCTCCCTCTCCCTTCCTCTCTGAGATCAATAAAAATCTATTTTAAAATAAAATATCCATGGAATCAAAACGCACTTGATGTGAAACACATCAAATATATTCCAATCCATGAGCTCATAATGATGTTTTCAAAAAATCATCGCTCACCTCTGGAGGATGGTAGGGAGTCAACCTATAATTTCGACAAATAACAAGTAAAGGAAAAGAATCGGGTATTTGCCTACCACTCCTACCCCCAAAGGCACCTCAGGATAAACAGTTGGGGGCAGTTTTCTTCAGAGAAGTATTCCAGCGGATCCATGAAAATGGGCCCACAGAAGCAGAACGTCATGATTTGGCCATTTCTAATGAACAAACAGACGTGGGCCACGATCATGCCCGGCTGCTAACACAACAATGAAACAGACAGGCAGGCATCACTCCTGAGACAATACTGCCTGTGGGGTAGTCTTGCAAAAAAAAAAAAAAATCAAATATTAATTGGTCAAGCCTCTTCTACCTAACAACCAATTTACAGGAAATATAGAGGCAGAAGAAGATGTTAAATGACACCACGGGGATATAGTCAACAAAATCCAGACTGTGGAAATGCTGCAGAATAAATGACCCAGCTTCTTCAACAGATAAATTGCAAGGAGAGAGAGAGAGAGAGAGATATTAAGGGGGAAACGTCAGGTTAAAAGAGACATTCCACTCGATGGACGCATTTGGATCCTAACTCGAACAACAGCAATAACAATGAAGACAAAGAATGGAGACAATTGGGGAAGTTTGAAAATGGATTGTACCTTTCAGGGGCGATAATGGTGTTGTTACTCTGTTACTTAGTGAGACCTTCTACCACAGCATTCCAGAGCCCACACAAAGGCATCCACCGCCCAGGAAAAAAAGTAATAATAAAGGCGGGGATCTCCTAGATCAGGCCGGGTCAGAGGAGAGGGCCTCAATGTGAGGAGAAGCATTTGGGGCGGGAAGGGGAGCGAGGGGAAGTCCCCCTCGTCCGCGGGCACCCGGGGACGTGTCAGAGGCGGCCACGGAGCCATTGCTGTTGGGTGTCTTAGGGCGCCCGCCCCCCTCCCCAGTCCGCGACCCTTCCCCGGGCAGTGTCTGCGGCGGGGAGGACGCGGGCGCGGGCGGACAAGAGCCATCCGCGGGGCGGCGGGTCCCTGCACAGCCCCGCGGCCTCTCATCGTCCCTGCTCCTTCTCCCCGGCCGTGGGAGCCCAGGTCAGAGCTGGCCTTCGGGGTTCGGCGCGGGTGGGTTCTTGGCCGCAGACCCGTGGCGCCCCGGGTCCGGCCGCGCCCCCGCCCCTCCCCTTGCGCTCCGCCCTGGGGTCCGCCCGCTGCGCCCGGGCGCTCGGCCCTCCCCGCTCCCGCCCTCTCCATCATCCGCTCCCGGCAGGTCGGCGTAATGAGCCGCCCTTGGCCAGACCCCGCGCCTTTGTCTGCGCGCGGGGGCGAAGCGGGGTCTCCGCGGTGCTCTGGAGGGTGACCGCGCGCGCCGCGGCGAACCCCGCTCCACACCTGCTCCTGCTCCGCTCCCAGCCCGGGGCCGGGGTGGCACGTCCCCTCCCTCCCCGCGGGAGGGGTCTCAGCTGGGGCTGCACTTGGTAAAGAGGCCGTGGAGAGGCCGGCGGCGGCCGGAGGACGAGCTATAAATTTGGAGCAGATGCGACCTGACAGTCACCGGCCGGGGGAGGTGGGGGAGGGGGGGGAGGGGGGAGGGCTCGCGCTAGTCCGCAGCTGAGTTAGAAGGACTCCAGGCCCCGGTGCCCCGGACTTTGGAATCCGGAGCCTGTCTCCCAACACGGGCTTCTGCTCTTTGTGTGGCCAAGTGTGGGGAGGAGGCGCGTGGGGCGGGGAGCTGAGTGAGCTTAGTGCTCCCCCCTATCCTCCTCCGCCCCCTCCTCCTTCTCCCCCCCCCCTTCCCCCTAAAAAGTGGTTTCTTCGGAACAGACTGGCGAAGTCTGCGCCCTGGGCTCTGAGCTGGCACTTTTTGGCAGCGGCTGGAAACAAATCTGAAAGAGAGCAGAAGCATGCTTCGGGTGTTTATTTCACATTGTTAAGTGCCCACTTCAGTGCCAGAGAGAGAGAGAGAGAGAGGCACAGACAGACGGGTGCTGGAGGGTGAGACAGGGTGGCAGGAAAAATACGAAGGAATAGTGCCCGCCTGCAACATTGCGCACTTAAATAGGGACTCCCTTTAGTAAGTAGGGTTTTTTTTGTTTTTGTTTTTCCCTTCAGCGGAGGAGGGAGCAGGGTACAGAGCGATGAAGTTGGTGTTCAGTCCAGGTGTACCCGCCACTGGCGGGGTTTCCACTGCACCACACCGCCGGGGAGGTGAGAGGAGACCTCCATGGTCTGCAAGGCAGTGGAGAGAGTGGGAGCTGAGCGCGGGTGGGGTGGGCATGGCCCTGCTCCATGTTCCCTGCCCTGGGCACTGTGGGACTCCCTCACTGGAGTAGTGTGAATTGAAGGCTGAGTCCCTGTGTCCAGTCTGAAGATCTTGGTTCCATAACCCATCTGACCGAGGGTGAGTTTGAGGGTTACTGTCCAGGCACAAGTGCCAAGCTGAGTTGGCTGAAGCCTCTGCAATGACCGTCATCTCCCCTGCTTCTTCTTACACCCTGTGGGGCGAACTAGTTTGGCCTGTAGGGTCCATTGCTCTTTCCTTGCCTGCAATTCACTCCCCCCAGGCTCCCTGGTCCATATTGACAGGGTTTTCTAGACTAGTGACCCTCAAACTTTAGCATCAAAATCGCCGGGGGTGGGGGGTGAGGGTGGGGTGTTAAAACACTCCCTGGGTGTCTGACTCGCTGGGTCAGGCCGGGCCTGAGGATTTGCATTTCTAACAGTTTCCCAGGTGATGACAGCACTGATGCCCAGGACCACACTCTGGGAGCCTCGATGGGAAGGAGAAGTAAGGGTTGGTGAAAGAGGAAGGAAAGGCAGTGTTTGTAGCGCTGGAGAAGGTTGTCGGAAGCTCCCCAGGGTGCTGGGGGCATCTCCACTCTCCGTGAGGGAGCATAGGCTGAATCCCCAAGGAATTGTGGGCATATCCCAGAATTAGCCCCGTTTGTGTTTCCTTTCTGGAGACTTAGCACGCCCCCTAATGGGCTCTTAGTGATGTTGCCCTCTCCCTTGGCCTTCCCGAGGAAGCAAGAATTATCTAATTTGTCTTCCCAACCTAACATGGTCGTCTACTGTCTCCTTGTCACTAAAGGAGTGTTTGTGTGTGTGAGTGAGTGTGTGTGTGTGTGTGTGTGTGTGTGTTACACATTTCTATTTGTAAATTTATTATTGTCAGTTTGGGGACTCAATAGTGACTCTATGAATGATTGTGTATGAATGAATGAGTTCATGCTTTCTTTCTTCTTTACCTGCCAGTCCCTCCTCCTCCTCACCTTTGTTTCTCCCAGATCTTCCAAAACATTTCAAAGGTGTTTTGAGATGGCTGAGCTCCAGATATTTGGGGAAAAATTCTCCCCAATGTGTCAGTGTCCGTTAGTGGTCTTTGGCTGGTGGTAAACAAACGAGCCCCAAGTCAGAGCCGATGGATGGGTTTGCACAAATGGAATTAAAAATAGTGTAGAGATGAGATGAGGAGAGCTACTGGCATTTCATTTCTTACCGCCAGGTGGCAGAACTTGCCTCGTGAATGAGAATTAACCGAGCCCACACTTGAAGCCAGGCCTAAACTCTACTTCTTTCCCATCAGAACCATGCATGACCAGAGCCTGTTTCTTCTCAACTTCGGCGACCCAGACGTGGAGGCAGGGAGAGCAGTTGCTTGAAGTAACTTTGTAACTTCCACCAAGGTACGGGAGTGGCCCTTACATTCCTGGGTGACAAAGAGCTCGCTGAAACGCTCTAGTTTTTTTTATTCTGAGAAAGAGGTACATCATCTTGTATAGGTAAGACAATGATTACTTATCTAGAAAAAATGCAAAAAATGCAACTTCAGGCTGGAGGCTTCTGACGCCACATGAACACGTGGCAGGCCTGGGCCACTTCACCTGTACGTCACCTGTATTCCTCCTCCAACACCTGTCTGCAGGCAACCTCCTGTTTCCTACCACCCAAGAGTCCTCTGTTCTGTTGCTCATATGGAAGGTTCCCCAAAGTAAGAATAAAAGCTTTGTTCTAATTCTAGAATCTTCTCAGGGGTGATCTTATTAAAGTTCGGTTTGCTATCTAATAGGCATGTGGATGGTTTTTATTATGCCCCAAATGATCATGACCCTCAGTTGATATTCAACATACTATACCTATAGCAAGAGTTACACATGTACATTCTTTTTAAAAAAAATATTTTTATTGATTTTAGAGCAGAAGGGAGAAGGAGAGAGAACTAGAAACACCAGTGATGAGAGAGGATCATTGATCGGTTGCCTCCTGCATACCCCATAGTGGGGATCAAGCCCACAACCTGGGCATGTGCCCTGACTGGGAATCAAACCATGACCTCCTGGCTCATAGGTCGATGCTCAACCATTGAATCACGCCGATTGGACACACATGTACATCCTTATAGAATGGCTCAATGAATGTTCTGGGAGAAGAGGATGTGAAGATGCCTTATACACCTTTCTTATCTCAGGTGTATGTACATCAGATACTGACAATATATTAATATCCACCACAATGCCCAGGTCAGAGCAGATCTATCCCTTGCGTAGAAAACAGGGAATTGTCTGTGCCAATATTAGGTTCTCTAATGCAGGTGGGAAATTACCCTTCTGGGTCATTACTTCTCTCAGTTGATCAGTGCGAGGCCTCCTCCCTCATTTGGGGTGGGCAGATCCCTGGTGCCCACAGACAATCTTAGACGAGGTAAAACTTGCCAGCCCGGAGTGCTTCATTGGGTACCTCTCCTCTGCAGCAGCCCCCCGTTCACCTTACATGCTTATAGATATCTGCACTAAAGACACAGACTCTGAGGAAAAAAAGACAACTGAGATAGCACATATTTGGTTTTTTTTCTCTGTGGGTTGTTAACAGAGTCAGTCAAAACATATTTATGGAATGCCCGCAGGGCACACAGCATGGAACGTCACCCTCCATTGAAAATCCATTAAAACAATGACCAGGTCATGCTTGGAAACTTTTTTTCACGAAGGAATTTGCTTTAGTGACTAGGTTAGCAGGAACTAATTTGAGATGCAAAACTAACAACTCCATTGGCACTGGGAAGCCCTTATGTAAACCATCACACACTGTGAATAATATATGTGAATGTCTTTGTACCTGTGTGAGCATATGAACTTAAAAGCTACAAACCTAACATGACGGTGTCCATATAAGGGAAGAAAAAAAATTTAAAAGTCAGTGAGTCATTTTCTACTAGTGCTCCAAAGTTAAACGTTTACCTGGAAGGTGGTGCCCTGGTTATAGGCCATTAATGACCAGAAGTAAATAAAAATGTGTTCACATCTATAACATCTTCCTGCCTCTCACACCAAGCTCAAAAAACCAAACCAGCTCCACCAGCATGGCTCAGTGGTTGAGCGTCGACCTATGAACCAGGAGATCATGGTTTGATTCCCCATCAGGGCACATGCCCAGGTTTCGGGCTCAATCCTTAGTAGGGGGTGTGCAGGGGGCAGCCGATCAATGATTCTCTCTCATCATTGATATTTCTTTTTAAAAAATATATATATTTATTGATTTCAGAGAGGAAGAGGGAGAGAGAAATAGAAACATCAATGATGAGAGAGAATCATCGACCTGCTGCCTCCCGCTCGCTCCCCGCTGGGGATCAAGCCCACAACCTGGGCAGGTAACCTGCCTGGGAATCAAACCGTGATCTCCTGGTTCATAGGTCAATGCTCAACCACTGAGCCATGCCAGCCAGCCCACTGTAGCTTTTTAAAATGGAATGTGCAAAGAGATTCTCCGTGGCATACACATCTACAACAAACATCACTAACAACCATGGAATCTACTGGTCATGTGGCCACTAAAACTGCAGCCAGAACCTGCTTCAGAGTCTCTTCTCTGGGCTCCCCTCAAAACGTGTATCCTTCAGAGTCTCCCAATATATTGATTGGTGCAGTATTCCCAAGTGTGGTATACGCTGTCTCCATAATCTGAAGAGGCCTACCAGTACTCGGCCTCCGAGGGGTAGGAGCAAGGCACAATAATTGTCCCCAAACTCAGTGGATGTTTTGGCGTGCTTCCGACAACTGGCTCCTACAGCCTTCGCTGGATGGCAGGCCCCTGAATCATTTTAGGGTTTATTTTCTCTCCACTGGTGTTCAAGTGATCCAATTACCATAATGCCACCGAAAGAGGGCAACTTTGTGGTGTTCCATGTTATGTGCACCCAGACTATCAAGGTCTTTGGGGCGATACATTGAGGCTGCTGTGGGAGAGCATCCTTAATATTCTCAGAAGCCCTAGTTGAGAGAGTCCTTTAGGCATTGCCTTAAATCATCCAGGGTTCTTACAGCCATGTCCCTAATTTGACTTTTGATCTCATACTCCTTTAACTTTGAGACATTAGTTCCAGCTGGAAAAACTGGTGATCTTACGAGACAGGTGTATTTGCCAAACCATCGAATCTTTGGGCTTCCGTTTCTTCTCTAAGATTCTGCCTGTAAGTTGAATAGTTCCTTCTTCAGCTCTTCTCTCTCTTCCTGGACATTGAGTTAGAAGAAACACTGTTAACATTCTGTCTGAAGATCTTATCATATTTTTTTAAAGCGTATTAGGTGCATTTTCTTTCAAGTTGCCATTGGCAACATTTTGCCAATGATTACATCACCATATCGCACGAAGTTGTCCTTTCTCCAGCCTCTGCTAACCTTTTTCTCTCTGCATTCCCAGCCTCCAGCAACTGTTTATTCACCATTCCCCCAGTCTTTGCTAACAGCCTCTTTGGTGTTTTTCCAGCTTCTAATCACCAGCTGTTCTAGGGGCAGACTTCCAAGAGCAAGAGAATGGAAGCTACAAGTCTCTAGTGGTTAGGCTCATCTCTTAATGGAAAGAGTGACAAAACATTGTGACAATACTTCTCAATTTATAGCAGACATCTTTGTACTAACATGTGGCTACATCTTTAGAAGAAATTCCAAAGAGTGAACTTGCTGAGTTAAATGCAAATATGTGCTTGTGAAATATTGCGAAGTCACCTTAATAGAGGTTATACCAATTTTGAATCCCACCAACAACCTATGAGGGTGCCAGATGAGGCTTCCAATATATTTTCCTCTGCCAATCTGACAGGCAAAAATGACATCTTCTTGTAGTTTTAATTTGTATTTTGCATACTATCAGTGAAATTGGGTATATTTTACTTATTAGGAGCCAATTGTATTTTTTCCTTGAAACGGCATATTTACATGGTTGCCATTTTCCATTTGGTTTGTAAGCCTGGCTCAATATTTTTTCAATGCTCTCCAGAACTTGTACGTATTAGTAATCGGAGACTTGGATACCAATTCCGGGGCAGGTTCTCTTGAGTCTCTGAACTAAAAATGTCCTTGCTTACCCATTTTTGGTCTTGCTGAAGGTAACAAATTCTCTTCTCCCTTGGAAAGGACCATTCATATAAGGAGCTCTAAGAAATAACGCCTGGTTCTATAGCAGGAAAAGACCTGAGTTTCTACATATTTCACTGTCCCGAAAGGAGAAAATCACAGGGCGGAGGGTGGGAGTAGGGGAGGATCCTGAGTCCTAAGTCCATAGTTGCTTCAGTTTCCCAAGACAGGCTGAAGGAGAGCTGACCATCAAGCTCCCCCTGCACATGTGTGGTCATTGCCTTCTGCAGTGCGTGGGCCCTGCGTAAAGGGCTCTGCATTGAAGTAGAACACCTGTGTTTGAGTCTAGTGACCTTGGACAAGTGTCTTCCCCTTTATTTCAGTTTATTCACCCATAAAAGGAGGGTAACATTACCTGTTTCTTTTTTTTTAATATATTTTATTGATTTTTTACAGAGAGGAAGGGAGAGGGATAGAGAGTTAGAAACATCGATGAGAGAGAAACATCCATCAGCTGCCTCCTGCACATCTCCTACTAGGGATATGCCCGCAACCAAGGTACATGCCCTTGACTGGAATCGAACCTGGGACTTTTCAGTCATCAGGCTGACGCTCTATCCACTGAGCCAAACCGGTTTCGGCAACATTAGCTGTTTTGAAGCTCGCATGTGAAAGAATTTGCAAAGGTAGGTTGTACAAACACTTGGTTCTATGATGTTCACCTCGGGGTCCTGAATACCACCCAGGGCCTAATGCAAGGTGCGGAAACTCAACGCTTCTAAACCACCGTTGCCCACAGATGCCACTGTGTCTCTCAATCCCAGAGACTAGCTATTCCTGTCTAACCTCTTGTAATGCTCCCACGAGCAGTCAAACTCGAGGTTAAGTGCACAGCCTCCAGACTGCCATGGGTGCCCAAAGGCTTTAGGCACCAGCTGCAGTTCAGGGATCCCTGGGTCCCCTCTCACGTCATCCCAGCTGGCTAAAAATGAGGGGACTCCCATGATCACCTTCAAGTTCAGTGATTTGCTAGAATGACTCACAGAACCAAGGACTTCAGATGATAGTTTTATTATAATGAAAGGATACGCATTAGAACCAGCCAAAGGAAGAGACACGTGCGGCAGAACCTAGAACCGAAAGCGTTCCAAATGCAAACTTGTGTGTCCTCAGGAATGTGGGTCCCTCCTGGCTTCCGTGTGTGGTAAGAGGCGGAGTAGTGCCAACCCAAGAAGCTCGTCCATCTGCTGTGTCTGTTCAAAACAGAGCAAGAAGGCCTAGGCGGGAGCAACAGATGAGGTCAGAGAGGTAGCTGGATGGAAGCAGAAAGACCCTCCTAAGCAGTTCTTGAAATAAGCTAGGCAAGAGATCATGGTGACTCAGAACAACAGCGAAAGTGGTAAGAAGTCCAATTTTGGATACATTCTGAATGGGGACCCAACAGGATTGACTGATAGCTTGGAGGGAAGACAAGCCGCTTGAGAAGGCTATGAGGAACCATGCGTAGACGTCGCACAGGCAGTGTATTGCATGAGGGTGCGCTGTGGGAGAGGCAGCCGGCCTGGAGATACAAAGCGGAAATCCATCAGCATGTGGGTGATCATTGAAAACCAGGAGACTGGATGCGATCAAGGAAGTGAGTGTGGATAAAAATGATAAGGGGTCTAAGGACTGGTCCTCAGGCACCCGCAGAGGAGACCGAGGAGAAGTAAGTGTGGTTGGAGGAAAACTAGGGACCGGGACAGTGTCGTGTCCTGAACGCAAAGTGTTGAACGCCTCTGAAGGAGGGAGGTGATGTCAGCTGCGTCAGGCACTGCTGCCAGGCCGAGTCAGAGGGAAATTAGGTTTGGACTCTAGCATGTAGCAACATGGAAGGCGTTGGTGACCTTGACCAAAGAGGTTTCACTGGGCTTGTGGGGGAACAAAGCCTGACTGGAGTTGGCTCAAGAAAGAATTCTGCAGGAGGTGGAAGGAAGATACAGGAAGTGAACATAAAATAGTGACAACATAGCCGAAACCGGTTTGGCTCAGTGGATAGAGTGTCGGCCTGTGGACTGAAAGGTCCTGGGTTCGATTCCGGTCAAGGGCATGTACCTGGGTTGCGGGCACATCCCCAGTAGGAGATGTGCAGGAGGCAGCTGATTGATGTTTCTCTCTCCTCGATGTTTCTAACTCTCTATCTCTCTCCCGTCCTCTCTGTAAAAAATCAATAAAATATATTTTTTAAAAAATGGTGACAAGGCTTTTGAGAGATTATGGTCAAGAGGGAAGGAAACAGAGGATTGCTTCTGGAAGGCAGTGTGAGGAGCACTGCAGACTGTCCAGTGGGACAGCCCTAACTGCTGACATTACTAGACAAACAAGCAAACAAGCTCTCTAAGTCCCTGCAAATTGTTCTCAGGGCGTACAGCAAATGAAGAGATGTTTATTCAAGAAAAATCTGCCCAGCCAGTGTTGCTCAGTGGTTGAGCGTCAACCTATGAACCAGGAGGTCACGGTTCAATTCCCGGTCAGGGCACATGCCTGGGTTGCAGGCTCGATCCCCAGTCTGGGGCGTGCAGGAGGCAGCTGATCAATGATTCTCTCTCATCATTGATGTTTCTATTTCTCTCTCCATCTCCCTTCCTTTCTGAAAGCAATAAAAAAATGTTTTTTAAAAAAAGAAAGAAAAATCTACTAAATCTGTGTGAGCAGGGAGAGTCTGTGGCAGTTAAGCCACAACTCACTCCCTCTTTGGCCTGCTCTCCAGCTCAACATGATAGAAGCTCTGCCCTGGGCAGCAATGCCTTTCCCCCAGCTCCCAGTCACAGACCATGTTATCTCCCCATGCAGGTCAGACCACCAGCATCTCTCATCCCTCCAGGCTCCACGTTACAGAGGCTAAATTGCAGGGAAGTGCTGCCGAGAGGTTGGGGGCTCTTGTTTTCCACCAAGCCTCTACCCAGGCATGACAGGCCCAGAAGACGGGAGCCTAATGGCCCTCAGCCCAGTTCACATGGTAAGAGGCAAGCCAAGACAAGAGGCTTACTACCCCTACCCGGTACCTTCTGAGACGCAGGCTACTCAGAGACATCTTGTCCACTGTCCTTGCCACCAGCTCTGAAGCAACAGAGCAGAGATTCGCCCAGGGGGATGGTAGGCCACAAAAACAGAGAATGCCAAGGCTTTGCACAAGGGAACCAACTTTATTTGCAACAGAGTGTAGGAAAGTTTAAGCCTAAGGGCGCTCTTGAAACTACTGGAGATTTTTGTGGTGAGCAATTAAAAGGAGGCCGGTAGCTCAGGGAGGATAATTAGCTGATGGTAGGCCACCGCGTTTATCAGAGAGAACCAAAGAGACAGGTAAGAGCAGCCCTCCTGGGGGCAGGAGGAGCCTCAGACTGATCTCAAAAACTACCCTGGAAAGAGGACCAGATTGAACTGGTTCCCACTGTGGAGTAATTTGTGCCCCCAATGTCATTGCAGAAAACAGTAGAGCAATCAGCTGGCAGTTAATAGAGCCTAATAGTGGAGTATGAATATAGATGCAGAAATCCTCAAAAAAATAACAACACACACACACCCACACACACACACACACACCCCAACTAACAAACTGAACATAGAAAAGGGATTACCCATCATAACAAAGTGCAATTTATCCCCCAAATGCAAAGTTGTTTAACTAAATATGAAAGTCAATATAATTCATTATATTAATAGACAACAATCGCATGATCATTTTATTTTTTGTTTTGAGTGTGTGTGTCTATTGATTTCAGAGAGGAAGGGAGAGGGAGAGAGAGAGAGAGAAACATCAATGATGAGAGAGAATCATTGATTGGCTGCCTCCTGCATGCACCCTTACTGGGGATCGGGCCCACAACCCAGGCATGTGCTCTTGATCAGAATCAAACCTGGGACCCTTCAGTCTGTAGGCTGATGCTCTACCTACTGAGCCAAACTGGCTAGGGCACATGATCATTTTAAAAGAGGCTGAAAAAATATTTGACAAAATCTAAACACTCCAATATCCCTTTATGAAAAAATAAATACTTAATAAACTAGGATTGTTGAGAATTTTCTCAACCTGATAAAGGACATGTTTGAAACACTCACAGCTAGATCATTCTTTTTTTTATTTTTTATTGTCTCTACTTGACAAAAGACATCATAAAGTCAGTGTGACACATTATTAGGGCAGTGTGATATTGTCACAAGGAACACAAATAGAAAAACAGATAGTCAAAGAGACCAATCTATATATATAAAAGGCTAAGCAACCGGCCAACTGGCTGACCGGCCCATAGGTATGGCACACACTGACCAACAGGGGGCAGACACTCAACGCAAGAGCTGCCGAGCGACAGCAACTTTGCAGAGTGCCCTCTCGCACTCCGGGACCCCTCGGGGGATGTCGGACTGCCGGGTTTGGCCATGCACTGGGCTTCTAGTATAATAGAAAAGCCCAGAAACAGACCCATGTACATATGGGCATTGATTTATGCCTAAGATAGCACTGCCAAAGAGAGAGAGAAAAAGTGGTCTCTACAGTAAATGGAGTTGGGATAATTGAGTGTCCACATGGAAAGAAGGAAGAAGAAAAGGGAGGGGTGGAGGGAAGGAGGAAGGTATACAGTCTGCAGAAATACTTTTACTTCAATGGTGGGATGGAGAAATAAAATGAGATATATTCATAAAATAGAGTATTTTGTCCATAATACAGAATAATCTTAATTAAAAACATAATATGAATGAGGTAAGCCAGACTCAGAACACATTATTTCATTCACAAAACATTCAAAATCAGATACTACTTTGAGTGATGTATAAAAAAGTGATAAATTATAGAGAGGCAAGTCAGGATGGCGGTTATCTGTCTAAAGGAGATAGGGGTTAACACTGGGCAGGGGTTGTAGGATAGGTCTTATAGAGTGCTGGCTAGTCTATTTCTTTACCTGGATGGTAGTTCTGTGGTACCTGCTTTATAATAATTCATAAATTATTATAAATAATAATTTGTTGGTTGGAGCATCATCCCATACACCAAAAGGCTGGGAGTTTAGCTCTCAGTTCAGGGCACATACCTAGGTTGCAGATTCGATTCTCAGTGGGATCATGTACTAGAGGCAACGATCAATGTTCCTCTCTCACATTGTTTCTCTCTCTCTCTCTCTCTCTCTCTCTCTCTCTCTCTCTCTCCCCCCTCTCTCTCCCATCAATAAACATATCCTTGGGGATAAAAAAATTCCTGTAGTAATTGTACATATATGTTTTATATATTTGTGCATGTTATATCTCACAAGAAAAAGTTTCTTAAAACTAAGTTCTCTTTTGTTACTATGTAAGCAGACAAGCGTACAAGCAGGAATTCCAGTTTTCCAGTGCAGACCTGGTGGAGGCCTAGACTAGGGTGAAGCAGTCAGATTTAGGAACATGTTTTAGAGTTAAAGGTAACAGAACCTGATGTAGAGTGTGAAGGAAAAAAAAGACAAAGCAACAAACACGCTGACAGTCATAAAACACAGTAAGAAAGTACGTAACAGAATGAGCTAAGTTTTTAAATGCTAGGCTATGCGAGTGGGTATTAGATGGAGGGCTTCTGTCCAACTGGTTAAGGGAGGCTTCACGGAAAAGCTGGGAAAGCAAACACTTGACACAGACGATGGAGAAAATGGATGCGGGGATAATTCAATGAAAGGGAGCAGCTGAGAGTTTACAGGTAGAATAGTAATATGTATTGTTCTGTACTCTTTTGTACATTTTATTTTTGAGACAATTCATACATCCTCTCTCAAATAGGTTTTTTTTTTAATTAACTTATTGACTATCATTTAAATCCACAATAAAAGGTGTAGTACATGACTTCAGACACAGTGCCATTCCACAAATTCTGATCCAACTATGAAGACCTCAACAAGCATATCACACGATCCTGGAATCCAGGATCAGCCATGCTAAGGCAACACAAAAAATGTGTGATCCTGGTTGCCTATATTACAAGGACTTTACACTATGTAATACACATTAATAACTTTTACAGCATTGGCTTAGTTTTAGCTTCAGGATGTTCCTGGATTTTTAAAATTATTTTGATACAGCTTTTCCTTATTGGGTAGACTGATGGGTGTGGTAATAAAGGGCGTTATATAGAAAAAATATCTAGAAACAGAAGTTTGTGAGAAGGGAGATTTCTCAGTCAACCCACTTTACCTAGGAAGGCTTTCCTCATGAGTCACAGCTGATTTGAGAATCATCCAGAATTCACAAGAGAAGGCGAGAGAATTGTTTTTCTGACTTGTGGGAAAATGAGAACGGGCTACGTAGTGATTTAAAAACTCTCTGGGTTTAGTGTTTGATTTAGGCATGACTCTCCCTTTCCTACACACTAAATATAACATTAAAAAGCGTGCTGTTGGACTGAATGAGACTGAATCTGCTTAGAGAGATGTTTGCGATCCCCCGAGAGCACGTAAGAGAACCGAGAAGGAGAACATTGAAACCAGTGGTGGAGAGAAAGTGACGAAGGGAAGATTCTGTTAACGAGGGCACAGGCCAAGTGAGGTGAATAGCGAGAGATCACCCAGTGTTAACTGTGAACCAGCCACCATTCTAAGGGCTTTGCCTGTTTTCATTCATTTAGTTCTCACAAGAATGCTGTGCGATCATCCTCATCTTATAGATGGAGACACCATGGTACTCAGAGGTGGGGTAAGTAAGTTGGCTGAGATCACAGAACTAGAATTTGAAGCCAGGCATTCTGACTCTAGAAACCATAATCTTATGTTGGACAGTACCTTTTTCTTAGAAAAAAAGGAAAAAATAGCATAAATCCCAGAACTTCTTTGATTCTCCATACTGGTACTTAGAAACTATGGTGGCATCCTATGTAATAAAAGCCTAATATGCTAAGTGTCTGGTCGTCTGGTCAGCGGTTCAACCAATCAAAGCGTAATATGCTAATGATATGCTAAGTCATTCAACTGCTCGGGACTGAGCAGGATGGGTTGGACATGCCCTGGAGCCCTCCCTCGGTCTCTCCCCACCCCGATCCGTGCACTGCTGGGGTCCCTTGGCCAGAATCCAGGACCCCTCAGGGTATGTCGGAGAGCTGGTTTCAGCTTGATCCCACAGGTCAGGCCAAGGGACCCCAGTGGTGCACAAATTCATGCACCAGGCCTCTAGTTTTAATATAACATACTATGACAATTATCTCCTCTACTTTATCATTATTGTATATTCCTTTGGCTTTCCAATGACAGCTATATCATCCTCTTGGATGACTTGCAGAGTTAAAAATGTAGCTGACCTCAGCTCTATATTTTTTAACCTAACACATGTTTGCTATTTTTAAAAGTGTTGCATCGCTTATTCAAATTTGGGGGAGGGGGGGGGAATCTGCTGAGGTTTTTAAGTTAAAGATCCAAGATAAACAACTACATTTTTGGCTTCCAAAAATATTGAAATAACTTACAGCTACGTATTGGATTTGCTGTGCTATGTCCCTTAAATTGTAGCACTTTAAGGAGCCTTCTGGAGCGATTAATACACTAATTACTAGAGGTCACAAAAGCTATCATAACTGAAGTCTTCTTTTTTAATCTCCTGCCAGTTGCCTGATTACATAGTTCTCACAAGAATGCTGTGAGATCATCCTCATCTTATAGATGAAGACACCATGGTACTCAGAGGTTGGGTAAGTAAGTTGGCTGAGATCACAGAACTAGAATTTGAAACCAGGCATTCTGACTCTAGAAACCATAATCTTATGTTGGACAGTATCTTTTTCTTAGAAAAAGAGGAAGAAATAGCATAAGAAAAGCTACGTGCAGCGGGGAGGATATGGCAGGATGGGAATCGCCGGGTATGTGGCCAGTGTGTCTGCCTCCAAGATTAACAAGGGAGTTAATCTTTCATGTCAAAACATCTTGGCCCATTCCCGGGACAAGAATGGTCAGCATTCCTGAGAATGGTCAGCATTCCTGGGGCACACTCCCGAAGCGGGGGGGGGGGGGGGGGGGGGGGTCAGTGTCCAGACACAGCAACCAGGTCAAAGTGCACCGTCTTTGATCAAGACAGAGAAGACACATGCCCTAACTGGTTTGGCTCAGTGGATAGAGCGTCGGCCTGCGGACCCAAAGGTCCCAGGTTCAATTCCGGTCAAGGGCAGGTTGTGGGCACATCCCCAGTAGGTGGTGTGCACAAAGCAGCTGACCCATTTCTCTCTCTCTCTCTCATCAATGTTTCTAACTATCACTCTCTCTTCCTCTCTGTAAAAATCAATAAAGTGTATTTTTTTTAAATATATTTTATTGATTTTTTACAGAGAGGAAGGGAGAGGGACAGAGAGTCAGAAACATCGATGAGAGAGAAACATCGATCAGCTGCCTCCTGCACATCTCCCACCGGGGATGTGCCCGCAACCCAGGTACATGCCCCTGACCGGAATCGAACCCGGGACCTTTCAGTCCGCAGGCCGACGCTCTATCCACTGAGCCAAACCGGTTTTGGCAGTAATAAAGTGTATTTTTAAAAAAAGACAGAGCAGACATGATTTCTATCTAAATATAAATAGTGGCCCACTCTCCCCTCCCTGCCCCCATCACTTGCACTGAAGAGTATGCCAAACAGTGGGAAAACTATTCAGCTTTCAAATCAGGGAGAATGGAGAATGGTGTTGCTGGGAAGCAACTTTTTCCCGAATCCTGACCGATGTGAGCTGCAGATAAACTGCACCAACGCAGCGAGGCATCGAATTCTTCTGCAAAAGGCCAACCCCCACCCGCAAGAGCCTGGAAAAACCTATCATCGTTGGAATCAGAGCTGCTGTTCCTTAAATCATGCGCTTGTGTTTCGGGCAAAGCGACAGGGTCCCTGCTTTTTACAGCCTCCCCGGGAGATGCTCGCCCTCCAGCTCCGGCGCCTCCCTGGATGCAGCTCCGGAAGCTCCCCGGCCTCCGCCTGGACGTCGGCCCAGCGCCCCCGGCCGGGCTGGAGGGAGGGGCGGCCGAGGGGAGGCGAAGAGGAGCGCCGGCCCCAGTCCCCCTTCACCGCGGCCCCGCGCGCGCCCTCCCTCGCGGGGGCTGAGGTTGGAGAGGAAGCGGGGAGGCTCCGCTCGGTCCGCTCGGTCCGCACCGCGGCGCCCTCATGCCCCCTCCGTTCTCCTCCGCGCGGGGCCCCGGCGCGCCTCCTCCCTGGCCCTCGCCCCAGGAGAGGAGCGGGCGGCGCGGGCGGGCCCGCGGGGAGAGGCCGCGGGGAGCCGAAGGCCCGCGCCCGGCCGCGGAGACCCCGAGGCGCGCGGCTCCGGGCGAGCCAGGGCCCAGGGCGGCCCCCGGGAGCGCGGCGGCCGGAAGCGCGGGCGCGTCACTTCCGGGCGGTGCGGTGGCGGCCGCTAGGAAGATGGCTGCGCCCTGTGGCTCGGAGCGGCCCGCCAACTCGCCGCTCAAAATCCCAAAGATGGAGGTGCTCTCCCCGGCCTCTCCCGGTGGCCTGAGCGACGGGAACCCTTCGCTGTCCGACCCGTCCACGCCTCGGGGCGCCTCCCCGCTCGGGCCGGGCAGCGCGGCGGGCTCGGGGGCGGCGGCGTCCGGGGGTCTCGGGCTGGGGGGCCGCAGCGCCGCCTCGTCCTGGGGCGCCCCCGCGGCCGCCTGCCGCGGCATGTCGTGGACGCCGGCCGAGACCAACGCGCTCATCGCCGTGTGGGGCAACGAGCGGCTGGTGGAGGCGCGGTACCAGCAGCTGGAGGGAGCCGGCACGGTGTTCGGCAGCAAGGCCCCCGGGCCGGCCATGTACGAGCGCGTGTCCCGGGCCCTGGCCGAGCTGGGCTACGAGCGGACCCCGTCCCAGTGCCGGGAGCGCATCAAGGTAACCGGCCGCCCGGCCCGGGGCAGCGAACCCGAGGCGGAGAGGAGGCGGGGAGCGGACCTCGGGGGCGGGGCCGGTCCCAGCGCGGGGCTCCCTCCGGAGCCCGGTGGGCAGTCGACTCGCATCTCTCTCGCCTTTTTCTTCTCTCCCTGGGAAGGGTTTTTTCTCCCAGATGGCCGCCAGCCCGTAGGTTTCCTGAGTTTGAAGTTGGGCGTGCCTGCCGCCGCCCCTCTTTCTTGCCAATGGAAGGCGTTCCTGCGCCCTCAAGTTGCTGGTTTCTCCTCGCGCGCGCGGAGGGCATCCCCGAGCCCGGCGCCTCTCCCCCCGCCGCCGGGGCCTCGCTTTGTTCCAGGCCGAGGGGGCGCCCAGGCTGAGGTTACCCGGCGAGATTGAGGCCGGGTAGCGGGGCGGGGGCGGGGGGCCGGGGGGCCCCCAGTGTAGGGATTCTCCGATGAGCGCAGTGGCACAGCCAGACGCCAAGCGCCTTCAGATGCCGGGCCTTTGTGCCGGTCGCCTTGCTTCTACCTGGAGGTGCTCTGGAGACTTGGAAAGGCCGGATGGGAGCCAGGTAGCGCTGGTGCTGGTGCTGGTGCAGTTCGCGTGGCTGGAAGTTGGTCGAGAATTTGGGGTGTCCGTGCCTCCAGAGTTGGATTGGCTTGAGTCGCGTTTCTGACCTAGCTCCTTCGGGAAAGCCCGTTTCCCCCTGATCCGGTTGTTGGGACCAGTGAAGCGCTCAGTGTGCAGCTAGCTCTATCCTTGTGCACGTGAATGTGGTTATCGTTTTGCTGTTTTTACCGACTTCTCGCCCAGGCATTCCAGTTTGCATGTGTATTGTAAGTTGATGCGGAGTTGTGTTTTAGAGGCAAGTTAGGCAAGTTAGACCCTAGTCGCAGGGTCTGCTGAAAGGTTCTGGTAGGGTTCCAGTCTTCGCTGAACCCCCTCTCCTTCATAGGCATGGTATCTCTGTACTTCTTTTCTGATAGGGATGGCACTGTTTTCGGAACTCCTGGGGGGGGGGGGGGGCGTAAAAAGCAAGTAAGGACAATGGTAATCACCCTGAAGGAGGAGATGGCTCCAAAATGTAAGAGGTCTTGGCTCAAGTAGTGTTTGTCTGGGGACATTGTTTCTTAGAAAATTTAGTCCAGAAACTAAGACATTTCAAACTTATTAACTGTTGAACTTGACACCCATTTCTCAATTACAAAATTAAATTGGCTTACTTGATAACATGGACCTTTGGGTCTTATGACACCCCCCCCCTTTTTTTAAAAAAAAAACAGGAATGTCATAATGGCAGTTTATAGACAGGATTTGAATTGTGCAGGTCCACTTATATGCGTATTTTTTCAATAAATATAGAGTCGGTCTCCATATCACCAAGGTTCGCATTCCCAGATTCAACCAACCCTGATTAAAAACGGTGTTTTATTTTCGCATTCCCCACCGTCGGTTGGTTGAGTCCGCAGGTGCAAAGGGCCTACTGTAGTTGAGGTTTTGGGGAGTCAAAAGTTTTTTTCTGGATTTCCGCTGTATATGGGGTCAGTGCTCCTCACCTCTGGGTTTTTAAAAGATCAACTATAGTAGCTAATAGTAGTCACTGTTCTCTGAATCTCAGTCATTCTTTTATTCAAGGACTGTAAGGTTCAGGGGGGGCAGAGTTTTTGCACTGTGCCGACTAGCTTCTATCTGTGAACTTTTCTTGAGTTTAGAGGTGCACCTGAGGCATTTGTGACTGTTTTAACTTGATTGATTTTTGCCCATAGAATTTCCCAATCAACAGGGAAAAGTGTTATGCTCTCAGAAATTCACTGAATATAAACGTACTTATGAAATTGTTTCTCAGATGACTAGGAAATCTCTAGTTGGGTTGTGTCTTTGTCCAGTTATGAGAAACTATAACCTAAAGCAAGGAAAGGAGATTGAGCTTCTCTGAAGAATATTTTTAAAGGATCAGTTTACCTATCTCCAAACAGATAAGACCAAATTGACCTCAAGCTCTTAGAATATTTAGAGCATATGTAGATGATGATAATGGGTTCTGTGATCCACAATAGCAGTTGACAAGGAGGGCAGATAACTGTTCAGGGCTGTACTCCTTAAGTGACTTCAGCGAAGGAACAGACTTCTTCATTAACAGTGTCGGGCTTTCCTGTCAGATCATAAGCTCTGTAAGGGCAAGTTCTAGTCACTATTCTCTACTGTATCTCCAGTGCCTAGCACAGGGGTGGGGAACCTCGTTTTCTTCCAAGGGCCACTTGGATATTTATAGCAGCTTTTGCAGGCCACTCAAAATTATCAACTTAAAAATTAGCCTGCTACCACTAATAGATGTGTTTCTCTCACATTGATATTTCTGTCTTTCCCTCTCTCTTCCAACCATCTCTAAAAATCTATGGAATATCCTCAGATGAGGATTTAAAAAAATAAAAAGCAATTTAAAAAACTAGCCTGCTATACTAGGACAAACATTTAAGTAACTCACTCCTAATGCCTTGGCAGGGCCAGACCTAATGATTTCGCAGGCCTTATACAGTCTTCAGGCCGGATGTTCCCCACCCCTGACCTAGCATATAGTAGGCTCTGGAAACATATTTATTAAATTCACCAAATAAAGTCTAAAGAATAATTTTGGAAAGTATAAAAATCTAGAGCAGCCCTAGCCTGTTTTGCTCAGTGGATAGAGCGTCAGCCTTCGGACCAAAGGGTCCAGGTTCGATTCCGGTCAAGGGCATATACCTTGGTTGCAGGGTCTTCCCCAGCCTGGGCCATGGTCGGGGTGCAGGTAGGAGGCAACCAATTGATGTGTCTTTCTCACATCGATGTTTCTGTCTTTCCCTCTCTCTTCCACTCTCTCTAAAAATCCATGGAAAAATATCCTCGGATGAGGATTAACAACAATAAAAAATCTAGAGCAATGTTACTTAAACTTTAACCTAAAAATAGAGACTTTGAAACCCAGTTTGAAAGCTAAGCTCTGTCCCTCTAGGAGACTTAGTATGAATTTAATTTTAAGCATAGAAGCAAATGTGGTCAGTGAAATCATAGCCTTACACAATTATGAGGTGGATGTCCCAAGTAATCCAGATTATGCTTATGAAAATAAAAACCTTAAAAAAGTCTCGGAGAATCCCAAACCCTTGAAAGTAAACCTTTAGATTCCAGTTTCAGAAATGCCGATTTAGAACAGGTAATTCAGAAAAAACTTTCACTTTATTGTTTTGATGAGACCTGCAAAAAGGAATTCAATAATCTCTTTTGCTTTAGATTTTACAAAATAGACATAAAGTAGTGCAGTAAAATGGACTATGAGGAATTCTTAATCAGACTAATATAATGTGCTCACTTCAATGTGAATTCTGTCAGAGGCCCACAGGGAATAAGTAGATAATGATAATGGCTCATCCCAGTGTGCATCAGTTACATTTCTGGTCTAATGTATATGAAATACCTATCAAACTTCAATTATGAAAATGCTAATAATTTCTTCTAAGTTTGAAAAGAGGGAGGAGATATATAGTAACTTAAATTTGTTTTTTTCAAGAAACTTTCCCCTAATCATAGTTTCAACATGTTGATAGCAGCTTTCATCTCATCATGTGAAGGCATCAGAAAGCTGGATCCTGTCCCGCCTCTTTCCCAACCACCTTCCCGAATAACCTAAAAGCACATCAACTCCCCTTCTCTGGGCTCTGCCTCATTCCTCTTACGTATACACTAGAGGCCCAATACACAAAATTCGTGCACTGGGGGGTCTCTCAGCCAGGCCTGCGCCCTCTTGCAGTCTGGGAGCCCTGGGGGGATGTCCGACTGACGGCAGTCAGACATCCTTAGCGCTGCTGTGGAGGCAGGAGAGGCTCCCACCACCGCTCCTGCGCTCGCCAGTGGTGACCCCAGCTTCTGGCTGAGCGGCACTCCCCCTGTGGGAGCACACTGACCACCAGGATGCAGCTCCTGCATTGAGCATCTGCCACATGGTGGTCAGTGTAAATCATAGCGACCAGTTGTTCTGCCATTTGGTTAATTTGCATATTAGCCTTTTATTATATAGGATGGAAGTATTAAAATTGTAAACATTGAAATTAAATTAAGAGCTTTTGGATTTAGGTACCAAAGTACAATTTTTAAATACCAGCCAAGTGATTATGTATATCTCTAAGCACATAGGATTTTAACTTAAAGTCAGATATAAACATTTGTTTATTGCTGCAAAGAATTTCATTGAGAAGTCTGTCTGACATGTCGTTATTAATATTTGTTCAGTCATTTGGATAAAATGGATGTGTTTGAGACTGTGTTGCTGCCTACGCTATTGTTTGGCTCTGATGTCTTGTTGCTTTTTGTTTGTTTGCCAGAAGAAAATTTGTCTGCTACCAATTCCAGCCCAATTTTGGAGCCAGGTAACAAATAGGTTTTTTTGTGTGTGTAGTCATTACATGATATTTTATCCTTTTGTTTACTAGGCCTTTTCTTCATATGTCCATTCAGCAAATACTCGAGCGCTTAACTATGTGCAAGGTTGTCTGCCAGATGTTAGGCTGAATAAAAGAACTGTAATATACAGTCTGAGAGCTTACAATGCAGGTGAAGTTTGTGTACATACATCAGAGAGTTAAAAGCTGTACAAGACAACACAAGGAATGGTATATAATGCAGTACTTGCTTAAGTGTCATTGCTAAAATGCTTTAGTGTCATACTAAAGCAGACAATAGGTGTGATGGCTTCAAAGGAGGGAGAGAGAGAGCACATCACAGTTGATGCTGTGGTAGTGGAGAGATCTCTCTAGATTTGGAATTCATGAAAACATTGCCTTCTGAGCCACATGCCATATTCACACTTCCCTCGATTAATCTGACGCACTACAAAACCCATTCTCAAGTCCCATATTTTGGGGTTTTCTCCAACAATTTGCCTCTTGAGAGTTGGCTTTATGTCTTTGAAACAGATGTGTTCTTCTAGGTTTACCTGAAGATGAAATGCAAAGTGACTGCATGATCTAAAACACTTTTGCTGAATCAGTGCTGGTGCTCATCAGACCTATTTACAAGAGGTAGGCAGACTTCTACCCAGCAAACACAGTGACTGAATTTTTAGAGACATTGCTTAGATTTATTCACCAGTAATTGTCATAATGTTTGGAACAAATTTCATACTTTAGCAGACCAATCACAGTATAGTATATTTGGTCTTTTTTTAGTTAGTATTATTTTTTCATCTTCACCCAAGGATTATTGAAGAGAGAGAGAGAGAGAGAGAGAGAGAGAGAGAGAGAGAGAGAGAGAGAGAAACTTCAATATAAGAGAAGCATGGATTGGTTGCCTCCCATATGCACCCTGACCGGTGATCAAACCCACAACCTTTTTTGGTTTACAGGACGATGTTCCAGCCAACTGAACCACCCTGTCCAGTCTAGTCATTATTTTTGAGAACCAACAGGGCAAAGGTAACTTGGACCCAAATGCTTGTTTCTGTATAAGCATTTTAATAGACTCTTCCCACCTCTGAGGACTTTTCTCTTGTGTTTGCAGACAAGACTTTTCCTTTGCATTATCGTTGAAAGGTTTCCAAAAAATATGGTATACTATCAAATAGTTCATAAGAAAGATTTAGTCAGACTTGATTCCTTCCATTTTTTACATATTCAGTTTCTGTTGTTCCCATGCCACTGTTATCCAGAAGCTTGTGTGTTTCAGTTTGCTTGTCTCTTAGTGAATCTGACAGGGGTTGATGTGTATCTTAAAAGAATATAGTCACACACCCCATAACGACATTTCAGTCCACAGTGGACCGCATATCTGATGGTGGTGTACCATTTCGCCTGTGTATATGAACAGTAGTAGCAGGCTGTAGTACATCAGGTTTGTGTAAGTGCACTCACTCTGATTTTTTCACAATGAGGAAATCGCCTAAAAACATTATTTCTAACAACATTATTTCTCAGAGCGTATCTTCATCGTTAAGCTGCGCATGACTGTAGACTTAGATTACCAACCATGTACTACTTATATTTAGGCTTTCCGTTTTGGAGGTAAGGGATTTAACAAGCACATGTTGAAACTGGATGAATAGGCTTCCAAGTTTCATTTTAATTAATTTCATTTTAAATTATAAGTAGGCACATGTTGTTAGTGCCTACCATATTGAATAGTGTAGGAGAAAACGTGTTATTCAGAGTATTAAAAGTCTTTATATTATGAAAGGATTCGCTTGGGATTCACCCACAAACCTCTGGGGAGTTCAAGATTCCTTCTTGCACTCTCTGCCACTTTACCCCTGAGTAGGAGGAACCTTGATAGAAGTCAAGAAAAATGCTCCGCCATTCTAGGAGGAAGAGCTTTAGTGCAAGGAATAAAATGCTGTGACCTCAGTTGGCTGGGGCATGTCATACTCTTGGTTCTCTAGGACAGTGCTGTCCATAGCACTTTCTGTGATGATAGGAGTTTCTATGTTTGCACTGCCCAATAGCCACTGTGCAGTAGCCCCTAGCCACAGGTGGCTGTTGAACATATGAAATGTGGCTAGAATGACTGTGAAACTGAATTTTTAACTAAATTTAAATATTCATGTGTGGCTAGTGGTTAATGTATTGGCCAAATTTTTTGCTCATGTATTCCCAGAAGAGTTTTGAAATCCATGTACTTTCTTGAACATTTTAAAGCTGAAATTAAAAATGTTTTCCTAATATGTTTGAAAGTTTACAGGATATAGAAAATGTTAAATCTTAAAATGTAAAATGAGTAAGATGAGGATTAGTCATAAAATTTATTGAATAGTATACTCTGAATGTGGTGAGAAGTTCATCCGAAGTTCTGATCTGTAGGTTCTATTAAATGTATCTTGAAAATGTTGATGATCAGACACCATTCCACTTACTTTTTTGTTTTGTTTTATTCTCACCTGAGGATATTTTTTCCATTGATTTTTGAGAGTAAAGCGGAGGCAGGGGGAGGGAGGGAGGAGAAAAAGAGAAATACCAATGTGAGAGAGACACATCGACTGGTGGCCTCCCACAGTTACCCCGTGGATGGAATCTGCAACCCAGGCATGTGCCCCTGAGATGTGGGGCCGAAGCTCTAACCATATAGCAACACCAGCCAGGACTCCCCTTACATTTAAACAAAACAATATTACTAACCTATATTGCTTTGGTTATTCTAAATTAAGGAGCCAAGCTTCACACCTGAAAAATGCAAGACTGGAAATGACAGGAATCCCTAAGGTTTTAAGGTTCCTTGATCAGTCATTAAAGAAGGTGTGTGGATACCCCAGCTGAAGACCACCGCTTTAGAACTCTGAGTTCTTTCTTGACTGATTAGTGAGCCCTTGAATTCCACTGCCCTTAGGAATGGAAAAGGTGTGCAGCTTAACTCTTAGCTAAAGTCCAAGCTTCTGGGGGAGGGCTTGGAGATCATGCTCATTCCCTTTTATCACACTCGATTGACAGAATCATCTTGGGGTTTCTATACTAGTAAGTACTAAGGTCTGAAATAAGGACTTTGTTTTTTAATTATTTACCAGTACATATTTGAGTGCCTTCTGCAGTAGGTCCTAGGACTACAGCAGTGTACCACTTACCCTCACTGTGTCCACCTTCCGTGGAGAGTCAGACCACTCACACACCAGTCTCAGTACTGCTCATGGTGCTATAGGTGCCCACAGGAAGGGCATCTCATAGGCTTTCAGGAGGTGGATCCTGAAGGTGAGTGAGGTGGGACTGAATTGGCAGAAGGAGTAGAGACAGATGAGCAGTTGGGGTAAAGGCCCAGGGGCCGTATAACTTAAAATGGTACAAACTGCAAATTCAGTAAAATACATTTTGTTCAAGAATCCAAAACAGCCAAAACCGGTTTGGCTCAGTGGATAGAGCGTCGGCTTGTGGACTGAAAGGTCCCAGGTTCGATTCCGGTCAAGGGCATGTACCTGGGTTGCGGGCACATCCCCAGTAGGAGATGTGCAGGAGGCGGCTGATCGATGTTTCTCTCTCATCGATGTTTCTAACTCTCTATCTCTCTCCCTTCCTCTCTGTAAAAAATCAATAAAATATATTTAAAAAAAAAAATCCAAAACAACCCATCCAATAATGCCCTTGTTCCAAGCAGTTTATACACGATCAGCTGCTTAAAAGTCATGCCTTTCGCCCTAGCTGGTTTGGCTCAATGAGTAGAGCATTGGCTCATGGACTGAAGGGTTCCGGGTTCAATTCCGGTCAAGGGCACATACCTCGGTTGCAGGTTTGAGCCCCAGCCCTAGTCAGGGCATGTGCAGATGGCAACCAATCAATGTTTCTCTCTGTGTGTCTCTCCCCCTCCCTTCCACTCTCTCTAAAAATCAATGGAAAAATATCCTTGGGTGAGGATTAATGAAAAAATAAATAAATATAAATAAATAAAAGTCATGCCTTTCAAATGAAGAAAAATTTGGCATAGAGTGGCATTTGGTGAAGGTATGACTTACAAGCTACAAATGTATGGTTGGTGGTGTCGTAAAGAAACATGCGAAAGGGTGGGAAAGATAGTTTGGCACAGAATAGTGCCAGTTCCAGATAATTTATATGTTTTGCTAAATAACATTTTTATAGTGTTGAATTGCAATCATGCAAATATCCATGATACATCTCTTTCTGTAATTTATGTACTAAAAGAAAAACCACAGCAGTGCACCTTTTTGAACATATAACAAGAATATATTTTACCCTGTGGCCTAGTACTCACATAATATATCTGTGTAACTGAAACAAATATCACAAAATAATAATGAATATAGCTCACACTTCTATAGCCCTCACTGTGCCGTGCACTGTTCTAAGTGCTTTACAAATATTAATCTATTCAGTCCACGCAATGACACTATACTTAACTATGTTCAATACACTCTGCTATGTTCTAGTCTATTTGAATACAGGTAATCTAGCTCCTGAATCACTAGGCCAGTGGTCGGCAAACTGCGGCTCGTGAGCCACATGTGGCTCTTTGGCCCCTTGAGTGTGGCTCTTCCACAAAATACCACATGCGGGCACGCATGTACAGTGCGATTGGAACTTCGTGGCCCATCTGCAGAAGTGGATATTTTGTGGAAGAGCCACACTCAAGGGGCCAAAGAGCCGCATGTGGCTTGCGAGCCGCAGTTTGCTGACCACTGCACTAGGCCATAGATCCTCTTTAGTAACATCGTTATACGTGAAAGCACCAACACCAGCTTGCACCTGGTAGCCCTCTTTCTCCACCACTGCCCGCACCCTCCTCCTCCCCAGTACTTTTCAGCACTGTCTTTCCTTTTCACCCCAGTCCCTCTGGTACCTCATCTTTCCCCAGCGCCAACCCCAGCCTCTGTGTCTCCAGAAGTTCCTCACCTAAAACTGGTGCAAAGAAAACCTCACCAGATGGGTGCAACCGCTCCCACTGGTACAGGGCAGCGGGCTTACTCCTTGGGGACTTGCAGCTCAGGGTCACATTGGTCCCCACATGGGGTGCACCCAAGAGATGGCAGGATGGAGGAGCTGGAGGAACTGGGGAAGGGGAGACAGGTTAAAAACTCACACCCAAGAGACCAATAGACACACACACACACCAACTTCTACACACACACCCTTCAGTCACTCCATTTAACCCTCCTCCAACCTGTACACTCAGCCACTGGGGAGAGAGACCTGCCTGATCTCTCATGGGGGTTGGGGGGAGGTACTGGGAAGGGTGTGCTTCTTACCCCTTGAAGTTTTGCTGTCGTGGCCCCTGCTTGTGCCTTGCTTGTCTTGCACGTTCACAGAGCAGCGGTAGGACCCGGAGTCTTTCTCCTGGAGGCCCTGCAGCCTCAGGGACACATTCCGGGAGGGCCTGGGGTAGACCAGGGACACTTCAGGTTGGCTTGTTGTGGTCCCACTGATGTGCGCCAACACCTGGTGTGGGCATAACCCCTGCCCATTATCACATGCCTGCACTGTGCCCACAGGCTCAGCCAATCTCCCTCCCCTAAACTGTCAAACCTCAGATGCCCCTCACCTGCACCGTCCCCTCTAACCTGTACCAGCTCCCCTCCACCCCTTATCCCTGGCCACCCTCTCACCACCCCAGGTCCTCTTCACCAGAACGGTTCTTGATCCCCTGTATATTGTTTCTTCATCTCCCACTTGGGGTGTTTAGAAAGGTGGTCACAGCCCACAAAATCGACTTCCCAACCCACTAGTGAGTCATACCTTCAGTTACATAAAAGAGGGTTAGAAAATAATGAGGTGAGATCGATCTTTTTTCAGTCATTGTGCTCTATAGACTTAAGATATTAAAACTCCAGGAACATTAATTATATCCTGGTGAAATGTGTTATGCTATGTAGTTCGAGATAGCTGGAGCCTAGGGTTTGAGGGGAGAGGGTGAGAGGAGGTGGGAAGTTGTAGGAAGTGAGACTGGAGACATAATAAGCAAGAGATCGGATGATGTGCCAAGGAGTTGGGACTTCATCCTAATTATCAAGAGATTTTAAGCTGGAGAGCGGCATGGTTAGTCTTAGGTTCTAGAACTGGCTCTAATGTGGGAAATGAATTGGAAAGGTTAAGACTGGAAGCCCAAGGATCATTTGAAGGCTTCTTGCAGTACTATAGACAGGCAGTGAATAAAACAGCGGCAATGAAAATGGAGAGAAGAGAACCGATTTCAAATGTATCAATATCCATGGGGCTGCTGGGAGAATCTGAAAATTCAAATTTATAGGATTTGTTAGATCTTAACCTGTCACAGAATTCACTGTTTGCTGCTGTACCAACTCCCACAGGATTCTTTGTTGTGTCCTCAAGGATCATCACAATATTTCATAGCTTACGTTTTTAGAACCAGTGAGATCCAACTCAAACACCATTTAGAACAGCCCTGCCTCCGTTACCTCTATGAAATAGTCTCTACAGACGCTTGGATTCTGATCTGCTCCCCAGTCTTCAGAAGTGATCGTCCTGCCTTTTTTCTCTTTTTTAACATGGTCAGAGGGCAGGCACTAAAATTCAGATCTAAAGTTTCAGATGTTCATTGTCTGAGGGTACTCTGAAGTACATGCTCCAGGTTAAGGGAGGATAGCAGTCCTTGCCCCCTTGGGAAGGTTGTAAGTGTAATGTTTAAAAATGTTTTGAAAAACGGGAGGAAAAAACTTCTTGAGCTTCAAACACAAAGACCAGTACCATAAAGACCTTTAGATTTTAAACAATTGATTGTTAGGTACTTTTTACATTTATTTCTGTTGTGTGCTTCATGCAATGTGTTCTCCTTGCTCTTTACCGTTGCAGAAACTTTATTCACTGTTCAAAATGAAGGCCTCACGGATCTGAGCCTCATATGCATATGTTACAGATTATTTGGAGTTTATAATCTATGTGGAGTCTTACTCCCTATGGTTCTGAATAATTGAAAAGTGCCTGCATATTGGAAAAAGACATCTATTTAAATCTGTGTAATACTTAGCTCATTTTGGGAGGGGCCTTGAGAGCCAATGGAATTTTTTTTTTTTTTTTTTGGCACTAATGGAATTTTTTTCCCCTTGGCAAAAAAAAAGAAAATCAAGTGAGTGTTATCTTGTCACTTGGTAGCTTGTGTTATTCCTTAGGGAAATGCAAACCTGTATTTATTCTCAGACATTTTAGGCATAACAGCCATCATTTTTTTATATATGTGTTCTCAGCTTGTATTCATAAATTACATATTTCGAGCTACCAAATAGCACTTCATTCAAAATAAATTGATACAGTAGAATGAAAGTTATTCATTTAGATGTTTTCTAGTTGCATTTTCTCAGCCTGTGTAAGATTACTTTGTTGTAATAGCCTAAATATTTGAAACTCACTTTATTGCTTCTCTACTACCTACTTTCAGATTACTTCATTTATCAAAAAACTCAATTATGTTTGTAATTGATATTAATAAAACCGGAATAAAGTCTATATCTACCCCAAACTGTTTTTATTATTATTACTTTGAATCTGAAAATACCTTTCTCTAAATGGAAAGGTCTGGTTTATGATTTAGAAAAAAGAGTATGACAGGTTAGAAAGTACTCTAGCTTGCCCTGGCCACTGTGGCTCAGTGGTTAGAATGCCAGCCTGCACACTGAAGGGTTGCGGGTTCGATTCCCAGTCAAGGGCCCTGCCCTCGTTTGGGAGGCAGCTAGTTGATATGTCTCACATCAATGTTTTTCTCTTTCCCCCTCCCCTCCCCTCCCACTTTCTGAAAAGCAATGGAAAAAATATCCTCAGGTGAAGATTAACAACAACAAAAGTACTTCAATCTTATTTTGAAGTACTTATCTCTTAACTGCCATATATAATCTTAGGGAATTTTTATTCGTTTCACTTATTCATTCATTCATTTAGCAGAAATCTATTGGGCCACTTCGGCATGCCAGGCATTGATTTAGGTGCTGTGGATACATCAGTGAACAGAACCGGAAAAAAAAGAATAACTGTCTTCAAAGACTTTATATTCTGATAGAAAACGATATGCTACTTAAAATAAATTAATTCACAACAATTAACACAATTAGAAAGCCCCTTAAATATGATATTTCTTGGTATCAGCTTTATTGACCTTAGAAAGGTCGAGTTCTCTATCTCACATTATGCACAAGAAATAGAAATACACTTGCCTTTGCTTTGATAAAAATGATTTACATGATTCTATATTGTGCCTTTTTATTGTGATATGTCCAGTTGTCCCTGAGGTTCATCTCACCAAGCGGCAGAGTGCAGCGTTGTTAGAATTCATTCACTCATTAGGTAATGAGCACCCCTGTGCTGGGTTCCTAGGTGCAGCCTTTAGCAAAACCAGGGAATGTGCCCTCTCTCTCCTGCAACTTAGGGAACATAGTTAATAGTTGGAGTAGAATAGACTAGTTGTGCCAATTTTTAAAAATTCTTTTAAAAATATTTTTATTGATTTCAGAGAGAGGAAAACAGAGGGAGAGACAGAGACATCAATGATGAGAGAGAATCATCGATTGGCTGCCTCCTGCATGCCCCCTACTTGGGATTGAGCCCTGACCAGGAATGGAACTATGACCTCCTGGTTCATGGGTCGATCCTCAACCACTGAGGCACAGTATAAAATAATATTTTTATATAAATAATATAAACCACATTAAAAATGAAGAAAAACCAATGGAAAAATTTAACTTCATCATAACCACATATTCATGAAGCATTTTTTGAAAAGTGATGGTGAATTTGATTTTAATTCCAGTACATTTCCATTCACCAAAAAGTGAATGAGAGGTCTACATACTTTTTGTTGTAGTGAACTCTTAAGAAAATATATGGGGCGTTCAAACTTTTTCTTTGATTCATGCTGAGTGTTGCCTGCCTCTTGCTTCTTGTGAACACATTGCCCAGGAAGCAAGGTCAAATCCTCACTCTGGATTCCTTTTTTCTCCCGTTTTTTTTTTTTTTTTTTTAAATATATTTTATTGATTTTTTACAGAGAGGAAGGGAGAGAGATAGAGAGTCAGAAACATCGATGAGAGAGAAACATCGATCAGCTGCCTCCTGCACATCTCCTACTGGGGATATGCCTGCAACCCAGGTACATGCCCTTGACCGGAATCGAACCTGGGACCCTTCAGTCTGCAGGCCGACGCTCTATCCACTGAGCCAAACCGGTTTCGGCATCTCCCGTTTTTTTATGTCAGTGTTTTAGTCACCATATTCCTGCCAAGACTGTAAACCTTTGAAAATGGTTAAATGATTGCTTTTATCTGTGAATGAAGAAATATGACCAAAAAGTTGAAGAAGCTGTGATGATATAGCCAGGTGTTTCCGAAACTTGAATAATAATGTGTGAACAAAAACATGTATATAACAGTGTAACTTACTATGTGACAAACCTAAATCTGTAGTTCTCACATGTTATCAAATAAAAACAACTTTATAAAATACTTTAAATATGAATAAAATACAAATAAAATTAGGTTATATTCCTTTAGTATTGGAGGACATGGGCTAGCTGGAACCTGTTTACTTTTCCAAACAAGATCTTGATACTGAGTGCTGCAGTTAGGTTCTTCGAGTTTGTTATTCCTACCATTAGCTTTATGATAAAACTTTGCTGCTAATTTTTCTCTACTTGAACTGACCTTTATTCATAAGGCACCTTGGTCTCCATATTGTGTGACAGTTATTTTTGTAATAATAATGGCTAATATTTACAGAGTGTGAGCTATTGGGCAGACACTGTTTTAAATGCATTACTTATATTTTTCATTTAATGCTCATAAGTCTATGAATGAGGTACTGTCATTAGCCTCACCTTACAGGTGGGGAAGTTGAGGCACCAGAGCGATTAATTTGTCTAATGTCACAAAGCTGGTAGATAGGGAAGCTAAACTAAGCAGTCTGACTCCATACTCTTAACTACTTGGTCTTATATATTGCTCCCTTATCATCAGCACAACTTTATGAAATTTTGACAATTGAAGTAATATTTTAGCAACAGTCAGCACAAACAGTCATAAATGCAACACCAAGATCACATAGCAACACCCAGATGGATATCATTATGTTCATACATGTTTTGTATCATAGAAATGAAAACATAAATTTTAAAAATTCTGGCAGCCCTGGCCAGTGTGGTTCAGTATGTTGAACGTCATCCTGTGCACCAAAAGGTCACCGGGTCAATTCCTGGTCAGAGCACATGCCCAGGTTGGGGTTTGTGTGGGAGGCAGCTGATCGATGTTTCTGTCTCACATTGATGTTTCTCCCTCTCTCCCTCTCTCTCTCTAAAATCAATAAAAACATTTTAAATAATAATAAATAAATTGCCGAAACCGGTTTGGCTCAGTGGATAGAGCGTCGGCCTGCGGCCTGCGTGCGGACTGAAAGGTCCCAGGTTCGATTCCGGTCAAGGGCATGTACCTGGGTTGCGGGCATATCCCCAGTAGGAGATGTGCAGGAGGCAGCTGATCGATGTTTCTCTCTCATCGATGTTTCTAACTCTCTATCTCTCTCCCTTCCTCTCTGTAAAAAATCAATAAAATATATTAAAAAAAAATAATAATAATAATAAATAAATTATTGCAGATAGTTCATGGTGTCCTAAAATAACAAATACAATGAGATAAGAAAACAAAAAAAAATTTTTTTAATAGAAACTAAAATAATAAATACAGTGAGAAACCTTGATATGGAAGTCCCTCTCAAGGATTTAAAACAGGTGTTGAAACAAAACTTTATATATATCTATAATAATAGAATGATAATATGCTAATTAGACCGGACGTCCTTCCAGACGAAGCTGGGCCTGTGAGGGAAGCCCGGGTCCCGGGTGCCAGAGGAAAGCTGGTGCCAGCAGCCAGGGGAAGGAAGGCCTACTCTTGCATGAATTTTGTGCATTGGGCCTCTAGTGTGTGTGTGTGTCTCCAGATTATGATGACAATCCCATCAGTACTTCATTGACACTTCCAAAAATACTGAATATTGAAAACTTTCTAAGCAAATACTCTCAAGCTTTTATTATTATTTGCATAACTAACTCACTTCATTGTACTGATGGGGTGGTCATAATAATAGGCCGGTCATAATAATCTGGCTACTCTGTGTGTGTGTGTGTGTGTGTGTGTGTGTATGTATATATATAATTGATTTCAGAGAAGTAGGGAGAGGTAAAGAGATAGAAACATCAATGATGAGAGAGAATCATGGATCATGGCCTCCTGCATGCTCCCTACCAGGGAATGAGCCCGCAACCGGGGCATGTGCCCTTGACCGGAATCAAACTCCGGACGCTTCAGTCGCAGGCCGAAGCTCTAGTCACTGAGCCAAACCGGCTAGAGCGAAACAAACAAAACTTTTTTTTTTTAAATATATTTTATTGATTTTTTACAGAGAGGAAGGGAGAGAGATAGAGAGCTAGAAACATCGATGAGAGAGAAACATCGATCAGCTGCCTCCTGCACATCTCCTACTGGGGATATGCCCGCAACCCAGGTACATGCCCTTGACCGGAATCGAACCTGGGACCTTTCAGTCCGCAGGCCGACGCTCTATCCACTGACCCAAACCGGTTTCGGCGAAACAAACAAAACTTTTATTGTAGAAGACATTCAATCATTCATTCAAGTCTTTATAAAACTGATGGTATTTATTGGACTCCCAACTCCTCTTAAAGGAGTTGCATTATAGAAAGAGTTGCATTATAGGAGCTTGCATTATAGAAAGAGAAACGTTTACAAAGTAGAATTACCTTTTGACAGTCAAAGCAGGTAGGTTGTGGCCATGGAGTGTCCATTACCTTATGCCTGCCATTGTCCCCCTTTTCCTAAGAGGTGACGGGGATGAGATGGACTGTTTTGTAATAAAGCACATGAAGGTACCAACAAAAGTGATATGCATGTGAAGAAAGCTAAATAAGAATCAGAAAAGAAATCAGTGCAGAGTATAGTAATAATCCGTGTAAATATGGTTACTTTAGCTAAATATTAAAATGAGCTATAGCCCTAACCGGTCTGGTTCAGAGGATAGAGCGTTGGCCTGCGGACTGAAGGGTCCCAGGTTCGATTCCAGTCAAGGGCATGTACCTTGGTGGCGGGTGCATCCCCAGAAGGGGGTGTGCAGGAGGCAGCTGGTCGATGTTTCTCTCTTATCGATGTTTCTCTCTGTCCCTCTCCCTTCCTCTCTGTAAAAAATCAAAATATATTTTTAAAAATGAGCTATAGACTTCTCAGCAGAAAGGTAAATACTTTTCAGTGTCTGCTGAAGAGAAGCATCCCAGGTTCTAGTTTTGAGACCAAGGATTAATTTACATTTGAATACACTCTGATAGCGACCTTGAATAAGTTGCTACCTCTTAGTTCTCTTTTTGTTAAATAAGGATGCTTCACAAATCCCTTGTGCTTATGTGATAACACTGCCCAGATCCCTCCTCCAGGAATGAGACGTGAGTCAGTCCCCCCAGCTGCCAGAGCGCTGATGGATGATGGCTTCTGGTTGGATTCCTCCTGGTTGGATTCCTCCGGGGAATTTCTCTTTGCCCGAGGGAGCTGTCTTCCCCAAGGTTAGGCTCCCTGTCCTGTGGCGGCCCGAGTCCACTGACTGGTCAGTGCTGAAATACGAAGGGACAGCCTCCGTGCCTCAGTTCAGGACAGCTCTGAAGGGCCATCGAAGTTCCGTACCCCACTCTGGGCTTAGCCCAAGCCTCTGTTCCCACTTCAGCTTCTGTGCCCGGTGCTGCTCCTCAATCTCACAAGTAAGCCTCCTGCACACAGTCTCCTCAGGGTGTTTTCCGGGACGCTCTCTTTTAGCTTTATAATCAAAATTAGGAATCATAAATTTACACTGTTTAGCCCGTCTCAGCGCACAGTAGGCACTGAGAAAATAGTAATGGTTTCCTTTCATTACATGGGACATTAAGCCGTATGTGGAAAATGTTTGATTTGTGTAGAAGTATAGACATTGTTTTCATCTGGCCGTTGCTTTTAGCAATCCTCATAAAGATAAGAATAAACTATTACAGTGCTACCAAATGAGCTATAAAAAGTGTGATTGACCTGGCCTAGTGGCTTAGTTGGAGCATCATCCCATACACCAAGAGGTAGCCGGTTTGATTCCCCGTCGGGAGCAAATAGGGGAGCAACCGATTGATGTTTCTCACATCAATGATATTCTCTCTCTCTCTCTCTCTCTCTATCAATGAATATGTCCTTGGGTGAAGATTTTTAAAAAACCATGTATAATGATTACTTGAATTTCTAACAACTTTCTAAATAAGTTCAGGTTGCCCAAGAATAAGTGCATAAACTTAAAACATGCTTATTTTCAGGTTTTCCTAGGAAGGTATGTGTCAGATGTGTTCTTTTCACACATTTATGACCTGTAGTTTATATCATGTAAATGCAAAAATACCCCACACTTTTTTAAGTAATTCAGTATTTGCCCTTTTTTAAAACACACACACATAAAAACACACAATTGACTAAATCTTGACTTAATGCTTTTCCCTAGATATCTTGATGGAGGATTTATGAAACCTTAATTTTTACATGATTTTATCCAAGTGTCAAGATTATTTTTTTCACAAACAACACTTAAAATTTACTAACAGAAAAATCTGTATTATAGGTTATTTTTGCACTATAGATGGTAGGGGTTTTTTTGTTCTTGTTTTTTTCAGTATATATTTTGATTGATCTCAGAGAGGAAGGGAGAAGGAGAGAGAGATAGAAACATCGATGATGAGAGAGAATCATTGTTCGGCTGCCTCTTGCACACCCCACACTGGGGATGGAGCCCGCAACCTGGGCATATGCCATCTCTGGGAATCGAACCGTGACCTCCTGGTGCATAGGTCAGCACTCAACCGCTGGGCTAGATAGTAATTTTCAGCGTCATCAAAGGTCAGGTCATTGGCGTCAGTTCAACACCAACAGAAATCCCCAGGTTGGATGCAGTGAAGGAAACTTTATTTAGTGCAAACAGCTCAGTTGTGACACAGCATGTCTGTGAAAATAGAACTGCTGTTAGGAGGCCCTGAGGCAAGGCCCCTGTCCAGCTAGACTGCTCTGCCTGTGTATGCCTGCCTCGTCTGCTCCAGAGAGATCTTTGGTGTTTCAGCCAAGGAGAGGCAGTCCTAAATGGAAAGGGAACGTGCACTTCCAGAATCAGAGGTGAGCTGACTTACATAGACAAAAGTCCCTGCTCCTGGTCCCTGATTGGTCTGTCCTCATGCAAGTTAGGACTCTAAATCCTCACAGTTTGATTGGTCCAAAGGACGTTGTCCTGATTGGTCAGAATGGAGCCGCCTCTGATTTATGAAGAAGCTGATGGGGATATAGCTGTGTATCTCTAGGTGGAGGAAGTCTCAGTCCTACTGGTTGAAATAGGATTCTGAGAACTTCATAAAGGCCGGCTCAGATGGCAGGAACACAGTGCAGGCAAGCCGCTCTGTGAGGGTGCAGGCAGCTAGTGCAGGCTTCTCCCTCAGGCCTGCATGGAAATGGTGCTAGGCTCTGTTTTCTCCCCCCTCTCCCCAGTCCCCTCCCCCTCTCCCCTTTCCCCTCCCCCCTCCCCCTCCCCCCTGCCCCCTCCCCCTCCCCTCCCTGTATAGAAATGGCTGCTAGGTTCTGTTTCCTTCCTTCCTTCCTTCCTTCCTTCCTTCCTTCCTTCCTTCCTTCCTTCCTTCCTTCCTTCTTAATGTATTTGAGGGTGGGGAGGGGGGAGAAAGAAAGAGGGAGAGACACCACTTATTTGTGCATTCATTGATTGGTTGCTTCTCATATGTGCCCTGACCAGAGATGGAACCTGGAGCTTTGGTGTATCCAGGTAATGCTCTGACCAACTGAGCTACCTGGCCAGGATCTGTTTTGTTTTTAATTTGAGCCCCATTAACCATTGGGAGCCCTTCTTAGTAGGTATCTTCTCTCTCAGGATCCACATTAATAAGAAAATAACTACAAAACTGAGAGAATAACATCATCAGCATATGAAAGGAATAGAATAGCCTACTATTGGGGCCGGGGGGGGGGGGGGGGGGCTGCTCTGCACAGTTTCCCTTTTAAACATTGGTCTCATGAATAGAAGAATGTACCATCGTGTTTGGGAAGCAATACAATACAATACAATACACATATTGTAATGATACAGGTGTGGAGTTTTTTGTATGTGTGTACATGCTTGTGCATGTGTAAGTCTTAACATTTAGACATGGTTGACTAGGGAACAGTTAGTGCGTGATGCAGGCCGTTTGTATGGGAGGCCTTTAAAGATGAGTGATTCTTCTCTGCTATCCTGGAAATATTTTAGATAATTCTCTTGAATGTGTTGTTCAGTTATAAGATACTACTAAAAGTTAACATTTTTTAAAAATATATTTTATTGATTTTTTACAGAGAGGAAGGGAGAAGGATAGAGAGCTAGAAACATTGATGAGAGAGAAACATCGATCAGCTGCCTCTTGCACACCCCCTATTGGGGATGTGCCCGCAACCAAAGCACATGCCCTTGACCGAATCGAACCTGGGACCCTTGAGTCCGCAGGCTGATGCTCTATCCACTTAGCCAAACTGGTCAGGGCTAAAAGTTAACATTCTTAATATCATCTTAAATACCACTTTGAGGTGGTGCCCGAGAGTGTGAAGTACTGAGAAAAAAATTAAACAGAGATGCTGATGTAGCAACTGTAGAGGTGATATAGGAGGTCAGATGGAAATAACTTCTAATGCAAGTCAGTTCTTTACCAAATAACTGATTTTTTTCCCCTTTATGGGAAAGAAGTTCTAGACAAGTAGTGTTATCTGACACTCTTTGATGACTGTAGCCACTTGTTGCTGCCTATGGCAGAAATGGTTAAGTAATTCAATATACCCTAATTTTTTTAACCTGTCTTGTTTTAAATAGAAAAACACTTGATTCCATGTCTAGAAGGATTCTTGTATCCCAAAGAAACCCTTGAACATGACCACGCATATTAGGTATGGCTTTTATAATATTGTTGGCAGTATGAGCTGTTGTCTGAGTATTGTATGATTTACCCACAGTGGAAGGTTGAAAGCTTTATGGCCATGTGAATATAGTTCCTTCAGCAATGAAAGATGTTTGTTTTTTAAGTATTGTCCTCTTTGACACAAGACCCTCGCTGCTAGTGTGGAGGACCCAGAAAACTTAGGGGCTGATACTCACTGAAAATCAACATTTCCCGAATTATTTGTTCTATGCAAGAATCTTGTCTTTCGTGAAGATCGTACTGACCAGTTATAGGCATAAAAATGAGTTGCTGAGCCCGGCTGGCGTGGCTCAGTGGTTGAGCATCAACCTATGAACCAGGAGGTCACTGTTTGATTCCCAATCAGGGCACATGCCTGGGTTACAGGCTTGATCCTCAGTGTGGGACCTGCAGGAGGTAGCCAATCAATGATTCTCATCATTGATGTTTCTATCTCTCCCTCTCCCTTCCCTTCTGAAATCAGTAAAAACAATATATATATATATGTATGTATATATATACACACACACACACACACACACACACACACACACACACTTTTGTAATGAGTTGTTGACAGCCAGGTTCAGGAGGAAGTGCAAGCTGGTAGAACTCAGTCTGGGACAGTTCCCCAGAGAGGGGGGAGGAGACTGAGGGGATGGGCTTCCGGAGAGGGAAGATCTCAGTTTCCAGGGGTCATTCTTCCGATCACCCCATTAAAGTCCAGGAAACGCCTCCAGTCTTTTTCTTTTTCTATCTTTGACCGAACTACTCTATATTTTAGAAATATTTTTTATGATTTGTAGGGCATAAGAAATAATAAACTTTGGACAAGGCTGCAGAGCTTCATTTGGCAGGTGACCCCCACCTCCAAGAAAAATATGAGAATGATAGATATTTTTATTATTTTTTGTTGTTAATCCTCACCCAAAGGTATTTTTTCCATTGATTTTTTTTAGAGAGAGTGGAAGGGAGCGAGGGAGGGAGGACAGCCATGTGAGAGAGAAACACCAATTGGTTGCCTCCTGCACACACCCCAACTGGGCCAGGGATCAAACCTACAACCCAGGTAAGTGCTCGGGAATCAAACCTATGACCTTTCAGTGTGTGGGCGGGTGCTCTAACCATTGAGCCACTGACCAGGGCAGTATGCTAGATATTTTTAAAGTAGCCTTGACCTTTGCAGTTAGTCTGCCTTTGTTACAAAGAAATTAATTTGCTTTGCTAATTATAGCACTGTATTTTTTTAAATACCCTTTCTGTTTCTGATTTTTTTAAAAGATTTTAGGAGCCCTACCTGCTTTGATTTATTGATTTTATAAATAAAATCTACCATCATGGTTAAATGAGTTCCTGATTTTCTTTGCTAAGAAAATTTCATTTTTTTAAAAAAAATATATTTTATTGATTTTTCACAGAGAGGAAGGGAGAGGGATAGAGAGCTGGAAACATTGATGAGAGAGAAACATCGATCCTGCACACCCCGTACTGGGAATGTGCCCGCAACCAAGGTACATGTCCTTGACCAGAATCGAACCTGGGACCCTTGAGTCCGCAGGCCGACGCTCTATCCACTGAGCCAAGCCGGCTAGGGCTTCATTTTCTTGCTAAGTGGTTTACTACTTCAAAGTTAGTTCAACCCAGGCAGTGTGGCTCCGTGGTTGAACCAGGTGGTCACGGTTCAGTTCCTGGTCAGGGCACATGTCAGGGTACATGTCAGGGTTGTGGACCCTATTCCCAATAGGGGGTGTGCAGGAGTCAGCTAAGTAATGATTCTCTCTCATCATTGATGTTTCTATCTCTCTCTTCCTTTCTGAAATCAATAAAAAAATGTATTTTTTAAAAAGTTACAGTAATTTATTTACTTAATAAATATATTGACCAGTCCTTATCTGATAGGTGCTTTTCTGGGCTCAGAGAAACTGAACAGGAAGACATAATCCCTACCTCATGGAGCTCACAATCTAGAGGAAACATTCAACATTTTGTGGGTGGCACTTGGTAATATATATATATATATATTTTATTTTTTTCATTGATTTCAGAGAGGAAGGGAGAGGGATAGAGAGATGGAAACATCAAAGATGAGAGAGAATCATTGATGAGCTACCTCCTGCATGCCCCCCACTGGGGATTGAGCTGCAACCCCAGTATGTGCCCTGGCTGGGAACCAAACTGTGACCTCCTGGTTCGTAGATTGATGCTCAACCATGAGCCACGCCGGTCAGCCGGCACCTGGTGGTTTTTATATGCCAGGTCTCTTTTGAAGGAATACTTATTTGTCTTGGGGCCTTGGCTCCTCACTGGCTAGGTAATCTCTAAGATTCTTTCCATTTTAGAACTTCCATAAGATTTTGGAAGTTGGGAACTGGTTTGTCATTAGAGCCTTAGGCAGCTCCAACAACCTCCAGTCAATCAGTAGATTACAGAAAGGTTTTTTAAAAATATATTTTTATTAATTTTAGAGAGGAAGGAGAGGGAGAGACATTAGTGATAAGAGAGAATCATTGGTCGCAACCCAGGCATGTGCCCTGACCGGAAATCGAACAGTGATCGCCCATAGGTCAATGCTCAACCACTGAGCCACGCCAGTCAGGCTGTTATAGAAAGTTTTATAAGAGATAGTTGGCAAGGATAGGAACACAGATAATGAATAGTATTAAATGCTCAGGAAACTAAAATGAGTTAAGGACTAAGTTTGAGGACCATTTTTCTTAATTAAGAAGACATTGCTGACCATAATATGAACAGTTTCAACGGAATAATCCCATTGGGTTAAGGATTGAGTAAGTAGGTGGTGCCTAATCCTTTGAGACCCCTTTAGTGTTAAAATGGGAAGATGTTAAAGCTTGGCCATTGTGACTACTAAGACTTAATTTCATGTCCGTGCTTGTTTCTAGATATGGGAATGTCCCTGTTTTAAGTTGTTATCTTGGGAGATTTATCTAGCATCGATATTGATGTTTATCAGATACTGAATGCTCCAGTACGATGTGATACAGTCGGAACAGGTAACCAGCATAACTCTGAGTTATGTAGTATTGCTTAACTGCCACTTCAGAAAAAGATTTCTTTCCCAGGAAATAGAAAAAGTACTATATTTTGTTAAAGAGTAAATTGATAACCTTGAATGCTTCTTTCAAGAAACAGGAGAATTTGGCTAGTTTACCTTTTAAAGGAAATATTAATGGTGATTTATCTAAATGAACAGAATAGTGAGTAAGATGGGTAAATTGTACTTAAACTGGATGCCCCAATTCTTAGACTCTCTTGTAAAATGTAAGACTTGAATGAAATCTACCTTATCTTAGGATTTCTGGCTACTTCCTCTTACATTCTTTTGTGGAGGAAACAACCACATGGTACAGAGCAGTTTTTTAACACGAGGTTCTTGTATGGGCTCTTCAGAGAGTCCATGTTCCCCTTGAAATTGTCTTGTGTGTATTTTTTTAAAAAATATATTTTATTGATTTTTCACAGAGAGGAAGGGAGAGAGATAGAGAGTTAGAAACATCGATGAGAGAGAAACATCAATCAGCTGCCTCCTGCACATCCCCCACTGGGGATGTGCCCGCAACCCAGGTACATGCCCTTGACCGGAATCGAACCTGGGACCTTTCAGTCTGCAGGCCGACGCTCTGTCCACTGAGCCAAACCGGTTTCGGCTTGTGTGTATTTTTATGGGGAGGAAATCCATGACTCAAAACAGTTAAGACTCTTCTCTGGAGAGGAAAAGGAAAAGGAAAATTTAAGAATAGAGCTTTCATTTGCCAGAACGTCCTCTGTTTCCCTAAGAACTATGGGAGTGTGGAACAAGAAATGTATTTCTGTGGGTGTGCTTTTCTGGGGGGAAGGGGTGTTTGGTTGATTTTAAAGGATTTAGATGATTTGGCAAGTCAGTTTGCCAGATTTTAATGTATAAAACCCTGAGAAAATAGAGTGAAGTTCTGCTGGCCCCAGATGGATGGATTTTGCCTTAGATGATGCCCTAATCATTAGTTACATCTAGATAGATAGATAGATGATAGATAGATAGATAGATAGATAGATGATAGATATTCATACTATAGTCTTAATATCCCTCTTACTGTGCACAGAAATGTTTCTTTCAGGTTTTTTTCCTTTCCTACCTTTGTACTCACAGTCAGAAAATAAAACTAATTAAATAAATTTTGAGTCTTAAAGATTTTGAATGAACTCGGTGTTGGTTTTTTTGCCTCAATTAACTAAGAGTAACTAATTACAATAAAGTGGTAATTAAACTTTAAAGGAAGAAGATAGATCTGTTTCACAAAGACATTTTTGCTTCAAAATACACATCTGCGTAGGCAGAGGAATTGTTCTCAACACTTTTACAATCAGTCACTGGAGAATTACTCCCAGTAATTTCCCCCTTTCCGGTGGAACATAATATATGACTTTTAAGACTTTGTTTGCAAATAAGTATATTCTTTACTTAATCAGTTGGGTTAAAAGGATCTCAAACGTGTCATAGTTAGTTGGCAGAGTGTTAAGATAAACTACGTGACCCATTTCTAGAATGGCCAGTTTGGCAGCTCCATTTGGAAATCTGTTTCACTGCTTGTTTTTTCTTATAACATTGTTTCCTGCTGTTATAACCGAGCTGTCCTTCCAGGGTCGGACTTGAGTTTTCATCCGACATCTCAGACTACACGATCCGTTCACATGGCTGTTGTGCCCGTTGCTCTCCCTCCTCGTTGTATGCCGTCCCACCCGCAGTCAGTTCTGTTAGAACAGTGGTTTTGTCATGCTGCTTACTTTATGATTGAATGAAATGGGGGTACATTTTGAGAAAACAGTTGAGCCAGTAGCAGAATTAGTTGGCACATGCCCATACGATTGGCTTAGCTTGCTTCCGACCTTGCCACACCACGGAAGAATGCAGTTCTTCCCACTTCCTGACAGTCAGAGGAGGAACTGGAGGACACTGAGGCAAAAGAAACCTTGTCTGGATCCCCAAAGTAGCTTCTGTGATGGCAGAAAAGGCTTTGATGAAACCACTGGCCCTACTTACAGATCTTATTTTCCAAGCCTTTCGTTATATTATTTGCCCTTTTCTGAACTCTACAATTTCCCTCTCTTGTAGCTGGTTCGATGCCCAGAACTGAATGCTGTGCTCCAGCTGTGGCCTCACCGGTGCTGACTAGAGAGGAAGAGCCACCTTCATAGCTTACATGTGATTCCTCTGCTTATCCAACCCAATACTGGATTTACTTACTTTGGCAAGATAGCTGCATTGTGCACTGTATTTAATGTTCCGTGTACTGTAACCCTGGGTCTCTCTCTGCATTGCTGCGTGAAACCCCAACCCCGCCCATCTCAAATCCCTGCCTTCGTTTACCTGCCCTCCCCCCACCCCCGTAGACTCCCCTTACATTCATCCACAATGAATGTTATCTTTATTCTCTCGTTTCTTTTCAGTCTAATCTTAAACTCGGGCAACACTTTCCCTCTGTCTATAAATTGTCGGTTGTCGGCCTTCTGATTTGTCTCCCTGCTTTGGTAATGGGACACCTTTAAGTCTTCTCTCTGGTTCTTTTTCTTCTGTGGTTATTGTACAGCTGGCACGGGATTCAGTAAGCATTCGCCTGGCGTTGCTTCGCGATCAATACCTGGGAAGTCCTCTGATTTGATCACCGACTCAAGTTGTTACCTACACTCTTGGGCCTCTGTTCAGGTTTCCTTAGCTCCTCCTGACCTCCATCCCTGTGACCTCATTCAAGATGCCCTGTATCTCACAGCTCTTCCCCGGGGGAGGGGTCCGGAGGCTTGTTTACCATGGAAATTTCTAACAAGGAAAGCCGTCTTCTTAATTGTGAATAGAATGGTCTTTAATAATTTTAAGCAAATTCTTTCCCCCCTAAGATATTCATTGCTGTTGTTGCTTTTAATGCTAGAGCTTAAAAAAAAATAGAACCTAAGTCACTATAAATTTCTCAGAGGAGTGAGGTAAAGGAAGAAGGAAGGAAAGCAAGGCGATTGTTCTGAGCAGGAAATAGGAACTGGTTCTCCAGGAAAAGCTAACGTGGGTATCTCACTGGGTTTGGTGCAGCTGTCAGAAATGGGAGGCGAAACTTTGTTTTTTCTAGATTCTGGAGCATTGTCTTAACTTCAGATTTAGAGTAGGTGTTTAAGCTGGTCTGCGCAGGACTACAGACACCGTTGTTTCAGCGTATGCTTTGGTTACCCATTGAGAGTGTGGAAGGTGTCACCTGTCTGGTTTGTGGGAGGTAAGAACTGGGAGGACACCTCCCTGTGTCCTTTCGATCCATTTCTAATCCCTCTGGTTTCTTGCGGTAGCGGTCAGCTGAAGTTTGAGCTCTTACTTTTTTTCCTATGTCCTATTTCAACAGCTTCTCCTTAGATCTGTAATCTTTGCTGAACCTACAAGACACCTCATATGTATTTATGTTTTGAGAGTTAAAATCAATTTGGAAATCTTTTTCACATTTCAGGACATCAAATTTTATCATAACGATTGAGAATCACCAAGCATTTTTCCTTCAGACCCTACTAGACGTTTTACATACCAGCATGTTAGCTATTAAAGTGTATTTCACAAGTACACTACCATGCGAGACAGCAAATGCATCATCTGACCGTGCTTCCCTACCTAAGCCCATTCGATACGGCTGGTTTTCTTATGCACAGTTACATCGCGAATGCAAGCTCACTTTGGTGGTTTCAGTCTCCTGTGGTTTCCCACTGTAGGGTCAGAAAGCGGTGGCTTTGTTTATGCCCACGTCACGGCCTGATAAGTGTGGCCCCTTTCTTCAGAGGAACATGGTTGTGTTTCCTGACTTCGGGACTAGCCCTCAGTGACAGCCCACGGGTCCCTTCCTTGTGCCGGGAGCTTTTCTCAGGCAGCCAGGCGGCGGTGGCACGGTTCCCACATCCATTTATGGCCCTGGAGGGTGAAAGGGACACGGCTGGGACTCTCCATGTACGGTCCTTGAGGAGTCAAAAAGCGTGGTTGGGGTGTTCTTGGAGGCAGCAACTAGACGTTGTGAGATAAAAATAAATTGGCAGGAGATGTTTGCAATTCCAGTTCCCGTCTCTGCCAGGAGGGCAGAGAGCATGGGGGGAGAGAGCAGAGAATCCACGGATCTCTGTGCAGGCATCTGTGTCCTTCCCCTGGAGGGCTGCCCGTGACTCCTCCCCCGTTCACTTGTGCTAGAGAGTTTGAGCTGCTACTTGTGACCATCCCTGATGAAGAGAAACCTCAGTTCTTTGAGGCACCAGTGGAGGCAGAAGAGATCTCGAGAGAGGAAGAGGGAGGAAGGTGCTCATGCAGGGGCAGGCTGGCTGGTTTGGGGACAGGGTGATGCTGGCCACCACTCTGTTTGTGTCTGAGGAATGTCGTCCTAAGTGCCATGCTCTTATTCTTCCTTTTGCCCATCTGGGTTTCCGGCATCAAGAGAAGATCTGCAGAGTATTTTATGGAGTGTCTTGTGGTTTGTCAACTGCGATTTAGAGACACTGAACTTCCATGGAGGTTCTGCAAAGGCTTTTGGTGGGAACAGGTGTTGTGTTGGCTTATGGGACGCCATCTCACATGTAGGAGACATTTATAGTCTGGCAAGTGCACATATTGAAGTCTGAGGCGAACTGCTTTTGCGCAGGCGTGTTAGAAAGTATTTGGGAGCCACCAGAGAAAAAGGGTCTTGTCTCAAGGAAACTCAGGGTGAAACCCAGTCAAGTAGAAGGAACGTGGAGGCAGAGATGGGAGAGAGACTGAGAGCAACTAAACTAAATTTGGAAGCTGGGACCAAGTCCTTGATGTAGCCTTTGCAATATCATTCAACTAAGGAAACTGAGCTAATAATAAGAACTGTGCCTTAGAAGACCATGAAGAAAATGGAAGGGTTGTGTAAGATGATAAAGTTATCCAGGTTTTATATGTGGGCTTGCAGAATGATATTTATTTGCTGTGCGTTAAAAGGCAGAGAGAGAAATGAAGTAACACCCCTCTACCTCACTTTCCCCCAAAAAGGAAATTAGTGGCCTCATGTGTTGGTTTGTTTGGCTGGCAGTTTGAGTTGGTAGAATAGGTGAGTCTTACTGGCTAATTTTTAGATGTAGGTATATTGTTTCTTGATAATTGATGTTTGAGACAGGGAATCGGTAGCATGATTGACTTGACCTCTCTTAAATCTCAGCAACTTCCCCAAAGACAGTGCGTTAGTGAGGGACATGGCCCATCTGAGTAATACGGTTTCCTACTCGCTTCATGTAGGGGGTTGTTTTTACCCTGGATCCCTTCTTAATCAAGAGTAAGGAAGGTTATATTCTTTGCTTCAGGGAACTCTCCTTTCTGTCCTCCCTCCCTCACTTTTTCCCAATTCTGGCCCCAAAGCAGCTCTATCTCTTCTGTGGCAGGTGTGCATCCTATTGGCTGGCTGGTATTTCTTGTTTTCCTTTTTTTTTCTTTCCTTATTCTTTTTAAGTGGGGAGGGGGGTATAAAAATATGTGTATGGGGTACATGCAATAATGTTGTAATGATTCTTGTTTAATGGATAATTAATTGCAAAGTAATTGTTTGAATGATAACATGTTTGAGTAAATGCTAAATTAGTAATTTTTTTTCTAATATAATAATGATTTTGAAATCTAGCATTCCTGTAACAATGTGTCTGTGTTTGTCTGTCTGTGTCTGTCTCATAGTAATTAATATCTGTGGTCCGTACCTGGAAGAGGAAGGACAGCTTTAAAGGAATAACAAAAGACTTTGTGTCTTAGACCCTTCGCAGGTGTTACAGTCGGGTGAAAGAACATGGTGTTGGGAAAAGAAAGAGCAGTTACACATTTGAACAGTTGGAACAGGTGTTTGGTCAGGGAGGATGGGATGCTCAGCCCTGCCAGCCTGTACTTATTAACAGTAGTGGCTTGTACCAGGAGCTGGAGTCAGATGGCAGCACTCTGGAGGAGTATTCACAGGAGGACTGGGGAAACCACAGTCAGGATCTCCATGGCTACCCAACAGATCAGGAATTGGGTAAGAAAGCCGACGTATCTGCTCCTCGTCTGTGTCTGTGTGTGTGTGTGTGCCTTCGTATGTGCACCGGGACTGGTACTGTCCCTACTGTCAGCACAAGGCATGTAGCCCGTTTATCTGGGGCACTCTGGGCGGCCTTGATTTAGCCTTAAACGACCAGCTAGTGCTTGGTGTTGGTCATTTGCTGATTTGGGTGCCAGCAAACATCCTAAATCCACAGAAGAATTCCTCATTCTGAGCTACACAGGAAGCTTGGTGGCCGAATCCTATGCAGTTGGAAATACCCCGCAGCTCTTAGCTCTACGGTGACTGCCACGAGTACTGACTCTTGGCTCAACTGCTAGAGATGAACTATCTTTTTTCCTTTTCTGTTTGTGATTTGGAAATGGTCCCCTCCCAGACTTCGGTCTGAACAAAATATGAAGGGAAGCCTCGATTTATCTTAAAAAGGGCTCATATTTGAGCTTTCTCGGCAGTTATTTTCCTTCAGACTTCACAAAGGATTCCAGCAATAGCTGAAATGATTGACCATAGTCTTAACGTTTAGAATGGAAATGAAACTCCTGGCCATCAAAGCCGAGCTTGTGTGACCTCATTGAGAGGGTCTGTGTAAGTGTCTTTTTGTAGTAAATGCCCCACTTTTGATTTTCATGATGTGGAAGTCCTACCCACGTTTCTGCTGCAGCCATTATAGCTTAATGGCGAGTTGTGTGATGAGTACTCACTTACAAGTAAATGTTGTTACTCGCCAGTGAGAAAGTATAGTAGGATTGGCACTATCCGTGTACTTCTCCAGCTCAAGATAAATAGCATTACTCAATCATCATTCCTGATGCTAATTCAAAAGAAACAGTATTAAATGCTTGTGTTTCTCATGAATGCTGTTTTTGTTTGTTTGTTTGTTTAATCTCAAATATTGGAAGAGAGAGGGAGAGAAGAAAGAGGCTATATAACTGTAGGACTAACACAATTTAAGAGAGAGACTTTAAGATTGGAAGAATAAGCCCTGGCCGGTGTGGCTCGGTTGAGTGTCGTGCCATGCACCAGAAGGTTGCTGGTTGGATTGCCAGTCAGGGCACATGCCCAGTGTGGCCTCGGTCCCTGGTGGGGGGTGTGCAGGAGGCAGCCCATTGATGTTGTGCTCTCACATCAATGTTTCTTTCTCCCTCTTCCTTCCTCTCTCTTTAAAAATCAATCAATTATTCTTTAAAAAGAAAGATCAGAAGAACAAACAGGGCAGATGCTAAGCGATTACTATCTCTTCGTTTCAAAACAGTCACAAGGTCTGAATTACTTTGGCATCCCATAACTCGGGTTTTGCCAGAGAGATTTAAGTCACCCAAATCTTTGGGAGAAAAATAACATGCGGAATATGTGGATCCTGATACTGGGGAAATAATTCCTCTGTAAAACCTACATAGAAAATCTAAGTCTCGCAGAATTATTTTCATTCTTGTTCCTTTAAAAATCATGTTTGTGGAGAAATTAAGCTTTAAGCTCCCAGCTAGAAATCTACTGGTGACCTTGAAGAATTTTATACTTGTAGAGCTGGTTTCTGATCTTGCATATAAATGTATGCATCTCATTATAAAAGAGTTATATTTATAAATCTGGCATTGGGCAGCATTTGAGACTAGAATCAAGTCCTCGAATTGGGATGTGTGGATGAACAGTAAACATATAGCTACTTATCTACATAAATGTATGCCACCTCTTAGGAGAATATAACCTGTTTCCAAAACTTTGCTTTTCAGATGAAATACCTGTCACAAAGAGAACATTAAAAATCAAACAAGAGTCTTCTGAAGAAGCACAGTAAGTGGACGCTTCCCCTCTCTACAAATGTATTCATCTCGGTGTAATGGGAAGGTGCTTCCTCCGCCATCTCACTGAGGAAGCCTGTCTAGTCATTCTTCCTCACTCCCTTAGCCTCAGCTTCCCAGTGGTTAACCTAAAATGGTGAGAGTTTTATACACAACAAGAAGAAATAAATATGTTACATGAAAAGAAGCCTGTGGGTGGATCTGGATACCTGGATGTTTTACTAAGATGGAAAGATGAGTCACAGAACCCTGAGTTTATCTGATGTTAGGCAAAATGACAGGAGGGCTAGAGGACACATAAATTTCTTGGATTACATTCTGGGAATCAAAAAGCACGCGCTTGTCCGGCTGGCATGGCTCAGTGGTTGAATGTCGACCTAGGAACCAGGAGGTCACAGCTCGATTCCCAGGCAGGGCACAGGCCCAGGTTGCGGACTCGATCCCCAGTGGGGGGCAAGCAGGAGGCAATTCATTAATGATTCTCTCTCATCATTGAAGTTTCTATCTCTCCCTCTCTCTGAAATCAATAAAAATACATTTAAAATAAAATAAAATTATGATATCAAAATATTCCAAAGGAAGGGTAACTTTGATGCGTATTTTAAAAAATGAGGCTACCAGTCCAGACCTTCAGAGCCCTTTTCTCCAAAGAGGCCATCGTGTCTTTCACTACGATGTCCCATCTCTCCCTTTACCACTCAGGACCTTCAGAGGAAGCCCGGTTGGTGTAACTGGGGATGAACTTGAACTGCACAGTACTGGGGTCACCAACCCCAAACCACCCAAACTTTTCCTGTGGTTGGGATTTTAAAAATCGGGAAATGTGACAGTTCTGAAGGACCAGTTCAACAACTGGGTCTCATTCTCATTGTGCCCCATAGCGTCGAAGAGTCGATCTGAGTCTTTAGCCCAGGGAGCTGCAGGCTGATCAGCAGGGAAGAAGCTGAGCGGGCTCTGCAGAAACATTCAGCCTGTGCTGCCTCCTCTCCAGGCTCCCATCTCAGGGTGAGGGCTTTGAGAGGTTCCCAACAGGCAGTTTATTTTCCAGTGCAAGTTTCCTCGGCGCTGTTCCTTGCTGATGACTTAGGCCTGTGACAGTGCTGAGTACAATGGTTCATTTGGGCGTTGGATTTCTTCCTCTGTGTGTTGCAGGTGGCATCAGCCTGAACTCGCTGACATAACCTGTAGTAAAATACCATCCTTCAGCCATGAGGAAGAGTCACTATTCTGCTCATTTGTTCAACATTTATATCAAGTACCTACTGTAGGTCAGGCATTGGGGTGCATCAGCGAGCAGACAAAAGTCTCTGCCTTCCATCCCAACTCCTTAGCTTAGTCCTTCTTGAGATCAGTAAAATATTTCAAAAGAGGCCCGGCCAGTGTGGCTCAGTGGTTGAGTATCAACCCATGAACCAGAAGGTCACTGTTCTATTCCCGGGCAGGGCACATGCCTGGGCTGTGGGCTCGATCCCCAGTGTGGGGTGTGTAGGAGGCAGCCAATCATTGATTCTCTCTGATCATTGATGTTTCTCTCTCCCTCTTCCTTCCGTTCTGAAGTCAATAAAAATATATTTTAAAAGAATATGTCAAAAGAGGACAAGGAAGGATGGTGGCTCTGAAATAAGTTTTGGGGTGCGTGTTTTTTAAGCATTGACCCATGGAGAAACATGGTCCTATATCTTAACCTCACAAGGAGCATGTTATAAATACTAGAAAAGTGGCCACGTGCCTTTGTGTCCTCTGAGAAGAGGGACACGTTCCCAGGAACACAGTGGTTTCATCTCGATGGCCACTCTGACGCTTGAGAAGCTCTCAAGGCACCCTGGAGGGCGGAGGAAAATCCAGGGCACTTTTTGGCCTCAAGAAGCAGCTGATAGCAAAATATGTCACATCTTTGTCATCTCGCAAAGAAAGTCAAGGAGAGTAAGAGGTCAGACTGAGAATGACTGCATGCAGATCCCTCAGTGTTGCGAAAGCTTTTCCCCTGGAAGATTTGAGAATTTAATAGGAAGTTTCCAGGGTCTGTCTCCACTCAAGAAGCTAATAAACGGCACGTACACCCTCTTTCTTGCATACATTTGATGGTATGTGAGTGGTTAGTTGAGTATTTTTGTAGCTTAAGTCTATACTTGTTGTAGAGGGTAATAGTTGGTTGCTAAGTTAATATTTAACAAACTTCAATCTTCCAATATCAAAGATTTGCCATACCTGAGAAGCAAACTTATAATTGCATATGCCCACACATATATGAATCATGGGATATCAGTTAAGTTATATGAGTTCAGCAGCATATGCAGAAAGAATTCCCTGCCTTTTCTGTCATAACTCTGTTAATTATCCAAATCAAAATTTCTTTACTTTTTCCCTTTATAAAATATTTTCTAGAACAGTCTCAATTCATTATCTTGAATTTTTTTTAATCCTCACTCAAGGACATGTTCTTTTATTGATTTTAGAAAAGGAGGAAAAGAGAGAGAGATCAATTGGTTACTTCCTGTGAGAGAGAGAGAGAGAGAGAGAGAGAGAGAGAGAGAGAGAGATCAATTGGTTGCTTCCTGTACGTGCCCCAACTGGGGATCGAACTTGAAATGTAGGTATGTGCCCTAACTATGAATGGAACCCATAACCTTTTGGTGTACAGGACGACACTTCAACCAACTGAGCCAATCAGGTCTCATTATCTTAAATTTTTATCTCTTAAAAGCTAAGCGTAATATGGACCTTTTACATCTGAATTCTCAGATCTTAAATCTGTGTTGAACTAACAGTTCTCAGTTTGGAAGAGGTAATGAATTTCTTCTATAAATAGAAGAAAATGTCATTTTCTTTTTGCAAGCATGTATCTGCCAAAATTATTGCACTTTCAGAATTTCCAGCTTTGAAATTAAGATCTTCATTATTTTAAATGATACTGTTTACCTTTCTCTTTTTTTTTGACTTATTGGGATGACACTGGTCACCATGATCATATAGGTTTCAGGTGTGCAGGTGTGGGTTTCTGTGTTACAAAATCTGCATATTGCACCGTGTGCCCACCACCCTAAGCCAAAGCTTCTCCTCTCACCTTATATTAGGACTCCCTTCTACTCCCACCCCCTTCCCTCTGGCAACCAACATACGCTGTTTGTGTTCACGAGTTTCAGTTTTATATCCCACATATGAGTGAAATCACACGGTCCTTAGCTTTTTCTGACTGACATATTTCACTTGGCATAATGTTCTCAAGGTGGATACCTTTCTGACTACAGCTTTCTCCACTTGCTCTTGGTTAGGTCTGAAGGCCATCGTGCGCATTGTAATAGTCACTTAAAACAATTCATGCCCCTTGGGTTCTGAAGTCCTAGGGTCTTACTAGTACGTAGCAATAGTTGCGAAGGTTAATACGGCCAGCCTGTATAAGTAACGGAAAGCAGCTTATCATTCATTCCTAGAAACTTCCTAGGGGAGAGTGTTCTCAGATTTTATACTATGGTTATCTCAACCTGCCCCGACCCATATGGAAGCTACTAATCACATGTTTATTGAACCATAATTTCAAATTATAATGAAAAATACCTCACTCACACTGGCCACAATCTGTGTGCTGATGCTAGCATACTGGACAGCACAGATATAGAATACTTCCATCATTGCAGGAAGTGCTGATGGACAGTGCTCATCTAGACCCCTGAGGAATTTGCTTTTTATTTCTCGTTCTAGGAAGAGAGACATCATGCAGAATATCGTCCAGATTTTGGAATCAGTGCAGTTGAAATGGGAACTGTTTCAGAGCTGGACGGACTTTTCAAGGCTTCATCTTTCTAATAAACTGGCCATTTTCGGGATCGGTTATAACACCCGTTGGAAAGAGGATATCCGCTACCATTATGCAGAGATCAGCTCCCAGGTGCCCCTTGGCAAACGGCTCCGGGAGTACTTCAACTCCGAGAAGCCCGAGGGGCGGATCGTTATGACCCGCGTGCAGAAAATGAACTGGAAGAATGTCTACTACAAGTTCTTAGAGATCACTATCAGCGAGGCCAGGTGCCTGGAGCTGCACATGGAAATTGACTGGATCCCCATTGCCCACTCCAAACCAACTGGTGGCAACGTCGTTCAGTATTTATTGCCGGGAGGCATTCCCAAGAGCCCGGGCCTGTACGCCATTGGCTATGAAGAATGTCTGAAGAGGCCCTCCTCCCCCCACATGGAGCAGAGTTCCCTGGACCCAGGAAAGGAGGGCAGGGTTGACCTGGAAACCCTTTCCGCACCCATAGAACCCGCCCGGATCACCTATTGCTACCTCGGGATCGCTGAGGTCAGGACTCTGCAGCAGTGCTTGTTTCTACACTTCCAAGCCAATACCAAAACCTTCAGCAAAGACTGGGTTGGTATTAATGGGTTTTTGTCTCAGAACTGCATTGTGGATCCCGGAGTCTCCCCCAAATCCATCTACATCAAGTTTGTGGAAGTAGAGAGGGATTTCCTTTCCGCGGGCTCTTTAGTGGAGTGCCTGGAAAAAGCCATCGGGTACCGCTTAAAATTTAACAACTGAATGTCATCCTTCATAAGGATTTGGGCTCTTACCTCCCTCTTCTCACTTCCCGTGACCCAGACTGTCCCTCATCCAGATGCTGCCATCAGACCCTCCATGGAAACTCTTTCCACCATTGGGCCAGTACAATCTTTAAAGGATCACACTAGACTTTGAGCAAACAACACAGACCTCACCTAAAAATGCTCACTTTGAGCAGACGAGATTTACAGCGAACTTGCATGGTGGGTCGACTGTTTTTTAAAAACAAAACATTTTTAAACGGATATTAGAGCCCTAATATAAACAAACATAGCTACATTCCATATTGGACAAAACTTATACTTTGAGTTTCATATAAAATTGAAAATTTGTATTTTTTCCACAACGTTTCATTTTTACACATCTCTATGTCTCTATATAAGTATTATTTACAACCCTGAATAAATAAGCAATAGATAATGGCAAGTTAAATCTCAAGTCACAGTAAATAAGACTGTTTTTCAATATCACCTTTAGCTACTATTGTATATAATTTAGAGTTCATTTTTTCACCAACTCAGTGTTTTGCTATTCCCAATCAGTGTTGCCTGCAAAGACCTTTGTTTCTGTGATGTACCAACTTGACGGTGTGTTGCCGTTTAAACTTTTTTTAAAAAAAAAATTAAAGTAATCCCTGGCCTCTTGGTGTAGTAGTTGAGCTTTTTGTAGCAGAGTGTGGCCATGCTGGCAGTGGGCGCTGTGCTCCGACTTCGAGCAAACAGCAGATCTTCACTTTCTTGCACTCTCTGCACCCAGTGTCATTATTTCTTGTCAGAGTGTACCCAAGGTCATTGGACATTGCATTTTGTATTTATTTTTTAAAAAACGACTAGGATATTCCTTCTGACCCTGAGTACATTAAAGTATAAGAGACTTTCCTTCCTCATCTTTATACTCAGTAACCAGGGGCAGCTCTCTCAAGGAGTAAAGTGGAGAATGGGCGTCATCATATTGCCTATAAAAAAGAAAGAAAAGGAAGAAGAACCCAGCTGGCGTGGCTCAGTGGTTGAGCTTCAGCCCATGAACCTGGAGGTCACGGTTCAATTCCCGATCAGGGCACACGCCGGGGTTGCAGGCTAACTCCCCAGTAGGGGGAGTGCAGGAGGCAGCCCATCAATGATTCTCTCTCATCATTGATGTCTCTATATCTCCCTCTCCCTTCCTCTCTCTGAAATCAATAAAAATATATTCTTTTAAAAGAGAGAAGAGCCGACAGAAACATCCAAAAAAGTTTTTAAGTGATCCGTAGGCTAGGAAACTGGGAGGTGTCAGTCCATTAGAAAGATAACTATCACATTTCGATCTTCCCGAGATTTCTGCGGGTCAGCTAGCACTCCACCTAGAGGTCGGGACTTGTGACTAAGAGCCAGCTTACTAGTAGGGTCGTCAGAGTTCACTCTGGTGTCACGGTGGAGACGTGTTAGATTGGTTATCTGTAATGATTCCCTAGCAGCTCTCAGGTGCTCGACTTTAAGTGGGCTGCAAATCCAGGTAAGAGCTATAATTCTCCCTGTTTTTCTATACAATTGAAGATAAAATTACAAATTGATAAAAAATATATATATTACTTCCCACACCAGTGATTTTTCTCATTCTGGTATCTCTTGGTTGGTTGGTACTTATTTTTCTAGTGGCTAGAGAGTTTATAATCAATGTCATTTGGGTCTAGATTTGTGGAGTCGGCTGTTTTCTTATGTGAGCTGCTAAAAACAGGTGCTAGTGCCTAACTGGTTTGGCTCAGTGGATAGAGCGTCAGCCTGCGGACTCAAGGGTCCCAGGTTCGATTCCGGTCAAGGGCATGTGCCTTGGTTGTGGGCACATCCCCACTAGGGGGTGTGCAGAAAGCTGCTGGTCAGTGTTTCTCTCTCATCGATGTTTCTAACTTTCTATCCCTCTCCCTTCCTCTATGTAAAAAAAATCAATAAAATATATTTTTAAAAAATTAAAAAAAAACACACAGGTGCTAGTTCAGGAAGAGTATAAATATTATGGGATGCTTGAGTGTAGCACCTCCTTTCCCCGGGCACAGTCTGCAGGGACAGGCCTTGGGAAATTCTCATGCGTTTGCCCTTCTCTGCGACTTGAAATTGTAGTCCAAGCATGTTAAACTCGCGGTGGGCTTGTGTAGTCCTACAGTCCTATAGTCCTTCCTTGAGGGGGCCGCAGCCTCCAGGGAGTGCAGGGGTGTAGGGGGTCGGAGAGGGGCAGTTAAATTGGCCGGAATGAAGCTCCATTCACCATCTTGTAGCAATAACCCTACAGTCTTCAGTGCTAAGAGCTGCAGGGGGAAAGCATTATTACCAGTACTACATTCCTAAAACTTGGCCACTGATCCACCCCAAAACTAGTTATGCTTCACTTTCCATTCACTTTCCATCGCTGTTAAGTACTTAGCTCCAGCGGAGCATTTTGTGAGCCTTGCTTGAGATGGTTCGGATGTACCCCCCATGACAGGGAATGGCACTGCCAGACCGCTGTGAGCAGCGAGGGGAAATGGCGAGACTGGCCCAGGCCATGAGTCCACCATTGGGCTTGGGATGGGTGAGGGATGGCGGCAAGAGGACAAAGCCGAGCACTGAGGAATGGAGACCTGGAAAGAAAGTAGCTTGTAGATACTGAATATCCAGTCTCTTTGGCCAGAGCATTCTAGAAAAGAGGGCATCCGGGTGTCAGAAAACAACATGTGCACTGCTAAAAAAACAAACAGTGGACTATTTAGACCTTAATGAAGCTTTGTAATGGGTAAGGGGGAGTGGGGTGGAGGCACTATATTCACCCCTAAGAATCTGCATTAGAAAATACTTAGAGATGCGGGATGAGGTATGACTGGAGAAACGCTAGTCCCCTGCAGGTCTCTTACATGGAACTGTGAACTTGGCTCCTGCACACAACATGGTTCCCAGGCAGCTCCCAGGCCATCGGTGCCAGTGTTCTCACTTGACACCAGAGAGCAATGTTCGCCCTAAAGTGCATCTTGGCAAAAACTTAAAGTAATGGAGCTGCTGTGCGAAACTTCTACCGCTTGACAGCCTCAGGCTCCGAAAAAGAAGGGGTTGGGACAGGAGACGCGGTGGAAATTCTTTGGGGCGAGGGCAGAGGGAGAGTCCTGAAGGACTGGTGCTGTGTCACATGGAAACAGCCACTGCCCACCAGTGTTGGGCTGCAGCTTGGCTTTTCAATGGTGCACATTATTTGGGGTCTGAATTACAAAGAAAAAATGAGCTGCAGAGAATGAGCGTTGAGACTATACCGTGGATGAGCACAGCCTATGTGATTGGATGCTCTGGTGTTCCTGGGATATACAACCAAGAGACTTTGTGCTGCGTTTCTGGGGTTACTTATTTTGGGAGACAGCCCTCATCTGGAAAAAAAGGAGGGAAATGTTTACAAGAGGGGTTTGCAATGTTAACTAAAGTCAAGAAAAATTTGAGTGCGATACAATAGAAAGAACAAACCAACACTCCCCCCCCCACCACCCCACACACACATAATCTACGTGACAATTTCAAGTGTGCAGGTCGCTGCCTAAGGGTATGAGGTGGGCAGTTATCTATGTCTGTTGCCTTGGCTGCCACTGAGTTGCCAGCTTCTAGGCTCCAGAGTGGACACGGGCAGTGTAGTGTTCGCACAGGCATTTCTCAGCCACTGCCCCGCAGGCATTTAAAGAGCAGCCAGGCAAGTCACACTGGGACGCAGCCGCCGGGAGGGTCTGTGTGCAGCGCAGGCACCGGGCACACACTCAGTGTTACAGCAGAACTCTGGATCAGTGGAATCCAGGAGGCCTGGCTGCTTTTCTCCCCAGACCACAGCCACCCAGAGCAGGCGGCGCCAGGAGTTCGCGGTTGCGCTTTGGGTCCTCGGTGGCCTTTGCGCGGAGGTTGAGCTGCGCCGGGATGTTTGAAGCATCTTTGTTCTGGATGTTGGACTGAGAAGCAGGAACAGGTGCGTGCGCTTCCTGGAGGGGCCGCGGCCGCCAGGGGGCGCAGGGGGAGGGGGAGGGGGAGGGTCGGTTACTAAATTCGCAGGAAAGCGACCTAGTCCGGGGAATAAAGCCTCAGGGGCTCCGTGCAGCCTCCCCGCAGCCCCTTCCTCCCCAGGCAGCACACGGCCCAGGGGAGGATGTTTGCAAAGGTGAGTATTGAGTGTCCCGCGCTACTCCCGGGCGTCCTCCCGCCAGCCTTTCCCCACCCAGCTCGTGGGACCGGGCACTGGACCCCAGGTCCTGCGATCCCTCCCCACGCCGCCCAAAGGGGGAGAGGGTCCCAGCGTCCCCCCGCAGGCGAGTCCCTTGCGGGCCTGACCTCCTGCCGAGCGGCCTCGGGCTTCTTGGCTCCGGTGGCCATAACCCACCCACTGACCCGCTCCTCCTCGCGGCTCCGGTCCAGCACCCCCTGCCTCCCCACCCCCGCCCTGGGGAAGCGGTCACTCGGGTTTGGCGCTGTCCCTGCCGGTCCCAGTCCCCCACACTGCGGAGCCCCAGTGGCCCCGGGGAAACGGTGCCCTTCTTCCTCCACCAGGCAGGCCACTCGGGTTAGGCTCGGAGCCAGTTAGTCGGGGACCAGTGCTCTGCGTTTTACGGTGTGGGGCTGTGAGTGGTCCCTGGACACCGAGGAATCCCCAAAGCCCCCTCCCTCCCATCCTTGTCCCACCCGCCCCGCGGAGAGAGCCTGGCTGCGCTGCGGCCGCCGGGACCCTGGTCTTCCCTGCCCCAGGCCGCGGTGGGTGCACCGGATGACCGGACCCCACCCTGCGCGCCGGCCAGGTCAAAGCCACCGGATCCCAGAGCTCGAGGAGGGTCAGGAGGGTCACCCGCGTGCCCCGCCCGGGAGGACAGCGACCTCTCCGCCCCTTCCAATGCCCCGCCCCCTGTCCCTGTCGGTCCCCACCCGGCCACCGGCCGCGCGCGCACACTCTGGCTAGCGCTGCCCTCGGTGTCAGTGTCCCGGCTCCCGAGTCCGCTCCGGCTGTCCCGTGGCCTCGGCATCTGGCGGTCACTGCAGCTGTCCCGTGGCCTCGGCACCTGGCGGTCACTGCGGCTGTCCCGTGGCCTCGGCACCTGGCGGTCACTGCGTCCCAGAGACAGCGCCCCTGACCATCGGGGCCAGGGAAGGCCATGGTGTCCCTGCTGCAGGTTTTGTTCCTGGGGCTGAGTACCTTCGGTAAGTTAAACCCAGAACCGGGAGGGGACTTGAGCGGGAGGTGGGGAGACTCCGACCCAGAGGGAGCTGGTTTGGGGCCTGGTGAGGAACTGGGTGGGACCAGACTCCAGCCTCTGACTCTTACCCTCCCCCACGTACACACTCCAGCCTCTCCCACCCACCCAGGGCATCCCGGCTGCTACTGACCCTATCCCTGCGGGTTGAGGACAGCACCCACTGCCCGCACCCACTTCCCATCCCAGGTGTGTGTGGTGGGGAGAGGGTCAGGGCATCGCCAGGGTAGACCTCTGGGGTGAGGTAGCCGAACCATTCCTCACCCCCACTCCCCACCAGCCCCCAGCAGAGTCGGATGAGCTGAGCTGCTAGATGAGACACTGGCTAAAGAGCTTAAGGACTTAGCTCCAGCTCCGCTTCTGCCCCTCCCCACACAGGCCCCGGGCAATTCCCTGGTACTGGGCCTGACACCCCACTTCACTTCAGTCCCCCAGCCCAGGCTGCCCTCTGCCCCCTCCTCCTGCTTCCTGCCCTAGGAATCAAGGGAGGTGCCCCCAACGCACAACCGTGAGGTCATTTGGGATACAGGAAGTGGGGGAGGGGCCTGGGTGCCTAGAGGAGCAGAATGGTGATCCCCCCCCCCCCCCCCCCCCGCAGAGGTCCACCACCGTCCTTGGTTCCCAGGGTCAAGGGGACAGAGGAAATAGAGAGCGGGCCTCAAAGAGTCAGAGAGGGAGGCCACCTCCCCGGAGCAAGTGCTTTGAGGGGCATTAGAAGCTTCCAGGGTTGCCCAGGAGCTCACGGTGGCCCAACTGGGGAGAGAAGGGCCCGGCAGGAACTAAGCCTGTTGCACCCCACCTCCCAGGCTTTCTTGCCATTCCTCCTCAAGGACCCCAGGGGGGTGGAGCGTGGGTTAGGCGAGGCCATCTTGAGCTCCTTTCTGTCCGGTGGAAAGTCCAGGGCAAGCCAGGCTAGGCAGGGTGTAGAGGGAAATCCAGCACCCTCATGTGCGCTCCCTTTCACCTGGTCTGTGCTGCGAGGATGTTGGGGCAGGAAGAAGTAGAGCCCCAGACCAAGTGGGGCTCAGGAGCAGCTCCCCAGCCACCAAATCCGGGCAGCTTCCTGCCCCTTTAGCTTGATGGGCCTGTTCCAGGGTGCCTCCATTTCTCAGCCTCCCCGCCCCACTTCAACCACAGCACCTCTTTTCCTTCTGCACTCTGCCCCCCCCCTACCCCCCATCCTCCTTCTTGCTGGGGGGTTTCTGAAGCAAGGGGGAAAAATTGCCAGTTGGCTGCCTGGGCATCTCCACAGCTTTCCTAGTCGTGTGTGTGTGTGTGTGTGTGTGTGTGTGTGTGTGTGTGTGTACTCTGAGCTCCAGTCTTCATAGCGACAGCCCAAGCTCCAAGTCCCTACCTGTTGGCAGGGGGATTGCGGAGTTCCCGGGCTATGCAAGGGTTAAATGGCGCTGGGGACCCAGGCTCAGGGCCGGCACTGGCTCTGCGCACTTGGGCTCTCCGCAAGTTCCTCCTGGCTGCCTGTGCTCCTCAGTGGCCCGGCGCTGCTGCCCCTGGGGCGTGAGAAGCCCGAGGGGGGAGTTTCTCAGAGAAAGAGGGAGACTAAAAATAGTAGCCCTGGAGAGCAGGCCCATGCTCAGTCTTCCCCGGCTTCTGCTCTGGGGAGTGGGCCAGAGGGTCCCTTTCTTGGGCTGGTCAGGTCTCCTTTGCCCAAACCCAACCACCCCCTTCTCTTTGGATGACACTGTGGACCCTAGAGTGAAAAGGGACCAACCGTTGGGGACTTCTGCTCCAGCGGACACCCAGGGAGGAAGGCTAAAGCCTGGGGCCTCTGCTGCTTCCCGGTTTCTGATGGGCCGATAAGAAAGGGAGCATTTGCCCAGAAGTGTATCCATTGCCATCATCTGAACCCCCTCCACCTCTTGCAAAATGAAATACTCTTGGGGTTTGAGGGCTCAGCACTGCCGTTGGTAGGAACTGCCTGGCCTCTGGGAGCACTGCAGACGTGCCAGGAGAGGCAGCCACGCCCCAGGAGGGGGTGTCCCGGGCCTCGAGCTCCTTGAGGCAGGGGTTGTTTCCAGCTGTAGAACCTCTGGCCTAGCCCCCTCCTCCTCCCTCCTCCCTCCTCCCTCATTGTCTTCCAGCTTATCGCTGGGCACAAGTTTCCTGCCCGGGCCTGCCTGGATCCCGCCAGGAAATGGGAAGGAGGCTGCTGAGAAGGCTAAGGACTAGGTGTGGGGGCTCCCAGGGGCTGCAGCGGGAAGCGGTGGGGGTGGTGCGCATCCTGGCCGGGTGTGCTCCTGGCCTGAGAGGCTTCAACCGACTCCTGGCGGGCGGAGAGCCCAGCCAGTCTGCGGCCTCTGCCCGTGCCTGGGCTGCCTGGTCACCACGCAGAGGTGGCGGTGCCCAGTGGCCAGGCCTCTGACCGCCAGGATCCTCAGGCCCGCGGGATGGGAGCCCGAGGGTATTCCCCCAAACGGCTTAGGACTCTGCCCGTCACCTCTCCAAAGGGCAAAAGGCGAGCGTTTCTAGGTGCCACATGGATGCGCTCAGTCCCCTCCCTGAAACCCACAGCCCAGTCCACCTCCTGGACACGGACACACGCAGCCACAACTTCGTACTTGGTTGTTGGTGCCCCAGCTCTGCCGACGTTCCCTGTGGCCCCAGAGGATCCGCCCTGGTCGTCTGGACCCCAAAAGGGCCCGCGGGAGCCTGCTGGGTCCCAGCTCTCCTCTCTCCCGGGGAGCGCACCTGTCGGGGCTGAGAGGGCGGGGGAGGGAGTGGGGAGGGAGCGCAGCAGGCACCGGGCGGCTCCGACCTCGGCCCCAGGCTGTCCATCCGGAGCTGCAGTTACCAGCGGCCTCCCAGCCCCTCCACCCCTCGGGGCAGGAACGCTCCGATCCAGACCAGCCCGGTCACTCCCTCCACCCTCCCTCCCTTCCTCCCTCCCGCCCGGGAAACTGCGGGAGCAAGTGGGCTACGCAGAAGGCACATCAAAACCATTAAACCTGCCCTTCCTCTCGGGCGTCTTCCCCTCCTCGCTGGAAATCTGCGCCTCTGGATACAAATAAATGGCACATAACTGTGTCCTCCTCCGCGCCACACACCCAAAGGCGGAGGTTTCGGAGAATTAGCCCTCGGGCGCTGATGACGCGGAAAGCAGGCCCCAGGTTGCGGCCTCCTCCAGGGAGTAGGTAGTCTCCGAGCCCCTGGACAGGACTCTTGAGGTCCTTCCCATGGGCCGGGCGTCCTGCGCCCCCCACCCCCGCCCCTGCCAGGATGGGCAGGTCTGAGCTCAGGCGTCCTCGCTCTCCTCCCCAGCACCCGCCTCCTGCGCCCAGTTCCAGCTGCACGTGCCCTCGGGCCGCGACAGGGTCCTCGCGGTGGAGGGAGACGAGGTGGTGCTGCCGGCCTGGTACACCTTCCAAGGGGAGGCGGCCTCGGCCCAGCCCTGGGAGACGCTCACCCTGATGTGGTTCCTGGAGCAGGAAGGGCAGGATCTGAAGCAGGTGAGGTTCCAACGCCGCTGCCTTAGCCCAGCGGGGGCGGGGGGCGCTGATGGCGACGCGGGGAGGAGGGAAGGGGAGGAGCCAGGGAGAGGGGGACGGGAAAAAGTTTCGGCGGGGGCGGGGGGAGAAAGCAAGGTCTTCTCCATCGGTTTGATTTTGTTCCGATCTTGGAGGCGGCCCAAAAGGACTCTCTTTTCCCCAAGTTTCCCTAGAAATTTGGCCACAAACACGACAGAGTGAAGAGGCATCTTACTTTGCTATGGGGGTGGGGCAGTGAGGATTGGGGGCAGAGGTGGGAAGAGTTAGGGCGAATATCACACAATATATATATATATATATTAGAGAGGATGGGAGAGAGAGAGAGAGAGGAACATCAGCGATGAGAGAGAATCACTGATGGGCTGCCTCCTGCATGCTCCACTCTGGGGATGGAGCCCACAACTTGGGCCTGTGTCCTGACCAGAATCCAATGGTGACCTCCTGGTTCTTAGGTCAACGATCAACCACTGAGCCACGCCCACTTTTTAAAAGTTGCCTATCAACCTGTGTTCACATTCTCTGTGCTTTGGACAGTCACAGGCTGCTGCCTCTTGTCCCCACCTTGAGAGGCAAGGGGCAGCCTCCCGCCATCTCCCTTCTGGCCTCTCCTGGCATCACAGTTAGGGCAAAGGCCAAGGACACTTACCTTCCAGAGCCCCTCGCGGCATGGCTCCTTCTGAAGCCCGAGGGCGCATCTTCAAGAGGCCGTTTGCTAAACAGGGGTGTGTGTGAAAGAAGCTTAGACTGCAGGGGTCGATCCTGGTTTCACGGGGCCTGAACTTGGACACTTGGTTCCTTTCAGACATAACCCCTGTTTACATGACCTCTCACCCATTTTACCACCTTTCCAAACACCCCAAGTGGGAGACGGAGACAATATACAGGGGATCAAGAACCGTTCTGGTGAAGAGGACCTGGGGTGGTGAGAGGGTGGCCAGGGAGAAAGGGTGGAGGGGAGCTGGTACAGGTTAGAGGGGACGGTGCAGGTGAGGGGCATCTGAGGTTTGACAGTTTGGGGGAGGGAGATTGGCTGAGCCTGTGGGCACAGTGCAGGCATGTGATAATGGGCAGGGGTTATGCCCACACCAGGTGTTGGCACACATCAATGGAGCCACAACAAGCCAAGATGGAGCGTCCCTGGTCTACCCCAGGCCCTCCCGGAATGTGTCCCTGCGGCTGCAGGGCCTCCGGGAGAAAGACTCCGGGTCCTACCGCTGCTCTGTGAACGTGCAAGACAAGCAAGGCACAAGCAGGGGCCACGACAGCAAAACTTTAAAACTTGACGTGTGGGGTAAGTAAGAAGCACACACTTTCCAGTACTTGTGTGTCTCTCCCCGTTCCTCCCCCGTCCCCCTGCCTGCCCCAGTTCAGGCAGTTCCCTCTCCCCAGTGGCTGAGTGTACAGGTTGGAGGAGGGTTAAATGGAGTGACTGAAGGGCGTGTGTAGAAGTTGGTGTATGGGGGTGTCTATTGGTCCCTTGGGTGTGAGTTTTTAACCTGTCTCCCCTTCCCCAGTTCCTCCAGCTCCTCCATCCTGCCATCTTCTGGGTGCGCCCCGTGTGGGGACCAATGTGACCCTGAGCTGCAAGTCCCCAAGGAGTAAGCCCGCTGCCCTGTACCAGTGGGAGCGGTTACAACCATCTGTTGAGGTTTTCTTTGCACCAGTTTTAGGTGAGAGACTTCTGGAGACACAGAGGCTGGGGTTGGGGCCGGGGCTGGGGAAAGATGAGGTACCAGAGGGATTGGGGTGAAAAGGAAAGACAGTGCTGAAAAGTACCGGGGAGGAGGAGGGTGCGGGCAGTGGTGGAGAAAGAGGGCTACCAGGTGCAAGCTGGTGCTGGTGCTTTCACGTATAACTATGTTACTACAGAAGCTCTAGAACTCTGCTGTTCACTGGCTGTGTCCTAGCTACCTCCATTTCCTAATTTTTTAAAGAGATTTATTTTTTTATTGATTTCAGGGTGGAAGGGAGAAAGAGAAAGAGAGATAAAAACATCAATGATGAGAGAGAATCGTTGATCGGCTGCCTCCTGCACACTCGCTGCTGGGGATCGAGCCCCCAACCCTGGCATGTGCCCTCAACCACTGAGCCACACCGGCCAGGCTGTCTCCTCATTTTTAAAATGGGACACCAGCTCTAAAAGTCATTTTGGGGAAATTGGAACTTTAAAAACAATTTTTTATGAGATATGATTGATGGAACATTTTTATTGTGGAGTATTAGATGCTTTTAGAGAATTATTAACGATCAGGTATGGCAATGGTATTGTGGTTATGTAGGGCAGTATCCTTAATTTTTGGAGATTTATGCTGACGTCGTTATTTTAAATGTCTCAGGTAAAAAGAGAAAGGAAATTAAGTATAGCAAAATGTTGGCAACTGTTGAATCTAAGTGGTAGGATTTTCATTAGTCCCTCTTTCTACTTTTCATTGGACCATTTTATAATAATATTTTTTTACATATCGCTTACTTCATAGGTTGGCTTTGAAACTTTCATAAATTAGTGGATGTAAAGAACTCAGTCCTTGGTGTACATAAGCATCCAATAAACTTTAACTGTTATAATTATTATTTCACATAATTTTTCAACACTATCCAGAAGGTTATATTATCCTGTTTTAGAGATGAAGTAATGGGGACCCAGGGATAGCAAGTGACTTGCTTAAAGTCACACGGCCTATTCTGGAACCCAGGTTTTCTCATTCCTAGCCAATGTTTTTTATCTCACCCCACTCTGCCATTTAGAAATTAAAACCCTGTTTTGATTTCTCTGGGTATCATTTCTTTATTATTATACTTTTAAAGAAATATATTTTTGTTGATTTCAGAGAGGAAGGGAGAGGGAGAGAGAGATAGAAATATCAATGATGAGAGAGAATCATTGATCGGCTGCCTCCTGCATGCCCCCTACTGGGGATCGAGCCCACAACCCAGGCATGTGCCCTGACCTCCTGGCCCATAGTTCCACACTCAGCCGCTGAGCACACCGGTTGGGCTGGGCTGGTTATCATTTCTTTAGCCTCCTTTCAGAATCAGTTGGGGACACTGAGCCTGGGAAATGGAGAGGGATATTGAGCCAGCAGTTCTGCACCTGGAAGCAGAACCCAGTGTGCTTACTGTCACACTCCTCCCCCCAAAACCTCCCTCCCTACCCTCCTCCCCCCCCCCCCCCCCGAGTTTCCCAGAGAGTCAAAGAGGACATTCCAGAGGAGGGGTAGGCTTTTCTTTTTTTTTTTTAGTGGGAAATTGGGTCCCTGGCCTGATGACTAAATTGTGTCCACAGATGCCATATCTGGCCTTTTAAGCCTCCGAAACCTTTCCAGTTCTATGTCTGGAGTCTATATCTGCAAGGCCTCCAACAGGGTGGGCAGCGCCAGCTGCAACGTGACCCTGGAAGTGAGCACAGGTCAGTGAGGGGTAAGTGGGGCCAGTGGTTGGGGTGGGGCTGCAATAGATGCGGGGGGGGGGGGGGAAAGACCTGTCTACTGAGTCCTCTCATTGTAACAGGGCAACAAATTTGTTCTGATCAAATGTTTGTCCAAATATTTGGTCAGTGACCATTTTCTGCTGGACAGCCACCTCTTCTTTTTTTTATATATATATTTTATTGATTTTTTAAAGAGAAGGGAGAGAGATAGTTAGAAACATCGATGAGAGAGAAACATCGATCAGTTGCCTCCTGTACACCCTCCACTGGGGATGTGCCCGCAACCCAGGTACATGCCCTTGACCGGAATCGAACCTGGGACCTTTCAGTCCGCAGGCCGACGCTCTATCCACTGAGCCAAACCGGTTTCGGCCAGCCACCTCTTCTTAACTGAGAAAAAGACACAAGGTGTATGGAGGCAGTGGGGTAGAGCATTGGAGAGGGAGGGGGGACAGCTGGATGTCGCTTGTGACACCAAGGTTCTTCCAGGGCCTGGGGCTGCGGTGGTTGCTGGAGCTGTTGTGGGCACCCTGGTTGGATTGGGGCTGCTAGCTGGACTGGTCCTCTTGTACCAACGCCAGGGCAAGGTCCCAGAGGAGGTGGCCAATGATATCAAGTAAGTGCCCAGACAGGACTGTCCTAGCTCCCTGAGGGAGGCTGGGAATGCAGGCAGCTGTCATCTGATGGAAGCATGGGCTGTGGCTGAAGCATTACGCCTATGGGTAGACTTGAAGGGAGAGGAGAGCTGAAGTGGGGGGAGGGGAGAGGAAGACGAGGCCTGTAGAAACTCACTCGCTTCCAGTTTCTGACCTCACTGCTTCTCTGATGACCAGGGAAGATGCCACTGCTCCTCGGACCCTGCCCTGGCCGAAGGGCTCAGACACAATCTCCAAGAATGGGACCCTTTCCTCTGTCACCTCGTCACCAGCCCTCAGACCGCCCCACGGCTCTTCCAGGCTGGGTGCATCGACCCCCACACGCAGTCTTGGTTGGGTCTCACCCTCTGCTCTGAGTCGCAAGGGTGCTGTCCCCGTGATGGTGCCCGCCCAGAATCAGGCTGGGTCTCTGGTGTGACGGCCCAGCCATTTGTGGGCAGAGCCATCTGGTGTCTCTCCTTCCTACAGTAATTACAATGGGGGTTACCCCAGCATAGAGGCCTGAGTCTGGGGGGGTTGGCCCCCTCTAGATCTCCAGTCCTTTGCACCCATCCTTCTTTACTATGGGAAAACTGGGTCTTAGTTAAGACTCAAACTTCCAGGAGGTAGAAGAAGAAGAGGAAATGGACCTGGGGTTGGGAAGAGCCTGAACCCCCTCCTGGGACCACCCTAATACAGCAGAGGAATGCTGCTGAGATTGGCTACCTCCTACCCCCCAGCCCTGGTGGAGACTGCCAGTCAATGAGTCCTTCTGGCCCTCTTGACCTCTATCCCACCCCCATCTAACACTACCCTTCACTCCCACTCCAGCTCCCTGCATTAATATACCCTGTCCTGCTGGCTTGGTTGGGTTTTGTTGGGGCAGGGGACAGGGAAGATATTTGTTAAACTAACTTGAAATGCGTGTTTTAAGATGTGTGTTTTTATTTTTATTTTACAAACTGCAATAAAGATATATTGTGTTTGTATGGAAAGTGAGAGTCGAATCCTCTCTTCAAACTTGGAATTCCCGGGAGAAGTTGGGGATGATGCAAAGAGGACCCCTGCCCAGGCCGTGTACTTAGGCCGGCTTCTCCACACAGCCTCTGCCTTACTGGCTGGGGAGAGCTCATCTAAAGCCTTTATTTTTTGTTACTCCTCACCTGAGGATATTTTTCCATTTATTTTTTAGAGAGTGGAAATGGGGGGAAGGAGAGAGGAACATCGATGTGTGTGAGAGAGGCATCAATTGGTTGCCTTCTGCACACACACCCTGACCAGGGATCTAGCCTGCAACCAAAGTACCATGCCCTTGTCCGGAATCTAACCCGGGGCCATCAGTCCCCAGGCCAAGGCTCTATCCACTTAGCCAAACCGGCTAGGTCTCTTCCAGAGTCTTTAAAAGGTCATTTACTGTCAGTGCCATGGGAGAGGCACACAGAGCTCCAGGCTGGGAAAACCCTTACCTGCTGTGAGCAGCAAGGGAATGAAACCGGTGCACTTTCTGCAGGAGCCTGAGTGCCCAGAGCTTGGGGTGGGGGTGGGGGGCACGGGGGTGTGGGGGTGAGGAGGGTGAGGGGGTGGTGGTGGGGGTGATGCATTTAACCTCTTGCTTCCTCTTCAAGGGCAGAGACGAGGAACCTGATTGGGGCTCCCCGATGCCAGACCACTAAACCCTTAACACACACCCCCCTGCAAGCCTCACCTCCCTGCCCATAGAAAGGAGTGACTGGGGAAGTGGGAGGCAGCTGTTGTTGCCATGGAGACTCCCATCAGCCAGTGATAAAAGTGCCAGAGAGGGGATCTCAGGGAGAAGAGGAGGGGCTTGGAAGGAACTCGAATCTCTCAAGGCATCGGAAAGGGTCTCTGGGGTGAAGCCCAAAGCGGTGATGCCTGCTGCCGGCCCACAGGTTGTCAAACCACCTACCTGTCTCCAGGGCAGGTTTCCCTGCAGAGCCGCAGGTCCCACCCCTTCCCTTCAGGTGGCCACCCCTCACCCCCTGCCCAGTCCGTTCCCCAGGGTCCCACAACTTCAGAAACTGGAGGGAGGAGGACAGAAGAAGGGAGTCCAGTCAAAACGCTTCCAGAACTGGGCCTGGAGGAGGGCGAGGCGTTTCCTTAGCGAGGGCGCCGGCCTCGCCCCTTGTTTGCTCTGAGATAGCCAGGCTCGCCCCAACCTGCGCGCGAGGCTGCCCTGTGGGCACCGCCTTCCCTTCCTGCGCGGGGACACCAGACCCAAGACGGCAGGACGCGGCCATGGCCCGGCTCCCCGGGCCTTTGCTGTGCGGGGCGCTGCTGGGCTTGGTCTGCATGACTGGTGAGGAGGGGCCGGGCTGGGGGTGCGCGAGGCCGGGGAGAGGGCATCCAGGGCCAGTAGGGCCAGCGAGCCCCCCCGGGGAGGCCTGAACCACTGCCGAACCATTCTTTTCCTCTCCCGGACAAACACACCCGCATACCTGGCCAGGCTCGTCCTTTTACCCACAGAACTCAGCCGCGGTGTGCGCTCCTCCCTCCTGAAACTTTGGGTTTCGAGAAGGGAGGGCTGGGGGAAGACCCACCGGTGGGCCGGGCTCCAGATCCCCCCTGAGATTGGGAGTCCGGCCCCCGACCCCACCCCCTCGGCCTCCGGCTGGCCGTCTGAGCCGCCCGCCCTCCCTGTGCGCCCCCAGCGCCCGGCCGCGCGGTGGAGGTGCGTGTGCCCGCGGAGCCCCTGAGCGCGCCGGTGGGCAAGTCGGCCGAGCTGACCTGCACCTACAGCACATCCGTGACGGACAGCTTCGCCCTGGAGTGGAGCTTTGTGCAGCCCGGGAAGCCCATCTCTGCGTCCGCGCCCGTGAGCCGGGGGTGGGGGAGGAGGCCAGGGGGCGGCTCTGGCCTGTGGCTGGGTAGGCCCGGCGAGGCAGGAACTGGGAACCCACCCAGGCTGAGGGCAGGGAGGGTGCGTTGAGAGCTCAGTGTGCTTGGAGGAGAAAAGAAGTGGACTCTTTCTAGATCTTTCTAGAGGACCGCAATCTGTAATCCCAGGCCACACACACGCTCCTGTAGCCACCTGCCTACCCCGTGGCTGCCTATGCAATCCCCCGCGTCAGTGCCGGCCCAGCTGCAGTTAATACACGCTGGTAATGGACGCTCAGCTGCCGGGACTGAAAGTAGGATAAAATGCTGCCCCTTCCACGAATATTTGTATTTTGTTCCCCAAATTGAGAGCCATACTTAGTTGAAAGCAGCGAATATAGTCCATTTCTCACTTGGGAAGGGCTGGTATTTGGGGAGCTAGACCTTGGGGGTTCCGGCTACAGAGTGTCAGATTCCCTGGCTGGGGTGAGGGATGGGCCTCGTGAGAAGGGACCAAGCGTTGATGCCAGCCAGGAGAAGGAGCACGCGCGTGTGTGTGTCTTCTGCTTCTCCCAGATCCTGTACTTCACCAACGGACAGCTGTATCCCACGGGTTCTAAGGCAAAGCGGGCCAGCCTGCGTCAGAACCCCCCCACAGGAGGGGTGGCCACCCTGACCCTGGCGGATGTCCAGCCCTCAGACACGGGAACCTACCTCTGCCAAGTCAACAACCCGCCAGATTTCTACACCAATGGCTTGGGGCTAGTCAACCTTACTGTGCTGGGTAAGGCGGGCTGGGGACCCACACACCCTGAAAGACGATGCGGGCCCTGGGAGATCCCCCATATCCTGACTTCCAGCCCAAGCACACAGCTGCACTGGGGACCCCGAGGGAAAGCACCTCCTTCCTCGAGCCTTCTGACCCAGCCAGTCCTGCTCCTGCTCCACCCTCCACAGGTGCTCCTCCCTCAGGCCCTATAACAAAGGTCCCGCATACAGGGTTTGAGTCATGCCCCCAACAGCTCCATCTTTGGGGAACCTCCCATTCCCACCTCAGAGTCTGTCCCTCCCCAGGTCAGTGGCAGAGGCAGGGGATGACCATGAAAGGAACAAGGGCCTCTACCACACTACGCACCAGTTCTGTGTTCAGAGCTTCCATCTCACCCCAGACTAGAGCCTGCTCGGAGATGAGCAAACAGAAGAAACGACCAAAGAGGCTGCGGATGGTTAGATGGAAAAGAGACCACTTAGGCCAGTGGTTCTCAACCTTCTGGCCCTTTAAATACAGTTCCTTATGTTGTGACCCAACCATAAAATCATTTTCGTTGCTACTTCATAACTGTCATGTTGCTACTGCTATGAATTGTCATGTAAATATCTGATATGCAGGTGGTCTTAGGCGACCCCTGTGAAAGGGTGGTTCAACCGCCAAAGGGGTCGCGACCCACAGGTTGAGAACCGCTGAATTAGGAGGTGGTGAATCTGAAAGGCTGTCCTGTGAAGGAGAGATCTTCCGTTTCCCTTTGTGGGCCCAGAGGGCAGGAGTTGGGACCAATGGTTAACATAGATTTGGGCTCAACGTGAAGATTTTTCTAACAATCAGAATTTCCAATCATGTGAATCATTTCCTGGGGATGCAGACACGGGACCCTCCCTGCCAGGTTTCTACCCCAAAAGTGGACCGCTGTTTGGTGGAGTATTGAATGAGGAAATCCAGCATTTTATGGGGCGGGGGGGCGGAGGATCGGAAGCCCACCAAGGTTCTTTCTGTGACTTTTGCAGTGCCCCCCAGTGGCCCTGTGTGCAGCCAGACCGGTCACACGTCTGTGGGAGGCTCTGCTGCCCTGAGGTGCAGTTCCTCTGAAGGGGCTCCCAGGCCCGTGTACAACTGGGTCCGCCTTGGATCTTCTCCTACACCTCCTCCCGGCAGCATGGTGCAAGGTAAGGGCCGGGCGTGAAGGAAGAGGGGGGGACTCAGGACCTGGGCAAACCTGGTCTCTAAACCCCACGCACCCACAATACCAGCGCCAGGTGTGTGTGCATGAGACAAACGCTGTACCTTCTCCCTGCATCTTCCTTGGCTCCTGTCTTGGTGCCTCCTGTCTGTATCCCTGCACAGTCTGCGACTGCGTGATCCTGGACGCATTTCTCAAGCTCAGTAGACTCCTGATATTGTGGAAGAGAGTGAAAGGCAGGGGCATTCTGTGATCCCCGCTTGTCTGTTTGGGAGAGTTTTTTTTGAGATTTCTTCAGGGTCATGAATCATTTCCAAACTTCCTAGAAGGGAAACTGAGGCAGAGTAGCATGGACCGTCTTGATCACTTAGCTGGTTTCTCTGGGGGAACCGTGTAACTGGCTAAGAGCCTTGGCTTCTCAGCCTCCTCATGCTCGCTCCAGTGCCCTCTCTCTTCCCAGCCCCAGCCCACCCTCTCTCAATCCAGAGAGCCCAGGTCACTTCCTGCTGTGTGCTCCGCCTTCTTAAGAAAGGTTAGCCCTTGAGGGTTCGGCTCAGTGGATAGAGTGTCGGCCTGTAGACTGAAGGGTCCTGGGTTTGATTCTGGTCGAGGGCACATGCCTGGGTTGCAAGCTCAATCCTCAGTAGGGGGCGTGCAGGAGGCAGCCAATTAATGATTCTCTCTTATCATTGATGTTCCTAGCTCTCTCTCCCTCTGCCTTCCTCTCTGAAATCAATAAAAATATATTTTTTTAAAAAAGTGGGGGGGGGGGAGGTAAGCAGCTTAGAAAAGCACTGGGTCCAGCTTAGAGCCATCCCAGGGGATACAGTTTCTAGTGATGAAGACTCCCCGCCCCCCCCCCCCCCGAAACCAGGAACCTGACATCAGCCTGTGAGCACCCACCCCAATTCCATTGCCAGTTTCTGAGCTTTACACGTGTGCAGCCTCCCCCGCCCTGAGAAGGCAGCTGCGCAGGGCGGAAAGTGCACAGGAGTTGCAGTGGCTTTGGCATTTATTGGTTAGGAAGGGACTGACTAATACATTGAGGTTAGTCCCTTCCTGACAGGATGAAATGAAAAATGCTTTCGTCATAGGGGGTGCTCACTGCGAGTCCAGTAATGGAACACTTACTTCCTCTTTACTCTCTAGATGAGGTGTCCGGTCAGCTCATTCTCACCAATCTCTCGCGGGCCTCCTCGGGCACCTACCGCTGTGTGGCCACCAACCAGATGGGCAGTGCCTCCTGCGAACTGACCTTGTCTGTGACTGGTAGGGATGCTGGGCAGAGGCCAGGCGGGCGGGCCTGGGCTGCAGAGGCTGCATGAGATGGTCTGAGGGGCCAAGGAGGGCCTGCAGCTCTGAGGGTCCTGTGTGTCCTTAGACCCTTCCCAAGGCCGAATGGCCGGGGCGGTGATCGGAGTGCTCCTGGGCGTGCTGATCCTGTCTGTTGCTGTATTCTGCCTCATGAGATTCCAGAAAGAGAGGAGGAAGAGGCCTAAGGAGACTTACGGGGGTAGTGACCTTCGGTGAGCAGAAGGGCGGGTAGCGCAGAGGGAGGACAGGGCTCAGAGTAAGGATAGATGATGCCAGCCCTCAAACTGTGACATCTTTGGGGGGTATGGAGTGCCGCTCAGCCCTGGGATTTGGGGTGTGAGTGTGTGTGTGTGTGTGTGTGTAGGGGTGTATTTGTGTGTGAGCAAGTGTATAAGCTGCCCTTACCCTCTTCATACTTATAAGAATTTTCAGTTTTCAGGGCCTTTCATAAACATCAACAGGTCGTGGATTCCAGGAGTTAGATTTGCCCTGAGCGTTCAGCTGAGTGTGAATTCTGTGTGTATATGGGGGGGGGGGGGGAAAGCAGCAAGGAGAGGAGAGATAAGAGCTGCCTCTGTCATCCATTGTCAATTGTGGGATCCAAACTAGGCACCAGAGCAGTATTCCTCCAAGTGTGGTCCTCCCGTTGACCTATGAACCAGGAGGCCATGTTTGGATTCCTGGTCAGGGGCACATGCCCGGGTTGTGGGCTCGATCTCCTTTGGACAGAAATGCCTGGGAGCTCGTTAACATTCAGATTCAGGCCACTTCCGACCCCTCCCGAAAGTAGCATGTGTGTGTTGGGGGTGATGGGGCCTGGAATCTTCATTTCAACCAACGTTCCGCAGATGATTCACTCTCAGGCACAGTAAAGTGTCCAGGACCCTGGGTCGGGGGAGGCGTGTCCGTGGAGGAAGGGATGCCTCCAGCCGCCACTAAGAATGTGTTTACAACCATCAGAGAGGACGCCACCGCTCCTGGGATTTCTGAGCAAACCTCTGGGATGACCGATCCTAGCGATGGGCTCCTGGAGAAGCCCCCCTCTGCCGCCTCTGTGAAGACCACCAAGTCCAAGCTCCCTGTGGTCGTCTGACTGCCCCGCCCATCACCGAGGGGGAACACCCACAATTAAAGCCTCCGGGTACCATCTTGTCTCCCTCTGCGGTGCAGCAACCCCTCTAGGCGGCCCGGAGTGTTACCAGTCAGGGAAGGAGTGGGCTTACGGCCGGATGTGATGCTGTCTGCGGGAAGGGGAGGTTTTATCCGACGTCCCTCGCCCTTCTCCCCCTTCCCCCCCACCCCCACCTCCACCCTTTGGTTGGGTCAAAGGAGACTTGTTCAAATTGTGAGCAATGGCTTTGTGCACCCAGGCACCCTCCCCTCTCACACCCTTGGGACACTTGGACATTCCTGTTTATTGTTCACATTCCAACCCAGCACAGTCACATGCACACTCGTAGATAAAAAAAAAAAAAAAAAAAATTAAAAAAAAAAATCTTCCGGCCACAGCCCCAGGGGCCCGTCGGGGGCGGAGCCAGCAGGGCAGGGGCCGGGCCACAACGGACTCCTCCCACCGAGCCACCCCGCGCTCAGCGTCCGCGAAACAAGAAGAGCTGGTGGAGGGGTGGCTCTGCGGCGCCTGGGTGCGCGGAGGGCGGACGGCAGGCAGGCGTGGGGTGGGGTGTGCAAGAGGGACTTCCCTTCCCGTCGGAGCAAGGGGTACCAGACACCATAAAAACTCTCTCCCCCCCTCTCCTCGCCCCAGATCCAAAGTTCTGGGGCTGGGCGAGGGCGAGAACGGCACAGAGAAGAAAGACGCCCCCTGTAGCCGTGCGGGGAACGAAAGGGCTTTTTTTTCAAGTGCGTGTCCTGGGCAACGTAGAGGGTAGGGCGCCCTCTGCGGTGCACTCGGGGGATCGCCGAGGAGGCCGTGGAGGCCAAACTGCATGCAGGTGCGGGGAGGCGGGGCGAGAAGCGGGGACGGACGCGCGGGGAGTGCGAGGTCTGGGGCCAGGTGGGGAAGGAGGGCGCACGGGACCTCACTGGGGTGGAGAACCACAGGGACGGGCACGGGCTCGGCGACTCCTCGACGGAGCCGGCCTGGGCCAGGGTCTCTGAGGACGTAGGGCGGCTCCCGAAGCTGGCAGGGTGGCGGGAAGGGGAGGGTCACAAACACTGCGGGGAGGTCGCGTCACTGCGGAGGGGTCGCGGCATCCATCTCTCCTGGGGAACTGAGGACAGAGAAGGTCTGAGCACCTGCCCTCTCCGGTACTTCCTCTCCCCCTTTCTAGACCCGGACCACAGGGCGGGAGCGCCAGGGGCCCCAGGCACCCCGGATTCCCCCCCCAACCCCCCACCGAGTCATTGATCTGAACCCAGCTGCGGCCGGTACGTGCGCGCACCACGGTGCGCCAGAGCCCCCGGGCCGTGATCGAGTAGCCAAACGGGGTGACTGCACATCTGTGTTGGCTCAGGTGTGTCCCCACCGCAGCCTCGGGCGTCGGGAGGAGTCGCACGGCGCGTTTTCCGGCGCTGGGGGTGGGGGGGTGGGGGGGGGGGCGAGGGCGGGCAGAGGGAAGGGATGGGGACCGGCTCCTTTTCTCCCTCCCGCTCGGGTTCCCACCCCGTCGCCTCCAGGTCGTCCTGTTACCTTCGAAAGTGCTCAGTTCTTCGGGCCGGGGGAGGAGGGGCGGAAGGGGGAGTGGAGAGAGAAATCGGTGAGCTCTCGGGTCCGCAGCGCCCTAAGCCCCCCCCCTACCCCCCACCTCCCGTTCCAGATTTCCAGTCCCCCCCCCCCCCGTTCTCCCTCTGCCCGCCCTCCGTCTTCCTTGCTCCTTCGGAGAAGCGGGTGCTCTCGGCGGACCCCAGGGCTGGGGAAGGACCCGCTCACCTGGCCTAGTCTCCGCTGGGGCCGCTGCCCGAGCCTCCCCGCGCGCCCCCAGCTCCGCCAGGCCCCCCGGAGCCCGGGCCCTTCCGGCCGCTCTCTCTGCTCTTGATCTTCTTTCGGGCCATGTGGCCCCGGAAACTCGCCTGGATTTTGGCAGCGGCGGCGTTGGCGCCGGGATCGTCCAGCGGGATGTCTAGGATGTCCTCGTCCGGCTTGGAGCAGGCGCTCTCCTGGGGGCGGGGCAGGGGTATTGGTGCGGGGACTGGGCCGAGACCCGGCGCGGGTTAGGTAGGAGGAGAGCCTTAGGGGTTGGCGAGGGCGAGGCGGGGGTAGGAAGTGCAGGGAAGGGGTGGTGAAGGGCTAAGGCAGGGTGTCGCTGGGGTGTGTGTGTGTGTGTGTGTGTCCCTCCTGGGCAGTGGCAGGAAAAGGGGCGGTTCAGGTCCAGGTTCAGGTGGACACAGTTGTATTCCCCACTCAGGAAAGAGAGCGCACGGTTGGATGGGATGCAAGACAACCAGAGACCCCTGAGTGGCCAAGGGCCCATGGCCATCAGTGGAGATGGGGAGCAGTAGAGCTGACAGGAGGGGGCGGGGTTGGAGGAGCCACGTGAGCAGCAGGCACTCCTGGATGTGGCTGCCTCTCCCTGTCCTCAGAGATGCCTCCAGCTCGAAAGGGCCCCTTCTGAAGTCAGGATAATACCTACCTCTGTGGGTTTCGGGGAAGAATAAACAACTCAATATGCATAAAGTTTCTGACACACTCTAGCTGTGCAGTAAATGGCAGATATTACCATAATTTGTTTAAATAATGAGTTGATGTGGACTAGTTGTTTTTGTAGGTGAAATTGGTCATATAAAAATAAATTCAGCCCAGCCAGCATGGCTTAGTGGTTGAGCATCGACCTATGAACCAGGAGGTCAGGGCACATGCCCAGGTTGTGGGCTCCCTCCCCAGGGTGGGGCGTGCAGGAGGCAGCTGATCAGTGATTCTCTCTCATCATTGATGTTTCTCTCTCTCTCTCTCTCTCTCTCTCTCTCTCTCTCTCTCTCTCTCTCTCTCTCTCCACCCCACATCCCAGCTTTCTGTTTCTCCCACAGCCTGCCCCAGCTGCGAGTAGAAAGGAGCAGGGCACTGATTGGCCACAGTGATTTCAGAGGCAAGGCCCCGGCTTGGAGAGGGCCTCAGCCCCTGACCCGTGTGCTGTGTTAATGTGGGTTGGGAAGCAGATGGTTACTATGAAGTCAGAAGAGCATTTCTCCTTTGACCTGACCCTCTGGCTTCTAGGAACTTGCCCTCCTTTGTTCAGCCTGAGGATTTCCACTGCTTTCACTGTGGTTGGCTCCCTGGGCGTGCGATGACCAGGTCTCATGTAGTCGTCCAGTTCTATGCACTTCCCCATCCAGTTCACAGAAGTGGGGCCTTCAGTGATCACCACCCCAACCAGGTCCTGCCCCAGGAGCACAGATGAAAACCCCAGAGGTCTAAGCACAGATTACAAATGCCTTTCCTCGCCGTGCTTCCGAAGGCTATCTTCGTTTCATAGATTTCAGAGTTCTTCAGTGTGTGCCCATCGTTAGTTAAATGCAGTGAAAGGGAATTATCAAGAGGCCAGTGTGATTGTGGAGGGCCTGGCACACTTTTTGTCCGTCCCCCCGCCCCGTCCCCCCCCCCCCCCCCCCCCGCCCGGTCTTGTGCTCTCTTCCTGACATCTTATTCACCACCTAGAAACCAAAGGCTTAAGCCATTTTTGGGATATTCTCAGGGAACTGGGAAGTTTCTCCTCAAAAGAGGAGAATGACCAAAGAAACCAGCCCCATCCCACCTGTCCTCAGCTGGAGGCCCACCTGTCCCCAGCTGGAAGCCCACCTGTCCTCAGCTGGAAGCCCACCTGTCCTCAGCTGGAAGCCCACCTGTCCTCAGCTGGAGGCCCACCTGTCCTCAGCTGGCAGCTGTGGAGGTTGAACTGAGGAAGGAGTTTCTTTCCCCAATAACACTTAGACTAACCTGCCGTCACCACCCCTCCCAGCCACAACAGCTGGGATAATTGTGCATTTGCCTCTTCTGTACGGTTTAGAGGGCAGCTTCTCCTTTTCTTAGGGGACGCTCCTTCCAAGCATGCCTACCAACCACTCAGGTTGGCTTTCTGGGCACTCAAGAGCGTGGTCAGGGCAAACCAGGGCCGACAGGCAGAGACCCAACATTCTCCCCTAATTACTCCTGCAGGTGCCATCTGAGATGAGTTACATTCCTTCCCCAGCCTCTTGGATTCTGTGCTCTCTCACCTCTTTTCACTCACCATGCTGTCCCCATCATTCTTACCATCTCAGCAATATTGCCCCCCCCCCCCCGCCCCGCGCACACACACATATGCAGAACCCTCCATCCACTTATTTTCTCTACTTAATAAAAATACTGTTAGGGGTAAGGAGCTCTTCTTCGGTGGAACCCAAGAGCCTCCATTAAGAGCCCAGTCCTCCTTCCACAACCCAAAATTGCCTCCTGGAGAATAAAAGGAAAAGACTGGAATGAAAAATGTTACCAGGGCATTTCCAGGGGGTGGGGTTGCAGATGATTGACATGTTTCTTTTTTATGCTTATCTCTAGTTTTTACATTTTCTTGTATGAGCAAATTACCTTTATAATGAGGGAAATAGTAAATATTTAGAGGGGAGGTAATGTATTTGGACCAGCCAAGGCTACGTTTGAATCCTGCCTTCACACTTAGAGGCTGTGCCTCCATGGACAAATCATTTACTCTTTCTAAACCTGTTTGCACATCTGTAAAATGGGGAAAATAATATCTACTTCACATGGCCATTGTGATGATTAAAGTGTTAGGTACATGAGAAGCATTCCCAAATTTACAACTATGATTAATATTAATATGAACGGAAATCATAATAACAACCACAACGGCTTGATCCTAAGTTCTCTCTGCCTCTTGGTACCCAGTTGTAAGGAATTCTCACCTTTTATCATCTGGGCTATCCTTTCTTTCCAAACCTCGCTTATTTTTTTTTTTTTTTAACGGTGGAGGGTGGGAAGCAAGCAAAGTCATAAGCTCTTGTATCATTAGTTGGGTGGCCTGAATGGCTGAGAAAGCAAGGACTTTGCAGTAGCCTTTCTCCATATGTCGGGGCTAAAAATCAGTCATTAAAAAAGAAAAATAGCCGTAGCCGGTTTAGCTCAGTGGATGGAGCGTCGGCCTGCGGACTGAAGGGTCCCAGGTTCGATTCCGGTCAAGGGCATGTACCTTGGTTGCGGGCACATCCCCAGTAGGGGGTGTGCAGGGGGCAGCTGATCGATGTTTCTCTCTCATCGATGTTTCTAACTCTCTATCTCTCTCCCTTCCTCTCTGTAAAAAAATCAATAAAAAATATATTTTAAAAAAAATAAAAATAAAAAAGAAAAATAAATTTCATATTTATGTATGATCACTGTATTCCTCTAGTGAGCCAGGCACTTTCATACCAGAGTCCCCTGAACAGCAATCTACTTTGACGTTAGGCACTTGCGCATCTAGGTCTCCGTGGGCGCTGACAGACTGCAGACACTTCCTTCCCTCGCCAGCAGGGCTCTCCCGCGGTCACCCAGTCCCCTCTGGGGCTAGGAGGCGTTGGGAGCCGGGCCAACCCCTCCCCAGAATCACACTGACGAGGCTCTTTGCTGTCCATCATCGTCACGAAGCTAACCAATATGAACTGACTATCCTACCCTGCGCCAAACAGGGCTCGAGGTTCCGGAGCCTCTCACTGTGCGCCCACCCACCGCGGCGGCAGTGGGATGGGGAATGGGCTGGGGGCCGAAGGCCTGTGAGAAGAGTCAGAAGGGAGTCGGTGCAGCATCCCTAGGCGATGGTTTCTACCCGCTCTCTAGGGGGAAGTTTCTCTTTCCCTCTAACCTGCAGCTTCCCTGCTTGCAGAGCCATCCATGCCCAGTTCCCAGTCCAACCCAGACCGCCTGGAGGATGGGCGCCCAGACGCCCAGACGCCCCCGCAAATGGGGAGCATTTTCCTCGGGCTTCCAAGTCAGGCGGGTGCCTGCAACCACCCTCCACCAGGTCTCAGCAGGCACACCTATTGCTCCTGGGTCTTTGCACCCACTCCCCTCTCTCCCTGCCCTTACCCTCCCTCCAGGGGGTTCCCTGGAGTCCCTGCCCCAGACCAATCAGGGTGCCCGTCCCCCGGGCCCTCTAACTTACGGTGCAGCAGTCCATACTGGTGTTGGGGGCGGGGGGTCCTCGCCTGGGCGGAGCTGGCGCAGGGTGGGGGTGGGTCCGAGTGGTCCCTGGAGGAGACTCGGGGGGCCGAGCAGCACGCGCTGACCCGCGCCGAACCCTCAGCTGCGCTCTCGGTCCGCTCTCCCGCGCTCCGCTCTGCTCGCGAATGTAACCTGAGCCCTGCGGTCTAGAAGCCAATCACGAGTCGCCTCGGACAGGGTGGGCGGGGAAACTGGAGGAACGGCCACGCCCCCCCGCCGCGCGCCCGCTCCTGCCCCAACCCCTCCTCCCACACATTTCCATCCACTCCTCCTACACACTCATCCTCCCCTATCCAACCTCTTGCTGCTCAGGCGGCAGACTGCCAGGCAGATGGAGGCCCCCTACATCCCAGGCGCAAACACACATCTGGGCACAACGCCCTCCCACCCATATATGGAAAACCGCGCCCCCCCGCCCCCCCACCTCCCCACACTTCCACAACCTAGCCAGAGTCCCGAACAGGCCTCCCTCTAGCTGCCCTCCCCCTCCGCCCTCAAAGAAAAGCCCCAAAATACGTGTGGTTAAAAAGTCCCACCAACACAGCTGCGGAATGGAGAACGCTGTCGGTATACAACCGGCTCGTGGACACACAAACACAAACGTTCACAAGCCCACGTGTCTATATATGGTTCCCCCAGGTTCACTAAATGTGCACTTCAGCATGCAGACCCTGTACACAGACACAACCCGCAAAAATAACTGCACAGGCCTCTACACAGGCAGTCGCCCTAGCCCAGATGTCTGCATTACATTTCTGCTATCCATCCTTCTGTCTATCTGTATGCGTTTCTCCAAACAAAGTCTTATGTGCACGGCACTCATTTTGTATATATTCATATATGGATACTGACTGGGGAAAAGGACCCTTTCCTCCCACTTTCTGTACCAGAGGTTCCCTAATCGCTTGATCCACTGCTTCAGAGTAAGAGGAAAACTGGCCACTCTCACTCTTCCTCCTGGGAAGACAAATAAATACCCTAAACCCCAGTACAGGCATTGAAGTCATGGCTCTTTGGGTCCACGAAGGAAGGATGCGGGCCTCCTAAGAGGCTGGGAAGGGGAGATATGGCCAGAACGTCTAAGAGGAGCAGCCACCACTCTTGTGGTCGCCAGCCTCCCCCACCCTGTCAGGGTTCTGGAGCAGCAGTGTGGCCTGTCATATGGAGGGGGTGGGGGGCATGTTTGAGAAATCTATCAAGTCCTTTGCAACTCGGATCCCACAGGAGGGAAGGAAGAAAGGATGGCTGCTCCTCAGGCCTGTTGACCGAGACGGAACAAGGAGGGAGCGTGCGTTGGGGAGTCTGAAACTGCACTGCCGTGAGCCCACAGCCGCTGGCCAGTCAGAGCGCGGCTGTTCCATGCTTCCTTCCTACCTGCACGCCGGGGCTGTGCTTGCCGAAGGGAAACCGAGCGGGAGGGAAATTCCAGTGGCCACTGGTGATGCAGACAGGGGTGGCCAGCTTGGGCCCCCAAGCTGAGGTGGGTGCTGGCTGGGACTCAGGGCGAGGGGTGTCAGGGTGTCTCTCCCAGCATGGTTGGGACCCACCCACCTTGTAACTGAAAATCTGTTTTCCAATCTGTCCCTGGCACATCCTCCATCCCCCACCTCCACCAAATGGCAGGATGCCCCCCGGGGAACTCAGGCCCTCCCTTGCCGAACGGATGTGCACATCTGGGCCCTGGAGTGGTGCCACTTCCGGTGGGACTTCAACTCCAGAATATCGAGAGGAAAAAGGAGGAAATCGGGGGCAGAGTGGATAGCAGGCCTGGACTCTGTGCTTTTTCTCTTCCCAAATTAGAATTCGGGATTTAGTGAGTTTGCAGTAAAGTCTCCCAAGTTGCTAGGCAACGGTCCCTCGGCAGCCTGCGCTGCCTCTGGGCGCCCTTCCTGCTGGTCAGAGTTGAAGGGGAGAGGGTATATCCTTACATCGCGCCTCCCCCCAAACTCCCACACAGGCAGCCCAGCCCTCCTCTGTTCCTAAAAGGCACTTTTGTGTGGGGCGAGGGTGTCTGTCAACCCCGGCGGGCCCATGGGAGACCAGGTATGGCAACTGTCAGTTTCATCTGCAAAACAGCCATTTCAGCAGCAGCCCACTTGAGGCGCCTACGCAGGACTGGCCAGGAGCTTGCCCTGGGGGATGGGCAGGCTCCGAGGCGAGGGAAAAAGGTAGCGAGGAAGACAGAGACCGTGGTGAGAAGGCAGACACTCCCAAACTCAAATATCCAGAGGCAGGGGCAGCAACACGTGGGGCTTCGTGTCAATAACACGTCCATAGAGACCCAGGAGCGCAGACACACATCCTAGCACATGCACAGACGGCCCCTCCTCCACCACGGAGCCAGGGACATCCTTCCCCTGCTCAGGGGTTCCTCTCCTGGACCAGGAGGCCAGGGTTTGTCAGCAAGACGGGCGGGGTGGAACTCTGAGCCTCAAGTGGATGCGCTAGGAAGAGGGACCCCAGCAGCAGGAGCTCAGGGTCTGGCCGCCTGGCTCGCTGAGACTCTGGACCTTTCAGAGCAGGGCCAGGTGAGGCTCCCCGCTGAGGACTGCTTGGCCAGCGGCCTTGGTGTCAAGTTCAGCTTTTGGAGAATGACCTGTTATGAACCAGCTGGGCTTGGGCCCGTCCTGGTCCTCCTTGACTCTTGCATTTCAAAACCTCTCGCCCCCGCAGCCACTGAAGGAAAAGGACCTCGGGCAGATGAGCTCCAGAAGGGCCAGATGAGAGAGGGAGCGGGGCCTGTGGATTGGTGGGCTGGACCCAGCAAGGAGCGTGGAGGGGGAGGGGCACTGCCTAGAAGCCCAGACCAGCAGAGGAGGAGGTGGTTAGAGGAAAGAGAAGAGAAAAGACGGATTAGAGGGAAGCTTCTGGGGTACAAGACAGAGCCTTCTTGGGACAGATGGAGGGGATTTGGAGAGAGTGTGGTCCTTGGAAGCAGAGAGAAAAGCCAAAGCACATGGCAAGCTATTTGCCAATCTTTGCGGCTCCCCCTCCTTGGGGGAGGCACGCTCTGAACAGAACATCGTTGCTCAAGCCCACAGAGGGACTCCACGACCAGCAGAGGCCTGTGCTGTCGGTGGAGCTGATCTGGGGGCTTCTTAGGTCAGGATTTCACCCGTTGGAGTGGAAGGCGTGGAGGGAGCAAGAAATTCAGTTTTCTGTGCAAATATTTCAGCTTTGCTGTGGTGGTATTTTTAGCAACTTGGTTGGCAGAGGAGGAGCCCAGGCACATTTTTAAAGGGGCCGCTGCCAGACTGGAGGCCTCCTCCCACCCTCGCCCACGTATCATGAAGGAGAGGGGGAGCCACGCAGGCCTCCATGTGTGTGTTCAAAGGTAAAGTAGGCTTGCTGGGCATTGGGTGACTAATAGCTCGTCTTCGCCAACAGCTCTTACTAATCCTCACCAGCATTATCCGGAAGAGTAAATACTTCTGAGCTCTGTGTGCGGGGTGCTGCTAGGGACACAAGACCAAGGCTTCATGCGATGTGCCCGGTAAGACTAGAAGCAACCGACTTCTGAGCACTGGGCGCCGCTTGCTGTGTTGGTCACACTGTCTGTGCCATTTCATTTAATTCCTAAAACACCCCTCTGAGCTAGCAGCGTGTCTCCTATGTTACAGATGATGAAGCGAAGGCTTCTAGGGGTTAATAACGTGCCCAAGGCCACACAGTCAGATTAAAACTCAGGGCAGAATAATAACATTATTCTAAATCTCAATAGTGTTCTACAAAGTGCTTCCACTTCCATCATTTAATTTTGAGGGCGTAGTCGTCATGTTTAACCCCTTTCTTGAGGAGGAAACCAGGCCGAGGAAACCTCTGATAAGTGACTTGTGACTCGTCCAATATTAGACCTCTAGTGAGTGGCAGAACTAGGGCTAAAACACAGGAATTCTGACTTTAAATTCCGTGTAAGTTCACCTCGAAACCGCTGTGTGCCACTTGCACGGGGCTGGATGGAATGGGTCACAGTGGTTACAAATCAGACCTAGCCTCTTCCCTCTTGGATCTTACAGTGTGATGCTAAAAATATGTATGTATGTGCGCATATATATATATATATATCGGTATAAATATGTATCTATGTATATATGTATGAGATATATTTATATCTTCTAAAGTAATGATCGATCCAAATGAATGGTGCCGACAGTCAATGTTGTGGGAGCTGTGGTGTGGGAGACATAATGGAGAATTTGGATGATCAAGGAAGGGTTCCGGGAGAAGGATGGTTTGAAGGAAGAATAGGACTCAGAGAAGTGGAGGGGCCTGGGAGCGGGCAGGAGGACATTTCAGGCAGTGTTGGGAGCCAGGCGCTACATTTAGTGTCACTGTTAGCTTTTGCTGCCCTAGTCCAGAAAGGCCCTGAGGACAGCGATCCCAGCCTCCTTCCCCTCACACAGGGCTTTATGTCAAAAGCTCAGTGCCCTGACTTTATGGTGACATATTGGAGCCCGCCAGGAGCTCACCAAAAGTGTGCTCCCTGCTGTTCCTTGGAGCTCTAACACACACCTATCCCTTTCTCCTACTGGTGTTGCACGTGTCTGCTTCCTTCCCCGCCACCCCCTTTTTCTCTGTGTCTCAGCGGAGTTCAAAGTCCTGGATCTGATTTGCAACTTGCTCGTATATTGCCCCAAACATCTGCCCGTTCTATTCCACTCCACTTCCCTTCCCTCACTTTTCTTGGTGCATAAGAAGCTAGTGATGGCCCAACCAGTGTGGCTCAGTGGTTGAACGTCGACCTACGAACCTGGAGATCACGTTTCGATTCCCAGTCAGGGCACATGGCCTGGTTGTGAACTTGATCCCCATTGCGGGGTTGCAGGAGGCAGCCAATCAAGGATTCTCTCTCATCATTGATGTTTCTATCTCTCTCTCCCTCTCCCTTCCTCTCTGAAATTAATAAAAATATATAATAAAAAAGAGGAAGCTAGTAATGGTCAAGCAATCCTGGGCCTATACATCCTGCCTGTGAAAATTGGGCCAACACAATCGTTTTTTATAACAAGATAACAGCGATTTTGTTAATAGTTTAATAGATTCTAGCACAAACGTAATAACCACCTCAATTTTCCTGGCTCTCAGAGAAATCTTTCCATGGATAATCTTGGAGGGTTTTATTTTAATTTTAAAAAGTTAGAAGTTCCTTTCATTGGGGTGGCCTGAGATCATAGTTGATCTCAGTTGCCTTGAATAATGCTTGTTTTAATTCGTTTTTTAAAAATATTTTTTGTTGTTGTTGATTTCAAAGAGGAAAGGAGAGGGAGAGATAGAAACATCAATGATGAGAGAGAATCATTGATTGGCTGCCTCCTGCATGCCCCCCCACTGGGGATCGAGCCCCAAACCCAGGCATGTGCTCTTGATCAGAATCAAACCCGGGATCCTTTAGTCTGCAGGCTGACGCTCTATCCACTGAGCCAAACTGGCTAGGATGAATTCATTTTTATAAAAGGATTTGCACAAGGTATCATTCTTATTCCTTAGTCCATTTAAAAACCCTTTCTCCTTTTGTGGTTTAGCCAGATGCTTAGATAAAAGAAATTCCTGGCTCTACCAGCAATGCGTGTCAAGTAGTGTTCAGGCCATTTTCTCCATCACTGTCTATCTCAGGGCAGAAGCGGGAAACTCGTATCCACAACATGGAGACGCGCTGAAAACCGCCAGCATGAGCATCTCCTGGAGTGTGTGTCTGTGGTCATTATCCCAGCCCCACACTCCTCCAGGCTGACGTTCTAATCTGAGGGCGTGGAATGCACTGACCGATATTAATTGGCATCTAACAACTACTGCCATATGAATGCTTTTTTAACCTTTTTGCTTTACTTTAGAAAATTTAAACACACACAAAATAGTCTATAATAAGCTCCACTGTACCCACCACCCACATTCAATAATTCTCAGCTCATCATCAAACTTATTTAATCTATACTAATTACCAGCTTATCCTATATAATAAAAGGCTAATGTGCAAATTGTCCCCTCAACCAGGAGTTCCACCGGGAGTTCCACCAGGGGATGGGGCCAGCCAACCACTCGAGGCCCCTCCCCCCGGCTGGCCCCACCCACAATTGCTCCCCCCTACCCTAATCAGGGGCAGGGCTGGCCACCAACCACCTGCAGCCCTGGCCAAGCCGATCAGCCCTGATTGGGGTGGGTGGGCCGGACCCCACCCATGCAAGAATTCGTGCACCCAGCCTCTAGTTCATATTTAAGTATGTGTCTCTGAAATATAAGGACTCTTTAAAACCTTTTTTAAAAAAAAAAACACAAAAAAACCCTATTTTTAAAGCATATGTTTATTAGACTAGCAGCTTCAGAAGGAAAGTGATTATGGTTTGTTTTTTTCCAATGTAGTCTTAGTGCATTGTCTGGGACATAGTGAGTACTCAATAAGTATTTTTCAAGTGATCATATGAATAAGGGGCTGAATAAATAATATTGTCAAGAGGGAGCAAGGGGTAAAGAAAAGTGCGTATTTCTGTGGTCAGGCGTGATCTAATGTGCAGTGGGCCATGATTATGTTACAGGATGACTTCAGTAAGAACTCAGTAGGTGGGCCCTCTGAGATGCAGTCTCAGGGCTTCCATTCTGAGGAGCTGAGACTTATAGATACATGTTTACATTTATAGACACACGAGGTGGCCCCGCTTCATGGGAGCAGCATGAGAGATAGGACATCCCAGGGCCCGAGAGCCTGGGAAGGAGCCATGCCTACAAACCAGTTTCTCTAGTTTAATGTTTCCACCTATTTCTGTTTTATGATTTCCTTCCTTTGTCTTGGTTAAGCATTTCAACTTTGTCTTAGCTATACAAGGGGACATTGAAGGAAGAGTTTTACATTGAAGACTGAGTTATTCTCAGTCATGGACCAGAGAGCCCAAGGCGAAACAAGCAACTTGGTGGCTACGGTCCTTGGTGAAGCATCTCGAGAGGAAGCCGGCTGTCAGGGATTCAGAGTCAGGTTGTGGTCATGCTGCTCTGTCTCATTTGGAGTCTCTCTTTCCATTGATAGTCTTGGAGGGTTTTATTTTTATTTTTAAAAAAGTGGGGAGTTCCTTTCATCAGGGTGGCCTGAGATCATAGTTGATCTCAATTCCCTTGAATAAGTTTGTGTTAATGACTTCTGCCTGTTGGGTGGATGAAGACCAGCCTGACCCAGATTCATTTATAAGGAATTGAGAGCCTATTACTTTCTTTAAACCAATACAGATCGGCCACCTGGCTGGAGATGGTGTTACCAACCATTGTCTTCTACTGAATTTTCCTATGAGCTCCTGTGAGGACAGTAAGTGTTGACATGAAAAGGTCTTTTGCTTTTGGCCTTCAGAAGGAAGGAGACATTGGCAAATTGTCTTAGCAGTCTGTCATCCTGTATGGCCAAAATATAGGTGAACAAATATTAGAACTCAGCCATGGTAGGGCCTGGTGGCAGGCCACCTGTAAGAGAAAGCTCCTGTAATGGCACCATTCAACATGAAAAACACATCATGCACCCGTAGGACTAGATTATGACACAGGAATTTGGTGATTTAGTCTTTGAGTAGTTCTACCCAGATTAACCCTGGCTCTAATCTTGGGAAGCAATATTTGTTTTGTTTGACTGTTTTTTTTTTTTTTTGTTTTTTTTCCTTTTTGGTCAGACTGAGCACTGGAAAGCCAAGGATTAATAACTACTAACTTTTGTTCTTCTGTCATTGGGGTGGAGCGGTTTAAGGAGGTAAGTACTGCTAGTTATTTAGGTTGACATACTTTTGTTATTTTTGCTTTGCCTGCCGTGGGATTGTGTGTTGGAGTGGGGTGAGGGTGGGGAGTGCAGGAACATGAGCTGTTTTTGGATTGGGTTGTTAGTAAAAATGTTCCTGCTGCTTAGAGAGAAGTCATACTGGGTAAAACCACTTTGTCCTTGTGACCCTGAAGCCTTAAGGTATTTGAATAGTCTCTACGGGTGATCAGGGATCCCATATTCCTAGGAGACAGAGTCAAAGATCTATACAGTAGACACAGTCCTACGTAGTAGATGCTGTTCACAGTGAAAGAACATAACACTTGGTCTTTAAAGAAGAGAGTGCTTTCTGTTCTGTTGGGAGCAGGATGGTTGAGCGATGCTGCTTTATGACTTGCTAAACACATGCAGTTCAATAACAGGAAAGTTCCATATTTGGGCTACGATGTGAAGAGGTGTAGATATTTGGGCTGCTATGTGAAGAGGTGTAGACCTTGCCCGACCAGTGTGGCTCAGTGGTTGAGTGTTGACCTATGAACCAGGAGGTCACGGTTCAATTCCTGGTCAGGGCACATGCCTGGATTGCAGGCTCGATCCCCAGTGTGGGGCATGCAGGAGGCAGCTGATCAATGATTCTGTTTCATCATTGATGTTTCTATCTCTCCCTCTCCCTTTCTGTCTGAAATCAATAAAAATATATTTTTAAAGAGATGTGTAGACGTTAAAACTATCAAGACAGACAGTTGGTTACCTAGCCAATATCCATGCATTCCCCTTCTTGCTTGCTAACAGAACTGTAGTTTTGTTGGGCAGTCATGAGTCCGTACCTGTTTCCACTTTCTCAGCTGTATGACGGCAAGGGCTGGTCACAAGACCCAGATGTGGCCAATGAGCTATAAGCAGATTTCTGCCGAGAACTCTTCTGGGAAAGCTTTTGCTTTCCCGACAGAAGGGGGCAGACATGGCTGGCACTACCAGTCCCCTTCTTTTTGCCTTGAACATAGACCAAAGTCTAGAGATACATAAAGCAACAAGTCAAATGCTAAAATCATGGGGAAAAACACTTTTACATATTTAAGCCATTCTCATTCAGACTTCCTACAAGAATTACACAAATGAAGTCCTAATATGCCATAATGATACCAGAGATGTTCGAGTGCATCGGATCAATGTACTTATCATTTTGACAAGATGGGGACTGCAAGTTACTTTCCTGGATCATTTGATGACAGACCCTGAGAATTCTAAGGTGGGACAGCTGATAATTCAGACTAGTTTATGTGATCCCGTACAGCCTGCCTTCCTAATTGGTTGTCCTAGGTTGGCTCTGCTTAATTGAAGGAACCATTCATTGTAGGGTTCTAAGCGACCATTTACAGTTCCGGTATCCATGCTCAAAGCCTTTGTCCCCTGGTCTCTCTCAGCATTTCTATCACATCAGCCTCTCCCACTTGTCCCATGGTGTGAGGGCTTGCTATAATTAGACTTACTGAAGATTAAGGAAAATTCCTTTAAGACTGAGATGAGTAGTCAGAGATAGATGAGGACTAGGTAGGTTTGGGCATTTTATCTCTGGCCAGATGGCTGATCTTGTTGGTTTTTAAAAAGTGACAGGTGGTAGACCTCCGATTCCTTGAAAATGACAGTGACAGGCTGGTCTTTGTCTACCCAACATGCTATTATTGGGTTAGCTTCGTAGGCAGAATTCATTAACACATAAACTTATTCAAGGCAACTGGGATTTAACATATTAGACTACCCAATGCAGATACTTCCCACCTCTCTTAATAGAAATAAAACCCTCCACGGTTGTATTCAAGGCAGAGCTGATTTTCATCCAAACGCTCTCATTTATCCAGCCGTTAGCATTGTTTCAGTGTATGGTTCTTTTCCTCCATCACGCCTCAGCACATTGGTCCACATGCACTTAGCCATCTAGTTGTGCTGAAACTCTGGAGGGTTAATTAGAAATTCTCAGGACAAAGATCTCCTGCCAGTTCTTTGGCTAAAGTAGGCTGGTCTCCTTTAAAACGGGCATTACTTCCAACCCCTGCTTGGGAATGGCTTGTACCTTTAAGCAGAAACCTCTGAGACACTGGGAGGCCACTTAATATTAAACACTGTCATGATTGTAAATCAGTACCTATATACAAGGACTTCTGAATTTACCTTAAATTAGAGATTTCATAAGTCTGGAAAGCCCAAAACCATTTTCCTGGGAGCACTTTCTGTGCTGAATATTTACTGTTAGCATTATTGTGTGCTATCTGCTTCACACGATATGCCGTATTGATCAAGACTCGGTTGTGAGGAACAGAAACCCAGCTTGCATTAGCGTAGGCACAATTCACTCCAGGGGCAGAGGTGGAGCTTCAGGAACAACCAGATCCAGCAATGCAAACTCTTACCAGGACTCTCTCCTTTCCTTCTTAGCTCATCTCTGCTTCCTTCTGCTTAAGGTTGCCATCCCCATGCTACAGGAACTATGACTGCAGGCAGCTCTGAACTTAAAATCATCATAAACCACAGAGGAAATGTCATTCTTCAATCCCAACTTCATTAATTATAATTTCACAATTCGCAGGTGAGATCACTGATGACCCCGACGTGGGTTGCATGCCCATCCCTGCAGCAATCCCTGTGGCTATGAGGACGAGGTATTATAACTGTCCCAGCCTGTGGCACAACCGTGCGGCCAGCTGGGTTATATGCTTGGTAGTGCCCTCCAGAACCATTTGGTTAGAGTGGAGACAATTCCACAGAAGAAACGGGCTTGTTGCAGACCAGGATGACTGAGTAACGTGTCTGTCCACCTCAGTCCTTCATGCCACGCCATGCTCACAGCAGTCCAATGCAGCAAACCCTATTATCCACGTTTTACAGGCAGGGAGCGAATGGGGAAACAGAGAGGTGAAGGAATTGGAACAAGGTCATGCAGCTGGTAGGCAGCAATGCTGGGATTCCATGTGAGTCTGTTTAACTCCACAGCTACTCCATTATCTGGCTACTTCTCCTGCCTAGAAGAATTTCTCTCACTCTGTGTATAAAAGTGTCAAGAAACCATTAAGCAACCATCTTCTCCCCCTCTCCTCCCCTCCAGGAAAGGCCATCTTGGTATAGAGGACTATTTTGGCTTCTGTTTTCTTCCAGAGTTACTACCTTAAACAAAAACAGGGATTTCTTGGGCCTCTTGGGGTTGGCACAGCTGGACCCAGAGGCTTAGATCGGTGCTGCCAGATCTCTGCTTCCCTTCCCATCTTTCAGAAGCGCTTCCCCCTAGTCTCTCTCTGCGTTATGTGAACTCTCAGATTGGTGGGAAGCTTGCAGACAGGACAAAAACAACTAAAGCAAAAGGGACTATCTGCCTCTATGTGTCCATATAGCAAACCTTGTGAAGAAGGGATCTGCACTGCCCTTCCTGGGCATGTGCCCACATAACTGACAAGCGCTCCAGGACAACAGGCTGGCCAACCCTAAGACGAGATGCCGGCAGCCATAAAAATGTCTGCATCAATGTCTAATGAGTGGGATCATGATTGTAAAGAGTTGCGGTTGATCCCTTTCTTGTTCATATCTCTGGGCACGTTGTGTGCACTTTCCTAGCAGTTACCACACCGTCCAATAATTGTTTGCACCTCATCCTTCTCACTAGGCTATGAACACCTGGATTACCAGGACCTGGTCTTTTAGTTTGACATCTCAGCATCTAGCATAGTGCCTGACACAGAAGGAACTCAATGTATATTTATCAAATGAATGAATAGAATAGAATGCCATGGCTTAGAAAACAAGCATTACCCAGAGGTCTGAAAACAATAGAAGTCACCACTTAGATGCCACTGTATAATTTACAAAGTAAATGATAACTACTTTGCTGACCTTTTTTTTTTTTTTATAAGTGCGTCTCATTTAAACCTAAACACAATGACAATGTATGCACCACTTCTTACAAGCCTTGCACTCAGCTGAGTGTAGAGCAGGTCACAGAAGGGGAGGACATAATGATAGGAGAGCTTGGTCTTGTGGCGAGGCAGGATAACGAAGACAACTGGGAAGCCTAGCAAAGACAGGATGTGATCAGTTCTTCCGTTCAAAAGGATGCTCAGGTGTTCCCTGGAGAAGGACCAGTGTCTGTTCAGCTTCCAAGGAGGTACTGGGGGATATATTTAGAGCCGGGTTAGAGGAGTGACAAGGAGATGAGCTAAAAGCATGACATGTGTGGAAAGGTTAAAGGAACTGGAATGACTCAGGTTGGAGAATAGGAAAGGCAGGGCTCCCTTGCTGGGGGCTGGCGACCAGCTGTCCTGTGCCTCTGCCTGCGAGGGGAAATGGGCTTAGACCGAAGGCAGAACTAAGATTAGAGAGAAGGAAGAACTTGGCAGCGAGGGGTGTTGTATAACCTACTTTTCGAGTCGCTTGGGGACTGAGGCGACTCCCACACTCCTGGTCTGGGCCCAGTGCATGTGTACTTGGGGATGGTCTGGCAGGCCAGCTGAGCCTGGAGGAGGGCGTCCTGGGGGCCCTGTGCATGGAACCTGATCTTTCTCGTTGTCCTCAATTTCCCCCGTGGAAGTTCAGTTCCCAAATTTTGGAGCTGGCAAGACAGCACCTCCCCCACCCACCACGCACTGCTCCAGAGTTCTGGGCTGGGTAATAATGCCTGTCATTTCCTCTCCCGGGGGAGTGGGGCTGCAACCGCCCTGACAGCCCCAAGGGATTGAAGGCAACTAAAAATAGTGCCTTATACATAATCTGTTGAGGGGCACATTTGCATTGCTTTCCCCCCTCTCGCCTGTCTCTTCAACCTTAGAGTCAGGCCAGGGCTGGGTCTAGCTCTGGGCACCGGAAGCCAGGCCTGGGCTCTCATTTTCTCAGCTCTCGCCCGTTTGACTCAATGGTTGGAGCATCGGCCTGCAGACTGAAGGGTCCCGGGTCAAGGGAACATATCTGGGTTGCAGGCTTGATCCCAGGTGTTTGCAGGGTCGGGGTATGTTCGGGAGGCAACCAATTGATGTTTCTCTCTCTCTTTCTCTCTCCCTAAAAAAAAAAAAAAAAAAATCAATGGAAAAAAATATCCTCGGGTGAGGATTAACAAAAAACAAGACAAGAGATCCAAGGGAGCAAATTCATCAAGTGCAATCGAGGGTCCTCAGGGCTGGCCCCTGCCACTCCTCCTCACATCCCAGAGGGCTGGCTGGGTCCTTTGGAGTCCCAAGGTACCGGGAGAAGAGCCGGAAGTGGGGGAGACAGTGTTAAAAGGAAAGCCAGCCCAGGCTTTGTTCTCCCATCAGCCGGTTCCTTCTACTACGCAATCTAGCTGAGGTTAAATATTAATTAAGAGCAGAATGACAGTGAGAGCTGAACGTTGTCACTTTCTGTCCCAACACAAATGCTAATTTCCTTCCTGTATAAAGTGACTTTGGAGTGGGATTGGCAGCCCAGGAAGAATAGCTGGGGAGGCAGTGGGAGAAGAGCAGAGGGGAGATGGGCAGCCCTGCTTCAGAACCAGTCTGAGGAATGAGGCAAGGGAGGTATTGATGCTGGAAATCAAGAGGGAAGAAAAGGGTCTTGTCAGTTACAGAGGATGCTCACAGTGCAATCCTAGTCTCTCCCACTTGAACAAGCATGATCTCAGAAGTTGGGGTAGAGCTGACTTGCCCCACATCTCTAAGACAGGATTCTTTCATAAACAAAATATATTTTTATTGACTTTAGAGAGAGGAAGGGAGAGGGAGAGAGAGACAGAAACATTTATGAGAGAGAAACATTGATTGGCTGCCTTTTGTCCCCCTCCCCTCAATGAGGATCGAGCCCACAACCCAGGCATGTGCCCTGACCAGGAATCAAATCGTGACCTCCCTGGTTCATGGGCTGATGCTCAACCACTGGGCCACACTGGCTAGGCTAAAGCAAGATTCTTAACTTAAGGTGCACACATTGGTTGCAGTGCTCATGAAACCCTGGAAATTGTTTATAAAACTGCACATGCAGAGAGTTGTGAATTTCCGTCAGAGCTGGTATGATGCCAACAGTGTCATCTTCAGCATGAGGTACCCATCTTTGAGGTCACCTCATGGTTCAGGACTGGCTAGAATCTTAGCTAAATATCTATCTTCCAGGTAGAAAGCAAGAGAGGTCAACTCATTGGAGTGGTCAACCCATGATGGACTCTTAATCCCCTTTATGAGTTAGCTCCATGAAACCATTCCTGATTTCTCTTGCTCATACTCCATCCCACCCCCACCTCTGCCTCAAGAAACTTCTTGCAATTCTGAATCTCTTTTCATTACAACACTCATCACATTGTTTAAAACTTTTTACTTGTCTTCCTCCACTGGGCTAAGAGCTCCTTAATGATAGAGACGGTTCCGTGATTACCTGCCACAGACAACTCTCGGTAGGCTCAATACAAGTTGGACGTGAATGAACAAATTTTAAAAAGTGTTAATGAGCAGCTACTGTCAGCAAAATATCCTAGAACTAAGAAGGGAATTAAAAAAATAAAAATTATGTAGACACTGGCTTCTAGGAGTTCATAGCCTAGGGGTAGTTTTAGAACAGGGAGAGAGAGATTAATAGACGAGGGGGATCTGGGAAGGTAACTGATTTGTGGGAGGCCTTGCAGGAAAAGTCAAACCCCATCATGGGGCAGTGACTGGGAGAGAAGGGGCAAGAAGGAAGGAGAAAACATGGGCTGTCTGTGTTTGGCATGGTTGGAGAATTGCAATGGAATCTAAAAGTTTTTCTATCTGTTTTCACACGGGGAAACCGAGGCTCTGTGTTTGTTAGGTTGAGCACAAGGCCTGGCCAGTTGTCTAGAAGGTGATTGTGTTGTTTTGTTCCTGTACTTGAAGGTGCTTGTGAAGGTGTCAGGACTGGGAGATGGAGCTGTTCAGGGAAGAGGAGGCAAGAGGTCTGAGTGGGGTGGGGCCCTGGGGCGGGTGCTGCTTTTATGTGAGTGTTTTGGAGTCTTTGGGGAGGAGGACCCAGGCTAGGGGCTCCCCTCACCCTTCCCTTTTCCATCTTTCTTAAAATACCCTGTGTTCCTGCAGCAGTGGCTGCTGCTCTAAATAAAAGCAGCGGAAATGCAAATGGTCAGGTTCTCCTAGCAACAGGAGCCAGCCCACGCAGGGCGTGCGGAGCATAGCAAAACTGTCCTGGGGCTGAGATGCTGGTGCCTTGGGCGAGGAAGTCTCCTGTCATAGCTTCGTCCCTCTAACTTCCGAGAGGGACTGTCTGGTGGGCAGCCACCTGCTGTGCCGAAGAAAGCCTCCGTGAACTTGACCGGGGCAAAGGATTTTGCCCTGGGAGGGGGTAAAGGCCAGGGGAGACCGCAGCCACCCTGGTTTGAGACATCCCCTGACAGCCGTGGTTGGAATGGTGCCCCCAGAACCTGACACAAGGGGGTCTAACCAATTTACATGATTGGGAAGGGCCTGGGTTTATACGCATGTCTCTATATGCCCATTTGAAGCAACCCATGGAGCCTTGTCATTCTGGAGGTTATGACATAAAAAGGAAGTTTAAAAACTGCTCAGATTTCTAGGTAAGGGGATCAACATAGGGAACCTGCAAAGACTCTCAGATACACCTGGTTTAATCCCTTCTGGTACAAATGAAGAAACAGGCCCAGGGAGGCAAGTGACTTCCCCAGGACACAGATCGATTAGTGAAACCAGAGGTGAAACTAGAAAACAGGAATCAGGCCAAGACTCAACCCATCTCAAGGTGAAGCTGCTGTTGGCCCTGTTCTGCACACAGCCAGACGATTAGAGGCCATGATCACCTTGCTGGGCCCCTGGGAGAAGACCACTCATCTTCGCTACATCAAATGAGTCTCAAGACATTTGAGAGACAAGAGGACCCCTCCTTCCCCCATGGAGCGCCACGGGAAATGAGCATCTGAAGATGTGAGAGGTACCGCAGCGGGGAGGAGCAGAAGGATGTCTGTCACTCAGGATGCACACAGCTCCTGGTGGCCGCTATGCAGCCGTTCCGTGGAGTCTCTCTGTGGGAAAGGGGAGGAAGAGCACCACCTGTCTAGGTTCCCTGGGAGGAGACTGGACAAGGGCTGGTGACTTGCTCGAGGGGGCAGATCCAAGTGTAGAACTTGGTACGGCGCCCTGGAATCCTGGCTCGCTGGCTCCCAGAGCAGTCATGCCCCAGACAGTGTGATCTCCTGTTACAGAAGCAATTCTTTCATTGCTCGCACTCCGCTTCCTCCTACAGCATCTCACCCGGAAAACACAGTGGAAGAAGAGGGTTCTGAGTTCCAGCCGAGTCTTGGCAACTTGAGTCCATGGCCAATCGCAAGGATTCCAGCACAGGGGACAGGGTGGATTGCAGCCACAAGCCGTGTCAGGGAAAGGGCTGCTGTCCTCCGGGCTTCCTTTCAGAAGCATTGTCTACAAAGGACCTATACGTCTGCATGCTTCCCTTCTCTGTGGCCATGGGGCACCCCGTGGCCAAAGCCCTGGAAAGGTGCCCTCCGTCCCCACCTTCCCAAGCTGCTCTGCCCTTCCGGGCCAAAGCCCCAGCTAAGGCAGTCAGCGGATGACTAGAAGAAAGAACATGGCTTTGGTGTCAGGAGCCTGGGCATCTTCAGCAACGTAGGTCCTGGGAATTGGATGTTTTTATCTACAAACCGAGAGCAACTGTGTCTGTCTCGTGCAGCCATATCTTAGTTGTATGCAAGGTGCGAGCACAGCCAGACACACAGCAGGCATTGAACGCATCGTACTTTCTGTGCTTCTGACTTGGGGTTGCTGTTGCTCAGGGACCAGGTGGGAATTTCAACTGCTATTGCCAAGATGGGGAATGCTATTTTCCAGGTAGCCCGAGATGGAGCTCAGAATGTAATACTCCCACACACAAAAGTCAGCTTGCCTTTGCGATTGGTTAAACAGTTTTGTTTTTTTAATGAACTGATTTGGGGATGTGACCTCTAGGTGTATTATTTTTGCCATGACGTCCCCAGCACCTGAGGTAGTAGGCACTCAATGAATAATGGCCGAGTGAATGAACGAACTCATGTTGTTTATGTGAGGAGCGGCATTTTAAAGGAAAGATAACCAGCTTACAAAAGAATATTTGAAACATAAGGAGTTCCTGTTTGCTCGTCTTACAGAATCTGTTTGAGGCCAGGCCAGGAGAAGACAGGTCGGGATCCAGGATGGATACGCGATGTGCTAGAGGGTCTACCCAACCAGGCATGCCCAGTAGCCCAGGTCTAGATAGCTTCCTGACTCAGAGAAGACAAACAACAAGCTGTGGGCATTCACAGAAGTGGGCTTGAGGGGGAAGGTCTTCCAAAGAGATCTCTGAGGACGATGGGGGCCAGTGAAATAGACAGTCAGCTTTGACCTTGGCAACTTCATCTCTATGCCACTCTTCCAGCAGATGAGGGCATATTCAACTGAGGTCTCCTCCAAAGAGTGGTTTGTTCACCCCTCGTAGTTGTATACATCACCCAACCCACAATCACAGTCTCTCTCTCTCTGTGCTTTTCTCTCTCTCTCTCTCTCTCTCTCTCTCTCTCTCTCTCTCTCTCTCTCTCTCCTTCTCTCTCAACACCCACACACAGATAAGCACACATGTACATATGAGTTTGGATATTAATTCAACCATTTTAAATCCAAATTCTGTTTTTAAAATGTGGACAGCTTTGGCTTCTTTCTTGTTCTCTTGCTGCCGGAGTTGTCATAAAAGTCAATTCCCCATTGCTGAGACAGGAGCTGCCCGCGTCTCTTGGGGGCTTGGCGGGGAGGATGGCCTCCCCATTGGGCCTCTGGGAAATCACTGAGGCTGTTAATGCTGTGGGCTTGGTCTGCGAGATCCTCAGGGGATCACCACCCACTCCTCCTGGGAAGAGGGCACCCACTGAGCTGATGTGCAAGCTCCCTGAGTCCCAGGCTCACTGCAGCCTTCAGATCCTCCTTTGCTTCCTACACTGAACACACTGTGGACCTGCAAGAGGAAGCAGAATTCAGAATCCCGCCCCACCAGCGTGGCTCAGTGGTTGAACGTCGACCAATGAAGCAGGAGGTCACAGTTCGATTCCTGGTCAGGACACATGCCCCGTTGCGGCTCGATCGCCAATGTGGGACATGCTGGAGGCAGCCGATCAATGACTCTCTCTCATCATTGATGTTTCCCTCTCTCTCTCCCTCTTCCTTCCTCTCTGAAATCAATCAATCAAGAATTCAGAATCCTTAAGTGAGAGAATTGGCTTTTTCATTTCTAAAGCAGAAGTCCTCCCTCCCTGGGGTTGGGCTGCCTGATATTAATCTCCGTGAAACTGGTGGCAAGTAAGAAACATGTATTTGTCTCCCTGGGTGGGAAGTCAGGTCATCCCCCTCACAGGCACGGAGGACTCCCCTGGGCTGTGTGGGGAGCAGGTTCAGGTTTCTACCCCCCAAAAAACCTCCAGAGGAAAACTGCAGCTGCCTACTACTGAGTATGGGGGGGGTGGGGGGAGGGTGGAGCTGAGATATTTTTAACATAAGGAATATCAGTGAACAGAATGCTAAGGAACTAAATAACCTATTCCAATAAATACGAAGCATATGCTCTGCCTAAAGCAAAGCGGCTTTGCTATATACAAATTTCACGAAGGAAAATAATGTCGGAAATTACAGAAATATCTGGCCGCAAGTGGGCTGCAGCCATTTGCTACAGGAGACCTGGAAGGCTGCGCAGATGGTGTGGGGAACGTGTCGCGGTGGCCACAGGTGTGTGGGATCCTTGGACATCCCCGCCCGAAGGCCTGGGGACTGTCCAGAGCCCTCTGGGGTCCTGGGAGGTCAGGCTCTAAATGGACATTCACACACACACACACACACACACACACAACTGGGGTTTGTAGTGTCAAGGTGCCCGTGCCCACCCTTGGACCAGCGGCCTCAGCTTTGCCACCCTGAACGCGCAGACATGGCAGACGCCTGTCTCCTGGCAGAGCTTCCTGGGAAACAGGGCGCTGTGGTTTTGGTGTGACAGGTTCTTCCTTCCTGCAACCAGGAAAGACAATGTGTATTCATCTCCTTAGTGACGTTCTAGTAATCGGGGATATTAGTGTTACTGCTAAACCTGACAGATCTCTCACTCTTTCCCGCAGTGGGTAATTGCACCCCCAACAGCCTCTCCTTTCGCGCTGCCAGATGGAAAGGCTGTGTTTGCCATTTTCATTAACACAATTAGTACCGTCGCAGCGCCAGCCTTCCCCAGCAACGCGGTCGCTGGGATGCGCAGGGGAAGGGGGGACAGAGCGAACGCTTGCTAGGGGCCCAGGTCTCCGCGGGCCACGTGCTAACCAAGACGAGAAAAACAACGCCGCTGCCCCCTCCGTACCCCGCTGTCCCCGCTGTGCCCAGGCCGTCTCTCCCTCCAGGGCGGGCCCGCGGCCAGGGACTGGGCGCCCTCGGGGAAGGGGCTGCGGGAGACCCTGCTCTTTTTCCAGGAGCTGGAGCTGGAACGGTGCTCAGCCGCCCAGCCCGGCTGCTCTCCAGCCCCGCACCCCATCCCCACCCCCGCCCCCACCTCCGCCAGGAAGGCGGCTCTGCGGGATTCACTGCGCTCCCGCCTCCTGGCCATCGCAGCGCCGACTGGCAGACGGGGTTCTGATCCATTTCTCTCCGGAGAGATCCCGGCGAGGGCAGGGGCGGCGTGGGGGTGGCTGCAGCTTGTGTCCCGATTCCTTTCTGCTGGTCCCCAAACGAGACCGGAGATACACTAACTGTTCGCTGGGCGCTCCCCGTGGTCCAGGCGATGGGGCCGCGTGCCAGCCCGCAGGCCGAGGGAAGGCGAGGCTAGACGGGGCGCCCTTCCCACGTTCTCCGCCCTCTGGCTCCTGAGTGCCGACCTTAGGGACGAGTCCGGAGAGAATCCACCTCTAAGAGAGCCATGCTCTGCTCCTAGGAAGGAGAGTGTTGCGATAGAATAAAACACAATTCGTAATCAGCCTTGGATACATCAGGTAGGAGTGGCCATAGCCGGGGCTCTGTGCAGATGGACCCGGGACCTCACGTTCTTTCCCCATGTTGTCTCACCGCCTGATGCCCATTTTGGTCGGAGGGGGCGCTGCTGGCAAAGATTTACTTTAAAACATAGGTGATTACACTGGGGTTTGGAAGACCTTGGGTAGCAGAAGCCCATGATGGTTCCCAATCCCAGTTGTGTCACCGGAGAACAGGAACCTTTGAGCTTCATGTGACCGCTCTAATTTAAGAATGGCACTTCTTCCTGAGACTGGGATTTTTGAAACAAAGCTAAATGCAAACTCATGAGCTATTTCCCGGACTAGAAGGAACTCACTCTTCCTTTCCAACATATGACCCCATACCTCCCCCCACCACCACCCCAAAGAAGCTTTCCTGGACCATAGCTGTGCAAAATAATCTTCCTGGAGAAGGCACCACCTGTCTCATCCACTTACCACCGATCAGCCTTGTGCTATACAATTAAAAGTGGCAGGATGGCTCACTCGGCAGCCTATTGCAAAGTCTTTCCTTTTTTTTAATTTTAATTTTAATTTTTATTAATTTTAGAGAGGAAATGAGAGGAAAAGAGAGCGATAGAAACATCAATGATGAGAATCATTGATTGGCTGCCTCCTGCACGCCCTCCACTGGGGATTGAGCCCGCAACCCAGGCATGTGCCCTTGACTGGAATTGAACCCAAGACCCTTCATTCCGCAGGCCGAGGCTCTATCCACTTAGCCAAACCAGCTAGGGCACAAAGCCTTTTCTTGTTTAGCCCTCACTCCAAACTGACAGCCTTATTATGAGTTTCCTGATAAATGGGTAGAAGCAACACACTTGTATGTGGAATGTTGCCTTTAAATCCAGAGTCCTGCCAATCATTGTGCCTCTATTTTTGTGGGTAGATGCAAACAATTGCCTTTTACTATAGAGAGTATATTCTAGACATTAGATCCTTAGGAACTTCACTGATGTGGCATGCATGCCCTTGAGCTTTCTATCACTGGACCAATGTCATGGACTACTATGATGTTCTATAGCTGTGGTCAGCAAACTGCGGCTCGCGAGCCACATGCGGCTCTTTGGCCCCTTGAGTGTGGCTCTTCCACAAAATACCACGTGCGGGCGCGCATGTACAGTGCGATTGAAACTTCGTGGCCCATGCGCAGAAGTCGGTATTTTGTGGAAGAGCCACACTCAAGGGGCCAAAGAGCCGCATGTGGCTTGCGAGCCGCAGTTTGCCGACCACTGTTCGATCGGATATCAAGACAATCAAGTTTTCTCCAAGGTTATGACAAAGAGTAGGAGCATTAACAGTGAAGGGATACTATTGTCTCTGCCTCAGGAAGACAAAAAGCTCCTGGCTACCTTTGGTGATAGATGTGGGGAATGGGAGAGAATTTGTTAGGCAAATATCTGTATACCGGCTTCTAAGGGCTCCCCGTTGTTTTGCAAAGTTACCACATGCATCATCAGCTGCAAATGGCCCCACTGAGCAAGTGTGTGATAAGCTACATCCATTCTCCAAGGCCATATGGCTTTTGCAAGAGCCAGGAAGTTAAATGGGGATGTAGTTGGACTCACACCTCTGCCTCTTTCAAGTCTTTAATGGGGGTACTAACTCTGCCATTCCTCCAGGATAGTGGGTTTGCTATTGGATTACTAGCTTGGCAGTGGGGGAGAGTATTGGGCTAAAGCAGTTCTTGGCCAAAATAGACCTCACCCTGTGGGTAAGGGAACTAACATGAAGACTCTTCCAGTGACTAAGTATATCTATTCCAAATATGCGAAGTAGATCCATGGTCCCACTGGACTTGGATAAAAACTACATCTTTTTACTGGACTTTCAACTCTGAACAGTGAACCAAGGTGGCATTTTAGGTTTTAGGATTAGAGTTCAACTCGTTTTTCCCCCCAAAGTAAACTTTATTTGGGGGGTTATTCCCTTTCTGCTGCTTGTTTGTTGCCTTTCTGCATCCAGAATCTCAATTCATTTCTTTTTTTTTTTAAATATATTTTATTGATTTTTTACAGAGGGAGTTAGAAACATCGATGAGAGAGAAACATCGATCAGCTGCCTCCTGCACATCTCCCACTGGGGATATGCCTGCAACCCAGGTACATGCCCTTGACCAGAATCAAACCTGGGACCTTTCAGTCTGCAGGCCGACGCTCTATCCACTGAGCCAAACCGGTTTCGGCTCAATTCATTTCTTAATGCCCTAAAGAATACAGCATCTTCTGGGACCTCCTGGGCAGCCGTCAAGCAGATGTTGTGTAACAGACCCATTTTGGCACTCCCATTCTGCAACATTTAAACTTCTCTGTCTGTAGTATGCCAGGGAAGTGTTGGCATTTTGCTCCTACTGGCTGTAGCTTACTCTTGAGATTGGCCAGCATAATCGACTATTAATACCACTTCCCAAGTGCTCAAACCATGACATTAAAACCCAATTCCCAGTTGTACACCCATATAAAAAAATTAGCTAATCAAGTCTTAAGTTATGTTCTTCTTGGTTTAACAACCTTAGAATCCACTTAAATACTCCCCAGTCTCCTGTTGATACAAGTTACTAAAGTCCTACAACTCTTTTGACTTATTGCCGATCTCCTCTAGGCCCAGGCCTTGTGTTTTACAATCTGAACTATGCTGCCATTTAACTAACTCTCCTTGAGGATCTGGAAGCAATGAGGGTAGTGGAGGTGGGTCCACAGTAGAGTAGCATTTCCTTGGCGTAGTCATTGAAAGGTTTTTCATTGTGTGGAAATTGGGTTGCTGGATATTCAGAGCAATTTAAGAGAATTTGAGCATTCAAGTTCGTGGCTTCATTTGTGTCTGCACAAATGTTTCCATCCCAGATCTCGGTGTCCCATTTCCCCCCATCAGTCCCCTCAGCTTATTGCAAGAGACTGAAGTTGAAGAATTTGAGTATTTAATTAGGTTTTCAACTCGGCAACCATTAAAATCATTTTCTGTACTTGCTCTACATCCATATCAATCCAGAGATTATAGGAGAAGGAGTCCTTCAGAGTTACCGTGAAGACTTTCTGATTTTCCACCTGGTTCTGAGTTGGTTACTTATGTGTTCTTTTCTCTGTTTACTTACTTTGGAGCCATCAGAAGCAGCCAGGTAGCTCCACAATCTTTATAATCACTATTGTCACCATGATGACTAAGTACAACAGTCACTTTATTCCTTGCCACCAATAATAAGCTGAGTCACTGTGATGCCAGTGAATGCCATGGATGACCAGTATCCCATATCCTCCTGGTAAGGAGGCCAGTTGTGCATTCTTAAATATGAGAGCAATAGAATATCAGAATCCTATTTTGGGGGGCTGTTTACTAGAGCCCTTTCTGGTATCTATTATTACATCAGTCTAGAGCCTGGAAGGCAACACCTAATACACTCAAATAATGTAATTGAGGTGGCTTTAATAAAGAAACTATTTATAAAGACGAAGGCAGAGCTGGTAGGTTGAAAAATTGGGTTCAATTCTTTATACCTATCTTTATCCATACCTTTTCACATCCTCATTTTGGATGAAGTGTACTTCCTTGCCTCTCATCTTTGGGCTTGGTCACATGACTTTTGACCAATGTCATGTGGTTAGAAGTGAGAGAATGCCAGTTCCAAGCTTAGGCCTAAAGAAGAATCACATGTTTTTGTTTGCTCTCGTGAGCCTCTGCCACTGCCATGAGAGAAACATACCTACCTACTGGTCCAAGGAGGATGAGAGACACGTAGAACAGAGTTGCTCCAACTACTCCATAGACGTACAGTGAGAAGTATAGCTGTTCTAGCTACCAAAGCATGAAGTAAAGATGCCCAACTGAGTCCAGTCTAAATCAGCCAAGTTCTAGCTGACCTGCAGATCTAGGAAAACAAGTGGTTGCTTTAAGACATTAGACCTTAACTCTAACCCGTTTGGCTCAGTGGATAGAGCGTCAGCCTGCAGACTGAAGGATCCCAGGTTCGATTCCGGTCAAGGGCATGTACCTTGGTTGCAGGCGCATCCCCAGTAGGGGGTGTGCAGGAGGCAGCCAATCAATGATTCTCTGTCATGGATGTTTCTAACTCTCTATCCCTTTCCCTTCCTCTCGGTAAAAAATCAATAAAATATGTTTTTTAAAAAGATATTAGACCTTGGAGTGGTGGATATGCAGTATTAGTGTATCAATAACTAGCTATACACTAGCATAAATACAAGCCAGTGAGAGATGGGGAAGAACCTTGAAGATGTTGATGGTAAGCTTACAGGATCAAGGGGAGGAAGAAGTTACTAGAATTAGGAGAGTCGCTTATAAGGGAGGATGTTTGACAAAAGCTATGGCCTTTGGTAGAGGGATAGACAACCCATAGAATCCAAGGAGGGAAGCAAGGGGAATAAACAACTCCGCTTGCTCTCTTATTAGCAAATCTAGAAGGCAAGGGAGAACCTTGAGGCAGGCTGTTAAAAACGTTGCCCCAGCCTGGCTGGCCGGAGTGGCTCGGTGGTTGAGCATCCACCTAGGAACCAGGAGGTCATGGTTCAATTCCCCGTCAAGGCATATGCCCCAACTAACCAATCAGTGGAGACTCTGGCCCTGAAAAGCCACACCTGGAAAGCTGCTGAATATTCTATTGAGATCTTCCCCTGGGACTGCCCCTCAAATCTCACCCTTAAAACCCTTAGGATGGAGGACCCAGTGCAGTCTCCCTTCAGGAGCATTTCCCCTGCTCCTTCCCTCCTCCTCCCCCCAGGCCTGTCACCTTGACCTTCCTCACTTCTAAGCTCCAAAGGCCCTTCCTTTACCTCTATAACTTGTTTCCTAAGCCCATTTCTTCTATGGGTTACTTTTTTCACCTCTGTGATTTTATAAATATGCTCTCTTATAGTTTGAGTCTGGGCTCTGCATTCTTTTCTAGCCAGAACTCAAGTACTGAGGTTGCTGAACCCAGGTCCAGTCTAACCCCACCAGCCTCACACCTGGTGCTGTGCCTGCTGCCAACAACTTGATGGGCTGTTTGTTGAGGAGCCCTCATGTCAGTGCTGTAGGTCAGATTCTTCAGAGAAGAACTTTGTAATCTCTCATTGGGAAGGTTAGGATCTTCTGCCCAAGCTCAGGGAATGACAGGTAAAGGGGCCTGGAAGTTTCTGACTCATGGTCACTCTTACTCTCTTTTGGGATGGTGCCTCTGGCCTCCAATGGACCTATTAACTTCTAGTCTACAGGCTGTTCTGTTTGTTCTAGACTTCAACCTCCCGGATTCTGCTAGGATGAGGATGTGGGGCAGGGTTCCCAATGGCAAGAGATGAAAAATGAATCTAAGGATGTCAGTGCCTCTCAGCTTTTACCCAGTTTTCTTTTATTTAGCCTCCCCCCTTAATATCTGTAGTCCCAGTGCTAAGGATACTGACACTGCCTGTTCCTGTGCCTGTGTGACTTTTGTGGTGCAAATTGCGTTGGTTCTCAGCCTTCCTCACTTTGGGTTTGGGATTTGGTTCTCTGAGTTCTGCTGAATCTGGTTAACAGCTTTCCAAACTTGTTGATTTTGTTTCAATTCCTGATGCACTTAATTTTTTAAAATCATTTTTTGTTGTTTTAATGGAGTTGCTGGAAGATACAGAATTAGAAGCATATGTTCCGTCTTTCATCTTAATCCAGAAGTCTCCAATCCACCCTTCTAAGGAAAAAAAAGAAAGAACAGAAAGAAATCTATTTTGATTCCCATCTGAATTTGTCACCATCTAATCAGGGGACAGAAAATTTATTTTAATAGGTAGGATTTAATATAAAGAATTGTTGCTCTAGCCAGTTTGGTTCAATGGATAGGCCCTCTGCCCCCGGATGGAAGGGTCTCAGGTTTGATTCCAGTCAAGAGCATGTACCTTGGTGGTAGGCTTGATCCCCAGCCCTGGTCAGGGCCTGGTTGCAGGAGGCAACTGATCGATGTGTCTCTCTCATATCGATGTCTCTCTCTCTCTCTCTCTCTCTCTCTCTCTCTCTCTCTCTGATTCTTCCCCTCTCTAAAAATAAAGTGAGGACTAATAACACAAAAAAGAATTGTTGACATGGTGACTGAAAAAGCTAAAAGAAAACTCAGCTATTTCAGAGATAGACACTGCGGGACGCAGAGACCACTCCTGTGCCTGGAGGAACAAACAGGAGTTGGAGTTACTAAAACTTAGAAATGTGGTGAAAGGGCCAGGAAAGCTGAGGCTCGGCTGGTGTCTATGAGGGAAGGTGGGGAGGCGAGGCTGGCTGCGAGTGTGGAAAAGCTGGACTGGAAAACTGCTTCTGGACTGAACGGCTCTGGAGTGAGGAAGAAGCAATGTTAAGTAGAATCAACAGGCGTAGGAAACCAAGAGGAGGTTTAACAGAAAGGAGCATGTGCCATCCTCCTGCTCCAGGCTTTAGGTCCCTCCCTCTGGCCCCCGTTGTCAGAGCCCCAAAGAGACCCAGCTGGCCAAGGAAAAATGTGGCGTTCAGAGCCCAATCCCAGCATCACCACGCCAACTGGAAGGTGGGCTTGAGGCTGAGGGACAATAGCTTAATGGTATAGTCTACCCTTTCGGCTACTCAAATTCATGTGCCCCCTACTAGACAGAGTTGAACTTCCACACAACAAAAACCAACTCTATGTTTCTATCTTCTTACAAAATCATTTTCATTCTCCAAGGAGAAGACACAAGGTCCAAGAGCACTTGTATTTATATGTGGGAGATAGTCTCACTATTTCTGAGCGATATTAATTACTGACCAAATTCAGTAGTAGCCTGAATGTTCTGTTTCTAAATACTCTCTTTTGACCCTAATTTTTCTCCTTGGTTTGCCTCAACTGGTTCAAAATTTGAGTTGGGAAGAGAGGGGTCTTATATAATGACCTTGTTAAACACTAACAGGTATGCTTATGGTCAGCAAGTTTATTAGCTCTTGTGCCAATTTACTACATCCATCCCCAAAAAGAGTATCAGTGAGTTCCAGTTGTTGCATATCATCCACTTAGCATTGTCAAACCTTTAAATGAGAACTTGGGTCTCACTATTGTTTAATTTACATTTTTCTTATGGAAGAGGCTGAATTTCTTTTTTTATATATGCTTCTTGAACTCAGGTTTCCTCTTCTGTTCATATTTTTTGCCTATTTTTCTATTTTTGTCTTCTTAATGGTTTGCTGGAATTCATTAAAAATTTTTATGAACCATATAGATAAGGACAGAGGACAATGTTAAAAAATCTTCATGTTCCTGCCACCCAGTCCCATAACATTGTCTTGTCTTCATTCATCGCCTCGATTCTTAAAAAAGAAATTTCTTTAAAAAAAGAAATAAAACACATACACATATTTGATACCCTTTTGGCCCCCTCTCCATTTCTCTTTCTTCTCCATTCCTCCCACAATAATCACTATCATAAATTTAGTGTTTATCATTCCCATGCAAAGTTTTTGTACTGAGTAGGAGTTATATTCTGAATACTAATCCTTTGTTAATTTTATGCATTTTGAATTGCAAATACCTTCTCTCACTCTGTGCTCTGTTTTTCACTTTGCTTATGGTGTTTTTGATATATGAAAGTTTTAAATTTTAATGTGATCATATGTATCAGATGTTTCTTTTATGGTCTGTGTTTTGTGTGTGTGTGTGTGTGTGTGTGTGTGTGTGTGTGTGATATTTTTAAAATCCTTTCTCATCTTTCCTGCACTCTTGTTGCAAATGTATATCTTATCTTCTTGATGAAAGTCTACGCTCCCTGGAAGAAAGGGTCATGATTTACATACTTCTCTCATTTTCTACAATGTTAATTCCAGTAACTTCCAACTCCTCTTCTTTCTCCGCATCTCCAGCTCTAGCTGCTGCTCATTCTAGTCACTATCTGTGTCCTCTTTTCTCCTTCTTCTTCATATCTGTGGTCCCTCTTACTATTCTTTAACACAGCACTCACAAGTTTAGAAGAATATCAGTTACAGCTGAGAACTATTAAAAATTAAAGGGAGTCCTAGCCATGTGGCTTGGTTGGAGCATTATCAGTACACCAAAGGTTTTGGGTTTGATTCTTGGTTGGGGTGTGATTGGGAGGCAACCATTCTCTCTCTCTCTCTCTTCTTTCTCTCCCCCCCTTTCTCTCTCTCTCTCTCTCTCTCTCTCTCTCTCTCTCTATCTCTCTCTCTCTATCTCTCTATCTCTCTCTCTCTCTCAAAAATACACACCAATAAACCTATCCTCAGGCGAGGATTTAAAAAAATTAAAGTGACTAATTGGCTCACACAAGTGGAAAATCCTTGGGCTTCAGTTTTGATTCAGCAGATCACTGACATAATCACTAAAGGAACAGATACGGTATCTGTCTTTTTGCCTTACTTCCTGCTGGGTCAGCTTTATTGTAAAGCTTGTCCTCCCTTGCAGCCACATGACTTTTTGATGCCTAATTCGGGGTTTCTCAACCTGACACTGGTGACATTTGGACTGAATAATTCTTTCTTGAGGGAGACGGTCTGTCCTGAGCATCGCAGGATGTTAAGAAGCATCCCTGGCCTCTATTCATTAGATATCAATAACACCCCCCCTTCCCACCCTGAGTTGTAACAACCCAAAGTGCCTCCAGCCATTTCCAAATGTCTTTTGGGGGACGGGTGTGACATCACCACTGGTTGAGAGTTTTTCTCTTAATTAGATGAGCCTACATCATCCATCTGGTTCTGAAACAATGAGGGCCTGCTGAGGGTTGGAAAGTGCTGATTGGGTTAATCTAATTTGTACTTATCTCTAGAGCTGTGTCAACTCTTGGTCTATGTTTACAAAGGGTAGAAGCCAAAAATAAAAGCTAGGTACTAGTAGAAAGGGAGAAGGCGGAAGTGATACTGAATAGTCAGGAAATGGCTACCCCAGAAAAATCTGATATTAGACCAAAGTGGCAGCTAAGTGATCATTATTTCTCTCATTTTAATATCTGATCATCAATTAACCCTTAATCCTTACCATTAGCTCTTCATTCTAGTAGAATGGGGGAAAGGAGAGATGGCGGGGAGAGGGAATTTCTGGTGTCTCTTTTTAAAAGGCCACTAATTCTATCATGAAGACCCCACCCTCATTACCTCCTCTAAACCTAATCATCTCCCAAAGATCTCATATCCAAATGCCATCACATTAACTGTTAGGGCTTCAATATATGAATTTTGGAGACACAGTTCAGTACATAGTATTACTATTTGGAATTTTGGTAATTATAATTCAATTAGAGAAGAAATATAAATATATATATATTTTTATTATAAATTAGCCCCTGACCAGCTGGTATGCCCATCACTGAGTTTTTGGATAGATGATATTAGAGGAAGCAAAGAGTTTTTAAATGTGCAGGTATGTCAGATATTTTCAATTTACCTGTCATAGGTCAGGTTGCTGGGAATGGTTTTTGAGACCAATGGTTTGAAGAGTTTGAGTAGAGGTGGTTTTTTGGAGAGTGCATTCAGGAACAATACATGTAAGGATAGTAGGGAAGCAGGACTGGATAGAGGGTGAAGTTGAACTGTAATAAATCCTATAGCTGAGAGTAGAGCTGTCTCAATTTGAGGCAAGGGGCCAAACCCTTTTACCACAGCAGTGACTTGTCCTTAGATACAAGCTGTCCCCAGGGAGGGTAAAACTCAAGATGACCCACTCCCTAATGCTGAAGGCAATTCCTAGAAAGGGTGTAGCCTTTAGTCCTGAAAAAGAGGGCAGATCTGGGCAGCACACCACAGCCTTCATGACACTACCCAAGCAATCTAAAAGCAAAGGACTCTAGCTTGTGGCCAGTATGGCTCAGTGGTTGAGCGTCCTATGAACCAGGAGGTCATGGTTTGATTCCTGGTCAGGACACATGTCCAGGTTGCAGGCTCGATCCCCAGTAAGGGCCACGCAGGAGGCAGCCAATCAATGATTCTCTCTCATCATTGATGTTTCTATCTTCCTCTCTAAAATCACTAAAAATATATTTTTTATAAAAATAAATAAATAAAAGCAAGGGATTCTAAATTCATTATTGGGATAACACTGCAAGCATATTTTCTATTGTTTCAGGATTTCAAATAAACAAGTTTTCCTGATACCTTTAAAAATTGGTTTAATATCTGGTTTATCAAACTGAGCCCGACGTTTTAGTAATAAAATATTAAATGCTGGTCAGAAACCTCTGAGACAGGTGTCTTTGGGGCTAGAGTAACGGCAGACTTCATATTGTATCTGACCTTTAAGGGTAGTATGTTTATACACTTCCCATGGTGACCTCTTGGTCTTGGAATGTTGATAATTCTTTGCTAGGGCGACTAGTAATGCGTGTGATGACACATAAGATGTTAGTTACAATAACGTCACCACCCAGCAGGCTTTTATTTTTGGCTCTACACAAAAAACACTGCTTATTCCCAAGAAAATCTCATTCACAAAAATAAGGTCACATTCTGAAGTATTGTGTTTTGCCTGTTTGGTCTCTTCTGAGAGCCCCCCAGGCATAAATGTCACTCTCAGTGGCTATATTTGTCAAAAGCACTTCAGCTTGCAAATGAGTTTATCCACATCACAAATTGGTACAAAATGGGTCATCGTTATATGTTTATTACAGATACATACGGCCACCCCAGAACAATCTGATGTTGGGCCCAAAGTGGTAGCTAAGTGATCATGATCTCTCTCATTTTAATATTTGCTCAGGGGAGGAAAATAGGACTAAAAATGAAAACCCTAGTCTATGTGTGTAACGTGCTCTTTAGACATATCCTCAGGCCAAGAGAGCTGCATGTAGGAAATCAGTACCTGGCTCCTGTATGGCCTCCTCTCCTTCCCAGTAAGCAAGAACATGGGAATGATTTTACAGGAAGAAAGCCCACAGTTTTTTGTTTTTTTTAAAAAATATATTTTATTGATTTTTTACAGAGAGGAAGGGAGAGAGATAGAGAGTTAGAAACATCGATGAGAGAGAAACATCGATCAGCTGCCTCCTGCACATCTCCTACTGGGGATGTGCCCGCAACTCAGGTACATGCCCTTGACCGGAATCGAACCTGGGACCTTTCAGTCCGCAGGCTGACGCTCTATCCACTGAGCCAAACCGGTTTCGGCAAGCCCACAGTTTTAAGAAAATGTGGTTCCTGGTGAAAAGCTTCCAAATGTTAGAAAACTCAAGTTGATATGAGGAATCAAGAGAAACTACTGGGCGAATTTTATAGAGAAATTAGGAAAGTCACTGTTCAGTTGGTTTGAGAACAACAGCAAAGGGGAATGATGTGTTTAAAGGCAGAAGGACAGCAGGACCTCAAGAACAGCCATATCTGGACCTAATGTATATCCTGCATTTCAAGGAGTTGGTGGACCTTTCAGGGGTCTTGGGAAAGGAGTGAATGTATTTTGCACGTGAGAAGGAAGAGCAAATGGCGCTCAGTTGAATTACTGGTTCTTCACAAATTTTCACTACCCTCTAGTAGCGTTATGGGCCCATGGGGTCGTCGCTATGATTGCAGGGTGAGCAGTGTGTTCCTCCCCTCTTGACTTTGGGCTTGGTCAAATGACTTTCGTTGGTGAATGAACTGTCAATGGAAGTATTATGAGTAAAAGCTTGAAATATTCTTCCATTTTGGCTTTTCCTGCTTGTGCTTCTGTGACCACCATGAGAACAGCATGCCTTGGGTAGCCCTTTCAGCATGGGCTCAAATAGGACACATGCCATAGAGATACTATAATTTATCCTTGGGCTCGCAGCCTGAAACAGACCTTCCCCAGCCAACCCACAGAGCCTCAGCTTAGAGCACCTTAAACCTGAACCTAATCTTAGGTCTGGAGTTCAGCCTAGCTCCAGCTAAAGTGCTTCTGATCCACAAACGCCTGAGAAAAATACATCACTGTGCAGCATTCATGTGGCAATGACTGAACGACCAAAACAGAGGTAATTGCAATAATTCTCGAAGGAGATGGTGGAACTACCACCAGGGTAGTAACAATAGAAGAGGTCAGATTCTGGGTGTGTTATATAGATAGAGCCTGCAGGTCTTGCCGATAAATTGTAAATGGGGTGTGAGAGAAAGAGAGGAGCCGAGGATGAATTCTACCTTTTTGGCTTGAGCAAATTGAAGAATAGAATGGTCATTTTCCGGATTGTAGGCTCGATTCCCAGTGGGGGGTGTGCAGGCTCTATGTTGATGTTATTCCCTCATCAACGTTTCTCTCTCTCCCCCCTCTCCCTTCCTCTCTCTAAAGTAAATAAAAAACATATTTTAAAAAAACCAACTCCCCAAGAGTGTTATTCCTATGTGTTGTTAAAAAACCACATTCATGGCTCTCTACCTTCTCCTCTTCCTATTCCTCCTTCACCAAAAACATCACTACCATTAGGTCACTACGTAGGTGTGTGTGTGTGTGTGTGTGTGTGTGTGCGCGTGCGCGCTGGAAAGCACAGTGTTAATCACTTTACAGGTATAACAGAATGATTGCGTAAGTTAACCGGTGTTCCCCCCTCCCCCTCCCGCTGATTATATACTCACTAGGGGAAAAAGTCCTTTTTCTTCTGGTCTGCTTTTCAGGACTAGGAAGCTGTCTTTGCATTACAGAAATTCTGGGTCCCGTTGATAATCCCCCAAGCAGGATGGCTTTGCGAAGAAACGGGGTTGGAGGGTGGTTCGTTGATGCCATAGGAATGAGCAGCTGGGTTTTTTTCCTCCAAGTCTGGGAGAGGGGCGTTAAGGATGGAAGGAAGGGGTCCAGTGGATATTAGAGACTTGTGTTTAGCTAGCACGTAAGTGCTAGGAAGACCCTGGAAGCGGGGAGGCTGTCCGGAGGTGAGTGCAGAGTAGAGAGTGGATGCCACAATCCCGAGAGCAGTGGTATATGCCACCTGTGTTTCAGTGGCAGTCGTGTGGGTAAACGTCTGTTGTGGAGCCTGGGAGTTTGGGGGAGACCACTCGTTATGCACACCGTATGGCTGGTTTTAGAAACTCCTCAAGGACGAGCCTCCGGCATGTTAGTGAGCTTTGGGGACCAATGGCGGTGTGACTGTGAACTGAGGGAGGTATAATGCTAGATCCAAGCCTGGGACGTCCGATGTAGTGCAGACAGGAATCCAAACCAGCAGGACACCACGTCGGTCTGCCTGATGAGGCTGTATCTTTGTGGTAGACGGCAACAGCATTGTATGGGAAGCGTCTCCTTTCCATTTTCTTTTGGGAAAGGAACTGTATCTTTTGGTGTAAGACACGAGCCTTGCAGTTTCTTGAATATTCAGGAGTGGGGAGGCCTCAAAAAGGAGACATTGAACTTTCTAAAAATAAGGCACCAGGCTTCGTTTGCCGAAGTTTGTGATTTTGTGATGAAGGTATTACCATTTCTACATTAGAGAAATGTGGGAGGCCCGGCTGGCATGGCTCAGTGGTTGAGTGTCAACCTATGCACCAGGAGGTCAGGGTTCGATTCGCAGTCAGGGCACATGCCCGGGTTGTGGGCTTGATCCCTAGTAGGGGGGCATGGCAGGAAGCAGCCGCTCAATAATTCTCTCTCATCTTTGATGTTTCTCTCTCCCTCTCCCTTCCTCTCTGAAATCAATATTTTTATGAAGTTATGATAACTTTCATTTTTTTCAAATATGATGCATTACTTTTATTGTGTTGTTCTGGAGAGCAAGATAATAAAAAACTGTCAGCTGCATAAATGTAAGAACAGATATTCACTACCAAACCCCAGCACATGAATTCTGCTCCATACAGCTTTTAATGAATGACTGGATGCAGGCATGCCAGATGAAAACTTACGAGGACGCAGATTTTTGACTCAGCCTATCTTCTAATAATTCAAGTTATTCTAAAATTAACTGGACTACCCTTGAAAGGCAGTGAGATTCTCTATCACTGTGTGTGAAACAGGAGCGAAAAGACCGTGGTCAGGGATGTGGTGGAGAGGACTTGTTCATTAGATAATGGTTAGCCCACATAACCTCTGAGATCTAAATCCAAGGGTCTCTATACATAGACTCGGAGAAGTAGAAATAGGACTTATGATCTCAGGGAAATCTTCAAGAGGCATGTGTTCAATGGCATGTTTATTAACAATGCCGATGACAGACTTTCACAACAGCAGCCAGTGTTACTCCACCACATCGAACCTCCCTTGCTAAGAAAAAAACGACAATCACAACATGGGTGATGGATCTGAATTCTTTTCATGTTTTCTGGGGGGGCAAAAGCGGTCTCCTCAGTTGTCTTCCTGTGTTTTCTCTTCAAGCCCCTCTTGTTTCATTTTCTTCACCTCCTCTCTGGCTAAGTGTCCCCGGAACAGTGCTTGGATTTTGACAGCAGCCAGCTCCTCTTTTTCCTTATCTTCATCTGAAGAGTCCTTCAGGGAAAGGAGAAAAAGAGACTTTATAAACATCCCATACAGTATTTTTTAAAGATTTTTCACTTTTAAATTTTATTTAAAAAAATATATTTTTTTATTTTCAGAGAAGGGGGAAGGGAGAGGGAGAGAGAGAGAGAGAGAAATATTGATATGAGAGTGGAACGTGGATTGGCTGCCTCCTGTATGTCCCCTACCAGGGATTGAAGCTTCTACCCAGGCACATGCCCTGACTGGGAATCAAACCAGCAAACTTTTGGTGCACAGGACAACTCCCAACCAACCGAGCAATACCATCCAGGGCCCCATACAGTATTTTGATGCCATAAAAAAGAATGCATACAAAAAATAGTGCATACATTTAACCAATTTAGGGATGTAACCATCGAGATATGTTGTTTCCTGAGGGAATTTTATATATATATATATATATATATATATATATGTATATATATATATATATATATATATATATATAGTCACGTTGTCTATGTACCAAATGATAAATGCCAAAATAGAAGGCATTGTGTTTTGTCATTCTTTAATATGTCTCTACATTAAATCATGGTTGCCAACGTTTTCCCTCCAAAATAGCTCCTATTTAACAGTTTCCTGAGCAATAACATTTTTTTTTGGGGGGGGGTGGGGTAGGTAAGAATCCTTGAAGCATGGTAAAAATGTCAAGAAGAATAGCAAATGTGCAGTTTCAAAATAATCATGATTATATAAGATGAATTAGTGTTAATTTCTTAATTTCTCAATAACTAGCTAACCAAAAGCACGCATTTTGAGTTCCCGAGAGAAACCTACTTAGTCCAATAATGTCAGTTTCAGTATGATTGGTTTAACTTTTGTGGGTGTGTTTTTGTTGTTGTTTTTTGTTAATCCTCAACGGAGGATATTTCTTCATTGATTTTTAGGGTGAGTGGAAGAGAGAGGGAAAGACAGAGAGAAACATTTATGTAAGAGAAAACACATTGATTGGTTGCCTCCTGCACGTACCCCGACCAGGGGAAGAGCCCGCAACCAAGGTACTTGTCCTTGACTGGAATTGAACCCGGGACCCTTTGGACCACAAGCTCTATCCACTGAGCCAAACTGGCTAGGGCTGATTTAACTTTTGTATCTAGCTTTTGGTTTGTTTGTTTATTAAATTTAGGTGTAATTTACAGACAGTGAAATGCATAGATCTTAAGTGTATAATTCAATAGGTTTTGATATTTTAAATTATAAAAGTGATACACACATTTAAAACTTACCACTGGTAGTGAAAGTTTTCTCCCCTTTCCCAAATCCTACCCCTAAGAGGTGACTATTATTGTGGTTGCGTGTATATATTCTTCCAAAGTTTACCGATAGACAAAGTATTCATATGGGTACATGTGTGCCTTTTTGTTTTAAAGATGAGCTTATGCTATTCACAATGTTCTGTTACTACTTTTTCATCTAACAACATAGCTTGGTTCCCTTCATCTATGTTACTATTCAGGATATAATTCTGCTCATTCTTTTTTTCGCATAACACCACTGTATTACATTATATTGGTGGGCGCTGACTTATTTACTCAGCCTCCTATTGACAGAGCTCTGGGTTGTTTACCTCTCCTCTCCCTCTAGACAATAATGAGGCAAAGCTAGCTCTCATTTTTGTTGGTAATCCTCACTCCAGAATATTTTTTCCATTGACTTTTAGACTTTTAGAGAGAGTGAGAAGGGGGAAAGAAGGACGGGGGAAGGAGGGACGGGAAAGGAAGGGGAGGAGAGAGAGAGAGAGAGACATTAATGTAAGAGAGACACATTGATTGGTTGCCTCCCACACGTGCCCCCCACCAGGGGCTGGGGATTAAACCTGCAACCCAGGTTATGTGCCCCTCACCAGGAATTGAACCTGTGACCTTCAGTGCACAGGTGGACGCTCCAACCACTGAACCACACCAGCTAGGGCTCTTAAAGTTTTAAATGCAAACAAAATGGTATAAAGTCCTCTGAGATGATGGCTCAATATGGACAAGTAAATTATCCTGAAGTTGGAAATCAATGGGATCTCAGCTCAAACTCATGAAAAGCTGTGAAAGGGCACCCAGTGAAGATGTAAACAAAACTAAACTCCCTTCCTTCTTTCCCGCCCTCCCGCTGCATCCTGAGCCAATGTCAGGCTAAGTTGTCCTGATATAATTCTGGAATAATTTGTAAAGGTTATAGGGAAAAGTCATGTCCCACTGGACAGGAAGTAAGGCATTCCTTGATGGGGGGGAGTGTCCATTTTAGGTGTCAATTACTGGGTAACCAACTGGGACATGAAAAGGAACTCAAAAGCCTGGCCTCCAACATTGGGGAGAATGAGCTCTTCTTTCTCACTAGGCTTGGTCCTCTTGCGTCTGGACTATGAAAATTATAGAGAGTGATATGCTGGTAAATGCTAAAACACTGGATCTCCAGGAAAAAAAGTCCTGATTCATTCCACTTGTCATGGTCTTAATATTCCTTCTATGGCTGATTTCAAGCTACCAAAGTGACATTACCAAGCACAGGGTTGTGGAGAGATGTACACACTCCCCTCCTGAAAGCTGAGAACTGGCGCTAGCGCACCAGGGAATACAGGACTCATATGGTATCTACCCAGGTCTCCTCCTCAGATGTGGGTGTCAGGCAGGAAGTGTTTTTGTAGAGGGCAATGCATGGAAGGTAAGACACATTGCTTGCGTAAAGCCATTTCATTTGGTTGCGTAATTCCCAGTGAGTTTCCTTTGTCATCTCGAAACCTTTGCCACTGTGTGGTGGTAACATCATCACTGAGCGAAAAGCTCCCAAACTGGAAAGTGAATCTGAAGGGTCAAGCATGAGGCTGGCGAGTTCTGCCTGCTCTTCCCCTTGAGGAGATTTTTCCATCTGTTGATAATCTTGGGAAATAAGATTTTCTTTTTAAAGGGAAGAATGAATTTTTCTTTATAAGAGGCATGCCTAAAAATGACCTGCCAGTTAGTTTATTACTGATGTTAGTTATCTAGAAAGCAAAACCACAATTTTAACATGGATAATAGACTAGATTCATATTTAGAGTATGATTATAAATTGAGTGATATTCTCTCCTATAGCGCATGAAAAATTGAACTTACTAAGGCTGTGACTGGTGTCTCCACTTTCTCAGATGCCTGAGACTTTTCTTTCTCGGCTGGTTCTTGCTCCTGGAGAGAGAGGGAAGAGGACCAAATAGGCAATGTTTCAAAAAATAGCAGTCTTGGATCAAGCTGCTTAAAGGTAATTAAATATTACGTTAAGTTATTGAGAAGAAGTGGTAATTAAATACATACTGATTTTTAACAAGGAAGATGGGTGGCAAAAGAATAAATAAATGAAAACTCTCAAGGGAATATGCATAAGTATTAAAGATGAAGGAACTGGTAAAAAATGTTTGCTTTTGAAAAGTATATGACATTGTTTTATATTCAAAACAAACCATTGTTTTATACTAAAAGTAGATGGGATGCTGTAATGAATCCTGAGCAAAGTATAAAAAAGTGGTGCCAATAGTTTCTAAAATAGAAACAAAATAAATGTCACTGTGTTGCATAGTGTGGAATCCAGTTGACTTTTTAATGAAGTTTGTAGATTTTAAATCTAAGTCAAAAGAGTAAGTTTTGTTGTGGGGGATGATTTAAATAGAAAAACGGAAGCCAGCTCTGCCTGCTTTTACATGGTTATGGAATCTTTTTCCAAAATAGAGACATTGCTAATTCCCAACTTATGGGAACAGCTTCCTTAATCCATAAAATAAAAAGGACAAATAGGCTAATCAAATGAAGTCTTTAGAATTCAAAAGAGAAGAAAGAGCTGATAGGCACCAATATTTTAAAATTTTCAACATTTTCCTTTGATTCCAATAAAGCATGAACACAGAGAATCTAGTTAAATGGAAATAAACAGAACATTTATCTTATCTGGCAGGCACAAATGGATGGAAACTCACTACTGAACTCATGGAATAGGTGACAGATATTTCCCCAGGAAATTCCCCAAATCTACTGTGGAACACCATCAAAACTTGAGCTGTGTTAATTCCTTTTAATTCAAATATGTGTGGGTGCTTTGTGGCTAATGGTTTATCACTGCTGTCTAGAGTAGTGCATTCTCAGACTTTAATGTACCTACATTTTACCTTTGGGGATCTTGTTAAAATTCAACTTCTGATTTGTAGACCTGGGGTAGGGCCCTAGACTGAATTTCTACCAAGTTCTTAGTTGATGCCAATAATGCTGCATTCCACACAGCCTTTCTCAACCAGTATTTCTTATCTGGCCCACAGAACACAGAATATTTTGAGTAATTATTGTCTCAATTCTCTTCAAAATGATGCATTAACTATGGTGAAATGATGAAACATTCTTGATACAAAGGAGAGAAATTGATTGCTTACATGAAATGCGTGCCTTCCACTTAGGGCTTAATTATGTTAAGGAAACTTGGTGGAGAAAGACTGGTTCTAAGAACCAGTACAGAGAAGATAGGTTTAGTCTTGGAACAGATTAGCTTTATACAGAAAATTCTATCTACCATTTCCATCTTTAATTCTATTCAGTCTTTTGTAAGTGCAATGACAATGGAATAATTGGACGAATAGTGTTTTATTTTATGAAATATTCATTAATCCAACAAATACTTATCATCTGCTACTGCTAAGCACTGATGCCCAATAAAATTTGAATAAATGAGAATAATTATTCTATAACTTCGATTACATTCTTCCTGTTGATCATCTTTAAATTTACACTCTGTATCTGGTATGATTCAGATACTTTAGAAAAGAATGTCTCATCAGAAAGAACATTACAATTAAGAAGCTTTAATAAGATATTCTGGGTGCCTCTCACAATTTATATGAGTCCGGGAAGATCCCAATAATCTCTGTTTTGGAGACAAGGAAAAGAAATAACCAAATCCATTAGTTTCACAGGACCATACCTTGAATGCATGGTTGTTATAGAAGCGGTCGTCCACCTTACTTCCCCATTCTGCTGGATCGAAGTTGGTTTCTAAATAATAAAAATATAATGATTTTGGATTTATTTTGAGTTCATTAAAGTAAATCTAAAGTAACACAAAATAAGCTTTTTCAAATCACAGGTTCATTGTTGCCAGTTGAAAATTTTATTGCTGTTATACATAGCTTAGCACTGCAGATATAACCAGTGATCATTAAATATATGCTGATGAATTAAACATTAGATGAGCCATTGGGTATATTTAGAAAGGCAGTAAAAAACTGCCTTTACAAAATTTATAACAAAATGGGAAAGAGAGAGAAAACAAATGCCAATACTTAAATATAAGTATAGAAAGTTATAAGCATGAACTAGTAAACACAGGAAAATGTATACAAATAAATGCTAAATAGTAAGGAAGTTTGGAAAAGCGAAGGATGAGAACATTTTTGAAAAAATTGAGGCATATTAGCTTGGCCAGCGTGGCTCAGTGGTTGAGTGTCGACCTATGAACCAGGAGGTCATGGCTGGTATTACTTTATCTACAAATATTTATTTCAGTATGCATCACTAAGATATAGACACAATATCATTATCATACCTGAAAATACCAACAATAATTTCTTAATATTAACTACCCCAATTCCTCCCATTGTCTAATATTTTTATTTAATTTTTACTGTTGGTTTGTTTGAATCAGAACCCAAACAATGGGCACACACAGCCTTTTATTATGACTTTTACATCTCTGCTCATTGAAAGCTCCCTACCTCCCACCCCATATTTTTTCCTTGCAATTTATTTGTTGATGAAATTGGGTCATTTTCCTTTGGAGTTTTCCATAGTTTAGATAGTTTTTATTCTATTCCCATGATGCTTTTTAACAAGTTCCTCTGCCTTTGAACTTTCTATAGACCAGTGATGGCAAACCTATGACACACGTGTCAGAGATGACATGCAAACTCATTTTTTTGGTTGATTTTTCTTTGTTGGATGGCACTTAAATATATAAAATAAATATCAAAAATATAAGTCTTTGTTTTACTATGGTTGCAAATGTCAAAAAATTTCTATATGTTAAGTTAGGGTTTTTCAAAATGCTGACACGCCGAGCTCAAAAGATTCGCCATCACTGCTACAGACTGATCTGCAGTTCAATTTGATTCAGGCCTGATTGTTTTGGGCAAGAATATAGGTAGTGCAGTATAATGCTGTCAGGAGATACATAGTACCTGATTGTCTCTCTTTATAATTTTTATGGACCCATTGATGATGATTCCTTAGATAATTTCTTTAGGTGTTGCATAATGGCAGGGCTCTAATTTTATTATTACTTCATTTTGGAGTGCTCAAAAAACAACAAAAAACTTTTCCTCATCAACTATTTGGTTACCCTGAAATACAGTTCTTACAGAAAAGGTAGGTTAAAGGTTTGATTCTTTTCCTTTATTTACGAATTTTCAGAATAAACAGTGGGTTCCTTAGGATTCTCTTAAGGAGCTTCTTTATTTATGTATTTTTTTTACCATGATGAACTCATGAATATTTAACAAATTGGATGAATTTCAATTCATTGCATTTATTATTCTTTTTAATTCTCATCCAAGGATATTTTTCCATTGATTTTTAGAGAGAGTGGAAGAGAGAGGGAAAGACAGAGAGAAATATGTTTCTCTCACATTGATTGGTTGCCTCCTGCACAAGCCCCTACCAGGCCCAGGTTGGGGAGGAGCCTGCAACCGAGGTACGTGCCCTTGACCGGAATTGAACCCAGGACCCTTCGGTCCACAGGCCAAGACTCTATCCACTGAGCCAAACCAGCTAAAGCACATTTATTATTATTTTTTTTAAATTTTGTTTTATTGCTTAAAGTATTACAAAGAGTATTACATATGTCTCCTTTTTTTTTTTCTTCCTTTGACCTTCCCTCGGCCTTCCCTACCCCCCAGTGTCTTGTGTCCATTGGTTATGCTTATATGCATGCATACAAGTCCTTCGGTTGATCTCTTACCCCCAACCCCCACCCCTCTCTGGCCTTCCCGCTGTAGTTTGACAGTCTGTTCGATGCTGCTCTGCCTCTGTATCTATTTTTGTTCATCAGTTTATAATGGTCTTAATTATCCATAAATGAGTGAGATCATGTGGTATTTTTCTTTCATTGACTGGCTTATTTCACTTAACATAATGCTCTCCAGTTCCATCCATGCTGTTGCAAATGGTAAGAATTCCTTCTTTTTTACAGTAGCACAGTATTCCATTGTGTAGATGTACCACAGTTTTCTAATCCATTCATCTGCTGATGGGCACTTAGGCTGTTTCCAGATCTTAGCTATGGTAAATTGTGCTGCTATGAACATAGGGATGCATATATCCTTTCTGACCGGTGTTTCTGTTTTCTTGGAATATATTTCTAGAAGTGGGATCACTGGGTCAAATGGGAGTCCCATTTTTAACTTTTTGAGGAAGCTCCATACTGTCTTCCATAGTGGCTGCACCAGTCTGCATTCCCACCAGCAGTGCATGAGTGTTCCCTTTTCTCCGCATCCTCTCCAGCACTTGTCGTTTGTTGATTTGTTGATGATAGCCAGTCTGACAGGTGTGAGATGATACCTGATTGTTGTTTTGATTTGCATCTCTCAGATGATTAGTGACTTTGAGCATGTTTTCATATGTCTCTTGGCTTTCTGAATGTCCTCTTTTGAAAAGTGTCTATTCAGGTCCTTTGCCCATTTTTTGATTGGATTGTTTATCTTCCTTTTGTTACGTTGTATGAGTTCCCTATATACGTTGTATTGAGTTCATACTCAATGGGCAAAAACTAAAACCATTTCCTCTAAGAACAGGAACAAGACAGGGATGCCCACTCTCACCACTCCTGTTCGACATAGTACTGGGAGTATTAGCCATTGCAATTAGACAAGAAGAAATAAAAGGCATCCAAATTGGAAAAGAAGAAGTAAAACTGTCCTTATTCGCAGATGACATATTGTACATAACAAACCCTAAAGACTCCATCAAAAAACTATTAGACTTAATAAATGAATTCAGCAACGTAGCAGGATACACATTATTCTTATTGATGCTCTAGTTTTCCAAAACTGGCCAGTAGGGGCTTATTTGGATTCTTAGCTACTCTTGAGTCCTTTGGAAACAACTCTAGTAATCTTTGACAGTTTCCTTATTTTCTGGGATGGCAAGATGTTCAGGCTCTTCTTTGTATTTCCTGCCCAGTTCAAGAAATTACCTAGTTCTCCAAGAATCCTGTTTCCTGGGGAAATGGCAGTTAGAGCCTCTAGTGTAGGCCAAGTATTCACTGGTACTAGGTTGGTCTTTGTTTTGAGGCCTTTCATGAAAATGTATAGAACTAAAAAACACTAATTTTATTTTTTATGTTTTCCCCCCAAAATTTTTTAAAATATATTTTATTGATTTTTTACAGAGAGGAAGGGGGAGGGATAGAGAGTGAGAAACATTGATGAGTGAGAAACATTGATCAGCTGCCTCCTGCACACTCCCTACTGGGGATGTGCCCGCAACCAAGGTACAAGCCCTTGACCGGAATCGAACCCGGGACCCTTTGGTCCTCAGGCTGACGCTCTATCCACTGAGCCAAACAGGTCAGGGCTATTTTTTATGTTTTTATTGATTTCAGAGAGAGGAAGGGAGAGGGAGAGAGAAATAGTAACATTAATAATGAGAGAGAATTATCGATCAGCTGTCTCCAGCATGCCCTCCACAGGGGATTGAGCCTGCAACCCAGGCATATGCCCTGATTGGATATTGAACCCTGACCTCCTGGTTCATAGGCCAACATGCTACTGGACCACACTGGCCAGGGCACTTCTTTTATTAAAAAAATTATATAGTATATTATGAGGTGACATATTTTTTAATTCAAACTTAGGATTACAGGATTTTATTTACTTTATTTATATACATAATATTTTTATATTTATACTAGAGGTCTGATGCACGAAATTTGTGCAAGGGGCTCAGCCTGAGGCAAAGGAGGTGGCTGCCTTGGCCCTTGCAGCCCCGGCTTTGTCCGGAAGGTCACCTGGAAAGATGTCTGGTCTAATTAGGATATTATGCTTTTATTATTATAGATAACTTTATTTTTATATTTTAAATTTTCAGTTCAAATTTAAGATTACAGGATCTTATCAACTTTATATTTGTAAATCATTTTTCTTATGTTAAAAATCTTATTCCTAATTACAGTAGGATAGTTACTAATTTGCTATGTCCTACAATTGTAAAGAATAATTATAGGATAACTGTGTTATAATATTAACAAGAATTACTAAAAATAATTTAAGCTATGTTAAAATTCATTTTGTTTTAAGGCTATAACCATCAGGGATGTACAAATTATTGTGTCATAAAGTCACTTGAAATAATCTGTTTCTGTGTGGTTATGCTACCCATTCAATTCGAGCTAGGTTTGTCTGTTGCACTTTACTTCTAAATTTTAGAAATTAACAATTTTAAAATTTTATTCTATTTTATAACTATGTTAACATTTATGATTTCAAACTCAAGATATATTCAGAGAAATCTAGCTTCTATCTTGTTCCCTCTATTCTGTTCCTTCTCTCTCTAGAGGTAAATGTCATTTAAAAAGATTTAAAATATAAATAACAGCTATGTATTCATATCAACATTATTAGAAAATGGCATACTACACATGCTTTTTCCACCTTACTTTTTTCACTTAATATATCTTGAAGATCACTCCATAGCATCATATAGAGATCTTCCTCATTGTTTTTTTAAGCTGTATATTATTCTATTATGTAGATGTACTCTAGTTTACTCAATAAATGCCTATTATGGGTATTTAGGTTGCTTCCTCAAATAACAATGGAATGAAAAGTGAAGTAGTGGAATTTCTGGGTCATTGCCATTTCCCCTCCTTGGGATTGTATCAAACTAGAATTGGCAAACTTTTGGCTTTTTGCCAATCTGATGAGTAGGGTTGGTAGTGGTGGTGGGGTGGTGGTACCTCAGTGTAGTTTTGATATGGGCCTCTATTATTATGGGTTAATTTAAGTAGATTTTAATATGTTAAGGGCCATTTGCACTTATTTTTTAAAATATTTTTTAAATAGATTTGAGAGAGGGGGGTAGATGCAGAGAGTAACATCCATTGGCTGTCTTCTGCATGCCCCCTACTAGCATGTGACTGGAATGGGAATCGAACCAGCGGCCTCTTGGTGCCATGGGATGATACTCAACAGAACCAAACTGGCCAGGGCCATTTGCATTTATTTTTGTGTAAACTCATATCACTTGCCCATTTTGTTATATAACCTTGTTGGGCTTTTTTTCTCACTGTTTTTACAAGCTGTTTATTTATTAGGGTGATTAACCAGTTGAGATATAAATTGCAAACATTTTTTTCTCAGTTTGTCATTGTAGTTTTATTTTCCTTATGGCAATTTTTGTCATGTAATATTGTCAATTTTATCTCCATCTTTTCCCTAATTGCTCTTGGATTTTTAAAGTAATTATAGCAACTTGGCTTGCAGTCCCCCCCGCCCCACCCCCCATTTTATGTTATAGAGAAAAGTTATCCATTTTTTCTAGTATTTATAGGTTTCATTTTTTAAAATATTTAAATGTTTGATCAATTTGGAACTTATCCTGGTGTATCATGTAAGGAATAGATCAAACTTTATCTTTTTCCATCTTTATTATATCATTTAATAAAAGCCCCCCTTTTGTCTAGTGATTTTAAGATGCCACTTATTTAATTTACTAACATGCTTCCTGTCACAAAAATAAAAATTAAGACTAGTAATTACCTATGAGGAATGCTGGTAAGGAAATTCTTGCATTGTGTGAGAGACTGGCCTAGAGGACTTCATTCTGCCCACTTGGAGAGACTAAATCCTAATACTTGTATCAGGTAGAAAACTCAGCTTTGGTTACATGAGTGAAAATGGGTATGATGCTTAAAACTTTTTCAAATTTTTCAAATAGTCTCACCCATTTTTATTCAAGTTAGTATTCTGAGACCATTACTCTGAATCACCAATTGCTTTAATTACGATCCAGTAACAATGACTCAAATGTTTTGTAATAGCATGTTTTTAAGGTCTAAATTTAAATAAATGACTAAAGACATTTTACACATTAATTTATAAAATAAAGTTATAACAACAAAATTAATGTTTGTTACCCTAAAGGATTTCTCTCAATAGCTTTTAAGTGGCACTTAAGTTTCAGATTGTGCAACAAATATTCAGTGACTGGATATGGGAAAGATGAGCAACATTCAGGAAACTGGCAGAGATGTTGAGCTCTGCCAGGGTACAGCAAGGAAGACAGCGGGTGGAGAGCTATGCAGTGTGTATGGGAGTTGTTTCAATGCAAGCCTTGTGTTTCCTCCTTCTAAAAAGACTTAAAATTGAATGTTTGTTTATTTGCTGTTTCTCTAGGCACCTTTACCGCTCTGCTGGAATACTGTAATCAGAAGTAATGATAACTGCTTATATTAAAAACGGTGGCTCTAGTTACATGTTTTAAATAGACATTCATAGCTGTAATAACCCCCATTTTGACCATTCGGTAGGGTCTTGATAGTCATGAACCTTCAAGGCGAGGAATCTGGAAATTTTATTTATGAAAGTGAAGAAATTGCTTTGGCTCTCAACTAAAGAGTCAGGGTTAGCCTGGATCTTAGTCTCTGAGCGGGATGGAACCTTGCGAGACTAGAAAAAGCATATAAATTATCTTCCCAAGATGGAAGTTCACTTTTCAAAGCACTTTTTCTCTGTGCCTTTATTGTAGGGCAGTTTCATATCCCTCAGCAAATACCAATTTATGTAATATAAGGCGTGTAGGATTATTATTATTATTTTTTTTACCATACTTATAATACCTTCAAGTAAAAAGAGAAAAAATGTAAAGAAAACCACAAACTCTCCACCCAACTGCCTTGGGTGTACGGGAACGGCCTGCTGGGAAACGGAGAACTATCCTAGATGACCCTGTGGGGTCACCGTCCACCCAGTGTGTGCACGAGAAATACAACCAGGAAGGTCTGGGTAACCAACCGGTCATCTTCAATAACGTGAAGTAATGTGATTCGAGAGAACCTGCCAAAAAGGCAGGGGTGTTGTTTCAAACACCAACAACTGAAGCCACCTGCCTCATACAGGCTTTCTGGGGAACAGGGATGGTCTTATGCAAGTTTCACCATAAACAAGTACTTAAGTCTCTCTCTCTCTCTCTCTCTCTCTCTTCTTTTTTTTTTAAATGCCTATATATATTTTTTTAAAGCTTACTCTCTCTCTTCTCTAGAAGATCCTCAAAATATGCTGCTGCAAAAGATGGTATATTTTCCGGTTGCTGCCTCAGAATCTCACGTGTCAGCCCTTCAAGAAGATTCCCAAATCCTTGTGGAATTCGGTAGTGGGTGTTGGAGAATGGAATCGCCATCTTCTTGGAAGGAGCTGCCTATTGTACCTAGAGATTCACCAAAGAGTACTTACTGTCTTTAAATCTGATTAGACTTATGTAATCACAACTATGGCAACAAATTATGTCTGACTACCAAACTTCCTGGCCTTCAGCATTTCCCCCAACACAAACCAAGTCCATCCATTTGTTCTGAAGAGTTTTGAATTCATTAGCAATGCATCAGCCGAAACCGGTTTGGCTCAGTGGATGGAGTGTCGGCCTGCGGACTGAAAGGACCCGGGTTCGATTCCGGTCAAGGGCATGTACCTGGGTTGCGGGCACTTCCCCAGTGGGGGATGTGCAGGAGGCGGCTGATCGATGTTTCTCTCTTATCGATGTTTCTGACTATCTCTCTCCCTTCCTCTCTGTAAAAAATCAATAAAATATATTTTTTAAAAAAACAATGCATCATTATTCATTAGAATATCACAAATGCAGATTTAATAGCTCATTCTTTTTATTTTTTTTATTTTAAAATATATTTTATTGATTTTTTACAGAGAGGAAGGGAGAGGGATAGAGAGCTAGAAACATCGATGAGAGAGAAACATCGATCAGCTGCCTCCTGCACATCTCCTACCGGGGATGTGCCCGCAACCCAGGTACATGCCCTTGACCGGAATCGAACCCGGGACCCTTCAGTCCGCAGGCCGACGCTCTATCCACTGAGCCAAACCGGTTTCGGCAGCTCATTCTTTTTATTACAAAAAAATCACAGATTTTCCACTACGACACTAAGTACCTTTTCTTCCTCTTTAAAAGGTGAGGGTAATGTTTGCCATCTCACAGGAATTTACGGAGAATGGTTGCTAAAACTTCACTTTAAATTGCCTAAAAGACCCTGTTTAGGGTCTAAAATTTAAAAAAAATTTTTTTTTTTTAAAAGTCAGCCCTGGTCGTGGTCCTAGAAATTATTCTAATTTGTTAAACGAGCACGTTTCACACTGTGTCCTTCCCTGGAAGGGGCGAGCGGGCAGGATTCTGCAATCCCAGCCGCCCAAGCTCTGGGATTCCTCTATTTTCTCGTTTTCTCTCGACCAGGTCTTGTCTTCCCGTCTAGGAACCCAAGGGCTGGATGGAGGGCAGCTGTCCGGCCGCGGCCTGGGCGACGGAGCCTGCACAGCCGCTCGGGCCCGGCCTGTTGTGACGGTTAACGCCGAGTGGGGCCGGGGCCGGGGCCGGGGTCTCCGTGGGGCGGTTTCACGAGGCCCGACCGGTGGAGGTTTCTTTAATCCCCTTCCCGAAGGACCAGGAGGTGCGGTACGGAATCCTCTGAGGTTGTGACACGGACCGGGAGGCCCTGCCCCGATCTGAGTGCCCCTGAGCCGATCAGGGGAGCGGAGGCCGCACGTCGAGGACCTGGGACTTCACCACGGCGGCCGGCCTCCCACCGGCCCCGGCTCCCGGAATGTGTCGGGGATCCGGAGAGAATTCGGGAGGCGAAGGGAAAGGGCGAGGTCTCGGTTTTGGAGAAGAAGTGGGGTAAACCGCCTCACCTCTGGCTTCTCCCAGAGCTGGTGCCGATGGTTCCAGTTGTTTGTTCTCGTTGCTGAGGAACCGTTTTTTGTTTTTTTCACTCCACTACGGCGGCCGAGAAGGGACAAGGGGCGCCCTCGCGGACGGCAGCAGACGGCTTCGCGGACGGCACGGCCTGGAAGGGTGGGGTCATGTGGCCCCGCCCACGGGCCCGCCCACTCCAGGCCCCGCCCGTCACAGACCCAGACCCCGCCCCCGCCCCCGCCTGACCCGGGGCTGCGTGACCCGCGCGGGGAGACGGAACTTAGCAATCATGGTGGCGCTGGGGGTCGCGTTGGGGCTGTTGCTGCCCTTAGTCCTGTGGGCCCACACGCATGCAGGTGAGGTGGCCTGGCTGGGCCCGCCCCCGCCCGTCAGCCTAGCGGGCTCCGACCTCCCGCGTGCTCGCAGGCAGGACCCCCACCCACGACCCCTCTCAAGGGCCTGGACCGCTGGTTCCGCTGGGCTATAGCCTCTGCCCTTCCGCTTCCTCCACCCCGTCCAGCGCGCAGGGCAGATGGAGAGTTGGGTTAATCTGAGTTGGGTGGCCCTCGGGGTCTTTGAATAACTGCCGGGGAGCTCGAAGGGGGGTGCGGGGTGCGGGGTGCGGGGAGAGGAAGCAAGTTATATATTTGGAAACAGGTTGCTCAGAGTCATGCAAACCATTTCCGTGCAGCCCTCTCAGTGGAACCCGAGGGAGGGTTTGCTTTAAGGCAAGGAATTAGATGTTACTAGTTGCAGTGGTGACAGGGCTGTGAAGTACAACTCCCTCGCTAGCTCAGAATGTTTAAGGCTCAGCTTTGGTTGCCGGTGCAGCCGACAGATGTCGGTGCGGGGATAATGTGCGTGGCACTGGGGAGGAGGGCGACCCCCTGACTGTTGTCCCCAGGCAGACCCTGTCATTTGAAGACACAAGGCTGGACACTGGGTCACAACTGTCTGCTAGTGCAAAGTGGAAGTGATAATGCTGGGCCTGTTTTTTCCCCTTCAAACACTCAAATAGTGGACCACAGAGATCCCTGTTAAGAATTGAAAGTTGAGCCCTAACCGGTTTGGCTCAGTGGATAGAGCATCGGCCTGCGGACTCAAGGGTCCCAGGTTCGATTCTGGTCAAGGGCATGTACCTTGGTTGCGGGCACAGCCCCCAGGGGGAGTGCAGGAGGCAGCTGATCGATGTTTCTCTCTCCTCAATGTTTCGAACTCTCTATCTCTCTCCCTTCCTCTCTGTAAAAAATCAATAAAAAAAATATATATATATATAAAAAGAAATGAAAGTTGAGGTGGGAGAATGGTTGGAGTGCAGAAAAGTGACAGCTGCTCTCCTGCAGAGCCCAATAAGTACCCTGTTCAGACAAGCTGCAGCCCACAGGTGCTTTTTCCTGGGGTTTAACCGGCGTGTAAACTAACCTTTATCTCTCTCAGCCTCCCACAGTGACCTCTGAATCTAGCATATGATGTGGAAGGAAGGTGAAGAGGAGAGTAGGGCCATTATTCTATTCGCTTTCTCGGTTAAAGGCTGTTAGCTTGGATATCTGTATTTTATCTTTGCCTTTAGGTCATATCCTTACATCACCTTCATTGCCACTGGCTCTTTTTTGTTGATGGATACTCTGAATTTTCCTTCTTCATTTGGTTGCACATCCTGAACTCTTTCCTTATATCATTTCCCTGTGTTCATATTTACCATGTAATATTTGAGATGTACAAAAATATATGTAACTGTGAAACAATATGAGCTAGGATGCTGCCAGTTTTATTGAGATTCCCTGGGTGTTCCTCATCAGAGGTAACCACTGTCCTAATTTCTTCAGTCTACGTACTATTTTTTTACAATCCTCACCCGAGGATATTTTTTCCATTGATTTTCAGACAGAGTGGAAGGGAGGGAGGAGGAGTGGAGAGAGAGAGAGAGAAAAAAATCTATGTGAGAGAGACAAATGGATTGGCTCTGGGAATCGAACCCGAGACCCTTTAATATGTGGGCCGATGCTCTAATTACTAAGGAAAACTGGCCAGGACTCAGTCTGCTTTTAATGCTGGTCTCTCCCCCAGAATACTAATTCCTGTTTTGTTTTCATTGATTTCAGCGAGGAAGGGAGAGGGAGAGAGAGATAGAAACATCAATGATGAGAGAGAATCATTGATTGGCTGCCTCCTGTACACCCCTCACTGGGGATGGAGCCTGCAACCCAGGCATGTGCCTTTGTCCGGAATCGAACCTGAGACCCTTTAGTCTGCAGGCCAAGGCTTTCTCCACTGAGCCAAACCAGCTAGGGCATAATTCCTGTTTGTTTTTTAATCTAATATCCAAATGAAGGAAAAATTGAAAACCTAAAAAAAAAAAAAAAAAATTGAAAACCTTAAGCCTAAGTTTCTTGTTTGACAAAAACTTCCCAGTCCTGCCTCCTTTCGTGGCCTGCTGTTTTGCTCCTTGCTCCATCCCTTTGAAGTGTTCCACTGGCCACTCAGTTTGGAATGTAAGCTTTATAAGGACAGCGAACATGACCTTTGATTTACCGCCAGTTTCGAACTGTGTCTGAGTGGAAGTTGCAGTAACATTGGAATCAAGTGGCTTGGTTTCTAGTCCTGTCATAAACCACCTATGTGATTCGGGGCCAAAGAAACTTAATGTTTGCAGTGTGTTTAGCACAGTGCCTGCCACAAGTAAGCGAATTCATAGAATGTAAGCTCCCTGCTGGCAAGGATTTTGTGTCTCCCCCCGCCCCCCGTTATATTCTCCATGCTTAAATGGTGCCTAGCACATAGTAGGCATCAATAAATATTTGTTGAGTTAATTAATATGCAAGCTATGTTTTTAAATTACCTAATCTACTTGGGTCTCAGCCTGTTGGTCAGTAAATACCATGATTATAAACTCTGGGTGTGAACGATCTTTCTACCTTGAAAATTCTTTTTATTTTTATTGATTTCAGAGAGGAAGGGAGAGGGAGAGAGAGAGAGAAACATCAATAATGAGAAAGAATCATCGATCGGCTGTCATCTGCACGCCCCCCGACTGGGGATGGAAATCAATCGCTATCCGGGCATGTGCCCTGGCTGGGAATCGAACTGTGACCTCTTGGTTCATAGGTCGTTGCTCAACCACTGAGCCACGCCAGCTGGGCTACCTCTAACGTTCTTTAACTCAGAATAGAGCCCTGCACAAAGAGGCTCCTTACGTGTGTGTTGGAGAAGACGGACTGATTTGGAAAGGTGTTTCCTTCAGCCTCAGATAGAGGCTGCACACGTCTGGGGCCCTCCATGTGCACCGCCTCCTCTGCCAGTGGCAGCCAGATTTCTTCACTCCATCCCTTCACCTCCACCCTCGCTCGGCTTAGCTTTGAGACCTTCAGCTTTGTTTCATAAGAGGCACCTACCCAAGACAAGGCCCTCCCACAGACGTGCTGCTCCCCTTCCCTCCCGCAGGCTGCCAGCACTGTGCTTATGCAACTCCCCTCGGCGCAGTAGTCTCTTCGAGCACTTTCTCCAGGCAGCCACGCATCTCCAGCCCAGTGGGCCTTCTGCATGAACTTTGATGGTCATGTCGGTCTCATGATGGAACTAACTCAGAAGAGAGAGCTGAGGGTGTTGAGGGACGGGTTCTTATTCGAAGTGCAGGACAAATAGGCCACCGAGCCTGTGTAGGAGGCCCCATTAGCTGTGCTGCTCCTTAGCGTATCGCCTAAGGGGCCATCATCACAGGGAGCTTCTAGGGAGGGAAATGTCAACCTTGTTAGGTCTGATTCTCTTTCCTGCCTATCATTTTTGTTGAAAATCTTAAAAAAAAAATTTTTAATAGTGTTAATTATTTTCTTCTAGGGGGATTTTTGTTTTTGTTTTATTGAGACAAAGCTGTAACTTATGTTTTTTTTCCCCCCTTTTAAGTGTTGATGAGGAGCTCGCTGAGATCATTTGGGTAGATGCTTGTTACTAATGAAATACTTCTATATAGGCTGGATGTTAAAAATAGGAATGATCTTGTTAAAGTGAGTTCTTGTTCAGCCTTGTTAGTGACTGTAGAATAAAATCCACAGTTTCGAGTGCTCTTTCTCTTGTTCCTTGTGCATAATTTAGCTTGTGAAATGGGTAAAGTGGTGACAGAAGACCTTTGTAAGGACACTGCGACCTTCTAACTCTCACTGACTTTATTTTTTGCACCTTCGTTTACCTGAATTTACCTTCGAAGGAAGCGCATTTGTCGCAGATATTCATAAATGCTTATTTAGCATTTTCAGTGGGTTGTTAAAAAGCCATAATAAGGGGAATTATTCGAGGGACATTCACCCTGGTAGGGTGGAAAGGGGCGGGGGGAGATTAGAGAGGGCTGTTGGAGAGAGGCAAGCTTCTTAATTCCCTGCTACTCGGGAGTAGGAGTGGGAATGGAAAGTAGAGGAAGGAAGAGGTTTCTTTTTCTCATAAACACCATCTGTAGGGTGCCTAAAAGGAGCATCTTAATGCTTTGGGAGGAGAGAGTCCAGCAGGAGGGCCGGGCCTGAGAGCAAAGGCAGGTCAGCAGCTCTGAAGGGGACGATGTGTGTAGGACATGGGTTGCCCTGGGCTCTTGGAGTTTTCCTTATTGGTCTTGTACTGTGATGTGTCTTGTTGGAAACTGTTCTTGTTATGTTGCTTACCTCATTGGGAGGAATAAGATCTGGTTTTGGAAGATTAAAAGTACCGGGTATATTCAAATGCTCTTGTATAAAGACCGTATGTTCCTTGCTCTTTAACCAGATTCGAGCACTGACGAGTCTTCCCAGTGATGCTCTTCTGTTTGCTGAATTCTCTAGGTGCCGGTTTTCGGTTTGCGTCCTACATCGGTGATTACATGGTGCTACAGAAGGAGCCTGCCGGGGCAGTGATTTGGGGCTATGGCATACCTGAAGCCACAGTGACAGTGACTCTGTGGCGAGAGCAGGAAACCGTCATGAAGAAAGTGACTCATGTGGAAGGTACGGCAGCCCCCATTCTCTGTGGAGCTTTTATCTTCTTCTGCCACCTGCTGGATTATCTGAGAATGCAAGCTTGCTCTCTATATCCCGTTACTCATCCATCCATCCATCTATCCATTCATCCATCCATCCATCCATCCATCATAGCTATTTGATAGCTATTTGCGTATTTACCGTGTGCGAGGCACTGAGGATATAAATTAAGACTAAGTCAAAGTGCCTGTCCTCAAGGAGCTCATGGAATAACGGGAACAGACACTGAGTTACATAGTGCAGTGTGATGACTGCTGCGATGAAGTTGTATATGGGGTGTCATGGGATACAGAAGAGAAGCATCTACCTCAGATTGGATGGTAAGGGAAGGTTTACATAGAAGGTGGCATTTGAACTGAATCACATATAAAGGAGAGGCAGTGTGGAGGAGTGGTTAGAACCCAGGCTCTGAAAATCACTCTCTAGATTCAGGTCCTGGCTCTATCTCTTCATGGCTATATAACCTTGGACATGTCATTTAATATCTCTGTGTCACAATTTATATGTGAAGTGAGATAATAGTATTTGAGACCATGTGGGTTTTGAATGAATTAGCACATATAAAATACTTAGAACAGTGCCTGGCACACAGTAAATACTGAAAAAAATGTGAGCCGTGGTTATAGTTATTACTGTTATTTTAGTCAATCACTCAAATATTTACTGAGTGACTACTATGTGGCAGATACTGTGTTAGGTACTGGTGATATAGTGATGAGTGAAACATATGTGGTCTCTCCCCTAATGAAGCTAATAGGTTAGGCAAAGAGACAGAAAAATAATAGCAATTACTGTGAAGTGTGTAAGTGCCACAATGGAGTGCTGGGGAGTGCTTAGTAGGGATAATTAACTTAGTCTAAGCAGCGGTTCTCAACCTTCCGAATGCCGTGACCCTTTAATACAGTTCCTCATGTGGTGACCCCCAACCATAAAATTATTTTCGTTGCTACTTCACAACGTAAATTTTGCTACTGTTATGAATCGTAATGTAAATATCTGATATGCAGGATGTATTTTCAGGGATCGCGACCCACAGGTTGAGAACCGCTGGGAGGCTAAGGTTTATCTTGAAAGATGAGTGGGGTAAACCAGGCAGAGGGACTCGCCTGGCAAAGGCACAGAGGCACTAGTGAGCTTGGGCCATTGGAGAAATGGCTCATGGGTAGGTTTGTCTGGAACACTGGAGCACGTGACTGGCGTTGGTTGACAGGAGACAAGTTTGGATACATAAGGAAGCTTGTTATTGTTAAGGAGTATTGGATGGATGGATTTTAAGCACAAAATAACACAATCAGCTTTGTATATTAGAAAGAGGACTCTGGCAGCGCTGTGGAAGACTGATTGGAGATCGAGCAGAACAGAAGTGGTGGGACCTGTTAGCCGGCTATTATGATGTTCAGGGAATAGACAGGGAAGCCTTGACCCAAGGCAGTTGCTGTGAGGATGGTCAAGAAGTTGAGAATTAGCAGCCTTACAGAGGAGCCTCTGTCTAGAAGAGAGAAAGATGGTGGTGGTGGGCGTAGATCTGTTTGTTAGGCTTTCCACATCTGCTTGGTAGAGAGCGAGGGTGTTTTAGTTTGTGTAGAGCCACAAGCCTATTTCAGCAGCATCTTGCTCTGTCCTGCCCATGAGGTAAAATGAGTAAAATGTTATTTGGAATAAAGAAGGTAGCTATGTAGGAAATTCTACAGGATTTATTGAAGGGCTGACGTCTATTTAAATATCAATGAGGACTCTGGGGTTTTTCAGCCAGACTACCTCAGTTTGCCACTGTCTATCTCTGTTAATATATAACGTATTACCTGTATTCCCTAGGCACCCACAGCAAAATGGAATTTAATAACATAAAGGTTTTTGTCTGGCAGACCGGCACTACAGCATTGGGAAAATTAAAACCTGATGGATGGCTGGGAATATAGTCAGGTACGGGGCCTATTCAGATTGTCAAATGATGCTTGGTAATTCAGACACAGGAATAAAATTAGGGATATTAGCATATATCCTCTCACTCTTGCACACATGGGAATGCATATGTGGATGATAAAATGAGGGTGTGTCTCCAAACAGATATGTTGTCTCTAACTTAGGAAAGAAAAAGTTCCTGGTTGCAGTGTTAGCATGCATACTGGTTTTCTATGCTACATAATAAATTATCACAAACCTAGATGCTTAAAACAACATACCTTTGCTAGCTCACACTTTCTGTAGCTCTGAAGCCTGGCTGTTATTGAGCTGGGCGCTCTTCTCAGGGTCTCACAAGCGGAAATCCAGGCATCAGAGGGCTGTGTTCTCATCCAGAGGCTCGACTGGGGAATGACCCACTTCCAAGCTCCCCAGGCTGCTGGCAGATTCATTTCCTTGTGCCTGTAGGATTCATGGCTGCATCTTGGTTCCTTTCACCTCTGACCTCCAGATACTCGTTTTTTGTGTTTTTTTTTAATCCTCACCCAAGGATGATTTTCCCATTGACTTTTTTTTTTCTTTAGAGAGAGTGGAAAGGAGGGAGGGAGGAAGAGAGAGAGAGAAACATTGATGTGAAAGAGACACATTAATTGGTTGCCTCCTGCTGGGCCCCAATGAGGGCCAGGGCTTGAACCTGCAACCCAGGTACATGCCCTTGACTGGGACTTAACCCTGTGACCCTTTGGCTCATGGGCCAATGCTCTAATCACTGAACAACACTACCCAGGTCTCTAGATACTCTTAAAGGGCTCACCTTATTAGGTCAGGTCCACCCAGGATAATCACCCTTTTTATTAAAGTCAACTGGTTGAGGACCTTAATCACATCTATAAAAACCCTTTATGTTTCCCATGTAATGTAACCTAATCATGAGAATGACATCTCATCCCCTTTGCCATTTTCTGTTGGTTGGAAGCAAATCACACATTCTGCCTGCACTTAGGGGGAGAAGGTTATACAAGGGTGTGCCTTATTGGGGGTCATCTCAGGGCGTGTCTGTCATAGCATGCTACGGTTTAAGTAACTTGAATAAACAGTTTTATTGATAAACAAGTACTTAAGTATTTTTTGTTTTTTTAAAAACATTTATATTTGGTGGTGGTGGAGGACTTTATACAGAATAAATGCAGGTAGGAAAGGGGCCTGTAAAGCTTCCTTTACCTCCAAGTCACTCCCACAAATCGTGAAAGTGATTTGCAGCTGGAGAAGTGCCAGGATTCTGTGTGGGACATGAGAGGGTGGTTTCTTCCAGCTCTAGGTGTTTCCTTGTGGGAAGGGAAAGGTTGTGGATAATTTTCCTTTTTCTGTTCTTGGCTTCTGAGATTTGGCACAACAACCTGAAAAGTAATTAACATCTGATGTGAATAGCAAGAGGAAGAAAAAGAAAGCACTTCATGACTAATCATGTCTCTAGACAAACTGTTTTCGTTTTTTTCCCCTTTGATTGTTTATTCTTCCCATTTTTAGACGGGGGCTGGTCAGGGAGGTGTAGAGGAAATGGAGGTAGAGTGTTCTTTACCTGTGTCTTGTGCTGGAATGTGGAGAGAAAATAGAACAGTAAATAGGCCACCAGATATGCTGTCAGACATGAAAACACAAAGCCCCAGTCAGTTTGCAAGGCTTTCTTGTGGTGTCACGGGAGGGCGGGGTGGGGGAGTGGGAGGGGGCGGGGGGAGGTTGTCATTTACAGGATGGAGTGCCTGGCACACTCTAAGTAACTGTGTTATGAAGGAAGGAGATGAAACCTCCTAGATGGGAGAAGAAAGATCTGAGGAAGCAGAGGTTCGGATGTGACGAAAATCTACAGAAACCGGCATCTGGATTGGGAAAAGAGGTGGCAGGATAGCAAGTGATTAGGGCCCAGAAGAAGGAGCCAGAGCAACTGTTGCTCAGCAAGCCCCCCAGGATTAGTAGGAAGCCAGCTGGACAGTGAACTTTAACTCTTTGTGGTGGTGACTCAGTTTTATTATTTGGACTCAACCTATTGGACCTGGTGGATGCACACAGATTCTAAAAACTACAGCCGGACTTCATCATCCTGTGATGAGCTCCACTTGAACTAGCCCTCGCCTCGCAGGCCAAGGATAATCACTTCACCTGTGAAACAAGGTGGCTTCTGCCTTTATAAGCCCACCCTTGCCTTTGATCTAAGAAACAGTGTACACTAGTGGTTCTCAACCTTCTGGCCCTTTAAATACAGTTCCTCATGTTGTGACCCAACCATATAAAATTATTTTCGTTGCTACTTCATAACTGTCATGTTGCTACTGTTATGAATCGCAATGTAAATATCTGATATGCAGGATGGTCTTAGGCAACCCCTGTAAAAGGGTCATTCGACCGCCAAAGGGGTCGCGACCCACAGGTTGAGAACCGCTGGTCGACACAGTGACTGCTCTCCTGTGTATATACTTACATGGGAGGAAATCCTCATTGTTTTATTTATTTTTTAAATACACTTTTATTTATTTCAGAGAGGAAGGGAGGGGGGAGAGAGCTAGAAACATCAATGATGAAAGTATCATTGATCGGCTGCCTCCTGCACACCCCCCACTAGGGATGGAGCCCGCAGCCCGAGCAGGTGCCCTGACCGAGAATTGAACCGTGACCTCCTGGTTCATAGGTCACTGCTCAACCACTGAGCCAGCTGGGCAGTCCTCGTTGTTTTAAATGGATGGTTTCTGAGTTACTTCGACCATTAGTAACCTCCCTGTAGTAGATCCGATTTCCCCTGCCGTGCCTGGCAGTTAACTTCCTTAACACTCGTTACTGTATCAGAGTTTATTTTTCTGTAGAGGGGAGCGGGTAAAAGCTAGAAACTAAAAGAACTTGAGGACTAGAACAGAGGAAGTTCTCCGAGGTCTCCTCAGACCAGGGCTTAGGAATAAGGCTCGGGCCTTAGTTGTAGTTCTCTTCCCTCCTGCAGGGGGAGCTCTTCCCCCCTCTGCAGTGGAATGGTACTGGCATGATGTTTTGCCCAAATGTCCCCCCTTCCCTTATTCATCTTATTGCTGGGCAGCAAAACTTGCAGAAACTCTGGTGACGGCTGTCCTCCTCACCAGCCATACTGCCTGAATGGAGGTGGGGTGAATATCAAGTTAACAGCAGTGACGAGGAATGGATTGTGTAGTCGTAAAAAGCTAAAAGATAGCTGTCCTCGGTTTCCTGGGGGTTGACGTTATCATTCTAAATGAGCAAAGCTGGTGGCAGCAGGACAGAGCTCCAGTGAGAGATGTCAGTGCAGGGAGCCTGGAAAGACCTTGGCAAGACTGCAGTTGGGACAGATTGGCATGTCTGCCTGCTCGGAAGTGCGAGCCATACGGAGCGCAGGCACCTGTGTGACACAGTCTGTACCCGCTGCCCACTGCCTCCAGAGCAGTGCTTTTCCTGCTTTTGGTGAGTTATACGTATAGCAGGATGATGTCTGGCTCTCAGAGGTATAAAAACAGTAGCAGGCATTTGGTCCTGGGCTTAACTGACTTCTCAGGGCTGGGCGGGGCAAATGAGTCAGTTATGCTGACCGGAGGAGCAATCATGCACCCTGTCTCTGATGCCTTGGGGGTCTTGGACATCCCCCCAGTAATGAGCGGTCCTTTATGGTTTGAGCTTTTACTGATCTCCTGGCCTGCATCTGGACTGCTGCTTCTGCTTAGCTCTTGCTGATTAGAAAGAACTCAGCACCCTGTCTGGCTCCTAGTAGTCACTTGGGTAGTATTTTTATAATTATTGTTTTTTACAGGCTGGTACAGTAACTTCGGGATGCTTCATTTCCAGTTCTTACCATTCTCTTCCTTTGAAATTACATTAAATTATAAGTCAGTTCCTATTCTTCTGCATTATGCCAAGAAGATTTATTTTTAAAAGGTTACTTCTCTATTTTCTCACTCTCATTTTTTCAACTTTGTTCATGTTGCTTGGTTCTCCTAGGCATAATTTTGCCACTTGGAAGATATTTTTCTTAAGTTTCTGAGTATGATGTTTGCAGAGGTGGTGGCGTGAGTGGGTGAGAGGTAGGAAGGTGGTAGGGAGGTGGTTCCTAAGGAATATGCTAGGAATCTCTGAAATAGGGTCTTGGGTAACTTTTCATCGCTTTAATTGAGCCTGAAAACCTTAAGTCTGGGAAATAATTCTGAAAATAATTAATTGGGCAAGTCTAAATGTCTTCTTCACAGAGAGACTAATTTTTAAAAAATATATGTTTTTATTGAATTTAGAGAGAGGGGAAGGGAGAGGGAGAGGGAGATAGAAGCATTGATGAGAGAGAAACATGGATCGGCTGACTCCTGCACGACCCCCACTGGGGATCGAGCTCACAACCCGGGCATGTGCTGTGACCAGGAATCAAACCAGTGACCTCTTGGTTCATGAGTTGATGCTCAACCATTGAGCCACCCTGGCTGGGCCAGAGAGACTGATGTATATATGCCTTTCAGTACTTCTTTATGTGACACCTTCTCCACTCACCTGTTTAAATGTTGACAGGAGAACCCAGAACTGCTGCTAGTATTAATCCCTGGTAGCAATGTGGGGAGGAGGTGGGGGTATTGAGGACAAAGATGATACCACCAGGCAAGGGGAACTTTCAGGTTACAAATGATTTTCTCTAATTGGGGCACTGTGCAAATGCGTTAGATTATGATTATGTTAATATTGACAGCTGGATAGTCCAGTAAGAATTTCTATGTTGTTTTTATGAAACTCCCTTGAATTTTAATTTCTTTTGTATTTTTACTTGTCCTCATTTAGGATTACAACTGGCTAATTTATTTCCCTTGTAAATGCTTCAGTTAAAAGTAAGAAGGGGCCCTAACTAGTTTGGCTCAGTGGGTACAGCGTCGGCCTGCGGATTCAAGGATCCCGGGTTCGATTCCTGTCAAGGGCATGTACCTGGGTTGTGGGCACATACCCAGTAGGGAGTGTGCAGGAGGCAGCTGATCGATGTTTCTCTCTCATCGATGTTTTTGGCTCTCTACCCCTCTCCCTTCCTCTCTGTAAAAAATCAATAAAATATATTAAAAAAAAAAAAGTAAGAAGGGATTGGCACAGATTAAGGATAGACATGCTGCTGCTGTTATTTCTATTTGCTTGTCTGAAATGTGGCCAATTTTCATAGCTTCGAATTCAGTTGATCACTGAAGCTGGGAATGGCCACAAATGAGTATGCTGCGTGACAGGAGTGGGCTTTAATTTTCATTAATTGATTGATTAATTCCTCGGAGCCTTTTGTTATTATTTCAGCACACTCTAATAAATGGATGGTGGTACTGGACCCTATGAAGCCCGGTGGACCTTATGAAGTGACGGCACAGCAGACTTTTGAAAAAATGAACTTAACTGTGGGAGTTCATGATGTCTTATTCGGAGATGTCTGGCTTTGCAGTGGGCAAAGCAACATGCAGATGACGGTTTCACAGGTAACTTGCAGAGTCTCAGTGATAATAAATAATGTTGATGTTGTGGGAAAAGGAAAAGAAAGAGGAGGAAAAAGCAAGGAGGAAAAAGAGATAGAAACCTTTTTACCAGGTGCCAAGATCTGTTCTAAGTGCTTTGCCTGTTTGAGTTGACAACTTTATGAGGTAAGTACTTTATTCATATCTCACAGGCTAGGAAACTGGATCACTGAGATTAAATTACCCGCCTAAGGTCGCAGTTAATAGGGGAGCCAGGATAGGAACTGGTGATGCAGCCCCAAAGCTGCTTTCTCAGTCACGGTGAGTGTACGGTCAGTGCACCAGGCATTCTGGCCTCACCTTCCTGAGCTAAAGGCAGAAGCTAGAGTGTATCTGATGGTATCAGAAGTTTCATAACAAATTGAAGACAAAGGAGATTACTCTTCTTTTTGATTGATCTTAGCAGATGAGCTTCTGGGGAGAGCCTAGGGAACCAAAACAATTAGATGTTGTTTTAATGCTGAGCAACTAATGCACTACTTGTCTTCTGTTGTCATGGAGATTGAAAACATAAGATTGAATGTTGGCTTAGCCTTTTACTAGGGTATGGCTTAGAGCAAATCACTTGGTATTTTTTCTCTCTTCTTGTTTTTTGTTGTTGTTAGTTTGGTTGGTTGTTTGCTTATTTATTTACTTGGTTGGTTAGGTTTTGAACCATGTAAGTGTATTATATTCTAACTAAAAATGTCTGTAGCTGCTGTGAGGAGGCATGTTAGATGCTGGGGGAAAGGGGGAGTTGGAAAAAACAAAAGAAAGGAAAAAGGAGAAATGGAAGTTCTTCCTTAAGCTGAGCAAAAAACCTGCTTTCCTCAAGTTCTTTTTTTTCTTTTTCCTTTTTTGTCAGGATTGGTTCTTTGAGTAGCTACGAGGTCCTGCTAAATGGGAAAAGGCATTCTTGGTTCTCTCTGCTGATCCTTAGGTGTCCTGGGTTTCTGTATCCTTCACCATGCCAGCCAGTCTTCCTCAAATACAACCCAGGCTACCCTGTCCTCCCCGGGGTGAGGCCCCAAACAGAGCTCGGGTCTCCGCCACTGGTCTGGCCAATACGATGGTCACCTCCCTTGTTTTGAGGACTGTATTTCTACTAATGCAGCCCAGGTTCACGCTTGCTCTTTTGGAATCCTCATTTTCCATGGCTATTAACTGAAACATCCAACCTTCATCCCCAGGTGCTTCTGCCTACTCAGCTCTTCCCCATCCCCCGCTGGTGCAGCTGTGTTCTCACTTGGCATTTTTGAGACTTTGTTTTTAAAGTATACTTTATAAAAATGTGCTTAAATTTAAATAAATATACTTGTCCTTGTAACCATTAAATATACAGAGTGGGGCAAACGTAGGTTTATAGTTGTTCATATGGAAAATAATACAATCAATAAATAATAATACAAGAAAAATAAAATATTGTGTTTTACATACTCAAACTGTAAACCTACTTTTGCCCCACCTTTTATTCACCATCCTGTGTGTACCCATACCTTATCTCTACTAAAACTATGTCTTCATCCTCAGCATAAACTCTGTACCTGCTAAGCAATAATTCTCCTTTTCTTCTTCCTCCAGCCCCTAGTAGCCTCTAGTCTGCTTTCCTTCTATGAATTTGCCTATTCTAGTTACCTCATATAAGTGGAATCATATTTGACTTTGTGTCCGGATTATCAGGCATAACGTTTTCAAGGTCCATCGTGTTGTAACATATGTCAAAATTTTATCCCTTTTTATGGCTGAATTGTATTCTATTTTATATGCCCCATTTTGTTGATCCAATTACCTGTTGATGGACACCGAGGCTGCTTCCCCCTCTTGGCTATTGTGAATAATGCTGCTATGAGCATTGGTGTGCAGATATCTGGTCCAGTCCCTGCTTTCCATTCTTTTAGAAAAATACCTGTGAATGGAATTGCTGGGTCACCTGTTAGTTCTGTGTCTAACTTTTGAGAAACCACCAAACCATTTTCCACACTGGCTGTACCATCTTACATTCCTATCAGCAGTATGCAAATGTTCCAGTTTCTGTATGTCCTCAGTAACATGTGCTACTTTCCTTTTTTTTTTTTTTTTTTATTATAGCCATGTTAATAGGTGTGAAGAGGTATCTCATTGTGGTTTTGATTTGCATTTCCCTAATGACTACTGATATTGAGTACCGTTTGTAAGACTTCTTTGGATAGATGTCTATTCGAGTCCTTTGCCCATTTTTGAACTGGGTTATTTGTTGTTGCATTGTAGGAATTCTTTAAATATTCTAGATAATAATCACTTGTCAGGTATATGATTTGAAAATGTTTTATGTCATTCTTTAGATTGTTATTTCATTTTCCTGAGGGTGTTCTCTGATACACAAAAGTTTTTTCTTTTGATAAAGTTCAGTTTATATTTTTATTTCTTTTGTTGTCTATCCTTTTGGTGTCATATTCATGAAATGTTGCCAAATCCAATGTCATGGACATTTTCCCCAATGTTGTCTTCTAAGAGTTTTATAGTTTTAGCTCTTAAGTTTAGGTCTTCGATTCTTTATGAGTCAATTTTGGTATATGGTGTAAGACGAGGGTCTAACTTCATTCTTTTGAAGTTGGATAGCCAGTTCTCCCACTGCCATTTGTTGAAAAGACTGTCCTTTCCCCCACTGAGTCATCTTGGTACTCTTGTCAATAATTAACTATATATATAAAGGTTTATTTCTTGGCTATCTATTCCATTGATCTACAGGTCTCTCCTTATACCAGGACCACACTGTTTTAATTACGGTAGCTTTGTAGTAAGTTTCAAAGTTGAGAAGTGTGATTCCTCCAACTGTGTCCTTCTTTTTCAAAATTATTCTGGTTAGTCAGGGTTCTTGCAATTCCATATGAATATGAGAATATGCTTTTCCATTTCTGGGGGGAAAAAAGGCTACTGGGATTTTTGATAGGTATTGTGTTTGAATCTGTAGATTTCTTTGGGTAGCATTGGCATTTTAACTTCTATTGTGAACATGGGATGTCTTTCCATTAATGTCTTTACTTTTTCCAGCAATGTTTTATAGTTTTTGGTATCTTCTACCTTCTTGACTAGATTTATTATTACTAATTAGCTAATTACAATGGTATCACTATAATAGATTAAGAATTTGGAAAGATTATTATTTTCCTTAGTTCTTTCTCTAAAACTCAGTTTCTTCTCAAGTTTACTTTTATTTTCCTACCTTTCTTTTGTTATCTATTTCTCTTTCTTTGAGAATATTTAATTTGAGATTTTATTTTTTATTTTTATTTATTTATTTATTTTTTTAAATATATTTTATTGAGTTTTTACAGAGAGGAAAGGAGAGAGATAGAGAGTTAGAAACATCGATGAGAGAGAAACATCGACCAGCTGCCTCCTGCACACTCCCCACTGGGGATGTGCCCGCAACCAAGGTACATGCCCTTGACCGGAATCGAACCTGGGACCCCTCAGTCCGCAGGCCGACACTCTATCCACTGAGCCAAACCGGTTTCGGCTAATTTGAGATTTTAAAATCTACACCTAGACCATAATCTCAATGAATTTCTTTTTTTATTATAAAATTAAATCCCTTAACATACTTTAGGATTTCTTATTTTGCTTCTATCACTTATAGTTTCTTTTTTTTAACTAATTACTAAATAATGCTAGTAAAAAGATTCTACTCTGGGCCTATATACTTCATTTCATTATTAGTTTTCTAATTCAAAATCTAAATTCTTGCATTTATGTCTTCCTAACCAATATTTTATTTGCTCTTGCTTCCTGCCCTACTTAAATATATGGGAACCTATTGAATGTAAATGTTTATTAAAATGAATTTTAGCCCTAGCTGGTTTGCCTCAGTGGATAGAGCGTCGGCCTGCGGACTGAAGGTCCCAGGTTCGATTTCCAATCAGGGCACATGCCTGGGTTCTGGGCTCGATCCCCCAGTGGGGGCGTCCACGGGGTAGCCTATCAATGATTCTCTCTCGTCATTGATGCTTCTCTCTCTCCCTCTCCCTTCCTCTCTGAAATCAATAAAAATATATTTAAAATGAACTTTAACTGGATTTTTTTTTAACTTAAGTGAATGGCAGCAAAAGTGAAATTTTAGCTCTTGATAGAAAGCATGGTTTTGGATAGAAGTAGAGTTGCTGTGAACGCGTTAAGGAAAACAGTGCTTTCCTAATGCTTTAATTGCAGTTCTCTGTTTGCAAAGAAAGGCACGGGCCAGATCTATTTTTATTTGTACAGTCAGGTTCTCAGTAGCACTCGATGCCAGGGGATCTCATCTCACTTTTTGTTGAGCTAAATCAGGTCGTTGCCGGTGGAAATCGGGTTCTTCCACGGGATCGTGAGGAAAGCATTACAGGGACCCATGCACGGGAGACTGTGGTGTGGCAAAATTTCTTCCAGAAAGCTGCCCCTGGGTTCCCAGCGCCCCATCGCCCTCCATCCGCCATGGGAAAGTCCAAAACCAAGGCCAGTGTCGACACTTTCTGTTTCATAGGAAAGCTTAGTCCTTCGGAGCCCACACAGTCTGCCATGGCCTGGCTGTTAGACCTGCGTGGTCATGTTTGTCTGTGGGTGCCGGGGGGGGGGGGGCGGGGGAGAGAGAGAGAGAGAGAGAGAGAGAGAGAGAGAGAGAGAATGCAAACGAATGGAGCTAGCATAGGTCACCAAGCAAGAGAGCTCCTTTTTGTTCCCTGGACTTATTATGATCAGGAGCTTTTTCAAAATAACCAATCAACTTACCAAGCTTTCTGGGCTTCTGATGGGTCCACCCCCTGACCAGTGATGCCTCTCACAGGTCCAGCCATGGGCAAACTACGGCCCGCGGGCCGGATTCGGCCCTTTTGAAATGAATAAAACTAAAAAAAAAAAAAGACCGTACCCTTTTCTGTAATGATGTTTACTTTGAATTTATATTAGTTCACACAAACACTCCATCCATGCTTTTGTTCCGGCCCTCCGGTCCAGTTTAAGAACCCATTGTGGCCCTCGAGTCAAAAAGTTTGCCCACCCCTGGGTTAGACTGACAGGCCTCTATGGTCAAGCATATACCCCTGCACCGTTTTGACTTCTTTTGCTCATGTGTTTACTGCCCCCGCCTCCCCCCCCCCAACCCCCCTATCTGGTACCAGAGGGGAAAGGGAGGGATGTTACCTTGGCAGAGCAATGCTGAGATCCCCTGGGTGGTGGGGGGTGTGATGCTGTACCTTTCTGGTGAAGCAAATAGGCTCATGCCCCATTCCCTTTGCTTCCTTCCTTAATATCTAGTTGCCTATGGTAACAAGATTTTTAAAAAATTTATCTTGCCCAGTCGGTGTTGCTCAGTGATTGTTAACCCATGAATCAGGAGGTCACGGTTCGATTCCCGGTTAGGGCGCATGCCTGAGTTGTGGGCTCGATCCCCAGTATGGGCTGGTGCAGGAGGCAGCCGATCAATGATTCTCTCTCATCATTGATGTTTCCATCTCTCTCTCCCTCTCCCTCTCCTTTCCTCTCTGAAATCAATAAAAATATGTTTTACAAATTTTATCTTTATTGTTGAGAACAGTGCAGATGTCCCCCCTATCTTTCCCCATTGCCCTCCTCCACCCGGTTCCCAGCCCACCCTGGTAACAAGATTTTGATAAGAGTGAACACATTCTTTCTGCCTAGCATTTACTCTTTTTCATCTTCTGTATTAAAGGAAGGCTACAGCTCTGAGATATAGGGGAGGGAGGGTGGGGGGTACAAAGAGTCCACCTGACACAGCCAAGTGTTAATTCTTTATTTTTTTGGTTTTAAATCATGCACTTAGTTTGCATGACAGCATTTTAGGTGCTGACAGTACCAAAAGCCAGGGTTTCTAGCCTCTTAACATTCTGTAGAACTTACTTTTTTTTATCAAAAGGATACCGTATGTGACTCCTCCATATTCCTTTTGCTCCTTTTCTCCCAAAGACTCCCCCCGCCCCCCCCCGCCCTCCCCCCCCCTCCCCCCCTTGGCACTGCAACACAGGGGGTGTCTGTCTCTTTTTTTCCCCTTTTCTCCCTCCATGTGACTCTTCTGAGGAGGTAAAGTTCCCACTATAACATACCACTCTTCACATTCAAATGAAGGACATGGCAGATTGCATGCCTATCTTGTTGTTAGGGTGAAATGGAATTTTTAAATCGCGTGTTATTTATAACACCGAGTGAGATGTTTATAAATGGAGAAAAGTCTAAATGTTCATCTGTCGCCTCCTAAGACAGGGTAGGTCTTAAGACTTGGGTATTTCTAGGCAGGCTCCGAAGAAGATGGCCAATGTTAGACAGGAAACCCGTTTTCCATACCTTGGCAATCCCCATATTCCTACTCTCCAAGTAGAGAAATTACAATCCAGAAGAGAAGGGTTATTAGCACATTACAATGAAAGATCCACAGAAGTAATGATGGATGGCTTATTTATAGTCATTTCCTCAACTTTAAAACTGCCGTATGATACTGTAGTAGTGATACCATTGCCGTTAATTAGTTATTAATAATAGGACAGGAGCAAAGGGAAGGCCAAATATTATAGGCATGTCATTTGGGCAACTTCACCAGGAAGCAAACGCTTTACACACACCCCAGGGAGGAGGCTAGATGCACGTCCAGTAACGTTGGGGTGACGTCTGTAAGGTACTGGTCTGTCAGTCACACTTGGGAACAGGTCATTGACCAGAATGGGCATGGCCACTGCAAGGATGAGAAACGTGGGATATTTAATCCCTAAACAAAGAAATTCCCTCTCTTGGCTCCTCTTGGCACACTTGGCTCATGGCTCAGGCTTGGCTCTCCTGTGTTCAGCCACATGGCCCACAGCCATGGGGACGCCAGCACCGTGGACTAATGGACTGCTGCTCGCCTGATGCTGAACTGGAGCTGGTTCCAACATGGAAAAAACACACACAAAACTGGACACTGGCTTTGCTTCCAGCTTTACTGAAACCCCAGCTGCTACTTCCATGACCGGAATGGGACTTTGGAAAACCAGGGATATAACTCCACACAAATGAAAACCACATCCTCCCGTGTGAGTCTCAGAAAATTCTTTTTCTGGAGATAATGTAAGGACCCCACCCCCTCCACCCAGTGGGCAAGAGGAGACCCCAGTTTCCCCAATAACTATAGAAGGTGCAATATAGAACGCACACGCGTTCTCTCTCTCTCTCTTTCTCTCTCTCTCTCGCTCTCTCTCTCTCTCTCTCTCTCTCTCTCTCTCTCTCACACACACACACCACAGGCCTTGCTCCTCGTGCGGACCCCATGCCAAGAATCTCCGAGGAAATAGAGTCTTGACGCTTCTTCATTAATTCAAGACTGTGGTGTAAAGGTTACAAATGGAACACTGGTGAGCAGCTGCTTTGATGCTGGACTGCGGGTCCCTGGAGAGGCCGCGTCCCTGGAGAGGCCGCGTTGCTCCCTCTCAGCCCAGCAGCCCTAATGACTTCAAATACCTTGGTATTCATTTCCATCCTCATTTAAATACTTGGTGGAAAAATAATTACACTGAGGTGTTTGATGAGATGAAATTTGATCTCAGCAGATGGAGTAAGGCTTCCCCTTTCATCAGCAGGGAAGCCAAGTGTCATTTAAATGAAAATCTTCCTGAAATCTCTTTATTCCTAAGTTTGTTGCCAATATCCCTGAGGAGATGCAGCCATCAAAAAGGCTTGCTGATACAGGGGGAGGATGCCAGGTTCAGAAGGAATTGTCATCGGGTGCAGCAAGAATTTCCTCCCCTCTCCCCCCACCCCCTCTTTTTTTTTTTTTTTTGCTAATCCTCACCTGAGGATATTTTTCCATTGATTTTTACAGAGACAGAGAGAAATATCGATGTGAGAGACACACATCGATTGGTTGCCTCCTGCACCACACCCTCACCAGGGCCAGGGATGGAGCCTGCCACTCAGGTGCGTGCCCTTGACCTTGACCAGAATCGAACCTGAGACCCTTCGGTCTGCAGGCCAGTGCTGTACCCACCAAGCCAATCCGGCTAGGGTCCCCACCCCCATTTTTGTTACCACTTCCTGTTGGCTTTCAAGTTTTGACTTGAAACAATACACAAATGTGAGTTTGAAAATAGAAGTTTTCCAGCCAGTGTTTTAGATCCAGTTCTGTGTGCCGGTAGCAATATAGGAGAACGCCAGCCACCCCGACTTCGTTGGCCTTGCAGTATCTCAAGTGTTAGCGGCGGGTGTAAAAGACAAGTAGCATGTTCACCACGCTGCCTCCCGGGCTGGTGGCTCAGGCGATGAGGCACTTGAGTTGCCCGTGGCTGCGGAAGCTGGTGTGGGTGGAGAGAATGGAAGCAGCTCCATCCACGGTTTCCATGGAAGCAACAGACGAGCCTTCGCACTTAGCGAGGAACTGAATTTCAAGGGAGATGATTCTTTACAGGTACTGGCTGCTGAGAAATAATTTCCCTGCCAGAATACACTGTGAGTGCATTGGCCTGTCCTCACGCCTTGATGTTTATTTTACGTTCAGCTTGCCAGGCAGGGTCCTGAACACAGGTGTCTGGGTTTCCTGTGGAATTTTCCCGAGACTGTATGTACCGTGTGTCCCGGCTGTGGGAAGACCCGTAACCCTGACAGGCGAGAGCTGCGGCTCCCAGGGAGCAATTCTGGCTGTGGCTTCCATCGTGACCGAAAGAGCCATTTGTGTCTGGCCATCTCAGTGGCTGCAGCAGGCTCAGCGGCAAGTCCAGAGGCGATGCGGGGGTGGGGGCCGGGGGGCAGCGTATTTCAGTGAAATGCTCTGTGGGGCAATCTGGCAGCTCCATCATTTATCTTACAATGTGGGCTGGAGGGCCAGCTGTATTCTCGGTGGTGGGCGGGAGGGAAGGCGAGCCAGCTGCGCTCCTGCGGCGAGCGGCCAATGGAAGGCATCCAGCCTCCTGTGCCTCTCGCTGGGCAGGCCTGCCTCAGCTGGAGCGCGCGTTGCCCGAGGCCAGTGATGACTGGGCTTCCTGACGCTCCGTTAGCCCTTTGTTTGGGAAAACCAGACCAGTCCAGGGGGATGGAGAGAAGACAAGAAAGAACAAAGCAAAAGCTAAAGCAAAATAATGTCCTTACAATATCTTCTTTTAAAAAATCATATTAAAGGAAATAGCCCTTATGCATGAGCTCCTAGAGGAATGATGCCCAGAAGGACCACACACGTTCTTGTCCGGAAAAACTCCACGTCCTTCCTGTGATACTCTCAGCAGGGGGTTCACAGAGCGATTTGGGATGGACACTTTTCTTTGTCTCGTTTCTGGGGACTGTTCTCAGCAGGCGCCCTGGACTCTACTCTTCAAATTGCTATTTTCTCCCAATTTTTTCTTTGGTGATTTGCTGAGACCCAGATGAGAACATAAGCACGTTGAGACTGATTTCAGTATGTTTCAGCAGTTCAACAATCGTTTCTCAGGCGCGTATGTGTGTGTGTGTGTGTGTTTAATATGCTTCTCTTATGTGGTATGGATGACACCAATCTGCCTCCCCCAGGCCTTTTGGGCTCCATTTTTAAAAGAATTTTATGCTCTCAGATACTTTTTCTGAATAGAAGTATTTTCATTTCAAGATATCACAGTGGTCCAATGGTCAGTTGCTCTTCTTTAGCATAAATGACGCCATTGTTCCTCCCATCCAACACCGACTTGCTCCCTGCGATCGCAGGTGTTAATTGCATTCCAACCTTCTCTGGGGACATGATTCTTCATGATCTCTTTTGGACAAGGTAGATCAAGGTGACTCACACAACCCCTTCATCGGTTTCAATTATTCGTTTCATATTGGTGTATTGAAGGCTCAGAAGGAGCTCAGACATAAGAAATATCCAAACCGGTAGAGAATTCTTATGGGTTTATTTGAGCCAAACTCGCAACAATTGTCAGGAAGCAAAATCTCAATGGATTGAGAAAATGCTCCAGAGAATGGCAAAGGAGGGGATGCAAGGAGGGTTATATGAAATCCATTGGTGGTCAATGAAGGGTGCGGGAGAAAGCAACGCGAGGAAATACCTGGAATCAGATCAAAAGTAAAATGAACAGACACACACTTCTTTTACATGGGTGGGTGCAGGATAGTTAACTAACGTGTACATAGAGGTGGCATGCGGAGAACAAGATGACAGTGAGGGGTCCGTGGTGTCCTGTCTGGTGCGGTAGGTGTGCCGTAAGAGGTCTGGACAAGGAGATTACGCTGACATTTCAAAGGTCTGTTATCTTAGATGCAAAAAGACAATGGACAGGCTCACTTCAGGTAAAGACTGACCTTTGTCCAGGGAGCTACAAGCCTGGGACTGGACTACCTGCCGTGACTCGCTTTTACTTAGGAAGTTTTATGTTCAGACCATCTGTGTGGTTACTTGCAGTTCTGAGTTTTAGGGTCCACCAGGCTGGCCTCCCCTGAGCTTGTCAGGTTTAGGATGGGCCCCTTTTTTTGGTCCACAGTTCGTGGTGTTTAAGAGGCAGTTGGATAGTTGACCACCCACCAAATAGGTTGGTGTAAGAAATGACATGCCTGTTTCTTTTCTAGATATTTAATGCTGTAAGCGAGCTGGCCAACACCACGGCCTACACGTCTGTCCGCATCCTCTCCGTGTCTCTCAATCAGGCAGAGCAGGAGCTTGAGGATCTCGCTGAGGTTGACTTGGAGTGGTCTAAGCCCACCGCAGGTGAGCGATTGCCGGAGCAGGTGCCATCTCTACACGGAGTGTCAGCGCCCCGGGTGGGCTCTGAGACCCTGAAAAATGGTTCTTTATTTATTAGGTTGCAACCATCCTTTTTTCATTTTTTTTTAAAAAAATATGTTTTTATTGATTTCGGAGAGGAAGGGAGAGAGAGAGGGAGAGAGAGGAACATCACTGATGAGAAAGAATCATTGATTGGTCGCCTCTTGCATGGCCCCCTACTGGGGATGGAGCCCACAACCCAGGCATGTGCCCTGACCAGGAATTGAACCGCGACCTCCTGGTTCATGGGCCGACACTCAACCACTGAGCCGCTCCAGCCAGGCCTTTTTTCATTCCTTATCGGCTCTTCACCCTCTTCCTGATGGTAGCCATTCCATACGTTTATTCCCAAGACTCCACTGCCGAGTCGTCTTCCTTGCTGTGAGCAGTGCCTCCACCTTCAGCCTCACTGAGCACCCCAAGGCCGCTCAGCGTGACCCCTCGAGCACCCCTCCTCCGTGCCTCAATGCTCTGTCCTCCTCTTTCTTCCTGTGTTTCCGTGTCAGAACACAGCTGACTGGGGTCCTCTCATGGCTGCCCCTGAAGCGGGCTCTCACTTCCTCTGGGGCCTTCTCCCGCCCATCCGGCTCTGGTTTGTGCATCCAGCAGGAAATCTTCATTCCCTGCCCACTCCCAGTGGCTCTCTGTGCAGCCCCAAGGGAAGAGCAGTGAACAAGGCAGACGCAGTCCCTACTCTCAGAGGTTAGCTTTCCTTTATAACGAAACAGGAAAACGGAACATAACAGACACCCTTCACACAGTGTCTCCGCTCTCCCCCTCTGCTTTGTTAAAACTTTCTAGAACATCTTCTTTTTCTCATTCTTCTCACTGCCTTTCCTTTAGCCCTTTATTGTCTGTCTTCTGCTTCCATCTCAGCAACTTATTCACCTCAAGTGACTCCTGTCCTTCTCATGATACCTTCTGGATACCTCTAAGCCTTCGACCCTGCCGACCGCCCCCTTTGGGAGCCGCACATTCCCGTTAGCTGGCGTCGTACATCCTTTCCCTCGTCTTCCCGCCCGAGGTCTCTGCTTTCTCCAGTTGCTTCCTCCAGTGTGGCCCCTGGTGATCTCTCTAGTCCCTGTTCTGTTTTGTCTGTCCATGCTTTACCTCGGTAACCTCGATGGCTCCTACATCTTCAAGTATTAATTAACTCACCAACTATTTGAGTGCCCACTATGTGCTAGGCGCTGGCCTCGGTGCTGGGGGTATAGCAGTGAATAAAACAGGCAAAAACAGCTGGTCTCATGGAGCTTGTATTCTAGAGCAGGGGGATGTAGAAAATGAATAATAAAATCGGTAAACTTTCTAGGAAAGTTATTCCGTATCACACTATCTGAGCTCTCCCTGTAAGAACTTAGGAACTAAATTGATTTTGGTCAGTTTGGGAGGAATGTTTTGGTCTGTGAACTCTCACCACATGTTATCCAAAACTCAGGAATCGCTTAGATTTGGATAAGGGGTGCATACCTTGCTATCACCCCCCTTTCACTCTCTGAACTCAGACACCAGATAAATTTGGGATATCGAGGGAAAGGTTAGACCAGTGGTCGGCAAACTCACTAGTCAACAGAGCCAAATATCAACAGTACTTCTTCAAAATAGACTCGCCCAGGCCGAAAACCGACTTCTGCGCATGGGCCACGAAGTTTCAATCTCACTGTACATGCGCCCGCACATGGTATTTTGTGGAAGAGCCACACTCAAGGGGCCAAAGAGCCGCATGTGGCTCGCGAGCCGCAGTTTGCCGACCACGGGGTTAGACTCTAACCGTTAGAGGGTGATGCGTGCTAATGACACTAAATAAATACATCAGGGAAGGCAGTCAGTACAGACTCTTGGGGTCTGTGATAGGTAGCGGTTTCCAGTTTAGAGCAGCCGTGGAATTCCTAGGGAGAAAAGCAGCATTTCAGTGATACCCTGAAGGAGGTGAGGCAGTGAGATATCTGGGGAGGAGCACAGTAGGCCAAGTCCTTCTCACACTTCGTGTCTCTCCTGCCTCTGCTGTGGTCACATCTCTCTGCTTGCCGCTGGGAAGGCTTCCTGACGCTGAGGACTCACGTAATTAGCTTGGACCCACTTGGATAATCCAGGACGCTCTTCCATCTCCAGGATGGAATCACATTCACAAAAGCCCTTTAGCCACGAAAGGTATAGCCACAGGTTATAACCATTAGGGTGTGGACATTTTTGGGGGGCTGCTCTGCCTACACACAATCTCATTCTCAAGGGGCTTTCCATCTTTACTCCCCTCCCCCCAGTCTTAGCTTCCTTTTGTAACCTATGCTCCAGTCCAACACTTTCAACATTTTCCTGTGCCTTTTAGTATATTGTCTTTTCTGCCTAGAATGCCAGCTCTGCTTATTCAACTTCTGTCTATCCTTCAAGACTTCCCACCTCTCTCCCTCTTTTTTAAAAAAATATGTTTTTATTGATTTTAGAGAGAAAGGAAGGGAAAGGGAGAGAGAGAATAATCTGTGAGATAGAAATATCGATTGATCGCCTCCATACACACCCTAATCGGAGGTGGAACCTGCAATCCGGGCATGTGCCCTGACCAGGAATCAAACCAGTGACCTTTTGGTTCATGGGATACCACTCAACCAACTGAACCACCCTGGCCAGGGCTCTCCCTGCTCCTCTTCATTACCTTTTCTCTCTACCTGCTCATCAGTGAAACCAGCTTCATACCAGCCACCCACAACCACCCAACACCAGCCCACAAACATCTACTGACTCTCTGGTAGGTCCAGACACTGAATAGGGTGAACGAAGCGAATAGTTCAGTAGGGTCAGGGAAACACTATGTGTGCAGCGGTTCTCAACCTGTGGGTCGCGAACAATGAAAATACATTCTGCATATCAGATATTTACATGACGACCCATAACAGTAGCAAAATGAACAGTTATGAAGTAGCAACGAAAATAATGTTATGGTTGGGGGTCACCACAACAGGAGGAGCTGTATGAAAGGGTCGCGGCATTAGGAAGGTTGAGAACCACTGGTAGAATATTGTGGAAGCGCCGGAGGAGGCCAGTCTTTATTAAGATTTTTATGATCTGTCTTTCATTCTTTTTAAAACCCCTTAATACACGTCAGTACCTCTGGAGGCACTTAACCATATTTTGCCCTATATTTTACTCAGCTGAATAGATGTCTTATTTTGTAGAATATAAGACCTATGAGGAGAGATCCCATGGTTCTCCTTTTCTTGTTACTTACTGTACTCCCACCATCTAGACATGCCTGGCACCTAGTAGGAGCTTCATCAATTTTAATTGACTTGAATCCCCACTATGACACTCGCGGCTGTTTGAGTGCCAGAACTGGATTGAATTGGGATCTTGAGTGGTGCCAAGCCAGTGCCTTAGACATAGCAGTTCCTGGGGAAATACTGGGTTGAATGATCCTGTCAGGTGAGTGTGTGTGTGCCCGTTCCCCTCTTCATCAACTTTCTTCCCACATGGGATCGCCCGCTCCCGTGTGCGTTAGTGACTGGGCTGTATGGACACGTGAGCTTTCTATGCTGAACATTTAAACACCAGTTTTGGTTTTTGTTGCTTTCTCTTTTAGCCAGACGTTGCATCCCTTACCTGCTGCCCATGTCTTCATGACCATTAGCTATAAAATGGGGTAGAAAAAAGACAGATTTCTTCCCAACATGCTCCCTGCTTGCTCATTTCTTCCCACGGAGCTAAGTGGGGACGAATGGCGAGGGAAAGGTAGAGGTGAGGTGAAGGTGGTCGAGGGGCCCGATGGCCTTTCTGCCTTCACCTGTTGAGGAGGACTAATCGTATTCCAAGGTTCTCAGGAACCTGTAGGTGAGAGGGGAGCATGGGTTGATGCGGGGGTCCACTCGCCTGGCCAGGGAGCTTTGGTTCTCTGCAAATGAGAGCATGGCCTCTCAATCTTCTCCTACTTTTGGAAATTCTTAGCAAGGAACACAAGGGATGGACCACACCCTTCTTCTCACCTAGACCCATCTGTATCCCTCTACTCTTTACCTGACCCTCTTCTTCTGAACAGAAAACTTAGGCCATGGGAGTTTCGAGTACATGTCGGCCGTGTGCTGGCTCTTCGGGCGCAACCTGTACGACACGCTGCGGTATCCCGTTGGGCTGGTCTCCTCTTCGTGGGGCGGCACCCCCATTGAAGCCTGGTCATCTGGAAGGTCGCTGAAAGCCTGCGGGGTCTCTAAGGAAGGGTAAGAAAGCACCCCGCAGTCCGGGAGAAAGCCTGCCAGGAAATTAGATAAAAGAGGAGAATCGTGGCCTCCTTCGGGGAGTGAAGTACGTGCTGAGTGTCCAAATATGTATTAACTTGTTCCGTGCACAGGCAAGGTATTACTTTCACTGTCACCACCACCACAGCCATCTGAGAACAGCACAAGCAATTATGAGTCTTTTTCTTAATAATAATTATAGCTAATACTTACTGAAAGCTTTATGCTGAAAAATGTTGTAAGTAGTTTATATATAGTAACTCATTTAATACAATAATCTCTTGAAATGTAGATATTGTTAACATAGCCTGGAAAAAGATACCAAGTCTGAGCCCAGCCAGCGTGGCTCAGTGGTTGAGCGTCGAGCTATGAACCAGGAGGTCACCATTTGATTCCCGGTCAGGGCATATGCCTGGGTTGCGGGCTCCGTCCCCAGTGTGGGGCGTGCAGGAGGCAGCCAATCCATGATTCTCATCATTGATGTTTCTATCTCTCTCTCCCTCTCCCTTCCTCTCTGAAATCAGTAAAAAAAAATATTTTTTAAAAAAGATACTAAGTCGGAGAGAGCTTTAGTAACTTGCTTATGGACACACGAGTAAGTGGCAAAGGCTGGCCTCAGTGTCTGCTCTTAACCACCGTGTTGTATGCTTAGCAGAATAAACACTGTAACAGGAAGAACAAGTAGACATGTAATCAAAGAAATATATAGTGTCGTGATTATGAAAGCACACTGAGGGAAAGCTAGATGAGGAAGGACACGTGGTGCGGGGTTTGGGTCGGAGGACGGGCTCCTTAATAAAATCTCCATCGTTCTGCTAGCGTAGAGATGAATGATATGTGGACGGCCTTCACAGACATTGTCTCGTCAGTCCTGGGAAGGCCTCTGGGGAGAGGGTGGACTTGAGCTTTTGGTTTCGCTTGGGTAAAGGTGTGCCTGTGTGAAGACATTCCATTTTGGAGCAGAAGGAATTGCCTGCGGTAAAGCAGGAGGCATCTGAAGCCAGGCCTCCCAGATCTCTGAGGACATGGAAGGGACAATTCCAAGGGCGTCGGGAAGGGGTGTAAATTCCTACAGGCATTCTACAGAGAAACTTAGGAACACGTTGAAAGCCTTTTAAAAAAAATGTGTCCTTTCACCCAGCCGTTTCCGATCTGGGAGTTGATCTTAAGGAAATACTTAAGTCTGCACGCAATGATGAAGCTATAGGAAAGAGAATCATGGCGTTGCTTAGAAAAGCAAAAAGCTTGAAACGATCTAAGTGTCTATTCATGGAGGACTAGTCAAACAAAGCTATTGCCTTGTGTGTGGGACTCGTAATAAAACACTTCTCCTCTTCGTGGCTTTAATGACCTGATCTGGGAACTGGGGTGGCCCACGCTGAACTCGTGGAAAACTGACTGATACCCTTATCCTGGGAAGAACCTGGAGGTGAAATTCAGAGACTGTTCACACGTGTCCATGTGAGGCAGAGCGGTTCAATGTAATCCTGTGTTGCTGTCATCAGAAATTTGCCCCAAGTAAAAGCTGGAGAGGCGCCCAGGTGAGGGATCATAATGTGATCGGTCACTAGCTCTCTCCTGACACTTGTGTGCCTTATCGATTTCAGGTTCACTTCACTGGCTTCTATAAGTGGCCCCAGTAAACACTCTGTTCTCTGGAATGCCATGATCCATCCACTACATAATATGACTCTGAAAGGCGTGATATGGTACCAGGGTGAGTGTTCGATTTGCTATTTCTCCACCGTGTCAGTTAGCTTGGCTGCATAACAAACCATCCTAGAATTTAGCTACTTACAACAAAAGCAATTTTATTTAGCTCCCTATTCTGTGGTCTAGCAGGGTCGTTTTTCTGTCTGGGCTGCTTTGGCTAATTTCTGCTGGGATCTTTATGTGTCTTTGGCCATCTGGCAGGTTGTCTGATGGCCGGGTGACTTAGAATGGCCTCTCTACCATGTGTGTTGGCTGGGGTCCCAGGGTTCTCATGTGCCCCCCCACCCTTCAGCAAGCTAGCTCAGACTTATTTACTGTTTACATAGCAGTTTCAGGGTTCCAGGAGTATCGAGAGAGCAGACCCCTAAACTGAAGCACTTTTCAACCTGCTTGTATCATGTTTGCCGATGCCCCTGTCGGCCCGAGCAAGGCCAGTCCAGAGAGACTGCAGGGAGGCCCACTTCCTAAGGCAGGGCTAGAGGTTGGGGAGTATTGTGTGGCCATTTTTGCTTCTACCCCAAACTTCTTTCACCACTTGGACCGTTTCCAGGGGAGGCCAACATCGACTTTAACAGGGACCTGTACAACTGCACATTCCCCGCGCTCATTGAGGACTGGCGCCAGACCTTCCACCTCGGCTCTCAGGGGCAGACGGAGCGCCTCTTCCCGTTTGGGTTTGTGCAGGTACGTGTGGAGGGGAGGAGGGTCTACGGACCTTGCCATGGGGATGTGCCACTGAGATCTTCTTCCTGGAACCCATATTCTTCTTTCACCCTCATAGCCGCTGGTCAGGGGCTGAATGTATGGCTTAATTCATCTCTGTTCACTGCGGGGACAAGTGAGTCTTTTAAAAAGTTAAGAAGTAACTAATATGTCTTCCTAGTAAAAAAGTACTGCATATTTGTTAGAGAAATATGAAAAAGATAAGCTAAAAAACATTTATAATTCCACCATCCAGAAATAAGCAGACTTTTCTGCTCATTATTTGTGAAATAGGATCCATACTACAATAGTGTACCATATCTTGCTTTTTCTTTCTCATAATGTTATATTGTGAACATTTTTCATGCTAATAAATAGATTTTATTTATTATACTTATTTATTTATTTTAAAAATATTTTTATTGATTTCAGAGAGGAAGGGAGAGGGAAAGAGAGAGAGAGAGAGAGAGAGACATTGATGAGAGAGAATCATCGATCGGCTGCCTCCCGCATACCCCACCCTGGGGATCAAGCCCGCAACCTGGGCATATGTCCCAACCATGACCTCCTGGTTCATAGGCCAATGCTCAACAACTGAGCCAATAAATACTAATCTTGAACACATTTTTAAAAAAATATATATTTTATTGATTTGTTACAGAGAGGAAGGGAGAGGGATAGAGAGTTTGAAACATCGATGAGAGAAAGACATCAATCAGCTGCCTCCTGCACACCCCCCGTGGGGATGTGCCCGCAACCAAGGTACATGCCCTTGACCGGAATCGAACCTGGGCCCCTTCGGTCCATAAGCCGACGCTCTATCCACTGAGCCAAACCGGTCAGGACTTGGGCACAATTTATAATGATTACAGAGTACTCTGAAATATGGTTATATTATAATTTATTTAACTAGGCCTTGATAAATGGGCACGGAGGTTGCTTTAAATGTTTTGCTTTTATAGGCAGCAGCTTGTTTCTGTTCCTTGCAGCTAAATCCTTACATGCATGCTTAATTTTTTCCGAAAGATAAATGCCCAGGAATGAAATTGCTAGGTTAAATTGAATACTTTTTCAGGCTCTAAACTTGTTCCCGAATTTCCCTGTAGAAGTTTATGAGTGGGTATAAATGTATGCCTTTAGCAACAGTGTGTGAGCATGTTCCCTTCCCCACACCCTCCCTAACTTGGTGTTATCCCTGCCACTCCTTAGAAGGGACCTCGTTCTCTCACTCCCAGCCCATGGGCACATGCTCTTTGCCTGAAATAATCTCTCTCTCCCACACTTGCCCAGCTAACTTTTACTTCTCCTGCAGCTCTCGCCCTGGGTATCACTTAGGAAGCCCTCTGTGACTTACCGAAGTTTGAGTAAGGCGGTAGTTCTGACTCTGCTGGAACACAGGAAATTAAACAAGTAAAATGTTATAAAACCAAGACCCAACCCACGACGTAGTGAGGGAACGGGCTTTAACATCTGAGTTGGACAGAACACTCCCAGACAGCTGCCTCTGGATGTCCACAGTTTCCCTTCCCACCCGCCACCCATCTCCTCTACCTCGTCCTACTTTACCATACTTTTTTTGGATAAAGATTTTTATAGACACTCTTTGCACTTATAACTACTTTACAATCATTTTCTTTCTTACATTTATTTTGACTTTGAAACAAGATTATTCTGCTCATTATTATCAAAATAGCAACTCCTGTCACAGTTCTGAGTTACTGTTGGTGGAACTACATTTGGGTTTTGAGGTACTTTTTTGTCTCTTAGCCTGTGTACTTGCTGATTTAAATGTGACTTCAGCCAGCTCAACCCAGAAGTATGTGCTGAATGCTTGCAATGTGCTCCGAACTGTGCGAGGTGCTGGAAACAGCACGAACCAGAGACCTTGTCCTGGCACCGAGGCCTCCCAGTTTAGTAGACTCCCCTTAGCCTCTGGGCTTAACTTGATGTCATCAACAAAAATATGTTGGTCACATGTGGAATACCGAGACTATAAACATCTACCTTCAAAGGGAGATAGCGGATCACAGCTGCCGTCAGATCGAAGCCAGCCTGCCTGGATCCCGATCCCAGCCCCGGCACTTCTTCAGCTATGCGATTTTGAACAAGATATCAAACGCCTTTGTTATTTTAAGTGTTAGTTAATCCATGTAAAGCTTGGCACATGTCAGATAAAGTTAGTGTTTGCTTTTGTTTATTTATTATTTTTATTGATTTCAGAGGGGAAGGAAGAGGGAGAGAGAGAGAGAGAGAAACATCAGTGATGAGAGAGAATCATTGATTGGCTTCCTCCTGCACACCCCACACTGAGGATTGAGACCGCAACTGGGGCATATACCCTGACCAGGAATCGAACCGTGACCTCCTGGTTCATAGGTCAATGCCTCGACCACTGAGCCACGCCAGCTGGGCAGTGTTTGTTTTTATTTATGAGAGAGGCCAGAAAATCTGGAGGGACAGTGGTCTGTAAGGAAAGATGAATGTTGGGTTTGAAGTGATGCTTGCAGGAACTGGAGCACCGTTAGCGATGCAGGACTCAGGCTCAGTAGATAGACCAGGGCCAGACGCATGTGTCAGAGATTATTCATGGAGAGGTGACCTGAAGCATGGTGGGGGCAGGAGTCCCTGTGACGCTTTCTTGAAAGGAGCTTGGAGTGGAACAAACTGCAAAGTGCAGTATGTTATTTGTAAAGCCCTCCGGATGTGGCCACCTTCCTATTCTTTGGCTGTTATATGCCTTCAGAAACAGCAGCAATTCTACTAATCACCATGGGAGGCTGAACAGCACCCCGGCTGTAGCCTTAGGAAAAACAATTTGGTTGTGGAGTGTGCTGGTGCCCCCATGTGGCCAGTGTGTGCTAGTGCAATCAATGAAATGGGAGTGGAGAATTGCAGGAATTCTCGGCAAAACTGCCATTTTGAGAAACTTCCTTGGCAAGAGTGACTGTTGTTGGCATTTCTCCCTGTTGTGCGGCAGGCAGGTACTTACCCTAGAGCAGCGGTGCTCAGCCTTCTGGCCCTTTAAATACAGTTCCTCATGTTGTGACCCAACCATAAAATTATTTTCGTTCCTACTCCATAACTGTAATGTTGCTACTGTTATGAATCGTCATGTAAATATCTGATATGCAGGATGGTCTTAGGCGACCCCTGTGAAAGGGTCGTTCAACCGCCAAAGGGGTCGCGACCCACAGCTTGAGAACCGCTGCCTTAGACCTTTCTGGTAGCTTTGTTACCGCGATTCCCATCCCGGCACTGACGGGTGAATATGGTTCCACCTTCAGTCTTCTGGGTGTCTTGTGGGAAGAAGTGGGGTGACTCATGGATCTTTTAATCCAATTTTCTAGTTTTCATGACATCCCATTATGAAGCTTCACTACCTTTTATCATTTCATCAATTAAAGCCAATTTGCATAAGAGATTTTAATAAGAGAATCGGAAATATCGCCTACATCCCACATCATACTGTCCATATAAGAAATGTTCAGCCATGGCCGGGTGGCTCCGTTGGTTGGAGCGTCATCGTTCCCCTAGACCAGGGGTCGGCAGACTCATCAGTCAACAGAGCCAAATATCAACAGCACAACGATTGAAATTTCTTTTGAGAGCCACATTTTTTAAACTTAAACTATATAGGTAGGTACATTGTTATTAACTTAATTAGGGCACTCCTGACTGACTGGCTCACTCAACTCCTGCATAAATCGCGAGCGCCTCCCCCGTGCTGCGTATCCCACGGCCCGCCTGCGCGACTGACCCCCCACTTCTAACGCCACTTCTTCAAAATAGACTCGCCCAGGCCGAAAACCGACTTCTGCGCATGGGCCCGAAGTTTCAATCGCACTGTACGTGCGCGCCTGCACGTGGTATTTTGTGGAAGAGCCACATTCAAGGGGCCAAAGAGCCGCATGTGGCTCACAAGCTGCGGTTTGCCGACCACTGCCCTATACCAAAAGGTTGCAGGTTCAATCCCTGGTCAGAGTACATACAGGAGGCAACCAGTCAATGTTTCTCTCTCACATTGATGTGTTGGGTGTTGTTTTTTTCTCTCTCCCTTCCTCTCTCTCTAAAGTCAATAAACATATCCTAGGGTGAGGATTAAGAAAAACAAAAAGAAAATGTCCAAACCTGTAGGGAATTTTTTATTTTATTTTTATTTTTTTATTTTTGTTAATCCTCACCAGAGGATCTCTTCCCCATTGATTTTTAGAGAGAGTGGAAGGGAAACAGGGAAGGAGGGGGAAAGAGAGAGAAAGAAACATCCATGTGAGAGAGACACTTCAATTGGTTGCCTCCCATGCACATGCCATGAATGGGGACAAACCTGCAACCCAGGTGTGTGCCCTTGACCAGGCATCAAACCTGAGACCTTTGGTGTACGGGCCGATGCTCTAACCATTGAGCACACTGGCCAGGGCTTTATGAGTTTATTGAGCCAAATGGAAGACAATTGCTAGTAAGCAAAATCCCAACGGATGGAGATTTCCTCCAGAGAATGGCAGTTGTGCAGGTTGTTTTATATACAGTGGGGCCTTGACTTACGAGTGTCCCGACTAACGAGTTTTTCGAGATACGAGCCGTCTCTCAGCCAGTTCTTTGCTTTGCGTTGCGAGCTAAAATTCGGGTGACGAGCCAGCTTCAGATACCCCACCGCTAGTTGGCCCAGCGAACGTCACAGTGAACGCCACAACATCAGCCCAGCATCACGTGTTTCACTCGTTCACTTTTTGATTTGACATACGAGTCATTTGAGTTACGAGCTCCATCACGGAACGAATTAAACTCGTAAGTCAAGGCCCCACTGTATTGGAATCAAAGCAGATGGAAGGCAGTTACATGAAATGCATTAGTGGCAGGATAAGGCGGTGGGAGAAAGCAAAGCGGGGAAAGCTCTAGGACTGGATAAAAGGTAGAACAGACAGACACTTCTTTTACATGGGTGGGTGCAGGATGGTTAACTAACGTGTACATAGAGGTGGCATGCGGAGAACAAGATGACAGTGAGGGGTCCGTGGTGTCCTGTCTGGTGCGGTAAGTGTGCCGTAAGAGGTCTGGACAAGGAGATGACGCTGACATTTCAAAGGTCTGTTATCTTAGATGCAAAAAGACAATGGACAGGCTGACCTCAGGTAAAGACTGACCTTTGTCCAGGGAGCTACAGGCCTGGGACGGGACTACCCGCCATGACGTGCTTTTAGTTAGGAAGTTTTCTGGTCAGACCATCTGTGTGGTTACCCTAAGCCTCTGAGTTTGTAAGGCCGCCCTGCAGGCCTCCCTGAGCTGGCCGGGGTTAGTATGTGGCCCCTTTTCGTCCCCCTGCCCTTCATCCCATATCCCTTCTGCTACGGTTGCAGCCTCTCCAGTGTTTTCCTGGTGACTTTCTACTCTTTCTGGAACAACTCCAGGGGCAGGAAATGCCCTCTATTCAAAGTGCGGCCACATTTATAGGGATGATCTCAGGTGTTTGTTTCCTGGGCCATGTGAGTCACGAACCTGGGAGAAACAGTCTGTTCCTAATGCAGCTCCTCTGATGGGGACAGACATTTTACAACGGCCATGTGGTTGCTCACCCAGGCCGTTTCCCAATGTCCGGCTTGGCCTACTGTTAGGTCATGGCTTATAAAGAGAGATAAGAGGTTGATGCCTCGAGTTGGCTGGAACTACGGCTAAGAATAAGGCGCTATCTAAAGCAAAGGACAGGGTGATACAAACATCAGAGAAGGAAGGAATAGTGGGACCACGTGCATTGTAGTAACTTTTCTGGAGCTTCTGCCCTTTGCAAGAATAGGAATCTATCCACTTTTACTCTAGATGAAAGCAGATGCTGTGTACTCAGCTATGCATACAGAATCCATGACTTAAAATAGCATTGATTATTATGGCTCACGTATTGGAGAGGCTGGGGGTTGATTGACGTTGGCTGAGCCCCACTGGGCACTTTCCTGTCTCCGTGGGTCCGCTGGGGGCTCTGCTGCAGGCCAGGCTTGGCTGGTTGGCTGAGATGAGGCAGCTCTGTCCCACAGCCGTCAGCCTCCTTTCGCGAGCAGTGGGCTAGCCCGGGTATGCCATTCTCATGGCGATGGCAGAGATGCAAAAGAGTGAGTGGAACCATGCTAGGTCTCTTGAGGCGAGGCTAGGACTTGACCCACCGTAACTTCTGTTTCATCGATTGGCCAGAGCAAACGACGTGGCTGAGCTCACAATCAGGTGGTGGGGAAATACACTTTTCCTCTTAATAGGAGAAGCCATAGAGCCATATGACAAGAGGGTGTGGATATAGGAAGGTGTAAAGAATTGGGACCTTAGCCCTAGCTGGTTTGGCTCAGTGGATAGAGTATCAGCCTGCAGACCGAAGGGTCCGCGGTTCGATTCCTGTCAAGGGCACGTACCAGTGTTGCAGGCACACCCTGACAAGGGCCAGGGCTGTGCCACCAATCAGTGTACCTCTCGCACATTGATGTTTCTCTCTGTCTCTCCTCCTCCCTTTCACTCTCTCTAAAAAAATTAAAAAGATATTTTTTAAAAATAATTGGGACCTTTGATGCAATTTGTCCACATGCTCAAAGACAGAGTCCTCTTTGCTTTCTGACAAACACTGCCTAGCCCTGTGTTGTACGCAGATGTGTCCATCACCTACTGCTTTGCAACAAATGACCCCAAAACACGGTGTCTGAAAACATCAGCCACTGGTTTCGCTCATGCCTCCGTGGGCTGGCCAGGCGGGCTCAGTGGGACGGCGCCCCTCTGCTCCCTGTGACATCGTGGGCTAGCTCTGGGACTGCAGTTTGAACGTAAGGATCTAGAATCCGCATCACTGGCCCCTCTGCTGGGATTGCTGGGGCAAAATGCCTATCTCCTTCATGATCTTCCAGTGTCCATTGCCCCTCTCTCTACATCATTCCTCCAGCAGGGCAGCTAGACTTTTTTTTACCGGCCATCTCAGGGTCCGAGGAGAATGAGATCAGAAGGCAGGGGCTCCTGAGGCAAAAACTTGAAAGCTGCCCAACATCATTTCTGAGCAACATCATCTCTGTGGTCAGAGAACATCACACACGTAGCCTAGATTCCACGGGAGGAGACATCGACTCCACATCGTGGTGAGGGCAGTGGCAGAGTTACACTGGGGCAGGTGGGATGAGGGATTCTGCCACAACAGTGAGAAGCTCAGGAGATACTTGTTGAGTGAACTTCTAAACAAATGAATGAAGCAGAACCAGGGTTTGCTTGCGAAAAGACTCCGGTGTAGGATTCTGCTGCAATAAAATTCTGACGCCGCCATCTCTCTGCTTCCTAGTTGTCTGCAGTTTTGTCTGATGAAGACTCAGATGATCGATTTCCCCAGATCCGTTGGCATCAAACAGCAGACGTTGGCTATGTCCCCAACCGAAGGATGCCCAACACTTTCATGGCTGTAGCTATGGACCTCGGTGACAGGACCTCGCCTTTCGGCAGGTATGGGTGCCTCTTGGGCTTTGTTTGAATAATCATATGTTCCTTATCTGTGGCCTTCACTGTGATGTTCACTTGTGAGAGGAGAGAGAGTAGATGGCCTAAGGATTGGACCCTAGAAGCATTCTTTAGAGCAGCGGTTCTCAACCTGTGGGTTGCGACCCCTTTGGGGGTCGAACGACCCTTTCACAGGGGTCGCCTAAGACCATCGGAAAACATATATAATTACATATTGTTTTTGTGATTAATCACTATGCTTTCATTATATTCAATTTGTAACAATGAAAATACATCCTGCATGTCAGATATTTACATGACGACTCATAACAGTAGCAACATTACAGTTATGAAGTAGCAACGAAAATAATTTTATGGTTGGGGGTCAACACAATATGAGGAACTGTATTAAAGGGCCGCGGCATTAGGAAGGTTGAGAACCACTGCTCTAGAGTCATTTACACTGGGATGTGCTGTAGTAATAAAAAAAAAAAAATAAGAACCCTCAACATCCCAGTGCTGTGATGCAACAACAATGTATGTCTTGTTCACGCTCCATGTCCAAAGGCCAGCAGAGAGGCTTTGCCATCGTGGCCGCCCACAGATCCAGAGAAACGAGGCCCCGCGTCGATCTGTCCCTCCACGGTCGCCTGAAAGTCCCACACTGGCAACTAAGGCTCTTCCTGGAAGTAGCACAAGACCCTGCTGCCCACGTCGCATTGTCCACCCGCAGTCGTGTGGCCATGCCCAGCTTCAGGGAGAGGGAAGCGTGATTCTGCCACGGCCTCAGAGGAGGAGCAGTGGATGTTTGGGAGTGGCCCCGACGACCACCACATGCTAGCTAGCACAGGGTACAAGGGGGTTTCAGTGCAGCCCAACGTAGTGTCTGGATTATCGTAGGAGCTTGAACTAGTGTTTGTTTATTTTTTAATGAATGAATGGTTATTGAATGAACAGACAACCCTGGAGGGGACCAAGTAATGAATAGATGGTTCAGATGAAACACAGGTTCTGTTGTTTGGAATAGTCCTATGAGTTAGCTGTCCTTGGTTAGTTCTAGTACCTTCTCTCCCTCCCTCCCTTCCTCTTTCTCTCCCTCCTTTTATTTCTTCCTTCCAAGTCATCTGTTATTCAAGGTTTCCAGCCCATAGACAGCCCAGAGCTCCAGCTGTGATTACCACTCACCATTTCTCTTAAGCTGACCAGCCATTGTCTATTAGACTCAGTCAACTTTATTCTCACCTTCTGGGGGTGTTTGTATATTATTTCCTTTTTTAAAAATCTGGTTATTGCCCTAGCTGGTTTGGCTCAGTGGATGGAGCGTCAGCCTTCAGGGCCCCGGGTTCAATCCCGGTCAAGGGCACATGCCTGGGTTGTGGGCTTGATCCCCAGTAGGGGGCATGCAGGAGGCAGCCAATCGATGATTCTCTCTCATCATTGATGTTTCTCTCTCTCTCTCCCTCTCCCTTCCTCTCTGAAATTAATAAAAGTACATTTTTAAAAAATCTGGTTATTATTGAGCTCAAACCCAAAGTTCAGTACTTGTGTTTTGTCCTGCAGCATCCACCCTCGAGATAAGCAGACCGTGGCCTACCGGCTGCACCTGGGGGCCCGAGCTGTGGCTTATGGGGAGAAGACGCTGACCTTCCAGGGACCACTGCCTGAGAAGATAGAGCTCTTGGCCGACAAGGGGCTGCTCAGCCTCACGTACTCCCAGCAAATTGAGGTGCAGAGGCAGGACCACGAGATATTTGAGGTGAGAATAGCAGAAACAATGGGGGTTCCTCCTGAATGGGGATTCAGTATCAGGATTTCCTCCACAGTGAGGCCCACCTCTTCAATTTAACATAACTGCGAGGCAGGGCTTGGTTGGTGGGGGGCTGAGCTTATCTAAGAGGGGCAAATAAACAGCCCTTAATTATTTGCCTTGAGCGGCGATTTTCAGCCGCTTTCGTCTGATGGCACACCTCAACTAATTACTAAAATCCTTATTTTCTTCCCAATCTGACCCAAAAATAGGCCTGATTTTGATTCATTCACATCACATGGCTATTGTGTTGGCCGTTGTCATTTCTGCATTTGACAGTCTAAGCGAAAAGCGGTCAGTGCCCCTGACTAACATTCAGGTATTTTATGCTTTAAGAATTCATGCGGCACGCCGGTAGACAGTCGCTGGCTTACAGGCAGTTTTGATAGGACAATCAAGGAAGGGAAACGAGTCCATATTTAAATGATACTCCTTTTGTGTCTTCCCTCCAAAGCAGCCGTCTCTGTCCTGGGCAGGGCCTGCAGCTTTATTGGCAGGTTGCCTGTTGAAAGGATCCTTCCTCCAGAATATTCCCCTCGTCCTTAGATGTCTCTTTCATCCTAAATTCTGACATCCTTTTGAGTTTAGTGTCTCCTATAAGAGGCTTAAGCCTGGTGATGTGGAGCTTGGTGTGATTTGCATAATGAAAGTACTTTCTTCTAAAGATCATCCCGCAGTGACACTGGGGCTGTTGATTGAAGAGGTTCTTCTGTAGATGGAACATTTACATGAGTGTCTGGGAACCAAGAGGCTATTGCTGGGGCTGGGGCATCCGGGAAGAGGGCACTGGAGGAGATGAAAGGGTATTTAAACCAACTTTAGTCCCACAGGCGTTTATCCAGGGCAGCTTCTCCTCTGGAACCCGGTGCTTGGTCAGTGCTCATGCCACTTAGCTTCTGGGCCCTGGGTGTTAGGGGAATTCTAGCTCCCAGGGGGCTTCTGCATTCTGTCTCCACTTTCATCAGCATCTGGCAGTCCGTCCGTCATCTGGACCCAGAATCACAGTTGCGGTCAGAATATAAGCTTGGGCACTGGATCATTTATGTTCCCTTCCCGGGATTGCTGTCTGACTTAAGGCCTCATTATGCAAAGTTCCTTTGTGCCCTTCCCTCGTTCCTCACCTCCGTGGCAGGGCCACAGGGAGCAGCAGCTTTAGCGTTTGTCAGGAGGGTGACCGCAAGGATGTTCGGGGAACCTTCCCCCAATGCTGGATGTGATGGTGCTTCCCCATCTCCCTCCGTAGTTTATGCTTTGTTGGTTGAGTTATTTATTTCATCACATGAATATTGGTTGTCAACCGGTGGCTGTAGTGACCAGACTGACTCAGATTTGCTCTGGTTGCTGTAGAAAGTGGGTTCTTGGCCCAAAGTGGCTTTCTCTCCCTACGGTCTGTCTCAAAGAGCAGTTCCCAGCCTCGAGGAGCATCCTTCTGCCTGACCTGACCCTTCCTATTTATGCCTCTCTCATTAGATCTCGTGTTGTGGTGACCATCAGTGCAAGTGGCTTCCAGCTCCCATGAACACTTCCTCCACCCAGACCCTGGCCCTGAGTATCAGTTCTTGTCCCGGCGCCGTGGCTGCTCTCCGCTATGCCTGGGCCACTTGGCCTTGCGAATACAAACGGTGTCCCCTATACCACCCCAAGAGTTCCCTGCCAGCCCCGCCCTTCATTGCTTTTTATTGCAAACCAGATGCCTGGACGTCACAGCAAGGCTGCGATGATTTAGTGCAGTAGGATCAGATCTTAGACATAAGTAAATGACAACAAAAAACTAGATTTAATTTTGATTCATTCACACCAATAGCTATTATTGTGTTGGCTGTTGGGTGTTTTTTTTTTTGTTTTTTTTTTTAAATTTGACAATCTAAGGGAAAAGAGGTCAGTGCCATGACTAAATAGTCAGGTATTGCATGTTTTAAAAATTAGATTTGGGCATTTAGGAGTTTAAATGATGACAACTGTTGCTTTTAAAGGAAATTAGCAGAAAAACTTCATTGGAGAGTTCCCAGCCAGCCTGGGACTGTTTCTGTATTCTGAGAGGAGCCAGGGCTGGTGAACAATGAAATGCCTGCCTTTTGTCCTCTAGTTGGGCTGGCGCCTGTATTGGACTCATGCCAACCTACAAGCAAATTGAACCTCAATGTCATTCACTTCTCATAACTGGGAGTGGAACATCTAGCTCAGCCGTGGGCAAACTACGGCCCGCGGCCTGGATCCGGCCCGTTTGAAATGAATAAAACTAAAAAAAAAAAGACCGTACCCTTTTATGTAATGATGTTTACTTTGAATTTATATTAGTTCACACAAACACTCCATCCATGCTTTTGTTCCGGCCCTCCGGTCCAGTTTCAGAACCCATTGTGGCCCTCGAGTCAAAAAGTTTGCCCACCCCTGATCTAGCTGGCCCACATGGCCTTGAAGTTTCTTCCAACCCTCGTTTCCTCAGTTCTGGGTGTAAGAGGACGTGTTAGATGTTTCCCTCTAAGCCAAATACAGTTCTGCTCTTTCAGTTCCAATGATGATAATGTGGCTGGTGAAAGCTAACAAAGCAGAACCATGTGTAGGCACTTGGGGAGGTACTGAGGCCAGCCTTACGAATGAAGAGAAAGGTGAATGAAGTATGGTAAAGGAGGTGCTCAGGCTGCCAGTAACAGGTCCTGGGGATCACCAGCTGAGAAAGATGTGACATTGGAGGTCACTGAGGAGCAAGCAGGTTGTTAGAGATCATTATAAATCTCAGGCCCTGGCCAGCATTGCTCAATGATCAGAGCGTCTGCCCACGAACCCAAGGGTCATGGGTTCGATTCTGGTCAAGGGCACATACCTGGGTTACAGGTTCCCCGCCCCAATTGGGGCTTGTGCGGGAGGCAGCCAAATTGATGTGGCTCTCTCACACGGATGTTTCTCTCCTCTCTCTCCCTCCCACTCCCTTTCACTCGCTCTAAAATCAATGGAAAAAATATCCTCCAGTGAGGAGTAACAAAAAAAAAAAAAAATACATGTCAGCTCTTTAAAGGTACGAGTTTTAACTATAAAAACGATAATCCAGATGGAAGAAAAAGTGAGGCTGGAAGTGAAGCTACTTGATAAGTATTTAGAAAAATAATCCCATGGGACAAATGTGAAGGAGGGCTCTTGTGTGTACTGTTAAGAATCAGTGCTGTTTATTGGTTGATTAAAACCAGCTCACGGCTCTTGACGATTGTGTGTTGTCTATTAGAAGTTAGAAATGAAAGTGTAAGTCACACATTGTTTGAAGGGATACCGGGTGAGAAATGCCTCATCAGGCAGTTTTGTCATGTGAACATGAGAGTGTACTTACACAAACCTAGATGGTGAACCTACTGCTCCTGGGCTCCAAGCCCATACAGCGTGTCACTGTACCACTGTAGGCAGTTTTAACACAGTGGTATTTGTGTATCTAAACATACGAGAGGCACAGTGACAAAATGGTATAAAGGATAAAAAATAGTACATCTGTCCAGGGCATTTCCCATGAAAGGAGCTGGCAGGACCGGAGCTGCTCCGGGCGTCAGTGAAGGAAGGGGTGAGTGAATGTGAAGGCCTAGGACATTATGTCCACTACTGCAGACTTTATGAACACTGCACACGTAGGCTGCTCTAAATTAACATAAAATATTCTTCTTCAATAATAAATTAACCTTTGCCCTGATGGGTTTGGCTCAGCGGATAGAGCATCGGCCTGTGGACTGAAGGGTCCCAGGTTCAATTCTAGTCAAGGGCATGTACCTTGGCTGCAGGCACATCCCCAATAGGCGGTGTGCAGGAGGCAGCTGATCGATGTTTCTCTCTCATCAATGTTTCTGTCTATCCCTCTCCCTTCCTCTCTCTAAAAAATCAGTAAAATATATTTTAAAAAATAAAATTAAAAAAAATGAACCTTAGCTTACTGTAACTTTTTTACTTTATAAACTAGATAGTTAAGCTCAGGTTACTTTCATCCCTAAAAACCTACAGCACACAGTTTGAAAAATGAGGATTAGGAAGTGGATATGTTAATGAAATCATCTAAAATTTATTTTTAATTGTTGAAAATTGAAAAAATTCCGTGGGAACTCAGGTTATTTCTCAAATGAAATAACATTTTACTGTTTGAAAAATGAAATTTATAATCACTGTAGATGATTTGGACGCTAATAAAAAGTATAAGCAAGTAAAAATTATCCCAAAATTCATCATTTGGAGAGAAACACTAATATTTTGGTGAACAGTCACTTGATTTGTTTGGGTCATATTTTACACACTAATTGGATATTATTTTTAATCTGTTTTTTACTTGTTCTAACAAAATAATTTTCCTATGTAAATTGAATATAGATTTAGTGTGACATTTTGTGGAAACCCCATTTAAAAAACTGTTTTTTATTGATTTTTTTTGAGAGAAAGAAACATCTATTGGTTGCCTCCTGCATGCACCCCAACTGGGGACTGAACCCACAACCTGGGTATGTGCCCTGACTGGGAATCAAACCTGCGACCTTTCGGTGCCTAGGATGACTCTCAACCATCTGAGCCACAGTGGCCAGGGATGGGAGCCCCATTCTTTAATTCCCCATTAGTGGACAACCAATTTTTTTGTAATTTTCCACAGTATCACTAATACTGTGATAATTGTTACTTGCAAACTAATTTCCTTAGGGCCCTTAATGTGGAATAACAGGTTTAGGATAAATATATTTAAAATTTTGATACCAACAGCTTTATCTTCCCAGGAGATCAACAGTTTACATTCCCAACAAGGTACAGTCCCATTTTTTTTATCTCATTCTCATTGATACTGCATGTTGTCAAATACAAAACATCCTTAATAATTCAGTAGATGAAAAGATATTTTAAGTATAAGGCAGTATTTTTCAAGTTTTTAAAAATGATCCATAGGAAAAACATTTGACATTCCATGTATTCCCATACATGTGAATGCATGTGAGATATATAAATACATATATACACATCATAGTTGATACCAAAGTTTCAATCTTTTGACATGCAATGCACTCCAATATATTCTAATTATTTTATTTTAAAAGATGCACAGCTTGACTCCCTAAGTTTAAGAACAGCAAATGGGTTCTTTCTGTTCTTGGAAAGCTACAAAGTGAACACTCTTTAATAAGCATAAACTGCACACTTATTACAAAAATGTCTTTCCGCCCTAGCCGGTTTGCCTCAGTGGATAGAGCGTCGGCCTGGGGACCGAAAGGTCCCAGGTTTGATTCCGGTCAAGGGCACATGCCCGGGTTGTGGGCTCAATACCCAGTGGGGGACGTGCAGGAGGCAGCCGATCCATGATTCTCTCTCATCGTGGATGTTTCTCTCTCTCTCTCCCTCTTCCTTCCTCTCTGAAATCAATAAAAATATATTTTTTAAAAAAAGTCTTTCTTAAAATGAGCCTTTCTTTTAATATGTTTTACTCAAGCTATAATGGAATGAAAGGTAATTTCTATATGTTAAAAGCAGCCTATGTCATTTCTGTGTAAGTACAGATATGTTCAGGCATCTTACAGAAGAAAAATATTAAAACATTAACAGCTTTGAGTAAAACTCTACCCTTGATTTTCCATAATCCCAATTATACTACTTAATTTTTGGACTGTAAAAGCTATACAAAATATAAAGACTATCATTAAGAGTTACAAAATTAATGTTACTTCTGATGCTTTATAGTGACGTGTGGTGTGCTCTCAACGCTGCTGGGCCCTTCCCTCTGCTGGCCAGATGCATTCCTATAAAATTTGAATCCCATTTGCGTCGTCCCTGGTTAGCAGTTATGAATTGTAGCGCAGTGACAATCCAGTTCTCACCACTCCTTCCCCAATCTTCTACTCCTGGGGTCCTTTTGTTCCTCCATTCCAGCCAGCCCTGGTACTAAGATGGATCCTCACTGGGATCCTCGCTGCCCATCCAACCAGCTGCTGTGGTCAGGATGAGGTGAGGTGGTGAGCCTCCACCTTAATGCCATAAGCAGCGTCCAGACAATTCATTCGCACCGAGTGCAGAGTTACTACATGGCTAATGAAATGACAGGGTGAGTCTGTTACGGAGGCTGGGAGCCAATCCCCAATCCTTTCTATATCTGTGTTATCATGCCGTTTCAATGTACTTAGTTAAAAGCACATTCTCCAATAAGAAATCACAAAGAGGATGTAGACAGTGTTAAAGATAACCTTTTGGTCCCCTCCAAGGGTATGTACATGTGAAGAAAGGGATGGAGTGTGCCTTGGGCTGGTCTCTCCAGCTTGGGGATGAGCAGGACTTGATTTTGATGACACCAACACAAAAATAAAACAGCCATTTCCAGTGCAGGGGCTGGGACTTAACATGCCTTGAACTAGGATCAGAATCTGTCAGGGTCTTACTCCTGTATGAGTCAGCAGCCATCACTCACTCTGGTCAATAAAGGGCTTCAGTTTTACTCTACCTGAGGCAGAGCTAAGCAAAACATCATACCCTAATGACAAGATGAAAATAAGCAGTATTGTCAAGAGAAATTTATTACTAAAAATAAAGCAGGTGAAGTTTTTCTCAGAGAAAACTGTCACCATGGGAACCTCCATGACAAAATGTGTTAATTTAATCTTCACTTTTAAATTGCTGCCTCTTTCCATATATTTTAAGTTTTAGTTGAAGTTAAAATCATCATGATGAAAATGATGTGGTATCTGATCCCTTCTCGTTCAATCTGAAGACTGCGTTGGGCTGCATGGCGGTGGAGACTTCAAGTGCTGTAGGTGATCATCTACCAAGTGTTCATCTGTCAGGAACATGGGCTGGTAAGACACAAAGGCTGTAGGCTGAAGCTCCGGGAGGTCCAAGGATCCTAGGGGGGGGGGGGGAAATTCCTTAAGTTTCAGTGTTGCCTAGAAATCTCAGGAGGCTGATCAGATACATATATGTTCCTTTAAATCGTTAACATCCTTGCATCTGTCAGCCCAATTTCATCCTTGTTGGGTAAGATAGGACATTTACTTTTATTGTGGCTGAAACAGATTTAAGTGACTTGCCTAAGGTTATGTAGTATATTAGGCAAAGAGTGAGAATTTTAATTGTTTTCTTATTTCCACTTCAAGCTCTCCCTATGATCCCAGTGCCAATCCCAATTGCTCCTTCCATTTATGACAGGGAATCCATGGTATAGAGGCAGGACCAAGGCCTTGACCTGATCCCCTTTATCCCACTTGGAATCTTAGTCCTGCATCGTAAACCGTAACCTCAGTAGAAAATGAGAAACCCTACTTTCCCAGTGGGCCCTGCCTTACTGTGATCACAGCCGTGCCCTGTGACTTCAGTGGGGACTGCTGGAGAGCTTCAGTGGGTCCTCCTGGCTCAGGACTCTCCAAGACTGGAGCAGTGAAAGCCTGAATCACTTACTGCCCAGACATTTGGGGAACTCAGCTATGAATGAAGAGGGCCTAAATATGGAAAACCTCCAAACCAGAAAGATAATATTAAAGATACCTTGCAGAATGGGATCATCACTATGCTCTTCATCAAAGATCTGTCTCTGAAAGGCTTCAAAGCTTATAGCTGCATCATTCTCCAGCGGTCCTTGGGGCAGCGGCCCATCTCCAGGTTTGCACACATCATATTTCACCCACTGGTAACTGCAGGATCAAAGGGGATCATTAGCAAGAGCTGTCTGTTAGCCACAGCCCATTCTTTCCTCCAATGGGATCAGGCACTTTTTCCTGTAGCTCTCTCCAATATGTTTCTAATAACATATTAACTAAAAAAATAAACTTTCAAAAGATAGAAAGGGGCCTGCCCCAGAGGCTGCCGCTCGGCGCGGGGCGTGGCGCTGCCTCCAAACCCGCGGAGCCCGCAGGTCCCGGTGGCGTGCGGTGTCTGCGTTCTCGATGGCACGGGCGGGCCGCCTGGTTACGCGCTCACTGCCTCTCAGCCGGGCGGCCGCCCGACCAGCTCTCCTCAGCCCGGGACCTCAGGGCGTGCGTGGCGAGGCCGCCGGGGTGCTTCTTTCGGGGGTCGGGTCGGAGCCGCGAGGTGTGGGACGCCGCGGGGCTCCGGCTGGGGAGAGCGCGAATCTCCTCCCAGGCGTTTCCGGGAAGCGCGGCCCGAGTGGGCGATGTGAGGGCGGCCGGGCGCCCAGGGAGGGCATGTTCGGCGGGGCGTCCGCAGCGCCCCTGCCCCAGCGCCCCCTCCGCCGCCCCGTGATAAAAGCGGCGGCTGCGCTTCCTGACGTGAGACCCGCGCGCCCGCCTGCCACGGCGCTGACGGTGGCCACGAGGCGCCGGCGGGCCGTTTGCTGACCGTTTGCTGACCGGAGAGCGGCCGCCCAGCGTGTCCGCGGCGCCCCGCCAGCATGGGCTGCGCCCCTAGCATCCACATTACTGAGACCCAGACCGTGTACCTGGGCGCCCGGGAGGCCGAGGACGTGCAGGACCCCGCGGCGCTGCTGCCCGCCCGTCCGGAGCCCGGAGCCTTGGCCACCACCAGCGGCGCCCTCCCCGCGGACCCCGACTCGGAGAGACCAACATCTCACGTCCATTTTGGCCCCATGAGGTTTCATGCAGATCAACTCCAGGTACTTTTAGTGTTTATCAATGACGATAGCCAGTGTAAAGGATTCCGTAAGGCATGTGAAAAAGCAGGGTTCAAGTGCACGGTGGCCCTGGAGGTCCAGGCTGTCCTGACCTGTTTCCTGGCTGCAAAGCATGACATCATCATCATCGACCACAGAAACCCCCAGCAGCTGGACGCCCCGGCGCTGTGCAAGTCTATTCGAGCCACACAGGTTTCAGAAAACACAGTTATCGTTGGTGTAGTACGCAGGCAGGATGTAGAGGAGTCTGTGATGCCCCTCATTAGTGCCGGCTTTACAAGGAGGTACGTGGAGAACCCCAGCCTCCTGGCCTGTTACTCGGAGCTGCGGCAGCTGGAGTTTGGAGAGGTGCGGTCACAGCTGAAACTCAGGGCTTGTAATTCAGTATTCACGGCACTAGAGAACAGCCAAGACGCCATTAAAATCACGAGTGAGGACAGCTACATACAGTATGTAAATCCAGCATTTGAAACAACAGTGGGCTATGCATCGGGTGAATTATTAGGAAAGGAGTTAGCAAAAATGCCTCTAAATGAGAAAAAGGCTGACTTGTTCAGTGCTATAAATTCATGCACGAAGATGGGCAAGGAGTGGCAAGGCGTTTACCACTCCGAAAACGGAGATAATGTACAAAATGTGAAGATAATACCCGTCATTGGACAGGGAGGAAAAATTAGACACTATGTGTCCATCATCCGAGTGAGCAACGCCAACAGTAAGGCTGCGAAGATCACGGAATCTGTTCATTCTGACACTCCCTCAGATACTCCATCAGGTAAACATAAAGACAAGAGGAAAAGCTCCCTGGACGTCAGGAGTGTTGCCTCACGAGCAAGCGAAGTGGTCAGCCAGAGGCGACACTCCTCCATGGCCCGGATCCAATCCATGACCATCGAGCCGCCCATCACCAAGGTGATCAATATCATCAGTGCTGCCCAGGAGAACAGTTCCGTGCCTGTGACGGAAGCCTTAGACCGCGCCCTGGAAATTCTGAGAACCTCGGAGCTGTATTCACCACCGTTCGGGGGGAACGAAGAGGATCCTCACACCAAGGACCTCATTGGGGGCCTGATGTCTGACGGTTATCGAAGACTATCTGGGAATGAGTGTACTCTCTCCACAAAAAACCTGCATCAAATTTCAGGCAGCTTACTCACCTCCGAATCCCTTCACAATATCCCACCGCTGATAACTGAGGCCATGGAAAACGATGACGACTGGGACTTTAATGTTTTTGAACTGGAGACTGCCACTCAGAAAAGGCCTTTGACTTTTCTTGGTCTCAAAATCTTCGCTCGCTTTGCGGTCTGTGAATTCTTGAAGTGCTCAGAGACGACGCTGCGGCTGTGGCTGCAGACTATGGAAGCCAACTACCACTCCTCCAACCCCTACCACAGCTCCACCCACGCTGCCGACGTGCTGCACGCCACCGCCTACTTCCTCAGCCAGGAGAGGATCAAGCAAGCGTTAGACTCAGTGGACGAGGCTGCCGCCCTCATCGCAGCCGCCATCCACGACCTGGACCACCCGGGGAGGACCAACCTCTTCCTGTGCAACGCGGGCAGCCCACTGGCCGTGCTGTACAACGACCGACACGTGTTGGAGAGCCACCACGCGGCCCTGGCCTTCCAGCTGACCGCCAAGGAGGACAAGAGCAACATCTTCAAGAATGTGGAGAGGAATGACTACCGGATGCTGCGTCAGGCCATCATCGACATGGTCTTGGCCACAGAGATGACCAGGCACTTCGAGCACATCAATAAGTTTGTCAACAGTGTCGTCAAGCCCTTGGCAGAGCTGGAGGAAAGCGAGGGGAGTGAGCCAAACCCTCGTGACGTAGACACGATGCTCCGGTCTCCAGAGAACCGGACTCTGATCAAGCGGATGATGATCAAGTGCGCCGACGTGTCCAACCCCTGCCGGCCCTTGGAGCAGTGCATTGAGTGGGCTGCACGCATCTCGGAGGAGTATTTTTCTCAGACCGAAGAAGAAAAGAAGCTGGACTTACCTGTGACGATGCCAGCTTTTGACCGAAACACCTGCAGCATCCCCAAGTCCCAGATCTCCTTCATCGACTACTTCATCACAGACATGTACCGTGCTTGGGACGACTTTGTAGACCTACCGGAGTTACTGCAGCATCTGGACAACAATTTTAAATACTGGAAAGGACTCGACGAAATGAAGCTGCGGGGCATCCGACCACCTCTGGAACCAAAATAGAGAAGGCTCCTTCTGTCCGAAACTGGACTTCTGAAACTGCTCGACTCGCCTGGTGTACTTTGCCAGTGATTCTACAAATTAAATTAGGACTGAACACTTTTTCATAAAATTTTATTAATGACTTTTTCCAGAAGTTTGCCTTATTTTGTAGTGTTTATACCAAATATTGTCATAGAAACATAGCACACAGAATATTTACTAAATTGACTTTTTAAAACCAATCTGTTTTTATCTTCATAGGTAATTTTTAATTCTAGATATTTATAAAGGTTCTGTATCTTCACACTTTCAATAAATGTAGTACCATAAAAAACGATGACATATCAAAGTACTTGTTATTTCATTTTATACTTACATTAAAAAAGAAAAAAAGATAGAAAGGCTTCTTTAGTGACACATTATTCTGCAGATTTCCTTTGCTGTCATGGTACACACAAAAAATGACAATTACATACATGGGGTACTGGCTTCTGCTTCCCTGTCCAGAGGCTAAGACAATACTGAGGCATGGTAGTCAAGGAACAAGCATGCTGTGCACAGCAGAGGCTCAGTAAATGTACAAATGAACCACACAGTTCAGGTCCCTGGCCACTGATCATGGAACGTCTCTCAAGGCAATGGATTTGACCACACTTACTTGACACATTTTCGAGCTCCTGGACAACTCTGGATCAGGTTGTGGATGGTTGGATGAGAAAACCCAAAGAAGTCAGCTCCAGATGGAAGCAGGTCAGGCATTAATTTCCCCCTAAATAGGAGAGGGAGAACTTTAATCCGAGCGCTCAGAGGGAGATGAGAATGGGTTTAGGGATGGAATGTGGGCATGAACACCCAGAATAAGCTTTCTTGACGTGGACACTCTGGAGACTAGCTGCGAAGACATCTGAAGGATGACAGGAAGCATCGGATAAAATGCTTTAAAAGCAAGAGAAAAAGTCTCCCTGTACCAAAGTGATCTTTTTTTGTCTTCAAGCTGCTGGTCAACTTACATAGTAGTCCTTATGGCCTTGAGCAGTTCTGCATGACAGGCGTTTGCAGAAGAGCTGACAATGGCATTCTGAGGGTCATCTTCAGGAACGATTTCAAACTGAAAAAGATAAAGAAGCCATGAGAGTACTTTTCAAGGAAAAAGTAGTAGAGAGAAAGTCATGCTACTCCTGTAACTGTTCTTTACTCTGGAACTTGAAGCTGATGTATACCATACTAGGAGGTGGGTACAATTTCTTACAGTGCCATTTAAAATTCACACAAAGAAAACAGAAAGTCCTTCGACTGTCTCAATTCTACATTCCTGGCCTGACTGCTCTCCAGAGGTCAACACTTAATTGGTTACATGCCTTTCCAGACCCCTTTCTATCTACTTACACCTATAAGGACAAATGCAACTGGTATCTTAAAAACAAGTGAAATCATTCTCCATATCATTTTACAACATCTAAGAGGAGTATAGGCCATCTGACTGCAAATCCCCATTTCAATTTCTGTATTTTTTGAATTGCAAAATACCTTGACTATTTATTAAAAAACTGTTAGATCAAAATTACATTAATATGAATTTTTGCCAAGGAAGTATTTTTGTAACAGGGCTATTCAACTTAATTCCTTGACCAGTTTTCTAGAAAGTTCGATAAATTTTTACGAAGAGAAATACCTGCGGCTGTGCACCGCCATCCTTGATCTGACAGGTATACAGACACTTTTCGTCTGGGCACTTCATGCTGGCATATATTCGAGTACTGCAGTAGCCCACAGGGTAGATGGCACTCTCATCATGGAAGCCAGGTCGGTCGGTGATGATCTATAAAAGATTCCCAAACCTGCAGGTGAGGTCACCAGAGAATTCAGAGGTCTACAGGTAGCCTTTGGAACCACTCTGGGGCTGCAAAGAGTGACTCAAATCACACAGAAAGAGTGCAGGCTATGCCGCAGACAAAACCAACCTGGTCCTCGGGACTGGAGATTTTCTGGGGTTGGTCTGGAAGAGCAAGGGGCTGCTACTAGTGGGAAGAGGGAGGGAAGGCTCAACCCCATTCCCGTATTTCTGATTCTCTCTATACATCGCTGGTCTCACTCACCTCCCCCAGGCTATATACTGTTAGACCCCCCAGTCCGATGGGGAACACAGGCCGTCCTGAGGGATCCAGGGCAATGGGCTGAACCAGCTTGCGAGCACCTCCCTCCATTTTCTTTCTCTTGGATGTTTTCTTCAGAACTGAAACGCAAATCTGGGGTCACCCACTTTAGGCCCCTCCCAATGCTAAGGGGAAAGGAAAACTTTACATGTAAGTGCTAAGAGTAATAAGCCAATCCTGGTTCTACATGCTCAATGAATGGGCACATGGGACTTTTCTCGAAAGCCCTGAGTATCTTTCTAACCCACCCACCTAGCAGTAACTACTTTTAGTATTACTGCTTAGGACCTAAAAGCCTTGTACTTTTAAAAATACATATATTGTTATTGATTTCAGAGAGGAAGGGAGATATAGAAACATCAATGAGGAGAAAGAATCATTGATCGGCTGCCTCCTGCACGTTCCCTACTGGGGATCAAGCCCGCAATGGGGATCAAGCCCACAACCCCAGCATGTACCCTGACTGGGAATCTAAATGTGAACTCCTGGTTCATAGGTCGATGCTCAACCTCTGAGCCACACCAGCCAGGCAAGCCTTGAACATTTTAAGGCCTCTTACTTCACTTTTAAAGATCAGAAATTTCCCAAGCCAGCAGTGTGCTCTAAAGGCCACATCGGTTGTTTCCCTGCATCTAGGAAAGACAGGACTGAAGGCAACCCAGAGAGTTGGGGATAGGGAAGAAGGTGGAAGCCTTAGCTGCTCCCTTCACATCTGACCAGGTCTAACTGGAACTCTTCCACTCAAAGTAGCTCTGATCCACTTGCTTTTCACAGGCTGTGAGGGCTGCTTAAGGACCAGATGAGAGTTTAAGGATATCTGTGGCTGTGTGTGTCTACCAGTTAGTATCAGGTCGTTGTCAATAATTGCTGAGCCACTGGCACAACTGATATGTCCTCTGAGGTACCTTCCAATTTGTTATTCTCTTTGCCTTTTTCTTTTTTCTCCTTCTTGGATTTCTTCCCAAATGATTCCTCAGCCCCCGTGCTGGGCCCGGAACTGGCCCCAGCTCCCTGCAGAGCTCCCACAGAGCTGGCCACACCGTAAGCCAGGGGCAAACCGGAGCTGTGAGCAGGAGCGGCAGGCGGCACCTCCCCTTCAGTCAGAGCCTGCAGCTGCAGGAGCTTCTTCAGCAGGTACCTGAGGCGGGAGGGCGAGGAAGCAGACGGATGAACTTCCTCTCATCTCTGGTCAGTACTTTACTTACGTTCTGGGAAAGCCAGAACTATATATAAGGATTAATGTACTCATAAAGATAACATTCTTATTGGACCCTGAGAATAATAAAGTTCCAGAGGGGAATACTCAAGGGGCCAAGGATAAAGAATTGCAGTGTGTATCTCTGCATCTGGAAGGTATTAGGGTTCTGAAGGGCATATACCATGAATTGCAGATGTATATATACTCACTGTGCTTTGCACAGAGTAAATATTTGCAGAATAAGAGAGTTTCTTTTATAATTGTGGAGTCATAATTAGATTGCTTATTACTTGGAGCAAGAGGGCTTTATCAGAGAGATGAACAGAGGAGCTGTCTCATCACTATTGGTCTAACACGACCTGAGTAAACAGGAACCAATACCACAGGTTGTAGGTTTCTCTACTTGATCAGTGGCCAGCGGGCTGTGCAATGCACAGAACTCCCACTGGAGAAAAATCCCCAGAGCGATAACACCATAACAACCACCAAAACTGAGGTTCTGAACACAAAATGAAGTCTGCTCACCGTCTTTCTTCTTTTGCTTTAAGAAATTTTTCCTCAAGACGAGCAATTTCATCACAAATAGCAGCATTTTCCTTAAAAAAAAAAAAGAAATATCCTATATAATAAAAGGCTAATACGTAAATGGACCAAACGGCAGAATGACGGGTCACTATGACATACAGACCACCAGGGGGCAGATGCTCATGCAGGAGATGCCCCTGGTGGTCAGTGCACTCCCACAGGGGGAGCACGGCTCAGGGCGAGCCGGGCTCACAGCTGGTGAGCACAGTGGTGGTGAGAGCCCGGAGTGCGAGAGGGCTCAGGCTGGGCTGAGGGCCACCCCCCAAGAGCAAGAATTTCATACAGTGGGCCTCTAGTAATCACATAAAATGAGTAAAAGATCAAAGTATTATGCTGGGAAGAAGAATTCTATTTCAAACCAAAGAAGTCTTTGTTGCTAGATAAGAAGAACTAGTCTACTGTGCAAACTATAAAAGAACCTGGTAGAGTCAGGGTAATTATAGAATTTATCAAAACTGGGGTATCTGAGTAAAAAGGGGGCACTATTAATGATAACACTAGAACAATATGGTAAACTATGGCTGTTCTAGGCAAACCAAGATGTACAGTCATCCTAAGTAGGGCAGCCTTTGGCAGAGAAAAGGGAATATGGCTTAAATCCACAGATGCTTAAATCCAACCCACAAAAATATGAATATCCATTCCCAAGTACTTCCACTTCGAGCGGCTTAGAAAACCAACCTCACCCAAAAGCATCCCGTGCAATATGAATCCTAAAGAGAAAAATGGGATGAACAAAATCAACTCCAGTATGTAAAATGCTTAAACTTCCTTATCCAAGTACTGTCTGCCTGTACTGACGACTCAATCTATTTCCCAAGCATCATTCATTCATTCACTCATTCGTTCAATTCTGAAGGGGATGCTCCAAGCTGTCCGGACATTCCACAGGGTGGGACCTCAAACTCTGAATGTTCAAAACAACAGCCCTTTTCTCCACAAAACCTTTACGTAACACTTAATGGAACCAAAGTCCTTCTAATAACAGCGGCTCCAAGCTTTATGTGCCTTTGACAAGGAGTTTGGGGGGCGGGGGTGGGGGGGAATAAGGTATCCGATCCTCTTAATCTGACTTTTCTGACTTCTCTCCAGTGCACACAGCAAGTGCTAAGTAAATGTTTGGGGAATGAATGTGCTCATTTCCAAACCTGCCCTTACGCGTCCAAAAACAGCTTGGAGGATTTCCCAAGTTTTGGGTAGAAAGAAGAGGTCAGGTGGTGGGTGATCCCGACCTGGGAGGACCTTTGAGGACTCCACTCCCATTGCCCGACCCCGAGCAAGCCTGGGCGGAGCCAGACATCGGCAAACAGCTCCTTGCTGCACCCAGTGCCCCCGGCGCCTCTACGGCAAAAGCGGGACAGGAACACGGGAGGCTCAAAGGAGGGCGGAAGGGTTACGTTGCTGAAAGCTTCGTGCATGTATCTGTTCCGGGAAGGGGTCCGCGGTGCAGAGGAAATAGGCTGGGGAAAGGGGGGGGGGGAAATGTAATGAAGAAACGAGAATCGCGGTGTCCAGTCGGGCAGGGCTCGGACACAGCGCCCTTCCGCCCATCACCTCTCTGGGCCTCGATGTTGTTAAAGACGGTGCCTCGTCCTCGGGGTTCTCTTGCAAACCAGACGCATTCCCCAGAGTGTTGCGGTTATAAGGGTACTGGCTAGAACTTGCGGGCACAGCGAGACGCCAAGGCCTTTCCTTGCCTCATTTAATCTTCGCAACTCGCAGGGTAGTTATTCAACCTCACAGACAAGAACCAGGATTACAGAAGGACGTGACCTGTCCCAGGACACGGGGCTACCGAGAAGCGACGTGCACTGCCAAGGCTAACACTAGGTGACCGCCGCCCTCCCCCGGGAAGGGGACGGTTGGGGGAAAGCTTTCGCGGATGCGGGCGTCGGGGCGACGGGCCGAGCGGCGTGAGACTCACAAACACCGTGGCTTTGGCGGCTTTGCGCAGCCGCAGGTACTTGAGCCGGTACTTCTCGTTCTGGCTCCGCTTCGGGAGCTTTTTCATCCTGGCCTTGAACGGCGGCGCGGCCCGCGGCGAGGGGGCGAGGCCGCCCAGCAGGCTCATGGCCCGGCCCCGCCGCGGGGCCTCCCGGGCTCGGCGGGCATCGGCGTTCGGCCGAGGGGCGGCGGGGCGCCCGCCTCGGCGGGTCTGCGCTGGCGGAAGCGGGCCCTGAGGAACCGATTTCTCCAGAACGCTCCTCGGCGCGCGCTAGGCCTGAACCCGCAAAGGCAGGCGGTGCCTCCTGTCTCCGCAGTTGCCTCGGAAGTAACCCTGCCCGGAAGTTACGTCACGGCGCCGACTAACGTAAAGCACGGCGCCGGCTGACGTAAACCTCAGTCGCTCGCGACAGCGTGCGTAGCAATGGACCGTGAAGGTTGGGCTGAGGCAGGAACCGGCGGAAACCCTCCCGGCGCGGACCTCGGGCTCCCACCGCCCACGGCTGTTAACACCAGCTTTTACACTTGGTGCCCGCAATATTTCAGTGATGGCAGAGGAATGTTACATATTTATTTCCGCGTTGTTTGACTTTTGGGTCATCAATGGCTGCAGAGAGCATCTTGGTGCACAAACTTTTTCCATACAGGATTGTTAGAGGCTGGGTCTGTGTGCTCCCACCATTGTAATGTTACCAAGCAACTCATCGGGCACTTATTTATTCAGAAGAATATGTAGTTCCTATTAGGGCAGAATGTTTAGGGAACTTATTTAAGGGGGAGAGCCAGATAAAGGGGCAATATTCATACAGTGGAGTCAGTTTTATCTCAGGCAGGTAGTGGATGATATGGCAGCACCCAGTTAGGGAAGGCGGAGGTGGTAGGGAAGGCTTCTTTAAAAAAAAAAAAAAAAGTATTTTTATTGATTTTAGAGAGGAAGGGAGAGGGAGAGAGAGAGACAGAAACATCAATGATGAGAGAGAGTCACTGAGCGGCTGCCTCCCGCACACCCCACACTGGGAATGGAGCCCGCAATCCGGGCTTATGCCCTGACTGGGAATTGAACCGAGAACTCCTGGTTCATAGGTCGATGCCCAACCACTGAGCCACCCAGTTGGGCAGGAAGGCTTCTTGAATGTGCCCAGGCTGACTCTGAAGAGAGAGGAACAGGAGGGCATCTTGGGCACTGGGGACAGCATATTCTAAGGCTTAGCATCGTGAGAAGCATAGAAAATGCAAGTAGTTGATTAGAGTGAAAGACGTACCAGTACGTGGAGAGGAGCGAGAGGACTGAAGGGGTAGGCAGTGTTTGGATCGCAAAGGGTCTTGTGTACCAATCGGAAGAGTTAGGCTTTTACCAATGACAATAGGAAGCCATTAATGAAAGCGTATGTGTCAGCCCCTTTGCTTGTTTTAGGTAAACTTACCCAACTTTGTCAGGAACAACGTATTTTTTTACATACCCATATGAAAAAGGGCATAATAATGTGCACCTTTAAAAATAAATATCAAATGAGAGATCGTTGGTATTGTGGGCTGAGTATGGCTTTTACAGTCAGGTAAGGTTCCATTAAATACAGGCACAGGGATGGGAGTGATCAGATAAGATGGGGTGATGAGTCAGAGGAGAGAGAGAAGGGGATCACCAGCATTTTACTTAAGTGGTTGCTGGCCAGCGGTTGGCTCCAAGTGGATGTATAGTCTCCCTGGGCTATGAAAAGCACACCTGTACCCATTAAGAGTTGTGAAGGAGTCCACAGCCTAAAGTTCCAGCCCCTGGTTAAGTGAGTCCCTGATTTAAATGATGAAAAGGTGTATCTGCACACCTCATGGCTCCAGCCATGGCTGGTGCATGGCCCAGACCTTGTCCTGAAGCCCCAAGAGCATGTTGCAAGTTCCTGCCATCATTTTCTCCTGCCCACTTTGCAGGCCACAGGGGGCCTGGCCAAGTTTGATGACTCACAAAGCAAGCTGGGCATACTCCTAGGGTTTCAGGCCACACCAAAGTGTTCCCAGGGATTTCATATCTTTTTGTTTTGTTTTGTTTTCTTCTTTGGATTTCATATCTTTATTCTCCTACCAGCTTACCCCACTGCTGAGTACATATCCCTGAAGGGCTATGGAGTACATTTAGAGAGAAGAACCTGCCTCCATTAATAGCCTCTAGAACAGCGGTTCTCAACCTGTGGGTTGTGACCCCTTTGGCGGTCGAACGACCCCTTCACAGGGGTTGCCTAAGACCATCCTGCATATCAGATATTTACATGACGATTCATAACAATAGCAACATTACAGTTATGAAGTAGCAACGAAAATAATTTTATGGTTGGGTCACAACATGAGGAACTATTTAAAGGGCCAGAAGGTTGAGAACCACTGCTTTAGAACCTTCTTTCCTTGTAGAATGTCTACACTTTAATTTTAGTTGTAACTTTCCCCCCCTTATATTATGCTCTAGATCTAATTTTTTAGATCTCTGACTCTTTAGCTCTAATTTTCAGATTTGTTTCCATGTGTTGATTATACCTTCTCACCTTTAGGGTAACATGCTACAGGATATATAATTCAGCGGAATCGGAGCTTAGCAATTCTAGAGTAGATATATTTCTTTTTATGATAGTGTGTAAGGCTTGTGAGGAAGGAGAAAGACTTTTACCCGTAAAATTTCTTGCTCTGTGGTTTCTTCACTATGGGTTTTCATCACTCACCTGGCGAGTGAGGTGTTTAGGTTTTGAGGGTTCTAAGCCAGCTAATAAAGTCATGAAATCGACCACCGTGTCAATGTTGTGCTTCTGGGTGGTCGTGTCCTTCAACACACATAAGACACTCAACCAGCTAAAAGAGATGAGCTCAGAGATGTTGGCTCGGAGGAAAAGAAGAATCACGTTGAGGTCATTGATGGGGCACCCCAGCATCTTCCTGCTGAGGAGGTCAAATGCTGGGAGCATCTCGTAGATGGACAGGAGTCGTTTGTCCCACCGACAGAGCCGTGTGAGGTTGTAGATGATCACTGGCACCAGGAGGGTGTATGTTGCTATAGTGGAGAGACTAACAATCTGGAAAACAGACAGGGAGGTCAGTCGGCAGGTGATGAGGTCGGGTATGTAGGTCTCATTGCTTAGCAGCTCTGTCTTAACGGAACAACTGAACTCCTTTTGGAAGAAGACATCCAGGTGGAAGTGGCCCAGGTACAGGTAGGTGGCTGAGGTGAAGAGGAGCAAGAGGGAGTTCCTCAGGAGGTAGGTAGCCACTAGTGAGTGTGAGCGCTGCTTGCACGCCAGGTACCGCTCCAGCAAGGGGAACTCGAAGTATCGTTCTGTGCGGGCCCTGGGCAGGGGAAGAGAGGAGACAAGGTGAGGAGGGCCCGTTGAGAACGGTATCCAAAGTAACAGTCTCTGTGTATCCAACATGGCATTCTCAACCATGAAAACCTGCCTTCTCCGAGCATAACCACCCTCCTCCCAAAAGGAGGGAATAAGTAAGTACATCTTCACTCCCCAAGCATTGAGTGTAATGCAGTAAACCCGGTGAATGATCAATGAGGAATAAATCGCCACAGTGGATTTCTGCCCAGCAAGGCAGAATAAACCTCTAAGCAGAAGTGGGATTCTTAGGAAGCAGTAAGGCTTATTAAATTAGCACTGGACTGGGAGTCTAAATAAGCCTATTCTGGTTCGTGGTCTGAGTACTCTGTGATTTTTTTATACCAATTCATTTAGTTTATAAAAATAAATGTGTGCTCTCGCTGGTTTGGCTCAGTGGATAGAGCGTCGGCCTGTGGACTGAGGGGTCCTGGGTTTGATTCCCATCAAGGGCACATGCTGAGGTTTCGGGCTCGATCCCTAGTAGGGGACGTGCAGGAAGCAGCCAATCAATGATCCTCTCTCATCATTGATGTTTCTAGCTCTCCCTTTCCCTTCCTCTCTGAAATCAATAAAATATATATTTTTAAATTCCTTAAAAATAAATGTGCTAGCAAGTACTTGTTGAGAGCTGTGATATTCAGGCACATGTAAGCCAGTCTCTGTTCTGAAGGAGCTTATAGTCTGGCTTGTGGGGAAGAGGCAGATAAGCTACGCATACATGAAATAAAAATAGCACTTGATTTGTTGTTAAAATGATGACTGCAAACCATGCTAGTTGTAAATTAGGACAGAGGATAACTGTAGGGGCTGGAGTGTTCAGAAAACTTTATGGAGAACATTGTCTTAGACTTGGCCTTCAAGAGGTAGATAGGTTTCAGAAAAGAGTGTGCATAATCCGGAGACAGAATGTGGTTTCAAATCTTAGCTCAACCATCCTCTTGGTGGGGCCCACCCTGGCCATTCTATTTAAAACCGTGCCACTCCACAGCCTCCCAGCTTTTCTGACCACCCCCACCCTTACCCTGCTCACTGTTTTTCTTCACACCACTTATTTTCTACCATATAATTATGTGTTATGATTATTCGCTGTCTTGTCTTCCCTTGATCGAATATAAGCCCAGATGGGGAGGTGTAGCTTTGTCTCCTCCCCACCTCTGCCCCCCAGCACACACACATGGACACACACCTAAAGGGCCCAGAACAGCCGGGCCGGCGTGGCTCAATGGTTGAGCATTGACCTATGAACCAGGAGGTCACGGTTTGATTCCTGGTCAGGGCACATGCCCGGGTTGCGGGCTCAATCCCCAGTAGGGGCGTGCAGGAGGCAGCCAATCAATGATTCTCTCTCATCATTGAAGTTTCTATCTCTCTCTCCCTCTCCCTCTCCCTCTCTGAAATCAATAAAAATGTATTTAAAAAAAGAAAGAAAAAGTAGTTGGTGGCAGTGTATGTAGAGGGCTTTGAAGAATGTTTGGGGGAATGTGGATATTTTTCTGTATGCATGAGGGGAGCTGTTGGGGGTTTCCGAGCAGGGGAGTGGTATAGGAAGTCGTATTTTGAGTGACCAATCCCTTTCTGACCGTGTTCATCTGCAAACTGGGGGCAGAGTCCGTTCTCCTCTCCTGGTACACAGGTGGTAGGGAGTTAATGAGAGGAGGTGTTCACCACTGTGCACTCTTGAGAAGGGTGGTACAGAGCAGGGGTGGGGAACGTCTGGCCCGCGGGCCATATGAGGCCCAGGAAATCATTTGGTCTGGCCCTGCCAAGGCATTAGGGGTGAGTTAATTAAATGTTTGACCAAATACAGCAGGTGAATTTTTAAGTTGATAATTTTGAATGGCCCGTGACATGATGTTATAAATATTCAAATGGCCTCTTGGCAGGAGAAAGGTTCCCCACCCCTGGTGTAGAGACGAGTTTAAACATGACCTCACAGATATCACTTTAATGCCGGGAGGAGCCCTTCAGAAAGGAGTGGGAGAGGCGACTCACTTGTCCAGCTCGTCCCAGAAAACATGGGGGTCCGAGCTCTTGTGCCGGATCTTCACCATGTGCTGCACCAGGCGGATGGAGCGGTTATAGGATTTGTCCAGTTCGCTGATGATGAACAGCAGGTCCGAGCTGAGGGCCGGCGCGGCTGCGTACTGCCACAGCAGAACTGGCAGGTACATGGCCACGGCCAGGGCCAGCAGGGAGTAGGGGAGGGCCTGCAGGACGAGAACCAGCTGAGCAGGGAGGCCCAGGGTGCAGAGAGTTCTGAGGGAAGGGCCCCTGCCTCAAAGGGGAAGGAGCTACCACAGGCCCAGGACCTAAGGCCGAGTACAGTGAGGTCCAGGAAAGAAGGGAGAGCGAGTATCCAGGCTCCCCAGCTCCTCTTTGCTGATCTGGGGTCTGTGTAGGGTCCCAGGAAGGAGAGAGGCAAGAGGCAGAAAGAGAGGAAGGAAGGAGGTAAGAGAGGGATCAGGGATGGGGTGGGTAGGGAGGGCCCCCCATTCCCCATGCATGTTAGCCTTGTAAATTGTCATAACAACATAATGTTATGAGCTAACCAGAAATCGTGGCCAACTGTGGTCCTGGCACCCCAGGGGTGTGTGTGTGTGAAAGAGAAAGGGAATGTATAAGTTTCTGAAAGCTATATTGGACAACGACGAGAGAGAACTAGAACCTTTTCACACCTGTTTTAAAAAAATAACATTCCTTGTAAACAATCTTCACTCCTAGAGATTTTACTCTTTCCTGACATAGAATTCCCTCTGAACCGTCTTGAACTTGTTGCCGTCTACCTCTGGCTTTGACATTTCCCAGGACAGAGGTCTCGTGAATCTGCATTAAGTCTGGTTTGTCTGGGTCCTGGAACTAGGGTATTTTGAGGTCTTGTAAACTGTCATAACTACAAAACGTCACGGGTGACTTCTGGTTAAACGTGAACTGGACATTTATGTGACGTCTGCTCCCTCACAAAACCACTCGGGAACAGCAGTGAAGGGATCAAAAAGACATAATCCTGTAAGAACAAAGAAAACAGGAGAGGAGCTCTAGCCGGCTTGGCTCAGTGGATAGAGCATCAGCCTGCAGACGAAAGGGTCCCAGGTTCCATTCTGGTCAAGAGCATGTGCCCGGGTTGCAGGCTCAATCCCCAGTAGGGGGCATATGCAGGAGGCAGCGGATCAATGATTCTCTCCCATCATTGATGTTTCTATCTCACTCTCCCTCTTCTTTCCTCTCTGAAATCATTAAAAATATTTAAGGAGAAGGAGAAGAAAACAGGAGAGGAGGAAAGAGCAACAAAATGTTGAACTGAGAAACAGTTGCGTGACAAAAGAGACCAGCCTGTGGGTGGATGGGAGCTGAGGCAGGAGCGAGCGAGCAAGCTGTCTTCACCACAGAACCAGGAAGGCCCGGGAGTTAGGGATGCGGGTCCATCTGAAAGGGGCTGCCGATGGGGCCGAGCACAGGGATGCTGAAAAGCCGGCCCTGCAGATTCTTTCTGCAACATGATGCGCTCAGTGAGGACCCTGTCCCTCCCCTGCGGGAGCCTCTGGTTTACGTCCCAGAAACTGAGCCAGGGAGATTCAGCACTTGTGGTCCCTTCTGCAGGGGACCACACGGAGAACGGGGGGAAGCTACATGAATACTGAACGCTGGGACCCACATCTGGTTCCCAGAGGGTTGGCAGCTGAGCTGGATGTCAGCCCCACCCTGCCCCCGCCACAAAAATTAGGATCGAATCATTCTTCTTTGGAAAACGGACCAGCCCAAGAGAAAGGATTACAGACGCTGACATTCGAGGTTTTCGCAATGAAATGGCCCAAGGGATCTCCTTCAACTCAGGGCTGCTGGCCAACAAGCCTCATCCATCAGCACAAAACTCCCAGTCAGACAACAGTGGGAAACCCAAGATCACCAGACGTTTGGCGAATGCCTGAAACGTGAGTCCGTGACCAACATATGAAAGTGGAGGGGTGGCGAAGAGACGAGAGAATATAGTGATGCAGCCCAGCCCACCCCACTCAGCCGTGAGGCCGGCCTGATGGAGCCGGACCCAGGTTACCTTGTGAGGCCAGAGGGATTTCAGCTGGTACCGACCAGGCTCATCATCCTGTTGGTGGTGAACCAGCGAGTCCCAACAGGAACTGTCCACATAGGCGGCCTGCCGAGCGCTGAAGTTACTGGGCGAGAAGCAGCTGATGGGAGACCCTGGAACAGGAACACGGCTTTGAGGAAGCCCTGAGTTGGAGTGAGGAACGGGAATGATGGGTTTTCCCATCATTCTCTAGACCAGCGGTTCTCAACCTGTGGGTCGCGAGCCCTTTGGGGGTCGAACGACCCTTTCACAGGGGTCGCCTACATACATCCTGCATATCAGATATTTACATGATGATTCATAACAGTAGCAACATTATAGTTATGAAGTAGCAACAAAAATAATCTTATGGTTGGGGGTCACCACAACATGAGGAACTGTATGAAAGGGTCGCGGCCTTAGGAAGGTTGAGAACCACTGCTCTAGACAGAGGCAGAAATGGGACCCAGTACTTCTCCCCATCTGCGGGTAAATGAGGAGGCAGTGGGAGTCGGCACACTTGCTTGGGAAATGTAGTCAGGTAATCACACAGCCGGAAAGAAAGCCAGAAACCCCAGTTCATGGGAAATCCGCCTTCCTTTCAGGAGAGGTGGCAGACTTGCTGAGGTCATCCATCACCTACATGTATGTAAAACCCTACATACATGTGTTTGTTCATGTGTGTGTGGAGAGGAATGAGCGGGTTTATTCACCTGTGATGCTCCAAGCTCTGTCAGGCACCGAACGTAAGTTCTTAAGTCAGTAACCCTGGAGGTAGGGAGTAAGAAGAAGGCTCCAAGGAGGTAAGAGACTTGTCGAAAGCATGGATGGCAAAGACCTTTAGAAGTCCTAGGTCCTGCCCAGCTGGTGTGGCTCAGTGGTTGAGGACTGACCTATGAGCCAGGTCACAGTTTGATTCCTGATCAGGGCACATGCCCAATATGTGGGCTCGATCTCCAGTAGGAGGTTATGCTGGAGGCAGCCGATCAATGATTCTCTCTCATCATTGATGTTTCTATCTCTCTCCCTCTCCCTTCCTCTCAGAAATATATATATGAAATCCTAGGCCCTGAAGAGATTATAAGGCTCCCAATCTCCCTCATCCATATAAAATAAAGGTTTAATTATTGCAATGACATAAAATACATGAATACTGCCCTAACCGGTTTGGCTCAGTGGATAGAGCATCGGCCTGTGGACTGAAGGGTCCCAGGTTCGATTCCGGTCAAGGGCATGTACCTTGGTTGCAGGCACATCCCCAGTAGGGGGTGTGCAGGAGGCAGCTGATCGATGTTTCTCTCTCATCGATGTTTCTAACTTTATATCCTTCTCCCTTCCTCTCTGTAAAAAAAATCAATAAAATATATATTTTAAAAAATACACGAATATTGAAATTTAAACAAAAATTTTTTTAATATTTTTTTATTGATTTCAGAGATCCCCTACTGGGGACCGAGCCCACAAACTGGGCACGTGCCCTGATCAGGAATCGAACCATGACCCTTCAGTCGCTCTATCCACTGAGCAAAACCAGCTAGGGCTAAACAAAATCTTTTTTGTAAAATTTTGGAAATTACTTTCAGAAAATGTTGGTGCCCCTGCTTTGCTGGTGCCCTAAATGCATGCTACCCAGCCGGCTGGGTAATGCCCAGGCCAGTCATACCACCCAGACAATGTGGGAGCTGTCTTGCATCAGAACCCATGTAAAGAGTGAACTACCCAGCCGGTGTGGCTCAGTGGTTGAGCATCGACCTATGAACCAGGAGGTCACGGTTTGATTCCTGGTCAGGGCACAAGCCCAGGTTTCCGGCTCAGTCCCCAGTAGGGGGCGTGCAGGAGGCAGCCAATCAATGATTCTCTCATTGATGCTTGTATCTCTCCCTCTCCTCTGAAATCAATAGTATGCACATATAATGAGAGAGAGAGAGAGAGAGAGAGAGAGGGAGAGAGAGAGAGGGAGAGAGAGAGAGACCTCCTATGTACTGGGTCTGGGAAGCCACTTACCGGAGGAGAACTCCTGGGCAAAGGCCAGGGACATTAGCAACAAGGGGAAGCCCACGGCTACGAATTTGACTATGCGATCCAGGGGGAGTTCCAGGCGCAGTCCTTTGAGGCGGGGGCCCCTGCGGTCGGGCAGCAGGGCGTCTGATAGCATGTACTCTGCAGCTGCGTGTGCAAGCGACATGATGCTGCTGAGCTTTGGGGTGCAGAGGCAGCAGGAGGGGTCCCAGGATGGTAGAGTGAGGAGATGGCAGCTTCGGGCAGCTGGCTTTGAGCAGACAGAGCCTGCAACCCCAGCCTCTCGGACATCTGTGCCAGGAGCAGGCGCTGGTTCTCTAAATAACTGGCCGGCCCCTGAGCCAGACACCTGGTAATTAGAGGGAGACCTAGCATCGTGGGTCCTCGCTAGAGGAGGGTCGGGTGTCAGCGGGGGCTGCTGGTGTCAGGCTGCTCTCTGGCTTGCCCTGGAGCCGATGGAGGTCTGTGGCTTTATGCTGCCCTCTTATTAATAAAGTATTTTTAGTGGGTGGTGGAGGGAAGGCGGGCTGTGAGGCCAGGCCTCCCATGTAATTGGTGTGGAATTTGGGTGGAGAGGGCTTAATTGTGTTGAAGGTGCTCATTTTGTGGTTTGGGGTGGAGATAGGGACCCCAAGACTCAGCTGGGATTACGACTCCTACTACATGGTATTCTGTGTCCCAGTGATGAGATGTGCTTTGATCTCCGGCTCTTTCTCAGAAAGGACTCTGCATGTGGTGTTAAATTTCCTTCCACATATTTACAATTTTTTTTTTAGCCTTCATCAGTTCTTTAGAAAACCGAGGGATGGGTGGCAGTGTTAAATAGTGTAAAGAAGTGACCTTTGAAATTTGAAAATTTCAAAGGCTTCCACGGGAGATCAAGCAGGACTCATTTTTATTGTGTGACTTTGGCCGGGAGTCTCAGCTATCAAATGGCATGATGTTGTACTCTTACAAGATAGAGAGGCTTGACTGAGAGTATTATATGTGAAGGCATTTTGTAAAGTGTAGGGTAAATAGCAACTCTTATTTCCACTTGGTGGGGTTGGGTGAGTGAGGCATCTGCCCTCAGAGGCCCCGACTTTGGCCTTCACCCTGGTCCCCTTCGGCTGTGGCCTTCTCACGAGGCAAAGAGTCCGTGGGGCCAAGGGGATGCACCCATTCAGAGTCTCCTCTAGACCACTCTTCTGGCACCAGGGACGCTGTAATTCCGTGCCCAGATGGCCCCAGTCTGTTCCCAGGGCCCATGCAGGCCTTTTTCTTGGGTGCATCCTCTCGTGGACAGGTCGTGCTGCTGGTGTGCACCGCTAGGACTAAGGAAAGGTGCCTTGAGGGAGTTGGGTGGAATTTAGAAGCCCGGGATGCCCGTACATGCAATTATGAGGCTTCTTGCAATGTGGGGACTTAGCCGTGTTGGGAAGAAGGGGCCTGGGAGGAATCTAAATTTAAATCTGACATTCAGATCATTATGAATTGGTGTGTGTGTCTAAATATGTCAAGGTAGGCAGATAGAGTGTATTTTATTTAACAGTTGGCTAGCTTTATTTATAACATTTAATTTTTTAGATATATGATATGTGGGCCTCTATTTGAACTGTTTTTCCTGGGCCCACAAATGTTTGGGTTGGGCCTGTCTCTCTCCCCACCCCCAGGCCAGAGGCCAGCTGTGATTCAGAGGTGCTCAGTGTGTGCAAACTGGAGTGGACCGGGCATGGGAGCAAGAAAAGGGATCCTTTATTTCATTTCCCGTTAGCCTCTCCATACTCTCATTTCTGAATCTTTTCATTATGTGTGTTTTTGACAAATGTGTGTTGTTGGGTCTGTATCCATGTATTTTCTTTTGGTTTTTAAAAATAGATGACTTTAAAAAAATATTTTTATTGATTTTTAGAGGGAGAGGTCGGGGAAGGGAGAGAGAGAGAAACATCAATGTGAGAGCGGAACACAGATTAGTACCTCCTGCACACTCCCCACCGGGGATCGAGCCCACATCCCAGGTATGTTCCCTGACCAGGAATCGAACTGGCAACCCTCAGGGGCACAGAACTATGCCCAACCAACTGAGCTGCACCAGCCAGGGCAAAAAAACTGGTTTACATCTTTACTGAAGTATATAAACTTACATTCATAAGCACATATCTTAAGTGTACAGTTCAGTCAGCTCTCATCTGATCAGGGAACTGAATGCTACTAGCACCCAGAAGCCACCTGTGTGCTCTTTTGTAATAACTGCCATTTCCCAAAGGGTAATCATTATCATGACTTCTAATAGCATCGTTTAGTTTTGCCTTATACTTTACAAAAATGGAATCATATGTGTGTGCTCTTTTGCGTTGGGCTTCTTTTGCTCTGCATCATATTTATGAGAACCATCCATTTGCAACTGTTTTGTACTTAATATAAATGGAATTACATGTATACATTTTTTTGTGTCTGGATTCTCTGCTCAACATTTTTTAAAAATATTTTTTTATTGATTTCAGAGAGGAAGGGAGAGGGAGAGAGAGATAGAAACAGCAATGATGAGAGAGCATCATTCATCAGTTGCCTCCTGCATGCCCCACCCTGGGGATCCAGCCCATAACCTGGGCATATGCTCTGACTGGGATTCAAATGGTGACCTCCTGGTTCATAGGTTGACGCTCAACCACTGAGCCATGTCAGCTAGGCTGCTCAACATATTTTTGAGATTCATCCATGTTGTTGTGCATATCAAATTTTGATTCCTTTTATTGTGTAGAAGTACAACAATTTGCTTATCTTCATCAATTGATGGACAATTGGGTTTCTGGCTACTGTGAACATTCTAATTTGTATCTTATGGGGGAATATACAGTATACATGCATTTCTTTTGGTTATATACCTTTGAGAATTGGTATATTGGGATTACTTTGCATATGTTCATCTTTATTAGTTTTCAAAGAGGTTGTATTAATTTACATTTCATCAGCAGTTTGCGAGAGTCTTAATTGCTCCACATCTTTACTATTATGTTTTTGAAATTAAAAAACAATGTAGCCATTTTGCAAAGTGTGTAGTAGCATTGGGTTGAGGTTTGAACTTGAATTTCTCTAGTGATGAATGCAGTTGGCCATCTTGACTATTTCAATGTCTTCTGTTCCAAAGTGTATGTACAAGTCTTTTTCCTGCTAGGTTGTCTATCTTTTTATTATTGATTTGCAGGAATTCTTTTTATATTTTGCATATGAGACCACTATCAGATATGTTTTGGTTATATTTTTCTCACTCCATTGTTTGACTTTTCATTCTCTTAATGGAGTCTTTTAAGGGCCAGAAATTCATCATTCTCAGGTAGTCAATGTATCTAGTATTTTCTCTTAAGGATAGTGCTTTATGTAACCTATTTAAGAAACTTTTGCTTATCCCAATGTCCTAACATTTTTTCTGTTCTCTAAATGATTTTAGCTGTTCTCTAAATTACTTTTTGTTTTATCTTTATCATGTTCTTCAGTCATTTGGAATTAGTTTTTTAACATATGGTATGAGATGGGAATTAGAGACTAGAAATAAGGGTTAAATGGGATTAGAGAGATTAGAGACCAAAGCTAAGATCATCCACACCCTCATATTCCCAATTACTATGTATGGATGTGAGCATAGGACAGTGAAGAAGGCTTCTAGGGAAATTATTGATTCTTTTGAAATATGATGTTGGAGGAGAACTGTATGGATACCCTGGACTGCCAGAAAGATGAATAAGTGGACCCTAGAGAAATCAAGCCTGAAATATCATTGGAGGCAAAAATGATAAAACTAAAACTGTCCTACTTCAAGCACATCGTAAGAAAGCAGGGTTCTTTGGGAAAGACAATAATGCTGGGAAAATAGAAGGCACTGGGGACAGAGGAAGACCAAACGTGAGAGGGACTGACTTCATAAAGGAAGCCATAGGCTCGAGTCCACAGGAGCTGAGCAGGCCTGCTGAGGACAGGGCATTGTGGACATCACTCATTCACACGCTTGCCAGAAATTGGAACTGACTCCATGGCACGTAACACACACATGTCATAAGGGCTCAAGATACATGATTTTTCATGCGGCTATTCAGTCAACTCAGTACAATTTATTGAAAAGAGCACCCATTTCTCATTGTAATACAGTTTGATGTTTTCATAAATCAAGTGACAATTTGTCTATATTTGTAACAAAAGTAAGACTATCTTAACTGCTGTTAAGGTCTTTTCCCCTATAGTGTAAATGTCCCAGTTTTATTGCTCCTCAAGATTGTTCTGCTATTCTTGACATTTTGCATTTCTATATGAATTTTATAATCAGCTTATCAGTTTCAGAATTTTTTATTGAGACTGCTAAATCCCTAGCTTAATTTGAGGAAAATCGATATCCTTCCAGTATTGAGGTTTCAAATTTATGAACACAATATATCCCTCAATTTAGGTCTTCTTTAATTTCTATTCCTAGTGATTTTTAGTTTTCAGTGTGGATGTCTTACACATCTTTTGTTATGACTTATTCCTAGGTATTTGATCTTTCTTGTTAACATTGTTAAGAGTACTTTAAAAAAGTTTTATTTTCTACTTGTTGCTAATATAAGGAACTACAACTGATTTTTGCATATTGATCTTCTATCCAGCAAACCTTTTAAATTCATTTATTGATTCTAATAGTTTGTAGATTCTTTCGGATTTTCTGTCTACCCAACCATGTCATCTGTGAAAAATGATTATTTATTTTCTAACCTTTATTCTTTTTGAAAATTTATTTTTCTTGCCTTATTGCACTGGTTAGGACCTTCAGTACAATACTGAATATAGGTAGTAATAGTAGGTATCCTTATCTTATTTCTTCTCTCTCTCTCTCTCTGTCTTTGGATATTATTTTTTACATTAAGTTCTCCTATATTCCTACTTTACTAAGTGTGATTATTTTGAATGGATGTTCAATTTTTCAAAATACTTTTCTGTATAATTTGAGATGTTCATTATTATTTTTTTTCTCCTTATTGTTGTTACTGTGATGAAATGTACTGATTGGTTTTTGAATGTTATACTATTCTTGCTTTCCTGGAATGAACTTTATTTGATTCTGATATATTCTCTTCATTTTTGGTGGTTTCAGTTTGCTAAAATGTTTTATATTTATGAAAAAGAACAAGCTGGATATTATTTTCCTTTCTTGTAAGGACTTTGGCAGGTTATACTGGCCTCACTAAGAGAGTGAGGAAGTATTTCCTTTTTATCTATTCTCGGAAAAGTTTGTGCAAGATTCGTGTCAGTTATTAAATTTTTGGAAGAATTTACAGGTGAAGGCATCTAGTTTAGTGGATTCAAGTTCTTGAATAAATATTTGACTATTCAGGCTTTCTAGCTTCTCTTCTATTAGCTCAGTAGTTCTCAACCTTCCTAATGCCCCGAACCTTTAATACAGTTCCTCATGTTGTGGTGACCCCCAACCATAAAATTATTTTCGTTGCTACTTCGTAACTTTCATTTTGTTACTGTTATGAATGGTGATGTAAATATCTGACATGCAGGATGTATTTTCATTGTTACAAATTGAACATAATTAAAGCATAGTGATTAATCACAAAAACAATATGTAATTATATATGTGTTTTCCGATGGTCTTAGGCAACCCCTGCGAAAGGGTCGTTTGACCCCCAAAGGGGTCGCGACCCACAGGTTGAGAGCCGCTGTATTAGCTGAAATGCAGTAGTTTCTAATGCTGCATAAAAATTGCGCTGAAACCGAGGGCTTAAAACAACAAACATCTCAAAAATTCTGTAGATCAGAAATTTAGAAGCATCTTAGTTGGGTTGTTAGGCTCAGGGTCTCTTGTGAAGTTCAATCAGGATGTTGACTGGAGCAGCGGACATCCCAGGGCTTGACTGGGACTGGAGGTCAGCTTCCAAGCTCATCCAGTGATTGTTGGCGGGCGGTCTCAGTGCCTTGTTGGGTGTTGACAGGAGTTGACAGGCGGTCTTAGTTCTGCATCAGGAGGGCCTCTTTCTTGGCAACGTGGCGGGTGGTTTTCCCAGCAGGTGATCCAAGGCAGAGGGCAAACAGGAAGCCACAGTGCTTTTTATGACCTGTGGTTTGGAGTTGCAAATACTACTTGAAAAAGACATGGCCAGAGTTTTGTTCAGTAATATCAGTTACTCTCATGTCCTATTGGGTAAACATGGTTCAATGAAACATTGCTTTCAGGCAGTACCTTTTATCATGCGCTTTAGTAACCATACCTTCACCCAGAGCACTGCTTGGAAGGAAGGAAATTTTAGATACACGGAGAGTTTAGAAGAGCAAGAGGCTTTTGTGAGCATTTTTTAAAAACCAAAGGCCATATCATGAAGGTACCTATATATTCCCAATTCTGTTCTTCATTCATCCAGCTCTGTCTGCTCTAAGTTCCATTCATTTTGTGATTGGCTTCAGGAAGGGATTCAATAAATTCAGTCCTTCAAAGATGACTAGAGCTGGTATGTGATCACCTGTACTCCACATTCCTTATTAGGGACACTTTTATTTTAAGGAGGACAGACTGTTCAGCCAAAGCAAAACAAACAAACAAATCTCAATTAGGAGAAATTCAAGACTCGGTGAGCAGGTGAGTTAGATATATTTTGGGTCAGAGTTATACGCTGGAGTTCCTGTGGAGAAGTTATGAAATCATAACAGAGACTGAAATCCATTTTTAAAGGCCTGTTTATGAGTGTATGCACGTATACACTTATCAATAATTGCTGGTCTTTCTCTATAGCCCACATTCAACCAAGACTTGGCAGTGATAGTGTCTTGAGAGATTTTCACTTAGAATTTTACTACATCCTCACTCTCATCACTAAACCCCAATCCCTGTCCTCAATTCCACTGACGAAATTTTACAAATAGAGTAAAACAATTCATTATCACAAACTTCAAATAAGCCCCATAAGACAGACTCTCCTTGGGACTGAAGAGCAAATAAGACCTCAGGGGTTCATTAAAAGTGGGCTTTTCTCTAAGAACCTCTGAGGGCTCTTGTCTGGATGATGTAACACCAAGGAAAGTTGCTCTGAGTTGATGTCAATTGCCAGGGAGGCTGCATTTCAAAGCTATTAGAGCACTCCCCCTCCCTCCGTTTTTCAGTTTTATTATTACTTTTTATTGAGGTAAAAGTCACATGACATTTTTAAAATTCACCATTTAAGGCATGTTGAAGCGTAGATGCTATGGCTTTTAATACATTCGCAGTGCTGTGCAACCCACAGCGCTATCTAAACCCAGAACATTCCACCATCTCAAAAGGAAGCCCATGCCAGAAGCAGTCACTCCCTATCTCCTCCTGCCCCCAGCCCCAGGGACCCACTAATCTGTTTTCTGTCTCTATTGTCTTACCTATTCTGTCATTTCCTACCAACAGAATCGTATGATATGTGGCCTTTTGTGTCTGGCTTCCTTCACGCGGCATAATATTTTCCAGGTTTGTCCGTGTTGTGGCGTGTTGTGTGGCAGGTTGTGGCAGTTACTTCATTGCTTTTTCGGGCTGAATAGTATTCGATTGTATGGATGCATTACATTTTATTCATCCATGCATCAGTTGATGGACATTTGGGTTGCTCCCACTTAGGAGCTATTACAAACAATGTTGCCTGAAGGTCAATCAGAGGTGATAACCTATGGCACTCTCAGGTCTTTTCTGAGCGTGTGCACACAGTCTGTGTGTGGTCCTCTAGGCCAGTGGTCGGCAAACTCCTCAGTCAACAGAGCCAAATATCAACAGTACAACGATTGAAATTTCTTTTGAGAGCCAGATGTTTTAAACTTAAACTGTATAGGTAGGTACATTGTTATTAACTTAATTAGGGGACTCCTAAGGCTTAGGAAGAGCCACACTCAAGGGGCCAAAGAGCCACATGTGGCTTGTGAGCTGCAGTTTGCCGACCACGGACGGCCCTAGGCTCTCAGGAATATGTGTGAGCTTATTTCTCTCAGCATCTCATTCCCTAGTCTCTCCTCCCAAACTTTTTTTTTTTTCCTCCCAAACTTTTTGGTTCATCTATTACTGCCCCAACTGTTACCCCTTGCCCCAGGAGGCAGTGACTAATGCATCAGCCTTTAAATCAGTGGTTCTCAACCTTCCTAATGCCGCGACCCTTTCATACAGTTCCTCATGTTGTGGTGACCCCCAACCATAAAATTATTTGCGTTGCTACTTCATAACTGTAATGTTGCTACTGTTATGAATCGTCATGTAAATATCTGATATGCAGGATGTATTTAGGCGACCCCTGTGAAAGGGTCGTTCGACCCCCAAAGGAGTCACAACCCACAGGTTGAGAACCGCTGCTAAACATTTTCCACAAATGGCCTCCTACACCGCCCCCCCCCCCGCCCCCCCAGCCGCCTCTGCCCTAGGAGAGTTCCAGGTTAGGCAAAACAGAGGCAATCCCTTTGAGCGGGTCTTCCAGAGAGCCACCAGACAGGACAGAACATACAACCACAATTCCTGGAGAGTAAGCTGTTACCAGGAATGCAGGCTGTTGTTCCCAAGGCCAGCACTCAGCTGGGAGCAGGAGACACATTCAGAACAAGTTAACATGCCACAGAGCTCCCTTACTGAGATTTAACTTTCTCCCTTGTGTTCCCCGGTTGTTGCAAGCTTTTAATTAGTATCCAGAGTTCCAAGAAAGTTTATTTTGAATGTTTTTGCCAGTTTACTCATTGCTTCTCTGGATAGAAGGACTGGGGAATTTCCTCCTCTGCCATTTTTTCTGACATCCCCTGTCATTCTCAGAAATATCCCAGTAGGTGGTAAATTATACGGTTTCACTAAGTATTCAGAGAATAAACTTTGAAATCGGGTCTGATCTCGGTACAAACCCTGGCTCTGCCACTTCCTAGCTGGATGACAGTGGTACTTTTTTTTTAACCTCTCTGTGAACTTCAAAGCCTTTATCGTAAAATGGGGGTAAGAAACACAACTCAAAGAGTTGTAGTCATGAATAAATGGTGCCGTGCCTGGCACCGTAATTTAAGGTATAAAGATGATTGTGCAGCGTGGATTTCTCTCTTTCCTGCTGCAATCTGAAGCCAATGTGAAGCCCAGAAAAGTGGTTAGGGCAGGTATTTTTGGAAGGGAGGGGATCATATGAAACCATGTATTTAAAAATGCAACACACCAGAGCAAGTTACACACATATGTGTGTTTATATGTCTCAGTTCAGAGAAAAAGGCATATGTGTCCATACTAAAATATATGGAAGGATAGATGCTAAGTAATTAAGAATGGTAATCACTAGCTAGAGGAAATACGGTGTTTTTAGTATCTCATTTTTTTCTTAACTACTTATATTTTCTTCAGGCACATAAATCGCTTTGGAAATTTTATTTATTTTAAATAAATGTTTATTGATTTCAAGAGGAAGGAGAGGGAGAGAAATAGAAACATTGATGAGAAAGAAACATCATCAATTGGCTGCTTCCTGCACGCCTCACACTGGGGATCAAGCCTGCAACCTGGGCATGTGTCCTAATAGGGAATCAAACCGGCAGCCTCTTGGTTCATGGGTTGATGCTCAACCACTGAGCCACACTGGCTGGGCCCCTCCTACCACTCCTGATGTGGCTTCTTCTGTATATCCTTTGTTAAAAGACTTCTGTTCAGCTAGTCTTCAGATGATTCTCCAAGTTAATCCTTCTGTCGTTTAGTTATAATTTTGATGTGGTCATTGGAGGAGGTGAGTGCAGCTTCCACCCGCTCTGCCACCTTGGGTCAGTTTGGGTGCAAATAAACTCATAAAAATCCTCTACTGGTTTGGACATTCTTATGTCCACACTTTGGTATTTCATTCTGGGCACGGAACTCAGAATTCTCATATTTCTAAATTTAAACAGGGTCTTCTCTAGTTATGAAGGTATAGTTGTCAAGGTAAGAAGGAGAAAATAGTTATTAGCCTTTTGTTAGCTTGATTTTCAACTTCTAAATATTTAGAATATGTGTGATATGAAACTGAAACTCGTGAACACAATCAGCAGTGTGGTGGTTGCCAGAGAGAGGGGGGAGGGGGGACAAAGGGGTCATAATATAAGGTGACAGGAGATTTGACTTTGGGCGATGGATACAGTGCAATATACAGATCTTGTAACATAGAAACCCACACCTGAAACCTTTATGTTCATGTTGACCAATGTCACCCTAATCAACTTAATAAATATGTTTAAATAAAAATAAACATTTAGAGAGTCTTTCCCTGGGGCCCACAGTATTAAGGGTAGGGGCCTGCCTGTCTCCCTCCTCAACGGGAGTGGCTAACGCTGAGCCAGAGCCTCCTGGGTGTGTTGACTGGCATGCACCTGGCGGTGGGTCTAGGACTCTAGGAAAAGAAGTGTTGCTTCTGTTTCTTTTTCTCACTCCCTACTTCCATGCATCTTAGCTCTCTAGGTAACCGTTCTAACCTGCCTAATGGGTATTAGTTATTTTTATCTTTCTAAATATTTTTTTTCTGGTTTGTGTGCATGTAACTTTAATATCACAAATAACGTCATGGTTGGTTTGCTTTGGTTTTGTGTTTGCCGCAAAAAGCTGTATAGTTTCCATGTGGTCCAATGCATGGGAGTGGGCTTCAGGGCGGTTAAAAGAACGGCTAGGGGTTTTCAGGGTGAGGCTCAGGCAAAAGCCAGACACCAGGGGATGCAGAGGGGCCCCTCAAAGGCCTCTGGGCTCCACAGGCTCCTGGTGGTGCTTGGGGGTGAGCCTTTCGAAGAGACACTCGCCCAGCCCAGCCTGGGGGCCGCCTGCGGAGGTGAGCCAGGTGTTGCCCATCTTCTTGCTGAGCTTCACCTGCTCACCCAGGAAGTGGTTCTCCCGGAAGTCACAGAGCTGAGGGTTGTGCGGACAGATCCAGGGCCCGCAGCTCCCCAAGGGCCTGGTTCAGGTTCCTCTCCGAGGCCACGGCGTCATCCTGCGTGTCACCCCACTCTCCTTGGGAGGCTTCAGCACGTCCTGGAAGAGAACCCGGCCACCTGGCTGGTTTTGCATGTCTAAGAGATGCTCGGCACCCGCCACCGTCTTCACCAACTCACCCTCCAGAGCCGCAGCGTGGTGGTGGAAATAGAAGCCCAGAGAGAGGTAGGTGTGGGCGGCCCGCAGAGGCAGGTTGGCCAGCGGTTGACGGCAGCCTCAGCCTTGGTGGAATAATTCTGACGAATTTGGGAGCTCATGGTGGTTCGGCAATAGGAGTTAAGGTAAAAAGTGCTGGCTGGTCTCAGAGGTGAGGACGGCTGAGGTGGTTCTGAAAGTGGTGACTGGAAAAGAGGTTGGAGGGTGGTCAGAGGCTGGAAGAAGGGGTGTCCCTGGGTCTGTTCCGTCGAAACACCACTGAAGCAAGGGCTAGATCTGGGGACCGCTGAGGGCACTGCCAGTAACAGTGTGTTTTACGCCTCATCATCTTCCTCGCTTTTCTCACCGAGCACTATGGCTCTGAGCGATGTAGCCTGTAGCTAATCCTTTGCTTGTAACTGCTGCAAAGTCTCCACTACAGTTTACCTGTTGATTTGCCCTGTGGTGGGTGTGAAGACATATCTTGTTTTATTTTGCACTTCCTCTGATTACCAATAGGCTCCAGCATCTCCTCGTATGCTGAGGGGCACTTCGGGTTTTCTGTTCTGTAAGCTGTTGGTTCTATATACTGTGCCCATTTTTCTTTTGTTGATGTTGAATGATGCCAGTTTGATAACTTCTTTCTTTTTGTTATCTTTCTATTAAGTCTATCCCCAGGGTCCTTTACTAAACAAAAATCAACCAGTTCCTATTATCAAATTCACCCGTTTATTTGGCTTTGTGGTGTCTCATCTTTAGATAACAAAGATATTTTCCTACATTTTCTTCTAATTGGAGGGGATCTGTGGTGGTAGGGCTCTCAGTTCCTGCTGGAGGAAAGTCAGGAAGAAAAGGGTGGAGTGGCCACTTGGCAGTAACAGCTCTTCAACAATCCTCCCACCCTCCTGGTGGTCAGGCCTGAGAGCTAAAAATTACATATCCGCCCGGCCAGGGTGGCTCAGTGGCTGAGCGTCGACCTATGAACCAGGAGGTCACGGTTTGATTCCCAGTCAGGGCACATGCCTGGGTTGCAGACTCAATCCCCAGTCAGGGCTGCGCAGGAGGCAGCCAATCAATGATTCTCTCTCATCATGATGCTTCTATCTCTTTCTCTCTCCCCCTTCCTCTCTGAAATCAATAAAAATACATTTTAAAAAATAAAATAATAAAATAAATAAAAATTACGTATCCCAGTTTCGCTGGTAGCTGGAACCCTGGTTGCGAATCGGTGTGAGATCTGGAAGGTGGGAGTGAGGTGGCTCTCACACTTCAGTACGTATCAGAATTATCCAAAGGCTTATGAAAACACAGACTGCTGGCCCCACCCAGGAATTCTCTGGGTGTGGAGCAGGCCCCCAAATCTGCGTTTCAAACAAGGGTCCAGTTGTGTAGTTACCCATTTTGTGAGTGTGAGAGGCACTGCTCCCGGTGACAGACGTGAGCTTCCTGACCTCTGGGTCACATCTATTTCAGGGTCCGTTTGGGGGCTCCCTCATCCCTTTTTCAGTCGTTCAAAAACACTGTAAGCAAGTCATTCCCTGTATGAAATCTCTTTCTGCTTGAGAAAACTAGAGTTATTTTTGTTTCCCATAGTAAACCACTGATTGGTAGGCTATTATACCCAAAATAGCTAGAAATAACAAGAGGATGTCCACAAATCCCATATCCTTGATGTCGTTATAAACAAGGGGGGCAGGGAGGAACTTTGTCCCGTGGCCACTGGGTTCACTGAGTGAGGTTGGCAGTAGGTCTGTCGGTTGTTTAATCAGGAAGAGCTTCTGCAGCATGTAACCGTGGACGGACAAGCGTTCTGGTTTGTGTGGGATCGCGTGGTCTCCCAGGACATGGGACTTGCAGTTCTAAAACCAGGCTGAGTTGGTGACTCTCATGTAGTCTTTCCCTAGTCATCCTGAAGAAGTTTTTATAAATGGGAAGAGGCTAGAGCGGATGATAAAAGTGGGAGGCTGGGAAATTATTTTCAGGAGACCCTTGGAATTTTGGAGGAGCATAATTAGGCAAGCGTCATAGGCTGTTCAAAGGGAGTGTCAGCCTAAAGCACTGGTTCTCAACCTGTGGGTCGCGACCCCTTTGGCGGTCGAACGACCCTTTCACAGGGGTCGCCTAAGACCATCCTGCATATCAGATATTTGCATTACGATTCCTAACAGTAGCAACATTACAGTTATGAAGTAGCAATGAAAATAATTTTATGGTTGGGTCACAACATGAGGAACTGCATTTAAAGGGCCAGAAGGTTGAGAACCACTGGCCTAAAGCAAAGGGGATAACGATTGAGAGCCAGGAGTGTGGGCTCTGGAGTCACTTCGGCTTGAGTTTAAATCCCTGTGTCTTTGTTTACCAGCTCTGTGACCTTGGACAAGTGACGAAACCAAGTTTCCAAATCTGTAAAATGGGGATAACAATAGTGCCTACCTATTGTAAGGGTTAATTAAAATAATGCATGTAAAGCGTTTAGAAGAGTCGCATGACTCAGAGTAAGCTCTCAAAACCTGGCCTGTGTGGCTTAATTGGTTGGAGCCTCATTCCTTACCCCAAAAGGTTCTGGGTTCAATTCCCAGTCAAGGCACATAGCCAGGTTGTGGGTTCGGTCCCTGGTTGGAGCGTGTTCTGAAGGCCACCAACTGATGTTCTTTCTTGCATCGATGTTTCTCTCTTTCTCCCTTTCCCTCTCGCTAAAATCAATAAACATATCCTCTGTAGAGGATTTAAAAATCAAAAAATAAAAAAGTAGAGAAATGTAATTGTTCCCCATTGTGGTTGGGCATTCATTCCGAGGGCTTCTTGCTGGTGTTTGTAGCTACTTACTTTTCAAGTTGAGGAAGCATAACTTTCGCATCAAAACATTTTTCTGTGCAGTGTTCTCTGTATGGCAGCCTTTACCTCCTTATTCCTCAAACTGTAGATGAGGGGGTTCAGCATGGGGATCACTGTGGTGTAGAACACAGAAGCCACGTTCTCCTGGGCCAGGGAACTGGCGGTGGAGGGTTTTAAGTACATGAATGCAGTGGTCCCATAGAACATCCCCACAGCCGCAAGGTGGGAGCTGCAGGTGCTGAAGGCCCTGGACCGTCCCTCTGTGGTGCTGATGCGGAGGATGCTGGAGAAGATGAAGGCGTAGGAACAAAGGACCGTGAAGCTGGTCACTATGATGTTGAATCCCGCTAAGAAGAAGACGGCCACCTCAACCACGTAGGTGCTCGAGCAGGAGAGCTTCATGAGGGGGAGGATGTCACAGAAGTAATGGCTGATGAGGACCTCACAGTAGGACAGCTTTAACATGAGGCCAGTCTCTATTGTTGAGCCAATGAGCCCCATGACGTAGACCACCGCCACCAGCAGGGAGCAGACGTGATGAGACATGATGATGTTGTAAAGCAAAGGCCTGCAGATGGCGACATAGCGGTCGTAGGCCATCACCGTCAGCATGTAGCACTCGGCGATGACGAACACCAGGAAGAAGTAGAGCTGTGACATGCACCCCGCGTAGGAGATGGCGTTCCTCTCTGACACGAAGTGCACCAGCATTTTGGGGGTAATGACGGAGGAGTAGCAGAGGTCCACGAGCGACAGGTTGCTGAGGAAGTAGTACATGGGGGTGTGAAGCTGAGCATTCAGGCGAATCAGCGCTATCATGCCCAGGTTCCCCATCGTGGTGAGCGAGTAGATCCCCAGGAAGAGGAGGAAGAGGGGGAGCTGGAGCTCGGGTCGATTTGTCAATCCCCGGAGAATGAACTCTGTCACCACCGTGGAGTGATTTTCTGTGGCCATTTTCCCTTGTTTGGGCGCCCTGTGGGGAGAAGAGAGAACCCGTGAGAGGCTGCGTCTGGGACTGCCTGGTGAAGCTAGTGCTGCACATTTGGAGCAGCTGATGATCCTGGGCCCTTTCTTCCTTCCTTCTTTCCTTCCTCTCTCTCTAACTTTCTTTCTCTCTCTCTCTCTCTCTCTTTGAAAATACACTTTTATTGATTTCATATAGGAAGGGAGAGGGAGAGGGGGAAACATCAATGATGATGTTTCTGATTGGCCACCTACATGCCCCACCTTGGGGATCGAGCCCACAACCCAGTCATGTGCCCTGACCAGGAATCGCACCCTGACCTCCTGGTTCACAGGTCAATGCTCAACCACTGAACCACGCCACCTGGGCGTGGGCTCTTTCTTGGTGCATCCTTCCCTCATCCTGCTGTTTGCTGGGAGGAAGACCAGATCCTGGGCGTTTCAAAGATCAAGGAAATGAGAGGAAAAAGGGGCCAAGAGCTGGGTCATTTAACACTTTTATGTTTCTCAAATACCCTAGAGCAGTGGTCAGCAAACCACGGTCCGTGAGCCACATGCGGCTCTTTGGCCCCTTGAGTGTGGCTCTTCCACAAAATACCACGTGCGGTATTTTATTTTAAATATATTTTATTGATTTTTTACATAGGGGAAGGGAGAGGGATAGAGAGTTAGAAACATCGATGAGAGAGAAACATCGATCAGCCGCCTCCCACACACTCCCCACTGGAGATGTGCCCGCAACCAAGGTACATGCCCTTGACCAGAATCGAACCTGGGACCCTTGAGTCCGCAGGCCGATGCTCTACCCACTGAGCCAAACTGGCTAGGGGCATGTGCGGTATTTTAAATATGAGGGAAGCTTTTCTCAACAGGTTTCAGGAATTCAGAAACAGCAAAGTGATGTTAGCCTTTGTTAAAAAACCCCTCAATGCTACTGTAACAGAATTAAAATTTTCTCCCTTTAATATTGACATTGGCAACTTTGAAATGCAATTGCTGGATTTAAAAAACAAAGAACTGTGGAGCTTGAAATTTGAACATCTATGTGCTGATATAGAAATATTGGAGAAAAAAACAAATGTGAACTTAGTTCACAGCACTAGTGGTCTGCTTTGAAAGACCCTGGAGACCGAAGATATGTTGATTTTTAACACCTGGAATAGTATTCCTGACTCATACAATCAACTGAAAAAACTAGCGTGCGCTGTTCTTTCCTTATTCGGGTCTACATATTTATGTGAACAATCATTTTCAAGCATGAACCTTATCAAGAGTAAATTGAGAAGTCGTCTTATTGATGAGAACCTGGAATCGTGCCTAAAATTAAAAACAACAATATACAAATCTGACTTGCCCAAACTCTCCAAGGAGATGCAAGGCCATTGTTCACGTTAGTGTTTGTCAGTCATTGTCATGATTTAATTTTATGGATATTGTAAGGTAAATTTTAAGGAATATTATTAAGTATGATATCAAGTTTTATTCAATGTACCTATTGCTTAACTAAGACTTAAAACTTTAAAGTTTATTAAGTTGATTTTAAGGAACGTTGTGGAGTGAAAGAAGATGTAGTGTCGGAACCAAGATGGCGGCATAAGGTACAAACCTGTACGTGCTGCCCCCGACAACAACATTAAAACCACAACTATAAGACAAACAGCTATCATCCAGAACCACGGGAAAGCTGACCGAGTGGAAGTTCTACAACTAGAAGGAAAGAAAAAGGGCATTGAGACCAAGTAGGAGGTAGAGGCTCCAAGAACAAAGGTACGGAGGCGCGCACGAGAGGCAGCTGCACCTGGGTGCGTGGTTTTTTTCAATCGGAAGGGGACAAGCTCTCTAACACACTGAACTCAATTTACAGCGAGATGCTGGGGTCCCAGGCTCCTATAGGGAGAAACGGGACTGTCTTGCAGCGGGTCGGAAAGCAAGGGTGACTTTCTCACAGAGCTGCTCGCAGGGACCATTGTTGCTGTGGGGGCGTGCATGGCACTCGGGGAGTCTCAGAGTCGCTGACGACACCATTGCTGTTTGCTCCGCCCTGGGGACCCTCTGAGACCCCGCCCCTCTAAATTTACATCCCCTCCCAAGCTGTGCTCGGTGGCACCTGCGCTTTTGCGACCTAACAAACTGCAGCTGGATCAGAGAGCTCCAAAACTTCCAAACTCCAAACAAAGAGGAGAAATCTGTTGATATTGCTGTAGCCCCTGCTGGGTGGACCCACACAGTGGTTGACTTGGAGATCCAGGATCCAGGGTACTCCGGGTCAGATACTAGATTTCAACTCCTCACATCTATAAGGGACACACTCAAGAAGCAGACTCAGTGAGCACCAAAGCCCCACTGAAGCAAGTCCTACCACATAAGGGTGTCTCCAGCACAGCAGTTCTTCTTATAGACACAGTGGGTCCTCGCAGTCAGCCAAAAATGCGAAGACAAAGAAACATGTCACAAATGAAAGAAATGGAGGAAAGCAAGCTAATGGAAGACATAGAGTTCAGAACCACAGTTATAAGATTACTCAAGAATCTTCTATGAACCTCCGAGGAACTTAGTGAGACCTTCAAGGATCTTAATGAGAATGCCAAAAAAATGGAAAAGGACCAGTCAGAAATTAAGCACACACTGACTGAAATAAAGAATAATATACAGAGATCCAACAGCAGACGAGAGGATCCCAAGAATCAAGTCAAAGATCGAAAATACGAAGAAGCAAAAAACACCTATTCGGAAAAGCAAAACGAAAAAAGAATCCAAAAATATGAAGATAGTGTAAGGAGCCTCTGGGACAACTTCAAACATACCAACATCCGAATTATCGGGGTGCCAGAAAAGAGAGAGAGGAAGATACTTAAAGCCTATTTGAAGAAATGACAGAAAACTTCCCCTACCTGATGAAAGAAATAGACTTACAAGTCCAGGAAGCTCAGAGAACCCCAAATAAAAGGAATCCAGAGAGGACCACACCAAGACACATCATAATTAAAATGCCAAGAGCAAAAGACAAAGAGAGAATCTTAAAAGCAGCAAGAGGAAAACAGTTCCCTACAAGGGAGTACCCATACGACTGTCAGATGATTTCTCAACAGAAACCATGCAGGCCAGAAGAGAGTGGCAAGAAATACTCAAAGTGATGAATAGCAAGAACCTACAACCAAGATTACTCTACCCAGCAAAGCTTTCATGTAGAATTGAAGGTCAGATAAAGAGCTTCACAGACAAAAAAAAGCTAAAGGAGTTCATCACCACCAAACCAGGATTATATGAAATGCTGAAGGATATTCTTTAAGGGATAAATACCACATGATCTCACTCATTTGTGGGATATAATGAACAACATAAACTGATGAACAAGGACTGATACATTGATTGGACTGTCAGGCCTTGGAGGGAAGGGTGGGGGTAAGGGGGAGAGATCAACCAAAGGACTTATATGCAAGCATATAGGCCTAACCAATGGACATGGACAAAGGGGGGTGGTGAGGGCATGAGGGGGCAGGGAGAGTAGGGGATAACGTGAGGATAAGGATACATATGTAATATCTTAATCAATAAAAAATATATTAAAAAAAGATGTAGTGTCGAGGACTGAGAAAGGTATGTTGAGATGGTTTGGACATATAGAGAGGATGAACGAAAGGAGATAGACAAAACAAGTATACAAGACGAGTGTGGATGGGAGAGTTGGAAGGGGTCGACCTCAGCGAACGTACCTCAATCAGATTGAGGACGTTTTTTAGCAAAGGCCAGCTTAGGAGTACCCTAATTAAGTTAATAACAATGTACCTACCTATATAGTTTAAGTTTAAAAAATTTGGCTCTCAAAAGAAATTTCAATCATTGTACTGTTGATATTTGGCTCTGTTGACTAATGAGTTTGCCGACCACTGCCCTAGAGCATTGCTTCTTAAGTGTGGTTCTCGGACCAGGCTCCTCAGCATCACCTGCACGTTAGAGAGGCAAACTCTCAGGCCTCACCACATACCTGCCAAGTCAGGAACTTTGGGGATGGGGCCCAGCAATCTGGGTTTAACGTTCTCTCCAGGCGATGCCAGTGCATGATAAAGTTCAAGAACCTCTGCCCTGTAGGTAACAAGCAGTGTATTTCATATTTTATAGTTCGTGATAAATTCTGATAAAAAATGAAATTTCACTGTCATCTATGTAGTTCCTAAATATTTACTGAATATGCATGTATGGATGCCTATCTCAAATTGAGGCACTGACAGGGCAACTGTATCATTGAGTACAAATCCATTTGCATCTGAAAGATAAAGAAGTTAGTAATAGCATTTTTGAAAGTGGGTGTAAAACTAACATTGGATAATGCACATTTAGAAATTTATATTTTTAATTTTCACTCAAGGATATTTTTCCATTGATTTTTCGAGAGAGTGGAAAAGAGAAGGAAAGACAGAGAGAAATATCAATGTGAGAGAAACACATTGATTGGTTGCCTCCTGCACGAGCCCCAACCAGGGCCTGGCCAGGGAGGAGCCTGCAACTGAGGTCTGTGCCCTTGACTGGAATCAAACCCAGGACCCTTCAGTCCACAGGCCGATGCTCTATCCACTGAGCCAAACCAGCTAGGGCTAGAATTTTTTTTTTTTTTGCAAGTATTCAGTTGCTATAGAAACGTGAGTTGTCATTAGGCGTCTAGAATTTGTTCTTTACTAAACTTTAGCCCATAAGACTGCGGTTGTCTACACTGACTGTATATTATAACTACCTGAAGCATTTAACAAGGAAGGAATGATGTCTGGGTTCCACCAACAGAGGCTCTGTTTAATTGATCTGTGATGCAGCCTGGGCCTTGGCACACAGGATAGTCCAGAATAAGTGCGCAACAGCCATCATTATTATTATTACCATCATCATTACCATTATTATTTCCAGATCATAGTATTAAACCATGGCCCATTACCTATCTACTGGCAAAGGACTGAAATTATAGACATGAACCTAAGAAGCATGGATCATCATTGCTGGATATGATACCTAACAATCTCTGAGATGTATTTCTTAAGCTAAAAACCATAAACTGTCCAGCCAGTATGCCTCAGTGGTTGAGCATCAACCTATGAACCAGGAGGTCACGGTTCGATTCCCAGTCAGGGCATATGCCAGAGTGATGGGCTTGATCCCTAAAGTGGGGTGTGCAGGAAGCAGTCAATCAATGATTCTCTATCATCATTGATGTTTCTATCTCTCTCTCCATCTCCCTTCTTTGAAATCAATAAAAATATATTTTTTTTAAAAAAAGAAAGAAAACCACAAACTCTCACTATTTTAATGCTTCCTTATATAATTATTAACTTTTCTATAATGCTCTTCAAAGGTCCATCTTATTAGCTGCTCCTAAAACGTTGGGGTATGAGGAGAAATGTGTTTAGAGTAGGATTTTCGTATTGAGCAGACCGAGTGCCGGCCTCCATTACTGGAACTTGGGGCTCAGGCTGCTCTCTCTTGGTCATTAGCTTCTTTTCTTGGCCCAAGTGTGTAGGCTTCTATATCTGCACACCTGCAGCTCTAAGAAATATTGTAGTTGAACGTGTTTTACACTTGATGCCTTGGGCTGTGCATAGCATAGAAAAAAGAGGAATGCTATGTTATTTTTTCCATTCGCCAGGAGAATAAAGCTCTGCAAGGGCAAACTAGGCCTAACACGCAGAACTGCTCACCACCAGTCTGTTTCATCCTACTAAGCTATGTTGGTTGTTGTTTTTTTAAATATATATTTTATTGATTTTTTTTTTTTTTTTACAGAGAAGAAGGGAGAGGGATAGAGAGTTAGAAACATCGATGGGAGGGAAACATCAATCGGCTGCCTCCTGAACACTCCCTACTGGGTATGTGCCCACAACCAAGGTACATGCCTTTGACCAGAATCGAACCTGGGACCCTTGAATCTGCAGGCGGACGCTCTATCCACTGAACCAAACCGGTTAGGGCTGCTGTAACTTAACTTCGTTTAGAAATTTATTATCATTTCGCAATTTATTGAGTTTTTGGAGGTAGAGGAAAGATTTTATTGCCAATTTCAGGTAAGAAAATTACCCAGGTAGTATATGTTCGTGGTAGAAAAGTAGAAGTTCAAATAAGCAAAAATAAAATACCACTTTCCTGCTCCATGGAGGCTAACACTGGTAATGACTACCCTTCTCGATTTTTTCAGTGCATATATGCATTTACATGTGTATAGGTATATATGTATTTTTAAAAACATTTTAGCCTGGTTTTTAATGTAGCACTTTAAAATACACGGTCTCATTTGAGTCCTATAATAACAACGCCAGCACTAACTGTATTTCTTTTTCCTAGGTGTAGGAGTCTTTAAATCCTTAGGATGTGGTTAAAGAGAATAAAATCTGCATTACATTTTGAACTTTATTTGTTACATTATTGGTGGTGAGGTATTTAAGAAGCATTTAACTTCATGATAACGACTACCAGAGGTAGCTAAGATTATTTGAATATTATTTCTATTTATTAAAAAGACAAAAATACATTTCCTCTAGATAACAATAGGTTAAAAATTCTTATGTATCCCTGCCTACCTCTTAAAACAATCCAAAAGATAGAAAATCCACCTTAAATATGCCATTACCAGAATTCAAAGTGCTTTACAAAGCAAGGCAGATGGGAAAATCCTAGACAGAATTGTTTTCATTTTTACTCCCATGGTCATCTAATGGTATAAATAGAAAAATATGACCCACATATTTGATATGAGCTATTACAATTATTACCTCTAGTTTTACTAGACCATCAGAGGCTCAGGATTGCTGTTGATGAGAACACACAAAGAGAAAACACTTAGAGATGAAGGAAAACATGTGGTTGGAAATATCACACATTAAAAACGAGTTCATGAGAGACATTATTTTCATAAAATTGCTTTAAGTTTGTAAATACCTGTGCTGAGGAAAAATGGAAGTCTCCTGGAAATTTTAGAGGATGCCTTGGTTTCAACAATCAGGAAATAAATGTCAGAAAAAATGAGAAAACCATACAGATTTATTTCTAGTCTTAAATTTACTCAAAGAGGCTGTTGCAGGAGTAAAACAAAAAATGGGTCCCTGAGATTGGGAGACCTGGGCGTATGTTTATATGTCTGTGGGCAGAGCCCCTCATGGGATGCAGTCACTTCAGAGACTGGAGTCCTTGCTGAAGGAACAATTAAGTCTTGGTTTACATCTCTGCTGTGAATCATATTTTGTCTCCCAGGTGTGGTAATTTTCCTTTGATAGAGATATCGTGCAGCTTGGGAAACTTAGACTATAATGCTAATATTCAAACATTTTATGAACAACTCAGTCATCAACCATGATCACCATCATCACCATCATTACCACCACCACCACTACTACCACCATCACCACCATCACCACCACTACCACCACCACCACCATCACCACCACTACCACCACCACCACCATCACCACCACTACCACCACCACCACCAAAACCACCTCAGTCATTACCATCAACATCATCACCACTTACTATGATTATGATTACTTATCATTACACATTATTAACTAGGCTTAAAGGGGTTTTAAGCAAATTCAAATATTTTACTAAAACCAACCAATTTTAGCCAAGCAATGTGAATGCATAAGGAACATTAAATTGTCACCGTGGCGTGATACCTACACACTGACAGTATAGAATGGCAGGAGGTTGAGAGACACAAGAAAACAGACTTATAAGAACTCTTCATACATATATCCTCATTCATAAGTGAAATATGTTCATAAGAAAATGTACTTTTCAAAAATACATTCAGCCGAAGCCGGTTTGGCTCAGTGGATGGAGTGTCGGCTTGCGGACTGAAGGGTCCCAGGTTCAGTTCCGGTCAAGGGCATGTACCTGGGTTGCGGGCACATCCCCAGTGGGAGATGTGCAGGAGGCAGCTGATCGATGTTTCTCTCTCATCGATGTTTCTAACTCTCTATCTCTCTCCCTTCCTCTCTGTAAAAAATCAATAAAATATATTTTAAAAAAAATACATTCAGAGAAAAAAAAGAATACATTCATTACCATATTATTCATGAAAATATTGCTAATGAAGATTTTTATTAAACTACTAGAGGCCTGATGCAGGAAATTCGTGCAAGAGTAGGCCTTCCTTCCCCCCCTGGGCTGCTGGCACCGGCTTCCCTCTGGTACCCAGGACCCGGGCTTCCCTTGCAGTCCAGAAGGACCTCCAGTCTAATTAGCATATTATGCTTTTATTATTATAGATTTTGAAATAATTATAGATTCACATGCAGTTGTAAGATATAACAGAGAGATCCTCTGCACCCTTTGTACAGTTTCCCCAGTGGTAACATTTTGCAAAATTCACTACAACCTCACACTCAGGAGAGTGCAAATTGCCACACACAATCCACTGATCTTACTCAGATCTCCCCAGTTTTGCCAGTACTCATCTGTATATGTGTGTAGTTGATGCAATTTGATTGCGTGCATAGGTTCATGCATCCACTACAGCTCCAATAAAAACACACTGCTTTCATTTTCTAATATTTCAAATAATGTTTTAGTTTTTTATTATCCTCCAAAGGTGACCAGTGACCAGTTATTTTTCTTGAGTATATTTATACTCTCACTAATTTAAACCTATTTTATGGTTTCACTCTACGTTCTTGTTTTGTTGCCAAACTTTTTTCTTTGGCCTGCAGAATTCTCTTCAGTTTTCCTCCTGTCTTTTTGAAAATGCTATTAGTCTCTAATCGCTTCCTTGCTATCTGATATGACAAGATGTTCCAAGCTCATCTCATATGTTTCATTCTTCAGACCAGGAAATAACCATTTCCTCCAGAAACTTGGTTTCTTAAAATTTAGAGGTAAAATGGTGTCTCAAGGCGAAAAGTTAGGTACCATAGAGCCTCATTTTGGAATAATGTGTGTTTTTGTGTTTCTCTGGTGGAGAGTGATGAACAACTTACTGAAGTCTATCCTAGTGCTTTTGATGGACGACTCTGAGACATATATGTAAGACATTGTATACATGTTTAAGTATCGGATTTACATTGTATATGATAAAATAAAATATACATTAGACCTGAGCTAGAAATAACTAAAGCAAAGAAACTATGAGGCAGAGATTCAGGGTTTGTACCAAAAGGAATATGGTCAAAAATATTTCTTTCTATACTGCTTCCTGCTTGTTAAAGCAAGCCATCAGCGAACTTGGTCTTGGAAAGCCATAGACAAAGTGCATTTGAAATACAGTTTTCACGGCAATGATCTCTGAAGTGATATCAACTCAGTGGAAGTTTACCTGGTATTGCATCATACAGACAAGAATCCTCCAAGGTTCCTAGAGAAAACTAAACTTTTAATGAACCCCTGAGGTCTTTGCAGTTGCATTCCTAAGAGAATTTATGATAGTTCATTGTTTTTCTCCATTTCTAACTTATGTGTAGTGGGATTAAGATTAGGTTTGGGGATTGATTAGAGCCACTGGAGGACATAGCAAAGTTCTAAGTGTAAATCTTACAAATAAAGCACCATTATTATGGAGTATTGTCTAAACATGTCTCACAGAGGTGGATAAGCCAGCAGACATTGATTGATGTGGGCACACACATAAGCACAGTGATAGGTATAGTGATTATAGTTGGACTTGACAAGAAGCTGGGTTCTGCATTTGGTTATGATTTCATAAACTTCTCTTGAGATGCCCTGATCAAAATCATAGCTTAATCACTTGTTTACTAAAGCTTGAGTTTCTCCAAATAGAGATCCCTCCTGCCTTTGGCTAAAAACATCATAAATGCGGTGTGAATATATTTGGATTAAAGGTAGCTACACAGCAGCTCAGTTAGTTCCTGTTAAAAGGAGTTTATCAGATCCCATCCTGAGAGCTCATTTGGAAATTACGGGAATTTAGAACAGCTGGGACTGGCTATTTGAAGACCAGAAATCTGTGTGGGTAGTGACCTTCATTGTGTGACTTCTGAGTTTCTAAGAAAGCTCAGACAGGTCCTTTGCTTCCCCTAACTTGTCACTACTACCAGAATCCTTCCAGTAGAGCCAGTGCTTATGGTGAAGCCATTCACTGAGGCCCAGGACAGTAATGCATTGCCTGGGAGGAGTGATATGTTCACTTGTGGGTCCATTAGAGTAGTTGATGTTAACAGCACAGCTCTGACCAGAGTCTCTCAAGACTTTCCTTAAATTGCCTCATTTGCTATCCTATTTAAACTACAACTCACAACCCACAGCTCTTTCTTTGTTTCTTATAACTCCTATTACTTTCTAAAATATTACATAAGTTATTTACGTTATTAATTGTCTGTCTTCCCCCTACTAGAGTAAAAGCTCAACAAAGGCAGGGAACTTTGTTTTGTGTAGTGCAGTCCCTAAAACAGTGCCAAACAGAGTTTCTCAATTAATATTTGTTGGGTGAATCAATTAATGTCACTCTGTTATTCAAAGACAAAGAGAGAATCTTAAAAGCAATAAGAGAAAAGCAGTTAGTTACCTACAAGAGAGCTCCCATAAGACTGTCAGCTGATTTCTCAGCAGAAACATTTCAGGCCAGCAGGGATTGGCACAAGATATTCAAAGTGATAAAAGCAAGAACTTATGAATGTTATAGTAGGCAGTTAGTTGGATATTAACCAAAAGGGAGGAGCTTTACAATGTCCCCGGTGAGTTTACCCCACTAATAGGGGGGAGGAGAAGATGGTGCATTGGAAGTCTTTTCACTGGTGCATGTGCAGTAGAAGCCAAAATGGCGACCATAAAGGGGATGAGAAAAACCTGGGAAAATCTGGGAAAAAGATTGAATGGCTTGAAAGAAAGCCAACACTCCTCTCCCAGGCCCAGGGAAATAGAAGGAAGCTTAACAAAGGCTCCGGTCTCTTTTTGGCAGCCACACAGGCCAGAGAACAGCTGGCAGCAGAGACTGAGCTGGACTGCTAAAGCCTTGGGTGCCAGAGTAATGGCATAGCAACTCTGGGCACTGGCCCTTCTGGTCCTGGTGGGCACCTTGGAAGCTGGACTTCTTCCACAGTGAGACTGAGCTGAACTACTTGGTCGTGATTGAGGCACTGGACATGGTGTACCTGGTGGTAGTGAACGCAGCCTACCAGCTGAGTGCCAGGAAGTGCCTTGTGGAGTGTGGCAGCCTTTGCGGGGACATCTGTGCTCTGTGCACCCTTCCTTCTCTTGGACCATACTTGTGTTTTCTTTTCTCCTAAACTCAAAGGGTCCCCATGAAACTTACAATTAGGGAGGCAGTGGGCTTTAAGGACTCTCCTTTTTGCCTCTATAATTTCCTTCCCTGAGTGTAGGCAGCCCAGTCTGGGCATACTCCCACTGCTGTGATCTTGCCTCTTCTATCCTAAGCCTTTCCTTTGTTTCACTCTAATAAATCTTACCACTTGTGATTAAAATCCTCTTATATCTGTGTCCCTGAAATTCATTTCCTGTGACACCATGGAAGAACCTATTTCCTCCAGTAATACAACCAAGATTATTCTACCCAGCAAAACTACCATTTAGATTCAAAAGACAGATAAAGAGCTGCCCAGACAAGAAAATGCTAAAGGAGTTTATCACCACCAAACTAGTATTACAAGAAATGTTAAAGGGTCTTCTTAAAAAGGAGAAGAAAAAAAAGATCAAATATATGAATAATACAATGGCAATACATACATATCTATAAACAACTTGTAAATTGACCAGTGTAAAATCGCCTGTTGGTGAATTCGCTTTCATGAACTGATTTTTTCAGGGAAATGGCCTCACTCCTTTAGTTAGAATCAATTTGACTTTATTACTGTGACTGAGCAGTGGGAAATTGTATCATTGATTAAGGTAGGGAATATAGGAAGCGAACGTTTTTGAAGAATAGTAGTGATATAGTTTTTTAATGTGTAGAATTTTAGTTGACTATTGGGGGTTCAGATGTGGATCTAAATGCAGATTTAGAAGTCATCAACAGGAGATAACTGAAGACATGGACGTGAACAAAATCAGGAGCTCATCGAAGCTGTTTCACATGAAGGTCTCTCAGCTGCTGTGTCTTCTCTCTGGCCAGGTGTCTGTTTCTTCTTGAAGCTGGGAATCCTGTATGTAGGGATGGGTTTAGTACCATATTCATACATTTGATTACCTACCAGAAGGCTAAGACCTCTTGCACAGATATGAGACATATATACAGTCTTTCATTGTATGTAAATCACCACATGCCCCGTGATGTGCCCTGTATAATATATAGTTTATGTTAGAAATAAAGAAGGAAGCCATTTTCCCTGGATTCAAGTTTTGGAAAGGCGACAGTACTACACAAGCAAAAAGACAAAATAGCTGTTTTTCTTCTGTATTATAACAAGTCATCAGGTAACGTGGTTATAGAGAAGCCCTGCTAAAGATGCATTTGGAAATGAGGTTGCCATGGAAACTGTCTGTAATGTCGCAAAATCCCCCTACAGCTTTCAGAGAACCCCCAGTTTTGTCTTTGCACTTGGATCTCAAGAAGAGCTTATTTTAATTTCATTTTAATTTTCATGAATTATTTTCCTCCTTTTTGTTCAGTGGAATCAACAGCAGGGTTTGGGATCCATCAGAGTTATTCTGGGTAGTGGACAATTCTCAGTGAAAGCAGAGTCAATAGACAGATGAGGCACCATGATTGCTGAGTCTTATCTGGGGGTGAGCAAGGCCTTGCTGCTACACCTACCATCCTCAGAAACACACACAGGCCTGTGTGCAGTGGTTTTAGTTGGACTTGCCTGGAGGAAGATGGATTCTGCCTTTGTGGTTTGATTTCCTATCTTCTCCAAAAGGACTTCTGCCATTAATATAGGATGAAACCTATATAATCCACTGGCTATAAAATCTTCCATCCTTGCCGGGCCAGTGTGGCTCTGTGGTAGAGCATTGACCCATGCACCAAGAGGTCACCAGTTCTATTCACATCAGGACACTTACCCCATTACAGGCTCAATCCCCAGCAGGGGGTGTGCAAGAGGCAGTTGATTGATGTTTCTATCATCAGTGTTTCAACTCTCTCTCTCTCTCCTTTCTTCTCTCTCTCTCTCTCCCTCCCTCTCTCTCTACATTCAATAAATACGTATGTTTTTTTAAAAATCTTTCATTCTGAATATGTGAAAACAAAAAAACCCGGTAAGGGGTGTAGACTGCAAGTTGCCCCACTAAACTGTGTTAGTCCCTATATAAGTGAAATTCCTTCTTAGACAGTTTGACAATGTGTGCGGGTCACAGTAGCCAGAACTGTTGCCTGGAGTCAAAATTGGGTGCTGTCAGTAACATACATCAGTGCCTGTGTTTGCTTAAGAAACCCTGCAAGATCCTTGGCCCCCATACAGTTTAGAGTTGGACAGACCAGAATTTGACTCAAGGTTCTGGAACCTACACGCTATGTGTGCGCCTCACTTTTAACGTGGAGATTGATAGGTCTAACCTATATGGTTGTTGTGAGGAATAAACACAGTAAAATAATTTTGCTTTGGGTTCTTTGGATAAGGGTGCCTGGTCAGATACACAGTATACAGTACCAGAGAAGTGCTCAATACAAGCACAAGACTTATTTTTACCGCAGAGCTTTGTTCTTAATTGTACTTGGAAAGATGTAATCTGAATGACAGGTTAGGCCATTAAAAGCCCCATCAAGCATTATCAAGGGCCTAAGAAACACTTCTTCCTTAGGGAGCAGTGATCCTGCGGGAGCCTCTGTAACTAGGTCACTGCGGGCTCTGCTCCACAATAAAACTCATCGGCGTTACCCACGGTGCTGTCTCACCCCTAGAAGCCGGACAGGAGGCTCAGGACAAAGCCAGGCCGGGATCACAGGAGAACCAAAGCCACCGGGAGGTTTTCATTTCTGAAGGAGAGAAGCAGAAGCAGAGGGGTCTGAGCTCGGAGTTGTCACCTCCTTTCCACCAGGGCCATCTGAGTCTCCAGGAGAGAGATGGGTGGGAGCCAGCGCAGTGCAGCACTGTGACTCCAGGCAGAAGGAAGGGAGTGCCTGCCTGGCCTGGGAGGTCCTGGAGCAGAGAGGTTAACCGCCAACCCCGGGAGCCAGACTTGCCTGCGTTGCCCTCTGCTGCCACTTAGAAGGACTGGGACTTGTGCAGGGAACTTACTGGTATGCCCAGTGTCCTCATCTGTTAAAGGGGTTTAATCAGAGTGCCCGAGAGCATTAAAACAGTGCCACTGGCATAGTTAGTGCTGGGGTCAACGATCCTTAGGTTGAATTAGTCACTTTACCATACTATTCCAGGATTATTTTCACACATTATTCTACAGCCATCCCAGCTAAAGACCAGGCTACAAGGCCTCATCTTCCTGTTCTGGTGAGCACTGACCGAAGGTGGACGGTCTAGGCAGGGCCAACTGGCTTCAGCCTCTCAAGAGCACCCAAGAGAAGGTCTTTACAGAACTTGAGCGGGGGCTTTAGAGGGAAGGAAGCGCCAGAGAGGGCGGGCTGCAGGGCCACCCCAGCCCGGCTTTGTGGACTTTCTCCTCAGTTGGATTCGCCCTTACCTGGGAGGCAAATCTCACCCACAGTTACTAGAATGGTTCAAGCCACTTTGGGACCCTAAAGACAGAGATGCAGGTACAAGAAAATGCCATCTTCTTTCAAGTTCAAAACCTGTGTTCGAATGCTGTTCTCAAGAATGGGGTTCCTCCCCTCTCTTTCTCTAAGCAATTCTTTTCCTTTTCCCTCCCAGGCTCTCCCAGAGGAGAATGGCTAAAGATAACGCCTCCTTGGTGACAGAGTTTATCCTCTCGGGCTTGACAGACCAGCCAGGACTCCAGCTGCCCCTCTTCTTCCTGTTTCTAGGTTTCTACGTGGTCACTGTGGCGGGGAACCTGGGCATGATCACGTTGATTGGGCTGAACTCTCACCTTCACATTCCCATGTATTTTTTCCTCTTCAACTTGTCCTTCATAGATTTGAGTTTCTCGACTACCGTCACCCCCAAAATGCTGACGAGTTTTGTCTCCAAGAAGAACATCATCTCCTACGCGGGATGCGTGACTCAGTTCTTTTTCTTCTGTTTCTTTGTGTTTTCCGAATCCTTCATCCTGTCAGCCATGGCATATGACCGCTATGTTGCCATCTGCAAGCCACTGTTGTACACGGTCACCATGTCTCCACAGGTGTGTCTATCTCTTTTGCTGGGTGTCTATGGGATGGGGATTTGGGGGGCTGTCACTCATATAGGAAATATAATGTTTCTGACCTTTTGTGCTGACAACCTTGTCAATCATTATATGTGCGACATCCTTCCTTTCCTGGAGCTGGCCTGCAACAGCTCTTACATCAATTTGCTGGTGGTCTTTGTTGTTGTGGCCGTTGGCATTGGGGTGCCCATTACTACCATTTTTATCTCTTACGGCTTCATTCTTTCCAGCATTTTCCACATTAGCTCCATTGAAGGCAGGTCCAAAGCCTTCAGTACCTGCAGCTCCCACATAATTGCAGTTTCTCTTTTCTTTGGTTCAGGAGCTTTCATGTATCTCAAACCGCCTTCTGTTTTGCCCCTGGACCAGGGGAAAGTGTCTTCTCTGTTCTACACCATTGTGGTGCCCATGTTGAACCCCTTAATCTACAGCCTGAGGAATAAGGATGTCAAATTAGCCCTGAAGAAATCCTTGGAGAAAATAACTTTCCTTTAGAAAAGGAACACTGGGAACTGAGAAAACGGATGAGATTATTTTTAATTAGAGCGTTAGTATTACTATTTTTATTTTTGATAAGGAATTCAAGCTTCATGCTTTTCTATTCTATCTATAAAGGAAATTTTAACTGTCTCAAATGGGTTTATTCTCTCTCATTCTCATCCCCTAAATCTTCCTTCTTTATTTTATGAAATAGTTTCTGCGATTACGGAGTACCCAGTATTGAATGGGGCTTCAGAATCACTTAGTCTAGAATTTTCTATAATACATCACACTTTGGAGAGGCAGAAGTATTGGAAGGTTGTCCGGGAAAATAAAGCTTTCTGGTGGCAGAGCTTGAACTGAAATCTCAGCTTGAATCCCAATCCAATTTGTTTTCCCTTTGTCATGTTTTCTTGCCCCACCTCTTTCTTGGAAGATTTCATTTCACATGTTATTTGACGTAGCACGTGCAAATTTCAAATGTATTAACAGTAATCTCATGCTACTTTCACAAAATAATTTTTCTTTAAAACATATTTTATTGATTTTTTACAGAGAGGAAGAGAGAGAGATAGAGAGTTAGAAACATCGATGAGAGAGAAACATCAATCAGCTGCCTCCTGCACATCTACTGGGGATGTGCCAGCAACCCAGGTACATGCCCTTGACCGGAATCGAATCTGGGACCCTTCAGTCTACAGGCTGACGCTCTATCCACTGAGCCAAACCGGTTTCGGCCACAAAATAATTTTAATATAGCACCTTTTGCAAGAGAGTAGGAAGTGAAAACTTTTGTTGAGTTCGTCTTGGCAAAATGACAAGATCAGTGTCTGATGAATTTTGTAGTGTTTTTGCCAAATGTGTGTTGTTGGTTTGTATCCATGAATTTGCTTTTGAGTTTTAAAAATAGTTGACTTTAAAAAAAATATTTTTATTGATTTTTAGAGGGAGAAGTGGGGGGAGGGAGAAGTGGGGGGAGGGAGAGAGAAACATCAATGTGAGAGCCAAACACAGATTACTACCTCCTGCACACTCCCCACCGGGGATCGAGCCCACAACCCAGGTATGTTCCCTGACCAGGAATCAAACTCGCAACCATCAGGTGCAGAGGACTATGCCCAACCAACTGAGCCACACCAGCCAGGGCAAAAAAACTGGTTTACATCTTTACTGAAGTATAAAAAAACATACATTCATAAGCACATATCTTAAGTGTACAGTTCAGTCAGCTCTCATCTGATCAGGGAACTGAATGCTACTAGCACCCAGAAGCCACCTGTGTGCTCTTTTGTAATAACTGCCATTTCCCAAACAGTAATCATTATCATGACTTCTAATAGCATCGTTTAGTTTTGCCTTATACTCTACAAAAATGGAATCATATGTGAGTGCTCTTTTGCATTGGGCTTCTTTTGCTCTGCATCATATTTATGAGAACCATCCATTTGCAACTGTTTTGTACTTAATATAAATGGAATTACATGTATACATTTTTTGTGTCTGGATTCTCTGTTCAACATATTTTTAAGTATATTTTTATTGATTTCAGAGAGGAAGGGAGAGGCAGAGAGAGATAGAAACAGCAATGATGAGAGAGCATCATTCATCAGTTGCCTCCTGCATGCCCCACCCTGGGGATCCAGCCCATAACTTGGGCATATGCTCTGACCTGGAATCAAATGGTGACCTCCTGGTTCATAGGTTGACGCTCAACCACTGAGCCATGTCAGCTAGGCTGCTCAACATATTTTTGAGATTCATCCATGTTGTTGTGCATATCAAATTTTGATTTCTTTTATTGTGTAGAAATACAGCAGTTTGCTTATCTTCATCAACTGATGGCCAATTGGGTTTCTAGTTTCTGGCTACTGTGAACATTCTAATTTGTATCTTATGGGGAATATATACATGCATTTCTTTTGGTTACATACCTGTGAGAATTGGTATATTGGGATTACTTTGCATATGTTCATCTTTATTAGTTTTCAAAGAGGTTGTATTTCCATTTCATCAGCAGTTTGCGAGAGTCTTAATTGCTCCACATCTTTACTATTACGTTTTTGTAATTAAAAATCAATTTAGCCACTTTGCAAGGTGAGTAGTAGCATTGGGTTGAGGCTTGAACTTGCATTTCTCTAATGATGAATGCAGTTGGCCACCTTGACTATTTCAGTGTCTTCTGTTGTGAAGTGTATGTTCAACTTTTTCCTGTTTTTCTGCTAGGTTGTCTATCTCTTTATTATTGATTTGCAGGAATTCTTTTTATATTTTGCATATAAGACCACGATCAGATATGTTTTATTTATATTTTTCTCATTCCATTGTTTGACTTTTCATTCTCTTAATGGCCAGAAATTCATCGTTTTCAGGTAGTCAATGTAGCTAGTATTTTCTCTTAAGGCTACTGCTTTATGTACCCTATTTAAGAAACTTTTGCTTATTCCAATGTCCTAACATTTTTTCTGTTCTCTAAATGATTTTAGCTGTTCTCAAAATTATCTTTGTTTTATCTTTATCATGTTCTTCAGTCACTTGGAATTAGTTTTTTAACATATGGTATGAGATGGGAATTAGAGACTAGAAATAAGGGTTAAATGGGATTAGAGAGATTAGAGACCAAAGCTAAGATCATCCACACCCTCGTATTCCCAATTACTATGTATGGATGTGAGCATAGACAGTGAGGGAGGCTATTAGGAAAAATATTGATTCATTTGAAATATGATGTTGGAGGATGTAGAGGGCCCCTGGGAAGGCACATGGACATTTCTCTAATAATTGTCAGCTGAATCTGGGGCAACAGGCAGAGCCACGTCCTGGATACACATCTTACCCAAAAAGGCAGAGTGTTCTCAGCTTGACTTTCATCTTTGCCCAGGTGCCTGGGAGTGGGTTTTATTATGTAAATCCAGCCAAGCACCAGGAATGAATAGGACTCAGACCGCCCAGAAGTGACCTTACAAGAGTGCAAATAAGCTCCTTTGTCTTGACCTTTGGTGAAACTTCCTGATATTGGGGGTATAAAATAAACACGTGGTTTCCGTGCTGGGTCCTGTCTCTCTGTCTCTCAGTCAGAAGAGGGCAGGGATCCCACCCGGACCCAGCTTTTCCTTCCGTCTTTGTGTCTTGTCTCTTTTTTTCATATTCTCAAATCCCCAGCCGCCCCTACTCACAGAACCTATCACTCTCTTTCCGCGCTGGACGTGGAAAAGAGAGACCCCTCCAGGAGGAGAACTATATGGATACCCTGGACTGCCAGAAAGATGACCAAGTGGATCCTAGAGAAATTAAGTCTGAAACATCATTGGAGGCAAAAATGATAAAACTAAAACTGTCCTCCTTCAAGCACATCATAAGAAAGCAGGGTTCTTTGGGAAAGACAATAATGCTGGGGAAATAGAAGGCACTGGGGACAGAGGAAGACCAAACGTGAGAGGGACTGACTCCATGAAGGAAGCCATAGGCCCGAGTCCACAGGAGCTGAGCAGGCCTGTCGAGGACAGGGCATTATGGACATCACTCATTCACACGCTTGCCAGAAATTGGAACTGACTCCATGGCACGTAACACACACATGTCATAAGGGCTCAAGATACATGATTTTTCATGTGGTTATTCAGTCAACTCAGTACGATTTATTAAAAAGACCACCCATTTCTCATTGTAATACAGTTTGATGTTTTCATAAATCAAGTGACAATTTGTCTATTTTTGTAACAACAGTCAGACTATCTTAACTGCTGTTAAGGTCTTTTCCCCTATAGCAGTGGTTCTCAACCTTCCTAATGCCCTGACCCTTTGATGAACCGCTGCCCTATATAGTGTAAATGTCCCAGATTTATTGCTCCTCAAGATTGTTCTGCTACTCTTGACATTTTGCATTTCTATATGAATTTTATAATCAGCTTATCAGTTTCAGAATTTTTTATTGAGACTGCTAAATCCTTAGCTTAATTTGAGGAAAGTCGATATCCTTCCAGTATTGAGGTTTCAAATTTATGAACACAATATATCCCTCTATTTAGGTCTTCTTTAATTTCTATTCCTAGTGATTTTTAGTTTTCAGTGTGGATGTCTTACACATCTTTTGTTTTGATTTATTCTTAGGTATTTGATCTTTCTTGTTAATATTATTAAGAGTACTTTTTAAAAAAAATTATTTTCGCTGAAACCGGTTTGACTCAGTGGATAGAGTGTCAGCCTGTGGACTGAAAGGTCCCAGGTTCAGTTCCGGTCAAGGGCATATACCTTGGTTGCGGGCACATCCCCAGTGGGGAGTGTGCAGGAGGCAGCTGATTGATGTTTCTCTCTCATCGATGTTTCTAACTCTCTAGCCCTCTCCCTTCCTCTCTGTAAAAAACCAATACAATATAAAAAAAATTTATTTTCTACTTGTTGCTAATATAAGGAACTACAACTGATTTTTGCATATTGATCTTCTACCCAGCAAACCTTTTAAATTCATTTATTGATTCTAATAGTTTGTAGATTCTTTCGGATTTTCTGTCTATCCAACCATGTCATCTGTGAAAAATGATCATTTATTTTCTAACCTTTAGCCTTTAATTTCTTTTTGAAAATTTATTTTTCTTGCCTTATTGCACTGGTTAGGACCTTCATAAGTAGTGATCGTAGGTATCCTTATCTTGTTTCTTCTCTCTCTCTCTCTCTCTCTCTCTCTCTCTCTCTCTCTCTCTCGTCTTTGGATACTCTTTTTTATATATTAAGTTCTCTTATATTCCTACTTTACTAAGGGTGATTATTTTGAATGGGTGTTCAATTTTTAAAAATACTTTTCTGTATAATTTGAGATGTTCATATGATTATTTTTCTCCTTATAGTTGTTATTGTGATGAAATGTACTGATTGGTTTTTGAATGTTATACTATTCTTGCTTTCCTGGAATATACTTTATTTGATTCTGATATATCCTCTTCATTTTTGGTGGTTTCAGTTTGCTTAAATTTTGTTAAAGATTTTGCATTTATACTTATGAAAAACAGCAAGCTGGATATTATTTTCCTTTCTTGTAAGGACTTTGGCAGGTTATGCTGGCCTCACTAAGAGAGTGAGGAAGTATTTCCTTTTTATCTCTTCTCGGAAAAGTTTGTGCTAGATTCATGTCAGTTAGTAAATTTTTGGAAGAATTTGCAGGTGAAGGCATCTAGTTTAGTGGATTCAAGTTCTTTAATAAATATTTGACGATCAAGGCTTTCTAGCTTCTCTTCTATTAGCTGAAATGCAGTAGTTTCTAATGCTGCATAAAAATTGCGCTGAAACCGAGGGCTTAAAACAACAAACATCTCAAAAATTCTGGAGATCAGAAATTTAGAAGCATCTTAGTTGGGTTGTTAGGCTCAGGTCTCTTGTGAAGTTCAATCAGGATGTTGACTGGAGCAGCAGACATCCCAGGGCTTGACCGGGACTGGAGGGTCAGCTTCCAACTTCATCCAGTGATTGTTGGCTGGCGGTCCCAGTGCCTTGTTGGGTGTTGACTGGAGTTGGCAGGAGGCCTCAGCTCCGCATCAGGAGGGCCTCAGGAAAATTACCCAGGTAGTATATGTTCATGGTAGAAAAGTAGAAGTTCAAATAAGCAAAAAAATAAAATACCACTTTCCTGCTCCATGGAGGCTAACACTGGTAATGACTACCCTTCTCGATTTTTTCAGTGCATATATGCATTTACATGTGTATAGGTATATATGTATTTTTAAAAACATTTTAGCCTGGTTTTTAATGTAGCACTTTAAAATACACGGTCTCATTTGAGTCCTATAATAACAACGCCAGCACTAACTGTATTTCTTTTTTCCTAGGTGTAGGAGTCTTTAAATCCTTAGGATGTGGTTAAAGAGAATAAAATCTGCATTGCATTTTGAACTTTATGTGTTACATTATTGGTGGTAAGGTATTTAAGAAGCATTTAACTTCATGATAACTACTACCAGAGGTAGCTAAGATTATTTGAATATTATTTCTATTTATTACAAAGACAGAAATACATTTCCTCTAGATAACAATAGGTTAAAAATTCTTATGTATCCCTGCCTACCTCTTAAAACAATCCAAAAGATAGAAAATCCACCTTAAATATGCCATTACCAGAATTCAAAGTGCTTTACAAAGCAGGGCAGATAGGAAAATCCTAGAGAGAGTTGTTTTCATTTTTACTCCCATGGTCATCTAATGGTATAAAGAGAAAAAATATGACCCACACATTTGATATGAGCTATTACAATTATTACCTCTAGTTTTACTAGACCATCAGAGGCTCAGGATTGCTGTTGATGAGAACACACAACGAGAAAACACTTAGAGATGAAGGAAAACATATGGTTGGAAATATCACACATTAAACACAGGAGTTCATGAGAGACATTATTTTCATAAAATTGCTTTAAGTTTGTAAATACCTGTGCTGAGGAAAAATGGAAGTCTCCTGGAAATTTTAGAGGATGCCTTGGTTTCAACAATCAGGAAATAAATGTCATAAAAAATGAGAAAACCATACAGATTTATTTCTAGTCTTATATTTAATCAAAGGGGCTATTGCAGGAGTAAAAAAAAAAAAAATGGGTCCCTGAGATTGGGAGACCCGGGCGTATGTTTATATGTCTGTGGGCAGAGCCTCTTATGGGATGCAGTCACTTCAGAGACTGGAGTCCTTGCTGAAGGAACAATTAAGTCTTGGTTTATATCTCTGCTGTGAATCATATTTTGTCTCCCAGGTGTGGTAATTTTCCTTTGATAGAGATATCGTGCAGCTTGGGAAACTTAGAATCTAAAGCTAACATTCAAACATTTTATGAACAACCCAGTCATCAACCATGATCACCATCATTACCATCATTACCACCACTATCATCATCACCACCATCACCACCACTACCACCACCACCATCACCACCATCACCACCATCACCACCACTACCTCCACCACCACCAAAACAACCTCAGTCATTACCATCAACATCATCACCACTTAATGTCATCATGATTACTTATCATTACACATTATTAACTAGGCTTAAAGGGGTTTTAAGTAAATTCAAATATTTTACTAAAACCAACCATACAATTTTAGCCAAGCAATGTGAATGTATAAGGAACATTAAATTGTCACCCTGGCATGATACCTACACACTGACAGTATAGAATGGCAGGAGGTTGAGAGACACAAGAAAACAGACGTATAAGAACTCTTCATACATATATCCTCATTCATAAGTGAAATATGTTCATAAGAAAATGTACTTTTCAAAAATACATTCAGAGAAAAAAAAGAATACATTCAGTCACATATTATTCATGAAAATATTGCTAATGAAGATTTTTATTAAACTACGAGAGGCCTGATGCATGAAATTCATGCAAGAGTAGGCCTTACTCCCCCCCCCCCCCCCCCCCCCCCCCCGGCTGCTGGCACCGGCTTCCCTCTGGCACCCAGGACCCGGGCTTCCCTTGCAGTCCAGAAGGACCTCCAGTCTAATTAGCATATCATGCTTTTTTTATTATTATAGATTTTGAAATAATTATAGATTCACATGCAGTTGTAAGATATTACATAGAGAGATCCTCTGCACCCTTTGTACAGTTTCCCCAGTGGTAACATTTTGCAAAATTCACTACAACCTCACACTCAGGAGAGTGCAAATTGCCACACACAATCCACTGATCTTACTCAGATCTCCCCAGTTTTGCCAGTACTCATCTGTATATGTGTGTAGCTGATGCAATTTGATTGCGTGCATAGGTTCATGCATCCACTACAGCTCCAATAAAAACACACTGCTTTCATTTTCTAATATTTCAAATAATGTTTTAGTTTTTTATTATCCTCCAAAGGTGACCAGTGACCAGTTATTTTTCTTGAGTATATTTATACTCTCACTAATTTAAACCTATTTTATGGTTTCACTCTACTGCAATTATTATTGCTTTGTTGCCAAACTTTTTTTTTTGGCCTGCAGAATTCTCTTCAGTTTTCCTCCTGTCTTTTTGACAATGCTATTAGTCTCTAATCGCTTCCTTGCTATCTGATATGACAAGATTTTCCAAGCTCATCTCATATGTTTCATTCTTCAGACCAGGAAATAACCATTTCCTCCAGAAACTTGGTTTCTTTTAGAGCAGCCGTGGGCAAACTACGGCCCGCGGGCCGGATCCGGCCCGTTTGAAATGAATAAAACTAAAAAAAAAAAAAAAGACCGTACCCTTTTATGTAATGATGTTTACTTTGAATTTATATTAGTTCACACAAACACTCCATCCATGCTTTTGTTCCGGCCCTCCGGTCCAGTTTAAGAACCCACTGTGGCCCTCGAGTCAAAAAGTTTGCCCACCCCTGTTTTAGAGGTAAAATGGTGTCTCAAGGCCAAAAGTTAGGTACCAGAGAGACTCATTTTTGGAATAATGTGTGTTTTCGTGTTTTTCTGGTGGAGAGTGATGAACAACTTACTGAAGTCTATCCTAGTGCTTTTGATGGACTCTGAGACATATATGTAAGACATTGTATACATGTTTAAGTATCAGATTTATATTATATATGATAAAATAAAATATACATTAGACCTGAGCTAGAAATAACTAAAGCAAAGAAACTATGAGGCAGAAATTCAGACTTTGAACCAAAATGAATATGGTCAAAAATATTTCTTTCTATACTGCTTCCTGCTTGTGTTAAAGCAAGCCACCGGCGAACTTGATCTTAGAGAAGCCATAGACAAAATGCATTTGAAATACAGTTTTCACGGCAATGGCCTCTGAAGTGATATCAACTCAGTGGAAGTTTACCTGGTATTGCATCATACAGACAAGAATCCTCCAAGGTTCCTAGAGAAAAGTGAACTTTTAATGAACCCCTGAGGCCTTCTTTGCAGTTGCATTCCTAAGAGAATTTATGATAGTTCATTGTTTTTCTCCATTTCTAACTTATGTGTAGTGGGATTAAGATTAGGCTTGGGGAGTCATTAGAGTCACTGGAGGACACAGCAAAGTTCTAAGTGTAAGTCTTACAAATAAAGCCCCATTATTATGGAGTATTAGCTAAACATGTCTCACAGAGGTGGATAAGCCAGCAGACATTGATTAATGTGGGCACACACATAAGCACAGTGATAGGTATAGTGATTGTAGTTGGACTTGACAAGAAGCTGGGTTCCTGCATTTGTGGTATGACTTCATAAACCTCTCATGAGATGCCCTGATCAAAAACATAGCTTAATCACTTATTCACTGAAGCTTGAGTTTCTCCAAATAGAGATCCCTCTGGCCTTTGGCCAAAAACATCATAAATTCTGCATAAATATATTTGGATTAAAGGTAGCTACACAGCAGCTCAGTTAGTCCTTGTAAAAAGGAGTTTGTCAGATCCCGTCCTGAGAGCAGATATTGAAATTAAGGGAATTTAGAACAGCTGGTGCTGGCTCTTTGAAGACCAGAAATCTGTGTGGGTGGTGACCTTCATTGTGTGACTTCTGAGTTTCTAAGAAAGCTCAGACAGGTCCTTTGCTTCCCCTAACTTGTCACTACTACCAGAATCCTTCCAGTAGAGCCAGTGCTTATGGTGAAGCCATTCACTGAGGCCCAGGACAGTAATGCATTGCCTGGGAGGAGTGATATGTTCACTTGTGGGTCCTTTAGAGTAGTTGATGTTAACAGCACAGCTCTGACCAGAGTCTCTCAAGACTTTCCTTAAATTGCCTAACTTACCATCCTATTTAAACTACAACTCACAACCCACAGCTCTTTCTTTGTTTTTTTTATAGCTCTTTTTACTTTCTAAAATATTACATAAATTACTTATGTTATTAATTGTCTGTCTTCCCCCTACTAGAGTAAAAGCTCAACAAAGGCAGGGAACTTTGTTTTGTGTAGTGCAGTCCCTAAAACAGTGCCAAACAGAGTTTCTCAATTAATATTTGTTGGGTGAATCAATTAATGTCACTCTGTTATTCAAAGACAAAGAGAGAATCTTAAAAGCAATAAGAGAAAAGCAGTTAGTTACCTACAAGAGAGCTCCCATAAGACTGTCAGCTGATTTCTCAGCAGAAACCTTTCAGGCCAGCAGGGATTGGCACAAGATATTCAAAGTGATAAAAGCTGGATTTACGAATGTTATAGTAGGCAGTTAGTTGGATATTAACCAAAAGGGCAGGAGGGAACCAGTCAAAAGCCTGATTAAGCTTTACAACCTCCCCGGCGAGTCTACCCCACTAAGTGGGGGTTGGGGGGACCAGTGGGGGGCGTGGCAGAGAAGGTAGGGCAGGGGAAGTATTTTCACGGGTGCATGTGCAGTAGAAGCCAAAATGGTGACCATAAAGGGGATGAGAGAAACCTGGGAAAATCTGAGAAAGAGTTTGGACGGCTTGAAAGAAAGCCGACCCTCCTCTCCCAGGCCCAGGGAAATAGAAGGAAGCTTAACAAAGGCCCCAGTCTCTTTTTGGCAGTCACACAGGCCAGAGAACAGCTGGCAGCAGAGACTGAGCTGGACTGCTGAAGTCTTGGATGCCAGGGTAATGGCATAGCAACTCTGGGCACTGGCCCTTCTGGTCCTGGTGGGCACAGGTGCAGAATTGCATCCCTGGAAGCTGGACTTCTTCCACAGTGAGACTGAGTTGAACCAGTTGCTTGTGGATGAGGCACTGGGCATGGTGTACCTGGTGGTAGTGAACGCAGCCTACCAGCTGAGTGCCAGGTAGTGCCTTGTGGAGTGTGGCAGCCTTTGCGGGGACATCTGTGCTCTGTGCACCCTTCCTTCTCTTGGACCATACTTGTGTTTTCTTTTCTCCTAAACTCAAAGGGTCCCCATGAAACTTACAATTAGGGAGGCAGTGAGCTTTAAGGACTCTCCTTTTTGCCTCTATAATTTCCTTCCCTGAGTGTAGGCAGCCCAGTCTGGGCATACTCCCACTGCTGTGATCTTGCCTCTTCTATCCTAAGCCTTTCCTTTGTTTCACTCTAATAAATCTTACCACTTGTGATTAAAATCCTCTTATATATGTGTCCCTGAAATTCATTTCCTGTGACACCATGGAAGAACCTATTTCCTCCAGTAATACAACCAAGATTATTCTACCCAGCAAAACTACCATTTAGATTCAAAAGATAGATAAAGAGCTTCCCAGACAAGAAAATGCTAAAGGAGTTTATCACCACCAAACTAGTATTACAAGAAATGTTAAAGGGTCTTCTTAAAAAGGAGAGGGAAAAAAAATCAAATATATGAATAATAAAATAGCAATACATACATATCTATAAACAACTTGTAAATTGACCAGTTTAAAATCGCCTGTTGGTGAATTCGCTTTCATGAACTGATTTTTTCAGGGAAATGGCCTCACTCCTTTAGTTAGAATCAATTTGACTTTATTACTGTGACTGAGCAGTGGGTAATTGTATCATTTATTAAGGTAGGGAATATAGGAAGCGAACGTTTTTGAAGAATAGTAGTGATATACTTTTTTAAAGTGTAGAATTTTAGTTGACTATTGGGGGTTCAGATGTGGATCTAAATACAGATTTAGAAGTCATCAACAGGAGATAACTGAAGACATGGACGTGAACAAAATCAGGAGCTCATCGAAGCTGTTTCACACGAAGGTCTCTCAGCTGCTGCCTCTTCTCTCTGGCCAGGTGTCTGTTTCTTCTTGAAGCTGGGAATCCTGTATGTAGGGATGGGTTTAGTACCATATTCATGCAACTTTGATTACCTACCAGAAGGCTAAGACCTCTTGCACAGTTATGAGACATGTATGCGGACTTTCATTATATGTAAATCTCCACATGCCTCTGTGATGTGCCCTGTATAATATATAGTTTATGTTAGAAATAAAGAACGAAGCAATTTTCCACGGATTCAAGTTTTGGAAAGGCGACAGTACTGCACAAAGAGAAAGACAAAATAGCTGTTTTATTCTGTATTATAACAAGTCATCAGGTAACATGGCTTTAGAGAAGCCCTGCTGAAGATGCATCTGGAAATGAGGTTGCCATGGAAACTGTCTGTGATGTCCATCCTATTTAAACATACAACTCACAACTGACACCTCTTTCTTTGTTTTTTATAGCTCCTATTACTTTCTGAAATATTACATAAGTTACTTATGTTATTGATTGTCTGTCTTCCCCCTACAGCTCTCAGAGAACCCCCAGTTTTGTCTTTGCACTTGGATCTCAAGAAGAGCTCATTTTATTTATTTTTTATTTTTTTAAAATATATTTTATTGATTTTTTATAGGGAGGAAGGGAGAGGGATAGAGAGTTGGAAACATCGATGAGAGAGAAACATCGATCAGCTGCTTCCTGCACACCTCCCACTGGGGATGTGCCCGCAACCAAGGTACATGCCCTTGACCAGAATCGAACCCGGGACCCTTCAGTCCGCAGGCCGACGCTCTATCCACTGAGCCAAACCGGTCAGGGCTAGAAGAGCTCATTTTAATTTCATTTTCATTTTAATGAATTGTTTTCCTCCTTTTTGTTCAGTTGGATCGACAGCAGGGATTGGGATCTATTAGAGTTACTCTGGGTAGTGGACAATTCTCAGTGAAAGCAGAGTCAATAGACAGATGAGGCACCATGATTGCTGAGTCTTATCTGGGGGTGAGCAAGGCCTTGCTGCTACACCTGCACATCCTCAGAAACACACACAGGCCTGTGTGCAGTGGTTTTAGTTGGACTTGCCTGGAGGAAGATGGATTCTGCCTTTGTGGTTTGATTTCCTATCTTCTCCAAAAGGACTTCTGCCATTAACATAGGATGAAACCTATGTAATCCACTGGCTATAAAATCTTCCATCCTTGCCCGGCCAGTGTGGCTCTGTGGTAGAGCATTCACCCATGCACCAAGAGGTCACCAGTTCTATTCACATCAGGACACTTACCCCATTACAGGCTCAATCCCCAGCAGGGGGTGTGCAAGAGGCAGTTGATTGATGTTTCTATCATCAGTGTTTCAACTCTCTCTCTCTCTCCTTCCTTCTCTTTCTCTCTCTCCCTCCCTCTCTCTCTACATTCAATAAATACGTATGTTTTTTAAAAAATCTTTCATTCTGAATATGTAAAAAAAAACAAAAACAAAAACAAAAAAACCCAGTAAGGGGTGTAGACTGCAAGTTGCCCCACTAAACTCTATTAGTCCCTATATAAGTGAAATTCCTTCTTAGACAATTTGACAATGTGTGTGGGTCACAGCAGCCAGAACTGTTGCCTGGAGACAAAATTGAGTGCTGTCAGTAACATACATCAGTGCCTGTGTTTGCTTAAGAAACCCTGCAAGATCCTTGGTCCACATACAGTTTAGAGTTGGACAGACCAGAATTTGACTCAAGGTTCTGGAACCTACAAGCTATGTGTGCTCATCACTTTTAAAGTGGAGATTGATAGGTCTAACCTATATGCTTGTTGTGAGGAATAAACACAGTAAAATAATTTTGCTTTGGGTTCTTTGGATGAGGGTGCCAGTCAGAAACACAGTGTACAGTACCAGATAAGTGCTCAATACAAGCACAAGACTTATTTTTACCGCAGAGCTTTGCTCTTAATTGTACTTGGAAAGATGTAACCCGAATGACAGGTTAGGCCATTAAAAGCCCCATCAAGCATTACCAAGGGCCTAAGAAACACTTCTTCCTTAGGGAGCAGTGATCCTGAGGGAGGCTCTGTAACTAGGTCACTGCGGGCTCTGCTCCACAATAAAACTCATCGGCGTTACCCACGGTGCTGTCTCACCCCTAGAAGCCGGACAGGAGGCTCCAGACAAAGCCAGGCTGGGATCACAGGAGAACCAAAGCCACCGGGAGGTTTTCATTTCTGAAGGAGAGAAGCAGAAGCAGAGGGGTCTGAGCTCTGAGTTGTCACCTCCTTTCCACCAGGGCCATCTGAGTCTCCAGGAGAGAGATGGGTGGGAGCCAGCGCAGTGCAGCACTGTGACTCCAGGCAGAAGGAAGGGAGTGCCTGCCTGGCCCGGTAAGTCTTGGAGCAGAGAGGTTAACCTCCAACCCCGGGAGCCAGACTTGCCTGGGTTGCCCTCTGCTGCCACTTAGAAGGACTGGGACTTGTGCAAGGAACTTACTGGTATGCCCAGTGTCCTCATCTGTTAAAGGGGTTTAATCAGTGCCACTGGCATAGTTAGCACTGGGGTCAACGATCCTTAGGCTGAATTAGTCACTTTACTGTACTACTCCAGGATTTTTTTTTAAATATATTTTTTATTGATTAACATATTACATATGTGTCCTTATCCCCACGTTGCCCCCTACACCCCCCCCCCCCGCTCATGCCCTCACCCCCCCGTTGTCCGTGTCCATTGGTTAGGCCTATATGCTTGCATATAAGTCCTTTGGTTGATCTTTCCCTCTTACCCCCACCCTCCCCTACCTTCCCTCCAAGGCCCGACAGTTCAATCAATGCCTCTCCGTCTCTGGATCAGTGCCCAGATGAGGACTGATTCATCAGTTTATGTTGTTCATTATATTCCACAAATGAGTGAGATCATGTGGTATTTATCCTTCTCTGACTGGCTTATTTCACTTAGCATAATGCTCTCCAGTTCCATCCATGCTGTGGCAAATGGTTAAGAGTTCCCTTTTCTTCTTCCTCTTCTTAAAGATTACCTTTCAGCATTTCATATAATGCTGGTTTGGTGGTGATGAACTCCTTTAGCTTTTTCTTATCTGTGAAGCTCTTTATCTGACCTTCAATTCTGAATGATAACTTTGCTGGATAAAGTAATCTTGGTTGTAGGTTCTTGCTATTCATCACTTTGAATATTTCTTGCCACTCTCTTCTGGCCTGCATGGTTTCTGTTGAGAAATCAGCTGACAGTCATATGGGTACTCCCTTGTAGGTAACTGACTGTTTTTCTCTTGCTGCTTTTAAGATTCTCTCTTTGTCTTTTGCTCTTGGCATTTTAATTATAATGTGTCTTGGTGTGGTTCTCTTTGAATTCCTTTTGTTTGGGGTTCTCTGCGCTTCCTGGACTTGAAAGTCTATTTCTTTCACCAGGTAGGGGAAGTTTTCTGTCATGATTTCTTCAAATAGGCTTTCAATATCTTGCCCTCTCTCTTCTTCTGGCACCTCTATAATTCTGATGTTGGTACGCTTGAAGTTGTCCCAGAGGCTCCTTATACTATCTTCATATTTTTGGATTCTTTTTTCTTTTTGCTTCTGCGGTTGAGTATTTTTTGTTTCTTTGTATTTCAAGTCTTTGACTTGATTCTTGGGATCCTCTTGTCTGCTGTTGGATCTATGTATATTATTCTTTATTTCAGTCAGTGTATGCTTAATTTCTAGTTGGTCTTTTTTCATATCCTCCAGGGTCTCACTAAATTTATCGGCGGTTTCTAGAAAATTCTTGAAAAACCTTATAAACGTGGTTTTGAACTCTATATCCAGTCGTTTGCTTTCCTCCATTTCTGTCATTTGTGACCTGTTTCTTTGTCTCCTCATTTTTTATGCTTCCCTGTGTTGGTAGAGTGGTTTTGTGTGCTAGGTGTCCTATAGGGCCCAGTGGCTCAGCCTCCCCAGTTACCTGAGGTGGACACTCTTGGTGCACCCCCTTGTGGGCTTTGTGCACAGTCTTGTTGTAGTTATGCCTTGATTGTTGTAGGTATCACTGGGAGGAATTGACCTCCAGGCCAATTGGCAGTGAGAATCAGCTGTGTCTGCAGTGGGAGAACTTTTGTGCTGGAGACACCCTTCTGGGGCAAGACTTGCTTCAGTGGGGCTTTGGTGCTCACTGAGTCTGCCCCCTGAGTGTGTCCCTTATGGATCTGAGGAGTTGTAATCTGGATGGTCCCACTCTGACCTCTGGGTACACTGGCTCTTGGATCTAAGGAGGTGCTAATTTAATCTCTGCCTGAGGTTACCCAACAGGAGCTACGAAGAGATCTGCAGATTCCCCTTCCTTTTTTGGAGTTTGGAGGTGCCCAGATGAGGCCCAGCTGTGAAGCAATGCAAGCTGCTGTGGGGCCTTGGGCCTTCTCTTGGAAGTTCTGGGTCTGTCTGGCCCAGCTGTAATTTGTTAGGTAATTTTCAGGTTGCAAAGGGCCAGGGCATTCATATGCAAAAGCCTCTGCCACAGCCTGGGTGGGGCGGGGTCTCAAGGAATCAACAGGGTGGAGCAAGCAGCTATGGCAGATCTTCAGCCCTGCCCTAAGGGGCCTCACGTCTCAGTGTCCCGGTAATAGCTGCAAGCACCTCTGAGGGAAAGCCGCCCTCAAGTTCCGAGTTCTGCCTGCTGCCAGACAGTCCAGTTTCTCACTGTATGAGTCCTGAGTCCCCAGAGACTTCCCGGAACCGGAGTTCAGAGCAGTTGGGAGCTTGTGACTCCCTCCCAATTCAAAAAGACAGCCATGTCCTCAGGTGCCAGCCCCTTTCCTCGCGCGCGCACTCGAGCCTCCGTACCTCTGCACTTTACGTCCGCAGCTCCTCTGAGTCACAGTGTGCTTTTCTCTTTCCTTTTAGTTGTAGAATTTCCACTCAGCCAGCCTTCCTGTAGTTCTGGATGATGTCTGTTTTGTCTTTTTGTTGTATTTTTGAAGTTGTTGTAGGAGGCAGCAATTTCAGTGTTTACCTATGCCGCCATCTTGGTTTCTCCTCCCCAGCATTATTTTCACACATTATTCCACAGCCATCCCAGCTAAAGACCAGGCTACATGACCTCATCTTCCTGTTCTGGTGAGCACTGACCGAAGGTGGACGGTCTAGGCAGGGCCAACTGGCTTCAGCCTCTCAAGAGCACCCAAGAGAAGGTCTTTACAGAACTTGAGCGGGGGCTTTAGAGGGAAGGAAGCGCCAGAGAGGGCAGGCTGCAGGGTCACCCCAGCCTGGCTTTGTGGACTTTCTCCTCAGTTGGATTCGCCCTTACCTGGGAGGCAAATCTCACCCACAGTTACTAGAATGGTTCAAGCCACTTTGGGACCCTAAAGACAGAGATGCAGGTACAAGAAAATGCCATCTTCTTTCAAGTTCAAAACCTGTATTCGAATGCTGTTCTCTAGAATGGGGTTCCTCCCCTCTCTTTCTCTAAGCAATTCTTTTCCTTTTCCCTCCCAGGCTCTCCCAGAGGAGAATGGCTAAAGATAACGCCTCCTTGGTGACAGAGTTTATCCTCTCGGGCTTGACAGACCAGCCAGGACTCCAGCTGCCCCTCTTCTTCCTGTTTCTAGGTTTCTACATGGTCACTGTGGTGGGGAACCTGGGCATGATCACGTTGATTGGGCTGAACTCTCACCTTCACATTCCCATGTATTTTTTCCTCTTCAACTTGTCCTTCATAGATTTGAGTTTCTCGACTACCGTCATCCCCAAAATGCTGACGAGTTTTGTCTCCAAGAAGAACATCATCTCCTATGAAGGATGTATGACTCAGTTATTTTTCTTCTGTTTCTTTGTGTTTTCTGAATCCTTCATCCTGTCAGCCATGGCATATGACCGCTATGTTGCCATCTGCAAGCCACTGTTGTACACGGTCACCATGTCTCCACAGGTGTGTTTATCTCTTTTGCTGGGTGTCTATGGGATGGGGATTTGGGGGGCTGTCGCTCATACAGGAAATATAATGTTTCTGACCTTTTGTGCTGACAACCTTGTCAATCATTATATGTGCGACATCCTTCCTTTCCTGGAGCTGGCCTGCAACAGCTCTTACATCAATTTGCTGGTGGTCTTTGTTGTTGTGGCCGTTGGCATTGGGGTGCCCATTACTACCATTTTTATCTCTTACGGCTTCATTCTTTCCAGCATTTTCCACATTAGCTCCATTGAAGGCAGGTCCAAAGCCTTCAGTACCTGCAGCTCCCACATAATTGCAGTTTCTCTTTTCTTTGGTTCAGGAGCTTTCATGTATCTCAAACCGCCTTCTGTTTTGCCCCTGGACCAGGGGAAAGTGTCTTCTCTGTTCTACACCATTGTGGTGCCCATGTTGAACCCCTTAATCTACAGCCTGAGGAATAAGGATGTCAAATTAGCCCTGAAGAAATCCTTGGACAGAATTACTTTCTTTTGGAAAAGGAAACAAAATGGGTGAAGAATTTTTAATTAGAGTGTTAGTATTACTATTTTTATTATTTACTTATTTTTTAAATATGTTTCATTGATTTTTTACAGAGAGGAAGGGAGAGGGATAGAGAGTCAGAAACATCGATGAGAGAGAAACATCAATCAGCTGCCTCCTGCACACCCCCCACTGGGGATGTGCCCTGAACCAAGGCACATGCCCCTGACCAGAATCAAACCTGGGAACCATCAGTCCACAGGTCGACGCTCTATCCACTGAGCCAAACCAGTCAGGGCTACTGTTTTTATTTTTGATAAGGAATTCAAGCTTCATGCTTTTCTATTCTATATATAAGGGAAATTTTAACTGTCCCAAATGGATTTATTCTCTCTCATTCTCATCCCCTAAATCTTCCTTCTTTATTTTATGAAATAGTTTCTGCGATTACAGAGTTCCCAATATTGAATGGGCCTTCAGAATCACTTAGTCTAGAATTTTATATAATACATCACACTTTGGAGAGGCAGAAGTATTTGTAGGTTGTCCGGGAATATAAAGCTTTCTGGTGGCAGAGGTGGAACTGAAAAACAAAAGTGAACAATTTTGTTGAGTTAGTCTTGGCAAAATGACAAGATCAGTGTCTGATGAATTTTGTAGTGTGGAAGTGGGAAGTATGTTAGGTTTCACAGGCAAGTATGGCGACCACTGCATTGGTGGGTGGAGTAGTAGGGACATAGGTGAGTTACGACTTCCAGGGAAGAGAAATTGAGTTTTATGGGGTATAAAGATGTTTGGTAGAGGTGTCATATCAATGATGAGACAAAGTTTAGAGTGTCATTTCTAGGGTTATCTTGGTTGTGGTCCAAGACAATTGGGAACTGCAATACCTAATATGGTAGTCACGGTCATGATGGTATTGAGCACTTGAAATGTGGTCATCCAAATTGAGACATACTGTAGGTGTGCAGAGTAGGTGTAATATACACCCTGAATCTTGGAAGAATATGAAAATTAATATAAAACATCTCATTGACACTTTTTACTTGATTACATGTTGAAATGATAACATTTTGGGTGTACTAGTATTATGTTAAATAAAATATTTCATTAAAATGAATTTATCTGTTTCTTTTTTAAGGTATCTACTAGAGCAGTGGTTCCTAAAGCCACGACCCTTTAATACAGTTCCTCATGTTGTGGTGACCCCCAATTTCATTGTTACAAATTGAACATAATTAAAGCATAGTGATTAATCACAAAAACAATATGTAATTATATATGTGTCTTCCAATGGTCTTAGGCGACCCCTGTGAAAGGGTCGCTCAACCCCCAAAGGGGTCGCGACCCACAGGTTGAGACCTGCTGTACTAGAGAGTTCAGAATAATATATGTGGCTTGCACTCTGTTTCAATGGGTGACATAGATCTGGAGGATGTCACAGAGCCCTAGGTGGCTGTGGGTACAGATTTACTTATCATGACAGCACCAAGCTGTTGCTTCTTAGGAGAGGCAATTGCTATAGAATTTTCAGGGATTGCAGAAGCCTTGATATTGTAATAATTGCATATGGGTAGGAGATGGTGACCTCATGATAAGTTCATAAATCTGCCATATTAAGTAATAGAAAATGGAGCTTTATATTTTAAAAAATCATTATTTTTAGAGAATTATTTAGAGAATAATTTTTGTCTAAACTCAACAATTATTGGTAAAAGTTCCTTTAAGAAGCAATGGCAAATGAAGTGCTGGGAAATATTTTGACTGATAGACTTTTCCTTAGGAATATTCACTTCTGTTGGGAAATAGAGGACATTTGATTAACTGTTTAATTTTGCCCTTTGATTTTGCTTAATGTTGCCAAAAAGAAAAGAATAAGCATATAAAGGGAGGATTGAAATGAGATTGAATAGGCCCCTGAATTTAGGGAACCTAAAGCCTATGTTATTCGTCTATATTGTAGAATCTATGGATAGATTTATTATTTTATAAAGCTGTGTAGTATCCATTATATGAATATACAATTATTTAACCTGTTAGTAAAATTAGATACTTTCAATTTTTTTGCCTATTATTAATAAAGCTTTTTTAACTGGCCAATAAATGGATTTGTGCTGTCTGTCACTACTTGAGCCTATTAAGCTGAGACAGGGTTGAATCATATATGAGTGTTTATTCCAGTACTGCGGGCAGCATGGGAGAGCAGCAGGTCATCCACAAAAATCTGCTCTGCCCCCACCATAAGCCAGCTGCTTATATTGGGTAGAAGGACAACGATTACATGGGAATGTAGCCAAAGGGTATGCCAATGGGCAGTTAACAGGTAAGGAGAGGCCTGGGGATCCTCAAAGGGCTTAGTGACATGCAAAGGCTGGGGTCTTCAAAGGGCTGGCATTCTGGTTTCTGCAGCAACGTTGTTCATCTTTCCATAATAACAGGCAATGGGGAGGATGGGCTGCATTTCCAGGTGAGGTCCCAGGATTCCGTAACTGCCAACCAGGTTAGAATGTGCCTTCTTTAATCAGAACAAAACAATGATGGTGAATCGAGCATGATTAATATTTCTTACAATTCTAGCTGGTTCCCAATATTCTATTTCTGCCTCCATCACTTTTAGAAACATTTTTGAACATGTATTTTGATTGAACTAAGCAGACAATTCTTTTGGATAATACTTAGGTGTGAATCTGCTGGATCGCAGAGTAGGCTTATGTTTCGCTTTGATAAATACTGCCAAACGGCCCTGGCCAGTCCGGCTCAGTGGGTTGGAGCGTCGTCCTGTACACTAAAAGGTGGCAGGTTTGATTCCAGTCAGGGCACATGTCTGGGTAGTGGGCTCGATCCCCAGTAGGGGGCATGCAGGAGGCAGCAGATTGATGTTATGCTCTCACATCACTGTTTCTCCCTCTCTCCTCCCTTCCTCTCTAAAAATCAATAAAAAATACTTAAAAATTTTTCAAACATGTCAAAAAAAGGATAAAGTTAAAAGATCTAAGAGACAAAGATGTAGCCTCTCATTATCCATGCCAAATAGGCAGTTTTGCTTTGCATATGGTAACAAACTTAATGAGTGACAGGCTGAGAAGTTAAGTTTCAGGTCAATCATCAACATCTATGATTTCAGGCTGGATGGGGAGGTCACACAAGAATAAGAAGATTGTGTTCATTTTAGTCATTAATTTTGTGTTTTGCCAGTATTAAAAACCAGGAGAAGAACATTTTAGGGATCCGTGTATTTCACATGGTTGAGTCTTAGGTGTCTCTGAGGTATTCCAGCGGGGATGTCTGACAGTCTGTTGACAGTACAGGACATAGGTCTGAGCTGGACATATACATTTGGCAGTGTTGTACCGAACACTGCCAATGCCATGGAATATATTTACTAAAGATAAACGATGCTTTATAACTGTGGGTCCCTGGCTTGTTTTGGCCAATGTTGTATGGCATGCATGTCAAACTCGCGGCCCACGGGCCACATGCAGCCCACAATGAATATTTTTGCGGCCCAGCCAATATAACGGTATGTAAGAAACGTTTTAATAAAAACTTCGTAACTTAATTTTTACAATATCCTGTTATACATAATTATTAATAACAAACTACAACGTTCGCTAATGACTGATCACTATAATGGTGTTGCATTCACTTTCCTTATGCGCTATACGCGCAGGCGCACCATTTCTCCCCACTAATACTAGCAGCGAATATTTTAGTACCTGATAGCCACGTCATTAGTCTTGGACTGACTTGTTTGGTGTGGGCAACAGGAAACATTTCGCTTTCAGAGAACGAGAAAAATAGGTTTATCTGCATTATGCTTATTAATTTGTGCAGTTATTCAGTGTCTGGTAAGTTAATGTTCAAGAAAAAATATTAACTTCATTAAAATGTTCTATTAGTTTATGTTAACGATTACTCATTTTTTAAAAAATATATTTTATTGATTTTTTACAGAGAGGAAGGGGAGAGGGATAGAGAGTTAGAAACATCGATGAGAGAGAAACATCGATCGGCTGCCTCCTGCACGCCCCCGACTGGGGATGCCCGCAACCAAGGTACATGCCCTTGACCGGAATCGAACCTGGGACCCTTCAGTCCGCAGGCCGACGCTCTATCCACTGAGCCAAACTGGTCAGGGCATTAACGATTACTCATTTATTTCAGCCCTTTGTATTCAGCATGTCTGTACTGAAATAAATGTACATTTCTATGAAAATTGAAGCTTTTTTTTTTTTGCGGCCCACATACACTTAAACGTTGTTTATTTGGCCCGTGTTAGCCTTTGAGTTTGACATGCTTATTGTATGGCAATAATAATTGAATTATAATAATTTGATAATAATGGAACCTGGTTTCAGTGGAGCCTGGGGGTTGCACCAGTTCATGCTGGCCACATGGATGGACAATGCCTGAGATACCAGCCCACTCGAAGCAGAGCAGACTTCGGATTTTTTTCATTCCAAGAAACAGTCCTGGAGACAAAGTACATCTGGTACAACCCAGTGGTGGGAGGACAAGGAAGCCAGTGCCGGAAAAGGACCCCCCTCCCTGTGCATACTCCCTCCAGCTGCTGCTTTATCCTTTCCTTGTGATAAACCTATTCTGTGACCATACAAGGTTTGAGTGGTGAGTCTTTTCAGCAATGGAATACTTAAGGCAATGAATGCATCATTAACACATCAGCAGGTGATGGGTAAACCATAGGAAGGAATGGAATTACTCTGGGAATTTACATGGGATGAGGGGGATGAGAAAGGTGAGGTTGGAAATTTGAGGCACTAACGCTTAAGGATGGACAAGGAAGAGGGCGGGAGGTGTACTGTACTGAACATCCAGAGGTAGATGGGGCAGGGTTGGATATTCCTGTTTGCAGAGAGGAAATCCCAGGCTGAAAACATGTTTACTTTCCCAAGGCCACACAGCTGGATGTTGAGACTCCTAATCCTGGTTACTTCAACTGCAGCATTCCTTCGGGCCGAAAACTAGTCTTCCGAAAAGTTCCCTAGAGAAAGCTTTGAAAAGTACCAACAACAACAACAACAAAAACCCGCCATGTTCCAGAGGTTCTGTGGCTTTCCTGGCCAACAGAGATGTTAAAAAATAGCAGAACCTTCACCATCCTGCAATTAGGATTTCTGAGACATCTTCATCCAACAAGGAAAGTCTTGTTGTTTTTTGTTGTTTTTTTTAAATATATATTTTATTGATTTTTTACAGAGAGGAAGGGAGAGAGATAGAGAGTTAGAAACATCGATGAGAGAATCATCGATCAGCTGCCTCCTGCACATCTCCTACTGGGGATATGCCCGCAACCCAGGTACATGCCCTTGACCGGAATCGAACCTGGGACCTCTCAGTCCACAGGCCGACGCTCTATCCACTGAGCCAAACCGGTTTCGGCGGAAAGTCTTGTTGTTTTTTTACAAGATTAGTGACTCTGCAGTTTTAGGATAAATTTTTTAAGTCAATTAAGACGTCCCCACTTTTGCCTAGAATAACCTGCCCTCCATCAAATTGCCTTCAAGTAAGGCCTCCTCCTGGCATTTTCTCCCTCCGGCACAATCTTGGAACATGGTATGCCCTTAACACGCCTTGAAATCCTGTATTTTGTATTGCTAGTGTTAATGCAACGTGCTTTTTATAGCAAATACATTCCTCTGATAAATGTCACTTAGAAATAGATTCCTGTTTTCAAAGCCCCAAACTTTGGGGGCTGTGATGAAGCCGAGCTCTGGGCAGCTCCCGACGTGGGAAGGTTTCCAGCTCTTTCTGGCACTGAGTGACTCTCCTCTGCCAGTCCTCCAAATACCTTCACCCTGCAGGTCACAGCCCAACGGTACGGCATCTAGCAGGACTGTCGGTGTTCTGTCAACATCAGCATGTTGCAGATGTCCAAGATCTTTGTCATAAAACCATGTATGAGTAACTACATTATTTGTTTATCTTTTGGAAATGGGTTTGCCCTGTAGCTATTTATCAGAAACCTCTGATGAAGTCCTTAGGATTGGGGGGAAAAGCAAATGTATCCCTGAATTTATCTAGTTTCCAATGTGGGCTTTTACTGAACCATATTTATATTTCTTTCTATTGAGCTTAGTAACTGTTATAAAGAGTGTGCACATTTGTCATTGTGTTCAATATTAGGTATGTCATATTAGGTGTGTAAGTTAAACAGTATTTCAACATGGGATCTTGCCTCATACTCACTTTTAATATAGTCGGGGCTGGAGAACTTCAAATCCCAAAACAGTAGATGAAAAGTAAAGGGCAGAATCTGACCAAGTGGATAAAAAGAGACATGGAAGCCCAGCCGGTGTTGCCCAGCGGTTGAGCATCGACCTATGAACCAGGAAGTCACGGTTCAATTCCAGGTAGGGCACATGCCTGGGTTGTGGGCTCGATCCCCAGTAGGGGGTGTACAGGAGGCAGCTGATCAATGATTTTCTCTCATCATTGATGTTTTTATCTCTCTCCCTCTCCCTTCCTCTCTGAAACCAATAAAAATATATTTGAAAAAAAATACATAATACGTATAATTTACATAAACCTACCAGCAAAGTGCTGGGTACATAGGTTTCACTACATGTTAATTACCCCCCAATGTAGACCTCCACAATTCCTTCTAATTCTACGATTCTATGTTAAATACATATATCATTTATGTATAGATTTGTATGTTAAGGAATTGAAAATGTTTAATGAAAGTAAATGGAGATTAAATATAATGCAGAACCACGTAACTCCTAATGTCTGCTTTCTCCGGCGCTCACTGAGGCCATTGCAAATGAAGACATTCCAGCTGCCATCTTTTCTCTTTGGTGATGTCTGTGCCTCTTCTCAGGAAGCTGTGACTTGTGTCTGGCCAACTGGTGTGAGTGTTGCTCAATGCCCTTGAGGCCAACCTTGGGCCACTAGAAGCCTGAGGGTTAATCGTGTGCAGGGGAGACACTGTATTGCATTTACATGTATTACGCGTGAAGTGACATAAATAGACCATAATTTTTAAAAAGATGGAAAAAATAGAAATAGGTGATAAAGAAGCACTATATAGAGATTCAAGTTTTCGAAAGAGGGCAGCTCTGTAACTAAAGGAGCGCAGTTAAGAATAGCGCTTCCCACACTGCTTCCTCCTTGGGCTTCATCTGCTCTTTAGGGAACATGACTTTAGTGAAAAACCCCAGCTGAGAAGATTTTTGAAATGTAGTTCCCATGGCAACAGGCTCTGAAGTGACATAAATCCAGAGGAACTTTGCTGGGTGGTTCTATCATCCAAACAAGGATCCTCCAAAGCTCAGGCAGAAAAGTCAACTTGTAATGAAGCTTGAGTCTTCTCTGCTTTCTGCGCCTCAGGGAGCCCTTTTCCTATGGGGCTTGTTGCAGGTTTGTAATAAGGATTTCTTTTCTTCCATTGTGATTTGATGACAGGGGTTGGGATGTATTGTTATCACCATGGCCGTGGCAGATTTCTCAGTGTAAGATTTCTGCTTTAGGCCTGTTGTTGCTGAGCAGTGACCAAGCTAGATCCCCGTGTGGAGGACTGGCAAGCAAATGTCACCCAACACTTACACATACAGCACGTACACAGGACAGATACAGGGGTTGTCATTATCTTGCCAAGTAGCACAGGCAACTGCCAACATGGCTCTGACTATAAACCCCGTTCATGATGACTCCAGCTCTCCCATCCTGACCAAAATATACCTCTCATCAATTGAGTGCTGTGTGAAATTCCATCATGAGAGATCTGTTTGTGGGTTAGAGATGTCTTCATTATTACTTTTTTAATGAATGGAAGAGGGCCTGGAATGTGGATGATCTTTATAAGACGGTGCTGATGAATGTGTGAGATCTTTCCTGAGAGCGGGTTTTAACGGAGAATCAAAGGCAGAACAGGTATTAGGACTCCGAGTATTTGGGGAGGAGGAATGTTGACTGAGATTAGAAATGGGTACAGAAAGAGAAGGTTGGAGACGGTCAAGGAAACCTCTCCTGACTTTGTAATTTGGCCTTTGTGGTATGGAAGAGTGTGGCTATTTGAAAAATAGGGCATCGGTGGTGAGACAGGAAGTAGGGACAAGGTAAATAGTCGAGGGCCTTGAACCTGTCTGTGGATTAAGCATGTTGGAGAGATGGACCTGAGATATATAGTTTTGAAGAAAAGATATTCCTTCAGAGCTCCGCTAACTTCTGTCAGCTCTCCCCTCCCACCTTACAGTGGCCTCCCGCTGGCCCCTTTCAGCATGATCTAGCTCATAGCAATCCTTTCCTCTAAGCCCCCAAAATGTGATGTGGCTGTACTGAGCTCAAGTAAGACTGAAAGACTGGGATACAGGGGGATAAGTTTTGCCATGAGAGAGGGGGAGTTAGAAACAGATCAAAGCCAGCAAGACAGCGAAACAAACGTTGCTGGGTCCAGTGGGATGAAGGACATCAAGCTACAAGGCCGTCACCCTGAGGGTCACTCTGAGCGTCCTGGAGCCTGAAAGGGAGCTGGGAGGTTAGAGGACGGGGCCCATCGAGGAGAATTCCAACAGTTAAGCAGTTGGGGGAGGGGAGGAAACAGTTCTTAACTAATGGGGATTGTTCTTCACGGTCAAGTTCAAATTCCAAGAGATGAGAGAGAAGATTTGCTTCTCCCTGGACTGGTATTGGGCAAGTCCTGTGATACACTGAAATGTAAGTGGTGTGTACAGCACACTCCTTGAACTTACATAGCATTTTATTTTTACCCTTTCTAGATCTTACACCTTTTTTTTGCATATTTAGTTATATGTGTTCTCTCATCTTTTCCAAGAGAATGTCAGAGCCTTGAAGGCAAGATTTTATACATTCCACTAGAGGCCCGATGCACGAAATTTGTGCAAGGGGCTCAGCCCTCGAGCCGCAGTGGCTTGTCTCGGCCCTCGCAGCCTTGGCTTCATCCAGAAGGTCGTCCCGGAGGTCGTTTGGCTGTCCAGTCTAATTAGCATATTATGCTTTTATTATTATAGACTATTTCTCACAGGGAGACATTAAACACTGTTGTTAAGAATGCCTGATTTGGAGTTACATCTGTTAAATTACAGCTCTAAAATGGGAGTGATAAAACCCAGGTAATAAGATTGAAGGGAATTAAAATGAAGTATTATATTTAAACTAGAGGCCTGATGCATGAAAATCATGCAAGAGTAGGCCTTTCTTCCCCTGGCTGCCGGCACCGGCTTCCCTCTGGCACCTGGGACCCGGGCTTCCCTCGAAGCCAGGAAGGATGGAAGGACATTGGGTCTAATTAGCATATTACGCTTTTATTATTATAGATGGTATTGATCCTGGCACACTGAGGTCAGTAAGTGTTAGGACAGGAAGCGTGTTGGGGACACATAAGAAGTGTGCAATAAGTGATAGCTGATTATTTTTGCACAATGCTTTGCATTTTACTGAGCAGATGTTCATTGAACAAATAATGTTTTTAAACCCCCACTCAGATATTATCAAGGGGATAAGCAAAAGTTCCTCCTTTTTAAAGTTAGTTTCTAGGGGCTGTGATCCCAGGGGAACCTCTGGCTTCCTACTTCTAATCAGGTCCCCAGATCTCTAAACCCAGAAGAAAACTGCTCTGTTTCCTGTCACCAGCTGGCACTGATCACAGGGGAGAATGCTGGCTCCCTCCCCCAAACCCCAAGATAGAAAAAGCCTCAGGGCAAAGCCTCAAACAGCTACCACGGTCCTTTAGCTCCTTTAGCTCGGAAGGAATTCTAAGTCAGTCCAAGCAGGACAGAAGCTACAGGACTGTTGTTAGTACCTTCATCCGGGTTAGCATTGTGACCAGTTAGTTATCTGTCTGAACGGCTAAGGAGAAGGTGCACCCCTGAAACTTCAGGCTGAAGGCGGGTGAGTGACTGAATCTGGGATGAACTCTTCCTAAGTCGCCCACCTCAGGTGGTAACAGCCTGAAGGAAGATCGCCTCACCTTTTCACTGTCTAACTTGACCGTGAGGTGCACGCTCCAGACAGTGGGCCTGGCTCTAACCTCCGAGAGGACTTTCCCCAGAGATTGAGCACAGCTTTGATAAACTCGGGCAGAAACCAGAGTAGGAAGGACACAATCAATGGGCCAAAGGAAAGCTCTGGAAGCTCCTCGGTGCATCCTGGGGACCCTCACTGCGGAAGCAGGCCCCCCTCCTGAGGCAGAGTCCAGGGTGTTGGGAGAACAGACCCCAGGCATCCAGAAAGCCTTTCTGCTGAGGTCCAATGTCCGCCTGAGGGGATCTAATTCTCAGGAACGGGGAGGTGAGCGTCTCTCTCTCTCTCCCTTTGTTCCACAGAACGCCCTAAGCGAGGATGGTGGCTGAGAATTCCTCTGTGACAGACTTCATCCTCGCAGGCCTAACCCACCACCCGGGGCTCCAGCTGCCCCTCTTCTTCTTGTTCCTGGGCTCCTACCTGGTCACCGCAGTGGGGAACCTGGGCTTGCTCACACTGATCGGGCTGAGCTCTCACCTGCACACCCCGATGTACTTCTTCCTCTATAATCTGTCCCTCATAGATTTCTGCTATTCCACCGTCATCACTCCCAAAATGCTGATGAGCTTCGTCTCGGAGAAGAACGTCATCTCCTACGCAGGGTGCATGACTCAGCTCTTTTTCTTTCTTTTCTTTGTCGTCTCTGAGTCCTTCATCCTGTCAGCCATGGCATACGACCGCTACGTCGCCATCTGTAACCCACTGGTGTACACAGCCACCGTGTCTCCCCGCGTCTGCTTACTTCTTTCGTCCGGGGTCTATGTGATGGGGTTTGCTGGGGCCATGGCCCACACCGTGTGCATGGCCAGACTGACCTTCTGTGCCAACAATCTGGTTGACCACTACATGTGTGACATCCTCCCCCTTCTGGAGCTCTCTTGCACCAGCACCCACGTGAACGTGCTGGTAGTTTTCGTGGTGGTGGGCATCGACATAGGTGTGCCCAGCCTGACCATCTTCATTTCTTACGCCCTCATCCTCTCCAGCATTCTCCATATTCGTTCCACCCAGGGCAGGTCCAAAGCCTTCAGCACCTGCAGCTCCCACATGATTGCAGTTTCTCTTTTCTTTGGGTCCGGAGCATTCATGTACCTCAAGCCATCTTCTCTTTTACCTCTGAGCCAGGAGAAGGTGGCTTCCTTGTTCTACACCACTGTGGTGCCGATGCTCAACCCCTTAATCTACAGCCTGAGGAATAAGGATGTCAAAGTTGCTCTGAAAAAAACCTTAAGCAAAAAAACAAATTCATTCTCCTGAGAAAGGAGCAATAGGGACTTTAGGAAAGGCACTGTTTTCCTTCACAGATGATTCAGGTTTCGTTGGTTGCATGGAAGAAGTTTCAACTCTTTCTCAAACAAGTTTAGCCTTCCCATTTTATTTTATTTTAATATATATTTTATTGATTTCAGAGAGGAAGGGAGAGGGAGAGATAAGACATCAATGATGAGAGAGAATCATTGATCAGCTGCCTCCTGCACCCCCCACACTGGGGATCGAGCCCAACAACCAGGGCAGGTGCCCTGACCGGGAATCAAACCATGACCTCCTGGTTCATAGGTCAATACTCAACCACTGAGCCACACCAGCCGGGCTATCCTTCCCATTTTAAATGTCCTTTAATTTTTAAATATTCTTAAGACTATAGGATACATTTTGTAGATCTTAAGAGTCTTTTAGCCCTAACCAGTTTGGCTCAGTGGATAGAGCGTCGGCCTGCGGACGCAAGGCTCCCAGGTTCGATTCCGGTCAAGGGCACCTTGGTTGCGGGCACATCCCCAGTGGGGGGTGTGCAGGAGGCAGCTGGTCGATGTTTCTAACTCTCTTTCCCTCTCCCTTCCTCTCTGTAAAAAATCAATAAAATATATATTTTTTAAAAAGAATCTTTTAATTCCATTCTCTCATGTTTCTGAGAATAGATACAGGCCTGGGCACCTCCCCTGAGGTCACTCAGTTACTCAGCAGCAGAACTGGGAGGAGAATCCAGGCTCTTGGTTTCTAACATCGCTTGTTATGGCTCCTTTTCTTTCTCCCGTAGCCCTGGACGCTTTCATTTCAAATGTGAGCTCCTCTACGACGCTAAAATCTAGTCCCGTCTATGGAAATTAGTCAAGGGCTAATTTTAAATATCACATTTTTGCAAGAAAGTAGGAGGTTTAGGATTTGGTTGATTTGGTCTTGGCTAAATGACCAGACAAGTTCTGGAAGAATTCTGCAGAGTGTGCGGGGGAAGTGTGCTAGGACCCACGAAGTGTTAAGCGTGGCACCGCCTGAGACTGTCGTGTGCAGTTTCGGGCACTTGGACTTAAGGGTTGGGCAGTGCTGGGAGGAAGACGTTATACAGGTCAAGGTGATGAAGGACAGGATTTGGGAATGACTTCCACACAATCGTTTCTTTGCTCCATTTCAAACTGTGCTTGTAAAGTCGGGGGGAAGAAGTCTGTAGCTCCCAGCTCAGATAAGGATCTGGCGGTGATTTCAGAAGCACAGAGAGCCTTGTATCACCAGCCCGTACTCAGATTAGCGCCACCCAGCAGGTGGTCAGAAGTAGAAATGACTGTTACCACTGACTGTTACTGTACTGTGTGAGGTGGGGGGTAAAACAGGGGGTGGGAGGGTATTCTCTGTGGACTTCCCCAGGTCTGCTTTCCAGGACCTTATCCAAGTCCTGGCAGCCATTCCCTAATGGATCTTGCATCAACACCTTTATCTTTATCTCTTGCCCTCTGGTTTCCGTCCGGTTGGGATAGGCCAATGGCAGCGTCCAGCGGGGGGAATCAGCGGGTAGGCGTGTGCTGCTGTGAGTTCACTTCCCTGACTTCCTCCCAGCGGGGCTACACTGTCAGTCACCCAGCACCCATGTCCTTCCTGGTCACAGCGCCTGCTCGGTCCTCTGTGTCTTCATGCCGGTGGGTGGGGGTGTGTCTGCCTTGGGAGCCTCAGGAGCCCTGTGTCTTTTCTCTCAACCAACCTTGGGGGCCCCCCCACCCCAACCCCACCCCCGCACACAGTTCCTACCTTATATGTTTCCATTACTCGGTTCGGGGAGTCCTCTGTTGCCTGCTGGGGCCCTGACTGGTACTTTTTCCAGGAGAGGATGGGGAGTTGCACAGCTCAGGTGTGGAAATCCACCTCCCAGTGGCACTTAAAGGCAGGTGGTGGTGCCTCTTGGTTTAAAAGAAAAATGTAAGTGAAAATTTTTGTGAAGCAACGATATGTGAGATGCTGTGAACACACTTTTGACTTACCAGGTTCTCTTTGGGAAGCTGCTCTTGTGTCTGGAAAAATGACATTTGGGTGGATAGAGAGTTTTGCCTTTGGGATGGCACCGGTCAGCAAACATGAATTCAAAAGAATGAGAGTGAAGCGAGAGAACGGGGCTTTAGGCGGCACAGAATCGGTGGGCAGTGCTGGATGTGGGCGACCGTGGCGGGGAAAGGAGACCAGACAGACGCAGAAAGAGCAGGGACGTGGGAACTGGAGGGTAGAATCAGATTTGAACTCTCAGCTTTTACTCTGCAGCCGAGTAACCAAGTTATTCGATGTCTCTGAGCATCAATGCCTTTACCTTCAACTTTTTTTTTTTTTTTTTTAGAATTACTAAGACAATGAAATAAGTGCTCAGTTAATTTTCTTTCCATCCCTGCTAGGTCCTCTGCCTCCTGCTATCAACATTTCCACAGATTTATTGTTTGGACTTGAGGCAAGTATTTGCTCTTTCTGTGCTCATGCCCGATTCTATGAAAATGATTATGCTCCATCAGATTATTTCTGCATTCCATCCCATATATATTGTATATTGACTAAGTAACACATGTTCATTTAAAATTATTACCAAAGAGAGAAAAAGCTCCTTTTACTCCAGTTTTCTGGCCCTCCTGTCTCTTCCCCAGGGCCCATCCCAATTGCCTGTTGGTTGTATATTTTTAGATGGTTGGAGGCATGTAGGAGGCAGCCAATTGATGTTCTGATCTCACATCAATGTTTCTCTCCCCCTCTCCCTACCTCTCTCTCTAAAAATCTTTTAAAAAAAAATTACTGTGCCATTGGTTCCTTAGATGTTAAACATCATAATTATTATTGGTATCGCCTACATTGCACTTAAAAAGCTAGCCAGATGATTCATTAAATGCATTTCTGTTTACCCAGCATAGAAACTTCTTATTCATTCTACTAACTAGCGTAATTTAGCTTATTAAAGCAAAGAGGAGTCATCAAAGAATTGAATGTTTTAAAAAAAAGTTGTGCAGGAGTATGAAAAATTGTCTCTGAAATGTAACACGTGTGTTTATTTTATCCTCCAAACCCCATCGGAACAACATTTCCTTGGAAGGGGAAAGATGGTTTAAAATAAAGCAAAGCATGGAGGGAGAGTTTGTGACACCCCTTTCCAAAGGTAATTTTGACAGGTGTGTCTGCCTTCATCTCAGGGATCTGAGAAAGGTGCCCCACAACCTGGGGTGCTTCCCCCGTCCCCACTCCCTGCACACAGCCTCCTTAACCTCCAGTCCCCTTATACCATCCAGGCTTGTTCACTGCAACGGCAAGCGTCAGTCCTGGTTAACTTGGGACAAAAAAAAAAAAAAAAAAAAAGTGTTAATTGGCAAGAAATGGGACTCTTAGTTCATAGACTCTTAGAACAAGCTGAGGAACCAGCTCTTGGAGCCAGGAAGGATTGAGAGGAGGCCAGGGGTGGAATTGCAGCCAAGCTACACCACAGAGCCATCTGGTCAGTCTGTGCTGCCCCCTCCTGCTGGCACCACCAGTCCCAAAATGTGTCATCCGTTGCTAGAGTCTTTATCTTTGTCTTTGCCAACATGAATGTTCCTGTTTCTTTGTGTCACTTGCCCCACACTTTGGTCCTGCCTGGCAACGTGACTGGTGGAGTTCAGGTCTTACCAGTGATGGCGAACCTATGACACGCGTGTCAGAGGTGACACGCGAACTCATTTTTTTGGTTGATTTTTCTTTTGTTAAATGGCATTTAAATATATAAAATAAATATAAAAAATATAAGCCTTTGTTTTACTATGGTTGCAAATATCAAAAAATTTCTAGATGTGACACGGCACCAGAGTTAAGTTAGGGTTTTTCAAAATGCTGACACGCCGAACTCAAAAGGTTCGCCTTCACTGTCTTGCGTTCTCTGGCGAGATTTCACGGCAGGAGGCCTGGTCCTGGCTCCAGCCAAGGCTCACACCAGAGCACGTTCTCAGGGCGTTCACTCCTTCCTAAACACCGAGGGAGGCTCCGTGCGGGACAGTCACAGACAAGCAACGCTTTTTACCCCTTCTTACATTTTAGTTTTAAACCTGAATTTCTCTTCCTCAGGGAGGCTTTCCCTGAGTTTCCAGGCTCAGGAGGGCATCCCTGTTAAATGGAGCTTCTTGCTCGCACATTTATTGCATTTCTAATGAGTTATGTGTAAGTATCTGTTTATTGTAGGTTTCTCCATCTGGGTTATATATTTGAAAGGGGAAGAGCTATAATGGTTTTGATTGTTGCTTTATTCTTAAAGCAAAGCACAGGGTCCAGAATGTGGTAAACGCTCTTTCCATATCTGTTGGACCTCCTCCATTTCTATATTTCTTAAATTATATTTCTTTGTTACACACTCTTTCCTCTTCACCCCCTTCAGCTGATGCTGACTTCTGGGTAATTTCTGTAGGTCTACCCTCCAGTTTACTTATTTTCTCTTCACCCGTGTCTAATAGGCTGTTTAACATATTCATAGAGTTTTAAATTTCAACTATCGTGTTTTCAATTCTAAAAGTTATATTTGACTTTTTAAAAGTCTGCCTTGTTAATTTTATTGTTATCTTCATTTGTAACTTTCAATTTGCTCTTTTTTTCCTTGAACAGATTAAGTACATTTAAATTGTATTCGGTCCCTGATAAGCCTAGCAAATTCGCAGGTCTGTTTCTGTAGCTTGTGGTTCATCTTTCATGGTAATTCTCATTCCTAGTGGCCCAATTTGTGTTTGTTACGTGATTTCCATTAAGGGCTCATGATCTTTGAATACTTATGGATTTATACATATGTATAAATATCTGATGTGTACATATCTGGATTTAAATTATATTCTCCAGAGAGGAATTTTTTTTATTACATGTATAATATGGGTTTTTTTCTTATTACATGTATAATTTCTAACCACACAGAAGTAGTTAGAAATTCATAGGGGATATTTTTTTTTCTTCTTTCCACTCTTCTACAGCCAAGACCAAGTCAGATACATATCTCTGCCTTCTTCTTCTGTGGGCTTTTTCTTCCTCTAATTTATTTATTTTTTAATATTTTTATTGATTTCAGAGAGTAAGGGAGAGGGAGAGAGGGCTAGAAACATCAATGATGAGAAAGAATCATTAACTGGCTGCCTCTTGCATGCCCCCTACTGGAGATTACTAAACAATCAAAGATGTTTACTAGTAATAATTTTAGTGTTAAAAAGTTTGGTAGGATGATTTATTAAAATATTAATTTGTTCATTTATGTTTTAAGTAAACTTTTCATTTAATCTTATCTAATAAAAGAGAAACATGCAAATTGACAGTACCTCTGCTACACTCACAAGCCACGCCCACAAGCCATGCCTGCCAGCCAATCAGAGCAACAATATGCAAATTAACCCAACCAAGATGGCGGCTGGCAGCCACAGAGCTGGAGCAAGCAGGAGGCTTGGTTGCCTCGGCGATGGAGGAAGCCAAGCTTCCTGCCTGCCCTGGCCAGCTGTAGCCTCCGCTCAAGGCAACAAAGTTTCAATTATAGAAGATAAATAAATCCCAGATACCTGTTTCCAGCCAGCCTCGCTGGGAGCTTGGGTCACTGGGGGCCGTGGCCAGCCTGCAAACAGCCATCAGCCCCTCACCCAGGCTGGCCACACCCTCATGGGGTGAGGGTCCCCACTGGGGGGCTTTGACAGCCTTCAAACAGCCATCAGCCACTCACCCAGGCTGGCCACACCCTCATGGGGTGAGGGTCCCCACTGGGGCCTTGACCAGCCTGCAAACAGCCACGAGCCCCTCACCTAGGCTGGCCAGGCACCCCAGCAGGGACACCCACCCTGAAGGGGCTGTGTCCAACCTGCAAACAGCCATCAGCCCCTCACCCAGCCTGGCCAGGCACCCCAGCGGGAACCCCACCCTGAAGGGGGTGTGGCCAGTCTGAAAATGGCTCTCAGCCCTTCACCCAGGCTGGCCAGGCACCCCAGCAAGATCCCCACCCTGATCCAGGACACCCTTCAGGGCAAACCAGCTGGCCCCCACCCATGCACCAGGCCTCTATCCTATATAATAAAGGGGTAATATGCAAATTGACCCTAACAGCAGAACGACTGGGAATAACTGGTCACTATGACACACACTGAACACCAGGGGTCAGATGCTCAATGCAGGAGCTGCCCCCTGGTGGTCAGTGCACTCCCACAGGGGGAGCTCTGCTCAGCCACAAGCCAGGCTGATGGCTGCCAGTACAGCGGTGGTGGTGGGAGCCTCTCCCACCTCCTCAACAGCGCTTAGGATGTCCGACTGCAGCTTAGGCCTGCTCCCCGCTGGCAAGTGGACATCCCCTGAGGGCTCTCGGGCTGCCAGAGGGATGTCTGACTGCCAGCTTAGGCCCAATCCCCCAGGGAGCGGGCCTAAGCCAGCAGGTGGACATCCCCCGAGGGGATCCCAGACTGCGAGAGGGCACAGGCCGGGCTGAGGAGCCCCCCCCCCGCCGACCCCCCCCCCCCCCGAGTGCACAAATTTTTGTGCATCGGGCCTCTAGTTGTAACATAAGAATATTAGCTTGATGAATTTTTTACAAACTGAACACATCCATGGAACCAACCCCTCTCAGAAGCACCCTGAAGCGCCTTCACTTTCCTCTGCAGCCACTAGCCCATGACTTCCCAGCCACAAATAACGGCTATCTGACTTCTGACACCAAGGATTAGTGTCCTTGCTTTCGAACCTCATGTAAATGAAATCATTAAGTATGGTTTTGGTGTTTGGCTTCTTTTGCTCCGTAATAGGTTTGTGACATTTATGTACTATGTTATTAACTTTCATAGCTATATGGAGTGCTACTTTATTAATATCCTACAATTTATTATACAGTCTGTAGTCGATTGACATGTGGGCTGTTTTCACAATGGAGCAATTATGTATAACAGTGCTATGAACGTTCTTGGCATGTCTTTAGGTAAACATGTGTACTTATTTTTATTGGGTATATACCGCAAAGTAAAACTGCAAGTCAAAATATATACATACGCCCAAGTTTGTTAAGTACTACTACTAATAATCAATTTATTGTGCTGTATACAATGACATACAACAATGTACCAATGATTACAATGTGAAGTTGTACCAATATTTATTCCTTGTACCGATGTAATTCCTCTTCCTTTATCCCTCTTCCACGTATTTCAGGCAGATATCTAGTGTTTGCAATTCTTTGCTTTAGGGTTCAGAGCTAAGTATAAACCAGAAACAGGTTGCAGTTAATGCCCTTCTCATTTCTAAAGCCTAAATTGACTGGAGAGATAATATTGATTGGCCAGGAAGAGTAGATTCTTTTAATGAGAACTAAGAGGGCAAGGAAGGTAAAGGACTGAGAGAGATTCCCTTGGTCCGAACTAGGATGGAGGCCAGGGGGTCTAGGAGATAGCAGAGCCCGGAGGACCTGAATAGCTACTTATGCTTATTTTAGTAAAGTGACTATATCATTTGTTATCCAAATCCAGACGCCTGAGAGTGATAGGGTGTGTACTAATAATTATAGTGATAATGGGTGGAAATCCATACTTTTCCAGGCAAACTGGGATTATTTTAGGTGGTCTCCATGGAAACTTGTAAGTGCAGTTGCTCACGTCTTTGAAAGTTTCTTAGAATCTTCACGTAGCAGATCGTAGGGAGAGCAGCTTCGTCACTGGAGAATGCCCGGATTAAAAACTTGAGGTACAGCTCCTGTTACACCGTGAGCCTGCACGCGTTTCTAAAGTGAATTCATGCAGGTGAGTGTGTGTGCTTTCTTACTTATTCAGGGAACATTTTGATCTTCTCCTATATAGCAAAGGCCTGTGTGGCCCTTAGTAGAGCTGAGAGCAGGTGGTCTTCATGGTGGTGGTGTCTTCACTGTTCTGAGCAGATCATGGAGCTAGAAACACGTCATCTGAGGTGCTCTCTCTGTAGCACCTGCAACTCTGATCTAACTTTTTGTTGTTGTTGTTGTTGTTATTCTCAAAACTCCCTTCAGAAACTTGGGAATGAGCCCTGACTGGCTTGGCTCGGTGGATAGGGCGTCGGCCTGCAGACTGAAAGGTCCCAGGTTCGATTCCGGTCAAGGGCATGAACCTTGGTTGTGGGCACATCCCCAGTGGGGGGTGTGCAGGAGGCAGCTGATCGATGTTTCTCTCTCATTGATGTTTCTAACTCTCTATCCCTCTCCCTTCCTCTCTGTAAAAAATCAATAAAATACATTTAAAAAAAAAAACAAAAAACTTGGGAATGGTGGCTAACATAAGTCTGGGACCACACTTCCTTAAAGTCAAGATTAAGTATTAGAGTTAATGAAGGAGAGGGAAAGCGAGGCCCCAACCTTCCACAGGAGGTCCCTGAAGTAAAAGGGAAGTGTGAAGGGAACACCTGAGTCCCGAGGTGCTGCGTAAGCATCATGATCCCAGCCATAAACAAAGATTGCAATTTCTTCCCTGCAGGGACCATCAGAAAAATTCCCAGGGGAAATGGTGCCTAATGAGGTGCCTGAGGCCATCCAGTAGCATAAAGCTCTCATGACATGCTAGCCCGGGTCCTGGTGAGATGGAGGGTCGCTATTTTTTTCTCCTGAAGTTGACTTAGACCAGCTGAGAAAGTCCACACAGAAAACTTGGTCTATTCCTAGAGCATCTGGAGACTGGGGTCCCTAGAAGCTCTGATTCTCAGCACCAGGGGCACCAGAGGAGTTCATACCTGAAAGCTGTCTGCTTTATGCACTAGCACCATCTTCTCCTTCGGGCTAATGGAGAAAGGGATGCACACGGCCCAGCACTGAGGGAGCCAGGAAGAAGGAAGGGGAATGTCTGAATCCCATCTTCTCAGATGAGCTTCTTGGTAAACCCACAACCAGCAGGTCTAGGATGTATTGATCCTTCCCCTGCTCTCAGCACTGACTTTGATGGAGTGAAGGGGCTTATAGGAGGAAGGTGAGTAGGGGATAGAGGACCCCATGTCTGGCTGGGAGAGGGAGGCAGAGAGGGGGAGACATAAGAGCTCTCCGTACATCCTAAAGCAGTGGGCTGTGGGTTGTACTCCTGGCTCTTGGGGTGTCTTTCTGGGAGTCCTTGGGCAGCCAAGTGAGGTATTCAATCTCACCTCTCAAGAGGGAACAGAATTCTTTTTAAAAATATATACTTTTATTGATTTTAGGAAGGAAGGGAAAGGGAGAGAGAGATGGAAACATCAATGATTAGAGAGAATCACTGATCGGCTGCCTTCTGCACGTCCTCTACAGGGGCTCGAACCCACAACCCGGGCATGTGTCCTTTGACTGGAATCGAACCCAGGGACCCTTCAGTCCACAGGCCGATGCTCTATCCACTGAGCCAAACCAGCTAGGGTGGGAACAGAATTCTTGCTGCTCATGCTAAGAAACTCTAGCCTAGATTCATGATCACCCAGGGGAGCTGAGATATCGTCACAGGCATGTTGAGAATAGCTAAGCTGGGGGCATAAATGAGAGAGCGTTACCAAACCAAAGTCCAAGGGCCCGATGCTTCAAAAGGCCAAAACTCAACACATCAGGGTTTGAAGTAAGTAAAGGTTTATGGATTGAAAAGGTGCCAACCAAGAAGATGGGGGACCTGCCGAAACCGGTTTGGCTCAGTGGATCGAGCGTCGGCCTGCGGACTGAAAGGTCCCAGGTTCGATTCCGGTCAAGGGCATGTACCTGGGTTGCAGGCATATCCCCAGTAGGAGATGTGCAGGAGGCAGCTGATCGATGTTTCTCTCTCATCGATGTTTCTAACTCTCTATCTCTCTCCCTTCCTCTCTGTAAAAAATCAATAAAATATATTTAAAAAAAAAGAAGAAGATGGGGGACCTAGTGGTGCCTCAAATTCATCTTGCTTGCTGGACTGGGTTAGGGGGTTTTAAAAGGCTAAGGGGAACAGGTGTGCGGAAGTGCTGGTGGGACAAGTGTTCGCTGGAGGACCTTGGAACTTGGCCATTTATGGTAAAGGGATGTCAACACCAGATCTTCCTGGACAACAGACCCTTGGCTTCTGTTGTTCAAGGGTTCCGTTGTTCAAGTTCCGGTTATGTCCCGGTCCTTTGGTCCCATCGGGGTGGGGCCGGGGAGGGGGACGTGCAAGATTTTGGTTCCAGGCGCAGCTGGGGCCCAAGGTCTCTCATCTGTGCATGCTTCACCTGCATGGCTTGTGGTTTTGGTCTGTTGTCTCTGAAAAGCAACTGAGCTCCTCATCAAACAGAACAGAACCATTCTGAGCTGGTTCCACAGTTACAAGGAGAAAGGCAAAAGGGAGGGCGTCTATACATGGTCTCATCTCTCCTATCATCCATGCTTGTGCCTATCACCAATCTATTGTATTTTACCCCTTGTTTCCACAGACAGCTCCCCAGAAGAGAATGGTTCTGAGAAACATCTCCTCAGTGACGGAATTTATCTTTGGGGGATTCTCAGAACAATCAGAGGTCCATGTCCCCCTCTTCTTCCTGTTCTTAGGGCTCTATGTGCTCACTGTGGTGGGCAACTTGGGCCTGATCACCTTAATTGGTCTGAATTCTCGCCTTCACACTCCCATGTATTTTTTCCTCTTCAACTTGTCTTCGATAGATCTCTGTTATTCTTGTGTCTTTACTCCCAAAATGCTGCACGATTTTGTGTCAGAAAATATCATCTCTTACGCGGGATGCATGACTCAACTGTTTTTCTTCTGCTTCTTGGTCAATTCTGAGTGCTATGTGCTGGTATCCATGGCCTACGATCGCTATGTGGCTATCTGCAATCCTCTGCTGTACCCGGTCACCATGTCCCCCCAGGTCTGTGCTCTGCTGATGTTGGGTTCATATGCGGTAGGGTTTGCTGGGGCCATGGCCCACACCGGAAACATGCTGAGACTGACCTTCTGTGGTTCCAACATCATCGACCATTATCTGTGTGAAGTTCTCCCCCTCTTGCAGCTCTCCTGCACCAGCACCCATGTCAACGAGCTGGTGTTTTCTATTGTTGTTGGGATGGTCATTGCAACATCCAGTATCAGCATCTTCATCTCTTATGCTTTGATTCTCTCCAGTATCCTCCGCATTCCTTCTGCTGAGGGAAGGTCCAAAGCCTTTGGCACATGTGGCTCCCACGTCACCGCCGTGGCTCTGTTTTTTGGGTCAGGGGCCTTCACCTATTTAACAACATCTTTTCCGGGATCTGTGGGCCGGAGTAAATACGCTTCAGTCTTCTACACCAACGTTGTGCCCATGCTTAACCCTTTGATCTACAGTTTGAGGAATAAGGATGTTAAACTTGCCCTGGGCAAAACCCTGAAAAGAGTGCTTTTCTGATGGTTCTGTTTGTATCAATGAATTACTGAGAAGCATCATAGTATCTTTTGATCGACAGGTGGGGAGATTTTCATCTTGTTTCTCTAGTAGGATCTTCTCCCCACTTTAAAAATTAGAAACGTCTTACTTATACTCTTCTTGGGGATTATACTATGTTGTACTACTTAAACTGGTCCGTTGTATGAATTTAGCATTGATTAAGTGGTTATAATTGACTTGACTCTATAGTAGGCCCAAGAGATTAATAAGATGAGGCCCCACACATTCCCTCCTTTTCTCGGTAGGCTAACTGGGTTCTTGCCAGTGACATGTCTGGTTGGGAGATGGAGCAAATGGTGGTATGAGGGGCCAAGAGAGTGAATTTGGGTTTTTTTCTATAGGATCAGCCTTAGCAAAGACCAAACGTAGATACCTTGGGGACATAGGTAAGATAGTCTTCCAGTCCCCAGAAAGATTGCTTGGCTAGGAAGATCATACATTGTCTCTTTCATATACATAAATGTGCATGCAAGAGAAGGCTTCCCCCGAAAGTTCTTCACATAGTCTGAACTGTAAAGATAAAGCAAAACTAAAATATTTCATTTCCAAGTTCCAGAACTCTTAGGCCTTGGAATAGTAACCATGGGGTAGGCGGTCTTCTAACTGGGTCAGTTCCTTGGGCTCTGGGTGCTGAGGCTGAAAGCAAAAGAAGAACAAAGGAGGGGCTCCATGGGCGCACATGACTATGTTCACTGCTGCCTCTCTTCTGCCCTGGAGATCTGTGTGCATTAGGGAGGGTTTGGGAAAATTCTTCTATCCTTTAAAGTACCTTTAGACTTTATCGTCTCTAAGAGCGTGTGTGTGTGTGTGTGTGTGTGTGTGTGTGTGTGAGACACAGTTAACTATTAATGAATCAGGAAGAAAGAAAAGTCATATTATACTCTCAACTTGCGGGAAGACTGGGAAGGACCCAGAATTCGAGTCCAGAAACCGCCCTGAACTACTCTGTTGAAGGTGCTGCTATTCTTGATGGAATAGCTTGGGTTTTGAGGAGTACCTCCCCAGAAACTGCCCTGAGCACAGGCAGGAAGGTGAACCTTGGGCCAGACCTACCCCTGTGGAGAGGCGGGGCGAATTTGAGGGGCCAAGAGACCCAAAAAGACCTGTTTCTACTTAACAGAAGAAACCCAAAACACTAATTTGAAAAGACACGTGCATATGTTTATTGCAGCATTATTTATAACTAGAGGCCCAGTGCATGAAATTCGTGCACTGGTAGGGTTCCTAGCAACTGCCAGCTGTCAGCCGGGTACTCCCTCTCTTCCCCCAGGCTGGCTCCACCTCCTGGTCGAACTCCCGGATAACTCCTGGTTGAGGGGACAATTTGCATACTACTCTTTTATTATATAGGATCCCCAATATATGGAAGCAACCTAATTTATCCTAAATTTAAAGTCCAGCATAGGGAATATAGTCAATAATGTTGCAATAACTATGTGTGGTGTCCATATGGGTACTATAAATCTGGGTGATCACTTCATAAGATATACAAATGTCTAACTACTCTGCTGTACACCCAAAACAAATATAATATTGTATGTCAACTGTAGAAAAATAAAAACTTATTTTAAAAATAAATAAAGCTAGAGAACATAAAAAACTATGTTCATAACACTGTCTATAAGCATGTTTAATCATTAATTAATCAAATATTTCATTTACTCAATAACTACTTTATTTTACTCCTACTATATTCCAGGTGTTGTAAACAAAACAACAAAAAAATACTTGTGCTGACATTCTAGTGATTGATTATATTGAAATCACTTGTTTATATTTGCGTAAATCATTTCTATTGTGATTGCCATGTCTTTTCCGTGCTTTCTTCCTGACCCAACATAGTAAGTACCCAATAAATGTTTTTTTCCAATGAATTTTGCAAATTGAATATATTCAAACCGTTTTATTTCAATTTTGCTGTAAAAAACACCTTTATAAAAAAGCTTATGCTTTAATAATGAGTTGAAAGTTTTATATAAGGAGCTATATAAAATCCATGGCTATACATTTTAGGGGCCTAAGAAAGTTGCAAAATATAATCTTAAGCAAAATTCACTTTGCTGGGGGTTGAGGGCTAAACAGTGTTACTGAGTCACCAGCACCACCTGGTGGCTACTTAAGTGAACTGCTTGATTCAGTATTTGAAGTTTCTCTTGTGTGTCTCCATTCTTGCATTGACCTGGCCTTACGTGTGAACCATTCATAGTGTTTCATTGTATTGATGTACTGGGATTTATTTAAACTGGTCCCTCTTAATGACTATTCTTTTCCCCGTTTTCTAGTATTATACCAAGCAATGCTGAAATTGATAATCATATTCCACTTGCATTGGCATAAACGTTCCTCGTTTGTTGCCATTTGACTTGGCCTTTGGTATATGCCAAGATCAATTTTGTTTAAAATTTGGTCACGTTGATCAGTCATTTCCTTTCTGGCTTGGGCTTTGTTTTATGCTTTAGAAAGACCTTCTCCTGAAATGATAAATAAAAATGATCCATCCATGATTCTACGAGTACTTTCAAGACTTCCGTTTACAGCCGAGTCCCTGAAAAATGGACGAAATCCAGCCTGGAGCAGGGAACAGCTCTGGGAAGCGGGGACCGGCTCCTGGTCGGCCGGCGTCTCGGGGTGGGGGGTGGGGGGCGGGGGATTGCAAGTCCTCTCCAGAGTCCGGAAAAGCTCAGCGCGTGGTGGGGGGAGTCTGTCCCCTTCCCGGCCGCGGCCTGAACACATTTTCAAGTTTCCCTTCTGCTGCCGGGGTCGTGTCCTGCCGCCCGGGTGCTTCGGGGCGAACGCCCCATCCACCTGCCCGGGGTCAAGAGACGCGATCGTGGGTGGGCTGCGACGAGATGCGGCGTCTGGGCGGCCTCCGTGCGAACCTCGCCGGCCCGCGGTCAGGTCCATCCTGCGGACTTTCGTGCTGGTCCTCGGGCGCCATCTGGCGGCCTCGTTTAGGTAGCGTCTTCCCTCGGGAGCTCCAGCGAAATCTGCAATGGACGGGACGCGGCCGCGGTGCCCAACGTGGACTTTCGGGAGGCCGACGGCGCTAACGGGACCGTCCCGTGGTGCCGCGGCGACGGCGCGTCATCTGTTCGCCGAGATTAAACGCGCAGGGACCCGAGGGGGTGTCCATTGCCGCTCTCCCGGACTAGGCTGTAGGTTGCTGGGGAGGGTGGACCAGCACCCGCCGGTGCCTGTACCCCCGCGGGACCGACCGGGACCGCCACGGGGTAACGGGAGAGGATTCCCGCGCCCGGACGCCGTCCCGGACGCGGTCCGGTTGTCGGAGGCGCCTCCGAGTTTCTCCCGTTACCACTCCAGAGGCAAAGAGCTGCTCTGCCCGCGGGATGGGCCGGGAGGGCGACTCCGGAGGACTGGACCCCCAATCTTTCCGAGTCCCGCTCTGGAGGGCACCAACTCCGGCCGGACGGGTAAATCCGTGCCGAGCGCCCATACGGAGTGCGGGTACCTGGTGGTCGGAACGTCCCCAAATATTTCCAAGTCCCTTCCCCGGAGCTGGGGCCGGGCAGGATGCCCGGTGCCAGGGGGCCGGCAGGGGACTTCGCCCGGCCTCCTCTTCCTTCCCCCGTCCCGTTCTGAGGCTGAACCGCGACGAGGACGCTCCTACGGGGCTCGGCGGTGCGCTCCCGCCGGCCCGGGACGCAGACCCTCCTGGTGCCGTCCGCGCCGCGGTCCCGCGCGCCCCCTGGCGGCCACTTTGTGTAGCTTCCCCCGCTGGCTCGGCTCGCAGTGGGAGCGGATCCGACCGGCCCAGGGTCCGCGGAAGAGCCCGGGATCGTGCAGGTGCGGATGGCTATACGGAGAGCCCTTGGGGTCTGTTCGTCGGAGGCACCTCTAGGAGGTTTTTCCAAGACCCCACTCAGCCGGGGATTGGCACAGGCCGTCTTGAGGGTACGGAGAAGGGGCCCCGAGCTCGGCCCGGTTCCCCTCCTCCCGATGGCATTCCCGCGGGTTGTTGGGCGGCACTGTCTGCCCCCAGGTGTCTGGACATTTCATCCATTTCATCCTCTCAAGTTGGGCACCCGAGCCTTCTTTCTGGCCTCCCCCCTCCCCCCCCCCTCAATGTTCTCCCTATTTCTGACATTTAAAAAAATATATATTTTATTGGGGGTTTTTTTGGTTGGGTTTTTTTTTTTTTTTTTACAGAGAGGAAGGGAGAGGGATAGAGAGTTAGGAACATCGATGAGAGAGAAACATGGATCAGCTGCCTCCTGCACACCCCCTACTGAGGATGTGCCCGCAAGGAAGGTACATGCCCTTGACGGGAATCGAACCTGGGACCCTTGAACCTGCAGGCCGGCGCTCCATCCACTGAGCCAAACCGGCTAGGGCTATTTCTGACATTTTGCTGCACAGCAGCCCCTTCCAAATTTGAACAGTGCAGGACTCCCTCCCCCTGAGATGAGGAAGGCATGATGCTGAGGCAGGTCAGTAAAAAGCTAGGACGGTCCCTGACAAGTGGAACGAGGAAAACGGAGACAAAATAAACTAACGGCCAAGCAATTACCAGAGCTAACGAGACCCTGTCCTCCCCAACCAAAGGCACTTAAGAGCAGATGATGCTCATTGCTCCTCCCCAGCCAGAGAGCGGGCGCTTACGTTACCTTAGGGCAGTGGTTCTCAACGTTGGCTGCGCATTAGAATCACCTGGGAATCTTTAAAATCCTGATTTCTGGGCCTCATCCTCTGGAAATTCTGTTTCTTTGTTAATAATGTTGTGGCCCCGCCCCATAACAAAGAAACAGAATTTCCGGAGGATGAGGCCCAGAAATCAGGATTTTAAAAAGATTCCCAGGTGATTCTAACGTGCAGCCAAGGTTGAGAACCACTGCCTTAGGGAGATAGATGACAGAGACCCAGTTAGTGCCAGCCGTGCCAGCCGAACCCCAACATGAATGAAGTCGGGGTAATAAGTAACAACAGCAACAAAAAGTTAGAGCTGGATAAATCCAAAATAGAGGTGAATCTGACCAAAGACCTCAAGCCCCTTTGTAGGCTCATGTTGATGTGTCAGAATATTAAACACCTGGAAAGCTGATGCGTATTAAGGGAGCCCTCCCCTAGCATTCCCGCCTGCAGAAACCAGATCAAACGCTCAGGACCAAGGGAGCCTGCACCCCCCTCCCTTGAGCGCACCCCAGCCAAGCCCCCCTTTCCTCAGGCCTGTGTACTTTTTCTTTCTTTCTCCTAAGCCCTGAGGGCCCTCCTCTCGCCTAACTGTTTAGTGAGCCCAGCCCAGGCTCACTGCTGTCGGTGATCTCGCTGCTTCTATCCTAAGCCTTTCTTTGGTTCCACTGTCCCAAACGTTGATAAACTCTCTCTCAACATCACCTGGACTGACTGTCTATTGGCTTCTTTCCTGCCTGAAGTCAAGAACCCACACGTCCCTGCCCTGCGGGGGTGGTTCAGTGGTTGCGTGTCCACCTATGAACCAGGAGGTGGCTGTTGGATTACCTGTCAGGGCACATGCCCAGGTTTCTGGCTCCATCCCCAGCAGGGGGCATGCAGGGGGCAGGCCATCAATGCTCTCTCATCATGGCTGTTTCTATCCCTCTCCCTTACTCTCTGAAATCAGTAATATATATATATATATATATATATATATATATATATATATATTTAAATTTATTTTTTTTAAAGAACCCACCCATTCCAGACCGGCCAGACCCATGACAATGCTATTTCTCTAAGACAGGAATCTCCCGCCTCCTGCCCCCAAGAGCACAGCAGAATATTCAGCAGTCTGATTTTTTGGTAGATTTTGATAGTTTATAAAAAGTGTAATTGGGGATTCCCAATCATTTATTTTCAAGGTTGGAATGAGGCGTTGAACTGGGTTTTCTTCTCCATGCTGACCCTGTGGGTGGAGGTGGACGCGGGGCGGGGATGCCAGCCCGATGCCAGCCCGATGCCAGGCACGCGAAAGGCCCTGCCTGGAGCTCCCAGCCCGGGGCGGGGGCAGTCTCGCTTGACAAGTGGCCCGGAATAGCGCCCCACGAGTGGAAGACAAGAAGACCGAGGCCCCAAAAGTGACAAAACTGGCGCAAGGTCACGCCGCTTGACATTGGCGGAGCTCGGGGACTCCGTGACCCAAGCACTTTTGACGGGAGGCCGCCCGTTGGAGGCGGCAGGACCCTCAGGCCGCCCCGGCGGACGCATGCGCAGGACCAGCCCTCGCCCCGCGCAGCCCGATGAGGCCATGAGCGTCCAGAGGCGGCGAGAGGGAGAGGCTGGGAACGGAGCTTGGGTCAGTGCCGACACCTGCGGGCTGGGCGGCATTTAGGAAACCCGGGATTTCCGTGCTGTGGAGTTACGCCTCCGAGGTTGCGTGGGCGGGGAAAGGGGCGGGGACGACGCGAGACCCGCCCAGGAGCTTCCGCGGAGGGGCGGGGCGAGCCTCGTTCTGGCCGACGCGCAAAGCTGGCCGCAACGCGCTCTGAACTGTCGTAAAAGGGGGCGGGGCGCCCCGGTCTCGGGACTGGCGTACGGCGGGGAGCGTCCCTCCGGGCCGCGGCTGGCAGGGTGCGGGGGCCATGGAGCGCTATGCGGGCGCCTTGGAGGAGGCGGTGGATGGTGCTCGGCAGCAGGAGCGGCACTACCAGCTGCTGTCAGCGCTGCAGAGCCTGGTCAAGGAGCTGCCCAGGTGCGGGCCGCGGGGCGGGCCGCGGGGCGGGCGGCGGCGGCGGGGCCCGGCCCTGCCCGCGCTCACCACGCCCCTCTGCCCGCAGCTCTTTCCAGCAGCGCCTGTCCTACACCACGCTCAGCGACCTGGCCCTGGCGCTCCTCGACGGCACCGTGTTCGAGATCGTGCAGGGGCTGCTGGAGATCCAGCACCTCACCGAGAAGAGCCTCTACAACCAGCGCCTGCGGCTGCAGAACGAACACCGATGTGCGTGGGGGCGGCGGGCCGACGGCGCTCCTCCTGCGGGAGGGAGGCCGGCTGCCCTGGGAGCTCGCGGGCTCTGCGGGCCGAGCCCTTCCCTGGGTGTTGCTCGGTAGCAGTTCCTAGTAGGGGGCAGATCAAGGGCGGAGTCTTTGCTAGCGTGTTTTGGTGTATTTTTTTTGTTTGCTTGTTTTTGTTTTTTGGTGGCAAATGGGTCAGTCCAGCTTTGTGGCGGGACAGGTATGAACGGTGTGGCATTGCCCTGTGCATGGCAGAATGTTGAGGAGCATCCCTGGCTTCTGTCCACGGAATGGCAGGGGCTCCCTCCCCCAGGCATGACAACCCAAAATGCCTCAGACAGTCTTGGGGTCCGCGTTAGCCCTGGATTGAGAGCCAGTGCTCTATTACAGTGACTCTCCTGTGTAACCGTAGAGGCTAGCCTCCTGAGAAATGAGTCGCTCAAGGGTGCCTTCGACCTTCAGTCCAGGGTCACGTTACCTGTTACCTAGCTTGTCTCAAATTGTCTGGCGCTTCCTAAGGATTCAGTGTGGATTTGTGCATTGCAGTTGGTTTCTTTGGTCTCGGCTTCTGGAAGCCCTCAGCATTTATTGTGGCATTGGCCTTTAAAAGTTACAAGGCATCCTCCATGCAGAATGTCCCCACTCTGGGCCTGTCAGATTGCTTCTTCTCGCTGCCATTTAACCCATTTCTCCCCCCTCCGTGTTTCCTGTAAAGTGGGCAGCAGGCAGAGCCTGATGGTTTGCAGGTTAAATGTGGCAAAAATTCCTCTGGTAATACAGGTCCCTTCCCTATGGAGACAGGCGACGTATGTCTGCCCCAGAAGTAGTGCGTTTCTGTGATGGTTTTGTCAAATCTTTTTTACGCATCTGTTGAGATGATCAGTAGCTTTTTGGTTACTACGGTGAGTTACATTGTTGTTGTTTTTCATTCCTGGGATAGACTGTATTCCTGGAATAGATCCTCCTTGATCATGATGTATTGTCCTTTTGGTCTACGTTGGATTGGATTTGCTAAAATCTCAAAGATTTTTGTCTTTGTGTTCATGAGGGACATCACTCTGTAGTTTTCTTGTGGTGTCTGGTTTGGGTGTCAGGGTGATAACTGGCTTCGTAGGGTGAGTTGGGAAGTGTTCCCTTCGGTTTTCCAGAAGAGTTCGAGTGGGATCAGTATTACATCTGCTCTGTTTGGGTGGTTATCTTTGTAAACATTTTTCCCTATCTATATAATCTACATAAAACGCTAATATGCGGAGTGTCCTCCCTCACTCGGTCTGGGTAATGACATCAAGTAGCGACACCTGGCTTCCTCTCCCTAGCGACCACTAGCCTCCTTGGAGTTTCTTCAGCCCAGGAACACGACTTGCTTTATAGCCAGGTGGAAACACTTTACACTGTAACCAAATGTCTGTGAAGCGTTTTCCCGTGCCTCATCTCATTTGATGCTCACAGAAGTCCTGGAGTAGATAGATAGGAGACTCGGTGGAATCCTATTTTCTTTCCATTTGCCAGAAAACAGAGATTTAGAAAGCTTAGAAACTTGACCCGACTGAAAAGAAGAAATAGTGTGGGGAAGACTTCGTGTGAAAATGACTTCAGGTTTTCTCACTGCACAGAATTTAGTCAAACACTGCTGCTGTTAAATATTTTACCCTTTGTTCTCCCTGCGTGATCTACAATAATAATCTACTTCGTGTTGATATTTACTCCTGTGTTGCTGATAATTACCTGAAAGAGAAGTTGGGGTGCTTCACTGGGCTGGAAAAGCTTAGCTACATCAGAAAGCAGGTCTGATTAAGCAAGTTCTATATCTACAAAAGGCTAAGTGGACTCGTGCATGCGCGATACATATAAAGCTCTTGGTGGCGCCTGGCGCACTGGTGTTTCCATCTGTCACTGTCGATCATGAATTTGGTTGACACATCTATTATTGAGAAAGGGCGAACAGCGATATTAAAATATTTCTTCTAATTAATTTCCTTTCAATATGCACGAACTCATGCACGGGCCACTAGTTGAGGTATAAGATGCATATGCTCACAAACCCAAAATACATAGCTCATCATTCTTTTTAATGCTCAAATCGTGCCGCATTTGGCCAGAGGGAGGACTTCAACCTGGCTCCTGAGTCGTGTTGACAAGTCCCATCATTCTTGGATCACTTCCTTGCTTCCTGGTAGCAGTGGTTCTCAACCTTCTGGCCCTTTAAATACAGTTCCTCATGTTGTGACCCAACCATAAAATTATTTTCGTTGCTACTTCATAACTGTCATGTTGCTACTGTTATGAGTCGTAATGCAAATATGTGATATGCAGGATGGTCTTAGGCGACCCCTGTGAAAGGGTCGTTCGACCGCCAAAGGGGTCGCGACCCACAGGTTGAGAACCGCAGGTAGAGGCACGTGTTCAGGCTCATCTTTCCTCGTTCTTTCCCTGCCTCAGCCCCTCTTCTAATCAGACCACCTTCAGCTTCCCCACACTAACCAGCCTCCCATCTGGATGGACAGCTTTGTAACCAGCCTCCCATTAGGACGGACAGCTTTGTAACAGGCCTCCCATCAGGACGGACACCTTTGTAACCAGCCTCCCATTAGGACGGACAGCTTTGTAACCAGCCTCCCATTAGGACGGACACCTTTGTAACCAGCCTCCCATTAGGACGGACAGCTTTGGCCATGCAAAGCTTTCACTCCTGCCTTCGACTGAGTCTGCAGGTGCAGGCAGCAGTGGTGGCTCGCTCTTGCTGTCAATAAGTATTTAGTAAACGCGCTGGTTTTGGTAACCTTTATCTCCACAGAGGTTAGTAATTTGGGGAGCAAATAAAGCACTCAGAATAATATATTCTTTAAAAAGGAACCTGCCGTTTCTCCATGGAATGGTTTTGTTTGTTTTCTTTTAATCTTTATTGTTGAAAGTATTACATTTTCCCTCCATTAGCCTCTTCCAGCCCGCTCCCACCCCTCCCCCCCAGGTTTTTTTTTTAATTGTACTTCGTCATATTTACTCATTTACTAAAAACAGAATGTTTCATGAATTTGCATGTCATCCTTGAGCAAGGGCCCTGCTGATCCTCTCTGTATCGCTCCAATTTTAGTCTGTGCTGCGGGAGTGAGCCCGAGGCTTGGTTCCACCTGGTGGGACGTGTTTGATACTCTCTAGACCAGCGGTTCTCAACCTGTGGATCGCGACCCCTTTGGGGGTCGAACGACCCTTTCACAGGGGTCGCCTAAGACCATCGGAAAACACATATATATAATCACATATTGTTTTTGTAATTAATCACTATGCTTTAATTATGTTCAGTTTGTAACAATGAAAATACATCCTGCCTATCAGATATTTACATGACGATTCCTAACAGTAGCAACATGACAGTTACGAAGTAGCAACGAAAATAATTTTATGGTTGGGGGTCACCTCAACATGAGGAGCTGTATTAAAGGGTCGCGGCCTTAGGAAGGTTGAGAACCGCTGCTCTAGACCCTTTGCTACTTGCCCTTCAGAACACGTGGGCAGGTTTGGGTGCTGCCGGCTGTGGGCCAGCGCCCTGTGACTTTCTGGTCGTCCCTTCCTCCGACTGCGCAGGTGGTGACCGGCTGCGGTCGCCTTCCTTGGTCGTGACTGAGGCCCTGCCCCCCTGCAGCGGGCGCCGCTCTCCTCTGATCGCTGGCTGCTCACCCAGTGGAGTCTGGGCGTGGACCTGGGATTTGCAGCAACGTTTAATAAACAGTGAAGGGGACAGTTCCCCGTATTTATGTTTTCCTCACATCCTGCCTCCATTGGTGTGCACATCAACTAGGGATCGTGTTTCTTGCGCCTATGTCTTGAGGGTGGCTCTTGGTTTCAGACTCATTTATTTAATGTGATAAATGCCATAGTCGAGGTGTGTACCGGATCCCAAGAAACAGAAGGCTGTGGGCACAGCAGGTACCAAACGACTGGCAGAACCTCAGGGCCTCTCCTGAAAGAGCTGCAATGTGAGGTTTCTCCCGGGGACAGGGCTGGGCTTGTGTTTCCTTAGGGCCAGGGCCCCCCCTTCACGGGAAGCTACGGCCACTTGACACCCACTGGTCTAAGGTGTGGGCTGTGTAGTGTCATATATTCTGTTTTGTGACTGGTTTCCTTTCTGCTCTGTCCAGTCCTGAGACTCCATGCTAATCTTCTCTGCATCGTTCCCATTTTAGTATTTGTGCTCAAGGCTTGGCTCCTTTCAGGGGGAAGTTTTTGATACTCTCTAGACCAGCTGTTCTCAACCTTGGCCACACATTAGAATCACCTGGGAATCTTTTTAAAATCCTGATTTCTGGGCCTCATCCTCTGGAAATTCTGTTTCTTTGTTATGGGGTGGGGCCACAACATTAGTAACAAAGAAACAGAATTTTCTTTGTTAACAGACTGCTGGCCGGTGGCCATCTGAGCCCAGAAGCCTCCAGACCAAAGTCTCTCACCCACATGGTCTTGAGTCCGGGCTCCAGACCTGAACCCACCCCACACCAGCCTGCCCTGCCTCACCCTCTGCAGTGGTTCTCAACCTTCTGGCCCTTTAATACAGTTCCTCATGTTGTGACCCAACCATAAAATTATTTTCGTTGCTACTTCATCACTGTAATGTTGCTACTGTTATGAATCGTCACGTAAATATCTGATATGCAGGATGGTCTTAGGTGACCCCTGTGAAAGGGTCGTTCGACCACCAAAGGGGTTGCGACCCACAGGTTGAGAACTGCTGCTCTAGGGCACTATACCTGGAGCCTCCTGCTGGAGAAAGGCCCTGCCCTGGGGGAGGGTAGGACTAAGTGGGCTGGGCTGCCCGGAGCTCCCCCCCCCCCCCCCCCGTCACCGTCCCCCCTCACCATCCCTCCCCCTACATCCCCCCCCCCCCCCCCCCCCGGCTTCTTGTACTGGGCTTCGGGCGGGCTGGGTGATCAGTTGGGGCCTCACGTCTACGCCTTTGACCTGGCTGCCCTGGGCCTCAGTTTGGTGCTGAGGTGGGGCAGGCCCTGAGGTGGGCGGTGTTCCCTGGCCCCTCCATCTCGCCCCTGCCGCCTCCTGATGGACTCTCTGGCCTTGTTCCCTCCCAGTGCTCAGGCAGGCACTGCGGCAGAAGCACCAGGAAGCCCAGCAGGCCTGCCGGCCCCACAACTTGCCCGTGCTCCAGGCAGCTCAGCAGCGCGAGCAGGAGGTACGGGTGCAGGCAGGGTGGGCGCCCTGGGCTCTGCGGACGGGCACGTGGAGGGGCTCAGGGGGACTTGGGAGCTGCTGGCTGTCCTGGGCCCCAGCCTGGGCTGGGCTGCTGAAGGCTGGGAGAGTTCTTACATGTGGCTTCTCACCATGGGGTGTTGGAGTGCCAGGACCAGGTAGAGAGTGCGCGATCCCCTCCACCTGCTCCCCAAGACGGCAGCTCCTGATGGGCGGGGCCTGTGCAGGGGCCGTTGTGCCCATGGCCTTGCAGGTGCAAGGGCAATGGTGGGGTGACGGAGTCGGCAGGGGCCCATCCTGCTCCCTGGTTACTCAGGGACAACCAGAAAACCTGAATGTGACCAAGCAGCCATGGATGATGGGGGTGCATGCAGAGACAGGTGTGGGGTTCCGAGGCAGTCTCAAGGCTGGGGGTGCAGGGAGGAGGTGCCGAGCTGGAGTCTCAGGCAGTCCCGTGGGGAGTAATGTGCACAGAGACCCAGAGACAGTGGCCGACTTGCCAGAAGCAGAGGTGGAACGGCGTCTGCCAGTTCATGGTGGCCCTGAGCAGTCAGCACTGGGTGCGACCTGGTACAGCAGAGAGGACACCTGGCGGGAGGGCCTAGAGCGGACACCTGAGGGAGGGCAGCCGGCGGGAGGGCCTAGAGAGGACACGTGAGGGAGGACACCCAGCGGGAGGGCCTAGAGAGGACACGTGAGGGAGGACGCCCGGCGGGAGGGGCTAGAGAGGACACGTGAGGGAGGACACCCAGCAGGAGGGCCTAGAGAGGACACGTGAGGGAGGACACTCGGCGGGAGGGCCTAGAGAGGACACGTGAGGGAGGACACCCGGCGGGAGGGCCTAGAGAGGACATGTGAGGGAGGACACCCAGCAGGAGGGCCTAGAGAGGACACGTGAGGGAGGACACTCGGCGGGAGGGCCTAGAGAGGACACGTGAGGGAGGACACCCGGCGGGAGGGGCTAGAGAGGACACGTGAGGGAGGACACCCAGCAGGAGGGCCTAGAGAGGACACGTGAGGGAGGACACTCGGCGGGAGGGCCTAGAGAGGACACGTGAGGGAGGACACCCGGCGGGAGGGCCTAGAGAGGACATGTGAGGGAGGACGCCTGGCGGGAGGGCCTAGAGAGGACATGTGAGGGAGGGCAGCCGAGCCCTCTGGGGTGTCTGGTACGGCCAAGAAGGCAGTGATCTGGGCGCAGTAAGGGAGCCATCAGTGGTCCTGGAGCCCAGGCTTCTAGAAGGGTGGCAGTGGCAGGCCAGGACCCTGTGCGGGAGGTGTGGTGGGTGGAGGCTGAATCCCTGAGCTGCCCTTGCTGTGGCAGGCGATGGAGCACCGGATCCGTGAGGAGCAGCGGGCCATGGACCAGAAGATCATCCTGGAGCTGGACCGGAAGGTGGCGGACCAGCAGAGCACGCTGGAGAAGGCGGGCGTAGCCGGCTTCTACGTGACCACCAACCCGCAGGTCAGTGTCCTGGGCCTGCCCTGGGGACGCTAATCCCCAAAGGCCAGATTCCGTCTGGGGTTGTAGGGCTGGTTGCCCAGGCAGCGGCAGGGTACGAGTTGGGGTGGGGAGGCCCGGGGTGCGCGGAGGAAGGGGAAATGGGAGGAGTTCGGCTCCAGGAAGGGTTTCTGTGCAGCGCTCAGCATGGAGGCTGGTCCCACCGCCTCTGCCCACCGTCCCCAGCTCCACAGCGCCTGTGGCCCCCCCCCCCCCCCCCCGGCATACCTCTGTGTGCGCCAAGCCCCTGGCAGGCTGTGGCCAGACTCACTGCCTGGCACACTCTAGGCCAGTGATGGCGAACCTTCTGAGCTCGGCGTGTCAGCATTTTGAAAAACCCTAACTTAACTCTGGTGCCGTGTCACATCTAGACATTTTTTGATATTTGCAACCACAGTAAAACAAAGATTTATATTTTTGATGTTTATTTTATATATTTAAATGCCATTTAACAAAGAAAAATCAACCAAAAGATGAGTTCGTGTGTCACCTCTGACCCGCGTGTCACAGGTTCGCCATCACTGCTCTAGGCCCTGAGGTCTGCGCGTGGGCCCTGGGGAGCGGGGCTTCTACCTGGGCCTTTACTGCGGCAAAGGGGGCCCCGGTGTCATTCTGGCCTCACAGTGGCCCCTCTGGATCCCAGGAGCTGACACTACAGATGAACCTGCTGGAGCTCATCCGGAAGCTGCAGCAGAGAGGCTGCCCGGCGGGGAAGGCAGCCCTGTGAGCAGGTGGGGTCCCTGCCGGTCACCCCCTGCCCGTCCTGGCTGGGAAGACAGTCCTGTCCCCGTCGCCACGCGTGGCACAAAGCTAAGGAGCTCGTCTTCCTGATGTCTGGCCACCACCCTCCTAGGTGCCTGCAGGAAGGTCACCTCTGAGAGGCGGGGTGGACCCCGGCTGTGTCCCCCCCCCCCCTTTTGCCGGGGGTTTTACGCCTAAAGCTAGAGCGGTGTGGGGAAGGGGGAGCAGGCCCTCCTACTGGCTGGCTGCACCAGAGCTGAGCAGAGGGTAGGGCTAGAGCCCCTGGCACCAGCACATCTCGGCCCCGTTCTTGGTCGGTTCAGCCCCCAGGTAGGAGAGGCTCGCGGCCCAACGCTTGTGTGAGCCAGAGAAATAAAGGCGCCTCGGTATGGCCTGCAAGTGGCTTGTGTGACAGCTCTGTGGTATCTGTCATGACCAGGGCCCAGCTGGGCCCTCACCAGGCAGCTCCGCAGCCTGCAGGGTGCCCTCACCCCGTGCAGCCCCAGGCCCATCACCTTTTCCCTGGGCCACTAGGGTGCAGCCAGTCTGCCCTATGTGGGTGGCAGCCACAGGCCTGCTCCTATTGGAGCAGCAAAAGCCTGGTGTGGGTCATGGGCACAGGGAGCAGGAACGGGGTGAGGGACGGAGAGACCAGGGTGGGGAAGCACCACGCACAATCCCTGGGGCCTCCTGTCGGCATTGGTCAGAATTGGGGGGGTCCAGCACCCTGCATGGCGGGTCTGCAGGACGGCCTGGATGGAAGTGTGGGCCTGGCCCCCAGGGACACATGACGAGACAGGTGAGATTTCTCAGGCCTTGGAGCCACGCCCTCTCTGCTGACCCCACCTGAGGGCCCCACAGGAAAGGGCGTGGAGGGCTCCTGGCTGCAGAAGTAGTGGTTTATTGACCAGTCCACCTCCTCAGCCTGGCTGGCCCACCTGTGGGGCTCAAGGTGTGTGGGACAGACCCTGGTGGAAAGTGGGCCTTCGGGTCTAAGGTCGGGGGGTGGGCAGTTCCTGACCTCAGTGGCTCCGGCAGGTATCAGACCGCCTGTACGTGGGTGCCCACATCCTGGGTAGGAAGCAGTTCTCAGAGACTCGGGTGTGGAGAGGCGGATCCGCGTGCGGCTGGGCTGTAGCAGCACTGGCCTAGGGGCCAGCCAGACCCCAGCCCGAGGCCCTGGGAAACCAAGTCTGGTGGCAGGTGGCCCGTGGGCGCTAGGCCGGGCGGTAGAAGAGGTTGCCTGTGTAGAGCCTCCGCTTGAGCTCTTGCCATAGCAGCTGCCGCTCCCGTCGGGCGCCCTTCATGACACTGTTGTTCTCCAGGGCGCGGCGGGACAGGTAGGGCAGCACCTCCATCACAGGGCCGTAGGGCACGTACTTGTACACAGGGAAGCCCGCCTGGCCTGCACGCACAGGCAGGGGGTGAGTCCTGACCCCGACGCCCGCGCCCCACCCCCAGGGAGGCCCCGCTTACCCAGCGGGAAGCTGATCTGGTCACACATGCCCAGCAGCTGTCCAAAGTACACCTGGCGGTCAGCGGGGTGCAGACCCAACTCCTCTATCCTGTGACCAGGGAAGGCAGTAGGTGAGCCCCTGGGCCAGCTCTGAGCCACCCCCAGATCCCCATCCACATGCTCTCACCTCCATTCCTTGCAGGGCTATAAGCTCTGTCCTGCAGCTCCCACCTCAGCCCGTGGCTGCTAAGTTCCCTCCTTCCCAAGCCAGCCTCCCTCCTGCCGTGCTCACTCCCCGTGGCCCCTTCCCTCCTGCTTGTCCCAACCTCCCGTAGTGGTACTCTGACCCAGCAAGGCAGGCCTGCCCAGCAGCCGCCCCATGGTGTGGCTCGGGGAAGCTTCTAGCCTTCACACCCGACCAGGCCACTTGTCACCCCTCACTGGCTGCTCTGTCCCATAGAGCAGACACCAGCCCCCAGTGGCCATTGTGTCTGTGGAAGGGGGCTGATGGACACCGGCCATGAGATGCTGTCCCGTCCCAGCCACAAATGAGGCCATTTAGGGCCAAGTAGGCCCCAGCTGAGCCCAGTCCACACTGCAGGCCCACAGAACATACTGCTGTTTGGCCACTGAGTTTTGTGCTGGGTTATTACTTGGTCAAAGCTGACAGGGTCTCGGAGGTCCCTGGGGGCTGATCAGAGACCACACCGTTTCCCAGGGAAGGTGAGCCCCCGGAGCAGGAGGTGGCTGCCACTGCTGTGGGTTAGAAATCGCCGTTTCCATTGCAATTTCAGATGGAAAAGGCGGCCCCATCCTAACAAAGGAGCGGTGACGTGACTGAACGGGTTTAGAGTCAGCGCTCCAGGCAGCCCCTCACCCCACCTGCACCTTCACTGCCCCTTAGGAAGCCCCACTCAGCAGCAAGCCTTGGGCTCGGGGTGCCTCTGCTGTGGGACGGGGCCCCTGCTTTACTCCTGGGAAACTTGAGGACCAGCAAGACTCAGTGCAGGGCCTAAGCCCCAGGAGGCAGTGACTGGGGAGAGGAGGGGAACTTGGCCCCCGGGCCCCGGTGTAGCACCGCTCGAGCTAAGACACAAGACGAAAGGACATGGCAACAATACTGGAACATTTAAGGATTCGCTTCACCTGCTTCCTATATCTGACTTGTAAGGATCCCACCACAGTTTTGCTCCACAGGGCAGGCATTTAAAGAGAAAACAGACTGTTAAATTCCAAATGCGTGTAAAATGTTAGGAGTAATTGTCTCTAAAGAGGCCAGGCATCAGACGTTTCCTGAGGGGTTTCAGCATTCCACCCTGCGTTTGTGTATTTTAAGAAGCTATTTAAGTCACCTAACGACATTTATTTTTTTGAATTTGAAACTAGTACGTCAGGTATTCATTTTAAAAACCAAGTTAACTGCAGATAGCCTCTTTGCTACAGCAGTGCCAATGCCTCGCAAGACCTGGCGGGCAGGGTCTGGGCAGCACTAAAGCTGCCTCTCCCGCTGTCCCACAGAAGTTCCCCCAAACACCCACCGTGCCTGGCAGGGCACTCTGCACATCAGGCATGTCAAACTCACGGCCCACGGGCCGCATGTCTCATTTGGCCCATGTTAGCCTTTGAGTTTGACATGTTTGCTGTACATGCTTCCAGGGTCTCGCCAAGCTCTTCCCTAACCCGGGAGCACTCACACAGCTGTGGGGGGCCGCCTTACCTGCGCAGCGTGAAGCGCACCGTGTCCTCGTTGTGGGAGGCCACCATCACTTCCGCCTTGCCGTTGTTCTTCACCTCCTCCAGGACGTAATTGAGGCACCTGGGGGGAGAGGCACGTGAGCCGGGGCGGGAGAGCTCCCCACGGGCAAAGGCCACAGGTGGGCCCCGGGCCACTCAGCGAGCCCGCTCCTCCTGGAGGTACCCATGGTGCCAGGACAAGACTAGGAGCACTCAGCCTTCTCAGTACCTGTGAGTACGAAAGGAAAAGCAGGCAGCACTGGGGTCAGGCATGGGGGGAACTAGCTGAGGCACATGCCCTGTGCGCCCAGGACAGATGCAGCTTCACGTCCGGAAAGGGGCTCCCCGTGCTGGGGGAGCCTGACCACTGCTCCATCTGGCAGTGAAAACAGCTGGGCAGGGTGCATGTCCTCGGACCCAGCAACTCCATTGCCAGCCACAGCTCGTCCTCACCCCTGGGCACAAAGGACGGATAGGCTGTGCCTTGGGTCACCCTTCTAACCAGGACACCAAGCACCTGAGAGCTCGCAGGGACACATGAGCCCAGGCACCCACGTTGGCCGTTAACAGTCTGCACGCCGACCTGGGGGTCCAGATACAGCTTTACCCGCAAAGCGAGGGCAGAAGACAACGCACATGCTGACCATGAGGTCTGACCAAGAGAGGCGCATGCAGCTCCTGGAAGGAAGAGGGTGCTGCCAGGGCCGAAAGGCAGGTCAGTGAGGGAGACCCTCGGGGGTCTTTGAATTTGCAACATATCTGCACCACCTCATAGAGAAACAGCACGCAGCCAGCCTGTCCGTCCTGCATGAACTATCACCCAGACAAACGCAGCACGAGACCGTGATGGTCCCTGGAAATAAGGTGAGTGCAGAGCGGGGAGGGCTACCTGGGCCACAGGAGCTGCCGGGACCCAGGCCAGTTCAGTTCCGTGAGTCGACGTTTCTATATTAAAAAAGCCACCTGGCCTGGCCAGTGTGGCTCAGTGGTTGAAAGTCGACCCATGAACCAAGAGGTCACCAGTTCAATTCCCGGTCAGGGCACATGCCCGGGTTATGGGCTCAGTCCCCAATAGGGGGTGTGCTCTCTATCCCTCACTCTTCCTCTCTCTAAAAAATCAATAAAGACATTTTTAAAACGACCTTAATGTTTTTGAAAAAGTAAATCAAAAGCAGAAAACAATCAGTTCTGGCCTCAGGGCAAAAGTCTTGCTCTTACCAGAAGCTGCTATCTCCAGGGCTGCTCCCCCTTCAGATAGGGGCCCATCGTGTCAGCTCCAGCACCAAGGAGGTATGTTTCCCTCGCCCTTTTCTCCCTCCCCTCCCCTCCCCAGGTGGCCCTGCGGCTCTGGGACCTAAGAAGGACGGGCGCACCTGTGGTACATGGCGTTGGTGGCCTCGTACGTGGGGTTGATGGGGTCCTCATAGCCGATCTCCGCAGCGCGGGCCCGCTCCTGGGCCATGTAGGCACCCCGCACCAGCTTGGCTCCAAAACACCAGCCCTCGCGGCGAGCCAGCTCCAAGTCCAGGGTGACATTGTCATAGGCATCCTGCAGGGTCAGGGCCAAGAGTCAGTAACTCGGTCAGCCCCTCCAGCCAGCACTTCTAGGGCAAGCATGTCGAACTCGAGGGCCTCACACCTCATTTATTTGGCCTGTGTGAGCCTTTGAGTGTGACCTGCTTGTCCTAGGACAGTGACGGCGAACCTATGACACACATGTCAGAGGTGACACGTGAACTCATTTTTTTGGTTGATTTTTCTTTGTTAAATGACATTTAAATATATAAAACAAATATCAAAAATATAAATCTTTGTTTTACTATGGTTGCAAAGATCAAAAAATGTCTATATGTGGCACGGAACCAGAGTTAAGTTAGGGTTTTTCAAAATGCTGACACGCCAAGCTCAAAAGGTTCGCCATCACTGGCCTAGGACCTGTCTGGGCCTAGGAGCATCCAGGGTACAGTCGGCAAGGGGCACCAGGGCAGCAGCTGGTGGCTGAGGGAGATGCCCTGTGGGTGTCCAGGGGGTCTGGAAGACAGGTGTGGGTGAGAGAGGCCCTTTGACCTCTGTCCACAAGGAATGGTGACGGGGGGGTTGGGGGGGGGCACCTGCAGCCTCTTCTGTTTGGCCTGGGCAGTCCTTTGAGGGGACAGAGCAGGTGCCAGCAGCCACTTTATATGTGTCTCCTCAGGCTGCCTAGATAACCCCTCACCCCCACCCGTGGCCTCTAAACACCTCACTGGTCCCCAAGGAGCCCGTTCTAGGTTTGTGCTCAGGGATCACCCTGAAGCATTACTGAGGGACATGCAAAATTCTAGGCAAAGGCCCAGAGCTTTCATCGAATTCTTACAGAAAACGGACATTCGTGAAGGCTTTGACATCTGGGATTTAAAGACATTAAGTGAACCCTGAACAAGCTCCTTCGTCTTCCTCCCGCCCCTTCAACACCCTTGCCTGGGACCTGGATCGACCAACCTCCCTCCTCCACCTGGGGGCTCAGGTGGGGGCTTGCCATCACCGAAGGGCGGGCAGCTCGGGGCCGACGTACCCTGAGGTAGCACTGGTACGTGTTGAAGATAAGCGGCTTCTCCACATTGAACTTGCGCTGCATTTCCAGCGTCAGGCGGCTGATGGCCGGCTGGAAGTAGGTCTGCTCCGCGTCCACCATCAGCCGCACCCCCGCCTCGGTGGCTTTCTTAGAGGTCAAGGGTGGGAGAGAGGGTTTGTCTGGGCTCAGGTGAGACAGGCGCCCCCCAGCCCCCGGGCACATCCCAGGCCTCGACCTTGGCCAGGACATCCATCCTCTGCAGCATCCTCCTCATCTGCTGTTCCTCCTCCTCGGTGAACCCCGACAGCAGAGGCTCCAGCTGTCCTGTCTGAGGGCGCACACGGGCAGGTGTCAGGCGCTGGACCAGCCCTCTCGAAGCCTGTGCTTCCCCTGCCCAGAGTCTACCAATACCTGCTGCCTGGTCCCCAGAACCAGCGAGACCCCCTCATCCAGGCCCCTCCTCCACCCTGTTTGCGCATGAAGATCAGCGCCCTGCCCTGAGGCCGGCTGGTGACCCAGGGACAAGGCCACTTGGAGGTGTAACCTCACAGGTCAGGCCTGCACCAAGTCTGCTCCTCAACCTCCCCAGGACCCTCGGACGTCCCCCTTCTGTTCCCACACAGCGCTAAGGAGGCCACCCTTGACCCATCCAATCACCAGGAAGGGCTCAGCCCCAAGCAGAGCGCAGGCTCAGAGAAGTAACAGCCATGCAGCACAGACTGATGGGACAGAGGCACCAGCCCCAGATGGTGGCCTGCAGGGAGCTGGGGCAGTCTAGCACACACCCTGCAGGCCTGCGTGGCACTGGGGCCCTCTGCTCTCCCCACTTGCCCGCTAACCCTGGCCAGGGCGCTCTGAGGAGGAGTGGGGGTCCGCGGTGTCTCAGCTGGAGGCTGGACCCTCGGGGCTGAGGCTGGAGGTGTGTGGAAGGCAGCGTTTGCCTCTGCTGTTCCTTCACATCCAGCCTCAGAGGCGATTTCAAACACGGCCTCCGCATTCCCGACACCCTCCTGGGGCAAGTGGAGTCTCATTCCTTCCCCTGAACGTGGGCCGCCTAGTGACTGACTGACTGTTAATCAACAGAGTCAGGCGGGGAGATGCGGGATTCTGAGGCGAGGCTAGGAAAGGTGACAGCTTCCGCCTGGCCCTGGGGACACTTGCACTGGGAACCAGCGGCCACACAGTGCGGAAGCCCTGGCCGGCCACTGGCCATGCAAGTGAGGACCCTCCACACTGACCCCAGCCTCTGCCGCTCCAAGTACAACCGCAAGGGAAACAGAGAGAGAGAACCACCTAGAGCCTGGGAGGGCGATCATATGAGCGTAGTCCTTTCAGGCCCGTGAGGTTCGGGGTGACCCAATATTCAAGGATAGATGTCATGGGAAGGCTCCCCAGATGTCCCTCGCCTCGTGGGTCTCTGTCCCACTCTATGGGGCACTAGTGGGTCTGTCTTCTTCCCCCTAAACCCAGCATGTCAAACTCAAAGGCTAACACGGGCCAAATACCATAAATGAGGCATGTGGCCCGCAGGCCGTGAGTTTGACATCCTTGCCTGGACCATGGGGTCCTGTGGGGCCAGGGAGGACAGTAGTCTTGGTCCAGGATGGGCGACAGGAACATGGCCCCTCCCGGCCCAGCCTCCTCTGGGACAGGGCTCACTGGCGAGCGGGGTGGCGTCACCTGCATGTTAGGGACCACCAGGTGCTTAGAGAGCTCGGTCCTGCTGTCGATGAGGCCGCTCCAGTCCAGCAGGTCCAGGGTCCTGCGGGAGAAGGGCGGTCAGCAGAGTGGTGGCAGCAGCTAGAATCTGTGTGGGGGCCTAGACCCCAAACCAGTCCATTCCCTAAAAGAGCACCCCGAAACCCAGTCCCTGCAGAACCCGCCTCTGTTCAGTTTCAAAAGTCAGATAAAATATAAATGTCATTCTGTTTGAAAAATGAAAACCAACCCTGGCCGGTGTAGCTCGGTGGGAGTGTCGTACCGAAGGGTTGCAGGTTCTGATTCCTGGTGGGGCGCATACCCCCAGGTTTGATCTCCGGCCAGGGGGTGCATACAGGAGGCAACTGCTCGCTGTTTCTCATATCGATGTTTCTCTCTCTCTCCCTTGCTTTCTCTCTCTCTAAAAACAATGAAAAAAATATCCTCAGATGAGGATTAAAAAAAACACACAAAAACCCAAAACATGAACGTGTCCTGCATCGGGGCAGTGGCAGCTCTGAAACCTCAGGGCTTGCACCGAGGCCCCACAGAGACCTCAGTCCCAGCCCCCGCCTGAGGATGAAGCCTGGGGCCCTGTGGGGCTCAGCGGCCCTGGCCCTTCACCTGTCAGCGGGCGGGCCCAGGAGGGCGGTACTCCTCATCAGCTGCAGTCCCCGAGCCTGTGCCCGAGCTGCCGGCCCTCCCCCATGGATCCCAGCTGCCTGTCGGCTCCCGTCCTGTGCACCTCAGGGCAGCAGTTTCTTTGGTGCCATCACCCCAAGGCCCACAGACTGGAGGGGGGTGACCAGGGTTGGGAGAGGCTGCTGGGACTCAGCTGGAACCACGCCTGACTGGGTAGATGCCCATCTCAGGCAGGTGCTGCTCTTACCCGGACACGCCCAGGGTCTCTGCTCTGAACCAGTCCTCAATCTCCTTCCGGGACGCAATGCCCATCCTCGCCACGCTTTCCTGGAGAAGCGAGAAGGCGTCTGTCCCGGGCCCCCCGGCCCCACCCACTCCCATTCCGTGTCTCCCACCCGTCGGTGTGTGATCTGTTTTGACTTGGCTACACTGTTAGTTCCGGCTGTGTTTCTGCTCCATAGATGGTCCCTCCCCGCGGGTTCCGGATGCCCCTTTCCTGTCCCCGCAGCTCCGCAGAGCGCTGCTACCTGCAGGGCCAGCCCCTCCACCCCCGTCCAGTGTGACCGCAGCCTCTGGTCAGATTCCTTCCCCGCCAAACCCTAGCAGCTTCAGGTGGGCTGCGGGCCCTGGAGCAGCTCTGGGAACCCACCTTAGACACCGCCTGGCTGTTTCTCCTGGGCAGGGCGTCCCCCCAGCCCCCCCCACTGTCTACCCGTCTACTCACACCACCAGGGAAGGGCTGCCCACCTGCAGTGCCGCCACCTCCAGCTTTGTGTCCATGGCATTCAGCCCGACCTTCCCTTGCTCGGCAGCCATTTGGTGAAAGAACCGTCTCCACTTGGTCAGCACGTCTGAGAACTGCAGCTGCAAATGCAGGCCTGAGCTGCCGTCACGGGCGCATGCCCAGCTCCCGACCCCCAGGACCCCTACATAGCCCCAGGGCCCCTCCCATCCCACCTGTGTGCTTGGCTCCCAGCCCCAAGGTACTGGCATGGTAGCCTGCAGTTCCTGCAAACTCTCTCTGCACATGGAAGGTTCTAGCACTTACCAGAAACTGGGGTCTCCCCAGCGCAGTGAGCTTGATGGCTGAGAAGCCGTCATCGCTGGCTCCACCTGGGGAAGCCGCAGGAAGAGCCCTCAGGCTCCGGAGAAGGGTGGGAGGGGACCAGGAGCTGTGCTCACCCAGAAGCAGCGGGCACACAGCTCCTCCACACGCCCCACCCCGTGGGGACAGTGACTCATCTGCGTTCACCATGTGGGTCAGGAAGGCGGTGGGGAGGCCTGCCCATTCCTACATAGTCCTGCTGGCCACCCCTCTCCCTGCTGCTTCCTCTCCCCTGCCATCAGCCCCCGGCTGCCCGCGGGGGGCTCGCAAACACAAACGCGGAGCAGAACGCGGGCTGGAGCGCGGAAGGGGCTCAGTCACTACATCTGTATCTGGCTTATGGCTTCCAGAGCGCGTCTCTGCTTCTGTGGGAGCCTCCTGTCTGTTTGCTCCCAGGCAGACTGGGCAGGGAGGCAAACAGGTGCCCCTGGCACTGGGCACTGGACGGCCAAGTGTCTGCCTGACTGGCCAGGGTCTCCCCAGCACCACTCTTAGAAGACTGTTCTGATCCTGGCCCGTCGGAAGGTGCGGGACCCACTTTCCCGTCACAGGAGGCTGCTGGGGATGCACAGGGGACGGCGCTGTGACCTGGCGGGTCTCTAACAACTACAGGACACGAGGCCTCAGTGACCCCCTGGGCAGGGACTCCCGTCGCGAGGCTGTGAGGAGGAATTCTCCACCAGAGGAGATGGACACGCGCTCCCTGAACACTGCAGCCCTCGCCTACCCAAGTGCCCTGTGTACCCAGCGTCTTGCCCTGCCACACCTGGGGGCCGCTGGCCACCGTAAGCCTTCCCAGAGGCCCACACGGGCACCCGGTGCCCAGGAAAGGGGAGGGAGGCATCTTCCTGGGGGCAACTGGGTTCTTCGCGGAGCTGCTGGACGCAGGCCTGACCCCAGCGTGACTTAAGCCTGGCCTGTGGCTCCCCCCCTGTCACCCCAGGTTATCCTCACAACCGTCAGGGCCGCCCACACAGAGAGGAAGCCCTGAGCGCGCCCTCTGGTCCGGCCTCCCGCGCGCGCATTTCCACGTGCCACGGTCGCCCGGCTGGGCCTGGCAGGGGGACAGCCAGCCAAGAGTGTGGCCCCACCTGAAGCCTCGATGCAGCGCAGGAACGTCTCCATGTGGCGGTCACACTTGGCTTCGTTGGCGTAGAAGTAGGTGCGGGCGCTGACGACGCCGTCCCTGCGGTCTCCGAAGGCCTGGTGGGCCTGGTACTGCTTCTCCCGCTTACTGGCGCCTGCAAACGGCCTGAGCGCTGACCGGGCCCGGCACCTGCCCAGCCTCGCTCCCAGCACACAGATGCCCTGACCCCCTGCACGTGCTCCAGGCTGTTTGCCAGTCCCAAAGTCACCTGACCCCGCACCCACTGCTCCCCCCCCCCACCCCCGGAAGAGCCCTAGTCACATGGCAGACCTGGGCCGGGGAGGCAGAACCCGGACCAACGGAGGGCCGGGAGGATGCGTCAGCACACTCAGAGCCATGGCCTGGGTGCCCATGGACGTGGGGCAGAACTCAGCACCGCCCTCTGCCCCCTGGGCTGGCTATGCCCCCTCTCCAGGTGCCAGCCATGGTGGGGGGGGGCCAGGGGGGTGGCGGTGAGAGCATTTGTTGGTGAGCAGCCCCCTCTTACCTCCGTCCTTCCTCTCCGCGGCTGAAGTGCAGGACCTTAGGGAAGGAAGAGGGCAAGGGTCAAGGTCATGCCACCCCAGGCACAACTGACAAGGACGGACCCATCAGGGTGAGAGAAAACGAGGCTGAGCCCTGAACCTGACCTGAAAGCTGTGCGAGGGCTGGTGAGCCAGGGCAGGGAAGAGGGACTCAGCCGCCCCACCCACCCAGGCTCCAGGGACCCCCCCTGAGCTGGGAGGGGAGCAGCCTGCACCGGAGAAGCCGAGGTTCCCCGTGGGCGGAGCCCTCCCAGCCTGGACCGGAAGTAAAAGCCCCTGACAGGTGGGAGCTCTCTGAACAGCCCAGAGCTCGGAGTGCGTCCTGGAAGGAGGCCTCACCCTGCAGCCATTCCTTCTAAGGACAGGACAGAACTATAGGGCCAGTCAGGGCTGACGAGAAACGAAGACGGGTCACCACCGGTGTACAAATCCCCCAAACGGATGAGTGAGGGCCCTGGCTTTACCCTCCCCCCCCCCTCATCCAGGCACCTCCAACCACTGGGGCCCAAGACTGGCCTCCTGCTCCCACACACAGCCGGCCCCATCTCTAGCCACCCAGCACCCGGCTGCACTCTTGCCCCTTAGACTTAATTTCCAAGCAGCAACCAAAATGCTTCTTTTGAAAATGAAAACCCTCCCATCATACCTGAATAGCACCCCCAGGCCTCATGAGGGCAGGACAGTGAGGCCAGCCTTCAGCCCTGGCCACCCCCACCCCGACCAGCGCTCCGCCACACTGGCCTCGGCAGTCCCCGGCCGTGCTCTCGCTGGCCCTCTCCAGCCCTGCCCACTCCCCTCGCCCCCCCACCCCCCGCCCCTCAGCATCACAGCAACCACCATCCTCCTCCTCACAGTGGCGTGGGGTCGTCAGCAGGAGGCTGAGTCTTCAGATGAAGGGAGCGCTCATCATGGCTGCCCACAGGCCCAGGGCAGGCACCCGCAGCTTTATCACCGGATTTGTATCTAAAGCCTCTCAGGGACCAGAGAGAGGGCTCAGCACAGCTGCACAGCCCCGCAGCTCTGCTCATCTGCCCTCACCCACAGGGAAGGGGCCGTGGCATCCCCCGGGGGCGCTCTGGGCCACGGGAAAGCAAGGGAAGCTGCGGACAGGGACCTGCACCTGCGGTGGTGGCCCCACCTGTGTTAAGAGGCTGTGCCCACTTTCACCTCACTGCCCCCGAGCAAGGCCCCAGGCCTGAGTCTGGGACCCTGGGACAGACGCCTAGGGCAGGACCCACGAGGCCACAGCCTGGGGGCAAGAATGGGAGCCATGCCTGCAGCCACTGCTCCGGCCACCTCATGCCAACCACAGGCAAGTGCTTGATGCACTAGTCACAGAAGGAAGAGGGTGAGGTATGTGACCATGTTGGCCCCACAGACGGCATCCCTGCGGGAATTAGGAGCTCCCACCCCAACCCCCAACCTGAGGCCCCTGGGCAAGGGCACCTGCAAGACCCAGGCCCAGGCCCTCCAAGGTGTGGCCCAGGCAGGGGCCTGGTCAGCTCGGGCAGCAGCTGTGGGGGCACAGGCCTGCTCCTCAGCCACAGTCCGTGGCTCAGAGAAGGTGAGCGTTAACCTGTCTACTAGGCAGACGGCCTTCCATCGATGGGAACCGTTACCTATATCTAAAGGTCTCCAGGCTCGGAGGACTCCCCCTGTCTCACTCCCAGCATGCTCAGCGGCAGGAAAGCCTCGGAGGTCATGGTTATTTCCGCCCCCAAGACGCTCTGTGCACGTGTATCCCAGGGTGCTGCCACCACTCGGGGGACCGAAGCCCAGACAGCCTCCAGCCAGCCCTGGGTCTGCATAAACAGGACAGACACACCTGCTGTCACACTGTCCCTGGGTGTCCTTATCACAGCCCATCGCCAGGTAGATGACACCCTAGCCCCTTTCCCCTTCTCCATGGCCTCTGCCTGCTGGGGAGACCCCGTGGGGGTCCTCTCCTAGAGTCGGGGCCCTGGCCTCTGCCTTCCATCAAGTGTTCTGGGAAACACCACTCCACACCCTCCCCAGATGGCTACTGTCTCCCACCTCTTGCTTCCTGCCCTGAGAGGCCCTCCTGGGCCTGCAGATGCCTCCATGCTGTCTGTGCCTTTAACAGCTGTGCCCAAGGCAGGCCCGGCAATCCCCGCCTGCAGCCTTCATTTGGGGCAGGGGCCTCCACATCCATGGGCACGTCTAGAGCCCTTCCTAGCTGCCAGGCAGGCAGGCAACCTGACGGTGCACACGTCAGCCCAGGCCCCTCTGCGGGCACAGGGCCTCTGTCAGCAGAGCTGGGCACAAGTCCTTGGCACATGCCACTGGCTTGGCTGGCAGTCACCCTGTTCGGATGGGGAGGGACCACCACTCATGTCCCAGAGCCCACCAAGTGGTGCTCCTGCAGGGCAAGGGCTGCTAACAGCAGGGCAGTCCAAGGGCACAGGCCCCTGAGCCGCATGGCAAGGAGGAAGCCAGGCAGGCCACCCTGGGAAAGGAATCTTTTCATACAAGAGAGAGAGAGAGAGGAAATCCCACGGTGAAACCATCCAGCCCTCACCCTGACCCAGCGGGACACAGAGCCTATTAGTTAGTCAACAGGCAGCCACAGCCCCCACTGGAAACAGAGGGGTGCTCAGCTGGAGAACCCCGCCTTCAAGACAGCGAATCACTAGGCAGGGGCTGGGCTCCCCAGGCCAATTGGCTGTGAGGCTTGGACATTCTGTTCCCAGGGCAGGAGCCTCATGTGACTCCTTTCCCTCCTCCCCCTCCCCTCCCACCCACCCCCCCTCCCCTACCCCCCCCCCCGCCCCCCCGCATGGTAAACACCACAGCCTGACACAGGCAGGTTATTCAGCAAGCTGGCCCTAGACTGACCCAGGTTATTCAGCAAGCCTGGCCCAAGCCTCGGGTCAGTCGGGCACAATTGCTGTCAGCACTTGGGACTCCAGATGCAAATGAGGGCCCTGTCCGGACAGGTGCAGGCATCCACGGAAACCGGGCATTTTGCAAAGAAAGGGCAGGTCTTGTCTGTACTTCCCCTAAGGACACTACTCCAGGAAGCGGAGGGTGACCTAATTCTGACTCAGCAGGGTGGCTCAGGGACATGCCCATGTTTCCACACTCACTGCCCAGAGAGCAAACCCTGCAGCAAGTTGGTGGCCGCAGGAGGAACCCAGGCAGCTTGTCAACCATTCCTGGCTGCACAATCCCTTCCCCACTGATGCCTGGGCAGGCTCCGAGCCCACCAGGCAGAGCCCACCTGCATATCAGAACACCACCTCAGGGGCCAGGAAAGGGTGGGGTCCTCCCAGGAGAGATGCTGGGGCAGAGCAGGAAGGCTCCACACCAGGGCAGGCAACCAACTGGGCAGCCCTATTCTCAGCCTGAGAGCCACTCAGCGTGTGGGCCACAGCTCCTCAACTCGGCCCTCGCAGGGCAAAAGCGATTTGATTTCATATAATTTTCACACGTCACAAAATACTATCCTTGCTCTGATTTGCTTCAACCATTTAAAAATGCAGAAACCATCATCAGCTTGCAGACTGTGCAAAACCAGGAGGTGGGTGGGATCGGCTGTGGTCATAGTGTGCTGACCCCTGGTCTCGATGTCCCTCCGGCCTCATGCACACAGAACATGCCATGAAAGCCCAGGACTGTAATCCTCACGAGGCAAAAATGCAAGAACCCCAGACTGAGATTCCGGGAACCAGGCTGACCAAGCTCTCCTAGCCCTGGCCTCCTCCCAGCCTGGGCCTTGACCCAGCCCCTGGCTGCCCTGGGGCGCTTTGGGGTTACCAGCAGATGCCCCGCAGGCCTTACTCCATCTCCTGGCGCTCCGCCTCCTCTTGGCTCAGGTCCTCCTCCACTCCGTAGTCCAGGATGGAGCCCACGCCAAAGGCCCTGTTATGCCGGATTAGGGGCTGGATGGACTCCTGGTCCTCACCGGCCACAAACTGTCCGTAAAAAGTCATCTTCATCAGCCTGTCGAACAGCCGTTGTCCTAGAAGCCTCCTGGTGAAATGGAGCAGCTGAAAGGCAAAGGGAAGAAGTTGTCTTGGGCCAGCAGCCTCCCCTGTCCCCAGCAGGACACCCTGCTTCCCTGGCCCCTTCACTCCAACCACAAGGCCTGGACACTCTCCTAGAGCCTCCATCTTATTTAATTAAATTAATTAATTTATTTATTTATTACTTACTTACTTACTAGAGGCCCCGTGCACAAAATTCGCGCAGGGGTGCGGGGGGGGGGGGGTCCCTCAGCCCGGCCTGCGCCCTTAAGCAGTCTGGGAGCCCTCGGGGGATGTCCAACTGCCACAGAGGCAGGACAGGCTCCTACCACCACAGCTGTGCTCACCAGCCGTGAGCCTGGCTTCTGAATGAGCAGAGCTCCCCCTGTGGGATCTAGTTGAAACCAGCTCTCCAGCATCCCCCAAGGGGTCCCAGATTGCAAGAGGGTGCAGGCCAGACCAAGGGACCCCAACGGTGTACGATCAGGGCCGGGGAGAGATGCGGGAGGTTGGCCAGCCGAGGAGGGACTGCGGGAGGGCTCTAGGGCATGTTGGCCCCCAGCAGCAAGCGAACCTACTGGTTGGAGTGTCTACCCCCTGGTGGTCAGTGCATGTCATAGGAAGCGGTTGAGTGGCCTTAGCATATCATTAGCATATTATGCTTTGGTTGAACGGCTGGTCAACCGGGCACTTAGCATATTAGGCTTTTATTATATAGAAGGATTTTTGTTCATCTTCACTCAAGGATATTTCTTTCCATTGATTTTTAGAGAGAGTGGAAGAGAGGGGAAAGAGAGAGAAACATCGATGTGAGACACAGCAATTGGTTGCCTCCCACCCCCCCCACCCCCAATCAGGGCCGGGGATCCAGCCTGCATCCAAAGTATGTGCCCTTAACCAGATTTAAACCCCTGACCCTTCATTCCGCAGTCCAATGCTCTAACCACTGAACAAAACTGGCCAGGGCCCCAGGGCCTCAATTTTAGAGTGGAGACCACCCAAAGCAGCTAGTCTACCTGCAGCAACTGTCAATCACCATTCCTCATGCAGGGTGGGTCCCAAGAGCCACCGCTGTGGCCACTCCTCCTCGCCCTGCATGCTCAGATGGTCCCAGCAGCACTCGGCAGGTGCCCGGCCACAGCGGGTGCATAAAGAAGTCAACGGCTGGTCTCCGGGAAGAGCAATGGGCATGTTCACAACATCCCCTATACCCACACCTCAGAGGCTACGCTGGGGAGGAGGAGGACTTGGAACAGCTTTCCAGAAGGCGAGCACCTAGATGTTTCAATGGTTTGTTCACTGCTAAGTCCAAGTTCCCAATACAGTGCCTGGCAAGGGGCCAGGTCTTCAAATAGTTGTAGAACAAACAAACATGTGCGGAATGAATCTGGGGTGAGGTGTAGGTGGCAATAAGCCAGGTGGACCATCTGCAGAGTTCTGTGAGAGGAGAGCCCGCCCTGGGACCAATGGGGGCCACGGCGGGCCAGCAGCTCAGGCAGATGTGTCCCTGAGGAAGGCAGCTGCCCCCCAACTACCCAGCTTTCTCCTCCAATCACATCCCACATTTCTGCCATCGTTTATTTCTGAGCATCCGCTTCATGCCAGTACAACTCTGGGCTACACAGCACAGGGGAGCTCATATGCTACCGGGGAGAGACTCCGAAGAAGGGAGGAGCAAGGTCACTCCAGGGGATGATTTAGAACAGGGAGGGCAGTGTTTGCTAACTGGCATGCAGAGAGGGGGGCTTGCCAAGGTGAGGGGGTGACACAGCTGCTGCCATGGGACAGCCAGAGCGAGAGGAACCTCCAGGGGATGGCTGCTGGGAGGGCCCCCCTGTCCCCCGTCCCCCGCACCCATCTGGGAATTCCTGGGTCTTCTGCCCCTGTCCCAGCTACACACAGGAAAAGCCTGAGGGTTCTCAAATAATAGAACCCCCTTTATTGGGGGGAAGATCTGGTGGGATCAGGGTTCCAAGGAACAACTGCAAGCAGCCCACAATGGCCCAGCGGCAGACAGGCCCGGAATGCGGGATGGCGCTCCGTGGCGCTGCCTCAAGGCCGCCTGGGAGCAGTGCAGGGCGCCCCAAGGACGAGGCTCTCCAGCCATCACCTCTGTCTCGCTGCAGCCTGTGTCTAATTCTACTGGATCTCGTTGTTTTTATACAGGGGGTTAGAAATGGAAAACGAAAGGGCCAACAGGGAGGACAGGGCAGGCCGCCCTCTCTCCCCCCAGCCTAACACTGAGCCACGGCCAAAGGGGCCTCGCAGGAGGAAAAGCAGGTCTTTTATTATCATTATCATCATTATCATTGATTTTTAGAGAGAAGGATAGATAGAAACACCGATGAGAGAGAAACATCACAGATCGGATGCCTCCTGCACACCCCCTGCTAGGGATCGAGCCTGCAACCCGGGCACGTGCCCTGACCGGGAATCAAACCAGTGACCTCTTGGTTCATGGGTGGATGCTCAACCACTGAGCCACACAGGCCAGGCAAAAACTTGTCGTAAACATATCAAAGCTCATCCCAGTGGCAGGCTGGGCAGAATGACCGTCACCCGGCTCTGGAAGGAACCCGTGACAGTGTGCGCGCCAGCTCTGGCACCCTGTGCGGGGGTGTCTCCTCCCAGGCCTGCAAACCTTCCCATCCAGGGCCACATGGTAAATAATTTATTTAGGCTTTGCGGGCCAAACTGCCTCTGTCATCAGTATTTCACTCCGCCAACACAGCCCAAAACAGCCACAGCCACCACTAATGGACGGAGCAAGAGCAGGGCCGACGCGTTAGTGACACAGGCAGGAAGGCTGGGAACGGGGACCCTGGGCTGGTGCCCTCCCACACACCCTGCACTGCGCTCTTCGCGGACCTACTCTGCTCCAAGGGCAGGGGGGCTCAGAGGGCATGGCCACCCAGGTCACGGAGCCAGTCACTCACCCTCTCACCCTGGCAAAGGGGAGGCCGACCTGCCTCAGGGCTGTGGAAGGGCACAGGGCAGGGCTGGCAGTTTCAAATCCAACCCCAGAACAAGTGGCCACTTTGCAGCCATCCGGGCAGCACGACCTGACAGCCCCACCTTCTCTCCAGGTGGGGGCACCCTTCCTGGATTTAGAATCTTGCACCCGTCACACACACTCTAGTTCTCATGTCAGACATGGATGCTTTAGTGGGCCGTCTCTCCCTGCCTCTGGCAGGACCACTTGTCATCACCTGCAGTGTCCCCTTCCATCACCACCTTCTGCACCGGCTCACGCCCAAGCACAGAAGCCTTTGTCACGGAAGACCTGGATTTTTCTAAACAATCTCAGTGTGGCCCCCACTGAGTCTGGAGCCAGTGCAACGGCTCAAACCCGGCTCCACAGGCTGCCACTCGCCCTGGGAGCAGATTTAATGACCCTCAGCACCCCAGCAGGAATTGCAGGGACCAGCGCCACTGAGCAGGAGTAATTCTCAGCCGGGAGAATTTTTACTGCAGGGCAGAGGACAGGGAAGGGCCACAAGTCTATGCAGTCGGTCTGGCCTCTGCCTCATTTCCTCCAGTCCCAGGCACCGAGACCACCATCACTCACAAGACCACCAGCAATGACAAAGGTAGAACAGGCCCCATGGGGCGGGGGGGGCAGGCAGAGCACCTCCCACCGATAGTGGGCTCCTTGAGGGCATCCCCAGGGCACAGGCTGGACTTGAGGGAGTCTAGGAGGGGCCCCCAGCCTCTTCCAGGCACCCGCAGCTCAGTCCCTGAATCCCAGCACTTGCCCCTCGCGGGCATCACAGAGAGCGCCCCCCCCCCCCCACCGCACCCCCTAAGTAACCCAGGGCCTCCAGCTTCGCTGGCTTCACTGCTGGTTTTGAACCTGGGGAATAAAATCCAGGGCTGTACCAGATGAAATATGGCCTCACTGGTTCCAAGCCCCCTCCCTCCCTCCCTTCCACCCACACCAGGGGCACAGCTTCTGCACCGCTCATCCCAGTTCTGCCTGGCAGTCCCCGTGGTGCCCAGACTGTGGGAGCCGGTCCTGTATTTGCCCTCTGCAGGGACCCCACAGACAACCACTCTCTGCCTCCCTAAGTCTTCCCGTCCCCAGCTGCCTCCTCCCCCTGAATGCTGCACCACCAGTGCTCGCTGCTCCGTTCTGGCTTCCCCTCACATGTGGGTGCTCCCCAAAGGGCCATCACTTCCCTCAGCCCCTTCTTGCCCTCCTCCCTCAGTTGGCCAGGGCCACTGCTTCACCTCGGGGCTTCCCCGCTGCCACAAACACGGGATGGCTTCCCAGAGGCCTCCCCTTCTCCAGTACAGCTCCTCCCTCCTCCCATCAGTCCCAGACTCCACATCTGACCGTGCAGCTTCTGGAAGGATCCGGGCCAACACCTCCACTGGCCACAGAGTCCCTTCAGAGCCGCCAGACACTGACCCTCTGGACCTGAGCCCTCGCCTCCCACCTGCTGTGGCCCGGCCTTCACCGAAGCCTGAGATGTGGCTCCGTGCTCCTTGGTCCAGCCCCCCCCCCCCCAGGGGCGGAGGGAGGCAGCACAATGCCCTTCAGCAGTCTCACCTGAGAAACCGCGGCCAACCAACCGCAAGAAGAACCTTCCGGACCCTTGGTACCAACTGGAGCCTTGCAAACTGTCCCCAGGATCCCTTTGGAAAAAACTGCATCTCTACCCAGAGGGACAGTGGCTAAGGCACTGAGAGCCCCGCTTCTCACCTGCCCAAAGCCCTCACACTTTTCAAAGTTGCCGCGTTAAAGGTTTAAAAGTCTGGTGTTTGAGCAGCTTCCCATCTCCTCCCCCAACACCATCTGTTCATAGTGGCTGCGTCTGGGAAGCCCCTGGATCGCGGAGAACTCTGGGGACCCGGCCTACGAACCCTTCAATTCCACCAGACCTCGCTTGGGGCAGCACGGAGGACACTCGATTTTAAATTTCAGATCACAACTTTGTATTCCTGCGGGCGGTACCGGGCTTAACGTGGAGCTGTTCTTTGTTTTTGGCTGGTAGTACTAAGGAGTCGCAAAATTCAGGAACCAAAGGAATGCAGGAAACACCTCCCTCTCTACTTCCCTCGCTACAGGCGATGCCCAATAAGCCCCTTTACACTCTGAAAGTTCGTAACGAATCCCGGGACGAGCAGAGGAACCCGGGGGCCTGCGTAACCGCCCCCCCCCCCCCCCACACACACACACACAAACCCGCTCGCACCTGCTCGTGGTGCGCCAGCAGCGCGGGCGAGGCGCACAGGCGCAGCACCAGCAGGCTGCGCACCAGCTCCCAGCTGCGCCGGCTGCGGTACGCCTCCTGCGCGTTGTCGAACTCCACGGCGGGCACCGGCGGCCGCACGGCCTCGGCCGCCCCGCGTCCGCGCACTGCCCCCCGGCCAGCGGCGGGCTGCTCGCGGGTCTTCGGCGCCGCCGTGGACAGCGGGGCGAGGCGGGGAGTGCGGGAGCGCACCGCGGCGAGGATGCGCCTTAGAGCCATGGCCAGGCCCCGGCGTGCGCGGGAGTTGCTTAAGTACCCGCTGCCGCGCCGCCCCGCAGGCCCCGCCCCGTGCCCAGCCGCGCCCGCTTCTCCCGAGGCCCCACGGGGCCCCAGGACCCGCGCCCCCTCCAGGGAGGCCCCGCCCTGCGCTCGGTGGCGCGCGCCCTGCGGAAGCCCCGCCCCGCCCCGCCCCGCCCAGCGGGCGCGCCGGCTCCTGGGAACGCCCAGCCCCACGAGCGTCCCGGGATGGTGTGTGTCCCGTGGCAGATCCCGCGCACGGGGCGGCCCCACTCACGCCTGAACCCCGCCTTTCCAGTCCGTGTCCACACCCCCAAACGGGACTCTGTCTCCCTGGCCACCCACCCCCAGCCCCACCTTCCCCGCTGTGGACTCCGTACCTCTGGCCCGCTACCGGGTGTGCGATTTCTTTTCGGGTTTCCCAAGTCGCCCCGGGTCAAGTGGATCCTGCGCGCCAGCCAGCGCCGCGGCGCACCTGCGCACCTGCGCACCTGGGCGCCTCCCTGCTCGTTGAGCCGCACGGACTCACAGCTGAGGCGGCCCACTTCTCCTGCGGGGTAAAGGGGCGTTTGGGAAGCCATCGCTCCTGTCTTCCCAGGCCCACCGCCCACCCAAAGGCCGGCCCGGAACCTACAGGCTCCCTGGGAACCCCTGTGGTCTCCCTGGTTTCAGCCCCCTCGCAGCCCCCTCTGCAGGCCCTCAGTGCCACCCTGGGGGCTGGCAGCAAAGCCACCTGCTTTGCCACCTCCCTCAGGCCTCCCTTCACTCCTAAGGACTTCCCACTCTGGGCCTAGGATGCCCTTCCTTCCAACATCACATTCTGAACCTGCCGCAGGAATAACACCTTCTGGGAGGGACCTGCCTGACTGCCCGCTATAGCGCCCCCTCCCCACCACTCGCTCCTGGGCCCCTCCTATAGCTCCTGAAGACATTTTTGTAGCCCACAGCTGGGTCTGACTGTGGGTGGCAGCCTCACTCCCCACCTCACCCACCTGGTTCACCAGGTGCTCCATGCATATCAGTGAATTGGACACCCTGATCTGTTCAGCACTGTTGACCACTTGCAGCCTGCAGGCAACAGCTTGAGGAAGAGGCTGATAACATTGAGTTCATGTCAGTCAATATCCATGTATAACAGATCAGCTACCATCCCCCAGTCCTCAACCCAGGGGCAAGCAACTGTGAGGATAGTGGCAAGTGACTCATAGCAGCTCTATTCACAATAGCCAAAAGGTAGAACCAACCCAAGTGTCCATCAGTGGATGAATGGAGAAACAAACTGTATAGTGCACTCACAGTGGAATGTTATTCTGCAATAAAAAGGACTAGAATGCGGATGCATCCAGCTACAGCACCGGTGAACCTAGAAAACATTATGCTAAGTGAAAGAAGCCAGACACAAAGGACCACATGTTATGTGATCTTATTTCTGGGGAGTGAGTGTCCAGAATAGAAACAGAAAGTAGATTAGTGGTTTCTTGGAGGAATGGGAGTGACTGCTAATGGGTGTGGAATATGGGTATGAAAATGTTTTGGAACTGGATGGTGGTAATGTTTGCTTAACTTTGTGAATATTTTTTTTTAAATATATTTTATTGATTTTTTACAGAGAGGAAGGGAGAGAGACAGAGAGTTAGAAACATCGATGAGAGAGAAACATCGATCAGCTGCCTCCTGCACATCTCCTACTGGGGATATGCCTGCAACCCAGGTACATGCCCTTGACCGGAATCGAACCTGGGACCTTTCAGTCCGCAGGCCGACGCTCTATCCACCGAGCCAAACCGGTTTCGGCTGTGAATATTTTTTTTAAAACACCGTACAGCCCTGCCGAAACCGGTTTGGCTCGGTGGATAGAGCGTCGGCCTGCGGACTGAAAGGTGCCAGGTTCGATTCCGATCAAGGGCATGTGCCTGGGTTGCGGGCACATCCCCAGTGGGAGATGTGCAGGGGGCAGTTGATCGATGTTTCTCTCTCATTGATGTTTCTAACTCTCTGTCCCTCTCCCTTCCTCTCTGTAAAAAAATCAATAAAATATATTAAAAAACAAAACCAACCAAACAAACAAAAAACCATACAGCCCTGACAGCTTTGGCTCAGTGGATAGAGCATCGGCCTGCGGACTCGGGGGTCCCAGGTTTGATTCCAGTCAAGGGCATGTACCTTGGTTGCGGGCACATCCCTGGTGGGGGGTGTGCAGGAGGCAGCTGATCGATGTTTCCCTCTCATCGATGTTTCTAACTCTCTGTCCCTCTCCCTTCCTCTCTGTAAAAAATCAATAAAATATATTTTTTAAAAAACCCATACAGTTGTACCCTTGAAATGGGTGAGTTGGGTGGTATGTGAATTCTCTCTCAACAAAGCTGTTGTGATTTAAAAAAAAAAAAAAAAAGAAAGAAAGAAAAAGAAAAAGCCAAGGATCACCGTTTACGGCCTTTGCTTCAAGGAGCCCGTGGCCAGGACGTGGAGGCGATGGCGAGAGGAACGGTTTGGGGCTGCAGAGAGAGGACACAGGAGCAGGGCTCCCAGTTTTCCCTGAGCCCATCCCCTCACCTCCAGGTTGAGGCCAGAGGGGTAGGAGTGTCTCGGTGCCCCAGGTCCCTTGGGAGGGTGCCCTACCTGTCCATGTGCCCGTGGAGGTAGGCTGGCCTGAAAGATGCCAACAAAATATGAAAAAAACCAACAACTAGGTTTCACAGATGCTCCAAAAACATCAAGAAGCCAGTTCGGCTGCGAATAGCTGCTGGCACGTTTTGAAGGAGGGACAGTCCCCGGGGCCAGAGATCCTAGTGGGAGATTGAGTGGGGGTCCTCCAGGAGGTCAGCCAAGTGGGGGTGAGTTGGGGGCATAGGGCAAAGAGCTGGGTCCTGTCTTCCAGCTCAGGAGACAGGCTGATCTGAGAGGGCCTCAGTGGACTTGGTCATGTGGCTGTCATCTCTCCCTCCCGCCCCCCCCTCCCCCCCCATGTTGGACCAGTCAGCGGGGCCAGGAGCTCCTGAGAGGAAGAGACAGACCTTAATGGGATACTTACCAACCCCTTCCTGCCACAGTCATGTGACTACGTCGTGTGTGGTTCCTCCAAACAGTCCTTTCTGTTTTCCTCCCGCGTCCCATCTTGTACTGCTACTCAGTGAAATACTTGTTTTTACCTCGGCCTCAGAGTTCATTTGGATTTATTACCTTCTGCCGCTTGCTCTGCCCATTTTTAAGTGATATATCTGCTCCGACTACACGCAGAGAAATTCATTCATATTTGTTTAATTTGGGGTCTGTCTTCCTGTTATCGGGCTGCAGCAAACACAGGCCGGTATGGGCTCTCCTGGCACGTTCTCCCTTACCCACTCCGTGTCCACAGATTCCGCTCGAGCTCTATGTGGCTGTGGAATTGTGTTCATTTTTCTCAGAGCCGGTGAAATATGATTGCATTTCCTGGCGCCGAGATTGTCTGCTGGATCCCAGAACACACTGTTACGCCTACGTGGATGCGGTCGCGCTTCGCCTCGCCGGCCACTTGGGACGATCACTAACAACGCACCTGTGAAGAAAGGCATTTAGATCCCCCCATTCCTCCCTGGTAAAATCCGGTGACCCTAAATGCTGACGGGTGCGGCAATCACAGTCTTCCCCAGGGAGGAGCTATGATTACTGCCCCATTTGACGCAGTAAACTGAGGCCCAGAGAGGAGGAGCAACATCCCTGAGGCCCACAGCAGGGCTTGGAGCAGAGTTGCTGTCCCCAGGTTGCTTCTTCCACCTTTGCCAATGGTTCGGTCAGTGCCGGCACCAGGTGAGCCCTGGCCGGAGGCATCTTGGGAGCCCACAGCCCAGGGAGCCCAACAAGGGCACAGGCCTTGAAAGGGGGCCGAGCCAGAGGACCTGAGGCCCCTGGCGACAGGAGAGAAGGAACGACGAGGAGGTTGAGGCGGGATAAACGTGCATCTTTGTGGCCAATGTACTGGCAACTTCTTGTGACGGAGGCGGCTGGCTCAGGGCTCCGGAGCCTTCAGCACGTGCTGCATGACGACCAGAATAACACGGCAACAGCAGCATCGACCCCAGCTCCTGTGGAGAGGGGCCAATAAGTCAGGTCAAGTGAAATGGGGAAGCTGAGACAGCTGAACAAATTGCAGAGCAGTTTATAGCAGGTGCGGAAGGTTCAGCTCCTAGAAAGGACCTCTAGGCCTCAGCTGTATTTCGGCTCCAGGCCCCGAAAAGCAGCAAAACCAGGTGGGCCGCACCAAGACCAGCTGTAATGACTCATGATTCTCTGCCCTCACACTGACCCATCAGTGGAGACCGCAGCCCTGGAGGAGCCCAGCTAGAAAACGGATGAATATTCTACTGAAACCCTCCCCCGAGACCTCCCCTAAGATTCCTGCCTGTGAGAAGGAGATAAAGCCACAGGACAAGGGGCCCAGCTCCTGCTCTTCCTCTAGGGAGCAGCCCCCACTTCCCTTCCCCTCTCCTTCCCTCACAGGCATGCATCTCCTAAACCCTAAAGCAGTGGTTCTCAACCTTTTAGCCCTTTAAATATGCAGTTCCTCATGTTGTGACCCACCCATAAAATTATTTTCGTTGCTACTTCATAACTGTCATGTTGCTACTGTTATGAATCGTCATGTAAATATCTGATATGCAGAATGGTCTTAGGCGACCCCTGTGAAAGGGTCGTTCGACCGCCAAAGGGGTCGCGACCCACAGGTTGAGAACCACTGCCCTAAAGGCTCCCAGGAGGCGTACAACCAGTCCTTCCTGCTGCCCCAGCAGCTCCAGGAGGGGCAGGGCTTTAGGCTTCCTGCAAGGCCATCTCCTAGGGCTTCCTGGCAGGCATTTCAGTCCTGGTCTCCTGGGGGTTGCTTGGTGACTGGGCAGGGCAGGCCTGGCAGGCTGGGTCTCTCTCTCTCTCTCTCTCTCTCTCTCTCTCTCTCTCTCTTAAACATTCTTTTAAAAAAAACCACAAAAACCTTATTGTTGAAAGTATTATATATGTCCTTAAAATATTCTTTAAAAAAAAAAAAAAGCAAACATGTTCTTTATTGATTTTGAGAGAGAGGGGAAGGGAGAGGGATAGAGAGATAGAAACATCAATTGGCTGCTTCCTACATGCCCCCTACTGGGGATTGAGCCCACAACCTGGGCATGTGCCCTGACAGGGAATCGAATCCGTGACCTCTTGGTTCATTTGTTGACACTCAACCTCTGAGCCACACTGGTCGGGCCAGGCTGGGTCTCTCCATGGCAGGGCCTCCGGCTGAGGTCTCTTCCTGATAGGAAGGTTTGGGACATCTGTAATGTCGCCACAGGGATCGAGGGGCTGGGAGCACCATGGGGCACCCACACATGGAGAGGCTGAGTGTCTACCGAGGTGTTAGCCACAGGGACACGTATCCCCAACACACAGGAAGGCAGCACCAAGGGAAGCTGCCTGCCCCGAAACTCTATGGAAGGGGTCAGGGGGTTGAATAGCTCGTGTTTTTTGTTTGTTTTTTAAACAACTGAGTTTGTTTATTCTTTTTTTAAAAAAAAATATTTTATTGATTTTTTACAGAGAGGAAGGGAGAGGGATAGAGAGTTAGAAACATCGATGAGAAACATTGATCAGCTGCCTCCTGCACACCCCCTACTGGGGATATGCCCGCAAGCAAGGTACATGCCCTTGACCGGAATTGAACCTGGGACCCTTCAGTCCGCAGGCTGACGCTCTATCCGCTGAGCCAAACCGGTTAGGGCGAATAGCTCGTGTTTTTATAGTGATATTTTTGCATCGATTGCTCTTTTTCTCCATCATGCTTTGCATAAATAATAAAATAATGCTATGGCTCACTCTGTAATATGTAATAACCTGGGCCAGCTAGAGAGGTGGACCCCAGGCAGCCCCCCATAGATGCCCTTCAGCCCAGGCTCTTGGGGCTTACCAGCAATGGAGTCAGGGGCCCATCCGGTACTGGGTCCCCGGGAGTTTCTGGCTGGCTGTTCAAGGCCTTTGGCTCCTCTGTGGGAACCGCCCAGTGCAGAGTCAGCAGTTCTGCCGAAGTCGGGCAAGCAGCCCAGCCACCCCACTGGGGACGTCCAGGGCCAGATGGATGGAGCTGCTCGCCTGGCCGCCCTGCAGCACATTCTGACGTAGGTGGAAGGTGCTCGGGGATGTGGAGCCCGGTCGGCCTGGCACCCCCCCCCTCGCCCCCCCAACATCGTCCTGTCCCCATCCTGGCTCCTCTGCATGAATCCCTCAGCCCGACATCGATTTTCCCTCCTCACCTGGCGGCCAGGCTTTGATATTGGGACGCGCTGTCCCTCCAGGCGCTGAGCAATGCTGACCTTGGCCTCCCTGGCCCCTGCAGAGCACACGGCTGAAGTCCTCCTGTCACTTTGTTGTTGTTGTTAATCCTCATCTGAAGATATTTTTCCACTGGCTTTTAGAGTGGGAGGGAGGGGGAGAGAGAGAGAGAGAGAGAAACATCAATGTGAGAGAGACACATTGATTGGTTGCCCAGGCCCCAACAAGGGCCAGGGATGGAGCCTGCCACCGAGGTATGTGCCCTTGACCGGAATCGAACCCAGGACCCTTCAGTCCATGGGCTGACGCTCTATCCACCGAGTCAAACTGCCTAGGGCTCCTGTGCATTTTGCCACCTTCCTGGAGAGGCCACCACGCACCCAGGCACAAGCGACCCAGTCCCATGGCCGTTCCTGCACAGCCACACGGGCCTGCGGGCCCTTGAGGGGCTGCCACTCGGGTGGCTAAGGAAGGACTTCAGGCCGAGACAGACCTGTCATCACAGGCAGCAGCACCGAGGGGCCTCCTCCTCTGATTAATGTTTAAATGAGTCGGGGGGAGGGGAGCGCTGGTGGGGCTGACGGGGAAGCAGGATGTTGGGGATCCCATGCCCTCTCTGGGGCTGAGCCTGGAGAGTCAGGGTGCCCACTCCAGGTGAACCCCAGCAAGTTCCCCAGGGACTAGGGGAGAGTCTGGAGAGACTGAGGTGGGTGCTGGAGAGCAGAGCGGGGCACACATGGGGCACAGTGGGATAGCCCCACCTTTAGGCCATGAGCATGTCAGCAGGAGGGACCCTGGGGCTGCCCAGAGGCAATGGGGAGGCTGTGGGGAGGCTGTGGGGGGGCTATGGGGAGGCTATGGGGGGACTATGGGGGGTTATGGGGAAACATACATGCAAGCACTAGGTTCTAAAGCAGAGCCCTGCGGGGTCCCCGAGCCCTGTTGTCACCTCTGCTTCCTCCTCGGCCCCCTCCCAGTCTCCAGGAACCTTGCTCTGGACCACCCAGGCCTCAGGCTCAGCCTCTCAGAGGCCTTGGCATGCTTTGGACACCACCTGATGTTTTTAAAAAGCTCCTTTCCTTTTATTTTTTGTTAATCCTCCCTGAGGAGTGAGGATATTTTTTTCCATTGATTTTTAGGGAGAGTGGAAGGGAGGGGGGAGAGAGAGAAACATGAGAGAGACACATGGATTGGTCACCTCTCGCTCACATCAGACCAGGGCTGAGGCTTGAACCTGCACCGAGGTACCTGCCTTTGACTGGGAATCGAACCCGTGACCCTTTGGTCCGTGGGATGATGCTCTAACTACTGATCAACCCAGCCAGGGCTCCTTTCCTTTTTGATTACGAAGCCAGTATGTGCAGTTTGTGGACAATACAGGGAGAAATACAAGGAAGGGCGACGGGCAGAGCAGTGTCATCTGAAATCCCAGCACCCAAGGCGGGAAGCCAGAGCTGAAATTTGGGTGTATCTCTCTCTTTTCTCTGTAGGCATGACACACACGTGCACATACATATCACGTGTGTAGGTGCACAGATTCATCCCCCCAACCCACACGCAAGGCCACTCTGCAGCAGACCCCTCAGGAGACACATGCCAGGTCAGTCCATGCTGTCCTGAGACCGACCTCGGGCGGCCGCCTAGCCACCGGGACCACCAGAGAGTGGCCACCGGAGCTTCTGGTTGGGATCAAACTGGGCACAGGGGTTGGCAAGGCTTTCAGCCACCTCATATCTCAGCAATTCGACCTCATGCTTGCTCCTGGCACCGCCTGGCCTGGGCTGGGAGGGTAGGTGGTGGAGGAAGACAAGGTACAGGAAGGGCTGGGACTGTAGTGACAAAGCTGGTCAGCAGAGGGCAGCAAAGGGCCATAGAGCTGCCCTGGAAGAGTCCCCCTGGCCCTGGGGCCTTGTCCCACCTCCAGGACCCAGGACCCTGACCTATGGCTGCAGGGGGAGGTCAGGCCTCACCTTTCCCACTCCCCCACCCTCCCGCTCCCCACCCAGTGCCACCCTCTCACAGTCCTGCTCCCCCCACAGTCCAGCTGCTGGCCTGGAGGCCACCTCCCTTCAAGCCTGTCTCCTGCTGCCTGCCCCCAGCACAGAATTCTCAGCACCCTCCCTCCACTGTCCCCCATATCCCCCTCCCCTCCACTGTCCTCTTCCTCCCTCCTCCCCTCCCCTCCCCCCCAACACACACACACACACACACACACACACACACACACGAGTCACCCTCCTGGACACTGTCCTGGTTCATCCCAGAGCCCAGCACAGGGTCTCCCGTTCTCATTCCCGAGGCCCTGAGGCTGGGATGAGGCTCCAGAACATTCTGTGTGGCCCTCATGATGCAGGCACTGCTACATCACATGTCCCCAAGAGTGTCCCTCCCAGCAGCGTGGAGACCCCTGCTTGGCAGGCAGGCTGGCGTGGCCACCAGTGGCATTTGTGGACACATGATGCGTGGCCCTTCTCGGTGAGCCCCCCCCCTCCCCCCACAGGCGAGGGAGCAACTTCCCAGAGAGACTCAGTCTCCAGGGCTTGGTCAGGCGCCCTCAGGGCCAGCGTCCCCCAGGGGGTCCCGACAGAGGTCCTCACACACTGGGCCCCTGTGAGGCTCCCTCATGCCCAGCATCCCGGGGGTTACAGCCTCGTCCCCTCAGCCAATGGCCAGTCCCTCTGTGCCCTTTATGTTGGGGAGCCCACCCCTTCGAGGCTGCTAGTCCCAGGACCTTCCATGGCTCTTTCCCATCAGCCAGGCTCAGCTCTTCGCTCCCTCAGCCCCAGGAGTGTATTCCGAATTTGTCATCAAGACCCTTAAGCTCTCCTGCTCTCCACTCCCTCTGCCGGCCCCATGCTTCCTGGTCCTTGGCCGCTCCCTTCACCACCCACCTTCTTTCTCTGGTGAATGTGCCCAGTGTCTTGGCCGCAACTAGGACCCTCTGCTACAACTAGAGAGGCCCACAGTCCCTCTCCAGCCCAGGCCTTGAGGGTGCCCACCACCCCCACTCCCACCCCCCCCCAAGACCTTATCTGTGGGTAGGCAGGTCCCGGCCTCATCAGGGGTCCCATGAAGGCTCCACAGTCAGCCTGGCCTTCCCTAAGCTCTGTCCCCCCGCCCCTAACTCAATCCCTCCTCCCCAGCACCTCCCAGCTATTTAACCCCATCCCAGCTATTTGACCCCATCCCAGCTATTTAACCCCATCCCAGCTATTTGACCCCATCCCAGCTATTTGACCCCATCCCAGCTATTTAACCCCATCCCAGCTATTTAACCCCATCCCAGCTATTTAACCCCATCCCAGCTATTTGACCCCATCCCAGCTATTTAACCCCATCCCAGCTATTTGACCCCATCCCAGCTATTTGACCCCATCCCAGCTATTTGACCCCATCCCAGCTATTTAACCCCATCCCAGCTATTTGACCCCATCCCAGCTATTTGACCCCATCCCAGCTATTTGACCCCATCCCAGCTATTTAACCCCATCCCAGCTATTTGACCCCATCCCAGCTATTTAACCCCATCCCAGCTATTTGACCCCAGACTTCATTTCCCTGCCATTCACTCAGTTTTCTCATCTCTACAATGGAGCTGATGTGGGATGAAATGAGAGGATGAAAGCCCTCGGTGGGGGGTGGAGAAGGGCCAACAGACACCAGTGGCAGCCACGGGCCTGTCTCTCTGAGCAGCAGGAGGACCTGGGGCTTGTCGGCCGGGAGCCCCACGGAGTCGGCTGTGCAGTGGCGGTAGCTGCAATGCCCCATTTGTTGCTGCTGACAATGTGTCCTGGGAGGGGGGGTGGTTTGGGGAACATCATCTGGCTCTCTGGGCTGGAGGGTTCCACCTTTGGACTGCAGGGGCCAGGGGCCGTTCCAGACTCAGTACCGAGGGGGCCGGTGAAGCCGGCTGCCCACCCCACTTTGGCCACCTTTCTCCTGCCTGCCAGCCTCTCTCCTCCCCATCCCCTCAGTCCTGCCTGGTGCCCTGGAGCCCTCCCTCCCCCACCTTGGGCTCAGACCCCGAAGTGGAGCCTGTGGGAATCAAACTGACGTACAGATGCCACCCGAGGGAGGCAGTCTGGCTGGGGCAGAGGTGGGAGTAAGGGGGGTGTTGCCTCCAAACGCAAGGGGGCGAAACGGCCCAGTGACCCTAAATTGCCTTGAGGCCGGCGCCCCGGGGGCCAGGAGCTGGGGGGTCACTGTGGAGGGGACGAAAGCTCAGACGGGCCACGTGGGCCTCTGGCTCCAGGCTCCACAAAGGCTGGCAGCCTCCCAGGCCCACCCAGCCAGACCCCAGCTGGAAGGGACATGGGGTTTCCTACAAGCCCCTCTCAACCCCTGTGAGTGGTTTTCTCACTAAAGCCTGAGAACTGTGGGGGTGGGCGTCCTCAGGCCACCCCTCCCTCAGCTCAAACTAGAAACGGTGCGTGCGGATCGCGGCACATGTTGGTTCTGACTTTCCAGTGCAGTTCTCCCAGTTTCACAAAATATTGCCCAACCCAGACATGTACAAGGAAAGAAGACGGGGCGTGCTGCGGGGAGGATGGGAGGAGCAAGGGGCTATCGTGGGTGAGTCTGCGGCAAGCAGCCACAGGGCTATGACATCACCTCCGTCTCTCTCTTCAATCTCTCAAATATTTCAATCCGTGAAATAAAATGTCCGCTCCACGATGGTGGTTTCTACACTGCTCCTCGGTCTCTTCGGTCAGAATTCTCCCTTTGTGGCACCCTGGGTGCAATCTTCTGCATTTGGGGGCTCGGGGAACAGGGGATGGTGAAGCTGGCAGCTGGAAGCTAGGATTGGGTGGTGGCCCCACCTGATGTCTGAGGCCTGGAGCCTGTGGCCAGGTGTGGGGAAAAGGAGAAGTTGCAGGTCTGACTCCTGGCTTTCCTGCCTGTCCTCAGATACTCTCAGCTCGGTGCTGCCCCAGGGCCTTTGCACTGGTGGTTCTTTCTGCCCAAGTCTGACATCTTCTTTAGTAGCCATTCAGGCAACCCCCACCTGAGTGCTGTTTCTGCAGCATCTGGTTTGGTCGCATTTCCTCGCTGCCTGCACCTGCCCTAGCACCTGGCATGTACCTGTCCTAGGAAGTAAGCTCTATAGAGACTGAATGCAGTGGAGGGAGGCTCCCTCACTCTGGGGGCACCTCTGGGGTCATGTCTCTGACTGTATACGTGCTGGGCTCTCGCCCCAGCCCTGTCCTCCATTTGCTCATGCTCGATCCTCTCAGGTGTCCCAGGTGTGCTGGCTCAGGGCTGCAGGTCACAGCCTTAAGACCTCAATCTGGTCATGGGCGTGGGTGCAGCCCAGATCCCCAACCCTCCTTCCCCATAAATAAAAGATTCCCTTCCTCCTTTCAGCCTTGCATAGCCACAGCCTGCTCACCACCCGGCCCTTTGTGCCCACGCGTTGTCATGGAGACAGCAATTCAAAGGCCTGGCACTTCAAGGCTTCCCTCCTCTCCTGGCGGGCCAGGGTGGGGGTAGCTAGGATGGTTGCCCCAGCCCGGCCAGGGCCATTTCCTCCCTGTCCACTACCTCTCACCCTGGTATGGTCGGCCCCTGGGCCTACCTGGTAGCAGGCGTGCTTTTACAGCAACCGTCTTCAAAGTTGGATATAATGAGGAAACTCAGGCACCCTGGTCCCTAGGTAGGGCTTGCTCCCCTGGGTCTTTCTGCAGCCCAGCCTGGTGCTTGGCATTTGAAGGGTGCAGTGAGCCACGAGGTTGCGAGTGACTCTGGACATGCCCTCCCTGCCCCTCCACCCCCGGAGCCAAAGTCACCATACGTCTAGGGGGCTGTTCTTGCCTGGGCACCCCCAGGGTCCCTGAGGCTCCGGGACACAGGCCTGGGGAGGTGCTGTCCCCTTCCCCATGTCCCCAGCACTGACAGCCCAGGACTAGCCGGCACAGTGGGCTACACAGGGCTCCTGACCCAGGACCCAGCCCATCCCCTCTGTGCCTCCGTGCTCGCTGCGTGGAGTCTGTGTCTGAGTCACCCCACTGAGCGTGTAGTGGGGTCTTTGAGGCTCTGGTGCTTTTTCTACGTCCTGTGCACCACGCGCACGTTTTATCTCCCCATAATCCACCTTTAATCATCTCCTCTGACTCACGCAACTAGAAAAATCTGCGGCAGAATTTTCTGGTTGCAGCCACATCCCTCTCACCCACCCTGGTGTGGCTGGGGGAGAGACGGCCATTTGGGACGCGTCACCCACTTATCGTGGCGCTCAGGCAGGTCTGGTACCTCTTCAAGCCTCAGTTTCCTCTCCTGCATAATGACAGTGGCTGTTCACCCTCTAACAAATGTCCACAGACATCTGGGGGGGCTGGGGGGGCAGGGCGGGGCTGGGTTCCATGCGGGACCCAGGAACAGGACACCCCATTTCTTTGGGAGAAACCCTGCCTTTCTTGCTCCAGTCCAGGAACTCTGGTGAGGGCAGCCAATCACAGACCCTCCCACGTAACCCTCGTCCCAAGCAGGCTGGACCAATCAGGGAGGAGCAGCAGAGCAGGTTGCACCAAGAAGTCCAGGCTCTCTACCCACTTTCCCTGGCCTGGACCCCCATCCCCCTGAGCAGCTTGACCCAGGGAAGATCTTACCCTCACAGGCTGCACAGATGGCATCATGGTCCTGGTCCCAGGAGTAGGCTAGGGGCTTGGACATGAAGACTGTGCAGGCCAGAGCCATGCCACAGGGCCCAGCAGGAGCCAAGCAGCTTCTCTAGGTGTCACCCTCCCAGGAGCAGGTAGGATGCTGGCATCCTTTTCAATAGCGAGGCCCTCCATGACCAGGCAGCACCGTGACACCCCAACGAGACGCTCTTAAACTCAAGTTCAAGGTGTCCAGTGACTCAGCTGGGCCCAATTCTAGCAGAGAGGGGACCACACCCACCTCTAGGCCATGCCCCCTAGTATCTTGGATCTGAAAGCAGGTGGTTTGGTGGACCTGTGTGCCTGGGGACTGGGTCAGGGCTCCAGGTTCCCCCGAGGGCCCTGGGTGAGTCCTTGGGGCTGGGTAAGGAGAAAGGGTGTATTTCAGCCACCTGCTCCCCAGTGTGAGGCCAAGGCCGGGGCCTCCCTGGCTTAGAGCTCCTGCCCATCAGGCTCCACTATGGTCTGAATGTGTCCCCCCCAAATTCATATCCTAACCCCCTAAATGATGGTATTAGGAGGTGGGGTTGTGGGAGGTGCTTAAGCCTTCGTGAGCAGGATGAGTGTGCTTATACATGAAGCTCCAGACAGCAACCTCGTCCCTTCTGCCGGGGGTGGGTACAAGACATCTGTGACCAGTCCCTGCCGGCACCTGGTCTGACTTCCAGCCTCCAGAACTGTGAGCAATGCAGCTGTGCTGTTTATAAACATAAACCACCAGCCTGCGGGATTGCGTTAAAGCGCCCCAAGCAGACTGCGGGCTCCACGCCTCTCCTCCATTGCATGAGCCGCCAGTGCAGCGGTTCTCAACCTGTGGGTCGCAACCCCTTTGGGGGTCCAACGACCCTTTCACAGGGTTCGCCTAAGACCGTCGGAAAACACACAGATCATTACATATTGTTTTTGTGATTCATCACGATGCTTTCATTATGTTCAATTTGTAACAATGAAATTGGGGGTCACCACAACATGAGGAACTGTATTAAAGGGCCGCGGCATTAAGAAGGTTGAGAACCACTGCTCCAGTGGGCCTGCCCCAGCGCAGGGCGTGTCTGGAAGGGAGGAGGCTGGGACTGACTGGGAGTCTCTGGCATGGCCAGTCCTGGGCCTGGTACACAGCAGCTCATTAACAGAGCTAAGCCCAGCCCAGCCCGTATTCCCCATCACTCTGGGGCGGGGGGGGGGGGGGGGGGGGACCCAAATGCTCCGCTTGGTGAGAACGGCTCCTGCTCATTGTGCTTCCTGAAGCTCAGCACTAGGGGCTGCTCAGAGCTCGGGCCTGTCCAGCACCCCTCCTCGGGGTGGCCACATGAGGGTAGGCAGGTGGGATCCTGCAGAATGGGACCTGCTGTTAGCCTCCTTCAGGCAGCCCTCCTGGATCACCCCCTCCTCTTTTCCAAGGAGTTGATGTCTCTGAATCTCTCCGATGGATGTCCCAAGGCAGGCCCTGCAAACTCAAGGAGCCACTCTGGGATCCCTTGGACATTGCCCCCCCCCACACACATCCCCTCTTTCTGCTCCCCAGACCCCCTTCCTGCCCCCCACTCCCGTCCCCCTTCCCGCTCTCCCATTTCTGTTCCTTCTTCCTCTTGTAAAGTGGGCATCGCTCCATTTCACCGTCAGGGAAACTGAGGTTGGGAGGGGAGGGGACATCCCAGGGACGCGTGGCCAGTCCGTGGGAGGGCCAGGATTTGCTGGCCACCTGTGACACCTCGGGACAGCGGGGGTGTGGAAAGCAATGGGGGTGAAGTGCTTGGCCTGATGCGGAGGGCAGTGGAGCCCTTGGTCAGGGGCTGCACCGAGGGCTGGGAGCCCAGCAGTGCCTCCTGCACCCAGGAAGTACACTGTGGCCCTGCTCCTAGAAGCAGGGTGAGAGAGTAATTAAAGCCGGCCTGCCAGCCCAGCTCCAATGAAGAAGGGAGTAGGTACTCACGGCTTTGTTGGCAGCTACGTGCAGGCGGGACGCCCAGGAGAACCTCTGCCCTCTGTCCTGTAGGAGAGGATTGTGTCATTTGTTTTATTTCAAAAGAATGCCTTATTTTTTTAAAATATATATATATATATATTTTTATTGATTTCAGAGAGGAAGGGAGAGGGAGGGAGAAATAGAAACACCATGGATGAGAGAGAATCATGGATCGGCTGCCTCCTGCACGCCCCCTAGTGGGGATCGAGCCCACGACCCAGGCATGTGCCCTTGATCAGAATCGAACCCGGGACCCTTTGGTCCGCAGGCCGACGCTCTATCCACTGAGCAAAACCGGCCAGGGCAAGAAGAATGCCTTATTTTTTTTTTATCTAGACTGGATCTCCTGGACTGTGATGTGGAACAAAGGGACACAAGGAAGCATCTCCCTCCCACCGCATCTCCAGCCACCCAACACCCCCAGCTGTACCTGCAGGGGCCCCTCCCTCATCCCCAGCCATACATATTGGTGCCCCCTTTCTCACCTCCCGGCAGTTCCTGTGGGTGTCCCCTCCCTCACCAGAGTGAACCCTCCACCTTGATAAACTCTCGCTATAATTTAAATTTGCATCTTTCTCATTTTGAGTGAAGTTGAGCCTGCCTGGGTGGGTTCATTTCATGTCTTGGCCCATCTTTATTCTGGGTTGTTGGTCTTTGTCGTACTAATTTGTAAGAACTCATATATATAACAGGGAACAACCCTTTGCAAGATGAATTGCTGATATTCCCACAGTTTGTTATTTTTTATTTGGTTCACCACCCATGCATCTGTCTTTTATTTTTACAAGGTTGACTATATCCATATTTTATTTAATGGCTTTTGGGTTTTGTATAATTCTTAGAATAATTCAAGGTTATAGATTTTTTTTTATTCTTCTAGTAGTTTTATGCTTTTTTTCTTTTCTTTTTAAGCTTTGGTTCATTTGGAACTTATTTTAGTGTCAAGGAGTGAGGTACTGATCCAAAAGTTTCCCCCAGCCTGGCCAGCGTGGCTCAGTGGTTGAGCACTGACCTATGAACCAGGAGGTCACCGTTCAATTCCTGGTCAGGGCTCAATCCCCAGTAGAGGGCATGCAGGAGGCAGCCAATCAATGATTCTCTCTCATCATTGATGTTTCTATCTCTCTCTCTCCGTCTCCCTTCCTCCCTAAAATCAATAAAAATATATTTTTTAAAAGTTTCCCCCAAATGTCTTTTTAGTTGTGCTAAGACTGTATTTGTTGTATATTTTAAATTATTTATTGACTAATCCAGATTTTCCTTCTCATATTTACCTAGGAGTCTCTTCCTGGACTTTCTTCCCCATCATCTGACTGTCCAGGGGCTGCATTAATTACTGTGGTTTTAGAATATATTTTAGGATGCCACACGGCCAATCTCCTTCAGTATGCCTAGTTTTAAAAGTTTCCTTGTTTTTTTGTTTGTTTGGTTTGGGGTTTTTTGCTCACTTATTCTTTCATGTGGACTTCAGAATTTGTAGGGCTTTTATCCAGAGTCAGAACTTCAGAACATGCACCTGGAACCCAGTGCAGGGTTCACCTCGTTGGTGGCTGCCCATGGGCTTCACTCTCTGTCCGGCCGCGCCCTGCTGACGGAATACACACGGGCAGTGCTGTCCAGGGTGCTGGGCTCTGGATCTGCCCCAGGCTTTCCTTCGTGGGTGGTGTGTCCCAAGGGAACAACCCAGGTGGAGGACCCTCTCTCTAGGTATCATCATTTGCATATGGGAAGGGAGGTGATCCTGGCCTAGCTGTGAGGTTCTGCAGGCCCAAGTGTGGGCCTTTCTGCTCACACACACCTGGGTGGAGTCTGCCTGGTGTTGTAGAACGGGCTGGAGAGGCCCAGTGGCCAGCAGACAGGCAGCACTGAACACAGTGCCTGGGAGAGGAGCTGGGTCCAGGATGGGCAGCTATGGCCACTCTGCTGACCACTCATTCCAGAGGAGGTTGCAGGCAGGTGGGAGGCAGCAGCCAGTCATCCTTCAAGCTGAACTTGTGCATGCTCAAGCCAGAGCCTGGAGCCTGGGCATCGATCGAAACCTCCCAGAAACCCGACCCTCAGGCCAGCCAGTCAAGAGTGGCAGCTGAGAGCCTGGAATCTGGCACAGGCAGCCCAAGGCTCTGTGCTCAGGTAATCCCTCTCCTTCACCCCCAGGACCCAAGCTCGACCCACCTAGGAGAGCCTCACTGGGGAAAACCAGCCACCTCGTTGAGGGGCTGCAGCTGGCTGGGTTGGTAGAGTGAGGGCACCAAGGGGGGGCTGGGCTGGGGTGGGCAGACCCCAGACTCCTTCCAGGCTAAGAGAAGGGCCTCTGAGGCTGGCAGCAAACCTCAGCCAGGCTGGACTGTCAGCAGGAATCCTGGCTAAAAATACCCCACTCTCAGAGGCCTCAGAGCCCTGTCCTTACACCAGGCACGTGAATGTGCCCTTCAACCTTCATGCAAGAGGCCCATTGGACATATGAGAAAACTCGGGTCCTGCACCCATGAAGTCCCAGCCCAGGGCCCCCCCCCAATCTCCAGGACCAGCCACAGAGTCTCCTGTCTCACCTCAAGGCCAGGTCTGGCCCCTGCCCTGCTCATTGCCTGTGACCCTGGGCAGGGGTCAGAGCAAGGATCAGTCTAGGACAGTGGTCGGCAAACTGTGGCTCGCAAGCCACATGCGGCTCTTTGGCCCCTTGAGTGTGGCTCTTCCACAAAATACCGACTTCTGCGCATGGCCCACGAAGTTTCAATCGCACTGTACGTGCGCACCCACACGTGGTATTTTGTGGAAGAGCCACACTCAAGGGGCCAAAGAGCCACATGTGACTCACGAGCCGCAGTTTGCCGACCACGGGTCTAGGAGAAGCTCGGAATAGGATGAAGGCTCTGCCAGCCCCTACCCTGCACCTGACTCTGTTCGGAGGCTCTCAGGCTGTAGAGCCACTTGCTGGGGGACAGAACCCTGAGGGCTTGGGCTGAACGGACCCAGAAGAAGCTGGGGCAGCAGGAGGGCTCTAATTGTCTGTCCCATTGGTGAGTCAGTCCCTGTGGGCTTCTGGGTGACCACGGGGCAAAGACACACCCTTTGTTTTGGGCTCATTAGCTGAGTGACTCAAGACAAGGCCATCCTCCCTGGGGCTCCTTCTCTCCACCTGTAACCTGTGGAGGTAAGGGAAGTGGACGTCAAGCGGAGAAGTATGAGGGTACCTGAAATCAGCCTCCCGGGGTGTTGTTGAGTGACTAACTGTCTAAACAAGCAGGTGGAAGCATTAAAGGGAGGAAGGCAAGGGGCTCCTCCACGGTGCTCTTCGAGGAGGATTTCTGAGCGTCACCGTCCTTCTCTGCCCTCACCAGGCAATCTGGGAGGAGCCCTTGGCCTCTCCAGCTAGGAAAGGAGCAAATCTGCATGCCCTGTGGATCGTGGCAGCTCAGAAAGGGGCTCAGGGGGGCCCTGGAGAGAGCAAGGCTTGGCACTAGGTCTGAATTAGCTCAGCAAGAGCCCCCTCCCTGCAGCCGCAGGTGTCCACTCCAGCCGCAGCTGCGGCCATGCCTAGGCCTGCCTTCCCCACCCGACTGGGTGCTAGCAGGTCCCTGGTTCTAACTGTCGGCTGGGCTCCTGGGATCAAGAGTGGCTCCCAATTTAGCTGTCACTGCCGGGTGGGTGGCTCTCGAAGGATCTGCATTTCTTGCAGGAATGGGGGAGGGGAATGAATCAAGTGCTGAGGCCTTGGGCACAGCCTGGGGACCCCGCTTTCCTGAGATCTGCCCCTGCACCAAACTTTGGGTCCTTAGGGACCAGAAGCCTCCTACTCATCCCTGGCCCAGGCTTGTGCCCAGACAGAAGCTACCAAACTGGCTGCCCCCTCTAGGAGAACAACCTGAGCCCATCTGCTGGTGATCACCAGGGAGCCCTAGACACTTACCCCTCCCCCTGGAAACAAGGAGAAGGGGCAGGTCCAGCCCTAAGAGCCAGGAGCCAGCACTGCATGTCCACACAGCCCAGGTCTCCTCATCCTGGTGTCCGAACATGAGGGCTCCAGGCCCAGAAGGTGGGTGTGGTGAGGGCCACCACTGTGAAATGCACATGCCCCATCAACAATCCCCAGCAGCCCCTCAGAGGTGGGAAGTGCCTGTGGCCAGGCTGGGGGCCTGCCCAACACAGCTGACTCTAGGACGCCATCTTTTGGGAGGAGGCCCTTGCTGGGTGTGGAGGTAGGAGGGTTACAGAGATGGGCAGGCCCAGTGGAATTCTTGGGGATGCTGCCAGGGGTCGAGCTGTTGGCCCCTTCCCTATGCTGGGCCAAGGTTGGAGTGGTGGAGGGAAGCAGTGACTATGGGCAAATAAAGTCCTGGGAGGGGCTGCCAGGATGTGGGTCTACCTAAACTCCCTTGACCTCAATTTTCTTGTCTGTAAAATGGGTAGTGGTATCTTCACGACAGGACAGAATAGGTCAATGCACTTAGCAGGCCTGGCACAGAGTTCTCTCGGGCCTCAGGCAGGCAGCCACCCTCCATGGTAAGAGCAGATGGCAGCTGGTGCACCCCCAGCTCCCTGGCACTGGGACCACATTCCCATCTGCCCACTCCAAGTGTTGGGAAAGATTACATCGGAGCAGCACCTGGGCAGCAGGCACGGGTTTGCGTTATGACCTTTGAGCTTCCATCTGGGTCTCTCCTTGCACTATCCTGGGGAGGGCTCAAAAGGTATGCAGACACCGTGTCTCACCTCCCCCCTCCTCCCTGGAGGGCGTTGAGAAACTGGCTGGCCCAGGTACCCCAGCGGGCTGCTGGGGCAACGCCATCACAGGCCTGTCTCTCCAGGATGGAAACAAGGCTCCTGGAGCCGGTGGAAGCAGCGACCTTCCAAGGAAGTCAAACTGTGTCCCTGCCAGCTCAGGACTGGCCACAGCCAAAGGATCCCCTCGTCCTAGCTGGATGCTATGAGCTTGAGTGAAAAATCTCAAACTCTCCCTGCAGGGCCCTGCATGGTCCTCTCAGGGGACAGGAGAGGTGGACAAATGAGGGACATTGACCAGCTGACCTCTCCCAGGAGGCATTAGTGTCTGCTTCATCCACACGCTGCTCTGAGCTCGGAGAGACCAAGGGGATGGGCCGAGGTCACAAAGCTGGGAGGGCCCTTCAGTGCCTGACGTGCTACCATGGAGGGTGGCCCTGGGGACCAGAGGGTGGGAATGAGGCAGTGCCAGACCTCATTGGAGGGGTGGGCAAGCTTCTAGGAGGTTGTGTCTCATGTGTAATGGGTCTGAGGGGGCAACTCAGGCAGAAGCCCAGAGCCGGCAAGGAGTTATAAGGATCAGCCTAAAGAGCAGTCTCCAGCCCATGCCTGCTCCTGGGCCTCAGGGGCATGTGTCCGGAAAGCCTGGGGAACGCAGATCAATGAGGCCCAAATGGTCTGTCCTCTCCGCCCCCATGCAGGGCCTCCCGGGAACTGAGGGGTGTAGACTACATTACAGGGGCAGGGCTCCACCAGGCTCTTCCCACGGGATCTCTCTGGGCTTGATCCCTAGGACTGGCTGTGCCCCTGACTAAAGGCTGCAGCCTCTCTCGATCCATCCCCACTGGCTCCTCGGCAGCTGTCATATGCCTGCCCTAGCTGCCCACCCAGGGAGCACGCTGTCCCTCATGCTGTCCTGCACCTGCCCGCAACCTGTAAATGTGCCTTCGCAAACCCTCCACACGTCTCCAGCCTGAGCAGTGCGCCATGCCCTGCTGGAGGCAGACTGGTCTGTCACCCAGCCCTGCTAGGCTCCCCCTCTGCCTCCACACCTACCTACCCCAGCCAACGCCTACAGCCAACATCCGGAGTCATCCAATGGGCTGGCTGCAAAGGCGGGCGGCGCAAAGACGAGGAGGGCGCTGGCCAAGGTGCTGACCGAGGGGCAAAGGACACCGCTCCCACAGCCCGCGGTGCCTGATGCCCACCCACCGACCTGTGGCAGCTGGGAAACCCAGACCCCAGCCTAAAGCCGCAGGGAACACCTGGGTGAGGGGCTTCAGAAGTCTCTGGAGCTTTGAGCCTGTTTTTGAGCTGGAAAGTAGACCAATCCCACTCCAGCAAAGGGCTGCGGGGCTGCGGGGCTCCAGAATTTAGTGGAGGCGGGAAAGGGAGCGGGCCGAGCAGAGGCACCTCTCCTCCCACCCGCGTCCTCAGGCCTCCAGACCAAGCCCTAAGCGGTGGCTGGCCACGCTGGGGACCCGCACACCCTGGCCAACCCGGGCCGCCACGCCCTCGGGCCCGCGCCCCCAGCCCGCTCCGGCCAAGGCCGCCATCCCCGCGGCCGCCTGTAGGGGCCGCCGCCTCTTCAGAAATGCGCCGCCTTTGTCTGGGGCCGCGCGGCGCCGGTGCACCGGGCGTGCGGAGCGCCTCCTGCGGCCCAGCTTGCGCCCCTCGTCTGGGCGCCGCCCGCCCTGCAGCCCCGCGCCGCCCGCGCCCCCGCCCCGCCCCGGCCCGCGCCCAGGTGAGCGCCCCGCCCGCCGCGAGGCCCCGCCCCCGCCCCGCCCCGCCCGGGCCGGGCCGGCGTGGGTACCGGGTGGGTTCCTCGCGCGTCAGACCACATGATCCCATAAAACATTCATCCGCTCCGGATCCGCGCCGCCGCCGCCGCCGCCCTCGCCCTCCGCTCCGCGGCGCCGCCAGTTCATCCGACTGGCGGAGCGGAGCGCGCCCAGCCTCGTCCCGCGGCCGGGCCGGGGCCGGGCCGGAGCGGCGGCGCCTGGATGCGGACCCGGCCGCGGGGAGACGGGCGCCGGCCCCGAAGCGACTTTCGGTCCCCGACGCGCCCCGCCCGACCCCGACGATGAAGAAGGCGCCCGGCGGAGGTGAGTGCTGCGCCGCGCGCGAGCCGGCCGCTGGGTGGGGCGCTGGGTGCGGGAAGTGGGGGGTCCCAGAGCTGCAGGGCCGGCTGGTCCCCGCTGCCCAGGCCAGCGGCAGGGTCACCGGCGGCGGGGAGGGCCACCGCAGTGGTGCGCCGACTGGGGCCGCGGGTGCCCGGCCCCGGGAGGGCGGAGCCCGCGGCAGCAGGAAAAGTTGCTGCTTCCCGGGAAAGTTGGAGGCGGCGGCGGAGGTAGAGGCGGCGGCTCGGGGTGGCCTCTGAAGCCGGGGCCGGGGTGGAGGCTGCCGACTGGAAGCAAGGGCGCGGTCCAGCCTTGGAGCATCCCGGCCACGAAGGGGTTAATGACCATGTGTGCAGAAACGTGGTACCTAGCAGGGCTGGGGGCATCAACCGCCTCCACCCTTGCCCCCCTGGACTCAACTCAGGACCTCTCCCGTCTCTGGGGTCAGGCCTCAGCGGCATGAATGGGGGTGTTGGCAACAGCAGAGGGGTGGGGTGCGGGGTTAGCCCTGCGCTGCCCCTCCAGGGTTCCAGTCATGAGAGGAAGCAGCCAAGCCCTCATATCCGCAGCCTAAGGGCCCCTGCGGGTTGGGCCGAGGGGCTCACAGTGCCTCATCCCTGGAAGCCCTCATGGGACCCCTCCCCCTACCTGGTATGAAGTCCTGAGAGTGGGGGCTGGGGACCCGACTGCATGCTCTGCCGGAAGAGTGCTCCCCTGGCACCCCCACGGGCTGCCCTGCTGATGTCCACAATGCCGCAGGCTGCACACACGTTTTCTTACACGTGCACGTGTCTACAAGGGCTGCACCCTTGCATACCGCGTGTGCACACACATGCCAGGCTGCCCCAGTGTGCACGTGCACACATGCTAGGGATGCATCCCGGCATCATCGCCCCCGGCTGCATGCCCAAGGCCACACACACATGTCCATAGCATGCTTGCTGTGATCTCCATGCTTAGCACATGCTGGCGCCCCCCAGCAGGACCCACTCCTGTGCCTACATGCACGTGTTAAGGGGGAGGCTCTGGGCAGCTGGAGCTCACAGATAGAGGAGGCGAGAAACCGCCTACAGGATCCTGGTCCCACTCTGTCCGCCAGCCCCCTGTCCCCAGAGTCTCCCCTCCACAGCCCCTCAGGCCTGTTTGTGTATGTGTAACTGGGCATGCGTGTGAACATGTGTGTCTGCACACATGACCGTATGTGCCTGTGGACACATCAGCTTGCGCCTTTTTTCCTTCCGGGTGTAGGTGCTCCTGTGTGCCTGGGTGGGCTGTGGCCGGGTTCTGCCCAAATCTGCAGCAGAGGCCTTGGGAATGTGCGCTGGGAGCTAGTTCGGTGCCCCGACCCAGGGTGTGAGGTGCAAGGGCTCCCGGACACTCCTCCTTTTCCCCCATGACAGGGGGGTGGTGGCCGATGGGGGCTGGGACCCACCTGGGCAGGGAAGGCCCATTTCAAATCTGGAGGTCAACACAGGGACAAATTGGCCAGACGCCCCGGCAAGCTCAGCAGTGACTGCTGCTCAGCTCGGCGGGGTGCAGGTCTGTGCCCTCCCCATGGCTGACCCAGGGTGACCTGAGGAAGCCTTTGCCCCCAGTGCCTCGGTCTCTCCATGGTGAGGTGTCACCGACCTCGGGTATGGTGTGGGGCCCCCCAGTGCCTCGGTCTCTCCATGGTATGGTGTGGGGCTCTGAGATAAGGGTGTTGGTGACTCCCTCTCGCTGTGGGAAGGAGGACTCCAGGCCGAGGCCCAGAGAGGCAGAGGCACAGCGCCAGCTCCCCTGCCAACGTCAGTGTCCTCGTCTGTAGAATGGGGACAAGCCAGTCATTCTTATAAGGTGTGTGAGGGTGGGTCCCATGATGGGACAGGCAGTGAGGCTGGCCACGCCCCTTTGTCTCAGCCTGTCTTTCCATCTGTGCGGAAGAAACAGGCTCCCACTCGAGGACCGAGACAGGCGATGGCTCCTGGCTCCTGAGTGTGGGATGGCAGGACAGCAACGGCCTGGATTTGGGTCCTGGCTCAGCCACCCGCTGGGGGCTGTGACCTTGAGTGTGACAGTTCCCCACTCCGTGCCCTCAGTCTCCTCATTTGTGACATGGGCCAGCGATCAGGCTTCCCTCAGTGGTTGCTGGGGGCACTTTAAGGCCGAGGCCCCCACTGAGTTCTGACTGCAGGTCTCTTACCTTCAAAATACCCGAAAGACCACCATCCCACCCCCGTCAGCCATTCCCATGTAGGGAAGTCCTCTGGAACTCCCGCACTGCCAACAGGGCCCCTCCCTCCTGCCCATTTACGGAGGGGGGAAATAAAGGCCCCTGAAAGGCAAGGGGAATTGGAGAGGGGAACATGGGCAGGTGGGGGAGCAGGGAGGGAGAGGACACCTACATTATTTCCCACGCTGGCGCTGCCCCTCACTAGCAGGAAGCCTGCAGAACCCCGGTGCCTCTGTTTCTCTCTATGAAAGAGTCATGGGCAGCCGGGGTCCTGTCGTCGGGACTGGCCCTCTCCCTGTGGTCCCGGAGGAGAGGAACGGAGAGGCTCAGGGAAGACAGCCTGGCCCAGGGGGTCTGCACAAGCAGGAGGGCTTGTGGCTCGTGGGCTGTGCCGGGCTCTGGAAGTTCTGTTGTTCCAGGAGGCGGAGGGCAGGCCAGGGCCTGTGCTGTGCCTCTCCCACCGTTTCTGACTCCCGTGCATCTTCCCTCTGCTGGCCCCCGGCCGGAAACTCCTGCTCACCCACAGGCAGCGCAGGCCCCTCCTTTGCTCCCTGCCCGGGCCTTGAATTCATGGCTTCATAGCTTAGACATTTCTGGCAGCTGGTACAGCACCAGGAGGGTCCTGGCTGGTGGAGCGGAAGGAATCCACCCCCCCAGGGATGAGATCCCTGCTCTCCTGGGCCTGTTGCCAGAAAGTCTCCACGGAGCCTCAGTCTGTGCATCTGGAAAGGGGTCAGGAACACAATGCAAGAAGGTGTTCCGTGATGAATGAGTGAGTTTATTGAATGAGTGAATGGTGTGTGAGGGAACCAGTGTGTCAGTGAGTGTGGGGTTCTGTTGTGGGGGTCCTGAAGGCCTTTGACTGTGCCTGGTCAGTATCTTTCATGTGCCCCATCCCCAGCCTGGTAGGCCCTGACCAATGACTCCGTCACCCCCATGGCTGCCTGACCCTCTGTGGCCACCCAGGGCCGGGGCCTCAAGGTCCATAGGATGCTGCCTGGCCACCCCACCCACCGCTGACCTCTCAGGGCCCAGCCTCTGCATCCTCTGCACCCCTCCGTGTCCCCTGCCCTGTGGCCTGCCTTCTTCTGCACCTTTGAACAGCCCAATCCCAGACACTGTTTGCTCATTCAGATCCCCCACACATGCTCTCATTCAGTTATGCATTCATTTTTTTCATTCATTCGTTCGTTCCTGGACTGTCAGACCCTACTCGGAGCCAGGCCGTTAAAGGGATATGACCTTGGGCCTCCTGAGTTTATTGGACTAAATTCTTTGAAGGGCAGGTGGTCACAGAGCCGCAAATGGAGGCTTAGCCAGAGGACAGCATGCTGTCCACACCCCTGCATCTTCCGGCACCATCCCTGGAGTGCGTGGGCCTGCCAGGTCCCACCATACGGGTGTTTTGTGCTGCAGTTTCTTCTTTTGTCGCTGTATTTTAAACACTTTGCACATTGGGACTATTCCTGTGCATCATGGGTTTAGTGGTGTGTGCAGAGTCCCTTCCTGAGGATGCGCCATTATTTCTATGAACCTGCACTGGCCTCTCATGCTGCCCGTGGTTGTGGGGCTGGGCATGGGAGGTACACGCCACACATGGAGGCCCCATGAGGTCCCCGGAGGTGTGGTCACATACCCCCTCTCTGGATCCCAACCCCTCCCAACCTTTCCAGGGCGGATTCTGCGTTTTTCTCTGGGAGTGAGGGAATATGCTTCCATGCTGATCAGGATTCCAGCCCTGGCACTTCCAGCCACCTCTCTCCTGGCCCCTTCCCGTAGCCTCTACCTTCACCCTGCAGCTGTCCTGACAGCCCTGTCTCCATGTGGGCCTGCAGCTCTGCCCTCCTGCGGGAGAATGGAGGAGGAGCCATCAGGCACCCTCCCACAACCTCGTGCCCCCACCAGACACACACACACACACACACACACACACACACACACACACAGGAAGGACAGCCAGGTCTCGGTGGTGTATCTGAAAGGCAGGGCAGCGGGCAGGCCTGCCAGAGGAATGGTGGGGAGGTACTGCCTGGGCAGAAACTAGGTGGGCCCGGCAGGCGGAACTGGGCCGATGGGGACATGGGGAGCGTGGGTAGAGGGGCTGGGGTGTCAGGAGCTGGCCCGGCTTGGTTCAGGCAGCCCACCCGATGCCCTGGGGATGCCCCTCAGCCCTCCGGTCAGCACCCGGCCTTCCTACCTGGCTGCCACAGATCCTGCTGCGTGGAATTGAAGTTCCAAGGCATGTTGGTGGGGATCGAACAAGGGTTTCGTAGTCAAGCAGATTTGGGACAGCTGGGTTAAGTGGTCAAGGAGCTGACGGAGCTCCTTGTACCAGAGGGGGTCTCAGGGCTTCGGGTTTGCCAGTAGGGTGGGACCCCTGTGCAGCACGCTTCAGGGCCTGCTGTGCCCACAAACTTGTTTTGGGAAAAGGTGACTGAGGTACCTGGGAAGGACTGGGAAAGGGACCTTCCGGTGCTGGGAATGGGCGGGCCATCCTGCACAAACCCCGTGGCCACGCACCTGGGGGGTGGAGGGACTGCGCTTCTCCTGGCAGCATGAGGCAATGTGCAAATTTAACCTTTGGGTTTATGACTCTATTTCTTCGCAGCAAATGTCACGGGAAATGTCAGGCTGAGGCTGAAGCTGGTAAGGGGCCCATCGAGGAAGCGGGTGGAGTGCCGAGGGGCTCAGGCCAAGGTGGGGCTCTGGGACACTCACCTCCTCCCAGGAGCCCTCCTGGATTGTCCCTCGCTTGCCTGAGCCCAGCATCATGTCCTCAGTCTGCCCCAGCCAGCCACTGTGACCTTGTTGAGGTGTTGCCTTTATTCGCCTGCTGCCAGGGCCCAGATGGGGCAGGCTCAGGGACCTGCCAGCGATCTCCCCTCCAAGTCTGGGCAGCTGTTGGATCAGCCTGTGCAGTGTCAGCTTGCTGTGTGACCTTGGGCAGCACCCATCCTCTCCTGGTCACCAGAGGCCTCATTCGTAATCCAGGGCTGCTGACCGACTCAGTGCCTTTGTGGGTGGGAAAACACTCCAAATCCCAGGCATGTCGGGTCCCGGGCTCTGGAGGAAGTGGGGAAGGGCTGTGTAATGACCAGCGGGGGTGGCTGGCTGGCTGGTGGCATCCTGTGGCAGCTCCAGGCACACAGTAGGTCCATCCAACCTAAGTGAGGACCGGGGCATAGGGAGCCAGGACTGTGTGGAGGAGGAACTGTGCTTACAGTTCTCTTTGCACTCATGCTGCTGGGGGAGGGGCGGCCCCTTCTCCTGCCTGGTCCTTGGACAGGTGTGGGCTGGGCAGCAGGAGGGTTAGCCACCTACCCCTGGGGTATGGCCTCCAGCCCAGAACCACCTCCCATCCCCAAAGATGTGGCCCGAAGCAGAATTCCAGAGAAAGGCCAGGAGAGCTGTGGGGCTCAAGGTCACCCAGGAAGCTCTGCACCTGCCTCCACAGAGCACCCCAGCCAGGAACCTGGAGTGGTCCTCGTGCCCACCCCACTCATCCCAGAGCCTGCCAAGTTCCTTCCCCCCTGCTCTCTGCTGTCCACATCCCTCCCTCTGCCCTGGGAGGCCTCCCTGCTCTCCCAGGACACATCCAGACCCAGCCCTTGTCCTCAGAGAGCACAGAGCTGGCTGGTCCTGCCCCTGCCCAGCTACCGGGGCTTCCCGAGGGATGAGGCCATGTGAGACGTGGCCGGTTAGCCTGGCAGGGACAGGGCTGGTAGGTCTCCCTGGGAGCCAAGGCCAAGATCCCTAGGCCAACTGAAAAGGCAACAGGACTGTCACTGTCCCTCTGGCGCAGTGAGCATCCCCTACCCCAACACACGGTGGCCTTCCCCACATGGCAGGGTCTGATGTGTGGCCTGGAAGGAACCGCCACCCCCCCCCCCACCATCATCCCCGGGGGAGGGCTCTTCCCATCCTTGGTGGGATTAGCCAGGGTGCACGCTCAGGGTGGTGGCTGGGGAGAGCCCCGAGGTCACTCACTTCTCCCTCCATCCTCTTGGCAAGTGCTTTCCAGCATTATGTTCAGGCCAGCCCTGTGCCAGGCAGCAGAATCCTAGATTCTTGAGACACCTTCCACCCTAAAGGTCCCCCGGTTCCAAGGAGACACCCCAAAGCCCACAAGGTCCGCAGAGGAGAAACGTACTCTGTGGGTGCAGGCAGGGTGGTGAGGACTCTGAGGCCTGGGCCCCCACTGGACCCCCCAAGTCACACTGGCCCTGGGTCTTGAAGAGGTGCTGGATGCCCAGCCACAGTGGCTCAGTGGTTGAGTGTTGACCTATGAACCAGGAGGCCACGGTTCCATTCCAGGTCAGGGCACATGCCCAGGTTGCAGGCTCGATCCCCAGTAGGGAGAGCAGGAGGCAGCTAATCAATGATTCTCTCTCATCATTGATGTGTCTATATCTCTCTCCCTTCTCTTTTAATTTATATATATATATATATACATACATACACACACACACACATATATATATAGTGCTGGAGCTGCTGGCTGAGGGGGAGGGGACCGTGGAGGGAGCAGAAGCTCGAAGACTCTGGGACAGCCCACTGCATGGGGCTGGGTGCTGAGGCCTCTGGGTGGGCCCAGGCTGGCCCTAGAGGAGGAGGGAGATGGGGGTCAGGTGAAGAGCCTGTGGGGGCCAAGAGAAAAGCAGAGGGGGGGGCGGGGCTAGGGCTCTTGGGCCAGTGGATGCGGTGGAGCTGCTCCCACCCAGCCTCAGCAGGAAGCCAGGCCGCTGCTCCGCGTGCTCCCGGCTGAGTGACACGTGGCTTCGCACCCCAGCGTGTCCAGGCCGTGTTTCATCTCCCTGCCTCAGCCCCAATTTATGTCAGGCAGAGGCTGACGCGGGGACAGGTGTGACAAGTGTTTGGCTTCCTGTTTGAAAATTGGCAAGAGAAAAACTCTCCCCATAAAAATATTCTATCTACATACCTCCTGGATGTCACCGAGAGGCCCCGTTATGGCCCAGACAGATGGTGGCCCTAATGGACTCCATTCTTCACCTGCTGCCTGAGCCTAGCCTGGCTCCTGGGGTGGCCTGAGGTGGGTGGTGGCAGTGTGTGTGTGTGTGTGTGTGTGTGTGTGTGTGTGGCAGTGTCCCCACTGAGCCGTGTCCCCGCACCTCCAGATCACAGGAAGCCTGAATAGGCATGCCCATCCTCTTCAGTGCCAAGGGGCCCAGGCGTGGGGATTAGGGAGGGAGGGGCTTCAGCCCCAGGTGGCCCACTGTGTTCACTGTCCCCACATTGCCCTGAGGCCCAGGCGGGGTCAAGACCCCCGGCATTTCACTCATGCAGGACCCCTCGGGCCAGACTGTGGTGTGGGAGGGGTTCTGGGGAGGAGAGCCCGTCAGGGTGTGTGTCTGAGAACAGAGGGGGCATCCCTGAGGGTGCTACCTCCGCAAAGGCGAGGCCCAGTGCTCCTGCCTGCCAGGGCCTGGGTAAGGCTGGCTTAGGCACCAGCGTGCCCTTTCTCACTGTGACTTGACCTCCCCTCAGTCAGATGGGGACCGTGGTCCGCTGGGGGCGACATGAGGCACCTTTTGGATGCTCCCGTAGGGTGGGCGGGCTGGGCATTTCCTGTGCACTCACTGTGCGCCTGCTCCCGGGAGCTGTGTGGTCTCTTGTGTCCCCTGGGAGGTGGGTCTCATTATCTCCACTCTCCAGGAGAGGAAATGGTTGGGAGACCTGCCTGAGGCCCCACTAAGGCAGAGCCCTGGTCAGGGATCCAGGCACTGGGCTTTTGGGAGGGATCGTGCTGCTCTCGGATAGCCTCACCCACCTTTTCCAGGGCAGGGCTGCCCCGTCCAGTTCAGCACACACGACCAAATAGAACAAACTAAAAATACTTCCGATGTTACCGGTTTGTGTACATTACAGGAAATCTGGAGAAATACAGCAGAATTTTAAGAAAGGAGTTATGTTAATCAGCTCAGGTTATTATAACAAAATACCACAGACAGGGTGGCTTAAGAACAGACATTTCTTCTCACAGTTCTGGAGGCTGGAAGTCTGAGACCAGGTGCAGCAAGGTCAGGTTCTGGTGAGGGCTCTCTAACTGACTTGCAGACAGCCACCTTCTTGCTGGATCTCACATGGAGAGAATGAAAACCAGCTCTCCTGCATCTCTTCTTAGAAGGACTCATCCCATTACGGGATCCCACCTCAGGACCTCATTAAATCGAATCACCCAGTGCCCCATGGATTCTCCTGGCCTGGACATCCCCAGGGAATGCTGTCTGCACAACCTTGAAACTTGCCCGTAGTGGTGGGCTTTTCTTGCATTCATGTGAGAAGCATTTATGGAGTTCCCACTGTGTGCTGGTCACCAGCTGTGGTACTGCCCCATGAAGCCCTTAGGAGCAACTGATAGAAGCAGACAGCGCCAGCACCTGTTAAATGGATCAGTAAGGTGTGGGGTGAAGGGGGCTCCCTGGTAGTGGACGGAGGTGGGGGTGTTTGGGACCCTGGGGTGGTTCACCAAAGTTCCCCCACCCCTGGGGATTTTGTTAGGTTCTCAGGTCCAACCTCCCATTTCACAGATGACAGGCCTGAGAGGCCAAGGTCGCTGGTGGTATCTGAGCTTTGCTGGGTATAGTGGCTGGGTTCGGGGTGCCCCAGCCTCATGGGTCTGCTGCAGCCCTAGGGTTGTGGGGGAGGCAGCTGGGGAGGAGCTGAAGGGGGTGGGTAGGCGAGGTCTGGCTTCCTGTGGGCCTGACCTGGGAGGGAGGCAGCTGGCTGCCTGCCCAGTGGGTTGCAGGGTTTTAACCAGAAGAGGTGCTGAGGCCTGGGCCAACGGCACTGCCCTGAGCAGGCTGGGTCTGCCAGGGGCACTGGGCGGGGAACCAGGTCTGTCTGACCTGCACCTGGGCTTATGCCTGGAACCCTCCTGCATTGAGCTAGAGGAGGAAGGAATGGGGAATGCAGATGGGGGCAGGGTGTTGTGTAACCATTAGGAACGTTTTGGGGGGGAAAGGCCAATGCCTTTTCAGGCTTAATAAAGTCAAGCCATGGCCTACACGGGGCAGGGGGTATGGGAGGTCAGCTGGGTCCTCTGTGGGGTGAAAGGTGAAGCTGCTCTGGCCCTCAGGGTTCCATGGGGGAATGAATGGAATATGACCTGCAGATGCATCCCCCAATCCCTGATGGCCCAGCCATGGCTGCCAATGCCTGTGGTGGTCCCAGCAAGGCCTTGGGCTTTGGGGGCTCCTCCCCCAGCCTGATCCTTGGTTCCCCGGGACATCTGTGCCCTGGGTGTGATGGGGTCGTCCAGGCTTCTTTTGGAGCTTCCGGCAGGTGTGGGGGTGGGGAGAGACCATGCTGGGGTACCTGCACTGACCTCTTACTTGTCCCCAGGGCAAATGCTGAGAAAATGAGGCCATCCTGCCTGGCTCCGCCCCTAGGGCAGCCGACCCCCTTCTGCAGCCTGGAGCGCCAGGCGCACCAGCCTCAGGAAGTAGCCGAAATACACTGACCTGTTTTCCAGGAGGCAGCGGCGCCTTCTTCTCCCACCCTCGATGGTGAGAAGCCGCCAACCATTTCCATCCCAAATTGATTTCAAATAAGGAAGAGTTATCACATACCATCATATGGGAATAATTTATCACTTGTTAATAAAAGAGCAATTACTTATTCACGTCGCCCCTGCCTGTGCGCTGTGGGTTCAGTTGCAGAGACATGATTAGGACCCTCACAGAAGCCAAAGGAAGCTTGTTTGTGCTCCGCCACGGCCACGGAGAACCCTCCCCTGGGCCTGAGGGTCCTCAGTTTGGGGTTGGGGGCTCAGATCTATGAGATGGGAGCAGGGCAGAGGTGAGGAGAGGTCAGGGGGAGTGGCGGCAGGACTGTGGAAGGCCCAAGCACACAGATGGACTTTCAGGCTGGAAGCTGTCCCTTTAAATGTCTGGATCTCAGAGGCTTCTGGAGCCAAGAGCCTGATCATCCCCGGGAACGCGGAGAGGGGGTGGGGAGCGGGGGAGGCGAACTCGGCCACCCTTGGCTGAGCAGGGGCTGAAGAGGAGCATGTGGGGCCTCATCCCTGCACCAGACACCAGGCCACGCCCTGCTGGAGCCCTCAGCCCCACTTTCCCCTGCACCTGGGAGACGCCTACTTCTGACCCACGTTCACCTCCACCTTCGGCAGACATGCTTGATTTTCTCCTTTTTATTTATCCCTGCCTCTGAGATTTCAGTGCAGCCTTTTTTAGAAAGACAACACTGTGGTCAACGATATCTCGCTCAAAGTTAAAACCTGCGCCCAGCCCTCAGAGGCTGGTCTGGAAAATCGGTTTGCATTCCTGGAAGGCAGCCACTGTTGCCTCATTCTTCATTGTTCCCAGTGGTTACCTTCACATTGCCACGGCTCCTTCCCCAGCTCCCTCTTCCTTAGCACACTCCCCAGGGCGGCTGTCTTGCTACCTTCAGTTAATTCATAACCAGTGTTCCCAAGCTCAGGTCACATCAGTAAATGCTCTTCGCGACTCTTGTGTGGCCTTTTGTTTTTCCTGGAGTTTACAGTTGACTTTGTATTTTTTTTCCTCTTGTCCCATCTGCCACTCCCCTGTGCTCACTCTTCACGTCGGGCATTCTCTTGGGCCTCTGGTTTTACCGCAAGGAGGTCTCGCCCCAGGCTTTTGTCCTGCTGTCCCCACCTGGACCAAGGAGCTATGGACCCCTCACAGCTCCCAGGACTTCCCTTCATCACCCAATGTTTCTTGGGCCCCGTGTTTTCCTCCTTCGGGGTTTATGTCCTATTTTAGCGAAAGCACATCCCCCACTAGCTCTCTAAGGAAGGCACAATGAAGAATCATTCTATTAGTCCTCAGTGTTAGCAATCAGTTCAAGCTGCCTTGGCCTGGTCCAGAATTCCACGTAGAAAACAGTTCCTCCTCGCAGTTTTAAAGCCATAGCAATGAACAGATGGGCGCCCAGTGTGCTGTGGAGAAACCTGGTGCCAGGTAGCTTTTAGTCTGGGTGCCTCGGGCCTCCCGAGGCCTCAGATCGCGCTGTGAATGTCATTTGTTGTGCTAGGCACTTGCCCGGTGGAGGACCAGGTCTTGGGCTCTGGGAGATTTTCTGGTATTATTTCTTTGGTAACTTTTTTCTATTTTCTGTTTTCTGTTTCTGAAACTCCCCATGTACAGATGTTGGACCTGTATATCTGTCTTCGGAATATCATCATTTCCCCCCCCGCCTCTTTCTCATTCACTTTTCTTTTTGTAGGACTTCCTTGACCTTGTTTTCTAACACTTCTATTGATTTTTTATTTTATTTTAGCAATTCTATTTTTAACTTCCAGGCACTCTTCCTGTTTTCCGATGGCTCCTTGTTCGTGGCACCCTGTTCTTGTTTTAAATCCTCTTCTATCCCTACAAGGACACTGATTAGATTTCCCGAACTTGTATCTGTTCTCCGAACTGTCTCGGCGTCCTAGAGCCATTTTCCCCCTTGTCTCCATTGGTGCCTTTTCCAAACTCCTTGTTTCCTGGCCACACCTACTAGGGAAGCACTAAAGGGGACCGGATGCTCTGCTGAGACTGGCAGGGTTTGGGCCACCAGGCAGGAGCCCCAGTAGGGGCGCCCCTTTCTCTGGGTGTTTCTTCAGGGGAGCAGCCCGTCACCTGTTCCTTGCGCCTCTCAGCGTGTATCCCGTCCCCATCATCGTGGCTCAGGGATGAACAGGTCTCCCACACGGGTGGTGGGTGGGTGGGTGGGGAGGGGGAGCCCCGAGTGTGCCAGGGTTGCCTGAGAAGCAGCAGCAACCTGACTCAGTGCTAAGGGCAGACAGGACTCTCTCATGAGGGAGCGCTCCAGGCCTGTCTGCGAGTCTGTTCTCTCTTCTGGGGCTGAGCTTGGTGGAGTCGGGGAAGTGGCTCTAGGCACTGCTTGCAGCTGAGCCTGGCTGCTGCGCCCTCTCCCACCCTGACACCGCCTCTCCTGGCTGGAGCAGGGCCGCCAGGCCAGGCTGGAGCCGCCTTGAGACAAGCAGACAATCAGCAAGGCTCCGGGTGCCACCCCTGGAGCTGGGCCTCACTTCCCTGGGCTCCTCACCTGAGACAGGCTTGACCGGGTCGGATTAGCAGAGGCCCACACCAGGCTTTGGGGAGACAGAACTCTCTGGCCACAGAGCTGGGCCCCTGGTGTGGGTGCTTAGTGGGGTTTCCAGGCTGGAGGCATCTTGGGGCCCCAGGGTGGCAGGGGCTGGCCCATCATCATCCTCATGTCATTGGCAGGCAGCAGACTCAGTGTGGGCCAGCAGCTTCCCCAGCCACTTGGGGAGGGGGTGCATGGAGCCCAAAGCTCAGACCCCAGGGCCCCCACCTCAGCAGCCCAGGGAACAGAAAGTTTTGGCTGAGGACAAGGCCCTGTGGGGGTCAGGAGCCCAGAGCATGCCGGTCCACTGCAGGGGTGGCGGTCAGCTGCCCCTTCCTGCTGGGTGGGTCTCTGGGAGTCAGGGCCTGCTCTGGGCTCCTGGGACTGTGGGGTGGAGCCCGGGACCCTGACCTCACTGGTTCTCTGTGCTCACCCCACCTCTCTGAGCCTCAGAGCCCTTGTCTGAGGCGTGGGGTTGACAGTCACCCCCTCACTGTGCTGTGGGATGAGGGAAGTCTGCACCTGGGGCCATTCCCAGGGAGGCCAAGGATCCCATTTCTCCCCTTCCTCCCCTTCCTTCCTGTTCCCCTCCCCCCTGGTGGTGGGTGATGTGTGAGGCTGGGGCTGGGACAGAGGACTGACAGGAGACAGACTTGTCCCAGAGGCCCCTTGCGGCATCAAGGCACTGGTGCTGGAATGGGGTGTCCCCGGCCACTGTGCTGCTCAGGGGTATCTGGTGGCCGCCAGCACTGGCCCACCCACTACTCACTCACCCCTGGAGCTCCCTGTCCTCGCGTGAGGCTGGCTGCATTCCTAGGGGCCCCGGGTCAGCTCCTGGCTCCCTGTGACCCCAGGGCCTCGCACGTGGCTGATGTGATGGCGAGGAGGACTGTGGGCCTGCAGTGTTCACTGTCCTTTAAGATTCTGGTCCGCAGGGTGGGTCGGGAAGCCCGGTCACAAGGGGACCCCACACCCTGGTGCCTCTCTTCTTTCCTAATCTGAGTCGTCCCATCTTTGTTCTTAAAGGGAAAGATCCCATCAAGCTGGGCCAGACCCCTGACGTCCTGGGAACTGACCAGCTGCTTCCCCTCTTCCCAGCCCAAGTGGACAGGGTAATGCTAGTTGGTCAGCGAGCCACCCTCAGGGCAACCTGGCTGCGGACTCCCTAGAGGAGGGCACATTATCCTGGGGTGGCGGGATTGGTGTGGCGGGGCTGTGGCCCCAGAGCCCCCTGCCCCCCAAAACTACCTCCCCATAGACACGTCTCCCTGAAGCGTCACCCTCCTCCTCCCCAGCAGGGTGTGGGGATTGGTGCCTCCTCCCGGTGCCTCCTCCTGGTGCCCGGTGCCCGGAGCCATCCTCCCTCTCTCCTCACAGACACTCTGGTTCTGTCTGTGTTCTAACTTGTCCTCTCCCGCGCGTTCGATGGCCAGCCCTCCCACGGCCTCTTTAGCCAAATACTTGTTTTTCTTTTGACCTGCGGGCCGTTTCAGGTTCACCTCCTCCCCTCACCACCCTCCAGCCCCATGAGATGCTGCCAGGCCCTGTCCATCCCTGCCGTGTGGCCTCGGCCAGACAGTGGCCTTCTCTGACCCTCAGTCTCCTTTTCGTTGGGTGGGGGTTTGAGTGACTCCGTGAGGCCGTGGTGAAGGTGAAGGTGATGGCAGCGGCCCTCACCTTCTGCAGGCGCTTGCCACGCTTCCATCACAAGCCAGGTGGGCACACTATTTCTCTAAATGGCCAAGTACTAAATAATTACAGCTGCGTGGGCTGCACGGCGTGTCGGACCACTCCACTCCGCTGGGCAGCTCTAAAGCAGCCACAGGAAGCACACAGGTGGGACTGCCCGCCCACAACACGTTATTTGCCACGATAGGCAGCAGCTGGCGGGCTGGTTTGCTGGATGCCACAGCGGTTCTCAGCCTGTGGGTCGCAACCCCTTTGGCGGTCGAACGACCCTTTCACAGGGGTCGCCTAACACCATCCTGCATATCAGATATTTACATGACGATTCATAACTGTAGCAACATGACAGTTATGAAGTAGCAACGAAAATAATTTTATGGTTGGGTCACAACATGAGGAACTGTATTTAAAGGGCCAGAGGGTTGAGAACCACTGGGATAGAAGATTCGAGGGCCCATTGACTCTGACAAGGGCTGCAGTGTGGCCACCTGAACGCGGTGGTCGCCTGGCCTTGGCTGGTGGTGACTCCAATGGGAGAATCTCAGGCTGTGAAGGTCATTCTCTGCCTCGAAGCCCTCATTCCCTGGAAAGCACCCCACCCCTGACGTCACCAGTCCGCACGGGGCTTCTCCATGGGCTCCACGGGGCTGCTCCCACCTGTGCAAACCCCAGCTCAGTCTCAGAGCCCCTGAGCCCCCTGCTCCATGTCCGTGAGAGCTCGGCTGTTCTGGGACAGCTCGGAAGGGCTGCAGTCCAGCCGCTCCACCCAGACTGGGGCTGATCTCAGACCGCTGAGAGGCAAGAGGAGCTGACCCCAGAGGGCAATGCGACAAGGGCCTCCCAAGATCTGCACTTGTCTTTTCATAGCAGAATAAATCCTGCTCGAGCAGAGGCCGCCTGCCTGCCTGCCTTGTTGGTGATGTTTGACAAGTGCTGAGGGCTCGAGAGCATGTGGGGATATGCCCTCCGGTCTTCTCCTCCACCAGCCTTCTCCTGCTTCCTGGGAGGGGCTCCAGGTTAGCCCCGCCTCGTCACAGCAACCCCTCTGCTGTCCGCTGCCCCTGGGCCCTGACCCACCCGGGCCTCGGCAACAGAAGGCCCAAGAGTGCACTCCTATTGTGTACTCCTATGGCACACACCCCAAGTATGCGGTCCTATAGCGTGAACCCCGAGTGTGTGTTCCTACAGCATGCACCCCAATGATGCCTTCCTATAGCATGTGCCCGAATAGGTACCCTAAGTGTGCATTCATGTAGCGTGCACTCCGAGTGTGCTTTCCTACTGTGTGCAGCCTGACTGTGTGCTCCTGCACTTTGCCCTCACAAGATTGTGCACTCTGGGCCTCACAAGGTTGGTCAGCTTTGTGTAGGTGGCAGATGCAGGGTCCTGGGAAGAGGAGGGATGGGTGGATGGGGGAGGAGGGCAGGACCCAGCATTGTTGGCCCTGGCGATGGGAAGGAGTCAGGGCGAGCAGCTGGGAGTGGGGGCAAGTGTGTAGCAAGGCAGATCACAGGCCCTAGCACCAGGAGTGCCCCTTTCCTGAGGCCTCCCCCCGCCCCCCCCAGGGGCATGTCAGCCACCGGCTGGTTTACCGTTAGTGTTCTCTGGGGTCTCAATCCTCTGATGACTGTTGGAATCAATTAGCCAAGAAACTGATGAGCTGGTTGTGGAAACAGAACTCTCCAGGTAATTAGCAGCAGGTGTGTGTTGGTGGCCTGATAGCGTGGAAGGGATGCTGGCCAAGTCCCTGGGGTGGACGGATCTTCAGCTGGCAGAGCCCCAAGATGCTAGTATCCCCAGCCCCTAGCGTGGGGCTCCCTGGAGCGCGGGCCATGGGAGGTGGGCAGGTGGAGACCTGTGGGCTGGACAGGGCAAGATTCCAGAGCCTTCCAGGCCAGCAGGCCAGCCTTGTCCCAGTCTCCAGGCCAAGGATCCTGATCATCAGACCGTCTGCCTGGACCCTGACCCTGGCAGTGGGCCCGAGGCCTCCTCCCCTGGCATCCTCTGACATCTGGAGCCAGCTCAAGGTTCTGCTACACCTTAAATCCCCCACGTGGCACATGCCTCAGGTCAGGGTGACTGCCTGCGCTCATCCTACTCCTGGATCACACTGTCACAAGTCAGGGTCTCATCCTGGTCTCAGGCCACAGTGCCCAGCACAGCACCTGGTGCGTTTGGCCGAGTGGGTGAAGGTTGAGTGAGTGAGTGAGTGAGTGAGTGAGTGAGGCCCCAGTCACAGGGCGTTCCCTCCGGCCTCCACCTCTCAGGTGGGCCAGGCCCCTCCCCTGCCAACCTCAGTTTCCTTGACTTGAGAGGGGCCTTGGGCTGCCCTCCCAGGTGTGGTACTGGCTGGAAATTTTGAGGGAGAATAGAGCTTGGGTTTGAGGTGAGGATGATGCGTAAGGTGGGGGGTAGGGGAGCTTTAACTCTTCACTGCCCAGCGAGGTCTCTCATGGGCCCGGCGCCATGACCTTGGGAATGCTCCTAGCCCTGGGGCTGTGAGCAAGCGGCTTTCCCCCACCCAAACTCGTTTTCTCAACTGTAAAATAGGTAAATAAGCTAGACCTCTCGGAGAGTTAGCAGACAGATGGGCCCAGCCTGGGCCTGGCCTGCTGGCCCTGGGTCCACCTGTGCCCAAGTGCATTCAGGAGGCCGGTCTTGCCAGCTCTGCCTGAGTCTCAGTGGGACAGCGGGCAGGCTCTGCCTCAGTTTCCTCCATTGCACACAGCTTGGCCAGAAACTGACCAGCCCTGCATCCAGCACCCTCCTGCCATGGCGGTGACTTGGCCCATACGGACCAGGCCCACTCCTGCAGCCACTGCCCTGAGAAGATCAATAAGGGCACAGCAGGCAACAGGGGTGTCAGCCACACCCCTTCCAGGGTGGGCTGCCCCCCACTGGAGCTGCTGCCACTCTCCTCCCCCCGGCACCTGGAGTCGGGGAAAGGCCTGGCAAGTGCAATGAGCATGCACGCTGCCCATGCACATGCCTGCGGGCCCCAGGACGGGCGGAGGGTGGGTAGCGAGTGTGAGAAGCGAGCGAAGACTGAGTTGGGGACAGATGGAAGGCAGAGGATTGGTTGGTGGAGGGCTGGCACAGGGCAGGAGTGCGAGCACAGCGCTGCCCTGACCCTCCGCGGCATGTGGACACCACCGGCTCCACCCCCGACCGGAGCTATTTCTGGCCTAGTGTGCTGAGCGATGGCCTCCTGTTCTGCCTGGTAACTGCGGTCTGTGCCGTGACCCTTCACGGATGGCTCTGGTGCTCGAGAGGGTCCTGAGTTGACTGATGTCCTGGCTGTGCTCTAGCTGTCCAGCCCCTCTACAGCCTACTGACCCCAGCCTCCCGTGCAGGGGGTGGGGGGTGGGGTGGGGGGAGCAGGTAACAGCTCAGAGCCTTCCTAGAAATGTCTCCTCACAGCCACCAATGACACAGGGGGGAGCCAGGTGCCCTGGCACCTGTCCACGTCCTCACAGCCCGGGCCCCACTCCTGCGGAGGTCACACAGCGGCCACTCTTAAGGCTTGGGATGGACGCACTGTAGCTCCTTCACTTGCCCACCTTTCCTCAGCGGTTCTCAGCCTGTGGGTCGCGACCCCTTTGGCGGTCGAACGACCCTTTCACAGGGGTCGCCTAAGACCATCCTGCATATCAGATATTTACATGACAATTCATAGCAGTAGCAACATGACAGTTATGAAGTAGCAACGAAAATAATTTTATGGTTGGGTCGCAACATGAGGAACTGTATTTAAAGGGCCAGAGGGTTGAGAACCGCTGTAGACTTTCTCTAGGTCTTAACTACTTGCTGCCTCTGTTTCCTAATCTGTGAAATGGGCTCATGATACTGAAAAGAAAACTGATTCTTATGCAGCTCTGACTTACACCTTTTATACCAGCTGCTGGACCTTCATAACAGCCCTTGAGGTGGGAGTTTCTGCCACCCCATTGCAGTGTGGAAGCATTGAAACGGCGGGGGGGGGGGTGCGGGGATGCGGGGGGCACTGAACCCATGTTCTGGGACTCCAAGGCCACCAGCCCTGGGCTCTCTCTGTAGCCTCACTGGGTGGGGGCAGAGGCATCCCCATGGGACCTCAGGGGAGCTGCACCCCTGTGTACCTCAGCCCAGGCTGCGGGGCCCTGGAGTTGCGGGGACCAGGATACACACCAGAGCCCCCTGGCTGGCCATCCTACTCCTGAGCTGCTGATCTCAGCAGCCACCTGCCCACTGCCTGCTGCCCTGTGGCTGGTGGTGAGTCCCCGGATTTTCCTACCCCTCCTGGCTCCCCTCCCTTTCCCTCCCTATTCCTCCTCTTTCCACCTCCCTCCTCTCCCCTCCCTGTACCTCTCCAGGTTCCCTGTCCCCCTGTCCCAACATGAAGGGGAACCTTTGCTGAGCAGGTGCCGTACCAGGGTGAACTGTGCAGGCGTCCTGCAGGGCCACGCCCAGGCCTGATGCCTCCCAGGCTCTGGGGCCGTTGGATCCATGGCCTCCTCAGCTGTCATTCCAGCTCCAGTTTGGTTACCCTGACAGAAGGGGTCCTATCTAGAATCCGGTCACTGTCTGACCCCTGCCCCAGGCAGGAGTGGCCAGTCCTCCCCCAACCATGCCCTGTGCCCACTGCTTCTGGGCCAGACCTGGGCTAAGGCAGGAGCCGCCCCACGTGGAGGGCGCTGCGCTGAGGTCTGAGGAAAGAGAATAGGCTTGAGGGATGGCGGGAGAGGGATGGTTTGGGTTTGCACGTAGCTCAGGGGGCCTGGAGGCCTGAGGGACTGGTTTGGGTTTGTGGGTGGCTCAGGGGGCCTGGCAGCCCGGTGTGGGGTCATGACGGCCACAGGGGCTTTGGAGGGGCGTGTTGTGATCTGGTTTCCTGTGTGCGCCGTGGTTCCTGTGTGCGCCGTGGTTCCCGTGTGTGTGAGCCAGAGCGCAGCGGGGCTGTTCTCTCACCACACGTGCCTGGAGGGACACTGGCACTGGGTGCTCACTGAGGACCAGGACCCAGTGAGGCTGGCACAAATGGGAGGTGAGGCTGAGGGCAGGCAGGCGACCAGGCTGCAGCCGGTGGGCAGGTGGGACAGGGTGCAGCCTGGGGCCTCTGATGGGCAGATGGGACCAGCGAGAGGGCAGACCTAGAGGCCAGAAAGGCCTGGCGCAGGGGGCTGCAGAGGCCGGGGAAGATGGAGGACAGGATGGAGGGAGAGGCTGAGGGGACAGGGGGAAGGATGGGATGGGGGGACAGGAGGCGGATGGGATGGGGAGGCCTTCTCGGGGTGGCAGTCCACCGTGGGTGTGGGAGGGGTCGGGTGAGTGACTGGGTCCAGCCCCTGGGGTGGGGTCAGGAGATGCCCTCCCATTTCCCCGGCTTGGTCTCCGGTATCCCCCCACCCCCTGCTGGGAAGATGAACCCACACTGCAAAGTTGGGTTTGATTATCTCATAAAAAGATGCCCCCTTATGCTTGCTCAGCAGAGGGGTTGCCATGGAGACCAGCGGGCAGGCCCCAAGGGGGGCCGGGTTGGAGCCAATTACTGTAGCTGCTGCGAGGAGAGAGCCCACCACCCGCTCCGGCGCTGACAGCAGGGTCTGTGCAGAAGGACTGAGCCTCAGAAGTTGGTTTCTGGAAAGCAATTGGCTCAGCGAGAATGGAGCCGCGTCTTTGTGCCTGATGCCCGCTTCCTGGCAGGGCTGGGCCACTTGGCCGCTCTGCCAACCACTCCCAGGGCGGGGCAGCCAAGCCCGGGAACCTTGCTCAGAGCATTCTTAGAGCGGATATAGCCCCAAGCTCAAGTCTCCTGGGGGCCCAGATGGGCGAGGGCTGGAGGCCAGAGCGGCCGGCCCCCATGCTGGGGAGGTCAGCTAAACCTGACCCCAACCAAGTTCACAAACCATAGCTGCAGGCCTGGGAGCCACGACACTGGGCAGGTGATGTGGCAGGCGTGGTCATGACGGGTGGCTGGTGACAGAGCGGGTCGGCGTGCTGCCTGGTCTGTGGCGTGTGCGGCTGGCACATGGCACGGTCACCATGAGGCCTGCCCTCGGTGCTGAGGGGGGTGCAGAGCCTGGCCCGGTCGGTGAGTACCTGCACCCCCCTCCCCCCACCCAGGTCTTGCTCTTCCACCGAGGTCTCAGAAACAGGAAGTGTGTTTTCCTAGCACAGTTACATCCCGTGACAGCAGGTGAGATGCTGGTGGGAGCTGGCATCACGAGGCCTGACTTCCCCAGGAGGCTCTGCGAGGAGAGCCGGAGGGGGTGTCAGCTGTGCAAATAGACAACAGTCAGGGTGCCCCTCCGCCTTCCGCCCATGGCCAGCCAGGAGGGGTGCCCAGGGCTTGGGGTGGGGGTGGGGTCCTGGGTCAGGCCTGCTTCTTTGGATCCCCAGCCTGAGGCTACCAGGTCCCCAGCAGCTGACAGGGGACAGAGGAGGTCCCCCGACTGTGGGGAGGGGGCATCCAGGACCTGGGGACCAGAGTCCAGGAGGGCACATCCCTGGTGACCACTGTACATGCCAGTTGGCTGAGGCTCTGAGCTTCAGGTGAGCGTCTGGACCAGCCCAGGCAGAGAGGACCCAGCAGGGGTGGGGGGCCCCAAGGTCATGGTTCGGGGTGGGGGAAGCTAGCCTATGGTCCTCTCTTTCCTCCCTCCTGGCTCCAGCCCCAGCACTTAGCCCTGCTCATGTCTGCAGAATCCTGTGCTTAGCTAGCTGCCAAGGAAGGTGTTCGCTGTCAGTGCAGGTGTTAGCTGATAACTCACATGTTAGCTGATAAGCCCTAACCCTCCCAGGGGGGTCCCATTTTAATAGACTCACTCCTGAAGGCAGAGAGGACCTTCAGCATTCAAAGAGGGGAGCTCTGATGGCGAGATGATAGGCACTGCGCTTAGCTGGCGAGACCAGGGCTGGATGCATTGCCTCTGGAGGGGTCTCCTGCCTAGTGTAGGTCACTGGTGAGGCCCCAGGTGTGTCTGGCCCCTCAATGGGGGAGGAAGAATGGGGGTGTAGCCCCCTGGGGCTGGAGTAGATCTCGCTGAGCATGTGTCTGGGCAGGAGGGTTGAGGGCAGTTGGGGTTGTGCAAGGATTGTTGGGCTGGGAAGGAGTGAGCTGCTCACCTGGGGAGGAGATCAGGCAGCAGATGAGGCTGAGAGAGGAGACTGCAGGTATTCCACGCCAAGGCAGGAAGCTCTCCAAGCCGCTGTGAGTGTTGAGGAGGGAGCAGCCTGCCTGGAGGGGGCTCGCCCTTCTGAGCCCTGGACCCACCTGCCCTCAGGCGTCCAGCCACCGGATCCTGTGATAGGGTTGCTGGGACCCAGTTGGTGGAACCCCGGCCCCTGCAGGAGGACCGCTGGGGGCTCCGCCAGGTGCCTGCCGTTTCCTCATTAAGCACAGCTCCCTGTGGCGGGAGGCCTCCTCCGAATTGGGGCAGCCCTGGGCCTCAGTGTCTCTAGGAGCCTGGGCGGGGCACAGAGTCTGAGCCACAGCCCTGACCCTCCTGTAGCCAAAGAGGACCCAGCAGCGGACTGCCTGGCAGGCCTGAGCATGAGCCTCAGCTCAGGGCTCCTCGGAAGGACTCTGCCAGTCCGGCCCTCGAGTGTTTGCCAGAGCCTGTCCCCCAGCCTGGCCTGTGGCCTGTGGGGCAGGGGACAGGGCTGGGACCCACAGGGACAGCAAGAAAGCCCAGGGACTGCATTTGCTGGAGCCCGAGATGGTATCTGCAGGGGCGTGTCCATCTTGGGAGGCCTGCAAGGGGGCCCCAGTCAGGACCTGGCTAACCCCAAGGCGGCATGTGAGGGCCTGTGGCGGAGGGACCTGGTGGCTTGGAGCCCTGGTGGCCTGGAGCTCTGGTGGCCTGGAGCCCTGGTGGCTTGGAGCCCTGGTGGCCTGGGGCCCTGGTGGCTTGGAGCCCTGGTGGCCTGGGGCCCTGGTGGCTTGGAGCCCTGGTGGCCTGGAGCCCTGGTGGCTTGGAGCCCTGGTGGTCTGGAGCCCTGGTGGCTTGGAGCCCTGGTGGCCTGGGGCCCTGGTGGCTTGGAGCCCTGGTGGCCTGGAGCCCTGGTGGCTTGGAGCCCTGGTGGCCTGGGGCCCTGGTGGCCTGGAGCCCTGGTGGCTTGGAGCCCTGGTGGTCTGGAGCCCTGGTGGCCTGGAGCTCTGGTGGCTTGGACTCAGTGCCGTCAGCAGGGACTCAGCCAAGCCGGGCAGGGTCCCAAACAGGGAGTCGCTGATGTGCCTCCGGCCAGATGTTGCCTGGAGGCTGTCAGCGGATGGCACATGCTTGTGGAGCACATTGCTGACCGAGGTTGGAATACTGGCCTCCAGCTCCGAGGCCTTAGCCTCTTCCAGGGAACGTATGATCCCCTAGTCCAGTGGTCGGCAAACTCGTTAGTCAACAGAGCCAAATATCAACAGTACGACGATTGAAATTTCTTTTGAGAGCCAAATTTTTTAAACGTAAACTATATAGGTAGGTACATTGTTATTCACTTAATTAGGGGACTCCTAAGGCTTAGGAAGAGCCACACTCAAGGGGCCAAAGAGCCGCATGTGGCTCGTGAGCCGCAGTTTGCCAACCACTGACCTAGCAGGTTCCACGTGACAGGTACAGCAGGAAACCTGAGTTCCCCGAGGTGACAGCATGTCCTGGGGCAGCCTGGCTCCTGCACAATCCCTACCCACACAGGGCTCCCTGCCAGCTAACCGCCCTCTCCTCTGCCCACAGGGAGCCGGCTGCTGGCCTGGGTGCTGTGGCTGCAGGTGTGGCGGGTGGCGGCTCCGTGCCCAGGAGCCTGCGTGTGCTACAACGAGCCCAAGGTGACAACAGGCTGCCCTCAGCAGGGCCTCCAGGCCGTGCCCGCCGACATCCCCGTGGCCAGCCAGCGCATCTTCCTGCATGGCAACCGCATCACACACGTGCCGGCCACCGCTTTTCGTGCCTGCCGCAACCTCACCATCTTGTGGCTGCACTCGAACGCACTGACCCACATCGACGCCACCGCCTTCGCCGGCCTGGCCCTCCTGGAGCAGCTGGACCTCAGCGACAACGCGCAGCTACGCGCCGTGGACCCCACCACCTTCCGCGGCCTGGGCCGCCTGCACACGCTGCACCTGGACCGCTGCGGCCTGCAGGAGCTGGGCCCCGGCCTGTTCCGTGGCCTGGCCGCCCTGCAGTACCTCTACCTGCAGGACAACGGGCTGCAGGCGCTGCCTGACGACGCCTTCCGAGACCTGGGCAACCTCACGCACCTCTTCCTGCATGGCAATCACATCCCCAGCGTGCCCGAGCGCGCCTTCCGCGGCCTGCACAGCCTCGACCGCCTCCTGCTGCACCAGAACCGAGTGGCCCGCGTGCACCCGCACGCCTTCCGCGACCTTGGCCGCCTCATGACGCTCTACCTGTTCGCCAACAACCTCTCGGCACTGCCCGCGGAGGCCCTGGCACCCCTGCGTGCCCTGCAGTACCTGCGGCTCAACGACAACCCCTGGGTGTGCGACTGCCGGGCGCGCCCGCTCTGGGCCTGGCTGCAGCAGTTCCGCGGCTCCTCATCCGAGCTGCCCTGCAGCCTGCCCCGCCGCCTGGCTGGTCGAGACCTCAAGCGCCTGGCGGCCACTGACCTAGAAGGCTGCGCCACGGCCTCCCGTGCTATCTGGACTGGCGGGCTGGCCGACGAGCAGCTGCTGGGGCTCCCCAAGTGCTGCCAGCCGGACGCCACGGACAAGGCCTCGGTGCTGGAGGCCGGTAGTCCGGCCTCGGCTGGCAATGCACTCAAGGGACGTGTGCCACCCGGTGACAGCCCTGCAGGCAACACCTCTGGCCCGAGGCACATCAACGACTCCCCCTTTGGGACCCTGCCTGGCTCGGCCGAGCCCCCCCTCATCGGACTGCGGCCCCAGGGCTCTGAGCCACCAGGCCCGCCCACCGTGGGGCCTCGCCGGAGGCCAGGCTGTTCCCGAAAGAACCGCACCCGCAGCCAGTGCCGGCTGGGCCAGGCGGGCAGCGGGGGCAGTGGCGCTGGAGATGCAGAGGGCTCAGGTGCCCTTCCCGGCCTCGCCTGCAGCCTCGCCCCCCTCGGCCTGGCGCTGGTGCTGTGGACCGTGCTCAGGCCCTGCTGACCAGCCCCCGACTGAGAGCAAGGCCTTCCTCAGTAGCCAGGTGTGTGTACATACGGGGTCCCCTCCATGCTGCCAGCCAGCACCGGGAGCCAGGCCCTCCCTGATGGACGCCTCCCACCCCACCCCCCATCTCCACTCCATCATGTTTACAGGGAGCAGCGGCAGTGTTTGTTCCAGAACACTGCCTCCCGCCGGCCCGCGATATACAGAAAAAATGCATTTTATTTTACTTGTGTAAAAATATTGGGCAATGTGGAATAAAGAGCTCTTTTTTAAGCTGTGGCCCCTCAGAGTGGGAGTGCTGCGGGCAGTGAGAGACGGGGAGGGCCCTGGAGGCGTAGTCCTGCCCTGGTCACAGCCACACAGACGCCCCAAGACGGAGGAGTTTCCATCCACACGAGGGGTGCAGCCTGGGCTGTGGGCTGCTCAGACCACCTCAGCCCAGCAGCCATGGTGACCACTAGAGACGCCTGGTGCCTTGGCCCACCCCCAGCCACGCTGAGCTGATAACAGCATTTAGGGGGAGGTGTGTGTCCAGCACACACCACACATCAGCCATGGGAGCTGGACGTGGCTGCCTTTGTGCAAACATTTGCCACATGGGGTCCCTGGAGGTCCCAGCCTTCCACCCCAGCCAGCCTGGCCCTGTTGCCCCCAGTTTCCATGTGGCTGGGGTTGTTCCCACGATGATCCTGGAAGGTGGGCTTCAGGGCTGGGGCGTGAGGCCAGGTCCCTCCCTTTAGAGGCCTGGCAGGGGCTGTGTGCCCCCTCACACCACTGCTCCTGGTCACACACCCTACCTGCAGTCACACCTGCACAAGCATGTGCCCAGGATGCCCGCCCTTTCACCATGGCACACCCAGACACAGGCCCAGGTGGGTCTGCCTGGCCCTGTACATATATAGGGTGTCCCAAAATTCACGCCAGAAGTAATTTTGATAGAAAACACAGGTTTATAATTAAAAATTGTACATTTTTTATTGATTCATAAAGTACAAAGTATAGGGTTATGTATGGAATAGCACATCGGGTAAATGGCCTCCACGGCTTTGCTGGCACATACGCAAAGCCATGGTCTTCATTGTCCCTGCTCCTGGGCCATCATTGGTACTTGGTAATGCTTATCAAATTGAAGGGATTGAAATCAAAGGGCAACAGATATTAGAATCTGATTCAATAAACCAAGCAAAATTAGGTTTTTATTTTTTGTTGTTGTTGTTGTTGTTAATGCTCATGCAAAATTCAAATCTTGCGTGAATTTTGGGACACCCTATATATGCGCACATAACACACACACACACACAGGCAGGGCAGGGCCCGCACGTGCACACACACACACATGCATGCAAACAGTGCAGGCAAAAATATGCACATGCACGTTTCCTCCGGGCCCGCGTGGTGAGGGCTCAGAAACAAAAGGGGAAGAGGACGCGTGGCGGAGGCTACCCCGTCCTCCTGGGCAGGGCCCGGGGAGCAGGAGAAGGAAAACACTGACTGGGGGAGGGAGTAAGGGGTGTGTTGCTGGTGGAGCCAGATGGCCATGCGGGCCGCGGGGGCTAAGGAAGCCCAAGGGAGGGAGGGAGGGGAGGGGAGGACGTGCTCAGCAACGTGCCCAGCTCCTCTGTCCCTCGGTGGGGCTCAGACCCTTTCCCCGCTGCCCAGAGCAGTGCCAGGTACTGTGGGGGAGGTGCCCTGCCTCTCCTGTCTGGCCCTCACCCCTCCTCAGCCAGGCTTCCCACACACCCCATCTCTTCTTCCAGGAGACCCTGGACTTGGGCGCATTGGCGCTGCCCACCTCTGTATGAGCCTGGCAGGCTGCCTCTTTGCACAGTGGACCCTGGCACATCCCAGCTCCAAGACCCGATGCCTGGCTCTGGGCTCAGAAGGGGCAGCTCAGGCCCTACACGGGCTCCTACCCCAGCCCCTCTGGGCTCAGGAAACCCCAGCATCCCCCTCCAAAGAGGCAGCTCTGTGGACTCTGGTGTCAATGTTCTGGGCGGCCTCAGGCCTGTGCCTGGCGGCCCACCATCAGCACTCCCTGCCCCCCCCCCCCCCCCCCCCCGTCCCTGTGACTGCACAGCCGGGAGTCTGCCAGCCTGGGCCTGGGCATGAGTGGGCAGGAGGAGCACGAGCAGGAGTTTCTTGATCCACTTTTCTCCTGAGCAGCCCCTGGCGTGCCCAAGGAGATGCAGCCAAACTGCTAGGGACGGGGAGGGGGCCGAATTCCAGGCTGAGGCTGCAGGGCTCTTGAAGGGCATGGCAGCCCCTGGTCTCCCACTACCTTCCTGGCAGCCAGGAAACCACAAACACCCACTGGGCAAAAGGCTTTGAGGCCCACCTGGGCTCCTCAGCTTACAGGCTTCCCAAGATAAGTCCACTCCCTCTGCTGAGCCTGCTCCTCACTGAGAGACACCTGCCCCCTTCAGGACACCCCTAAGGCCCCTGGTGCCTCTCCCCGGCCGCTGGAACCTCAGGAAGCTGCAGGCTCACTGAGCGGCAGCGTGGCTGGCTTCCTTCGCTGGGCCGTGCCTCCCAGCCACATGTCCTCCCAGCCCATCCTTTGGGGGCACCCTCCCCTCCCCAAGGAGGGAGAAACCGAGGCCACAGTGAGGGATGGGAACAAGGGGCCTGCCGGTTCTACTGAAGGTGACGCAGGTGGATGTCTGGGCCCAGGTGGACCTGGGGCCGGTGCACAGGGTCCCTGAGGCTTTGGCGACTGTGTCCTAAGACGGCAAGGGTGGGATCTGATTTCCTGAGAAGTTCCTCCGGCCGCTTTGTGTGCAGTGGGGCTTGCTGAGTGGAGGCAAGGGGTGCACAGTCTGGCCAGGCTGGCAGAGGGAGGGGTGGGGGGATGAGGAGGGATGTGGGCAAGTCGCAGTTAGACCCAGAGAAAGGTGGAGGCAGTGGGCAGCCTTCCAGCGTCTGTCCCGAGCATCCGGCGCGGGGCACCCGTCCCTGAGGTGGGATGCAGGGAGGAGCGGCCTCCCTTGTTGCCGAGGCCCAGGAGACATCTGGTCGGGGGTGTAGCGTAGGCTGTGCGGGCTGAGCTCAGGAGAGGGGGCCCGGGCTGGAGGACAATTTGGGAGTCTGGAGCATTTGGGTGATATTTACAGCCCAGGAAGAGATGAGATCACCATCAGCCAGTGCTGGCGAGGGGCGGGGAGGGGGCGGGAGTGCTGGGCCCGGGGCAGCGGATTCAGGGCCCGCCTGCCCCGCCCCCCCCCCCCCCCCCCGACCCTGACCACTCACTGGCCCTGCTGGCTCGTTGAGATCACGCCTGATGGCCGGGGCCGGCGGGCGGGGCGGCGGTTAACGTTCGGCCTCTGTCTCCTGGACCCCGAGACCTGTGCAGGAAGCTAATTAAAGCCCGAAGACATGGCGCTGAGCGTGTTGACCTCCCCCGACGCCAGCTGCTGGTTTACCGCGGATGCTCCTGGCCCCCATCCAAGGATGCCAGGCCAACCACAGGACAGCCTGCGGACAGAATCCTTCACGGCTCACAGGCCTGTCCTCACGCCCAGGCCCCCAGGTTAGGGCTGCTCAACACCATCCATGGAGGCTGACACCTCAAGCCGGGGCTCGAAGTAGGTGAATGGGGCGAACGAGCGGCCTTCTCAAGGCCCTGGGCTCGAGGGTCACTTCGCTGCAGGCCTCTGAGGTTGGGGGGATCCTGGGGCCACCGTGTGCTACCTGCTGTCTACCCGGAGGCTGCAGGGTTGGCCCAGGCCCTCCTAGGGGAGTACCTACCCCATTAAACTGGCTGCCGGGGCTCCGCACAGTAATTGAAATAATTGGTTTTTAATCCTTATACTCGTTTTGAAATAATAGAAGCAGTAGAATGCTGAGTGGCGGATGGTGAACTGATGTCCAGGGAGACAGAGAACATGCCGGGAACAGGTTGATGGAAATGTGTTAATTTGTTCGATGAGCTGGGGCCCAGGGCAGCCAGGCAGAGGCCTCCCTCACAGCCAGGGCACCTGTCCCGGTCGCCAGCCCTGCCCAGCTCTCGGCCACCTGGCGTGGGGTGAGCGTCTCGCATACCCTCCCTCATTCGTGTCCGAGGGGAAGAGGCTGCGGACACCGTCCGTGTGCAGACCAGGACACTGAGGACAGGGGGTGTGGAGGTGACTTATCTGGGCAGGATCGGACCTACCTGAGGCCCCGTGTTCAGACACATCACCCCCAGCAGGTGCTGTGGGCCGGCACGTGCCCCCTCGCCATGCCTCAGCGTCCTCATGGCCCTGGACATCACATGGCCCTGGACATCAATCTCTCTTATGCCAATTATCCCGGGAGGGGCCCAGGAATGCCATTCACTCAGCACATGGGTGCACTGAGCCATCATAGACACGTGACCACACTGTCATGACCTGTCTCACTAGGAGGCCTTGCTGGTGGCCCTGCTTGTCATTCCCGCTCTTTCCCCACCAAGAGCTGGGCTGGGCCTCCCTGGAGCCCTGGATGGTAGGCCTGGCCCCTGTGCACAGCCCACAGGCTTAGCAGGTTCCCACCCTTGAAGCCTGGGCAGCCCCAGGGGGAGAGTGTAGGAGCCACTAGCCACCAGCATTCTGGCTTTGACCCTCCCTATATAGTCAGGCTAGAATCCTGGGGATCTCGGGGGGGGGGCCTGCTCCATCCTCCCACTGCTGCCTCCCTGCGCTCCCAGACAGAATGCAGTAGGATTCTCAGTACCCTCTGCTTCATCATTCAGCTCTGACATGACCCCTCCTCCAGGAAGCCCTCCCTGACCACCACCCCCCCAGGCTGATTCCCACCCAGCGGGGCAGTCACAGAATGGAGCCGCAGCACACAGGGCTTGGGGGAGTCTGGAGTCAAGTTGTGGCTGGGGCAGGTTACCACATCTGGGGGCCCCCGGTTTTCCCTCCTGTCAGGAGGAATGAGTGAGCCCTCATGGAAGGAGTCCCTGCAGCTCACAGAGCCACTGTGAGAGGGCCCAGCTTGAGGCCAGTGCTGGAGGGGCTCAAAGACTGGAGAGATGGCCAGGGAGAGGCCAGACCGGACACCCTGCTGCTCTATCTCAAGGCCGTTCCTCCCTCCAGTCGACCCACGTCCAGCGGGTGTGTCTGCTCGGTCCTCGGACCTAGGCACCAACCGCACACGTGGACTCCCAGCCCCAACAGGTTAAGGGAGACCCCAAGGCCATGCAGCGAGTAGTGGTTCCGGCCTGGGCCCCCTGAGCACACCTCACCCAGGGGTCACTGGGGCTCCTTCTGGAAGCCCTCACCTCCCTTCCGCTGTCCTAAGCCTTGCTCACAGCATTTCTTTCATTCCTGCGGCCAAACGCACAGCCGGACTGGCAGGGCCCGACTGACCACGGAGTGGGGGGGATGGGGGGGGGCTGGGGTTGGACGGGACTCACAGCCAGCATCTGCGGCCAGCGGCAGGGATTCCCAGCTCCAGGGGGGTCCTGTCCTCGTGCGGGAGCGTGTTCGCTTCAAGCTGTGTGGCTGGGCTGGGTGGAGGAGTCTTCATTCTCGGGGCCAGGTGGGGGCGGGACGGGCCCCACTCCTTCTGGCACCCGCCAGCTCACCATGCATTTATTAGCGCCCTGGGTAAGACGAATGGGCCTCCTTCTCGGGGGCTGGCAGGGCGCTGCTCGGGCTTCGGGCATCACGCCCTTGGCCACTGGGCAAGAAAGGAGCCCGCCTGGGACTGAGCGTGGGAGGCCTGTCATGTAGCCTGGCTTGTTGAATCCATGCACATGGATGAGCGAGGGAGGAGCAGTCGGCTGTTCTTGCAGGCCCAGCCGTGGTTCCCCTAGACCAGGGGTTCTCAACCTGTGGGTCGCGACCCCTTTGGCGGTCGAACGACCCTTTCACAGGGGTCGCCTAAGACCATCCTGCATATCAGATATTTACATGATGATTCATAACAGTAGCGACATGACAGTGATGAAGTAGCAACGAACATAATTTTATGGTTGGGTCACAACATGAGGAACTGTATTTAAAGGGCCAGAAGGTTGAGAACCGCTGCTCTAGACCAGTGGTCGGCAAACTCATTAGTCAACAGAGCCAAACATCAACAGTGCAATAGTTGAAATTTCTTTTGAGAGCCAAATGTTTTAAACTTAAACTATATAGGTAGGTACATTGTTATTCACTTAATTAGGGTACTCCTAAGGCTTAGGAAGAGCCACACTCAAAGGGACCAAAGAGCCGCATGTGGCTCGCGAGCCGCAGTTTGCCAACCACGGCTCTAGACAAAGCAGGTGGGCCTTGGAGGGCCCTTCCCCAGCCCACCCTTCTGCCGGGAGGGCTAATTAAACCCGCTGCCGGCAAACACCGGGACAGGAGGCCTCCGATCTGTCTTCACAGAGGCAGTGCAGAGATTTATGGGCACTAAAGGAACATCCATCTCAGGCTGGCCAAGGTGGGGGGTTGGGGGGGTGGGCGGGGTGGAACGGGGAACGCAGCCCCATCCCAGGGAGCACAGCAGCCTCATTTTGATGCAGCAAAGGGGACACACGGGCGAGGCTTCAAGGGACGCTCACCAAGGAGGGAGAAGAATTAATGTGAACAATTAGGGAACGGTGAAGACCTTGCACAGGAAACACCTCGACACTCACAGCTCGGCAAGGCCAACCTGGGAGGCAGCCGCCCGGGGGCGGGGCAGCCTGATGCCACACAGTTATTTTTGAAAAATGACGGAGGAGCGAGGGAGCCAAAGCGCAGGGGTGGGGGGCGGGGGGGTGGGCAGCCTCCTGAGCTCAGGGGCTTCAGGAAGGCAGTCACAGAATCAGATGAGGGAAGAGAGTCTCAGGGCCTCGGAAGCTTGAGGCTCAGCCCAGGGATGACTGGGGGCCCCGAGAACTAATCGGGGGTGAGGGGGCCAACTCATGATCGAGCCCTCCCTTTGCCAACCAGGAGCAGCTTTAGCCACAGCTGCCCACCTGGAAGCTTTCACCTGCCAGTCCTCCCCCTCCATGCCCGGGGCCTTCGCCTGTCTCCCCTCGGCCACCCGAGCCCCAGTCCATGCCTCCCATCCGACTGTCCATCCATCTCCCACCACTCAGTCCATCCAACAGCGCGTGCCCTGCCCTTCCCCTCCACGGGCTCCACTCCCTCCATCAGATCCTGGGGTGGGGGGTGATGGTTCTCCTGCCCCAGGTCAGTATCATTCAGGATACGCCCCCTTCTACTCTTGGGCCACCCCCAGGCCTGCAGAGGCACACACTGGCCCCGGGGCCAGGCCTGACTTGGTGGGACCAACCAGGGTGGTGCTGTTGCCTGAATTCCGACCACGCCCAGAGAGCCTGTGGCCCCACCCAACTGCGGGTCTGGTCTGTTCAGGGGCCCAGGTGGGGGATATAGATAGCGTCATCCCTGTCCTGCCTGCGTGGACCCTCATCTGTTAGGAACAGACATGCCCGAAGGGTGAGGACACCCCCCCAAACCTGCTCCCCTCATGCGGGTTAACAGCACACGAAGACTTTTGCAATTTTCCCAGCCCATTAGGCTCGTTCTGTAAAAACCAATTAACAACTAGCCTTTCCCACACAGGATCTTGGCTCCTGGGGCCTCACACACCCTCCTGCCCGCCCCTCCCATCAGGACCCCCACTGCGGTGGCTCTGAAGGTGGTGGTCCTCAATCCTGATGCAGCAGCTCAACCCCCTCCTCCTGGGTCCCCCATCAGAACTTGAGGGCTGGCAGGGTGGGCCCAGCAGGGGGCGGGGGGTAGGGGGATGAGCACCCTTAGCAGGAGCTGAGCTGAGCACACAGATGGGGTTGCCTATGGGTGACACGTGGGGAAAGGCGCCGCATCGGGGGTGGGTGTCTCCATGGGACAGATCATGGCTGTGTGGCTGGGGCCCTCTGCAGGGTGAAGCAGGCCTAGTCACTTTGGGGGTTCACAGACCATAAGGAGCTCCTTGGTGGACCCCTCTAGCATCTATGCCAGGGGACGTCGCCAGGGCCTGTGGAAGGGGGATGGAGGGAGGAGAGGGAAGGGCTAGCCAGGGGCCCCACTGAGTGCTGAGCTCTGGGGTCTCGGCAACCTGTCCTTCCCATTCCCAACACATCCGCTCACAACGCCAGCTGCACCGCTGCGTGCCTGCCCTCGGTGCCAGGGAGGGTGCCCTACGGCCTGAGTCCAGGTGCAGTCCAGGCTGGCCGCTGTGGCCGCTGTTCATTTAGCCAGGAAATGCCCCAATTAGTGCTGTGTCGCTGAGGCCGGCTCGTGTGCTGGCGGCCTGCCGCCGAGAAGGGGAGCTGACCCAGAGCAGCAGGGAGCAAAATGAGAAGGCACTTAGCTTCTGAGAGGTTTGCACTCACGGGGCGCTTTCCCGGGATCTGCTCGCCTGGCTGAGTGGGTGGGAGGGGACTCCAGCCCCCAGCCCCTCACAGTGGACGCTTGTGCTCCTGTGTCCTGCCTGAGGGCACTGTGCCCTCCCTCCACCGCCCCTCTGCCCCTGGCTGGAGTCTCTGCGCCCGAGTCCTGCCCCCAGAACGCCACCAGACACACAGCTTCGGGGTCCGGTAGGCGGGGCACCCAGTGGACAGCCCAGCATTGTCACTGCATTGCAGTAAGTCCACCTGCTTGTGCTGGTGGCCTGCGGCTGCGTGGGCTGCCCGCGTGGGCTGGGCCCAAGGGCTCCCCTGTGCTCCATCGGCCCGCCCCACCCCCTCTTCCCCTCCTAATTGGGCCTTCTCCCTGACAGAGTGCCACACGGGCCTCCGTGCCGGTTCTGTTAACATCGGCACAATCTTTGCTCACTGAAGCCTGGCAGAGTGGAAAGGCTGGAGCAGCCAAAATAGCTCCAGGTCTCCCGGGAGCCACGCAGCAGAAATTCGGGGAGGGGCGAAGATCCGAGGTGTGATGGGGACAGCCCGGGCCGCTGAGGCTGCCTGGACCTGCCCTGCTCGGGTCAGGGCTCCGTCCAGGGCCCAGATACCTTTCCGAGACTCAGGGACACTCCGAGCCCAGCTCGGGTCAGGTCAGCCCTGGGCTGAGTCTAGCGGGGGAGCCAGCCTGGGCAGCAGGGCACCAGGAGACCCAGGACCCACGCTCATCCCACCTCCTCGCGAGAGCCGAGACGGAGCCCGTGTGGGACTGCAGAGCCCATCTCCCTCCACAAACCTTCTCCCAGCAGCCGCCCCCTGGTTCTCATTTAAAATGCAGAGCTGGACCCCTCGCTGGAGAGCGGGTCAGCAAGTCTGGGGGTTCGGGGGCTCAGCAAGTGCCCTGGGTGACTTCTTTGATTGGGCACATTTGGGACACGAACCCCACAATGCTGCGCCCCAAATGGAAGGAATTAAGCAAGCACAGCCAGGGATAAACACCATGATTTTGTAACTGGGGAAACTACAGATAAGGGCTCCAGGGGGGACATGGAAAGGCCAGCGAGAGTGAGCTATGGGGTTGGCCTCTTGCTGATCAGGGGCCCTGGGGGGTCACCTCTCCTCCCCAGGCCTCCATGGCGAGACACGCAGAGCAATGCCCGCAGGGAAGGCCCCAGGCCCGCCCTCCTCAGCCCACTTTCTGAGAGACCCGCACTCAGCATGAGAAGGCACTTAGCTTCTGAGTACCCAGCAGGGGCCAGCTACTCATTCATGAACCTCACGCACGCAGGGACTGCCACGCACCCACATGTGTGTGCAGTCACAGAGGGAGCTCCAAACACAGTGCCCACACATCGCTCAGCATGACAGCTCTCAGGGCTGTGGTTTTGGCGATTTGTTCTCTTCTGGGGTTCATGTGTCTGGGGCTGCCCGCCCCCACGCTGTGTCCCCTCACCGAAGGCCTCCTCCTGGCTCCACAAAACCCCCAGCAAGTGGCCGGCAGCACATGCATGGGTGGGCTCCAGCTCCTGGGACCCGGGCTCCGGACGCGGCACCAAGCTGCCCGAGAATGGATTTCTGAGCAGCCAGCCTTGGACAGCACCGCTCAGGCCCAGGCCAGCACTCGCTGGTGTTCAGCACTGGGGCACGGAGGTGGGTGTGAGGGCCCCATCCTGCAGCCCCCATCGGGACTGGTCCAAGAAGGCTCCCTCAGGCTCAGAAGGCATGTGGCCGCGGGTTGCCATGCTTGGCTACAGCATCGGCCTCCTCCCCTGGCCCTGCACCCAGGTCGGGGAGGGAGGGTGGCCTGGAGGGTCCTGTTCCCAGAGGTTCCGGAAGCCGAGGCCCCACAGCCCCATCCCCGCTCTGCTGCTCACACACTTCACGGCTGTGTGGGGTGTTGTTCACAGTTCATCGGCATTAAAATTAGAACTGCTGCTGAAACTCCAGCAAACTGAGCCCCCAAGGGCAGTCACTTTCCTGAGCTGTGGGACATGCAGGAGGGGCCAGCCGGTGCGGGGGGTGGGGGGCAGGTGCCCAGCGGCGAGCATCCACCCCTGGCCGAATCCTAGCCTGGGGCCTCCTGAGAGCCCGGAGCTGGGCGTGGGGGCAGGTGGCCCACAGCAAGGTGCGGGAAAGACTGGGGACAGAGCACCTGACCCGGCGCTGCCATGGGGCTATGGGACTGCGGCACTTGCCTGGGTCCTGTGGGGCCATCAGTGATGTGGCCAGGGAGGCAAAGGCCCTAGGAGCATCCCCCAGGTGGGCAGCATGCTCTCGGGTCACGTGCCTCACGGGACACAGGTCTGCAGACCCACCCCAGGAACTTCCCCCTTGCTGGTCCCTCCGACCCCCCCCCCCATCCCCGCTCCATGCAGTCTCTCTGGGTACACCCCTTCCCTCGGCCTGTGCTCACAGCACCCCTCAGCAGGGCCCCCTCCTCTTCCTGACTACACTGCAGTCCCGGCCCCTGGAGTTTACCACGTGTGCTCTCAGGGTGCTGCTGGTCTCCATTGTCCCTGCAATGTCCCAGGATGGAGCCCAGAGGCCTTGGTGACCACCTGTGACAGTAGCCGAGGGGATGTGGACCAGGCAGGTCAGAGAAGCCTCAGGGTCATGGGAGTGGCCAGGAGACATGGCCCAGCTCCTGATGGCATCCCCTGCCCACCCTGACCCAAGGCCTGCCAGGCCCTTCCTCTCACAGGAAGCCTGGAGGAGGGCGAATGCAGCACCATTGCCTCCCAGCATGTGGCTCAGACCCACTGACTGTAAACAGCTGTTCGCTTCTTGGACAGCAAAATAAATTGTTTAACAGCAGAGCCGTTCTTCTCTGAGCGGCTGGGGGCTTAGCACCTGCGAGTCCCACACCCCCCAGCTGGCCTTCATCTGGGCCTGCCCCACAGCATGGCCGCCCAGTCGCCCCAGGGCCAGGGAGTGATGGATCCTGCCCAAGCCTAGGCTGGGTCCCCGAGCCCCTTATGGGACCCCAACTAGGCCTAGTGTCTTATTCCCCGTCTTCCAACAACAGCGGGGCACCGGGTCACATCTCCCACTTCCTCCTCCTCCATCTTCACCCCACCCATGATGCTGTGCCGGCGGGTCTGGGGACATGGGGCTTGCAGAGGCCTGGGCATGCCTGTCCTCTGGGACCACACGTCCCAGGGCTCCTGCAGGAAAGGACTCCAGGCAGCTCCCGGGAGTACTGGGGGGAGGGGGGCTCAGTGCCCCTCCCAGAGCTCCAGCTGCCACAGTTCTTTGACTTTGGAGAGGGTGAGCCAGGCCCAGCTACCAGGGACCAATGATCGCTGCAGCAACTGGCCCCCGAGCCAGTTCTGTATATGCCTGTGAACATGCTGACGTGGAGGGGGCACATGTGCCTGGGAACACATGTGTCTGTAAACATGCTTACATGAGGGGGTACACATGTGCCTGTGAGGTCACGGCATCAACTCACCTGACCTCACACCCCACCTTGGTCTCTACCTGCTGCCTTCCCCTTCCCCGAATAGGTGTCCCCCTGTTGGCACCCGGGCCCTGAGGCCCCACCCAGTGCAGTGGCGGGTTAAGGACCAGAGTGTACGCTTCTCCCAGGGGCCTGGCTATTGACGCGGAGTGGCCAATGACCCCTCTCTGGGCCCATTGCCACCACAAGGTCCCCTACGTGAGGTCACATGTGCACTGAGCTCAGTAATCATGTCCTTGTCCTTAGGAAAGGGCCTTGGGGTATTGCCCTGGGGCATGGGCAGAGGGCCCTAGCCCAGGAGAGGTGCCTGGGCTGGAGAACTGCTGGCATCATAGGGCCAGGCCCGGTGCCCCACCAGGCGAGGTGCTCCCGACCACACGCAGGAGGGAGCCTGGGCTCTGAGCAGCTCAGGCCACTCGCCCTCCCCACACCACAACAGAAAAACACCCTGGGGCCTGCCGTCCGCTCAGCCCCTGCGTGCTGCCCAGCGGCCTCCTCCCAGACAGGAAATCCATACTGGGCTGAGCGATGCCTCCAACGAGGGCAGACCTGTTGGGGTTGGGAGGGAGAGGCAGGTAGGAGAATGGGGCCAGGCTCCTCCCCTCCCCTGTTCACAGGCCGAGGTGCCGGGCCAGCTCCCCACGTGCGTTCTATCAGAGTGCTGGGCCATCCTGGGCCCAGGCCCCACGTGGGAACACCCAGCACAGGAATCCTCGTGCCAGATCCTTAAATGCAGGCAGCTGGGTCTCGGGAACCATGTCACCCTCTGCCCCAGCACAGGGGGCAGCCTGAACAGGGATAATTTGCTGACCAAGATGGACCCCATGTGGCCCCCTCTCCACAGCCACCTTCCCCTCCACCGCCCACCACAGGGGCTGGCAGAGCTTCGAAGGCCCCATTGGGTTCCCCTCCACCATCGCCGGAGGGCTCAGCTCGTCTCCTCCAGCCCTACCCAGGGATGTCCGTGCAGCTCAGGGAGGTTCCTCTGGGGCCCCCAGACCCCTGGGCCTGGGTGGGGTGACTAATTGGGTCAGTATTCTCTGTCACCCAGGAAATCCACTTACCCGGTGTAAGCCTAGGCTGCTTGGCCCTAGGGCGACTCTGGGGTGTTTGTGAATAAATGAGTGAGTGAGTGAATGAATGAATGAATGAATGAATGAATGAATGAATGCCTGGTATCCCCACAGAGCCAGAGTTGCCCCAGTTGATGGCAGGAGCCAAGAGCTTCAGGGTCCCATGGGTGGGAGGGCTCCATTTAGGGCCGGGACCCAGCTTCGCTGGAGGCTACGGTCAGTGCCCTCGGGCCACCACAGGAAGGCAGGGCCTCCTGGAGCCAACCTCCTGCTGCACCAGGTCGGGCGGTAGAGGCGGAGGCGGAAATTTCTGTTGCTACTCCCCAAGCATTTCCCACTAACCCTGTCAGGCCCAGAAGGCCAGTCCTGGCATCCACGTAGCCAGTACTGAGCAATGGGCTGTGGGCAGGAGCAGGGCAGAACATGTCTGGGTTTGGGGGGAGGCCTGCGGGATCCCTTTCTCCCTCTGCCCTGCATCCAGCGATGCCCCAGATGGTGGCTGCCTGTCAGCCTGGGTAGTGGAATGATTTAGAAGGCGGCTTCCTGCCAACCCAAGGCAACATTTAGTGTGAGCAGAAAATCCTCCACTGTTGCTTTAAGGTTTAGGGCTATTTGTTACATCAGCATAATGCACCCACCCTGACTGATACAGGGGACAGCCACCAGGCTGGTTCCTCACTGGACACCGAAACCGGATCAGACACCTGCTCCCTGGGCCTGACTGTGAGCCCACTGACCTCCAGGTCAGGCTGTCTCCTTCATCCTCCTCTGGGTCCCGAGTCCTAAAGCAGCCAGTGCCTGGCACACAGGAGAATCAACATATTGTTTTTCTTCTGCTGTCCACCCTCTCTTCGGCTTGTTGCAATTTAAAAGTAAATGTTTGACTTAATCTCTGAGAAAACACCAAATAATGGGATTTGAGGATGGACTCACAGAGCCAAGAAATCAACGCAGCCAGACCTCAGCCCAGAAAACGACAGAGCTGAACGATCCAGGCCCTTGCCCAGGTCCCAGGCTTGGTGTGTGGAGGAAGGCGGGTCTCATGGGGGCTGCGAAGTGGGGAATAGGTGTTCGCTACCCAGCCATGAGGGAATACTATGACTCCCCCATTTCACACTAGGGAAACTGAGGCTCAGAGCCACCCGTCCTGGCCCCTCGGGGTCTATCACACCCGCCTTGGACCAGGCTTACCCAGGAGCCCCTGGGGGAAGGGGAGGCCGAGCAGCCTGCAAAGGCATGTTATTTCATTAACAAGAGATGAATAATTAATACGACAGCGCCTCTGAAACCGTTTTGGTTTTTATTTTAAACGGTTTTTTTTTTCTATGTATAGAAACAGCACTTTTGTTAGGCACCAAATTTATTTTTTAATAAACATAGCAGTTATTTATTCAAACTCCAGTGCTCCCTGGGGTGGACTGCACGGGGACAGTGAGGACTTGCTAGGGCGCCACTATTAGCCTCCAACGCGCGCCAGCCCAGCCGCCTGCGTGCACCGCAGGGCAAAGGGCAGAGGGGAGAGGTCGCAGGGGAGGCCCGGCCAGCAGCTCCAGCTGTAGCGCCGGGACACAGGTCCTGAGAGCCGGGCTGGTTCCTCTCATCTCCCCGTGCAGGCCTGGGATGGGGGAATGGGCAGGTGGGACCAGCTCTGAGATGGGCTGGGGAGGAGCCCAGAGGGAGGTGGGCGCCAGGCAAAGGCTGGGAGTCCTCCTTGCAGGGGAGGAGCCGGGGAGGGATTGGGGGTCACCCATCCTGGAAGGGCAGGCTAAGCCAGGCTGTGGGGTACAAGGCCACAGGCCCCAGGCGAGCTCCCCACTTCATGCCACCCATGAGACCCGCCTTCCTTCACACACCAAGCCTGGGACCCCAGCGAGGGGCCCAAATCATTCAGCTCTGTCATTTTCTGGGCTGAGGGTTGGCTGCGTTGATTTCTTGGCTCTGTGAGTCCATCCTCAAATCCCATTATTTGGTGCTTTCTCAGAGATTAAGTCAAACATTTATTTTTAAATTACAAGCCAAGGAGTCCTGGCTGGTAATATGTTGGCAATATGTTGACTTTCCAAACGCACCTCTCGGACTGGAGGCCAGAGGCTGGCCCAGTTGGGGGACGCCTGAGACCCTCGGCCAGTCCTCAGCGTGGGTGCAGGGCAGGGAGATCCCGGCCCCACCCCGAGTCCTACCCCCCAGCTCTGTTTCCTTGACTCAGATGCGATGCCAAACAAAAGAATTCGGGCGTAGATATTTTCTTCTTGCAAAGAGTCGTCATGAATTTTTAAAGTGCGCAATATTGTCCTCAACAAAACACGTAAAAAAAATGGGTTGTCTGCTCCCAATAAATATTTTCTAGATTAAGTATTTGTAATGTTATCAATTATTTATCTGTATATGTGGAAGATGCATAATTTGTAATAATAAAATGTAGAAAGGGTTTTAATTTTTCTGCACAATATATGAAATCGAGTTTTTACTAATACATGAATAAATTGACTCTAATCCCTTCCTGTCATAGTGCACGGTATTGTTTTAGGTATAAATCTCTTATTTTATAGATGTTTTCAAAAATTCATCTTCAATATTTAAGGGTCCACGTAAATCTTAGTAACAGAGAGTTTCATTCAGCGGGTTCCCGTTTATGGGCTTGTCGCTCTCCCATGTCCCCATTGAATCATCACCATGCGTGTCAAAGTCACGCCAGGGCTCCATAAACACGAATGTTCATCGTTTACAAAATAGATGCTGCTTTGTCTGGAATGAGACGGCACACGGCGCATGGCGGCAGGAGGCGCAGCGTCTGGCCCTGTTGCGGGGGTTCAGGGCACCGGGCCTGGTCACTGATGGGCAAGGGTGAGGACAAGCGCATTCCTCACAGGAGTGAGTCTCAGCTAAAGAAGCACATCAGGGATACTTGGTGGCTGAGAAACTAGGAGAAAAGTAGAGGTGGTCCCTGTGCCGAGAGGTCACCGAGGACAGGGAGAGCTGGTAGCGAGGGCCGATGAGAAGACAACAGACGGAAGAGGGAGTGGGACCAGCCCTCAGAACTGTAAACTCCACAAACCTCCTAGGCATGGGGCTCGCAGCTCCCCTGAGGAAGCCGACTGAGTCCAGAAACTGAGCACCCAGCACTTGTGCTCTACTGGACACTGGGCTCAGGTGTATAAGGGAAGCCCTGTTTTCTCATCGGGGTGGGACATCTGGTGGTGACTACCCCAGGCCTGGCTCAGGCAAGCCCGGAAGGCTTCCTGGAGGAGGTGGCACAATGTGGACCAGGGCACCCAGTTGTGCCACCAGTTTGCTGTGTGACCCCAGCGAGTCTGCCCCTGCTCTGGAACTTCGTTTTTCCACCTGGAATCACAGAACTTGCGTTTTAGTCCCCATGAGGCTGTGTATAGGCCACAGGGCCCGGCTATCAACTCCCATCTCAGAGCTCAGCTCCTCTGTAAAGTGGAGTTGCTGGCTCTGCATGGGATAATGTTGGGATGGCTAATGCCCCAGGCATCAGGGGCGGGCTCATGGCCCAGAATGGGCCAATCACAGTACCTTCTCCAGCTCGCTACATCACAGTGATTGGATGAAGGGAAAGTCATGTGACCTGAGCCACACCTATTGAGATGCTTCCCTGGAATTTTTCAAACTGAAGCAGGAGATGGATCCCTTTCTCCCTAGAACAGTGGTTCTCAACCTTCCTAATGCCGTGACCCTTTAATACAGTTCCTCATGTTGTGGTGACCCCCAATTTCATTGTTACAAATTGAACATAATTAAAGCATAGTGATTAATCACAAAAACAATATGTAATTACATGTGTGTTTTCCGATGGTCTTAGGCGACCCCTGTGAAAGGGTCGTTCGACCCCCAAAGGGGCTGCGACCCACAGGTTGAGAACCGCTGCCCTAGAAGGAGGTCTGGAGGTTCAAGCCATAGGTCCAGCTTGGGGACCAGCCAGTTGGGAAGGCTGACCATGGAGGGAAGTAGCCACAGGGCTGGGAAGGAACCCGTGCCCCAGAACCAGCTAGTTCCTGTGGTCCCAAAGCCACCCTGGGAGCTCAGGAAGTCCCTGCCCATACTGTCCTGAAACACTTCCCTGAGCCCTGGGGGTTCACATCAGAGCCTGGGTGCTCTCAGGCCCAGGGCGGTGCACGGGCACGGGGTCGGAGCTGATGTCTAATTACTCAGAGCCCAGAGGCTCCATCTTAATCCTGATGCTGGCTGAGAGGTCTCTTCCATGGTCTGCACGTTAGAAAGCAGCGACATCACTTCATCACAAATGCATGATAATTGGAGGGCCAGAGATCAAGGTGTGTCTTTGAAAACTGAGACGTGAGCCCTCAGAATTGAGAGCAGGGCATCTATCCACCCGACCACCTACAAAACCCAAAATGCCAGGCAGCAAAAGGCATAAAACAGGACGAAATGGGCTAGGCCAGATACCGCAGGATTCACTGTGTGGGTGCCCAGAGGAGTCAAATTCACAGGGACTGTGCTTGGCAAGAGCCGGGAGAGGAATGGGGAGCTGTTGTTTAATGGGGCAGAGTTTCAGTTTGGGAAGATGAAGAAGTTCTGGAGATGGATGGTGGTGATGTTTGCACAACAGTGTGAGTGTACTTAATGCCACTGAAGTATGCACTTAAAAATGTTTAAAAATGTAAATTTTATGTTACAACTATTTTACTACAAATAAAGAAGAAAAAAAGATTATTCCCCCTCCAAAAAAAGCATTATAAGTCAATATGGCATTACATTTTTTTAAATATATGTATGTAAATAAGTCTCTGTTCACTCTAGGTTTACTATGCAGAATCACCTGCCAAGTGAATAGCCTGAATATACAATCTTTAATTCAATAAATGGATTGTTTTAGTAGAGAAGGAGGAGGAGAGGAGGAGGAGGGGGAGGAAGGGGGAAGAAGAAGGAGGAGGAGGAGGAAAAGAGGAAAGGAACATAAAATAGGGTTCATAAAAAAAAACTGGACGATTAAAGCCAGACCTGGGACCAGTCGTGTGATGCCCATGTTTCACATCTTCCTATATAATAAAAGGCTAATATGCAAATTGACCGAATGGTGGAACAACTGGTCCCTATGATGCACACTGACCACCAGGGGGCAGATGCTCAACAGTGTGCTCCCACAGAGGGAGCGCTGCGCAGCCAGAAGCCAGACTCACAGCTGGCGAGCGCAGCCGTGTTGGCGGAAGCCTCTCCTGCCTCCATGGCAGCACTAAGGATGCCACTCCCCATGGGGCGCGGGTCTAAGCCATCAGTCGGACATCCCCCGAGGGCTACCGGACTACAAGAAGGCGCAGGCCAGGCTGAGGGCCCCCCCACCCAAGTGCACGAATTTCGTGCACCAGGCTTCTAGTCCTTCTATAAGGCAGATGCCTTCTGATGGGACAAAGCAATGCAACGCCATCCTTGAAGCCTCAGAGGAGGCAAGGAAGGTGGTCCATGCAGCTTGATCGAGAGGGAGGCGGAGGGCAGGGGGCGGGTGAGCTCTGACTTACATCCTGAGGAGCCTCCCAGTGCCTCACTGGTGCTGGGCTCTGGGACACAGCAGCCAGTGGGACCAAGGGGGCATCCTCAGGGGCACACAGACAGGGAGCGAGAAGCAGAAAAGGCTCCATGTCAGGGAGGGCTCCAGAGAGGATGGCTCCTTCTCCAACTATGAACATTTCCTTAAACAAAAACTGTCATGAAAAGCCCTAAGAACCAGAAACTACGTGAAGACTGGCTAGCAGGCAGCCTGGAGGGGCCAGCCCTGGGGTCGGGGGGCAGGTCCTCTAGGGCTGTGCCCACTGACCCTCAGGCAGGTCGCGGGGCCTCTCGCGCAGGCCTGGATGGCTCCGGGGGGCAGGCAGTGAGGGCGGGGGGCAGGCAGTGAGGGCGGGCCCTAGGCTTCCCTGGCCGGCGGGGAGGGGGCGGGGTGCTGGGCCTTTAGCACCTGCTAGGCACCCCCACCCCGGGACCCTGAGCCTTTGCAGCAGAAGCTGTGTTGCCCATGCCTTTCACGCTCTGTGTTCTGCCGCTTTGAGGTCTGGAGTCCTTGCTGATCCTGAAGGGACTACCCCTCCCGGCGTCAGCCTGTTCCTAAGATAGCAAACAGCTCATCCATCCATGAGCGCACTTTTCAAATACCAACCGGCCAGTCCCCAGCTCACCCCCGGCCACCTCCTTTGTGGGGCTCTCACACTCAGGGCCACTGTCCACCTGCCCTCATCACCCTGGACCAGTTACCAGCCAACCGGGGAAGCTCCTGTACCCCAGAGTGCTGAAATTATCCCAACCAGCCAATCCTGAGCCTGCTTCCCGGCCTCGCCTGCTTCCTTCCCGGGGAAATCACATTAAAGGCTACAGCCCACGGTTCCCCCTGCTCCCCCAGCCCCCTGACCAACCCAGGTGCTTCCCCACGTGCCCCCTCCTGACGTGTCCTGCCCCCTCCTCTTGGGAACTGTAAGTATCCAATTGTCTCCTGATCTGTGGGCTTTGCCGGACCTGAATAATAATGAAACCTACATTTAAAACAGGCAGCCCCAGTCCACTTCACGGGCAGGGGAGGGGCGTCATGAGGTACCACCATCCAGGCACAGGCGTGGGCAGGGGCACAGTGAGACCTATCCGTTTGGGTTAGCTCCTCCCTTGTCCTACGCCTTGGGCTGCTGGGGCCTCCCGAGGACAGGTTCCCGTGGGCCTTAGAATGCTGGGAGAACCCCCAGGGCTGCCGGATGGGGGCATCTGTCAAGGGGGTGGAGAGCCATGGTGGAGGCCTGGGCCCGGGGACACTGGGCCCTGGGACTGTGGCCTCGCCCTGGGCAGGATGGCCAATCGAACTGGGAGGACCCAGCCCAGCGGGGTGGCTCAGTGGTTGTGCGTCAACCCATGCACCAAGAGGTCACGGGTTCAATTCCCAGTCAGGGCGTGTGTCCGGGTTTCGGGCTCGATCCCCTGATCAAGGGCGTGCAGAAGGCAGCCGATTGATGATGTTTCTCTCTCATTGATGTTTCTATATGTTCCGCTCCCTAAAATCAATTAAAATTTTTAAAATTTTGAAAAACTGGGAGGACCCAGCAGCCCTGTCAGGCTCGATCTTTCCACGCGTGCGCTGGCATGTCTGTATGGCAAGGTGTGGATGGCATCTCTGAGGCTGAGGATATGGGCAGCTGAGGAGTGATCACTAGCAAAACTACACAGTCTTGATTTCCCTGGGGGCCCACATGAGGGGGAATCAGTCTCAGTGATGGTGACGGGGGGGATGGAGCAGCCACGGCACCGTGGGCGGGTCTCAACCAGAAAGTCACATCATCAAAGAAGTCGCAGCCCAACTAGAGGCTCAGGAATGCACAGCTGGGCGCCCTGGGGGTGCCAAGAAGGGCTGAGGACTAGGGTGTGGGGTGAGTGCAGAGCACTATGGGGCAGGGCCCCGGGCGGGGGGCGGGGGGTTTGGTGAAGGTCTCCAGTGTCTTCATGTGAATGTCTGCCCTGCCACTGCCCCCACCCCAAGTGTTCGACGGTGGGGGGCCCCCGCCTTAAAGGACAGAAGGTCCTGGATCCCCACATGAACCACTAGCCTACAAGGGATGGCAACACAAGGATGGACTGAGGCTAGACGCCTGGAGAGGGTGAGGGGGTGCAGTCTCCTCTCCCACGTGGAGATTATGCCCCATTTAATGAGTGGGAGGCCGGACCAAGGAGCCACGAGTTACGGTGGGACCTTAGCCGGAACCGCTGCTCAGTCCGCCCAGTGAGTGCCAGAAACCCTGGAGAGGTTCGCGACCCTGGCGGCTTGCTTCCCTGTGAGATGAGGGTGCCTGTAGGGGGACTTAATGACAGGGAGTCCAGCAATGGCACACACATGACCCTGGTGGGGGCTGGAGCTGAGCCCGGGAGGAGCAGGTGCTGGGGAAACAGGTTGGCGGGCAGCGTGGGCCCAGGTAGTCTGGCCCAGGTAGTGCGGTTGCTCCATGGACAAGGCGGGATTTGCACCCAGCTGCGCAGACTCAGTTGCACATGTTCATGGATTCCCAGGGCCCCGGAACCAGCACTGCCCCTTCCCACCCCAGGCCCCTGTGTATGGAGCCTCCGCACCACCTCGCGGTGTGTGAGAGCTACAGGTACCGCACAGGTAATCGTGGTTCTGGGTAAGCGCCCCTGACCGACAGGAGGGCCCCTGGGATCACCCAAAGCCGAGCCACCCCGAGTCCCTGTCATGCCCTGAAGAGACGGGAGCTGCAGGGCCAGGCCGGCCACCCCTCTTCATGCCGGCCCACAGCCTGTGTTCAACCGGCTTCCACGCCTCAGTCAACCTCTCCTTATCTGGAGCCTGCGGGCGCAGCCTGGTGGTCGGCCACGGGACGCGGTGGAGGCACAGCCGAGAGGCCCACCTGCCTCCCGGGGGCCAGGACTCACTGCAGGCCTTGCCCTTGGTGCTCACCCATTCCCTGCAGAACTGGCAATGCCCACCGAGTGGTGAGCCAACAGCACCCTATTCTTTCCAGGTGCAAAACATTGGTGCCGGCAGCCGCCCTCTCCTCCTGATTCCTAAGAGTTCTTAGCCTTGTGTTTGCAAATTGCCAAGTGTGCCTTTACGCCCTTCCTGTCCCTTTTCTTCTTAGGCCTCCGGAGCTGAGTGGGGCTCACACTGGCTGGTGAGACCTTCGGAGGTCAAGCTCATGGCCTGCTATGCCCTAGGCAGCCAGCATTTCTTCCCGAGAACATCTTCCTAGTGGTCCTTGCAGTGACATAAGGGTCATGCACCCTGGGAGGCCGGCCCGAAGCCAGGTTGGAAGGTGACGCCATGTTTCTCCCATCCCAGGAAACAAAGACGGCGTCTGCAGGTGGCATTTGGCAGCAGAATCAACTCAAGGAAGGGTGATGGCTGCAGAGCCACCAGCAGCTGTCTCAGTCCCTTCTCAACGCAGCCACGGGTCAGGCTGCCAGGGCCTCAAGGCTGACAGGAGCGGTGCCAGGACCCCAACACACCTGGCTAACACCCACTCAGCTGGACCATCCGGCACCCCACCTGATGCATGTCCGACAGGCAAAGCCCCGTCCCAGGACCAACACCGGGTCTCTGGCCGTGGTGCTGCCAGCGGAGGTGGACACCGCCGAGGGCCAGCAACCGTGCCTGCCCCAGACACCCTGCCCGCCAGTGCCGCCTCAGTCACTCCCCACCGCCCCAGGCTGCAGCGGCTCCCTGAGTGGCAGCAATTAGGGCCGTGGCTGGCAGAGCAGCCGCTCCCCTCCAAGCATCTGACGTGGCAGTGGGTCCCCGGGGGCCGCTGCGCTCTGGCTGCGGCTGAGGCGCTTGGAATATGTTGCTTTCTGCTGTAAAAATGGAAACATCCCCAACGTGAGACACAAGCTGGCAAGGAGAACGCCACTGTGAAATTTCTCACCCTGAGGCGGGCGGGCGGGCGGGCAGGCGGGGGGGTGATGGGGAGAGACACCTGGCAAGAAAGGCTACACAGGGGAGCCAGGAACCTGGGGGTGCAGGAGCAAGACATGCACACCCCCAGCCCGACAACCCTGCTGGGAACGTGGGTTAGGCCGTTCCTGCCTCGATTGGCCATTTTCCAAAAACACCAACTGAGCCAGCGCCTCCAGTTATCAACACCTACTGGGGCTGCTGGGATAGCTGTGAGGGAGGTGGGCATGGGCGTGCAGTTGAGGGGGGGAGGCGGGGCAGGTCACCCAAATCAGAGAGAGTAGCTTCCCAGGGTCCAGAGGCAGGGGGGCGACCAGGTGTCTACAGTCCCGCTGCCAGGTGGGGTGTGAGGCCAGGGGTGGTGTGTCTGTGTGGCAAGGAGTCTCTGAGTGCCACCAAGCCATCCTATCAGGGGCTTCGGAACCAAACATGCAAGCCAAGCATGCCAGCCCTTGGCCCATGTCCCCCAGACACTGCCAGGCTGGCGCGAGGCACCCTCATGATTACCCCAAGGTCTAAGCCCCTCACTGTCTTGGTCAAGACCCTCCCGCCAGCGCCCGCCCCCCCCCCTCACCCCCCAGCACTGCTCAGCCACAGGCTCAGCACCTCAGCCTCAATCTCCTCTGTGCTAACTACAGCGGCGCTGACACCCACCAGCTCCGCCAGCCCAGCTCTGCTGTGAAACGCCCCCGTCCAGCCGGCTGTTCTCACCCCAGATTCACAGGGAACACAGCGCGGTGCCCATTGCTCTGCTGACGGTGGACACTGGCCAGCGGAGGCCGGGACCCACGGGGGCAGGCCCGGGGCTGAGTCCCCTGGGTGGCCTGGCCGGAAGCACAGCCACCTCTGCAGAGTGTCATAGGCGTGCCCCCTGACAAGCCCGCACTGTGGACACTTCCCCTGCACGTTGCTGATCATCACGAAGCCGAGAGGAAGGCCAGGGAGGTGTCCGCCCGCCCCAGAGCCTGTGCCAGCTCCCAGGCTGGTCATGACCGCCCTGTCGACGCTGTTGGGCCAAGGGCTCCCCTCAGAGGGAACCTGGACTTGCCACCCGATTCCAGACGAGGCCTCGGAGCCTTAAGACCGCCTGGGGGCTCAGCCACACCTCTGGACCCACGCAGCGGTCCAAGTCTTTCCTAGAAGCCAAGCGACGCAGATGGAAAAGCCGGACCACCCCCTCACACACACACACATTTGTACACTCACATACGTTGGCTAACACATGCTGACCCACATGCACACTCGCATGCTTGTCACAAGTAAAAACACTCGCGTGCACATATACACCGTCACTCATGCACATTCACAGTTGCACAGGCTCCCTCACATGCAGGCACGCACATCGCGCATGCACGCTTATAGGCTTGTTCACTCACACACCCAAACATGCACACTCACACAGAGGCACGCTGGCATGCTCACCTACGCATACACCCTTGCACACTCGCATGTTCACGCTCATGTTCACATGCACACACACAAGCACATTTTGTCTTTTGGTTCTCACGCCGGCCCTTTGCACAGACCCCTCGCTGACATTCGGAGGTGAGGTGGGTGTCCCACCTGTGGCTGCCGCCTCCCATGTGTCAGGGGAGCAACGTGGGCCCATCAGCTGCTCCAGACCTTCCCCCTGCACCACAGTGACACCACGTCTGCCCTCATCACCCACTGAGGCTCTGGGCCACCCAGTGAGCGGGCTGCGGGCAGTGACTTCTGAGGCCTGGCAGCCAGCCAGCATGTCTGCTCAGCTGCCCACCTGCTCAGCGGCGGTGGAGACTGGGCACCATGGGGCTGGGCACTCTGGAGCCCTCCCTGAAACTGGGGCCCCAGGCAGGCGGGCGATGGGGAATGGGACAAGCAAGGACTTGGGCTCTGCCCTATGGGAAGGGGGGGGGGGCAGGGCGCGGCAGAAATAAGACAGCAAAGATGGGGACAAAGACCTCTTCTCACATGACACTCATCCCTGAGATTTCTAAAGGCCTGGAAAACATGTGATCCAGGGGACTTGTCACAAGTGGCTGCGCTGGCCCGGGCAACAGAGGCCAGAAGGAGACAATGGGCGGTGGGTCCTGTGCCAGGACAGGACAGGGGTCAAGGTCACCTCCCGGGCCCAGACCCCGGGAGCCAGACAGAGGGAAGTCTGCAGGTGGCAGGGTGGAATAGGAGCTGCACACAGACTTCTATCCCTGGTGGCACTGTAGGGTTCCAGGTGGCACTAGGGCTGCCCAGCCAGGGCGAGAGTCAGCACGGGCAGGTCTGGGGGCTGTGAGGGCCCAGGCCAGGGGGTCAGGGTCTGAGTGTGGGGAGAAGCTAGTTAACAGTGGAGAGCCGGAGGGCACTGCAGGCCGCACTCCCGCTGTGGCAGCAGGAGAGTTGTTGGTCCGCATGGCCCTCCGTGCCTCTGGCTGCCGGCCTGGCATGACTCTGAGGTGATGGCAGCTCTGAGACCCTCAGGGCCAGGGGCTGGCATGGAGGGATGGGCCTGGCAGGCCAGCTCCCCTGGGGGCCAGGCCACAACCTTGATCAAGGACGGAGGCACAGACAGGAGGGTCTCCTGCTCAACCAGGGGCAGCCCAGCCCCTGCATGTGCCAGGCCGGAGCTGAGTGGCAGCTGAGGCTGCAAGACAGGTGGGGTGGGTGGGGGCAGCAGTCAGGGCGAAGCCAAGCAGAGGAGGGAAAGGAGCCTGGGGGACATGCTGCTGGTTGGCTGTCAGCTCAAGGTCCACCAAAGCAGCCATGCCTCTAGGAGGGAAGTGAGGGAGGCTGTACAGGGGAGGGGAGCCGAGCAGAGCTGAGCAGAGATGAGCATTTAGCGAGGCTGAGGCCGGCCTGACCCCAGGGGAGCCCAGAGTGTGAGCAGCATCCGGAGTTGTCGGCTCTGGGGCAGGGACCAGCTCTTGTACCCACACCAGTCAGATGCTGCTGCAGGTCAGCCTGAGGAGAGCCCTGCCAGGCCTGAGCCCCCTGGCCTCCCTCCTGCCTGCTTGGCCCCTGCCCATACCTGAGTGGCCCTCAAGCATCTGGTCCTGAGCTCACAGGCTTGTTCACCGGGGTTTCACCAGGTTTGCTCAGCACCCAGGCCTCCCACAGCAGCCCACCTACAGCTTCAGGCCTTTTCCAGGGCCCGGGCTCCACCCAGCATGGCCCCGGCCACTCCCAGCACATGGGGCCTGGTTCAAACGCATGGTGGATGTCCATGAGAGCTGCCCCACCCCCAGGCAGAGGCCCAGGCTTATGGTACAGCCTGGACGGGCAGGATCTCCCACCACCAGGAAGTTCTAGCTTTAAAAAGGGGAGATTTGGGGTCTCAGGACAGCACCCCAGGACCACCCACACCTATGCTCACAGAGCAAGAGTGGGAGAAGCTAACTCAGCTCTCGAGGGCTGGACGGGGCAGGTGGAGTTTCTGGCTGGTGTGGCAGGTCGCCCTCATCCCCTGGGGAGCCCAGGACCCAAGAGTGAGCTGAGGGAGCAATGGGGGGACACGGTCTCCCCATGTGTACAAAGGTGTGCCATGCTGCAGGGACAGAGGGGAGCAAGCCTGGATGGCATGACAGCCAACTGTGGTCCCCACAGCGGTGGGAGCAGCCCGGGGATCCTGGACCCCCTTTCTTTTCGATTGTCACAACACCCAGGCTACCTGGCTGTGAGGAGGGTCTCTGGCCTGAAGAAGGGGCCCAGGCAGAGGCCATGACACCAAAGGACCGTGCATTCAGGGCTGGGGCTGGGTCTGACCCACTTCCCCCATTGCCTGCGTGGGTCACACCCATAGCTCAGAGGCCAGACCTGCTGGAGATGGCGTGGCCGGCCTGATGGGGCCTCAGCTCTCACCTGGCTGGCATCATGGGCACCTGGTCTCCTGCCCGTCCTGGGCACTGGGCTGCTTGGCACTGCTGCCCTATCCCAGCCCAGCTCCTGGCGGCCATCAGGTCACCTCAGCATGCCCTTTGCTCTCCCAACTCAGCGCTTCTGCTGCAGTCCATGGGGCCACCAGAGGCCACAGTCTGATGGGGTCACCCCTGCTGACAGCCAGGAGGGGCTGCCAGAGACCACCGGGTGGGTGGTACACAGGAGCCCTCTCTCACCCTGGGCAAGGGTCTGCAGCCTGTGGTTTAATGAGGGGCAAGGGGACTCTTGTTGTTTCTCTGCACCCCTAAGCTAACCTTGCTGGTCAGGTTGCCAAATGCAGGAGGAAACAGGCTCAGGCACACACCTGCCAGGAACCAGCATCCTTGGCCAGGCCGCAGAGAGGCGGACAACAGACCTTCCTGAAGGGTCTGGGCCCAGGAATCCCAGCCACTGCCCGGGCTGGCTTGCTCACTGTCACCAGGATTTTATTTGTGCCCCCTTTTGCGGGGGGGAGCTATATGTATTGAGGGTGTCCAGTGATGAACTTAACCCCAGTGTCCCCAAGGCTGAGCCCCATCCAGGCCCCCAGGGACTCATCTGCCCCCCTGGGCCTCTCTGCCTCCCCCCCACCCCAACCGCCCAGGGTCAGGCTGACATGGGCCTGTGGCACCAAGACCAGGTGCCCTGCCCACTGGATGACCTGCCCTTCCTCAGCCAGTGCCTGCCAACACCACCCGTCACCACTGCCAGGCCCAAGGTAGGGCACAGCAGACACTAACTCCAGCGGCTCAGAGCCTCAGACCAGGCATCACGCAGCCCAGGGCTGCCTGCAGTGCCCAGTCTCACTTCCAGGCCCAAGCAGCCGGGACAAGGGGGTGTCCACCCTGCCTAACTCAATCTGCGCCTGCCCCCCAGCAGCAGAAGGGTGGCAGGCTAGGGTGGGACTGCAGGGCAGAGGGCACAGGAGAACTGCAGTGGGCGGAGGTGGTATGTTAGGGTCCCCCACACACCTGGTCTGGACTGTCATGGGTGCTATCATGCATCCCATGGAGGGTCATTACCATCACCTGGGCACAGGGGCTGTCAAATGCATGAATGAATGAGTGAGTGAGGAGCCACTGGCTCTCCCTGGGTTGCATCGAGGCCACTGAGGCCCCACAGGGATGGGACTGGCCTGGAGTTGCACAGCCCTTGGGGGGAGGGAGTCAATCCTTGGTCCCCTTTGTCTGGAGGAGAAGGGACTCCACACCAGGTTCCTCCCGAAGGCTGGGCCGAAGCTCGACCTGCCTCTGCTCCCAGGGCCACCCCTACGTGGGAGTTCTCACCTGACTGAGAGCAGCATGTAAGCGCCCAGGGAGAAAAATCAATTCTCCTGGTTCCACTTTAATCCATCGGTTCCATTTCTGATTCATTTCCCAGCGCCCAGGGTCACCACTGCTCTGCAGTCCCCAGCAGGGACTAGCTGCCAGGTCAGGACTGCGCAGCTGGCAGGGGCTGCCCCAGGTCCTCAGCTCCTCCCAGACATGTGCAGTCCACGCGTGCACCAGACCCCCCCAAAGCCCAGGGCCTGCCTGTCAGGGGCCACTCGCTCTCGGTAAGGGGTGAGTGACTAGCCCCGGCCTCGCACAGGTGGGCCTGGAGAATAAGGGCCTGAGAAATGAGGGAATGCACCTTGCTCTGCTCAGGGTGTTTAGGGGCGCCACTCTGGGCGGCTTCTAGGGTGCTGGGCCAGAGGGCCACTGAGGTGGGACCTGGCTGTCCACCCCGTGTCTGACCAGGCACTGGACTCCAGGTCCCCCACGGTGCTGCCAGCCTGGGTGTGCACTGAACCCCGATAGGCATGAGGGGCTCACACATGGCCTGGCGGAGACACTGTGCTCCCTGGACCCCTCCCTGGACCCCTCCACTCCACCCTGGGCCTTGAAGCCCCACACAGGGTCCAGGGGTCTCAGGCAAAGATTCTGAGGGCAGAGTTGAGTGGCTGGATAAAGGAGAGGGAAGCCCCAGCAGAGAGGAGCGGCCCCAGGAAGGGGCAGGAGGAGCTTGGGTCCGGTGCTGAGCCCCTGCCGTGTACCCAGGGCATGTGGGCCTGTCCTGCTGCCTGCCTGGCAAATGCTTTCCACTCCGGAGTGACTTTGTCCCGGCCCCATCCAGCCACCAGATCCTGCTGAGATGCCCACACAGGCCTGGACTCTGGATAGGCTGGGCTCACTCAGCTCCCCCCAGGGTCCAGGCAGAGCCCCCGGCCTCTCCCCAGCACGGCCTCTGGCTGCCAGGCATGGTTGGCCCTCAGCTGACCTGAGCCCCACATCCCTGGCACACTCCACGGCTGTTGGTGGCCAGCCTGGGACCCGTTCAGACCCCAGCTCTGGCCCCCACCGGCTGGGGGCCCTGCAGAACCTCAGCCCCTGCACTGTGACCCGGCGACATTGTCGGGCCGGATGCAGCAGGCTGACTTGGCTATCGCTCTGCGTATCTCAGAGGAGCGAGCGGCGCTGGAGGGCGAGTGGCTTAGACAGCGGTCAATATTTGTGGAATTGAATTGAATCCGTCAACTGGGAGCTACACGTGTTTTGGTTAGACTCACGGTCTCTGCCGCTGGCAGGCAACACCCGGCAAGAGGCTCCTGGAAGACCCCAATCGTACCTGACCCCGGGGCAAGGGGCCCATGGGAGCCTGGTGTCTTCCAGGCTCCGCAGGCTGGGCTGGGTGGGGCAGAGCGCTGAGGCCAGGGCTGGCAGCGAGGGACTAGGAGATCCAGGAGCACTGGCATAGGGGTGGGGGAACCGGAAATGGGGGGGGCAGGCGGGTTCAGCTGGGGTTTCAGGCTGAGGGGCCCTGGCCCAGTGATGCTTAGGCCCCACCCGCACTCCTGGGTCCCTGCTGGTTCTTCAGGAAATGGGGTGCATTGGGCCTGGTCTCCCAGTGATCCATCCAGCTGTGGGGCCACATGGTGCCCCTGCCAGTCATCATCCAGGACAGGCAGAGGGACGGACCGTGGGGACAAGGGCGGGGTGTGGCACAGGGTGGGGCTGGGCCCTGGTCAGGGTGAGCCCTGGCCGGGCTGCGGCCAGCTCTGCCTCCATGAGACCCTCAGAGCTGCCCTCCTCCTTGGCCAGGCTTCTCTGCCTGGGGAGGGGACTCATGATGACCCTGGCCCAGTGCCCGCCCTCACTGCCCCAGCCCTGGGTCCTCCTAGGATTGTCTGATCGCCGGCGCTGCCCATCCCCAGTCCCCAAAACCCAAATTGGATTAGCTGTGTTTAGTAAGCGGCAAAGCTGCTTATATTTGAGCAAGAGCTCAGCAGATTATGCTGGGCCGAGGGAGTGCCCGGCGGTGTGCGGGGAGGTTTGGAGGAGGAAAGCTCACTAAACAAGTGTTAATTGGAAGCAAACTCAAGGGGGATGATCCTCTGCGGCTCAGCCTCTGCCCGCCTGGTAAACGCCTGCCCGTGGGCACTCCGGGGGCCACAGGGAGCAGCCGCAGTCAGGGCTCCGGGACTGCCCACAGGAGAAGGGCGTGGTGGCGAAGACGGGGCAGCGAGGGCCACTTCAGGAGCCTCCCTATGACAGTCACTTGCCCTTGAGGCTCTCAGGGGGCCTGGGGGCCCAGGAGCGTGCGGGAGGGGAGGTGTGATAGGTGAGTGTTTTATTACCATGTCCATTCAGCACCTGGGACAGCCCAGAGCCAAAGTCCAGGGACCCCGACCAGAGGCCTGGCCTGGAGGGGACACTGAGTGTGTAACCCCTGGTGGCCTGTCTGTGTCCTTGGCAGGGAGTGGCCCTCAGGCTGCTGGAGGGTGGGCAGGCAGAGAGGAGAAGAGAGAGCACAGTGTGGGGGGGGCAGGTGTATCCAGCAGGTGGGGGTACTCCTTGGAGGGAGGTCGAGGCTGCCAGGAAAAGGGGTGCTAAGGGGTATAGAGCCCACCCCCATCCCTTCACCCTCCACTCGCCTCCCATGGCTCCCATGGCTCCCGTGGTTCCCATGGCTGAGAACAGAGCCCAGAAGCCTGACGGGACCACATCCAGCCAGGGGGTAGGGGATGAGGAGCGGGTAGGCCAACCCTGGGGTCCTCCGAGCTCTGCTCCTGAAGACACTCGCCGAGGTGTCTGTGACCCCTGGGTCCCCGAGTCGAGTCGGGGTCCTCCATTCCTCTGGCTCATTTCCCAGCTCTCCGAGGTCATCCCGCCCCCAGACCCGGCTGCTTCAGCGGATCCGGAGCACGCGAGCACGCGAGGACCATCAATTATTTAGCTTCTGCCTCTCAGCCTCCTCTCTGTTAGTGCCTCGTAACGTTGGGGAGGATAAATCTCTCGCTTGCATCCTCCGCTGACAGGGGGCGGGCAGGTGCCGGGCGATGGCAGCCCGGGCCCTGGCCCCCGGCCCTGAGCCAGCACGGAGCACCCAGGCGGCCTGCTCGCGTCTCTGCTATTAAATCCATAATTCAGCAGAGATGAAGCCGCTCCATGCATCCTGGTTCCACGATGAGGCCCACCCACCCGTCCTAACTGCGAGGCTGTGGCGAGGGTGCACCCCCAGCCGCGCGCGGGCCGACCTCCTCGGGATCCCAGGTTTCAGGAGCTGCGCTTGCGTCTGTGCCCAGTGGGAAGCTCCCAGCACCTGCCTGGGTGGATCATGGAGCCCCTGCTGACAGGGGAGGACCCAGGGGGGCCGGACAGCTGCGGAGCACAGCCCAGGACCTGCAGAGGCAAATGAGGGGCAGGGTGTCTTGATGGACCAGCCGCAACTTTCAGGAGAGAGCCACCCACCTTTGTGGTGAGCTGTGGGGCCCGGGGGCAGCTGGGAGAGGACCAGCATCCGCCGAGGGTGCCCTGAGGTCTCACACCTCCAGCAAGGAACTTGTTGCAATAAAAATGAATGGGCAAGGATGCCATAGAGCAGCGTTTCTCAACCTGTGGGTCGCGACCCCTTTGGGGGTCGAACGACCCTTTCACAGGGGTCGCCTAAGACCATCGGAAAACACATATATAATTACATATTGTTTTTGTGATGAATCACTATGCTTTAATTATGTTCAATTTGTAGCAATAATATTGGGGGTTACCACAACATGAGGGACTGTATTAAAGGGCCGCGGCATTAGGAAGATTGAGAACCACTGCCATAGAGGGTCCAGGGCGGCCCCGCCCACCCCCTCCCACTGCACAGCCTGGAAAGAGTTTGTTGATCCAGTGAGTGAGTCTACGTGCCCCGCCTCTGCAGGTCTTGAGGTGGCCGCTGCGGAAAGGGGAGTGTGGACAAAGGGAGACAGTCACAAAACGGGCAGAGAAGGGACCAAGGCCAGAACGGGACATACTCTCAGAGCCCTGCCCTCAACAGAGCCATGCCCACCCTACACACTCTCTGCCCAGGGGTCCACTCTTAACCCCCTTGGGTGCCTGGCAATACAGGGGCTCTAAGAATCCTGGTGACTGCAGGCCAGTGGACCCAACTGCATGCAGCACAGAGCGGCTGGGCCTGGCCCAGTGGTGGGAGTCGGGCAGCCGGACGGGGGCTCTGTGAGGAGGTGCCCCACTCCACCTCCGGTCCCTGACTGCATGCCCTCCCCGCCTCCCCCACACCCACGGGCCTTCACAGAACAGGAGCTGAGATCCAGGTGACAGAGGCCAGAGGGACCACCAGTCCTTGCAATTAGCAGTAATGAGTTGACAGGAGCCCAGCACAGGACATAGGTCAAGTGCGAGTGGAGGCTGATAATGAACTTGACAAGGCTAGGCAGTAGAACAGCCCCTGCTCTCTGGCCATTAATTCTCCGGATCCGCCCAGGAGCTGATAGGGCCAAATCTCAGCCATAAGGGATGAGGCTGCTGCACAGAGAAAGGCTGGGCCAGCAAGAGACACACTGAGCCGAGCTGGGGCCTCAAGACCACTCCACCCCCCACCCCCCATCCCCACCCCTGCACCAACCCCCAGCCCCAGGGGGTCTCCCTGCCTGCTCACTAGCTCCCTCTCTGAGGGCCATCCCTCCGGAGTTCCCAGCTCACTCCGCCACGCCCTCCTGCAGCCCCCAACTCCAGTTTCTTAGTCCTCGGCCCCAACTCCACAACTAGTTTCTGTGCTTTGCACATCTGTGTGGGTGGGTCAATGTGATAGTCTCCAACCTGGATACTATCGAGAAAAGTTTATGTGGAAGGGAGGGAGGGAGGGAGGGAGGGAAACAGATCCCACGGATCCTCTGGATCAGAGCGTGGGGCCCCAAAATGTGGCTGGAGTATAAGGTGGTGCTGACAGAAAAAGAGCCAAAGCCACCGAAAGGAACTGGGCGTAAACAGGCCAACACTGACCGAATTCCCCCGGGAAAGAACTTTCCAAGAGCAAAGGCGAGGGTGAGCACACTGGGTGTGAACCTCAACCCTCAGGTGGCCGACCTGCAGCCAGTCAATCAGCAATTAGTGCCAAAGACACCAGGCAGCTCTAAGTCAAGCAAGGAGCAGGGGCAATTAATCTCATCAACAGAGCACGAGCCTCCACGAAGAAGCCAAACACCAAGAGCGTGAGCAAACTGCAGAGGAGGCAACACCTTGCCGGCATGAGAAATTAAACCGGGTCGCGGGCTTTCCCCAGACTCCAGCCCCACCCCCCGCCCCTCCAGCCAGGCACCACAGAAGCCCCTCATCTACTGAGGGGGCTGGGGGGAGGGGGGAGGGAGGGGTCAGTGGGCCAGGTTCTCGGTGTCCTGAGTCAAGAGTTGCTGAACCTTCTCTGGGGTCTGTGCTGATGGCGTCTGACTCAGACGGGCAGACCCAGCTGAGTGGGCTCAGGTGTGGCCACAGCGTTTCCTTGTAGCTGCAGAAAAGGTGCGGACAGCTGCAACACCCAGCCACACAAGGTGAAAATGCAGAACGGACAAGCACGGGGAGGCGCATATGAACTGGGAAGAAAGAGTGTGTGCACACAGCAAGAATGGAAGGAAACCAACTCCCCTTAGTCACGGGGGGGTCTCCAATATTTAGAATAATTATATGAAATAGACAGACAGGAGGAAGCCCAGGACAAGAGCACCTGGGTGCCCTGGGAAAGCCACAGCCATCACGTCAGCATCTTCTGTGTGATGCTGTGAGTCGCTGAGGCCTTCCCGGCCTTGAGTCATCTCTGGGGACTGAAAGGACAGCCCTGATCCCAGAGGAGGGGTAGCCCTGGGGGTGGAGGGGAGGGGCCAGGGAGACATGATAGACAAGTGGGCAGGTGGATGGAGGGAGAATGAATGGGTGAACAGACAGAAAAGTCTGATAGGTGGGTGGATGGACAGATGGGTGGATGAATGCAGGGATGAATGGATAGATGGATGGACAGGTGTGTGGATGGATAAGTGAGTGTGTGGATGATGGATGGGTGAGTAGATAGAGGGATGGATAGGTGGTTGTGTGGAAGGATGGCTGGGTGGCTGAATCAGTGGGTGGACAGGTGCATGAACAGAAGGGTAGGTGGGGACTTCTGAAGGGGCCCTTGGTGTGTAAGCCATAGCTATGGACTTCCTCCCTGGTCTGACCCTTCCCCCTTTCCTGCCAGGAGCTCTGCAGGGCCTGGGAGCACACATTCCCTTTGCTGAGGCCTCTGCCTTGGCACCCCCAGAACAGCCCTTTGCCCTGGGGCTATGGGCCAACCCTCTGCCCAGAGCCCTGGGTCCCAGGTGGCCACCCCTCATCTCTGCCCACCTTCTGGGCTGTTCAGTGTTTAGGACAGGCCCCGCCCGGCATGGCCACTGTAAACCTTTCCCCTCCTGCAGCCAGTCAATCACCCATCAGTTCCAAAGTCCTTGGATCAGAACGTGGGGCCCAAAACCGTGGGCTGGAAGACACGGTGGTGCCGACAGAAAGGAACTCAAGCCGCGGAAGGAACTGGATGTAGCAGAGGCATCTGCATGTCTCCGGGGCCCAGCCCACGCGGCCTCAGCTGCAGCCGGCTCTGGATGCCGTCGGCTACATATATTGAACTCGAAGCATCGGATTACATGTTTGTTCAATAGCAATAAACTCCCAAAGTTTTATGGGGTCATAAAACCGCTGCCTGGGCTCCCACTTAGGCAGTGCGTAACGTACACAGGCCGGTTTCCCTGCTAATGGGGCGGCGCGAGCGATTTGGGGCTATTAGCTGGAAACATCACATCTGCATTTCCCAAATTCTCAGAAAGCAGCCCCGCTGGATCACACCAGCCCTAGCCTTGGCGTTCGAGGAAAACAGAGTGAGCTGGAGATATGAGAAATGGGGGAGGGCCAGGAGAGACCGGCTTTTGGGGGGGGGGGGCAGTGTGGAGGAAGAAATGTCCAAGAAATAGACAGGGAAGGATAGGCATCCACCACCCAGATGCCACCCCCGGAGCCTGTCCTGCCCAGCCTCACACAGGAGAGATGCAGCAGGCACCCTCCCAGGGTCCCGGGCCCCAGCCTCGCCCTCTGGGAGGGCAGTTCCCACAGCTGGGAGCTCAGAGAAGGGCTGGCCAAGGGGGTGTGATATGGATAGAGGACAGAAAGGAGGATGCGAGCCCCAGGCAAAGGGAGCAGCAGGTGCAAATGTGCGGAGGGGTGATGGAGTCCCAGAGGACCCCACGGGCCAGCCGGGGTTCTGACTCGATTCAGGGAAAAGCTGATCAGAGAGATGGACGGGACAGACCAGGTGGCGGCGATGGAGCTGCCGGAAGCAGCCAGAGTGACCTTGAGCAGGCAGGGGTGCCTCCTGGAGTGTGCGTTTGGGGAGGGTGCCCTCTCTGTGTCCCAGAAGCCATGGTGAGGTGTTGCTAGGGGCAGAGATGGGAAAGACGGCTTAGGAAGCGGCGAGCTCCCCATCTCAGGGGCACGCCGCCAGCAGGACAGCAGGGCCACACAGAGAGCCCCAAGGGAGGCTGTCTTGTCAGGGTTCTTTGCTGTGACCTAGACCCAGAGCCACAGGTACAGACCTGCCCAGACAGGCATGGGGGGGGGGGGGAGAGGCAGGCATCATTGGAGCTGGGAGCTTGGCACGGGCAGGGGCATAGAGGGGCCACTGGGTGCAGTCAATGCCCCCTCCGTCCTGGCCAGGTGAGGGTCAAGGATTGGTTTCTGCTGGGACCTCGGGTGGACCCGGCCACTGGTGCTGGCCCCTTGATATGTGTCCAGTACATTTACATCCAGACTCTCGGCAACGCAGAAGTTAGCGCACGGACGACTTTGCCCTGATCCTTGTAACTTTGCTATCGATCCGGGTCCTCGGAAACACATTGATTTCCCTGAATCAATATTTATTGCAGCTTCAAAGGATAGGGTTGGGGAGCTGCAGGCTGATGAATGGAAGCAAAGCAGCCAGAGAGGGCAGAGCCGCAACACCCCGCCCCTCCTCTGCCCCCACACCCCCACCCCGCCTGCCACCCACACACACCTCAGCACATGCCCTGCCCAACCCAGGGACAACCTGGCTCAGGCGCAGACACCACCTGACATTCCACAGCCCCAGTGTCCTGTTCCCTGGGGTGAGGTGTTGCTAGGGGCAGAGATGGGGAAGGCAGCTTCGGAAGTGGCGAGCTGGTGTCCTGGGCGGGGTTTTCGGCCTCTGCTTGGCTTGTTTGGGTGAGTTTCCCAGGTAATCCAGGGTTAGTTTTCCCCAGTGGAAACCCCTCCCTCTGGAATCCACTTTATGTGAAAGCCCCAGGGGGCTGAGAGGCCCTATGGGTGGGCAGGCAGGCTCCCTGCAGCATCCCCAGATGGCGGCACCAGGAGCACCTTCTGTCCACAGGGGGCACCTGGGCAGGCACCTATCTCAGCTCTGGGCCAGCGGTTGGCACGCTGGACAAATAAGTGATGTGTCCACCCCGTGGAGTTTCCCATGCCCTGGCAGAGGGCTGCACTAGACCCGTGAGACGTTTTCATGGGTGACCCTGGTGCCTAGTGAGCCCCGAGAAAGGCCAGTGTGGGAGGAGGCTTCCCTGGGCCCTGAGGAGTGGGTGCAGACTTCATCACCGGCTGGGACAGGCCAGGGGGCTCTGGTTTTGAGCATTTGCCGATTACGAGGGTGTACACATTCCCCACCGCCTAGAGCTGGGGAGATTCCTCCAGCACAACACAGCCACGAGCAAACCTACCCCAGCGCTGCTGCTGCTCCGGGGAATGCCACGGCCTGGGGCGCAGAGGGACAGGAGGACAGGGGGCTCGGGGCCATCAGGGTGCTGGAGAGGCTTCAGCCCTGGCCCTAAGGGCACCAGGAAACCCATTTCAGGAGACTCCTGGCCCTGCTCCACCAACACAGAACCAAACAGAATGTGCGGCCAAGAAGCACAGGTGCACGTGAGGAGGCCAGGACTTAAAACACGTGCTCCCTCGCTGAGGGAAACCCTTCAGCCCGGGGTCAGGCCAGCGCAGTCCTGGGGGAGTGGGCCCATGGGGGGCCCAGGCCCGAGGTCAGCTCAGCTCAGTCCTGGGGGAGTGGGCCCATGGGGGGCCCTGGACCGAGGTCAGCCCAGCTCAGTCCTGGGGGAGTGGGCCCATGGGGGGCCCTGGACCGAGGTCAGCCCAGCTCAGTCCTGGGGGAGTGGGCCCATGGGAGGCCCAGGCCCGAGGTCAGCTCAGCTCAGCTCAGTCCTGGGGAGAATGGGCCCATGGGAGGCCCAGGCCCGAGGTCAGCTCAGCTCAGCTCAGTCCTGGGGAGAATGGGCCCATGGGAGGCCCAGGCCCGAGGTCAGCTCAGCTCAGCTCAGTCCTGGGGAGAATGGGCCCATGGGAGGCCCAGGCCCGAGGTCAGCTCAGCTCAGTCCTGGGGAGAACGGTCCCATGGGGGCCTAGGACCGAGGTCAGCTCAGCTCAGTCCTGGGGAGAATGGTCCCATGGGGGCCTAGGACCGAGGTCAGCTCAGCTCAGTCCTAAAGAGAGTGGTCCCATGGGGGCCTAGGACCGAGATCAGCTCAGCTCAGTCCTGGGAGAATGGACCCATGGGAGGCCCAGGCCCGAGGTCAGCTCAGCTCAGCTCAGTCCTGGGAGAATGGGCCCATGGGAGGCCCAGGCTGAGGTCAGCTCAGCTCAGTCCTGGGGAGAACGGTCCCCTGGGGGCCTAGGACCGAGGTCAGCTCAGCTCAGTCCTAAAGAGAGTGGTCCCATGGGGGCCTAGGACCGAGATCAGCTCAGCTCAGTCCTGGGGGTTAGGGGCCCACGGGGGGCCAGGCCCCAGGAGGCAGCTCCATGAGGACTGAGAGATGGCATCGCCCCAGCCCGGAGAGAGCACAGGGCAGGCAGGCTCCACTGCAATTCCAGTGCCTCCACGTGTCCCCAAGGAGCTGCCCACCCCCCACAACTGGTTTATAGACTAAGAAACTGAGGCTGAGAGAGGTTGAAAACCCCGCCCAGGACACCAGAGGGGGCCTCGGCAGCTGCTTCAGCAAATATTGGGCACCTCCTGCGTGTACTTCCTAGCAGGCGGGGGGGGGGGGGGGGGGGCGGGTGCTCACTGCCCTCCGGGGCTGGCAGGGCCCGTGCTGGGGTTTGGAAAGGTGCTGGGGTAGGAGTTAGGGTAGGGGGCACACTGCTACCACTGGGAGAGCTGGTGGGACCCGGGGCCGTGTAGACCCGCCCCTCCTCCTGATTGTGAGCTCAGGAAGGTCTGGGCCCCGTGGGGAGGGCCAGTGACAGGACGTCCACCAGTCACGAGCTTTGTTTACGTGCCCCCCCCACCACCACCAGTGACCACTTCCTGCTGAGGGGCCACCATCTATGCCTCTGGCGGGTCTGCCTCCCTTTCTGTGGGCATCGATTTCTGTGTTCCCCACAGAGCCTGGAATGAATACCTGGCATTTGGTTGTTTGGGCAAAAACAGCGTCAATGTTGTCTGTGGGGCGTCCAGGCCGCTGAGGGGCCTGTTCCCAGAGGGAGCCTGGACCACAGGCCTGGCCCCTGACTGCTCGGTCCCGGAGCAGGAGGAGGCAGGACCTGCCCTGCATGGGGTGGAGGGTCGTGTGGTCTGGGTGTGGCAAGAGGAAGTGGATTGGGGTCTCGCTTGAGAGTCTGCAGGGGGAGTCACCCTCCAAGGGGAGGGTAGTGGGCGTTGGGCTGGGGCTTGCTGCACGGGAAGCTGGCAGGCCTGGGTTGTGCCCGGCTCTTGGTGAGACCCAGGAAGGTGACTTGATGACTCTCCTCAGCTTTCTCATCTGTACAATGGGAGGCTGTGGGCTCAGGACTCCCCGATCCACTGCCTGCAGGCACCATCCAGGCTCTGACAGCCCCGCCCACCTCAGAGGCGACAGCTGGGTGCCCTGAGGCCCGAGCCCCGGCCTGGAGCTCTGTGCCCACTGAAGGGGCAGAGACAGGACTGGAACCCAGGACTGCAACTTCTGGTGCCCAGGGTCCTGAGCCGTCCCCTCAGTCCAAGGGTTTATACCCCCGAGAATGTCCATTCTAGGCCCTGCTCATGTGACTTCCACCCAGACCCTGTGAGCTCCAGCCACAGGCAGAGTTTGCACTGGGGCCCCAGCCAGTCTGCCCGCCCCATTCACCCTCTCTACTCCACCCAACAGGAAAGGAGTCAGAACAGGGTGACGACATAAGTCCCAACGCACAAGACTGAGGGAGGGGCCCAGCCCCTGAGATGCCCACCGGCCAGACACCCACACACCTACCTGCTCTGGGCACAGCCACATCAGCCCTTGTTGAGGGGGCAGAAAGTTCAGGGCCTGTTCCCTTACCAGGCTGTGCAGGCTCGGTTAAGGGGTGACACCTGAGCCTCAGTATACCCTCTGTGCAAAGGCTGCCCCTTGTCCTTGCCCATGTGGGTCTGTGGGAGGAAGACTCCGACCAAGCTAGGCTTTAGAAGCAGCCCGCTGCTGACTCATGGCATCCCAGACTTCCCCCGGGACACCCCATTTTCTGCCACCTCTCCAATGAATAAATGTGCTGGAAGGTTAACCGGCAAAAAAAAAAAAGCACAGCCAGACACAGGTTCAAGGGCACAAGTGGGCATGAGACCAGGAGGACCTTGGGAAGCCAGGGCTGGACAAGCATGGCCCTGGCCACCTCAGCAAGCGGGCAGCCAATGGCAGCCTCGGCTGAAGGACAGCAGCCACGGGGGCCAAGCTGGTCTGGGCAGCAACAGAGGAGGTGTCCGCTCCCTGCTCCCCTGCCCCCGCTCCCGCCTGCGCGCCCCCAGCCCGCACACCGCCCTGCCGAGGCCCCGCCGCTCCATCCTGCGTCTGCCCACCTGCTTCACTATTGTTTACTGGAGAGTTTTCTTCAAATGGATTTTTTTTTTTACTTAAGTGATTATATTTTGAAAGGAAACCTTACAGCACCACTGGAAATGGAAAACAAGCATTGAAGGAGGCAAATAGAAGGAATCCGTCCAAACAATGAAAACAAAACATGTTATAAAATCCCACGGGGCCCGGGACCTGCAGAGGCTGGAGCCCGCCCCGGCAGTGTCGGCTCCGCACGGAGCTGGGAGGGGCCCTGGTCCCAGCCACTCCTCAGTTACAAACCGGGTCCCGTCCCATCTCAGAGGACAGGGCGCCCTCACCTACAGGGAGAGCCCCCCCACCGAGGGTCAATGCAGCACTAATAGGGCGTCTCCCGGGAGCGCTGTCTGGTGGGGACGTGAAATGACAGAATCTCAACCCCAGTTCTGAGGTGACGTCTGGGAGCAGGGACTCCCACCTCCTTCTGTTTTGTCCCAGGCAGCCCCGGTCTTGTCCCAAATCCCTGCACAGGGCCCCAGGGTAGAGCAGTAAGACGGCAACCCTGCCTGGTGACAGCCACAGGCAGGCTACCCCCATCTGTTAGACTCTCCTATAGCTCACCTGCTCAAGGCACTGAGAAGTCCTGCAGGGAACCTCTCCACTTTGTTTCATACAGGGTTTCCCGGGGGACCCTTCCCCCGCCCCCCGCCCCTGGCTCCACCCTGGGTCTGGAGAGGTCTTCGGGGTGGACAGATAGACAGACAGCTCTCCTGGACAGATCACATTTGTCCCTGGTGAGTACACTTATGAATCCCGCTTCACACCAACAGTGAAATGACTCCCACCCAGATGGTATCTTCTGCTCTCCCAACTGTGTCCAGCAAAGCCACGGACACACAGGGCTGCCGTGGCTCACGGATCCAGGCGCTAGAGCAGGGGTCCTCAAACTTTTTAAACGGGGCCAGTTCACTGTCCCTCAGACCATTGGAGGGCCGGACTATAGTTTAAAAAAAAAAAACTATGAACAAATTCCTATGCACACTGCACATATTCTTATTTTGAAGTAAAAAAACAAAACGGGAACACATACAATATTTGTATTTGCATGTGGCCCGAGGGCCGTAGTTTGAGGACCCCTGTGCCAGAGCCTCACTCAGCCCAGCCACCCCAGCCTAAGTGAAACCAGACACAGCCAGGAGTCCCAAGGGCCACTCTAGTGGATCGTGGGTGGCCCCATGGGTGGCCCCACAGCTCAACGCCAGCATCTCCTCCCTAAGCCCTCTCCCACCCATAAAGCTTCCTGTGGCCATGGTGGCAGCTCCCTCCCATAATGCCAGCAGGGGACAGAAGGCTGCATTTCTGTTGGGGGTGGGGGTGGCCATGGGGGCTGTGGAGTCCTGTCACAGAGGAGAACAAGACTCAGTCCAATGCGACTTAGTCACTGGCTCTGACATTCGCAGTTGGCATCTGCCGTGACGGCGCCGGGTGGCGAGGGGCCAGGACGAGGACGTGCATGTTCCAGCAGGCAGTTTGCTCGCCTCCAAACTAGCCCCCCGAGCCCCGCGACAAGCGCTCACGGATAGGCGTCTGGGGCAGCCTGGCTGGTGACTGGGATGGAACCTCAGCCTCTTCTGCCAGCGCCCATCCCTGCCAAGCCAGGGAAGCCAGGGGATGACTTGGCCAGGCCTGGCATGGCAAAGGGCTCCCTCCTCGACACCCTAGAAGGCGCCTAGGGGTCCCACACATACCATGGGCTCAAAGCCCGCTTTTCCTGGGCACACTCACAGGTCGGGCCCTGAGGACAGCCTCACATGTTCGCTCAGAGGGTGCCCGGAGGCTCCCGCCAGCATGGCACTGCCAGCCCCCCACAAACAAGGACATGAGGCAGAGGCTGGACTTAAACCTGGGGCCCTACCCCGCACACTCAGGCCTGAAGGCCTCCTTCTGTGACACCTGATGAGGCCACCTGGCAGGTGCCACAGGAGATGCGTGGGGTGAAGGCCCCAAAGGCTGGCCGGGCTGGCACGGGCACCGGCAGGGCTGGGTCTCTGGTGGGCCTGGCCTGGTGGGAGAGGCCTGAAGGCAGCGAAGCTTTCTCTTCCCAGTGGTGGCGCTGGCCATGCTGTGCGCTGCCGCCAGGAACGGACCCTCAGAGGACACAGGCAGCAGGTGTGTCCCAGGGCCTCCTCTGCTGGCTCGCTGATGACGCGCAGCTGTGGGCACATACCCGGCCAGGGGAGCTCGGCTCCACGAAGGAGGGAACACAGGCGCCATGAGCCCATTTCCGGGGAGTCTCTGGGCGCAGCGCTGGAGGTCATGTTCACGAAAAAGCAGGGCCCAGACTCGAATGCAGCCAGGCATCAGGGACTTGTGGGGCCGGCCCAGCGAGACGGAAGGGAAGGCCATGCCAAGAGGGGCAGGCCTGGGGGCGAACTTTCTAGTTTCTCTATCATTTTCAGAATCATTATGTTTTAATTTCCACCAAAAAGAAAAAGTGCCTTCTTGCCCTGACCAGTTTGGCTCAGTGGATAGAGCGCCGGCCTGTGGACTCAAGGGTCCCAGGTTCGATTCCAGTCAAGGGCATGTACCTTGGTTGGGGGCACATCCCCGGTAGGGGGTGTGCAGGAGGCAGCTGATCAATGTTTCTCTCTAATTGATGTTTCTAACTCTCTATCCCTCTCCCTTCCTCTCTGTAAAAAATCAATTATATATATATATATATATATTTTTTTTTTAAGTGCCTTCTTTAATAGTTATGAAAGTCAATGAAAAGTTAAGGCTGGACACGTCTGGAACCCCCTGCACTCCTGGGCCCAGCCCCACTGTGGGCCTCAAGCCCCAACCACAGGCCCGGAGCGTCCCCAGGCCCCTGGCCACCCCCAGACCCAGCTCCTCGGGGTTTGCCGGAAGCCTTGCTCCATGCCGGCTCGGGACAGCTGGCCTCGCAGTGTGGGGGCACATATCCTGCCAAGAGCCATCTGTCCCCACTGTCCTTGCTGGGGACTTCAAAACAGCCACCTGTCCCTGCCTCGCCAGCCCTGAGTCCTCTGGGGCCAGGAGCCTCCCAGAGCCCTGCACAGAAGGGTCAGGCCGGACTGTGGACCCTGGGCCGTGCTCAGTGTGGCTCTGAGCCAGGCACTGCTCTGGGGAAACCTCGAGTCTGACTTTGGGCAGAGCCTGGACCAGCTTGGGAGGTGGGTGGGATGGATGGACACCACCTGAAATCCTGTACTCACCCTGTGCCTCCTCAAGACACACAGAGACAGAACAGGGAAGTACTTGCCAGGGGGTGTGGGTGCCCTATTAGCAGACCAGTTCAGGGCCACATGCTCAGGGCCACATGGGACAGACACGGGGCAGAGCTGAACCCATTTTAGAGTGGCCAGACCTGTGGGAGTAAAGAGTGACCACTGTCAGATATCCCGGACCAGCCTGCCCACCACATCGAAGACAGATGTCCTCAGCCCAGGGGGCGAGCAGGGAGACTGAGGCACAGATGGGGCCAGGGAGTGCAGGAAGAGTGCTGAGCTGGGACCAGGCCCAGGGCAGCATGGGTACAATGTGTACGTGTTTGAACGATCCCACGTGGCCCGAGGGCCAAGAAGAGACAGGTCCAGATCCAGGGTAGAGACATGAGTGCAGGGAAGAGGGGACATGGTCACCTGGGTCGGTGACAACATGAAGCCACACCAAGAGGAATGGGAGGTGGAGACAAGGAACAGAGAGGGAAAGACAGAGGTGGGGGAGGTGTGGGGCCAGTGAAGCCCAGAGCAGGAGCTCAGGTGCCAGGGCCTGGGCAGGGAGCTGTGCCCAGGCCACCAGCCCCGTCACAGAGGAAGAGCTGAGCTCTCAGGCTGAAAGCTGGTCCTCCCGGGACCCCCCTCACTCCTGCACCTGAGCACTCAGTTCTCGGGGAGCACAGCCTGTGTGATGACAACAGTTGGATCAGGTCCTGCTCCTTGTCATTAAACTGTAGGGACAAAAGGAAACCTATTTCAGGACCACTGGCAAGGGAAGGGCCTCTCGCCAATGAGGGCCAAGGCCTGGGGACTGGCAGCTGCTGACCCTCAGAGACATCAGGACCAGGGAAGCCTCCAGGAGGGACTCCGATGTGCATGGCCAGAACACAGGAAGGTGGTGGCCGCAGGGGACCTGAGCCCAGCAGTGTGGGCAGGAGGGGGCAGCCGGCTGGGTTGGAAAAAATGAGGAGGGTGGACCAAGTTGCAAGCAAGAGGTCTTTCCTGATGCCCTAGGCCCGTGGTCGGCAAACTGCGGCTCGCGAGCCACATGCGGCTCTTTGGCCCCTTGAGTGTGGCTCTTCCTAAGCCTTAGGAGTACCCTAATTAAGTGAATAACAATGTACCTACCTATATAGTTTAAGTTTAAAAAAATGTGGCTCTCAAAAGGAATTTCAATCGTTGTACTGTTGATATTTGGCTCTGTTGACTAATGAGTTTGCCGACCACTGCCTAGGCCAGTGATGGCGAACCTGTGACACGCATGTCAGAGGTGACACGCGAACTCATTTTTTCGGTTGATTTTTCTTTGTTAAATGGCATTTAAATATATCAAATAAATATCAAAAATATATAAATCTTTGTTTTACTATGGTTGCAAATATCAAAAAATTTCTATATGTGACACGGCACCAGAGTTAAGTTAGGGTTTTTCAAAATGCTGACACGCCGAGCTCAAAAGGTGCGCCATCACTGCCCTAGGGCCTAGGCTAGGCCCATGTCGTCACCTGCCCGTCTGGGTGTCTCCCCCTGGGCCCCTCAATTGTCCTATCACTGTGCTACCTGGTGCCCTCCATCCCATAACCCCCCCCTGAGAGTTTGTCTCCCCTCCCCCTGACCCTTCTCCTGCACAGGCCCTTCCACCGACCTCCCGGCCTCTGCCCCACCCATGACCCCAGCTGCCCACAACTCCCTTGTCACACCCCACTGTATGCCCATCACGGGGCCCGGTCCAGGCCCAGCCAACCAATAACCAAAGTCCCTCCACTGGGCACCGGGCCTCCCCACCACTCTTCCAGCCTGACACCGTGAGTTCTGGGGACCATGGTGGCTGCTGCCAGCGAGGGCCCCCCAGGGAAATCAGCTGCCGCCAATAAACCTGCCTCAGATACCCCAGTCCCAGGTGCACCATCACTCCTCTGTATCGACCGGCCCACCAGGGCTGCGAAGCTGGTCTGGACGGGCCTTCGTCCATCAGTGTTTCCCCTTGGGGGCTGGCCCCCCTCCCCTCCCCTCCCCTCCCCGAGGGGCTGGAGAATCGCAGTGTCAGCCTCCGGCTCTGCACTGTCGGCCTGGCTCCATCACTGAGGCCAAAGCCCGTTTCTAGCATCATCCGGTAGGAGCGGGGCGGTGGGGTGGGGTGGGGTGGGGAGTACCCACTGCCCCACAGCCTGTCATTTCCAAACAGGCTGGATGCGCCTCCTCAGCCAGCAGAAGGAGCCCCGTCAGAGGCTCCCGGTCCCCATGCCAGCGCGGCTGCCCAGGCCTGGAAGGGAGAGCCCAGGGCAACCACGTGCAGCCATGGGTGCTGTGGGGGCCTGGGGCTGATCTCAGCACCACCCACCCTGCAGAGGGCAAGCTCCCATCCCTGCTGAGTGTGGCAGGTAGGCTGGCCTCCTGGCCCCAAGACCACCCCCGCCCTCCTCCATGGCAGGTATCTGGCTGTAGCTGGGGCAGGGGTGGGGCCTGGTACCCTGCCTTGCCCTGGTCCTCCCCACCCCTGCGCTGGAGGCCAGAGCAGCCCCTCCAGGGACCCCTGTGGCCCATGAATCGAAGCCACACCCACCATAGGGAGCTTCAGCAGCCAGCTTGGGAGAGGTTTGCCCAATGCCGATGCCCAGGACCAAAGAGCTGCCTTCCTGCCAGGCTCTGGCTGACTGCTCCTCACCCCCCCGCCCGCCCCATGACCCCCCAGGGAAGGCAGAGGCCTTGGTCCCCCACATTAGACTCCTAACCACACCAGGGTCAGGACGGGACAAGGTCTGCTCTGCCAACCACATCTCCCCAGACTTTCAGGCACCCAGAGCCGTCCCACCACCCTGCCCACTCTCCCTCTCCCTGACCTCTCCCCACTTCACCCCCCACCTCTCCCCACCTCACCCCCTACCTCTCCCCACTTCACCCCCCACCTCTCCCCACCTCACCCCCTACCTCTCCCCACTTCACCCCCTACCTCTCCCCACCTCACCCCCTACCTCTCCCCACTTCACCCCCTACCTCTCCCCATCTCACCCCCACCTTCCCCTATCTCACCCCCACCTCTCCCCATCTCACCCCCTCCTCTCCCCATCTCACCCCCACCTTCCCCTATCTCACCCCCACCTCTCCCCATCTCACCCCCTCCTCTCCCCATCTCACCCCCACCTCTCCCTACTTCACCCCCTACCTCTCCCCACTTCACCCCCACCTTCCCCTATCTCACCCCCACCTCTCCCCACTTCACCCCCTACCTCTCCCCACCTCACCCCCTACCTCTCCCCACTTCACCCCCTACCTCTCCCCACTTCACCCCCTACCTCTCCCCACTTCACCCCCTACATCTCCCCACCTCACCCCCTACCTCTCCCCACCTCACCCCCACCTTCCCCTATCTCACCCCCACCTCTCCCCACTTCACCCCCTACCTCTCCCCACCTCACCCCCTACCTCTCCCCACCTCACCCCCACCTTCCCCTATCTCACCCCCACCTCTCCCCACTTCACTCCCTACCTCTCCCCACCTCACCCCCTACCTCTCCCCACTTCACCCCCTACCTCTCCCCACCTCACCCCCTACCTCTCCCCACCTCACCCCCTACCTCTCCCCACTTCACCCCCTACCTCTCCCCACCTCACCCCCTACCTCTCCCCACTTCACCCCCTACCTCTCCCCACTTCACCCCCCCTACCTCTCCCCACCTCACCCCCTACCTCTCCCCACCTCACCCCCACCTTCTCCTATCTCACCCCCACCTCTCCCCACTTCACCCCCTACCTCTCCCCACCTCACCCCCTACCTCTCCCCACCTCACCCCCACCTTCCCCTATCTCACCCCCACCTCTCCCCACTTCACCCCCTACCTCTCCCCACCTCACCCCCTACCTCTCCCCACTTCACCCCCTACCTCTCCCCACTTCACCCCCCCTACCTCTCCCCACCTCACCCCCTACCTCTCCCCACCTCACCCCCACCTTCCCCTATCTCACCCCCACCTCTCCCCACCTCACCCCCTACCTCTCCCCACCTCACCCCCACCTTCCCCTATCTCACCCCCACCTCTCCCCACTTCACCCCCTACCTCTCCCCACCTCACCCCCTACCTCTCCCCACTTCACCCCCTACCTCTCCCCACTTCACCCCCCCTACCTCTCCCCACCTCACCCCCTACCTCTCCCCACCTCACCCCCACCTTCCCCTATCTCACCCCCACCTCTCCCCACTTCACCCCCTACCTCTCCCCACCTCACCCCCTACCTCTCCCCACTTCACCCCCTACCTCTCCCCACTTCACCCCCTACCTCTCCCCACCTCACCCCCACCTTCCCCTATCTCACCCCCACCTCTCCCCACTTCACCCCCTACCTCTCCCCACCTCACCCCCTACCTCTCCCCACTTCACCCCCTACCTCTCCCCACTTCACCCCCTACCTCTCCCCACTTCACCCCCTACCTCTCCCCACTTCACCCCCTACCTCTCCCCACCTCACCCCCTACCTCTCCCCACTTCACCCCCTACCTCTCCCCACTTCACCCCCCCTACCTCTCCCCACCTCACCCCCTACCTCTCCCCACCTCACCCCCACCTTCCCCTATCTCACCCCCACCTCTCCCTACTTCACCCCCCACCTCTCCCCACCTCACCCCCTCCTCTCCCCATCTCACCCCCACCTTCCCCTATCTCACCCCCACCTCTCCCTACTTCACCCCCCACCTCTCCCCACCTCACCCCCTCCTCTCCCCACCTCACCCCCACCTTTCCCCATCTCACCCCCACCTTTCCCCACCTCACCCCCACCTCTCCCTACTTCACCCCCCACCTCTCCCCACCTCACCCCCTCCTCTCCCCACTTCACCCCCTACCTCTCCCTACTTCACCCCCCACCTCTCCCCACCTCACCCCCTCCTCTCCCCACCTCACCCCCACCTTTCCCCATCTCACCCCCAGCTTTCCCCACCTCACCCCCACCTCTCCCCATCTCACCCCCACCTCTCCCCATCTCACCCCCACCTTTCCCCATCTCACCCCACCTCTCCCCATCTCACCCCCTCCTCTCCCCATCTCACCCCCACCTCTCCCCATCTCACCCCCTCTTCTCCCCATCTCACCCCCACCTCTCCCCATCTCACCCCCTACCTCTCCCCACCTCACCCCCTACCTCTCCCCACTTCACCCCCTACCTCTCCCTACTTCACCCCCCACCTCTCCCCACCTCACCCCCTCCTCTCCCCACTTCACCCCCTACCTCTCCCCACCTCACCCCTACCTTTCCCCACCTCACCCCTACCTCTCCCCATCTCACCCCCACCTCTCCCCACCTCACCCCCTCCTCTCCCCACCTCACGCTCTACGCCTCACATGTCCCCAAAACTCCAAGCTCCCAGGATACCACCCACCCTACCTTCCCAAGAGCCCTTCAAGGCTCGGCCGGGGCATGTACAGCCCGTCCTTCCTGGGGCACCTCAGTCTCCCTTCTCCACACCCCGAGCTATGCTCGGAGGGCACAGAGGAGAACGAAGACTCTGCCCGACGCCACTGCGGGGGGGCAGGTGAGTTCGTGGCTCGCCGCCCAGCGAGGAGGCTCTGTCACCTGTGTGGGCAGGTCCGGTGACTGTCCTCAGGCTGGGACCCGGGCCTGCGCTCTCCGTCCACAGCAGCCACAGCACAGCACCCAGCTCATCAGGTCACACCCCGCCGGGACCACGACACACACAGAGGCCAGACCCCGAGTGAGGAGCCGGCACAGGCCAAGTGCGGGCCCTGGCGCCTCCCCTCAGGGCCGCCTCCCTGCGGAGCTGAGCCAGGACACGGGCAGGGGCCACCTGCAGGGGGACCCCACCCTGCCCACCCTTGCCCTGGAGGATGGCTCTGCCCGCCGAGGGGTCCCCTGGGATCCTGGCACCCACCCGCTCACATGCTGCCAGCCCCAAGCGTGAGCAGTTAGTGGCTGATGGATGGGTAATTGTTTTACCTCCGAACAGCCCGAGCCCCGTAATTTGGAGGCATAAATCCCAGCCTGTCGGGCTTGGCTGACATGGAATGACACCCAGAATTAAATGGAAGCATCACAATTAACAGCCCATAAAAGTGTTCTGAGCAGACCTGCCACCAGGCAAGTGCATCTCCACCTCCTCCGTGGGGTCCTGGGGCGGGGGGTGGGCACCCCAAGTGGTCTGAGGAGCTGCCTGTTCCCTCTCCGTTCCTGAGTGTGCCAGGCCCTGCAGGGGTCTCCATCCCCTCACCCTCCCCCCCAGAAGGTGTGCACTCCCCTGGCTCCCTGAAGCCCCAGCAGACTGCGCCTAGCAGCCCCCAGCACCCCACCCCCTGGCATGACCAGGTCACCTCCTGCCCTCCCTGCCCCTGCTCCTGGCTTCCCAAACAAGCTCCCAGCCCCGGCCTAGGGTCAGGGTTCGCCTTGGGGGCGAACCCACACTAAGATAGCAGCACCTCTCCACACGCCTGAGGACTCACTTGTCCCCGTGTCACCCCTGTACTCACACATCCCCAGGCCTCCCCGGGGCCCATCCCTCAGACTGAGGGTCTGAGGCCGGCGGGAGGGGGCCTGGCCTCCCCGGCCTCCGCTTTCTCCTGCAGGGCTGCAGGCACCTCCCTGGTCAGGGTGCCCTGGCCCTAGACAGGAGGGGATGGAGGAGCGAACCCACCCGGGCTCTCCAAAGGGTGCGCGGTGTCAATGCGGCTGGAAGATGAGGCCTCGGAGGTTGGGGAGGGTGCCCCCAACACCCCCTGGGCCTGGAAGCCCAACAGCCGAGTGTGTCCCTGGTCCCAGCATTCCCCATGCCCGTGTGCATGAGGATGGGCTGTGGTCTTGACGGAGGGCCCTTGCCAGCACACCATGGTGCCCAGATGGTGCCCAGATGCCAGCCAGGGCGGAAGACTCTGTTTGTCGGGAGAGGGGCCGAGACCCCACCCCAATCCCATGTCTGAGGATGAAGCCTGAGGCACCGGCGGGGACCAGCCCAGCCAGTTCCAGCAGGCACGCTGGCGGCCCCCGGGAGCCATGCTGCCCCCGCACAGCGGACCCCGCCCCCACCAGGCCCTCTCGACAGATGCCTCTGTCCTGTCCGAAGTCAAGCGGGGTCCCACCTGCCAGGGGGGCTGGACGGGGCCCCAACACCTGGCCAGAGGTTTAACTCAAAAAACTCTTCCTGACGACGCAGAGCCCACGTTAAGAATCAACTTCATAAAAGACCACTTGCTTGGCATCGGGAGCCAATGGCTGCCATAGCGTCACTGTCCCTGAGTCGGCTGTTTTGTAACTCAGTGACTGATTCTGTTTTCTTACTAATGTCATTGTCTTAAAGCGCCTCCCTCACCTGTTGGGCCTCGGGGTGCAGAGCAGAGGTGGGGCTCCCAACGGCTTCCTCTGAATGGTCCCGAGAGCAGTTCCGCAGAGACTGGCTCCCCTAAAACTGCCACCCCAGTTGGGGAGCTCACCGAGGGGGACATGGGAGCAGGGGCTCGGGGATGGGAGAAGGTCACCAGGTGAGCAAGGGCTGAGCGTGCTCTGGGCAGGGGAAAGGCCTGGGCAAAGTCAAGGAGACATGAAGGTGGTGCCCAGGGAGGTTTGGTGAATGAAGACGGGGCGCTGGGGAAGGGGAGTCACAGGGGCAGTGCTGCCAACAGGGGGAGTGTGCATTTGACCTTGGATGTGTCACCAGTGAGTTGGTGGGGAGGGTTCATCCAGTGGGGCCTGCAGCCAGAGGGTCCTATGTAGCTGTGCCTACCAGAGCCAGGGTGGGGGAGCCCCAGGCAGCCCTGGGCTCTGGGCCCCACAGACAACCCCAGCCCTCTCCCCAGGCACCGGAGGGAGGGGGCACCACATTTGAAATTCGGGGCAGGTCCGGCCTGCATGCTGTGTCGGAGAAATGCAACACAATTAATTAGCCCCTAAAAAAAGCGTTTGAAGTGTTTATTGCAGGACAGAGCTCCTGGTTTTATAAGCAGATAGGGAAATAAAGTGGTGGGGATGACAAGCCGGGAACAGCTGCACAGGGACCCGGAACCTAATTCATAATTCAGCAGACTAATCAGAGAACATCTTCTGCAGGCGCCGTAATGAAGGGACGTGAGGCTGCAACTGATGAGCCCGCTCCCCGCTGCGCTCGTCTTCCCGGTGCGGCCAGACCCCCGCCAGCCCCTGGGTCTGGCCCGGCCGCTCTGCCCCTGACCCTGGGCCACGGTGCCCAAGTGTCAACCTCTTGAGAGGCATTTTCTCAGCAGTGACATTCGTTACAAGCCCATTTTCCAGGAGAGGAGGCCGAGGCTGAGGAGGACAGGCTGTGCTGGGGCCACAGGAGCCCTGGTCCTCCAGCCCGGCTGGCAGAGCCCCTCTGGCCTCAGTGGGGTGCCTCGCATAGGAAGGGGTCACCCTCTCGGGAGCCTCTGGCTGGGGCTCATGAGGATTGATGAGCCCTGCCTCCCTCACAGGTGGGGGCAGAAGGGGGGAAAGATGAGGTGGGGTGCAGCGTTTAGAGTCTGGCGGGGGCCGGCTATTCCCCGGGGTAGCAGGTCAGGGTGTGAAACAGCACCTGGGAAGCAGGAGGGGCCAGGCTTCTCCCCCGAAGTGGGCAGGGGTGGGGCTGAGGCAGGTCGGGGTTCTGGGGGTGGCTACCTCGGGTAATGGAACATAAACATTCACACACGTTCTAGGACTCTCCCGGCTCCAAGAGGAGCCCAGTGTTCACAGCAGCTGAGGGCTGTAAAAGGCACAGGATGCAATATCTGCCACAGCGGTCCAGTCCTTGTTTCCTTCTTAGCAGCTACTGAAACAACGGGAGGCAGAGGGGGCCTCTGCCTCTCCCAGTGGGTTCGCTGTGCTCCCCCTCCGCCCCCCGCTGGAACCTTCCCCCAAAGGATCTGCATTCCCATCTGTGTGCCTGGCAAGATATGGGATCCAGAGAACTCAACCCACCCTGCTCGGAGCAGCTCATGACCTCCCCAGGCAGACGGGCGGGGCCAACTAAACCTTGAACGGCCTTTGTCTTAAACACATAAAACCACAAACAACATCACAGTGGTTAGTGCTGGCAGAGGCAGGCACAGGTGCTGTGGGGCCCCAGTGGGGGAGCAGGGGCTCTGTGGAGTTGGCTCTGAGGCATAGGTAGGAGTTCGCCAGTGTGAGAATTGTCAGTCCTCAGCCTCTGTGCCACCAGGGCTGGACGGGGTCCAAACTCAGATTAGAAAGGGACCCCTGATTCAAACCCTGACCCCAATCCCATTGAATCTCCCCAGGGCTGGCCAGGCTGGGATTCTTTTCAGGGATCCTGGCCCTTGGGCACAAGTTTCCAGCCCTTGGACCAGAGTTACCTCCCCACAGGCTGCAAGAGGGCGGAGGAATGGGAGAACTGGTGCCCAGTTACCTACCTGTACCGGCTGCAGGTAATGGGCCAGCCCACTGGCTCTTGTGTGCTCAGTGGGAGGGTCTGGAATTGGGCAGGGCTCAGGATCTGTTCCACCTCTGCAGGGGGCCCCCAGTGGCACTCCGTGCACACCCGACTTTCACCAAGGCTCGCGGGCGGGGCTAAGGGGAGGCCCCTCCCCAAGGCGGTCAGACTCCCCACGTGGCAGCTCAGGGCCAACAGCAGCAGGTGGAAGCAATGGGCTCAGAAGACCTGGGCCCAGCACAGCACCACGTCCACCCAACGCTAATGATCAAAGGCGGCTCAGGTGGCTTCGGTCGAGGGCAGGATGAACCCGTGTAACGGATGGTCAAGGAGCGTGTGGCCATCCGCAGCGGCATCGCAAGCCCCGCAGGCTGGGCCCGGCACAGTGTGCTGGAGACGGCAAAGGTGCGGCCGCCCACCCAGGCCCAGCAAGCCCCCTAGAAATAGGACCAACAGCCCTTGCCAGTTTGGCTCAGTGGCTAGAGCATCAGCCCATGGACTGAAGGGTCCTGGGTTCGACTCCTAGTCAAGGGCATGTGCCTCGGTTGCAGGCTCAATCCCCAGCCCTGGCCCGGGTGCGCGCGGGAGACAACCAATCGATGTGTGTGTCTCTCTCCCTCCCTTCCACTCTCTCTAAAAATCAATGGAAAAATATCTTCAGGTGAGAAATAAAAACAACAAAAAGAAGAAGAGAAAATAGGGCCACCTGAAGCGCCCTGAAGTTCCAGGCAGATTCCCTCTTGGGCGTCTTTTCCAGAAAAAAGGATACGGAGTGACCCCAAGAGTGTAGCTGCTTTATCTGAACACTGATGGGTGGGGGTGAAACACCCCAGGGCCCCCTCTGAGTAGATAAGGGGTGCAGCGATCCTGCACTGACCACGCTCAGGAGGTGGGGCCACTGGGATGCTTGTGCAGATGGGGTCTTGGTGCTCAAGTGGGGTGCTCAAAAGAGGGCTGGCTGCCTTCAGTGTCCCCTGGATGCACCGCCCCCCCCGCAACCTGCTCCCTGGGAGCTATTTGTCGGGGACGCCTAGGGCCCAGACCGCGTGTAGCCAGCGTGCTGCTCATCCTCCCTGTGAGGCAGATTCCTCTTTGTCCCCTGCCCAGTGGCTCAGACATGGAGACCCAGCTGCCCGAGGTCCCCCCGTTTATAAATGGCAGAAATGAGGACATGAACCCGGTGTCCCTGGCTCCAGAGTCATATTTTGGCCACAGGCTGGCCCCACCCGTCCCCTAATGAGGCCCCCAGAGCGTGTACGTCTGCTGTCCACACCTGCCACCTCCCGCTCCTCCAACGCCCCTTTGTCCCCCAGGGAAGGAGGCTGTCCCTCTTGACCTTGACCCAGGACAGGCCCTTCTAAGAGCATCTCAGAGCCCTCGGACATCGGCCAATAGGACCTGATTTGGGGGGGTCATACACCCCACTAAAAGTGGCCGCCTCGCGTCCAGCGCTCAGGGCTGGCTGCAGCGTTGCCACCCCTGGAGTGGCCGGCAGGGAGCAGGATCCCTCCCAGGGCCTTCGGTGCGTGCACTCCCGCCTCCACGCCTGGCCTGTCCCGGGGGGCAGTGCCAGCGCCGGCAGAGGCAATCTCGCTAAACAAACACACCCGGATTTGCTCTGCAAACAGCAGCTGCTGCTGCACCGCAGGGAGGGGCTCAGAAAGTAACCGAGTGCACAGGGGGTGCTGGGGCCAGGCCCATGCGAGAGGGGACAGAGGAGGTGGTCCCTTGTTCCCATGGACACCAAGTCGTGGGGTGTCCCCAGGAGGAAGCAGGGGACCTCTTTCTATCTCCTAACACACACACTTCCCCAGCCCCTCAGGGGCACCAAGCTGGACCGGGGGGGGGGGGGCGGGGGGGCAGTAGGGCAAGTGGATATGTCCCTACAAGCTGTGGAAGGGGGACCGGCCCCAGCACCACCACCAGCCAGAGACCTGCCCTGGTCCCACCCCTGAGACCACCTCACCACCGGCACAGCCACACCCATCCTGAACACCACCCTTGGCCAGAGCCACTCCCACCTTCGGGGTCCCCCAGGCCCCATGGGGGAGCCTAGCCCAGAGGGAGGACAGTACCCACATGGTGACCTCCACGGAGCTCCCCAGAGGAGCCTTCTCTCTTGTCCATTCCACCCACTCCTCACCCCGCCAATTCCTCCAGGAATGGAACCAAGATTCAGGGGGGACAAGCAAACCAGGCATGACCCCCTCGGCCACTCGGACAGTGGAGCCATGAGGGTAAGAACCCACCCTGTCCAGCCCACCCCCCACCCCACCTCATGCCCTGGGGCTCCTCCTGAAACTGCTGGTCCTGAAGAACAACTGTGCTGCCTGCCCTGAGGACAAGGGGCTCCTCACTATCGCCCACCCACCCACCCACCCAAGGGGCCCCCCAGACCCCCCCCAGAGGCCTCAGAGAGCACCCTAACCCCCAAGGCAGAGCCCAAGGCAGGCCCCCAGGAGGACAACACAGGGGAAGGGGCACCCAGTTCTGAGGTGACAGGGGCCTCACTTTCCTTTCTCTAATTTTATGCATTTTCTCATGTCATTGGAACAGGAAGCATCCGTGGGGAGAAAGCAGGCTCCCCTCTGGTGTGCGAGGATCTGGAGGCCCAGGGCTCACAGGAGGGGTGAGTTCCCTCCAGGCTGGGCCCCAAGTGCATGGCCCAGCAAAGCCCCCCACCCAGGGCACAGGCTGGGTGCCCTCCCTGTGTGCAGCTGGCTGCCCCCCAGGCTGCACCAGCCTGGTTTTACTGCAACAGTCACATCAACTTGCATCTAATGGGACACTCGGCTATTGGACACGGAGCAATGCCAGGGAAGGTTTGGCCCAGGTGCACAAGGGAGGCTGAGAGGACTGGGAACAATGGGGGTCTCAAGTGTCCTCAAACCCTCCATCCCCACCCGCCCCTCAGGCCCGCCCACCAGAGGCCGCTCAGGCCTTGCTCCCTGACCTCCTGGCCACGCCTGGCCCAGGGCTGGGCCTCTCTGCAGCCAGCGCCGTGACTCACCACCACCTCCCTCCCTCATCTCCCCCACTCCCACTCCTCAAGCTGTTGCCTCTCCACCCACAACAGAGAATCATGAGAGAGTTTAGAGCTTCTGCACTGGTGGGAGGTGTTTTATGCAACTTTTTATTTTGAGAGCAGGAGAGTTAAAGATTTTATATGTGTTTCTCTAAGGAAAAACATCCAACTCCTGGTAGATTAGGTGGCTTACAACATAGACCCAGTTACTCCTCCTCCACCCTAACTATCCCCTTGGATTCCCCCCGCCCTAGGCCTGCCCTGGGAACCCCACAGTCTGGCTGCCCCTCAGCCCCAGGACAGGTTAACGACTCCAAGGTCAGACCAGGACCCACGGTTCTCTGGTCTAAGCCACTTCTCCCAGCCCACACACAGAGTCACCTCCTTCCTCCCCGAGGTTCTACCTCTGTTGATGCATCCTCCTCTCCATCCTCACTCCTCTGCGGAGGCTAAGCTGAGGGTCTGAACCGAGAGGGGCACAGAGATCCAGGTGTCTGATGCTGTTCACCGAACACCTGTTGCCCGCCAGGCCCCCAGGCTGAGCCCAGGCCCCAAAACCTGTGAGTGGGAGGAGTTTCTATCGAGGCCATGGGACCCTTCTCTCCTGCACCCAATCAGGGGTCCCCAGAGAGACTCAGCCAGGGGTTCCCACTGCAACAGCAAGAGGGCCCCGCCACATGATATCGGCCATCCTCACGGGTCATCCACCGCGGCCACCCCAGAGAGACACTCACTGTTTGGAAACCGTCGAGCCTCCCAACAGCCGCGGTTTCTGCGAGCTCCTGGGGCTCAGCCGGGAGGCGGCCCCGTGGGACGTCAGTGGGGGAGCGGCAGGGCTGTCCCTCCCGGAAGGGTCTGGAAGCGGGTCCTGCACGTGGGCTGCTCTGTGCCAAGACAACGCTCGCCACTCTAATATTGACGTTTCCCGTAACGATGATCATATTCTCCCCATCAGTCGAGACCCAAATCAATGGCTTTTGAATAATTGGAGATTGATTTTAATTAAGTCTGAGAACTTTCGTGAGCGTGCCTGATGGAGGACTCCTCTTTGCTGGCTGCAGAGGGCATGGTGTGAACTAGACCCCTTGCTACCAAACTCAGAGGTGGGGTGTCCTTGGGCCCTGGCCTGAGACTCCCCCCACTTTCCCCCCAGGGTCAACCATGTCCTCACTCCCCCGCCCCGCCCGCCCCCAGAGTCAATGTGTCCCCTGCCGCCACCAAGCCTGACTCTCCGCCTATGGGGCAGGATTGACCGGCATAGGGGTCAGGCAGGGACAGGTCCCTCCCCAGTAGCTACTTCCCCATCTGGATCTTGGATGGTGCTGGTCCCTCCCCTCCCTGGACCCAGTTTCTCATCTGTAAAATGGGGTAAGAATGCCCCCAATGCCCAGGACCACCCATAGGAAGCATCGCCACATTATTTCTCCTGTCACCTCACAGGATTGCCCTGAACATGTGGTCCAAGACTCCTTCTCCCCAAAACTGTCCGTTAATATCACCACCATCCCCAGGCCTCGGCCTCCGGGGTGTGGGCCGCCCCAGCACCGCCCTGACATTGCCCACTGACCAGAGGGCCAAGAGGCTCATGTGGGCTCCCTGCCCCGTCCCCACCAAGTTCTCTTCCAGGCCAGGCCACCAACCCTGCCCGCCCTCAGAGCTTCTCAGGACCATGCCAGGAGCCAGGGATCCTGCACATGGCTCTCCACCCAGCCTCCCAGAGCCCCCTCACTCCTGGGGACCCCAAGCCTCACCGGCTGCCCCAGCTGCCTCCCACCACCCACCAGCCCGCTGACAGGTTTAATGCCACAAAAGAGAGAAGGTCATTAGCAGGGATGCATTATTAATGAAGAGGCCTAATTAGGCAGACCAATAAATTTCCTGGTCTCACCCTGAATCCCTGATGATTAATGGGGGAGTAGTCCAGCCCCCAGGAGAGTCTGCGAGGCTGCAGGCGGGTGATCCCTGGGTGCTCAGGACCCCAGCTGTGTCCAGGTCCTGGGCAGGGGCTCAAGGACAATCAATGCCATGGCCTGAGGCCCCTGTTCCGCCCTGGACGCTGGTTGAGCCTGCGAGTCCCCACGCCCCACCTTCTGAGGGCAGTCACGGGAGCGCCCTCCCCAGCCTCTGACCCCACCTTTGAGGAACAGAGTCAGGGTCCACGGGGAAGTCACTGATGACAGCAAGTGTGTCTGAGTAATGATGGCTCATGGCCTTGGCCTTCTGACCTCGGGAGCCTGCCCTCTCTCCCGCTATCCCCTCCCCCTGCCCCTTCTGAGAAGGGAGAGGCAGCCGAGGGAGCAGGCCAGCTCAGCACACAGTGCCTCATGGTGGACTCAGCGTCCTCACAGAGACATGGGAGCAGAGCCAGGGACACAACCAGAACCCCCACCCTAGGGGCCACGGGGAGGCTGCCCTCAGGACTGGCTTCGGCCCCAAGGACCCCGATAACAGGAACCTCAGCACCCAGTGACAGTGGCCAAACCCACTTTACAGATGAGGAAACAGGCCTGGGCTGGGCAGCCCCAATAACAGAGCCTGGCACCAGGCCCCTCCTGGCTGCCTGGAAAGCCTGTTTTTTCCCTCCCGGCTCTGCTGGTTGGGGTGCATCTGGGAACACTCCTCCCCGAGATCACCAGCCCCTCCTGGGCCTATGAAGGAGGCCAGGGGCAGGGGGATGACAGGAGTCAGGGAGGCTGAGCAGTGGGCAGAGCTGCCCACCCCACTGTGTGGTCCACCGGGTGCTCAATGGGTGGACAGCCAACTCCTGTGCCAGGAAGGACGTTTGGGGGGCACAGGAGGAGGGTGAGCAGGCACCACGGAGGAGCCTCAAGGAGCAACCAGGCCCAGAGGTGCTGTGAGCTCTCAGAGCCTCTGACCTCAGAACTGATCGCTGTGACAGGCTAACAGGCAGCGCTGGCCAAGGCGTTCCAGAGCAGTGACCCCGACAGACGTCCAGAGGGTCCGGACCTGAGGGCCTGGCCTAGAGGGCCAGCGCCGACTCCCTCAGGGGCTCAGTGTACCCATGTAGGGGCGATGCGCGAGGTGGCACTCTCCAAAACGGGAGGTGGGGTCACGGAAGCAGCATCCACACCTGCTCGCCCATCACCCATGGCGACCACGTGCCCTGAGCAATGCAGGTTCCCTGCCCAGCCACCCCGTGGCGCTGCCACCTTCACTGCTTTGTCTCTCCAGACGCCACCTTTGCTTAAGTTTTTGCTTTGAAAAACTTCAAACTCTCAGCAAAGCTGGGACAGCAGTTTAAGTAGCCGTCTACCTGCCCCTGGCCCACCATCAGGTGCCAGGCACCACTCCGTCAGGCAAGGTGGCTGTGAGGGCTCAGGAAGCTGTGAGGACTCGGGGGAGGGGCACAAACAGGACGGTCCTGCTGGGAGGCCAAGGTAAGGTGTCAGCTGAGTCTGGCCAGATGGGGCCAGGAACCAGGACCAGAAAAAAACGATTCATGTGAAGGTCAGCAGGTCCCCAAATCCTGCCCCTACCAGGGCTCCTGGCATCTTCTGACCCACTGACCAGGGTTGGCCAAGTCCATAGGCTCAGGGCAGCGGGTACCAGGCCTCCTTTGCCTGGAACAGCCCTCTTTCTCTTCCTGCAGGTGAAGGCTTCATTGCTAAACTCATCAGACTGCAGGCCTAGAAATTTAGGGCAGCACAGAGCAACCACTCACACTTTAGTGAGAATTGATGGATAGAGCATCCTTGGGCCAGATCCCAAGGTCATGGAAGGGTAAATCTGATGGTGGATGGGTGCTCCCAGAGGGAGCCTATCAGCCCTGAGGCCCAGGACACCTACAGGTACGGGATAGAGAGTCCTGGACCCACTGACCAATTCTATGGCTATTCCACATGCCCCCCCCCTCACCCCCCTGGAAGGAAGACAGGCTTTGCCTACCTGGCCAGTGATTGGGCAGGAC